>NC_045679.1:14707145-16043811 GCF_003331165.1 Xiphophorus hellerii
TTTTAAGTACAAAGCAACCTCTGCTCACAGAAGTTCAGCAAGGGAGAACGAGCAGCTGTAAGGCACGTGATTTTCTCCCCCATTGTTTAAAATACCTCCTGATAAACTGTCTGACTATAAGTTACAATTGTAGTAGTGAGTAGTTTAGGATTTTATCTTTAAATTTCTTTTCATTAGTCTGACTTTTTATTTGGCTATTTGTGTCAGTTCTTTGTCTATTTTGTTAAATATAACAAATTACTTTTTTTTTTTTTTTTTTTTGAGTTATCAGTTTCCTCTGGACCCGTTCACCAGGGGATAGGGAACTTTGGTCTTTAGTTTAATTTCTTTCATTTGTAGATTTGGTTATATTCTGACCAGTATTTTTCGAAATTTATCATTTTTACATTTTCTTAACTAAGACTATATTTTTTCTCTTTCAACGTCTCTCTGGCTGGTTTATGCATAACCTTCACTGAGTTTTTAATTGGTATACACGTTTTGTCAAACATTGCTGAAAATTTTTGAGAAGTTTCTACGACGAATTATTTGATAACATGAGAGTGAAATTGAATACTGAGCTTTAAAACTGTAATGTGAAATGTTTTTTTTTTTTTTGAAAATAGTAATCTTGAAGGTTTAAAGCATGCTATAATAAATTGTTCTGTTTGTTTTGACAGTTTGCCTGTTAGGACGGGGCGGTATTGGGTAGAATTTCTCAGTAAAATAATGACCCCGTTTAATCAACATCGTTAGTTAACATATTAGGTACTGATGATACATTAGCCAGTAATGTATCATACAGAGGGAGAATATGTTATGGGTTATTTTTATATTACTTAATTAGATTACTGAAACACTTATATTACTTAAACAAAACTTTTGAAGAATATGTCTGATATGTGCTTATTTTAAATGGATTTGAGTTGTTCTCCATTAAAAGATTTTCTGACAATGGGCTAAGGTATGTTGATACAATAGATAAATTTATAGTGATAATGGAGCATATTTTGGTTAATTAACTTGGGAAAATAATTATAGAAATTAAAATATTATTGTGTCAGCCATTTTCAGAGCATTAATTTAATGGAGCATGAATGTTTTAAGAAATGTTTTGAAGAATCTGTCATTGATTAAAGTTATCATTAATCAGGAAACGTACACAGGTGGGATTATAATGATTTTTCTAAACTTGATTTTTGTTTTGATTTACATCCATTTAAAACGATTTTGAATAAAACTTTAAATTCGACGACAAGTATAACCCTAGGTACAATTGGTGTATTTTGAAAATGTCTGGATTTGTTTCATTATAATTTCTCCAAGTCTAACTTTTGAATTTTGTTTAAGGAACGCATGTAAAATGATTTACACAGATAACCAATAAGATCTAGTTTGTTCTATGAAAGTAATTTAAACTGGACTGTTTAATTCACATTGTTATTCATTTTTTGGTGGTACATGTAAGCTTTACAACTACATTTTTAAGTTTTTGTGATTGTTTTGTTTCGTTTGTTTAATCCTATTTTTACAAGATTGGTTTAAGAAAAGATCTGCATATGTTTAACATTCTGGGAACATGTTACTTTGGAAACATGTCTTTTGAAGCAAATGATTACAGGGTTTTGGTGTTTTCCATCGGTTAGGAGCTATAGTATATTATAATAGAAACGTAAATTGAAGGGATCACATCCACCATTTTATGAACAGAACTGGACAGAGTAGGAGATAAGGTTTCACGTGATGTGTTGCTCATGGTTTTGCACACAGACTGCCCTGGAGCTCGGAGCTCCAGGACTCTGGAATCTGTCATACAAGCTGTGTCATGCGAGGCGGGGGTGGGGCTGCTTGGAGAAGCGGCTTCACACTTATTTCGAAGATAACAGCCACAGAGCCACGAGCGTTGGAGGATTCACTTGAACACAAAGTGAATTGAAGATGTTTGTGTTGAATTACACAAATGAATGATGCCTTTGGATAAATCTGATCTCTGTTTTGTCATTATAGTTTTGCAGCTGGTTTCCTGGTGCCCTGCGGATGTGGTCTCCTTCAAAGTCTGCGTTCTTTGATAAAAAGGATTAAAATAATTTCCCTGGATGGAAAATAACAAAACAAATTTATTTTTAGGTGAAACCATCGTTTGATTATGCTGACTGTAATGAAGATGATATTAAAGAATGTGGTAATTGTGTTTCTGATGCTAATGAAATTCATGTTGAACACAAAATGTCTGTTTAATGACCTGTGACAGGTCGTTTCTTGAGGTTTCCAGTCGAAGAAGATCAGGCTACAAGAGGATCATCATCGACATTAATTTTTATTGCGTGTTTTTCGTTCGTTGGGAACTTTGAAAAGGACTTTCGTTTCGTTTTTTGCGCGCATTTTTTTGAACATTTCCTGACGAAGACTTCATATTTTTTAAGAGACTGTCGATGGACATTTAAAAAAAAAAAAAAAAAAACAGAAAAAGACGAGCAACAGATTGTAATTTTGTGTCTTTCTCATTTGACAGGTTGGACTTGGGTGGTGAATGTTGTCTTTTAAGTTGCAGAGCATTTCTTACTAATTTTACTATGTATGTCCCTGTTTTATTTTTTCATTTTTCATTGTGCATTTTGGGTTTTGTTTATCCTGTGTTTTTGTTTTATGATTTTATATTTCTGTAAGGATAAGTCGTTTTTACCCTTGGGTTTTGTTTGAAAAGGGGGAACTGTATATAATTAGGCTACGTCAACCTTTTGTTTTCTATTTTTTGTTTTGTTTTATTTTTTAATACATAGTTTTGGTTCTGCATTAGAAGGCTTAATCAATTTTTATTGAGGTCTTTTTTGAAGACCTCAAAAGGGGGAACTGTAAAGAAAATAATTATTGTTTGGTGCTTAATATAGCTAATCCACGACATGTGTAAAGGTATAGCCAACACTTTAATTTGGAATAGTTTCTGTTGAGCAGTTGGGAATTCAGCAGACAAAGCAGGGCCTTTTTTCCTCCCCCTTTTGACAGACACAGCAATAAAATTTACAATTCCGAGAGAGCGGAACAGACTTCTTGGCGCCTCTCGGCCAGGTCGGACGGAGATGGGCACGAAGTGGTTAGATAAAAACCAGACATCGGAGCTGTAAAGAAGGGGAGTTTCCGGGAGTTTTCTAAGTTTCTAATTGGTCAAAGAACGGAACGCCTTGACTGCATATATTAAATAGGGAAACACCTCTTTCATTAAAAAGTACAGGTCAGCAAGCTAGCGAGAGAAGTTTTTTCCATCTTTTTCTCTCCAAGTTGGGCGCCTTTGTCTGTCTTTATGTTCGTTTGTCTTCCCTTGTGTGTCTTATTTTTATGAGAAAATGCATATCTCTGTTCCTCTGCAGCTTTGTTGTTCATTGCTTTGTATGAGATTAAACTCTGTGATCTGTGACGTCAACACGTTGTGTTGTTTCGTTTTACCAGCACGCGGTCGCTGCACGTCGCTGCACGGAGAGCGTCACTCGCCAAGGACTCGGAAGATCCCGGGCAAGATTAAAGAGGAAAAGAGCCAAACGTTTTGTCCAAAGCTAGCATTAATGATCCTCATTTTTAATACTCGCAACTTTGCTCCGAGATCGGAAAGTAAGTGGCCTCCCTCCCGCCTCCTTTCTTGTAAGACTTTAATTTGACCAAATTGATGCTAAAAAATATTTTTTTCATTCAGAATTTTCCTGCTTGAATCTAAAACGTGTTTTTATTCATTGACGTGCACCTGAATTGAATCGGGCTTCGCCTCCTGGCAGTGGGAATAAGCAGTTTAAGAGATTTGATCGGCTCTGTGAGATTATAGTATAGCGCATCCAGGTCCTTTGATTGCTCTTGAGCAGTTGCTGAATCGATTCATTCAGAGTGCATAAACATGACCTGTCGCTTATGTTGAAAGGTCTTGGCTCTGCTTTGGTTATTTGTCTTACTTGCAGTTGCGAGTCAGTTAATCAGTCATCAGTAACTTCAGAAGTGCAAAGGTGGTTTCACTGGAATGTGTGCAACTCTTCCTGCTTTTGTGCACAACTGGGGATTTTTTTTTTTTTTTTTTGCCCTTGTGATAATGTTTGTGGAGAGTTCATTTTGCAGTTCAAAGCAGAGACAATCAAAGGTTCAGATGTGAGTGACAAAGAGATGAACTGAGCGGAAACTCTGGAACATTGGCTTAAAGTAAAAAGGTCAGCTTTGCACACAAAAAAAAATTGCAAAAAGTGTTTTATTAGCAGAAGAGCAGCATGTGTCTCGGTCTGTAAAATAAACATTATTTTTGTTAATTTGCTATGGTCTGCCTTTCCACAAAGTTTTTTAATTGCAATATTTACATTTGTTGTGTCAAGATAACCTATATGCAGATATTTGAAAATTATGTCATCACTCCACCTTTAACTCACAACCACGTCAGTCTTTGGTACAACTTCAAACTCCTGCAAAACGTTTGAGCTGGCAAGGTCTAAACATTCCCAACACTGCCTTCTCTTTCCGCTTAGGAGGCAAAGAGTAGTTAGTGCCAGCCTTCCTGAAAAGATCCTTTATGTTTCCAACACAGTCTGCAGAGTTGTTTTCTCTTTTTTCCTGCTTTTCTAATGTCCATCCAACTGAGGTGGAGAAATCCAACAAATAAGACAAATAAAATGTATTGTGCAACTATTACTATACTTTCACTGTCATGAAAGACAGACAGCACATGGATTAACTTTGATTGGTTTTCCGTTGTAAAACAATGGACACCCCCAGAGTAAAAGCCATCAAATAACACATTAGTGTTTGCCGGTGGGTGTCCAAATGTGTGCAGAGCATCGCAGTCAGATAACTGGTTTCCCGTAAATCCACTGAACATTGTTTTCCAGGAACATGCTCCTCCAAGGCGGCTCAGCAGTAGATGGCGCCATTGCAGCTCTCCTCTGCACATCTTTGGTCAACCCTCAGAGCATGGGAATTGGAGGAGGCTCGATAGTTGTAGTCAGAAATAAAACAGGTGGGTAGTCTGCATTTGATTTATTTTTCAGGACATGTTTTCGTTAGAATCAGACTTTTGAATTATCACCACTATTCTTTCTTTTTCTACTATTTGGTATGGAAATAATCATCCATGTCATATTTCACCTTAATGTCATGAGAGATTCAGATTGAATCACATACAAAAATATATTTTGGGTTTGTTTATCTTGTCTGTTTGCCTCTGGGATGAGCAAGTGAGTGGGAGGAAACTTTAAGAAGAAAACAGTAAATTATTTGTGAGTTATTTCATTTGCTCATTTGTTTCCAGGTAATGTTAAAGTTTACAACTTCAGAGAGTCAACCCCACAGACATTCAAACCTTCTCTGTTAAAAGACTGTCCCACTAAATTCGGACTGACCGCAGGTAAGCTGCATCTGCTGCACAGACCAATTTTTGACTTTCTTTTTGTTTTACTAATTTATTTAATGTACAGGTCATTAAAGGTTTTTCCACAGCTTTTCTTTTGCATATTTATTAAAATGACCAAACCAAGAAATCATATTTACATAAATGTTTGCAGCCTTCATTTCCACTGATCCTCCTTAAGATGTTTTTGTAAAATAAGTGGAGTCCATCTGTGGAAAATTCAGTTGATTACACTTGATTTGGAAAGACACACTGTCTATGTAAGGTCCCAAGTCAGAGATCAAACAGCAAGCAATCAAAGGAGTTTTCTGTAGACCACAGACAGGCTTGTCCTGTAGCAGATCTCTGTTAGAGCGACAAAATGAAAATCATTCCCTAATAAAAGGCACATGGCACAATGTCTGAAGTTTGCCAAAAGTCACTTGAAGGACTTTCAGACCACGAGAAACGAAATTCTCTGGCTTGATGAGACAAAGATTGAACTCTTTGGTGTGAATGCCAGACATCCCATGTGCTGGACTGGCCAGGCCAGAGTCCAGGCTTGAATCTCATTGAACATCTCTGGAGAGATCTGAAGATAGCTGCACAGATGTCTCTGTCCAACCTGATGAAGCAGGAGATGAACTGCGAAGAAGAATGAACCAAACGGCCTAAAGATGCTCGTTCAAAGCTTGTGGCGTCATATTCAAAAACGGATTGCTGCCAAAGATGACTCAGCAAAGTTTTCAACGAATACTTACATAAATGTGATTT
Organism: Xiphophorus hellerii; assembly: GCF_003331165.1. Taxonomy (NCBI): domain Eukaryota; kingdom Metazoa; phylum Chordata; class Actinopteri; order Cyprinodontiformes; family Poeciliidae; genus Xiphophorus; species Xiphophorus hellerii. The sequence goes on from NC_045679.1 coordinate 14,713,249, forward strand.
CATTCTCAAAAATGTTTCAATATTGTCTTAATTGGGTATTTGTGTGTTGAATTTTGAAGAAAGCAATTAATTTTAATGCGATTTGAAATAAGTCTTGCACATACGCAAGTCAAGTTTATTTATATAGCAAATGGTCGATTTGCTAAGCAGGTAAATATGCAATATTAACAGATATATCTGTTATGTCTGAGTTATGTCAAAAGCTTTTTGGAGGCTGATCAAGGAACAACTTACTAGGAGAGCTTTAGGTAAACAGGTGTGATATATTTGATCCGTGCAATCCTTGATTGCAGTTCTTGTATTATTATCTATCCTCCCTCAAAAAGAATGGATCAAATCAATCATTAAAAACCCCAAATTAATGCGAAATTTATTTCAACGATGAAATAAATCTGATCAGAATTGCATGTTTACAATAAGAAACCTTAAATTATATCTTTAAGAAATCTAAATTTTTCTACAGTTCATTGTTTTTTCTTTTTTAGGTAAGCTGTCTTCACATTTTTAGCTTCCAAAATATTGTTTTCATTTTCCACCTCAATGTTGCAGGTAGTCAGTGGATTGGCGTTCCCGGGGAGCTGCTGGGCTACGACGCCCTCCACAGAGAGTACGGGAAGTTGTCCTGGGCCAAACTGTTTGAGCCAACCATTAAACTGGCCAGGGAAGGAATCCCCATGCCACCATACCTGGCACGCTTTATGAGCCACGAGTTGTTGAAGCCGCATGTGGAAACGTCGTCTCTGTGGTAAAATTTCACACATGCATCTCAGAGAGAGAGAGATTTTAAAAAGCTTCCAGAAATTATAACTGTTAGTGCAGATGAAACTTACAGAAATTAAAGTAAAATTATGTGTTTCAGCAAAAGAAATTAACTCATTTAAAACTCTCTTTCAAATCTCCAATTCTTTTAAATCAAAAACACTTTGTATAACCAGAGTTAAAATTTACTGTGATTATTGCTCTTTACATGTACATAATGCAGTAGTTAACCTCAATTTTCACTTATCTCCGACTGTGAAAATGAATGATTTAGACACTGTTGGAGGTACAAAATATGCTTCACTTTTCCTCATAAACCCCACTCAAGAACGCTATATCTTACAGCTTATAAATATTTTTCATAGAAGATAAACTTAGGTCCAGGGGTGGAAATTTAAATTTTTCAGCCACAGTGCTGGTAGAGAAAATTTTTTACCAGCCACTCAGACATTTCACTAGCCACTGCTTTCTTTTTTTCTTTCGATTACAAACCCCACAAGTACAAGCAAATTATATAAAATATCCAATGTATTCTTAACTCTATGAATACCAATTTACTGACAATAAGTTTAATATACAGATGTACATATACAGAATAATTTAACATAAAGCATGGACACCTTAACAGGGTTGTAGTGAAATAAGTTAATTTGAAGTAATTAATAGTGGCAAACTTTAAATACACAACCCTAACATTCTTGCAGTCACATGTTGAACATTTCCAAATTTTCATTGGATAAGCCCAGTTGTCCGTCAATAAAATCAACCAATGGGCTGTCGCGGTCCATTAAAATTAGATTTAATATAATTTTTTTGTTAAATTATGACAGCGTAGGGCCGCCAGATATGGACAGTAAATGCATCAGTCTGTAGTCCAGACGGCCGGTCCTCCTCTGGACAGAAGTTCAAACTGAATGCAGCTTTTTTTTTTTTCCTGTTCAAATTGTCAACCCCCCACAGTGGCGGGTGCGTTGCTCCAATTTACACGCCACTTCATACTTTTACCCGCATTTTGCCAGTGGCAGGTGCTAATTTCCACCCCTTCTTAGGTCAAATGTATTGCTTTACTGTTGGTAATGAATTTCAGCTGTTTGGAGCAGTTACTCAATGGTGTCCTGACTCGGCACAATTTATATGTAGCAGAGCACTAGGAAAGAGGCCAGCAAAAGTTTTGGATTATAGTCGTCCAATGTTTCCATGACGTTGCTCTAAGGTTATGAAGGCTGCATGCTGAGGAGGGTTTGTTGAGACTGATGAAAAAAGGTGGGGTCAGGAGTCAGTCGCTTAGAGATTCACTCCTTTATTCAACAAGAGATGCTTTCATCTGTCATTCAGCAGAAGCAAGGAGAGGCTTTTGTGAGGAAAGTATTTGCTCGTTTCACACTTTTGTCTCATTTATGTGTTTCTAATCATTATGCAGAAGTAATCTGAGTAAATATCTAGTGTTCTTTCAGCCATTTAATCCCTCTTTTTATGTTAAAAATTAGTTTTTTGTCATTAATCAGACTCCTAATTGGAGATTGCGCATGTAAATGTTGCATTAGACCGAATGTAAGTATGATGCTAAATAGCGACATTAGGCATATAACATATAAAGCCAATTCTCTGGTGTAAATATGTAGAATCTTGTATTTATTACTCAAGCAGAACTTAGGCTTCTGAATAATTATTGCCTTTTTAGGCTGAATACCAAAAAGCATGTTGCTACGTAGTTACATATACATTTATCGTCTTATTTGAATTGTAAAATTGTGCAATATTTCTCCCTTAATATTTATGTATTCACTATTCACAATCTAACTCAACCATTTAACTGGTAGTCCCAATTGTAGGCTTTACTGCTAAATCTTTGGAGTAAAATGACCTGAGAGAAAAGCCTCACATTTAAACATGTGATTGAAAAGCTGAAATGTGCTGAACCTTCTTCACTTCCAAAGTATTATGTTTAGGGTCCCTGACGGCAGAAATTTTGGCTCATAAATTTGCATTTCTGTTGTATTTTTCTGGAATAAATGAGGCGAGCATGAGCTGACCTGAAGTATCTCCAATAAAAATGTGTTGGGAGGAAAGCTGTAAGAGGCTTTTGCACAAAAGAACCAAATCAAGCTGGTAGGCTAAGAATTTGTGATAGCAATAAATGTTAATTCTGCTCCTAGAAAAGTAATAACAGTCATTGTGAACTCTAAAAACAAAATGCAAAAAAATAAAATCACAGATTAGATGGATGAAGGAAAACTTTGGACTTGGTGTTCCCTCGCCCGGACGCGGGTCACCGGGGCCCCACTCTGGAGCCAGGCCTGGAGGGGGGGCACGATGGCGAGCGTCTGGTGGCCGGGCTTTTACCCATGGAGCCCGGCCGGGCTCAGCCCGAAGAGGAAACATGGGGCCCCCCTCCCATGGGCCCACCACCCGTGGGAGGGGCCAAAGGGGTCGGGTGCAGTGTGGGATGGGTGGCAGCGGAGGGAGGGGACCCTGGCGGTCCGATCCTCAGTTGCAGAAACTGGCTCTTGGGACGTGGAATGTCACCTCTCTGGTGGGGAAGGAGCCGGAGCTAGTGCGTGAGGTCGAGAGGTTCCGGCTAGAAATAGTCGGTCTCACCTCGACGCACGGCTCTGGTTCTGGAACCAGTCTCCTTGAGAGGGGCTGGACATACTTCCACTCTGGAGTTGCCCAAGGTGAGAGGCGTCGGGCAGGAGTGGGCATACTTGTTGCTCCCCATCTCGGCGCCTGTACGTTGGGGTTTACCCCGGTGAACGAGAGGGTAGCATCCCTCCGCCTACGGGTGGGGGGACGGGTTCTGACTGTCGTTTGTGCTTACGGGCCGAACGACAGTTCAGATTACCCACCCTTTTTGGAGTCCTTAGAGGGGGTACTGGAGAGTGCTCCTCCTGGGGACTCCCTTGTTCTGCTGGGGGACTTCAACGCTCACGTGGGCAATGACAGTGAGACCTGGAGGGGCGTGGTTGGGAGGAACGGCCCGCCCGACCTGAACTCGAGCGGTGTTCTGTTGCTGGACTTCTGTGCTCGCCATGGATTGTCCATAACGAACACCATGTTCAAGCATAAGGGTGTCCATATGTGCACTTGGCACCAGGACACCCTAGGCCGCAGTTCGATGATCGACTTTGTCATCGTTTCATCGGATCTGCGGCCGTATGTCTTGGACACTCGGGTGAAGAGAGGTGCGGAGCTGTCCACTGACCACTACCTGGTGGTGAGTTGGCTCCGGTGGTGGGGGCGAAAGCCGGTCAGACCTGGCAGGCCCAAACGTGTTGTGAGGGTCTGCTGGGAACGTCTGGCGGAATCCCCTGTGAGACGGAGCTTTAACTCCCATCTCCGGCAAAACTTCGAACACGTCCCGGGGGAGGTGGGGGACATGGAGTCTGAGTGGACCGTGTTCCGTGCCTCCATTGTCGAGGCGGCCGATCGGAGCTGTGGCCGCAAGGTTGTCGGTGCCTGTCGCGGTGGCAACCCTCGAACCCGCTGGTGGACACCTTCGGTGAGGGATGCCGTCAGGCTGAAGAAGGAGTCCTATCGGGCCTTTTTGGCCTGTGGGACTCCGGAAGCAGCTGATGGGTACCGGCGGGCGAAGCGGCATGCGGCTCGGGCGGTTGCTGAGGCAAAAACTCGGGCGTGGGAGGAGTTTGGAGAGGCCATGGAGAAAGACTTCCGTACGGCTTCGAGGCGATTCTGGTCCACCATCCGGCGTCTCAGGGGGGGGAAGCGGTGCAGCACCAACACTGTTTATAGTGGGGATGGTGTGCTGCTGACCTCTACTCGGGACGTTGTGGGCCGGTGGGCAGAGTACTTCGAAGACCTCCTCAATCCCACCAACATGCCTTCCACTGAGGAAGCGGAGCCTGGGGACTCTGGGTTGGGCTCTCCAATCTCTGGGGGCGAGGTCGCCGAGGTGGTTAAAAAGCTCCTCGGTGGCAAGGCCCCGGGGGTGGATGAGATCCGCCCGGAGTTCCTTAAGGCTCTGGATGTTGTAGGGTTGTGTTGGTTGACGCGACTCTGCAATGTCGCATGGACATCGGGGGCAGTTCCCCTGGATTGGCAGACTGGGGTGGTGGTCCCCCTGTTCAAAAAGGGGGACCGGAGGGTGTGCTCCAATTATAGAGGGGTCACACTCTTAAGCCTCCCTGGCAAGGTCTATTCAGGGGTCCTGGAGAGGAGGGTCCGTCGGATAGTCGAACCTCGGATTCAGGAAGAGCAGTGTGGTTTTCGTCCTGGTCGTGGAACACTGGACCAGCTCTACACCCTCGGCAGGGTCCTGGAGGGTGCATGGGAGTTCGCCCAACCAGTCTACATGTGTTTTGTGGACTTGGAGAAGGCGTTCGACCGTGTCCCTCGGGGAGCCCTGTGGGGGGTTCTCCGGGAGTATGGGGTACCGGGCCCTTTGATACGGGCTGTCAGGTCCCTGTATGACCGGTGTCAGAGTCTGGTCCGCATTGCCGGCAGTAAGTCGGGCTCGTTTCCGGTGAGAGTTGGACTCCGCCAGGGCTGCCCTTTGTCACCGATTCTGTTCATCACTTTCATGGACAGAATTTCTAGGCGCAGCCAAGGTGTTGAGGGGATCCGATTTGGTGGCCTTAGGATCTCATCTCTGCTTTTCGCAGACGATGTGGTCCTTTTGGCTTCATCAGATCGTGATCTGCAGCTCTCGCTGGAGCGGTTCGCAGCCGAGTGTGAAGCGGCCGGGACGGGGATCCGTGCCTCCAAATCCGAGGCCATGGTCTTGAGCCGGAAAAGGGTAGAGTGCCTTCTCCGGGTCAGGGGGGGTGTCCTGCCCCAAGTGGAGGAGTTTAAGTATCTCGGGATCTTGTTCACGAATGGGGGAAGAAGGGAGCGGGAGATCGACAGGCGGATTGGCGCAGCGTCTGCTGTCAAGCGGGCGCTGTACCGGTCCGTCGTGGTGAAGAGAGAGCTGAGCCAAAAAGCGAAGCTCTCGATTTACCGGTCGATCTACGTTCCCACCCTCATCTATGGTCATGAGCTTTGGGTCATGACCGAAAGAACGAGATCGCGGATACAAGCGGCCGAAATGGGTTTTCTCCGTAGGGTGGCTGGGCTCTCCCTTAGAGATAGGGTGAGAAGCTCAGTCATCCGGGAGGGACTCAGAGTAGAGCCGCTGCTCCTTCACATCGAGAGGAGCCAGTTGAGGTGGCTCGGGCATCTGGTCAGGATGCCTCCTGGACGCCTCCCTGGTGAGGCGTTCCGGGCACGTCCCACCGGGAGGAGGCCCCGGGGAAGACCCAGGACACGCTGGAGGGACTATGTCTCTCGGCTGGCCTGGGAACGCCTCGGGATTCCCCCGGAGGAGCTAGAAGAAGTGGCTGGGGAGAGGGAAGTCTGGGCCTCCCTTCTGAAGCTGCTACCCCCGCGACCCGACCTCGGATAAGCGGAAGAAGATGGATGGATGGATGGATGGATGGAGATTAGATGGATTACCAGACTCAAAGGATAACAGTGTCAGAGCGTCAGAGCTCAACTCAAGAAGGTTCATATTTGTTTAGTTTGGACAGCATTGTGATGTATTTTTTTATTTCACTGCTTCATCACCGTTCTCTGGTTTGAGCATGCAGGTCTATCAAAGTTTCTCTGTGTGCTCTTTTCCTCTCACCTTAGTAAACAATTTATGATTTAGGTGATGGTAGCTTTAAGTTAGGAATAGGTGTTCTTTTTTCTTTCTTTTGTGACTTTAATTGAAAATAAATCCAGGGTTTACCCCACCTCTTTACAAAACAGTTGTAGGGCATGGCTCTTTGTGAATTTAAGCAAAACAAAACTATTTAAACATCAAGTCAGGTCACTTTTTGTCGGGATGTATTGTGTAAATTATTTTCAGCTTTTGCCTAATGTGTGCGTTTATCTATTTTCTTTTTATTCAGTGAAGTCTTTTGCAACAAGAACAAAACAATCCTGAGAATGGGCGACACCATGCAGTTTTCTAAACTTGCAGAAACCTTGGAAATCATTGCAAAGGAAGGAGTTAAAGCCTTTTACACTGGCAGGATTGGACTTGACTTAATCCAAGACATAAAAGACGCAGGTTGGTGCAAGATTGGCCTGGGCAAATTGAGGCTGTGTCATTTAATAATGTAAATAAAATCTACTTCATGTAGAGGAAGTGGACAGAAGCACATAGATTTTACAGAAATGTGTTTTTTGTCCTTAGGTGGAACATTAACGGTGGACGATCTGAAGTCTTACAGAGTGCGGGTGGGCAGTCCATGGACAGTTTCTCTGGGAAATCATAAGATGCACATCGCTCCACCGCCTGCTGGGGGGGCGCTTCTAGCTTTCATTCTCAGAATCATGAAAGGTTTCACATCTTTTGTTGTAGCTCAGATGGGATTCTTTGAATGCATTCATTTGGACAATTAAAAACCTGAACTCTTGCTCCCAAAGGGTTCTCGTTAACTCCAGACTCTCTAGTTGGTGAAAAGAAGAAGATTCAGATGTACCATCGTTACATAGAGGCAGCTAAATTTGCTAATGGACAAAAGAGGAACATTCGAGACCCTGTCTACAGTAGCAGCAAGGTTAGTGTACTGGAATTATTTCTTTCTGAGAAAGTAATTGTTCTGACTCAAGCATTACAGAGTTTTGACGTCTTGTCAGTGTAAGTCAGTCAGTCAAAGACCTGGAAATGGGGAGCAAAATATCGAATACTCAAATATCCGCAAAGTATGACACCTAGTAAGCAACCCATTTGTGTTGCATTAAAGAAAAAAAATCCTAACTTATCAGAATTGTTTCATTCTGATGAGCGATAGCATTGTGTAAAATGTAAATAAACTGAATGCAACTTCAGTATTTCATATAAGGTAAAATTAGTGTAATTAGAGTATATAAAGTGTTTAACTTGTACAGATCCTGAAATAAATGAACTTTTAAATATATTCTAATTTATTGAATGGGTCTTTCAGATTGGAAACTAATAGCCAGACTAAAGATGGATTTATATTAAAACAAAATAAAATATATTTCACACACTATTAACCCTTTTAAAAGTTCAAAACAATTCATTGAACAGTAAAAGTAAAATAAGGACAAAATTGAAAATTTTTATATGTTCCTCTTTCAGATGGCTGATCACTTAATTGATCCTTCGTTCATTGATCGCATAGCGAGGCTGATATCATCAAATAGAACACATGATAACTCCTATTATCGTAACCACAAGCCTTTGCTTGATAACTTTGGAACGACTCACGTTTCTGTCATGGATGCGGACGGACTCGCAGTCTCAGCCACTAGCACCATAAACCAGCTGTGAGCACAAAAGCCTCCTCAAAATAATGTATATTTTCAAAATCTACATGAAGTGACGTCACCGTCCTAATGGCACTGTGCGGTTCTGCAGGTTTGGAGGAGCGGTTTACTCTAAACGAACAGGGATCATCCTCAACAACGAGCTTGTTGACTTTTGTGGGAGAGTAGATTCAATACAAGGAGGTAAAGAAACAAAACTCACCACAGAGTTGAGGACAAATCTGTCTGATGTTCACTGAGTCTGAGCCGTTTATCCGTCTCATGCAGGTGAACAGCCACCCTCCTCAATGAGTCCTGTTATACTGGAGAAAGAATCTGGAGGGATTCTTGTGATGGGAGGGTCAGGAGGAAGTCTTATCACCACATCAATGGCCTTGGTAAATCACTGCTTGCTTTGTTGGTTAGTTTTTGGGCTTATTTGTGCTTAAATAAGTGTCTTGTTTTTCTAACAGTCCCTAATAAACCGCCTGTGGCTGGGGATGAGCTTAAAAGACTCCATTGCTGCTCCTATAATCTTTGTCAATTCAAACAACGATGTGAATTTTGAACCAGAATTCGATAAGGTGACGTATTTTCATCATTACTGTAAATTTCTGTTTTACATTGATTTCCACACTTATTAACATTCCTGTTCAATGAGTGGAAAAAACTTTATTCATAAAATTCATATTTTATTGATGGAGCATCATTCAGGATTACTGATTAAAGCATGTGGAAAATGTCTAATGTTGACTGAAGATAAGAGAGCATAAAAACAAGCTTGATATTGTCCAAAGAGGGTGGAAGATATAACTTCGTGAGTGATAGTTATTACAAAAAGTATCTTGTAATTTAACTATTAGCTTCAGAAATGCTAATAAACATTGCACCGCTGATGTTGTACAAAACGGGATATTTTTTTAATTTGAAAAACATTTCAGTATTAGACGATACTATAATAGAAATTAAGTTTATTAAAAGACTAAATATCTTTACCACATGTGCCAATACGTGTGTAAAGAGCTGTAGATAAATTACTTTAATTAGAAACTAAATTAAGATAATTGACTTCCCTGTGACCCATATGGAGATTTTCATATTGTATTTGTCACACTTTTGTCTCATTTAATTTTAACTGTGCTGTGTGTTGTTGTAGTCCGTCATAAATGGCCTTAGACGTCTTGGACACAAAACTGGGAATTGGCCGTTCTTTTTAAATGTGGTCAACGCCTTGGAAAAGGAGAACGGCTGCATAGCGGCAGTGTCGGACAGCAGGAAGCTGGGAATGTCAGCTGGATACTGATCATGAGGAACAAGCGTAACCTTCCACAAACGTCTTTTCTTGGACTAACTGAGCCTTTGGGATTTGCGTCAGTGAAAGTGGTGCAGCTCTGAAAAACAGAATGTGAATTATACTTTTTTTTATTTGCCTTTTAAGAAGAAATATGAATGCTTAGAAGTTGAGATCATTTAATTCATCTAACATGGAGATAAAAATGCTGGTTATGAACTCCACTGTTTCTAAAAAGTGACTAAATGTAGGCGCACATCCATATAGTAATAGTCTAATACTATATAAAAGTAAAGAAAATGAATCATTATCATGAACATATTTTAGATGAAGACAAATGCACATAATAAATGTATACTGCCCATCCAACACATTCCTCCTTTTGTTTGTTTTTTTTACATATATGTTGCCTTGTGCAGCTACAGAACTGTGCAAAAGTTTAAAACCTATCCAATATTTATATTTATCTTTCAAAATCACAGATTTCATTGTGATGTAAAATCAGTATTTAGTGATAGATCTCCAGGCTGTTTTGGGACAAATTTAGGCACCAAATTCACTCATTTACGACTCACCCAGGTGAAGTCTCAATTCAACAACTTTATCAATCACTAATAAACAATGTTTGAAAGTCGGTTTGAAAGCAAAGATCTGACACAGAATGACGTTTCATTCATGCACTCTGGGAGAGAGATTAGATTAGATACATGCCTTAATGGTATTTTCTCAGATTCAGTAGGACTGTGTCTGTTTCAGGTTGCTAGAAACCAAGTGCCTAAAGAACCCAGTTTCAGATTGTTTTATTTTGTCTGTCACTTGAGACAAAACTTGCTCAGTCAATAAGTTTTGCAAAACAGTACCAGCATTCCAAAAGAAAAAGAACAAACTAGTTCGAAACTGATTGTAGAAAGCAGCCAAAGTCCGAAGAAATAAACTGAACAATCTTCACAATGTCTGAATCAAGAACAATTTTCCTCCTTTTAAAGGACATTTTTGAATAAATGAGGGGTGGTTTGAGACTTTTGCACAGTGCTGCGTTAGAGTTTAGAAACAGAAATGTTGAGATGCTGTTTTCTAAAGTGCACTGCTCCCCTTGTTCCCATGAAATGGGTATAAACGTTTCTGAAAGACTGACTTTGCAGTCGACACTTATCACTTTGCACTGTTGACCAATATTTACTTTGTCTATTACATGTAGCAACATAAATGTATTATTTTTTCTATCTGAACTAGTAGATTTGTTGGTCCTTGCTACTACATATGAGCCATTTAGCCTCTTAAATAGGAAATTCTGAGAACAAAAAACTTTTACTGTGACTTTTAGCATCTTACTGTAGGTGAGTCTTATGTTTCCAATGTTTTAAATTCAATATGCTGTAAAAAACTATTTTTACTACTTTTTTACTTGTGTTTCTATAGACTTGTTCATGACTGTTCACTGTTTATGTTTGTTTCGTCACAATAAAAACTTTCCCTTGATTTTTTTTTTTAATATTTCCAGAAGCAAAACATTTAAAAGTTTCACACATTTCGGGCAAATCTTGGGTTCTTGATTACGGTTTTATAGCTCTGTGTTTTTACACATTTGAAGCTTAAATTCTATTTACTCTGACTCCATGTTTTAACAAAAGTGAATTGACAAATATTTTAGTCTTTAACACTTGAGGGATGATAAAGTTCAGTTTTCTTTTCTTAAAATGAAGTAGCCATGTTTACAAGTGAGCATTTTACATTTTTTGGAGAGTTAAGTGAATCTACAGGATTCTGCTTTAAAGACTTTGAAACAACACTGGGAAATTATCAGCAATAATTCCTTATGTTTTCCAATTTGGCTTTTCTGAGAGCAGAAGAGAGATTTAAAAAAAAAAATGTTGTAATGAGATACGTTCTCAGTAGAGGAACTTATGAATTAGTAATGATTTCTTAAGTGGATTCTGCTCGGCTCCCCTTCGAGGCGCTCAGTGTGAGTAATGAGAACATGCAAATTTCACTCTTTGTGAAGTACCTCTGTCTTTGTTGAATGACAAATGAGTTAATTTTGATAAGCTTTGGCTTTTACAGATTTAGTGTCATAACATCAACTTCTTTCTGTGAGGCATAAAAACAAACAATAGCTTTAAAATCCACATAAGTCTCTGTGCCAAGTTTCACTTTAACTGCAGGAAGTTAAATGCTCTGCTGATGACTGAATAGTTTTACCCCCATAGCCATTTTGATGAAGCAAATTATTCCAAGAACAGCTGTTTGATGCTTTTGTACGTACTTCTTTGCACATGTGTTGCTATTTTAATCTGCTTGGATGTAGCAATGACTCAAGTTTAAATCACATATGTGGAGACTGCAGCTTTTTTTCCCTTTGCCTGCAGGGTTGATAATTTGACCTATTACAGTTGCACAACTCTGTTCATTTAAACTACAGTATGTGGATGTTGAATTCTGCCTAATTGGGCCTTCAAGGAAAATTTCAGTGTGCTGTGACAAGGTCACTGATGAATTCTACGTAGAAGAAAGAAATGCAGCACAATGAAGCTGTGGGACTTGGTTTCAGCATTTTGTTCCAACATCTTGATTGACTCCTGAAAAAATAAACCTAGAAGAAAATAGAGTCAAACTTTGCCGTCACAAATAGTTTTTCTCTTTGTGCAGAGTATTGGCACAGATTTTTACTCTTTTTTAAAAACTCATGTATCCCAAACTACTCCAGAATTAATGCAACCAAAACTCAAAACCTGAATAGTAACGTTACTCATCCTGTTGCTGCACTTTACAGATGTTTTATTTACCTCTGCATTGTGGCTGCTTAAAGCTAGAAGTGAAACTGGCTGGGTGACTTAATGATTAATTTGTATAATCAATATCTGTGTGCAATATCTCAGACAGTCAGTTCAACCTAAATGAGGAAAATAAAATAAAAGCAAAATTTAATGGCAAGTGAATTCTGTCAATTCCTCAATTTTGATCCCAACACATTTGCACTATTTAGAACAGAAAAAATACACTTTAAAAAAGTAAGATTTCACAAAATTTGTTTAATAGTCCATATTTAGACACACATAACATCTACAGTGTTCCAGCAGCTCAAGGGAGGAAAAATATTATAAACTCGCTGAACCAAATCTTTCAGGGTGACATTTTTCAATCGCAATTAAAGATTGATTTATTTTAAGGTGTATTACACTTATTTATTGGGGGGATTACTCAAGTGAAGTTCAGGTAGTACCTCTCAGTGGTGAGGGATTTCTCATATGACGTTTGGAGAATTGATTTCTGAGAAAAGCTCTGCTTACTGAAACACTTGAAGAGTAGAGCATCAACATGGAGTAGACCCACTTATCCTAGGAATACATTATACTCAACTTATAACTACACATCTGATTTCACAGAGGCTTATTTATTACTACACAATATATCCTAAATATTCTCCTTTCATGATTAAACCAGTCATGTCTTTGCTTTTGTCCCAACGCTTTTCAAGTTAGAGTAAGAAAGTCTTTGTGTTGGGAACAGTCAGTAGCTTTCACTCTCTCTCCCGCTGCCATTTTTCTCTTGCTGGGGGCCTCATTCTGGGGTCAGCCAAGAGATATATGAGCTCCAGCTAGTCCTGGGTCTGCCCCAAATCCTCCTCCCAGTGGAACGTGTCCAGATCAGCTCTGAGAAATGTTCGTGGGAATGTCTCCGCATGTCTCTGAATATTTAGCTACAGAAACCAGAGTAGCACTCACTCCTCATGTGAGGCGACCTTGATGGTTACAAACTAGAAAACGACCCAGGGCTATTAAAAGAAACACATATTTTTAGTCAAAAAACAACAACAAGAAAATATTCTGTGAGAGCTTTGCTCTGGAGTCAAGAGAAAAAAATATTCACATAAAAAGATGTCAGTGCCCGCAAAAACTTTGCCACAGTAGCAGCATTGGACAAATAGTGACAGGTCATTACTTTCACTGTTCCCAACTACAGTATTTATCATTTCAATATTATGTCAAAGTGCAGTATTATGGATTTTCTCATAGTGTTTTCCTAACAGCCATCTTATAACATAATCAAATATGTTACCTTCAGTTGTTTTAAAAATGCTGTATATATCAAACATTGAAATCAGGCCTCTGTCTCTTTAAGAAGCTCCTACTTTAGGTTGTTTTTCTAAACATGTAGGAGATTCATAAATATAGTTATGATATATGTGTATTTCTTTTTATCATGTCTGTCATCATGAGATATTTACTTAAATATATATTTTTTGTAACTTTCGTTTGCTCAGTTCTTACCTGGAGTTTGAACAGACTTCTTCAGACAAAAGATATGCAGGATAAAAATGTGTTAAAAATAGTGTTATTATATTATATTATATTATGTTGAAGGTAATTCCCTGACAGTGAGACCTGAAGCTGAAATGTACTTATTAACATCAATATTTTTATTATCAGCTGTAGTAGTTGTTGTTAAATAATTTCACAGCTGTATTATTGTACCATTGGCATTAACAATGGGCAATAATTAAAACCATTCATCATTTCATCCCTAATGCAACAACTGTGCTCTTCCAGGTCTAATCCTGGTGAGCTAACAATCAAGCTAATTGATACCGCTGACAGCCTCGACCAACAATTTATGTCTGAGACAACAGAGACAGTCCTGACAGTGACAGCTAAGATGGATAATGCCCACTAAAATAACGTTTCATCCCGCAGATGTAAACATTTTCTGACTGAGTTGTTTTAAAATCAGCTAAAGCTTTCCATCTCTCTGAGGATTAATCACCCTTACAAACCGTGTGACATTTTACGACAACTAGGGGAGCTCTCACTCGCAATAACCTCCCAGAACCTCTGGGAAACATACCATCCCTTTAATGCACAAGAAAACATTTGACCTGCATGTCACATATTTCTTTGACAGTAGGCCCATGATATGCTGTATTACTACAGTACTACTGTAATACTACAGTATCCTTGTAAAGCTTTATGATTTTAAGTAGAAAATAAAAGTGATAGGAGCACTTTCTAATACTTCCTAGTTCAGGCAATGAAAGACATAATTGTAAGAAGAAGCAGCAAATATAATGAGATGAGGTCACCGTAGGTCGCTGCACTCTGGGTGTTAGGAAATTATTGTGTACCATTATTTTTTCTCCTGGAACGGCTTGTCCCTGAGGTGTTACAGTCTGAGCCCTTTGTTATTCCTTTTCTTACTATTCTGCTCAACATAAAGCAGCTCAGCAGTGCTAGTGATATCAGAAAGAACAACACAAATATTTTTTAAATTACACTGGATTACAACAAAACCATAAAATTACATTAAAAAAATGGTTGATAATAAATTAAATTGTCTATAAATAAAGAAGAGATTAGAATTAACAGAAGTGGTGTTTTGTAAAAAAAAAAAAAAACAAACATAACTCAGTACACACAAAATCCGCTGAGTCAGTCTGTTGACGATGGTTGTTTGGGTTCATTGAGTTCCTCATCTCTGATCTCTAATGTTGTGTGAAAAGTGTTAAAGTTCAAGCAGCTACTGGAAAGTCATAATCAGCGAAGGATTTATGGCCTCAGTACCCGACAGCGTACCCCCCTTTACGAGGATCCGACTTGGCGAACAGCCTGTTTTCATGACGGACCACCGCCTGCACCACGGCTCCAAATGACGTGAGGAACTCCGTCTCATGGTTCTTCTTTGCCAAACCATCGACTATTTCCTGTGAGGTAAAACAAGAGAGTATGAAAGGCTGAACATTTCTCTGTAGATTCAGTAACAAAACAGGCCTTCTAAAAGTAAATAAAAATCATTTTTATTTCATTTTAAAGCAATTATTTATACTCACACCATTGTTCTTTTTTATACAAACCAATGACTTCATGAATTTTGAAAACAAAAACTGGGTGTAAATGTTTGAATTTATTTTGAAGATAGACTTTACAAATTTCAAATATATACAGCTCTGGAAAAAATTAAGAGACCACTGCGAAATTATCAGTTTCTCTGATTTTACTTTTTATAGGTAGATGTTTGTGTAAAATGAACATTATCCTTTTATTTTATGAACTACTGACAACATGTCTCTGAAATTCCAAGGAACAATTTAGTAAAATGATAAATGGTAAAAATAATGAAAAATAATGTAAAAAAAATCAAGTTCATATTAATTTAGAAACAACAATTATGTTTTAATAATGTTTTAACTCAGGAAGAGTTCAGAAATCAATATTTGGTGGAATAACTAGCAGGGGTTCAATGCAGCGCTCTCTTATTTTTCTTCCAGAGCTGCATATAAAATCGATCACCAAAATATTTTTATCAAATTGTTTTAGAAGATTGTTTAACTCACTCAGTAAAGTCAAGATCTTTCATTGATTACATCTGCAAACTTTTTTAGTCTCTATAAAATAAAAATAATTAACTAATTGTCCAAAACTCAACAAATCAGGAAAGATCTTGAAACTCAGAAGATAAACTGACATGGTGTCTAATAACTATATGTTATTTCTGAACAACTACAGATTCAAACATTATAGATTCAGTTTTATGTAAGTGTTAATTATTTGCAACATATACCATTTTGCCATAAACTGGAAAAGACCTAAGCGGTAACCTTGTGATAAAATTAGTTTGTATGTTGTAAAATCATTATGTTGTAAAGTGATTATGATTACTGTTTAACCTCACAACTGAGCTGCTTTCTCTCAGTCAGAGTTTAAACGAAAACTTTTCACGTTAATCCCTGAAAGGTGAAGAGGGTTGCTGGTGGCTGAAGTTACAGCATTCTGTGTTATCCAGCTTTTAAATATTGTATCGTCTCTCTGAGCAGCACAGCTCTCTAATATTAGCTGCATAAATCAGCACTTCTTTGTGTTTTTGACACTCACTTTGTCAAACTCGGGCTCCACCTGAGTGGTGTTGGGACTTAGCTGGTTGTGTATCCTTGGGTCTGAGACGGCTTTATCAACATCGAAGTTGAAGAAGAGCGCGTTGAGAATCACCTTTAGAACAGCAAACATGTCCAACATTGTAAAAAAAGAAGAAAAAAAAAAGTAGAAATGTACACATCTTTACGGTTTAGGTGTGAACGCGTTTTACCTGAGCGACTGAAGTGGTGATTTTTGTTCCTCCTGAACCTCCGACTACCATTTTGACATTGTTGTTTTTGTCAAGAAGGATTGTTGGACACATAGACGACATCGGCCTTTTCCCTGTTAAGAAAATGTAAGGGTTAATTATACTTACAGATGAATAAAAACAAAGCAAATTACCTGCTATTTTCTATTTTGTCCAAGCCAAAGTAAATGTTACTTCATATATGTTGAACAGTTGTATTTTCAAAGTGTCTTTTATTGTAATACAACTTTTGTAGTTAATATAAATTTGAAGGAGGATGTTGTAAAAACTGAAAAAACTAAGCTTTAGTGTTTCTCAATCAAAAACCTAAATTAGAAAATAACATATTATTCTCCTCCACAGTTCTGTAATTTTATCTCCAGATAAAATACTTATAATATACACTGAAGCTTAGAGTTGTGTGACAAAATGTTACCAAGGTCAAAGGGCATGGATAGTTTTCGTAGGCGCAGCATGAAGCTGATTTTTGATTAACAAGTTATAATATGCCTTTGATAAGATGATCCATAAATCACTACATGATTCAGCATTTAGAAAAGTGGTGAGGTTTTAATAATCAGAACAATCAATCACTGAAGTGATCAGTCATTAATAAACAGAAGGAAAATAGAGCTTTGTAAAATGACATAGCCTGATAACATTTAGGCTGACTTCCAAGTAAAGTTACTTAAGAATTAAGATAAAGAGTCATCCTCCTAAAACACATGCGCCACTGCGGAGCCAAAAGATAAATGTCAAGGTAAAAAGTGAGCAGAAGGGAGTTAATTTAAAAATGATCTGATCTTTACAAAGCTATAAAATTGTTTCAATCTAACCTCAAGCAGTAAAATAACCAAAGTCTTCTAACAGAGCTTATTCTCTACAGGAACCCACTTCTGGTAGAGCAGAATTAGATAAATCCAGATTATTTAAGAGAACATTCTGTATTAGTTTCAACTCAACAACATCTCATACATCTGGCACCATATTTTGACTCACTAAACGTTTTTGATTTTTGCAATAAATCTCTTGTGAAGTTCATCATTGGATCAGCTAGAAGATCCAGGACATGTGAAGCAACCATGACCTTCACAATGGTGGAAAATGTCATTATGAGGCAACACATTATGACTTTCTGATGGTCATGTTATGTCTTTATTGTTAGTGCTTTTGAACTCTCTCCAAACGAACCTTTGTGGGCTGCACTCCTAAGGTTAGATGTTGTTTTTCTGCAGCTGCTCAGGAACCAAACTTTCTCTCCAATGTTTAGGATTCCTTATATTTGATATAAACTCTGTGGACTCTGTCTGTCAGAGCCAATGTTGATTCCACACAGATTTAGACCAACCACAATAATTTAATTTTGGATAAACAAAGAAATTTGACAGTGTTTCATTCCTCTGCACTTTTTCTCAGTTTTGTCATTAATATCCTATTTACATTTTCTAATCAGTTTCCACTAACTTTACCTCTTAGCTGTCTTGGTGTTCTAGTTGCTTCACTGTTGCTTTTTATCAACCTTTGACGCCTTCATTGTACAGTTGTATTTATACTGAGAAACTTTTGCAAAGTGACTTCTGAAGCGTCACTGTTGTGTTGGCTTTTATTAATGGTTTAAATGTGAGGAATATAAATTTTCAGCTAATTTGTAAACTGTTTGAAAACCTCTTTTCTTCTTTCTTCCACTTAACAATTGCAATATTTTAGCCTTACATTACATGCACTTCTCTTACATTTCCAATTATTCTTTTAGGTTTTTTCTATGAATACTCTGTTTTATGTAGCTTTATCCTACTTTGAAATACTTTTAAATGTGACCAGAACTGTATAGATAAAATTTACTGACTGTAGCAACATTTAAGAAAGTTAGCTAGGCGCTATATAGAAGCATTGGTTTAGTTGGTCTCATTTAATTAAAAGAGCTGAAACAAAAGTATTTTTAAAACTATTTTGGGCCTTCTATGCATACTTTGTACCTTCTGATCCTTTCAGATACACAATTTACACCGGCACAAAAAGTTAAACATCTACCTGGAATGATGAAGTTGCTTGGGGATGGAGGAACATCAAACCCATTAATGATATATGGTGAGCTGAAGTCATCCATCTCATTGTTCAGAATGATTCCTGTAGATCCTGACATGACTTTTGACCCCAAACTGCAGGAAGACAATAACGGATCAGATATGAAGGGATGGGAGCTAAAATAGTCGCTGTTATTCAGGAGGTCTTACTAGTGGTTTATGGTGCTGGTGGCAGCCACCGCACTCCCATCCTCTGAAACGACGGACAGGTGAGACGTCCCGTGGTCTTCAGGAAGCCAGAACTGTGGCTCGTAGTAGTCCATGGGATGTGTGGTATCATCCGAAATCTTGTCCCGCATGATGGCAGCATATGAAGTGGAGGTCATGTTCTTGATCAACTTTTGGAAGAAAACAATTTAAGTTGATTAAGTTCAGAACTGTGCTAAACAAATAAACAACAACAACACAGAGATATAAGGTGTTCGCTTGTCTTGCTTCCTAAGTTACTGTCAGTTTGAGTCTTGTGCTTTTTGTTCATTTAGTTTTGTTTAGTTATTGTTTATTTTATCCTCATGTTCTCAAAACCTTGTCAGTTCATCAAACCACTAAGAAATTTCCAAATATTAAGGTCTTTGTACATTTTGGACTGATTGTTGATAAAGAAATGATTTGGCTTATAAAGCAATAAAAAGCTTTTGTCAGCAACTTAAATACAACCTCTGTTTGCTAGCAATGTATGATTTAGTCCTAACTAGACTGGAGCCATTTAACTAAGCTGTGACACACATTTCTTCTCTGCTCTGTAAAAATGGAGCAGGGATACAAAGTTCTTGAGTCACAAGGTTGTGTCATCTGCGGATTGCTAAGTTTCTTCCCACTTATCTACAGCAAGCACATGTAGCTTACTTTGTTTCACTTTCTTTCTGTCAATTCCTAGAAAGGTAAAGGTCAACTTTAACCTTTCTTTCCCCACTCAATTAGCCATGGCATTACAAAAACAAACATACTTCCCGTAACTTACATCTTCAATGTTGAGAAACTTTGGATCTCCAAGCAAAGTTCTCTTTGCATAAGCGAAGCGAAAGGCCTCTACAATGCGATGGAAAGTTAGGATCTTTTTCTCCTTGGTCGCCATACTGTCTGCGCTGAAGTTGTATCCTGCAAATACACACAACCGCAATTAGAGCTTGATTAAAACTAAGGCTTTCGTAATCTATTTATATACTTTTGGGTTCAAATACACAGAGAATAAATTGACTTGGCATGCAATGTGTTTTCATTTAGTTCCACATGTGTGTTACTCCGAGGTGAAAGCCCCAGAAGGAAGACAGTTCAGGACTTTTTCGGTATTAGCTTTGGGACAGAGGCAGGAGTCACGGTAAATCAGCAGGGTGAGAGCATTTTATTTTACACTGACTGAAATGTGAGTCAAGCTTGAACCAGTCATCTGTGTCCAATTAGAAGTACATTTGTGGGATTACTGTTCGGGTGTCTGAGGCAGTGGGGTACAGTGAGTGGGCGGCCAGTCAAAGGGAAAGGGAGCGGGTTTTGATGATTAATTATTTTAGAGGAAAGTTTCTCTAATCCTCGGTGGCAGATACTGTCACTGCTCCGACACGAAGCCGAGGCAGCGTGACGGTGTCTTCACAGACCAGCAGCTTGAATATTACAGCCCAGCCAACAACAAGCTAAATCAGACAGATGACGTCAGCAGAACAAAGAAAAGGTTTTCAGTTTGAAAATGAGTAGCATTTTAATAATCAGTGCTTATTCCACATCTAAGCCCATATAAGGACAAATGGAGCGCATCCCTGTTAAAAATCAGTATTTTTACAAGCTCCCAGTTACATAACCCGTCCTATTTCTGGTTAAATTAAGTGAAAAGACCCTTTTAAGAGAGGATTTCCTGTACATGTCCCTCTGAGCTGACTCCTTTCTGTGAGAGTGACTGGAAGGCAGCTCACACTGCAACACACTTTCTCCCACTCAGGATGTTTTTGGACGGCGTATCAAGGCTTACCATTCAGGATGTTTAATATCAGCGATAGCACAGGGCCGCTAGCGGGGGCATTGGGAACAACCATGGCGTACTCCCCCACATTCACCCTTAAAGGGTTTTCATCCAAGAGAGGCTTATAATCCCTCAAATCTTCCTTTGTGATGATGCCGCCTAAACATGGATTGACAAACACTGTGAATATATTTCTGAGCAGAAAAGGTGGAACAAATTCTCCTTATTTTGCAAATAGGAGGCGCAGCAAAGCTTATTGAGCAGAAATGTAATAAAATACAGACTTTTATCTAAAGATAGAAACACTGGGTTGAATTTGAAACTTTTATAGCATTAAGAGTTACTGCACAAGATCATTTGCAACAGACTCTAAGAAGGACTTAGAACAGAAATCCTGTGTCAAGCTTTTATTTTCCAGAAAAGACCTACATAATATGTTGCTTGAAACTTCTTAAAAGTCAAGTCAGCTTTTATAAAATTGGTTCATTACAAATATTGTTGACTTTTCAAAGAGTTTTTTGCCACTACAGCCACAAACTTAAATATTATTTTTTGGGGTTTTCGCGTGAAAGATCAAAGAAAGTATGAGACGACTTTTATAGTGAAAGGATTTCTGCTGGGTGGCAGCATTATGCTGTGGAGACAGAGATGCTGATTAGTTGATAGAAAGCGGGAATGGAGTAAAATACAGAGAAATCCTAAAAGATAAAAACCTGTTTGAGGCTGTAAAAGTCTTTAATTTATATCAAGAAAATTATCCTAAACAAACAACATCAGTTACAGTGTAATGTTTTAGCTCCAAGTATTTATTTGTGTTAAAAGAGCTAAAATTCAAACTCAGTTGCACTTTTTTGGGGGGAAGATTTGAAAACTGATGTTTACACATGATCTCCATCAAATCTAAATGAGCTTTTTAGCCACACAAAAGGTAAGAAAAAGCATAATCTCCATATGCAAAGAGAAAGTGTTAATACAAATACATGCCACACATTTCATGTTTTTAGTCTATTTGTTTTTTGGATCAGTTTTGCTGAGATACTATCGGGTAATAATAACGTCCTGTGTTCTCCATCCAATCTGCTAAAGCTTGAGCTGTTTTGCAAATAAGAAAAGACAAAAAAATTCTGTCTCTTTTTGTCTAGACATACCCCGAAAGACCTTTTTAAATTTTAAAAGTTAGAAATTCATGGAACATTTCCTTCTACATTACTTTGTCTTTCAACTACTTTGCTACATAAAACTCCAATAAAACCTAATTAAGTTTGAGCACAAAGCGAAAGCTATTTCAAGGGGAAATGAGTACTTTCACAGGTTGGTGTATGTAGCAACAATACAAAATTGTTTAATAGTAAAAACCAATGATACCTGCATCCTGAATATCTTTCACAAGCTCATCTGACAGTTGTCCTGTATAAAACTCCTCTGCTCCTTTCTCGGCTATTCTCCTGTATGTTCCTGCCAGCCTGGTGAATTTAATGGTGTCATTTTCTTTCAGCACGCCGCCGTTTTTTGCACAAAACACTTCACTGAAAGAGGACAAGAAAGATCATGTCAGACAGAGAATGTTATCTATGAAGAAGAGAGCTAATTAAAGGTGATGTCTCTCACCAGAGGGCTGTGTCATTCACAATGTGTTCCTTGGTTCTATCAATAGCGATCGCCATCGCCTTGCCCATTGGAAATCCTTTTTCTGCAAGTTCAATGCTTGGCTGAAACAAATCTTTCCAGGGCAGTTTGCCATGTCGCTTGTGGGCCATGTCATAACCCCGAAGCTCTCCGGGAACAGCAATGGACAACCCTCCTAAAGACCAAGAAACGGTTGAAAAGTTTATACATTTAGGGGAGCTTTAATTCATTTTATTTGATCTTTTTGTGTTTCTGAACAGAAGAAACATCCGAAAAATAAATCTGTGTGGTTTGCAGTTGCTAAATGTCTAAACATGAAACAGCGATCAATGATTTATCGGGGGGAACCATCCCATATCAAGATATACAAGGACAATATAGGACAGTTCCAATGTATTGACAGCAAATTGAAGAGATTATATCACATTGTAAGGCAGGAGGACCAATGCATGTCATCTTATTTCCATTTCTACATTTGAACATTACCTTTCTGGGATAATTCTGTGCTGTTTCCAAACATGTCCTTCGTTGCATTTTGAGGCGCCGTCTCCCGTGCATCAATTACCTCAACTTTTCCTGCATAGAAGTCACATCGTTTCCATGAGTTTGTTTGGTTTGTGGAGATGCAGTGATGTGAGAGTCTTGTGGTGGGAAATGTGTGTTGCTGTACCAGTTTTTGCATTGTAGATGGTGAGGAAAAGACCTCCTCCTATGCCCATACTGTGAGCATTCATTAATCCAACACATAGCAGCGACGCTATTGAGGCATCCACTGCAGATCCTCCTTTCAGCAGAATGTCCCTACAGTACAAACAATTAAAAAAAACCACATAGGGATAGCTTTATTCTTTGCGTAGGTGGTCACAGTTATAACTCAAACAGGTTTTTATATCAATATTGTCGAAACAAGCTCTTACCTGCCAACCTCTGAGCAGGGGCCTGCATCTGCTGCTACTGCTGCCTTCCAGGAGCCATTCGCTCTGTCTTTCCTCAGACCAAAGAAAACACCCAGAAATGTGGCGAGGCATGCTAACAGCAGCACTGCAAGGGCCACTATTATTATTTTCTTTGCCATTTTGAATCTTCGGGAACCTAACAATTTGTCTGGAGAGGAAAAAATACCAATGTAAATGTAAAACATTTGCATTTGTCATTTGACTTAAAAAAAAGGCAGGACTTATTTGAATCCAGTCATTGTTAAACAAAGTCTCACAAATCAAGTCATATCAATTATTGTCATGATTCATTTGTGTTTTCTTCCTAATATTTCTGGATTTATTTTTGACATCAAGGTCTTGTCATACTTCAGTATTGTTGTTGGAGTCTTACCATATAATTTATAATTTTGTGTTTTCTGTTTGTATTCTCACCTGGTCCAAGTGTCTCCTCTACCCTCTCCTTGGTATTTATTTAAGCTCTTTCATTTGTATTGTTTCCCACTTATTTAATGTAATTATTTAAATCATTCTGCATTTGGTTCTTACTGCAAACTCATTCAATTCATTCCTAATGTGATAAAAAAAAAATAACTTTGAGTTTAGCTTTGTGTGTATCTCAAAAGGAGATATGTTATCATTATAAAATGAACCGTGAAACTACCGTAAACACATAGCACAGCTGTTATTCATTGTTCATCATCTATTTATCTACTATCATTATTTTTCCTGTTGAGTCGGTTGTTCATCTGCATATTGGGAATAATATTTTGAATTTTTGATGAGGTTTGTATTATACTGCAAATATTTAGGTACCTCTGACTAATCAGCAATGAAAATGTAACAAAGAAAGCCAGTTATTGGGGATATGTTTGCATTTCTCTCTTTATAGGGAGTCATGATAATATAGAATCATATATTGCAGATGTTTTAAGCAACACAACATACAAATATAAACTCCTCCCTGGTGAAAGAAGACACTCTTTCCTACTTTAGAAAACACAGATTAAACTGTTTAGGAATATTTCTGGTGACAATAAAAAAAGCAAAGTCATGATGTGAAATCAAAATAGCACCACCTATAGCTGTTAAAGAGGTAATGCAGGTTTTAAAACTGCATTGACAAGCAAGGAGCAGCATATCTGATGAGCAGCTTTTCTACCTTAGCAGATGGCTTGCATAAATAAGCAGATAATATCAGCTTGTGTTACTATAAAAAGAGCAAAAATGCAAAAAAAACAACAAAATATTAACATGCTGTGCATTGATCTATGACAAGTAATACTGAATTTAGCAGATGTTCATTATCTACTTTTGCTTAAATCTTAAGGTCAGAATAGAAATATTATATCAGATACTAATCATAACAAGCTAGATAGTTTTAACCACAGTTGTGTTAATGTTCGAAACATTAACGCAACAATGTTTTGTCTGAATATTTCTAATTTCCGGAAATGAGAAGTAATCAGTAGAGCTACTCTTATTGGAAACATCAAATAAAAATGTATTTATCTCTTTTGAACTTTGTGAACCAAATTTAAAGTTTCAGACAGTCACGAGCCTGCAGAGGAATATTTGAGATCTGGGAGTCACTGTACCACACTTGCTGTGCTTTCCAAAGCCCAAAAAGACAAATGACAGCAAAAAATAAAAAAATAAAAATAAAAACTGTCTGGAGTGTTTCAAGTTTATCCCCTTAAACCCCCAAAGCCTCTTGCCAGGCTGATTCTTTGCTCTGTCACAGAAGTGTACCCAGATTATGTAACAGGGGAGTGAACTGATTTAGTTGAACAAGGGTTGCATGCTGCTCTACAGAAATCACTTGCAGGAAGTAAGTTTCTGATTTTCACATCTGATACCATCAGAATGACTCTATTCAGTTTTTAGTCTAACAAAACCATAAACAAATCGAAGGAATCGTTTACCTCTTTAAGGATAAAAAAAGGAAAATCTCTTACCCTGGTTCTTCTTGGAGCTCCTGCTGTAGGCTGTGGCCGTTTGGCCAGCAGCTTATAGGTGATGCATTTATATCACAATCATTAAACTTTAACCCATCCCACAATAAACCCTCTAACCTGAGTCATCGTTAGTGGTAAAAAGAACAGACCGAACAAGGAGAAACAACTAGAAAAACAGCCTAAAAGTTATTTTGTTCACAGTGTTCATGTTGATGAACACAGACTGAGTTGCTGCATGACCCTGAAACTTAGAGTAAACAACCTGCAGGCGAAAGATTTTCTTTTATCTACAGTGATACTTAAACAGATATGTGACAAATATTAACTTGCAGAAGCGTCATTTTGTTGGCCATTCATTCTAAATGGATGATGTAGGAAGAAAATGTTTTGCAATGGTTGTGTTACACAACTCTACCTGCAGTATAACTCAGAGGAAAAATAGGAATTTCGTTATAATAAAATGTTTCACAAACCTTCTCATTTGGGAGTTTTAAACAAAGTGCACGCTAAATGAGAAAAAATAAAAGTTTTCATGAAGGTGAGGGAAAGGATCACATCTCCTGAGTGAGGAGGGAAAAGACACTGAAACTGAATTGTTTCAAGACAAAACCTCCAGTATATAAGCAACCAGACCACTTAGCATGGACAACATCAGGGACATTTGACTGTGAGCTTTGACATCAACACTTTTCTGTCTCATCCTGTGGTAACTAACTCACTGCTCTCTCAACAACTAATGTCTAAACCTGATGATTCCTCTAAGTTCAGGCGTCATGTGAAGCTTTGCCTGTCAATAGTTGAGACAAGATGTGAGAAACATTTCATGAGCTTCATATCGGATGACCTGAAGCGGCTTAGGGGAGGAATAGTTCAGATGAAATCAGAAAGAATACCTCAGCTTTATGAACAAGTATGCTTGTGGTTTTCAGGACTAGTTTTGTAATTTTTGATGTAATTTTATCCTTAACTCTCATTGTAAGAGATATCATTACTCTGCCACTGTATTTCCACCCCTAGTATGTTACAAGCACATAACTTAAAGCTGAAGTAGGTAACTTTTATGAAAATGTATTTTTGTGCATCTGTTAAAATGCCCTGACAGTAGAACAAATGAAAGAGAATCTATAAAAATAAAATAACACTCTTCTACTTTCTCCTTGTAGTCTTACAGCCATCTGCAAAAATGCACAACTTAATCAGGAACAACCAATCAGAGCCAGGAGGAGAGAAATGCTTTTTGTACACACTGCTCACACATTTCCCCCCTTCTACGTATTGTTGTTCAAGCTTAAAATTGCCGGTGTGTGTTAACGCCGGAGAAACAACAAAACTTTACAAGAAATTTCTGTCCTACAGGGCAGACCGAGCTGTGTAGGGAGAGCTGTAGCGCAGCAGAGAGCGAGAGGCGGTGACCTGTAAGGTGTGCTGCTGCAAATTTTGTTTTCTTACAACTCCCTACTGAGGCTTTTATTTATTTGTAATGGGATTATGTAATAGACAAAACATATTGTTGTTGTTCAGTGAAAGAAAAATGGTACAAAGTTCACTTTTTTAATGAAAAAACAAAAGTAGGATTTGTACATGTAAGTACAAATCCTACTTTATGTGATTTATCACATAGACCACATGTGTCAAACTCAAGTCTGGCCTCAAGATTGTATAGACCACATCAATAAAACTTCAAGATAATAGCTGTCTGTTTAGATATTATTTATTATTTCAAATCAAATCAACTTTTATTTGTACAGTGCCAAATTACATTCATGAAAAAAGTCATATTCTGTAATATTTTTAACAGTTTAATAGGTAGTTTCATTAATACTTATAGGACATTCATCATTTTGATGTTAAATGGAATGAAAACGAGTTTTATACCCCTGACCAAGGCAAAGAAACAAAAAGATCAGGAATGCAGTTGTGGAGAAGCTTAAAATAAAAGTTATGCTATAAAAAAATATGTCCAAAGCATTGTTCGTTTCACAGAGCAAGCATCTTCCCAAAACGGAAAGAGTGACACAACTGCAACCTCAGCAAGATCGGGGGGTCCACCTCACCTGTCAGGCCAGGTATTTAGAGATGCAGCTATTAGTGCCGTGGTAAGTTTTGGATAAAATGCAGAGATACACAACCCAGGCGGAAAAAAATGTAAACAGGAAAGTTATTAGCTGTCCACCAATCTGGCCTTTACAGAAGAGTGACAGAAAGAAGGATCTTAAAAAATAAAAACATTCAAGTCCTGATAGGATTATCTGCATTACTGGCTACAATCCATATTTTAAAACTATTTTAGAACAGTTTCTTAACGATACCTTTACCAAAAAACAGCGGCCATAAAATTGCTAGCAAACTGTATATCATAGTTTTCCATTTTTCAAGAGACTCAAATTGTGAAATTTTAACTCCGTGTTTGTTACATGTGATGTGACACAACTCTGTTTTTCCTTTTTACAAAATTCAAAGCAGAAGGTGTGTTTAGGGTTTCCAATGTGTGAATTTTTTTTGACTCAGCATTGACTCAGCAGCAGGTAATTCAGGAAAGGGTATTTTTTATGAAGAAGTCATTACATGACTTTTATGACAAGCCATGAAGTCATCCTAAACTTGAGCAATAACTTTTTCTAGCTGAACAGCTGAGAGTCACTGAATAAAAACAAAGAAAGTGTTCTTGCAAAACAAAAATTACATTACAAAATTAAGCATAAAAGTTAGATATTTAACTTTTTATGATTAAAAAGTTAAATATAATGGGTGCAAGATGCGATTAGAAACTTTTATACTGTTAACAAAAATAAAAAATCACAGTTTGCTCAACACGTGAAGTTTAACGGGGAGGTATTACGCAGTTCCCAGGCACACTAAGTTACTATGTTGCCTTAAGTCGGACAAAATGTGAGACAATGGGAACATTTCAAAAAGTGGATATGACTGGTTATGTACATGGACCGTACCAAGTTCACCCACAACCGACCCACGTGACCGCAAGTCTCACAAACAAAGCCTCGCAGCACGTTTTATGTAAACACGACTCGATTAGTGCATCATTTCTACCAAATTTTCACAATATATCACCTACTAAATGGACAAAGGAACTAACAAGTTCATGTCATCTTTTTTGGATGAGATCAAGGTGTTTGAGCCACGCAATGCCTCCAACATTGTGCACGTCACAGCAAAATGCTTTCGCTCAATGAGGAAAACGGCAGATTCACACACCCTCTACATCAGGGGTACCCAAACTTTTTGAGACCAAGATCTACTTTTTCTCTCACCAGCCGGCTGAGATCTACCTCATGACACGAAGACATAAAAATTGTAAATTAAACTCTATTGACTTATTTTATATGCGAATATACATCAGTTATAGCAGAAATATTAAAGTGAAAACCTAATGCAGTTTCTTCCTCAGTGAGACTCTGTCACTGGGAGGAGGTTACTGGTTTCTCAGTCACAAACTGGTTGCAAACCTGAGGCCAGCAGGTGTCAGTCAGTCTGAAATTTGGTTTGATGATGTCAATATGATAAGCTACAGACTGATAGGAGGAACCAAAGAGCTCTGTAAAGGTAAAGGCAAATCTTCTGAAGCTGGGATATAATTAATTTAATTTCACATAATTATCACGGTAGAAGCCATTTGTTTGTTAAAATTTTATGAAATATATTTGTTCTATTTGATGTTTGCTGTGAATGACGTATACTCACAAACGAACGAGGTAATTAGTCCAACGTTTAGAAACTACAGCGGTTGTAATGCGCCACAGCAAAGGGAAACAAAGGTAAAATAACCCGAACAGGTGATCAACTCAAAACCACTCCTACCTTTTTACTCTCTCTCTCTCTCTTTGTAGTTTAAGCACACCTGTTACCGTGGCAACCGCCTGCTCCCCGGAAGACGAACAAAGATTAGTTAAAAATATAACATTCAGTCCGTTACCATATCAAGTTTTATTTCTCCATTATTAATCAGCGCTTCCCTGAACACAGCGACGGTTGATTGACTAGCTGTACTTGGTGCTAACGTGGCTAACACGAGTAACAGTTTAGTCCAAAGCCTTTTCTGCTAAAATAAAATCTTTAGTGTATGTCAGATACAGACACATTGCATATTGATCTGTTTAGCTAACGTAAGACTGTGTAGCAGACAGGCTTCAAGGTGTAGAAGTTGTATCAGTTCTGCCATTATGCTGTTCTTAGCTAACGGAAGCTAACGGTGTGTTTGTGAGACGGGGACGCACGTGGTAGCCGCGCTGCTACGTAGAATGAGCATCAGCCAATGAAAAGCGGCCCCTGTGGTAAGGTCCATGACGTGCTGCTGCCCCTCCAGCAGAACTTTGGGCTGAAACTTTCCTCACTTACTGACGTTTAGTCGACATGTTCAGGCTGCTATTAAAAAATGAGGATCATTAAATGCTAGCTTTGGACAAAACCTTTGGATCCTTCCTCTTTTCCTTTTGCCCGGGATCGAGCGGCGTTCTCCATGAGCGACCCGCAACCGCGTGCTGTTAAAACGAAACAACAACAAAACGTGTTGACGTCACAGATCACGGAGTTTAATCTCATACAAAGCAATCGACAACAAAGCTGCAGAGGTACAGAGATATACATTTTATACAGACAAGAGAACAGACAACACGAAACACAAAAGACAGACAAAGGCGCCCAAAATGTGGAGGAAAAGATGGAAAAAAAACCTCTCTTGCTGGCTTGCTGACCTGTACTTTTTAATGAAAGAGGTGTTTCCCTATTTAATATATGCAGTCAAGGCGTTCCGTTCTTTGACCAATTAGAAACTTAGAAACTCCCGGAAACTCCCCTTCTTTACAGCTCCGATGTCTGGTTTTTATCTAACCACTTCGTGCCCATCTCCGTCCGACCTGGCCGAGAGGCGCCAAGAAGTCTGTTCTGCTCTCTCGGAATTGTAAATTTTATTGCTGTGTCTGTCAAAAGGGGGAGGAAAAAAGGCCCTGCTTTGTCTGCTGAATTCCCAACTGCTCAACAGAAACTATTCCAAATTAAAGTGTTGGCTATACCTTTACACATGTCGTGGATTAGCTATATTAAGCACCAAACAATAATTATTTTCTTTACAATTCCCCCTTTTGAGGTCTTCAAAAAGACCTCAATAAAAATTGATTAAGCCTTCTAATACAGAGCCAAAAACTGTGTATTAAACTAAAAGAAAAACGAAAAAAACCAAAAAATGAAAACCAAAAGAGTGACGTACCCTAATTATATCCAGTCCCCCTTTTTAAACAAAACCCAAGGGTAAGAAATACTTATCCTCCCAAAAATAAAATCATAAAACAAAATTATCACAATAGAACCAAAAACACAGGACAAACAAAACCCAAAGTATAAAATGAAAAAACAAAACAGAAACATACATAGAAAAATTAGTAAGAAATGTCTGCAACTTAAAGGACAACATTCACCACAAAATTACAATCTGCCAAAATGAGAAACACACAAAGTTACAATCTGCTGCTCGTCTTTTTCTGTTTTTTTTTTTTTTTAATGTCCATCGACAGTCTCTTAAAAAATATGAAGTCTTCGTCAGGAAATGTTCAAAAAATGCGCGCAAAAAACAAAACGACAGTCCTTTCCAGAGTTCACAACGAACGAAAAACACGCAATAAAAGTTTATGATGATCCTCTTGCAGCTTGATCTTCTTCGACTGGAAACCTCAAGAAACGACCTGTCACAGGTCATTACACAGACATTTTGTGTTCAACATGAATTTCATTAGCATCAGAAACACAATTACCACATTCTTTAATATCATCTTCATTACAGTCAGCATAATCAAACGATGGTTTCACCTAAAAATAAATTTGTTTTGTTATTTTCCATCCAGGGAAATTATTTTAATCCTTTTTATCAAAGAACGCAGACTTTGAAGGAGACCACATCCGCAGGGCACCAGGAAACCAGCTGCAAAACTATAATGACAAGACAGAGATCAGATTTATCCAAAGGCATCATTCATTTGTGTAATTCAACACAAACATCTTCAATTCACTTTGTGTTCAAGTGAATCCTCCAACGCTCGTGGCTCTGTGGCTGTTGTCTTCGAAATAAGTGTGAAGCCGCTTCTCCAAGGAGCCCCACCCCCGCCTCGCATGACACAGCTTGTATGACAGAGTCCAGAGTCCTGGAGCTCCGAGCTCCAGGGCAGTCTGTGTGTAAAACCATGAGCAACACATCACGTGAAACCTTATCTCCTACTCTGTCCAGTTCTGTTCATCAAATGGTGGATGTGATCCCTTCAATTTACGTTTCTATTATAATATACTATAGCTCCTAACCGATGGAAAACACCAAAACCCTGTAATCATTTGCTTCAAAAGACATGTTTCCAAAGTAACGTGTTCCCAGAATGTTAAACATATGCAGATCTTTTCTTAAACCAATCTTGTAAAAATAGGATTAAACAAACGAAACAAAACAATCACAAAAACTTAAAAATGTAGTTGTAAAGCTTACATGTACCACCAAAAAATGAATAACAATGTGAGTTAAACAGTCCAGTTTAAATTACCTTCATAGAAGAAACTAGATCTTACTGGTTATTTGTCTAAATCATTTTACATACGTTCCTGAAACAAAATTCAAAAGAGTTAGACCTGGAGAAATTATAATGAAACAAATCCAGACATTTTCAAAATATACCGACATTACCTAGGCTTTTACTTGTCGTCGAATTTAAAGTTTTATCCAAATTCGTTGTAAATGAATGTAAATCAAAAAATCAAAATCAAGTTTACAAAAATCATTATAATCCCGCCTATGTACTTTTACTGATTAGTGATAACTTTAATCAAGAACAGATTCTTCAAACCATTTCTTAAAACATTCATGCTCCATTAAATTAATGCTCTGAACATGGCTGACACAATAATATTTTAATTTCTATAATTATTTTCCCAAGTTAATTAACCAAAATATGCTTCATTATCACTATAAATTTATCTATTTTCTCAAAATATGTTAGCCCATTGTCAGAAAATCTTTTAATGGAGAACAACTCAAACCTATCTAAAATAAGCACATATATTACCAGAAAATATTTTCCTTTCACTTTTATGTGTAGCACAGATCAGACATGTTCTTCAAAAATTTGTTTAAGTATTATAAAAGATGAACCCATGCATCTTCTCCCCCTTTGATACATTACTGGCTAATGTATCACTATTTCTAGTATGTGAAATAACGATGTTGATGAAACAGGGTTATTATTCAAGCTAAGAAAAATCCCACCGATATGCAACGTTGCCCTCGTCTAAAAAGTAAACCTTTCAAAAACAAACAGAACAATTTATTGTAGCATGCTTTAAACCTTCAAGATTATTATGTTCAAAAAACATTTCACATTACAGTTTCAAAACTCAGTATTCAATTTAACTCTCATGATTATCAAATAATTCGTTGTAGAAACTTCTCAAAAATTTTCAGCAGTGTTTGACAAAACGTGTTTACCAATTAAAAACTCAGTGAAGGTTATGCATAAACCAGGCAGAGAGACGTTGAAAGAGAAAAAAAATATAGTCTTAGTCAAGAAAATCTAAAAATGATAAATTTCGAAAAATACTGGTCAGAATATAACCAAATCTACAAATGAAAGAAATTAAACTAAAGACCAAAGTTCCCTATCCCCTGGTGAAGGGTCCAGAGGAAACTGATAACTCAAAAAAAAAAAATAATTCGTTATATTTAACAAAATAAACAAAGAACTGACACAAATAGCCAAATAAAAAATCAGACCAATGTAAAGAAATGTAAAGAGTAAAATCCTAAATTACTCACTACTTAATATATAAAGTAATATGAAAGGAAAACAGAAAATCATTACCAAGAGTGTCTGTGTGTGACAGGCGACTCAGTGTTTCGATGCTACAAACTTATATTTTACATTTTCCAGGAGGTAGTTTAAACGATGGGAGAGAAAATTATTTGCCTTACAGTTGTTTGTTCTTTTCTGCTGAGCTGCTGTGAGCAGAGGTTGCTTTGTACTTAAAATTAGTGATATGCAAAAAGGTTTCACATGTTAATTAGTTGAATCTAGTGGGGGTAGAAATTACAGCACAGCTGTAGCTTGTTCTCCCGTGCTGAACTTCTGTGAATGGGGGTTGAAACTCCTCCCTGAGCTCCATTATTGTCATATCTTAAATAAACATACTTGTCGCTTCTTCTTGTTTTGTTCTATGTATTTATTTTACTTAATTTTCTTATTTTATTTTATTCGAAGCCCTCTCGTCTGTCTATAGGCAGTATTGAATCATCTCGTATTACAGTTTAATATTGATTCTCTACAATAGTTCCATATAATCTTTTTTATTTATTAACCAATAAGTTATTTCAAACTTAATGTTATCCTTCAACAACAAATCTTGTAAATTTTAGCAAACTTTTCTATATTTAACCAATTTCTATTTAACAAGAGAGTGACTTCTAATTTATCCTGTCTAATTATCCGTAAGTCCTGTAGATTTAACAATATTTTATCTATCTTAAAGTTTTGGTCTGTTTGAAAAAGACTGATTGTGAAAATATCTAGAGTCAGTTGTATATTGCAGTTTGTTGTTATCTGAACAATTACCTCTTACAGTTAGAGCCTGTTTCTCTAAAAATCTTCGTTTTTTTTTTTTTTTTTCTTATCCTCAACTCATGAAAAAAATCCTATTTTACTCATTGTATGTTATTCCATTTTCCTACTACCTTCACAGCCTTAGAAGGAATAATTAACATTATATCCACTATTCAGTTCTCAAGTCTATATAAATTTTTATTTAATTTATTTCATAGCTGTACCTAATCAGTTATGTATTTATCTATTTATCCATTCAGCATATTTATGTATTTAACTATTAATTTGCCAAGACAGCATTTCTAGAATCCTCTGTGACCTAATTTTCTTGGCTTATTCTTTCTTTCGTTATTTATTTATTCATTTATTTAACCGTAGAACCCATATTGTAATTTCAATTTGTTCAGATAATGTATTTTATCAAGATTCTATCCTTTAATCACCTTCCAAACTGTACACTGCAGGTCACAGTTACTGCTGTTATTGTTTAATTTTAAGAAGTTAGTTCAATTTAACACAGAGGATGTTTGTAAAAACTAGAAATTTTGCACCATCAAACAGCACTGAGAAAAATTCAGTAGTTATATGACATAAAATACCAAATGGTATTTTATCTCCAATCACACACTCTGTCAAACCAACATGAATTATAACACAAACAAAAACACACAACACATTACAGAAAACACAAAACACACACATCTGGCCAGGTTTTATAGTCAGTCAAAATTTCATCAGTCCCCAAGTGTCAGTCTGTGGTCATTATTCTATCAAATTTAACTGTAATTTATATCAAATTTACTGAAGTTTATATCAAATTTACTGAAGCTTCAGAAATTGTCCAATGTTGTCATGTGTCAATTTAATTAATTTTAAACCCCAATCGTCAGTAACCTTTTAAATCCCCGTGCACGTTTAAAAAGAGAGACATCTCAAAGTTATGTTAAAATCAAACCACAACCAATAATTTTGTTTTCTGGTACCAGTTTTATGTACTGAACTCCTATTTATTTTATTTAGTTATTTATGTTTTAAACTAAACGACCACGTTTTCGCCATCGTTCTACTTTCCCCGTTAAGACGAACCCCGACCATAAAATAGCGTATAGCACGTGTCGCAACTCAGTGTCCATAATAACTTCACAATAAAACGCAGCAAAATCAATGCAAATTCACACACACAGCGCTATCCAAACAACTTAACACTCTGCTGAAACACACAGCCAGCCCGAACTCGTGCACGCGCACACACACGGCCACACAGACACACACGCAGACACACATACGCACACACACATACACACATACACACACCCAGAGCTCTGGAGCAGACAGCCACGTGTCGCGGCAACAAGCACAGATCGCGACACACAGAGAAACATAAACACGTTTTCAGACAAACGTAACAGACAGACGGGGAAAAATAAAATGCCGGCCAAAAAATAAAAAATGCACCATATCAAAGCCTACCGCAGGCCGTTTATAAAGTCTACCGCAGACTATTTGTCAAAGCTTCCCGCAAGCTATTTTTAAAGTGTGCCAAACACTAATACTTGATTCCTGAACAGTCTACCTCAGACTATTGTCAAAGCTTCCCGCAAGCCATTTTTTAAAGTGTCCCACACACTGAATAAACCTACCCCAGGTTATTTCAAAATACACAATTCCTAAATTTCTTTCTTTAAGGAGCACAGCCATGGGTCTCCAGGGAAAAAGACATAAACTTAAGAAAACCCAGCTTTTACAACTGAGGGAGCGCAAAATCCTCAGTCTGAACCCGCTACGGTCCGCTGTACATGCGTATTTCCATACAGTGTACCACACACTGAAAGTCTACCGCAGGCTATCGTTAAATTCCAATTATAACTAACAACAGACTATTTTAAGAGCAAAACTATCCACCCTTGCAGCTCCGAAACTCCGCGTGGCTGCGCACAACAAAAGAGTAATTAAAAAACGTCTTACCGCACCAGCCGGACGGATCGATCGGGGAGAAACCGCCACCCGCCAAGATTCCAGAACCGGACGAAGCCCCCAAATATTAAAAAATGAGGATCATTAAATGCTAGCTTTGGACAAAACCTTTGGATCCTTCCTCTTTTCCTTTTGCCCGGGATCGAGCGGCGTTCTCCATGAGCGACCCGCAACCGCGTGCTGTTAAAACGAAACAACAACAAAACGTGTTGACGTCACAGATCACGGAGTTTAATCTCATACAAAGCAATCGACAACAAAGCTGCAGAGGTACAGAGATATACATTTTATACAGACAAGAGAACAGACAACACGAAACACAAAAGACAGACAAAGGCGCCCAAAATGTGGAGGAAAAGATGGAAAAAAACCTCTCTTGCTGGCTTGCTGACCTGTACTTTTTAATGAAAGAGGTGTTTCCCTATTTAATATATGCAGTCAAGGCGTTCCGTTCTTTGACCAATTAGAAACTTAGAAACTCCCGGAAACTCCCCTTCTTTACAGCTCCGATGTCTGGTTTTTATCTAACCACTTCGTGCCCATCTCCGTCCGACCTGGCCGAGAGGCGCCAAGAAGTCTGTTCTGCTCTCTCGGAATTGTAAATTTTATTGCTGTGTCTGTCAAAAGGGGGAGGAAAAAAGGCCCTGCTTTGTCTGCTGAATTCCCAACTGCTCAACAGAAACTATTCCAAATTAAAGTGTTGGCTATACCTTTACACATGTCGTGGATTAGCTATATTAAGCACCAAACAATAATTATTTTCTTTACACTGCAGAGACGCACTCTTCAGTCATGATGATTTCAGTCGTCACGGAGTGATGAAACTGAAATCCAGACGTCAAATTCAAAATTATACTTTGTTGGCTGATAAAGATTTATTTAGACTTTCACACATACTGTTGTTAGGTTGGGGTTCCTTTTCCTGTTTTATTTTGTTTTCTTTTCTTCTTCTGTCCTGGGTTTTTTTTTGTTTCTGGGAAGCTGCGTTTCCTTTTACAGCCATCAGATGTCACCAGTGAGCGGAGCCCCTGGAGAAGTGTGGCGGCCAACCTGTAGACGCACCTGTGTCTAATTTTCGAGAGCTGCGGAGGTGCTTCATAAGGACAGCCTAGCTGACACTCCAGTGCCTGAGTGTTTGCCTTCACTGGTAGACGTTTTTCTTAGGAAAAAGCCTTCTATGATCGCTCCCTGTGTTCTGATCGCTCCTTGTGTTCTCCCCGTCAGATTTCCTTGTGATCGCCCTGTGACTCCTGGATGTGGACAAGCGCTTCCCCCTGGATTTCCTTGTGTTCCTCACGACGCCATTGGTATTACCAATCGGTTGCCTTCCTCCGTGCACCTACCTCCCTGGTCCCTCCCCGTGGATCCTCTGTGCCTCGCCACTGGCTGAGCCTGCCAGCCTTTCATGTTCCGGGGGCTAACTGTCGAAACTCCGCTCGGAAGCCAGCTCACCCTGCTCTCCAGCTGCAAGGCTTACCTGCTCGCTCTCCGACGGTAACTCACTTCTCCAGCCGCCATCATCGACAATACTAACCTCCGCATTCAAGTAAGCATCCTACGAAAGAGTCTCAGAATTATTCCATTTGAACCATCCCGTGTCTCACTCCGCTTTTTCTCATATACAGTCTGACGACCAGTTTCCTCCAGTCCCAGGTTCCAGAACTATTTCCCCTGACCCCTCTTCCATTCACCAAAATAAATATTATTGTTGTTTCATATCGCTCCTCTTGGTGTGTTCTTGCATGTGGGTAACCCGGCTTTCACCCACCATGACAGAACACTCAGGCCAACAACCTACCCCAGCAGACGCTATAAGAAGGGCTTTATCGGAACAACACGCTCTCATACAGTCACATGATTCAGCTTTAAGAGAGTTGAGTAACAGACAGGCCGAAACAAACCGTCGGTTAACCGAGTTGTCTAACTTTTTGCAAGGCTCCGTTCAGCAGGCGCAGCCTCCAGCCCCAGCCTCACCTGCAGTTCCAGACTCGCCAATCCGTCCCACGTTTTCGGAGATTCGGCTGCCAGTTCCCGAGAGGTTCACAGGTGATGTGCACAAATGTGGAGGATTTATCTTACAATGTTCCATCATTTTCAATTCCTGTCCTCAGAGTTTTCCACACGACAACGCTAAAATAGCATATGTGCTGTCCCTGCTGTCCGGTCGAGCTCTGGCTTGGGCCGAAGCTAAGTTTTCCTCCCCCACTGATTTTGGTTGTTCCTATCCCGATTTCATTAAAGAATTAAAACAGGTGTTTAGTCAAGAAACAGACCAGACTTCAGCTTCCCGAGAACTCTGGAGCCTAAGACAGGGGCAAAGAACTGTGTCTGATTTTGCCATTGACTTTAGGATAAAGGCAGCAGCCTCAAATTGGGATGCCACGGCACTTAAAAGTGCTTACTTTCATGCATTGAGTGAACAGATTAAGGATGAGTTAGCTACTCTGGATGAACCTGCGACTCTAGAGGAGTTTATAAGTCTGACCATAAGACTGGATAATAGAATTCGGTCTCGAGCCAAGGAGAGAAATCGCCGAAATCCCTCAGTCAGAGCCCCCCTACAAGCTACCCGTCCTAGTCTTCAGGAAGCACCCAACCCCTCGGAGACCGCAGAACCTGAACCCATGCAGCTGGG
Organism: Xiphophorus hellerii; assembly: GCF_003331165.1. Classification (NCBI taxonomy): domain Eukaryota; kingdom Metazoa; phylum Chordata; class Actinopteri; order Cyprinodontiformes; family Poeciliidae; genus Xiphophorus; species Xiphophorus hellerii. Next base: position 14,751,393 of record NC_045679.1, read on the forward strand.
TAACACCCGCCTGACACCTGAGGAGAGGCAAAAAAGACTAGTCTCTCGATTATGCTTGTATTGTGGGGGTCCCAACCATTTCATTGCTAACTGTCCCGTACGTTTAAACTTGCAGGCCCGGCGGTAACGACGAGGAGGCTGCCGGTGCAACCCACTAATAGAAGATCTCGTCTCCTAATTTCCGCTACACTGTTCCATCGTCATCAATCTCTTCCTCTGGCTGTTTTCATTGACTCAGGTTGTGAACAAAATCTAATTGACTCTACCCTTGTTGAACAACTAGGAATCGCTACAGAACCACTTCCGGTCCCACTGCGCGTTTCAGCCCTCAATGGTGAGGTCCTGCCCAGAATAACCCAGAAGACTACACCCGTCCGTCTTGTGATTTCTGGTAACCATTCAGAGCAGATTTCTTTTTTTGTTTTCCCCGCAGTCAGTTCCTCTGTTATCCTGGGGTTCGAGTGGCTACTCGCACATAACCCACAAATAAATTGGAGAAAGGCTACTATTGAGTCATGGTCCAGTGATTGCCATGCTACTTGTCTCCACTCTGCCGTTCCCCCGACTTCTATAACAGCAGAGCAGCATGAGACCGATTCCCCTGACCTTTCATTGGTTCCCCTCGAATATAAGGATCTGGCTGCAGTTTTCAGTAAGAGCAAAGCACTCACTCTACCCCCCCACCGTCCCTACGATTGTGCCATAGATCTGTTACCTGGAGCCCCACTACCCACCAGCCGACTTTATAATATCTCCCGTCCAGAGCGTCAGACCATGGAGAAATACATTAATGACTCGTTAGTAGCAGGCATCATACGCACTTCTTCGTCACCCCTTGGGGCAGGGTTCTTCTTCGTGGGGAAGAAGGACGGGTCCTTGAGGCCCTGCATTGACTACAGGGGGTTGAACCAGATCACCATTAAAAATAAATATCCTCTACCTTTGCTTTCCTCAGCCTTTGAACCCGTCCAAGAAGCCACAATTTTCTCAAAACTCGATCTCCGTAATGCCTACCACCTCCTTCGCATTCGCGAGGGAGATGAGTGGAAGACGGCATTCAAGACACCCATGGGACACTATGAGTATTTAGTTATGCCGTTTGGGTTATCTAATGCGCCTGCCTTTTTTCAAGCCCTCGTAAACGATGTCCTCAGAGATTTTATTAATGTGTTTGTCTTCGTTTATCTAGACGACATACTGATTTATTCCAAGGCCCTGGAGGAACACAAGCTGCATGTCCGGAAGGTTCTCCAACGCCTTATGGAGAACAAACTGTACGTTAAGGCAGAAAAGTGTGAGTTCCACCGATCATCGGTTACCTTCCTGGGCTACGTCCTTGAGAGCGGGCAGGTAAGACCCTCAGAGGACAAGATCAGAGCTGTGTTGGACTGGCCTAGACCCGAGACCCGTAAACAGCTGCAGCGGTTCTTGGGCTTCGCCAACTTTTACCGCCGGTTCATACGAAATTATAGCCAGACCGCTTTACCTTTAACTGCACTCACATCCACCAAGTCTAGTTTTACCTGGACCCCACAAGCAGAGGAAGCTTTCAACCGACTCAAGAGCCTGTTTGCTAACGCCCCAGTACTAGTCCAGCCTAATATAGCAAGACAGTTCATCCTCGAGGTCGATGCTTCTGATTCTGGAGTGGGGGCCGTGCTGTCTCAAGTCTCAGAAAAAGATAATAAGACTCACCCCTGTGCATTTTTCTCCCGCAAACTTTCGCCAGCAGAACGCAATTATGACGTGGGGGACAGAGAGTTACTGGCTATCAAGCTCGCCCTAGAGGAATGGCGACACTGGCTAGAGGGAGCTGAGCATCCCATTGTAGTTTGGACTGACCATAAGAACCTGTCTCACATTCAGTCAGCCAAACGTTCCAACCCTCGACAGTCTCGCTGGTCATTATTTTTTTCTCGATTCAACCTGTCTATCTCTTACCGTCCAGGTTCAAAAAATGTCAAGCCGGACGCCCTCTCTAGACTGCATGCACCCGATGACTCTGAGAAAGAACTTGCTCCCCTGCTGCCCTCCAGCTGCACGGTGGGAGTAGTTACCTGGGAGGTTGAAGACCTCATCCGTCAAGCCCAGTTAACCGAGCCAGTCCCTGAGTCATGTCCACAGGGAAAGACGTACGTCCCCGCTTCCGCTCGATCCCGCTTTCTGCAGTGGATACATTCCTCCAAGTTTTCCGGACATCCAGGTATCAGTCGAACTATTGGGTTGGTCAACCGAAGGTTCTGGTGGCCATCAGTTCATAAGGATGTCAAAGAGTTTGTATTAGCATGTCCAGTCTGTTCCAGGAACAAGTCCTCCCATCAGCCACCCACAGGATTACTCCAGCCATTACCCATCCCCAAGAGGCCTTGGTCCCACATCGCTGTTGACTTTGTCACGGGATTACCTCCATCTAAGGGTATGACCACCATTTTCACTATTGTTGACCGCTTCTCCAAATCCTGTCATTTCAGTCCCCTTCGCAAACTCCCCACTGCCGCTCAAACTGCCATGCTCCTCATAAAACACGTTTTTAAGTTACATGGCATTCCCCAGGAGATCCTTTCCGATCGGGGTCCTCAGTTTATCTCCCAAGTTTGGCGACAATTTTGTTCCGCCCTAGGGGCAAAGGTGTCATTAACCTCTGGTTACCATCCCCAGACTAACGGCCAGACGGAGAGGTTGAATCAGGAGCTGGAGGCCATGCTGCGTTGCCTGACTACATCAAACCCTGGAGACTGGGCTCAATATCTACCTTGGGTAGAATATGCACACAACAGTCACATTTCAGCAGCCACAGGGTTTTCCCCGTTCGAGGTGTCACTTGGCTACCAGCCCCCTCTTATGCCATACGACGAGAAGGACATATCTGTCACGTCAGTACAACATCACATTCGCCGGTGTAGAAAGATCTGGTCTGAAACCCTCTCAGCACTTAATAACACTGCCGCGCAGAACAAGAAACAGGCTGACCGGAGAAGAACCTCTGCGCCCACTTACTTGGTCGGTCAGAAGGTCTGGTTGTCTACCCGGGACATACCCCTCAAGTCCATGTCCAAGAAATTGTCTCCCAGGTTCATTGGCCCGTTTGAAATAGTGTCGATCATCAATCCGGCAGCTGTACGCCTCCGCCTTCCTTCCTCCCTACGTGTTCATCCTACTTTTCATGTCTCCCAGCTTAAACCGGTCCTTTCCAGTGATCTTTGCCCTCCGGCCGAACCCCCTCCTCCCGCCCGTCTTATTGATGGTCACCCGGCATACTCCGTCCGCCAGATTGTGGCTTCCCGTCGGCGTGGCCGGGGTCGCCAGTACCTCGTTGACTGGGAGGGCTACGGTCCGGAGGAACGCTCTTGGGTTCCTGGCTCCTTTATCCTGGACCCCTCCCTTATTAGGGATTTCACCGCCTCTCGGCCCTCCTCCTCTTCTCGTCCGCCAGGTGGCGTCCGTTGAGGGGGGGGTACTGTTAGGTTGGGGTTCCTTTTCCTGTTTTATTTTGTTTTCTTTTCTTCTTCTGTCCTGGGTTTTTTTTTGTTTCTGGGAAGCTGCGTTTCCTTTTACAGCCATCAGATGTCACCAGTGAGCGGAGCCCCTGGAGAAGTGTGGCGGCCAACCTGTAGACGCACCTGTGTCTAATTTTCGAGAGCTGCGGAGGTGCTTCATAAGGACAGCCTAGCTGACACTCCAGTGCCTGAGTGTTTGCCTTCACTGGTAGACGTTTTTCTTAGGAAAAAGCCTTCTATGATCGCTCCCTGTGTTCTGATCGCTCCTTGTGTTCTCCCCGTCAGATTTCCTTGTGATCGCCCTGTGACTCCTGGATGTGGACAAGCGCTTCCCCCTGGATTTCCTTGTGTTCCTCACGACGCCATTGGTATTACCAATCGGTTGCCTTCCTCCGTGCACCTACCTCCCTGGTCCCTCCCCGTGGATCCTCTGTGCCTCGCCACTGGCTGAGCCTGCCAGCCTTTCATGTTCCGGGGGCTAACTGTCGAAACTCCGCTCGGAAGCCAGCTCACCCTGCTCTCCAGCTGCAAGGCTTACCTGCTCGCTCTCCGACGGTAACTCACTTCTCCAGCCGCCATCATCGACAATACTAACCTCCGCATTCAAGTAAGCATCCTACGAAAGAGTCTCAGAATTATTCCATTTGAACCATCCCGTGTCTCACTCCGCTTTTTCTCATATACAGTCTGACGACCAGTTTCCTCCAGTCCCAGGTTCCAGAACTATTTCCCCTGACCCTTCTTCCATTCACCAAAATAAATATTATTGTTGTTTCATATCGCTCCTCTTGGTGTGTTCTTGCATGTGGGTAACCCGGCTTTCACCCACCATGACAACTGTAGTTCCAAACCAAGCAAACTTTCAGTTTTGCAGATTTGTTTGCTTTTCATTTGAACTGTACAGGATAAATGTCACATTAAAGGTGATGAAAGGAAGGAAGTATTTGATCTCAGTCTTATTTTTACCACAATACATTCAGGTTTTTTAACACTTGAGAACCTGGCAGAGAGGTGTTTTCCTCTTCTCCTTCCCCTGTGTGTTTCTCCGTGTGCTTCCTTATTAACACAGTTTACATCCTGTACACAAAGAAGTCACAACATCCTGACACATCCATCTGTGCTGCTTATGGTGCAAAGGCAATCAGGAGGCTGCACTGTAAATCAGCTCCTGTGCAGGAGGCAGGTATTCACAGACACATCAATATCATGCCAGCTTTATGCTTGACAGTGCACAGTAGAGAAGCTGTGTGGGGGGCAAATTAGCTTTAGGTATTCTCACACCTGTGCCAGGATTTTCTTTGAGTTTTAAAAAATGTTTTTTTTGACTGAGCGAATCTGAGGAAACAGTGCATGGTCCGACCTACAGATAAAACTGGAGAGCATTAAACTTTATTTCCTTTAGAGAGCACCAGCCACATTTCTGTGACTGATTGCAGAAACAAATGCCTTTGCAGATGTATCCAATTCACTTTGTGCCGCCGTTATCAGGAATGACAGATGTCCCTTACAGGTCATATTTGTACTGTGTAAAATGTATCACAAGTACATGTTTTTCAGCTCAGAAGAAACCAACAGAGCGGCACAGACAAAAGGTAACCTTATCAGCAGGAAAATGCAACACTACGAATTAGAATGAGCCCTGTGCTCTTCCTGGCTTCACTGGTGGATTTATTTTCGCAAAACAAAACAAAAAAATAACATTACTCGGGTTTCAAAATTTGCATTTTACAATTATTTAGTATGAGGAAAAGTGTGTCAGAATGAAAAGGATTTATCTGTTTATCTGTCATTTTATCTGTCTATCTCAGCCAGCTCTGAGGCAACGCTAAACACTAATTGTTCACCCATTTGAAATCTACAGTTTGTGATTTTTTTAATTGCTTCGTTACATTTCTCTGATCTAATAACTATTAGTTGAAGCTCCACAACATTTAGTCCATCACAGCAGTAATTCCTCCTTCCTTACAACAAATTACAAATCCTTTTGGACTTCCATCAACGCTTCCATACAACATATTCTCTGCTATATTGTACCGTTATCATTCGCTCATGTCATGTCAGGAAGAAATTAACTCTACTTATCAATGCTGAATAGTAATTCCCTGTGAAACTAATAGTCAGTATTTCACCGCTTATGATTTTACAAAAATGTTGGAATAGTTGTCAAAATATGTCAAACAAATGTTATTCAATTTTATAAAGTCTCCCAAATTGTGTGCTAAAAATGTGCTAAAGAACGACACAGCAAGTCCTTTCTGCCCGAGGCTATCAGACTGTATAATTCAGTCTCTAGAGTTGTGCGTTTTAAATGTTGATTATATATTTAATGTACTGAGCAATATGTGTGTTCTTAGGACTATCATTATATACTGATTGCTATTTATTATTGTTATTGTGTGCAATACTGGGATAAACTAAATTTCCCCCCTCTAAAGGATCAATAAATTATTTATTTATTTATTTTCTATTATTATTGAACAGTTTTTTTTCCAGGTGAACCTGACACTTCAGTGACGATATTGTTTACGTTGGTGCAGTTTGTATGAGCTGTTTAGAGAAATGTACGGGGTTTTGTGTAAACGTTACAGTTTTTCTTGATTGCTTTGGGATCCACTCAGTTTTCATCACCACTATCCCAGCAGAGCAGAAGACACCTCTTGCAAATGCAAGAACCATTTTACATTTGTTTGACACAAAACATTTGGTTCTTTACAAAACATTTAACACAGCAGATCAAACTGCATTGTTGTAATTATGGCAACCAAACAGAAATCACCTGTTTCTAGCTACATTAAATTACCTTACATCAGTATGAATCCACTCAAGTATCTGTTTCACTCTACGTCCCAAAAATCTTCTCTTGGCGATCAGTCTGCAGAAGTCCGTCATGTCTGTGTTGATCTTTACTAGTTTGAATCCGAGGAAGATGAGTCTGAGTAACAGTAGTAGTCATTTATTTTATTGCAATAGATTTTTTTTTATCTAACTTTCTAATTATTTGATATTATTTTAAGTTTACATTTACTGCGTTTTCTGTAATATTAAAGGTATGTCAGTTTTCAGTCGCAGTTTGAACAAAATGTCATGCAGTCAATAAAATGTGGACTGAAGCTTTTCTGGTTCTAGACCCAGTTCTTTCCAATAAGGACAATTTGGCACCAGCCGTGTTTAAAGGTGACCAACAATACTAGCATAAAAGTGATATAATGTGTTATCTAATATGTAATAATTGATTGGAAGACCTCATGTTTAAATGTATGAATTTGTCTATGAAAAGAGACCAGAGTACGTGGAGAAAACCAATTCAGTCAGAGAAAGAACCCTTGCATGTGAGAGAGAGAGAAATCTCAGAAAAACAAGTTGAATGTTGTCTTTATCACCAATTAATCATTATGTTTTGATCCCTGGGATAAAGTCAGGACCAAAGCCCAAACAAAATCAAGAACAAGTCTTAGAAGAAAGTAAGCTCAAGCTAAGTTATTCATACGGTAATCATAATGAATTAGCTGTTTCTGAAAACAACTAAGACGAAACTGGCTGTTGGAGCTCATTAGAAACTTATATAATCACTCTGGACCAACTGGTTGTACTGGTGCACCACACTATTTAAGTTACTCCCACAACATTTAGGTTGAACCCAAATCAGTTTTCAAACGAACCCTCAACATCACCTGCAAAGACTGAGTGAAGGAAATAAAAAAGTGTCTTTTTATCCTGTCATGGTTTGAGTTTTTCTGTGTATTAATTTTGAGTTTTCTCTGTTTCTGAGTCTCCGTGTTGTTCTGTCTCCCCTTGATTAGTTCCCAGGTGTGTCTCGTTCCCTGATTACCTCCTGTGTATTTAGTGTCACCTGTGTCTCTGTGTCTTTGTCGGGTCCTTGTCGTGTGTCAAGCCAGTCGTCTGTTGTCGTCTGTGCTGTCTAGCTGTTTGTCAGTCGTCCATTCGTTTCGCCAGTTGCTATCGGTGCTGAGCCCTGGATTCTGTTCTGCCGTGCTGCCTGGTTGTTGGACTGTTTGTATTTCGGACTGGCTCATCATTAAACCATCACTTTACTTCTACCTGGGTGTAAGCGTCCTGCCTCACCATCTCCACCCACACAACGTGACATATCCGGCATGTTGCAAAGGCAGAAAAACTTCTTACTGATGCTGAGACAGGTTATTACCTTCTCATCTCCACATTTGAAAGTCAAAAAGTTTTATTGCTTGAATTTGAATGCAAACATGAATTTTACAAATAAATTTAAAAAAATTAAAAGCTGCACTTTTATCCTATAAGAGCATCCAGAAAAACAACCTGTCTCCCTTGCTTATGATGCGGGGAAAGGTGGGAAACCGAATCTGACAACATTCAACAGTCTGCTGCATGACTCTCGCTCCCAAGCTGAGCAGCAGCTCTCCGTCTGATTGGCTGAGAAGAGCTCAAGCTCCGAGTGGAGGCAAAGGATGCCAGAGTGCTCAGGCAGTGCATGGAGAGGGATGCATGCAGGGGACGTCGGCGACACGGACAGCGCACTGTTATGTGCTTTTGCAGCGCGTTTCTAAGCAGCTTTGCAACTTTCAAGCACACGTCTGATGCGCGTCCAGTCCCATACGGAGCAGCTTAGGTGTGATGTTTTGGCTGCGTGTTGCACAAGCCCCGCTCCCGCTCAGTTCCACTGCCGCCGACACATCCTCCCTGGAGTGATGGGCTCCAAGTTAACCCGACAAAGAAGTCTGGATTTTGAGAGCAAATTGACCAAAAGGAGGCACCAGCGGAATGATCTGCCCAAAGAGGACGAGAGAAGTGGCGGCAGGAGCGGCGGAGACTTCTTGTTTACATCCCTGATGCTCAAGTCCGACAAGCTGCCGGGGATGCTGCGGAAAACCAACCAGAGCCCGTATGTCAGACGGGTGGCCTGGGTCCGGGAGATCCAGAGGATGCTCCGGGAGCACAAGACTGAGCAAGCAGGTGAAGTGCTCAAACTACTGAGGAAGGTAGGAACTTATTATGATTTGTTAGCTTCCTTTAAATCTTATTTATACTTTTTTTTTTTTTTTAAAAAAAAAAGAAAAACAAGGAAATGAAGTTTTCAGGACACAAACGTTTCTGATGTTTTTGCTTGCTGTGTTTTTTGTTTTGTTTTTTATATAGAATAAAAGACTGTAACAATTTCCTCTTACAGTCTAGAGTAGCTTACACTTTATGAACCTTATTTAAAATATTTGCATTCAGAAGACACACAAACCCCAAATGATTATACACACAGTTGCATTTAGTTAGCTATCTAGGTGCATCGTTGTTGATCATTTCTGAAAGGTGAAACAATTTTAATCATTTACTATTTGCTGTCCTTGTTTACTACAAAATTAAACCTATTTCTTTTTCTTCTGCTAAACCTTTGAACACCTATATTGTCTGGATACTGACATAAATTCAGTCAGTTTTGGAAATAATGGTCAACTTTTAATGCATAAGATTCCTTACCTGTTTATTGTGTTTAATATTGCATCCTTTAGAGGTGTGAATAAGGATCCAGGATGAATGATGCATCTTTAAACCCAAGAAAGTGGAGCAGTTTAACTAAGCTCAGCTGTGCTTTTAACATGGATTTATTCAAGATTTTTATGGGACCCTGTTGCATAGAACTGTAGTTTTTTTTTAATGGTTCTATAGAAAAAATCCCTTTTTTTCTAATAAATGTACACTGACACAAACACAGAGCTGTTTGGATTTGAAATGTTGGATTTAAAAAACAAATATTAAAAAGTGCTCTTAAGAAAAAAATCCCACCAATTCTGTTTTGTCTTTGAGTTGATGACAAGACTCAAACTAATCAGCTGGCTTTAGTTAACATGAAGGCAGGAAAGCGGCTTTTGACAGATTTTGCAGTCGATTCTGCACCATTTGAGTTGCAGAGGGTAAAGGTTATGTCTAAGTCACAGTTTGATTCCAGTCGCCCCCCTCCAGCCAAGATGAAACAAATTGTGGAGATCAATTATCTTAAATTTAACTGACTGGCTTAGATTTTTATGTCTGATTGGTTTCTGTGCGTATTTGCAACTCCTAAAATGAGGAAACGCAGTATCATGGTTCTTTTTGCTAACATTTGGGGTCTTTCGCTCCATTGCTGGAGTGCTTGCACGTTTTCCGTACATCTCTAAAACAACACACCTGAATCTATGGGGTGAACAGCTTTCTGAGCATATAACCTCTACAGAGTCCTGCTAACTACTTTGTGATTTGATCCAGTTGCGTTGTTGCAGGGAAACATAAAAAAACTGGTTCCCAAACTCCAATTACTGGAGTTTGGGAACTCCAGTAATTAATATGCTAATAGAAAATAATATGCTAATAGAAGTATGAGGAAAACTTTGTGAGAAATAGACCCATATATGACATTTTAAAGGCTTTCAACAGCAAATTATGTTGGATTATGGACATAAGACTTGTCGTAAACCAACTATTTTATTGAAGTAAATTAATTGGACCCTTGTTGATGTAAAAAGACAGTTTTTGTTGAAGATGGCTTTGTTCTGTCAATGATATGAGGCGTCGAACAGTGAGTTGACCATTACTTTTCATACATTATTGGAATCTCAAGTGATGTATTATATGTATATTGACATAGAAATATATTCATGTATAGAAATACAATCTTATGAGAGAACCTCATAAGATTGTATTATCTCATCCATGGGACGCTAATGGGTAATAGCAATGCAATTTGCCAGAACAGTGCTTGATGTCTGAATTTAAATTACTCGTATTTGTCTCAACAACTTTCCTTTCTCTTTCTGAGAAATAGGACTCAAACTTCTGCGCATGTCAAAAAACTCATTTAAGCGATTTCACTTGCTCTCTTAGCGTGTTTTCACACCTGAGGTTTCTTTCCTTCCTTCACTAGGATACAGCTAGTGTCTGCTAGCGTCTGCTGCTAGCCTGACACAAACTCCTTCTCAAAGCCAGGTTTGCTTTGTGGGAGTAAATGGACTAATAAACTATTTTTCATTAAACATAAAGCCCTTTGCAGCTTTGAAGAGATCTCAAAATTCATTCGGTGTGCTACCTGATCATTTTACCTGGAATAGTACCCAGAAGCAACGTAATAAAATGAATAAATTATCCTTGTTTTCTACCAGCTTAGAACATCTGCTACCTGTAATTTAGATTTGTTTATTGGTCTGATGTGCCCTTAGCAGAAGAACCAGACTGAACGGTCTCACCTGGTTTCCTGTGATTGGTTTCAGTTTGCTTGGAGCTAATAATAATAATTTTAAAAACCCATCAAAAAACAAACTTATTAGCTGATTTGGAACAAAACAAATTAACTATAGGTGGGAAAAGAGTCTTGAAAGTTATAATTCTGATACACTGGCTGCATTTTTAATCTCAGTTTTAACTCTTATGAATTAATGGGTATCAGTTGGTCTTTTTTTGTTGTTTGTTTGAGAAATCTAATTATTGATTGAGATGGACCCTGTCAGAAGAGCTCCACATATACTCTGACTTAAACAACTTTATACAAATGCAGATAGCATGCACAACAGGAAACTGGAAATTTAAAAAATGTCAACCCATAGGTGTTGCACAGATTTAGCACAAAACTCATGCTGACATATATATCTATATATTTATCTTAAAGCAGCTCTGCAATCTGTTCAATCTCAGATGGGATATCGGATCTGCCTTCTGTTTCATACGTCTCCATATCACCATGTTTAAGATGCTCAAGAAGCACAACTGCTCCCTCCATCGTGAGGCGAGGTGAAGCCAGAGCGCTGCTACATTGTTTGGGCTGAAGCCAAGTGTCTGACTAATAACACTTCAAGATGGGGGGTGAAAAAGTGCCGGTACAGCTCCTGTTGCAACTCTCCAGCAGTAAGGCAGCTTTTCCTCCCAGGAATGGATGAATGTGGAGATAATCACCTTGAGATGACAGATGAAGGAGCCTTTTTCATTCTTTCACACACAGGAAGTCATTGCAAACAGGAACCATTAACAGTGTTAAATCTTCGTCAAGCATATGACTTCTGGACCATTACGTTAATTAGTTTGGGATTATTCTAGACATCAATTGGTAAACAAAGCACAGGCTAGTGTTTATTGGAATAAAGCTTCAGACTAAAGTGAGCTGCAAAAATGCTACAGTTCAAATGAAGCAAAGCTGTCGCATTTTATTTGTTTTAATAAACCTTACATCAAATTGTTTTCAAACCAGTTGATGTAATTCTTTAATATTATCACCTATCAAGTTGCTTTCTGTTGTACAGGAAAGCCAATATAAAATAAAAAAGTATCAATGGGTAATATTGCTTTATTCTTGAATATTGTGATCCATCCAGCTTACCTAATATGTCACAGACAAGCAGAGATTGAATATTGCAGCCAAGCAGTTGTTTGAGATTGTGACATTGCATTGTCCAGGGTTTCCCCCAGTGCATGTTAAGCCTGGCGGGTCGCCAGGCTTAACTTGTGCCCCCACCAGGCTAAGCATGGCTTATTTATTTAAGTCGTTTTAAAATGTTTGCATTTTTAAGACTTTATAGTTGGTGTTCAAGTATTAATTTCCCAATCTTTCAATAACACATAATTATCAAGTGATATTTTCAAAGTTCCTGTCAACTTTAAACATTTTTTAACTCAATAACACGACGGCCCGCTGAATGAATGACTGCCCTGGTGCCCAGCCACCGGGCTTAGCAAGTTTTCTGTGGGAAATCTTCATTCTAATTATTGTGCAGCTCTATTTTCCCATACATGTAATTTTCACAACTGCAAAATGTTTCCGTCTTGTAAAAGGAAAAAAAGTCGGCGTCTTCTTCCTATCAGCCTGCTGACCTGCAGTGCGCAGCAACAGTTGTGGGAAGAACAGCTCTTTATCACTGTATGTAACACAGCTGGGAAATGCCACTGTCACATGTACACTTTCTGCGGTATTTTTATTAAAAGATTTTAAACTGAAGGAGTTTAAAAGATTGACGTTGGTCAATCTTGGAAGCAAAACTCGCCCCATAAAAAGCCTTGATAAGCTCATTTCTTTTATCAACGGGACTTCACTTCATTCAAAATATTCACATTGTACTGTTCTAGATTAAACAGTTTCTGTTTCCAGAATATTTCTTGCAGGAGTTCTTAATTCAAACTCATTGGCTTAAATTAAGTAGTGTTGTTTAAAAGTAGTTTTTGTGTTTATACTTTGTCATTGACTTTATTTTATACTGTGGCATATTTTAAAGTTGGGTTGAGCTTCTTTTTTTTTTGTCACCTAAACATAAGCAGGAAACATCACCAAAGCTGATCAATCATCATCTGAGCCCCTCCAAATACTCCAAAATTATATTTGTTGTCATTATATTGGTAAATTTATGTACGGCAAGCCACTGAAGCATTGATAGGTTTTTGTTTCAACTGGATTTGATGCTGTTGAAACATCATCAAATCCTACGTATAGATCTTAGTTTAGATGCATGAATAAATTGTCAGATATGAATTCCTTCGGTGAGTTTGAACATACGGACTGTGATCTTTAAATGGAGAAGACAGATTTTGAAAGTTTCCCGTTCTGTTTTTGTTTTTTTCAACCAGACAAAAACAGTCCTAAAAGTTGTTTGCAGTCTCATTTTTGACCAGATCACAACTTCTTGAAAAGATTAGCTGTTATGTTTTTTGACGCCGCATATGTTCTGGATTTTATGCATTTAGTTCTGATGTCATTTACTAACGGATCGCAACAGCAAGTCATCCAGTCATGAACAATTAATCAGGTAGTCGAACCAGAGGACCATAAATCTATTAAAAATGGAGTTAAATGAACCTCCATCTTCTGACTGCTGATGCATATTTCTTTCATCGAAGCAGAAACCTGTGGGATGGGATTTATTACATTAGGCTTTATATGTTTCTGGATTCTAATGAACCGCATGTGTGGGATGATGTTCTCCGGTTTAGAGATGCTCTCCTTATTCAAACCTGCAGATGTGCAGCTTTAACGAGGAGAGTACAGAAGCTTCCTGTCGGGGACAAAGAGCAGAACATTTCATGCTTTCACAATGAGAAGTCAGTGAATGCAATCAGATCTCCCTGTTTATTTAAAACAGGTGTCTTTTCATCTGTGCACAAGAATGTGATGCAGCAGCGGCGCGGATCAAATGAGGCACTTACATAATCAAAAGGCGCTGTATAAAAATCCTCAATGCTTCAGTTTCTTCACACATGTGGTGGCCTGTGTGTGGAGGATATTCCAGCATCAGGGAATCCCACTGATCTCGGCTGTAATAAATCAGCCCAGAAGCTGGAGGAGGAGAAACTGCTGATGGGAGTTTTTGTCTTTGTTTCCACTGTGCCCCCAAAGCGTTATGGCAGTCAGCACATATAGAAGATGTTTAGCCTCCAGCCTGCCATTTCAAAAGCATTTCAGCTCAAAGAATCGCTGACGACATTTATTCAGCAGCGCCGCAGCCTCTGGTTTCAACCATAAACCAGCGCGTGATGGACTGGTGAAAACGTGGCTCCTCTCTTTATGTTTGGTAAAACCAGTTATGTCCATAATGAGAGGGAGGAAAAGCCCTTTTTAGGTTTGCATGGATTAGGAAAGTAATAATTAAGCTTTACGCCTAAAAAGAAACAATTTCCTCTAAACTTTTATTCCCACAAACCTTTCAGCTAATTGTGTTGTTTCATGTCTTTTCTCTTGCTTGTTCTGTAAAAACAAGCTTCAACCTGTCTTAAAACATCATGTATTCTAACAAACTCATGCTACATACATGCTCTATTTACATTATTGGGGTAAACAGATATAGTCTGAGGAAAACATACAATTCATAAGCCTCTGGGTTTCTGGTGTTATTAAATCACTCTTCAACTTCTTCAATCCTTGAAGAAAAACACTTATTCTTCACCAGAGAGTAAAACTGTATTATCTGATTAAGGTATGACAATATTGCATCTGTTCTCACTTAAACGCAGCTCTCAAATGGCTCTCAGCTTTTGAAATTATCTTCATATGTACATTGGTACTGTGTGCGATGGAGCTGTGCAGCACTCTGAACAGATGGGGAATCCCTATCTCCTCGCATGAAGATAACAAGCTGAGATGAAAGGAGAAAATAAAAGAAAAGCTTGGAAATCTCTTTACGATCAGTCTTTATCTAAAAAGCGCTCAAATCGGCTGGTAAAATTTGTAAAGTTCACAAATGGTTTAATCAGATTAAGCTTCGAGTTAAGTGAGAGTTTAATTTCTGTCTTTTCTTTCCCCTCAGGATTTGGGACTGCAGGGATCATCACTGAACGACATTTTGTACAAGAACGCAGCTTTTCTCAACCTGGTGGACCCCATTTCTCACGAGCTGCTGCTCAGTCTCGCCCGGGACCTGCAATGCCCAAAACGGGTATGAACCTGCAGCTTTTCAGATTGTTTAAATGTTGCACTGATGACCACTTATTGTAAAATCGAGGTTCTTAAGCAGGCTTTAAAATCAGTAATTTAATTGTATTGTTCATCTACGTCTGGTTAACTACAGAACTACTGGAACACGATAATCCACTACAACCCAATCAAAGGAAAACTGCATTTTTTGCTTTTCCCAAATGCATGAATTAAGTTGTACTCACTTTAAAAAATAAAGTGACAGCTAAGGATGGATAAAGGGAACAGAGAGAGCATTATATCTGGTTGTGACCCTGTTTAGTGCTCTGGTCTTTCTTTGCTCTGTGAAAAATTGCCAGCTGCTGTGCTGAAGTCAAAAAGCTTCTTGGCCACCAAGCTACTGGGTCAGAGGAGATTTGGCACTAACAGTGAGGACACTCTGAGGACTTTGACAAGTGGCTAGTGGAGAGACAAAACAAGAAAACTCCCCTAATTCCTGAATGCTGCCTCTGAAAGCGGGCCATCACATTCTTTAAGCTTTTTCTGCATTTGTGTTTCTGCAACTATCCTCATTTCAACGTGTCGGAAACTAAAACGGAGCCACTGATTCTTTAAGAAGTAAATTGTGTTTCGTCCAGACTGGCAGCCGAGCTCATTCACTTGCGGCGCAGCATACAAATCAGACGCGTTAAAATTCAAGATACATTTCGATCTTGGGTGTGTGAACAGAGGCACAGCTGCTCAGATTGGCTGCAAAAAGACAAAAATCGCGTGAAGCTATTATCTTTCTTTGTGGTGAGATGTCATTGCTGTAAGGAAAAGATTTAAAGTCTGAAGACAAGATGACACAAGTCCAATGATAAAGTCTGTAGGAGACTCCATTTTATTCCTGTTTGCTTCGGAAGCAGAAGCCCAGGAGTCAGGGAAGGAAAGTGAAAGACTGGCAGCGGTGAGCTCCTGACTGGCCACCGACCCGTAGCGAGATACTGTGTCAAACGTGACAAGGGTGTAGAGAGGCTGAATTCAGGGCCCTGCAGCTGCTTCTGTCACCAACATTTTCCAACAACCCAGGAATCACATAGATTTAATATCCAAACACGTACTGTGAGTCAAGACAAACCTAATTTGTCGAGTCTGTTGTCAGACTTGAGTTAATTCAGTTGCATTCACTCACTAGATTATTTCACACGATAGGCTGTGTGGATCCATCCAGACGTTGGATCCTTTGAAAAAACTCCCAGTGACTTTATGCTTGATCATTCAAGTGGTTGAATAGGTTGGAGCCTGTTCAGTTTGTCAGCTGTGAGAAGAAGTAGCAGCAGGAGCCGTTAGTTTCCTCAGGGTGAATTAAACAATGTTTTTCCCCTTTTACGACATTGCCCTTTCGTTGTCATTGAGTTGTAGCATTAATTAGATTCACCCGGTTCAGCTCAACCTTTTACACTTAAAGTCTGTGATGAAATGTCTGCTGGATGAAATGTTTGAAGGAGTTTTTTTCAATTGGGTTTATTGGAAGGCTTAAAATATCAAATATCTGAAGTTGTCTTACATATTAAGACAAAGTTAAAACAAGGTTTTTATATTATATATTTTATGGGGTCAGGGGCTTGTCAATCAGACAGAGGCCTGTCACAATAATCAATAAATCAATTAATTGCATGATAAATTAAGACAAACTCAATAATTTTCATTTGCACGATTTATTGTTTCTCTTTTTTTTCTCACTCTTTCTACCAAAACCTGGATGATAAAAGTCTTCAGTGTGGTGGTTTGGTCTCAATTAGTCCTTTTTTGAAGGACAATTTTGTTTACAAAGACTTTTAAATTCATTTTATTTTCTGTTTTGTTTGATTTCTTTTAGATATTTAAAATGTCTTCCAGTTTCAGTGTTAAATATTCATTAGAATTGAAAGTTTATTGATCTCTCAGAATGTACTCTTGCATTATTATTTTTCCATTACCATTATATTACTTAAAAATGGCCTAAAAACAACAATGTTATTGTTTATCGTTATTGAGATTTTTCTGGTATTTAGCAACAGGAATAACTTGGCAAATCCTAACTGACATAAAACATGAAAAGTTCAGTTTGATTTAGTTTTTTGAGAAAGTCGGAGAAAAAAGGCCGTCTTTTTGAAATGGTGCGTGTGGTTTCAAAGGTATTTTGTTTCTCAAGAGTGTGATTCAGTTGTATTTCTGTGTTTTTGCAGGAGACTGAGTCACTCAAATCCACCAACAAGATCTGCCGCCAGCTGATTTACCATTTGACCCCTCACTCCAAGTGGACTAAACAGAGCGTGCCCAGAAGGAAGTCCCAGGCATGGTGGGTGTGTGTGTGAGTGAGTGAAAGTGACACTCTGCTGTTGTTTCTAAGACGATGCACTTGCTGACCGAGTGACCACAGCGAAGTGATTTCCAGTCTGCTGCCATTTTGGAAAAGTCTCTCCACTTGATCTCGCTTCAAGGTGCTCGAGCAGCGATCGCAATTTCCAGTCACTTCTGATGGCTAAAACTTCATCAAACACAAAATTACTTCCCTTGATAATAATCCCTCCAAGGTTCATAATGGATGGATTAGCTTTGTCTTAATTAAACATCAAGCCCATTTTGCCTTAATTAAACATTAGCCCTGCTTTTCCTAGCGGCTCTTGCCTTCCCTCAGGCACTATCAGTATTTCAACATTAGTAAACTGATACATTTTTATTTTGTATTGGCTGGAGTATTGTAAAACGCTACATAAACTGATGCAACTAAAGTCCATGCACAATCATTAACTTCAAGTTGTAGTTTAAACAAATCTGGTTAATCTCTGTCCCATGTTATATTCTACAAGAAACGTTTTTTGTGAGAACTGGCTGAGAAATAGTTAAAGCTGATGGGGAAGTAAAATATTTTGGGGTGTAGACCCCCAATGACCTTTGGAGATAAGTATGTATGGATGGGTAGATAGAACAAAGCCTTGTAGTAACAGCTTTAGAGTTTACATTGAAGCATATTTCTTCTCACATTTTCACCCTGCTGATGCTTGTATTAGTCTGTCAGGGTTACATAAGCGTGGTTTCTAATTCAGTGATGGCACCTCTCTGCTGACATAACCAAGCAATCCACTTCAAAGGTTTAAACAGACTCAAATCCAGCCACGCCCTTCATTTGTTAATTAAAAATGAAATAAATCAGGCCATCCCTCCAGAGGAAGAACTGCTGAAAGATCAAAAATCTCTTTCCTGAACGAGCTTTTCAGTGTGTAATGTGATCCTCGCCCCCATTTCAGTCAAAACAAACAATTATTAACCCTCTGATGCGTAAGTGGATCCTTTTTGACCCGCTGAGGTCACCTTTTTGCAATATCTTTGTTATGAAAAGTTTTCATCACTTATTCCAGGTATTTCTCAAAAAATATGTTACTGATATCATGCA
Source organism: Xiphophorus hellerii (assembly GCF_003331165.1). Taxonomy (NCBI): domain Eukaryota; kingdom Metazoa; phylum Chordata; class Actinopteri; order Cyprinodontiformes; family Poeciliidae; genus Xiphophorus; species Xiphophorus hellerii. The sequence goes on from NC_045679.1 coordinate 14,769,655, forward strand.
ATTAAAATTTTTTATTTACCTTTTATACATTTTAAGATGTTTTATATTACTACCCCATTCTTCCGTGAGTGGGTCAAAATGACCCGCATTCATTTCCTATGGAATTTCATGGGAATCTTTGTTTCTTACCAACTGTGACTGTCAGGAAAACATTTTTATGAACCATACACACTGAAGTGTCACCCCTGAGTAATAATATTTTATAAAGCAAAAACTCTTACATATAAGTATTGTCTTTAGTTTTTACCTCACAAATGTGTGTGTGTTTGTCAATCATGAGTACTGTGACAGTGTTATTGTCACGAATCAACATATTAGCCTTCTTCAAAGTTTGCCAACACTAGTTATCTAACCAAAATGGGTGTGTGTGTGTGTGTGTGTGGGTGTGTCTGACACCCTGGATAAGAAAACCAAGAGAGAGAAAGTGTTTAATGGCATGCAAAACCTGTTGATCAATGTGTTCAAGGCTCTTTCTTTTATCATCTCAATAAATAAAGTAAAAAATTCATAGCTATATAAATACATGCATAAATAAACGAGCTGGAAAAGAATAGAGTGCCTTCTGCGGGTCGGGGAGGATGTCCTGCCCCAACTGGAGGAGTTCAAGTATCTCGGGATCTTGTTCACCAATGAGGGAAAAATGGAGCATGAGATCAACGGGCGGATTGATGCAGCGTCTGCATCAATCTGTAACCGTCCAGGTTTGTTATGAATGATTGAAGAGTCATTAACCGCAGTATTTTTGGACTTATTGGTCGTAAAAGTCTACTGTATGTGTCAAAGTTAAGAGGATGGCAATAACTTAAAAAGATAGCAGAATCCCTCTCCTATAAAAAAAAAGAAAAAGAATTATTGACTTGTGTTTGTATTGAGTTCAATGACTGAAGACTTCAAAACATTTCTGGATGCAACAAATATCCCTGGAAACTCGCTTATCGCAAACACTAAAATACAGAATTAAGTATTTTCCAGCATTATTTGCAAAATAATCAAGACACAACAGACTAACCTGCTGGAAGATCACATTCATTCATTTCTACTTTTTCGGCATGTTGGATGCTGCTGAGAAAGCAGAAAATGGTTTCAGGTCAAACAGAAACTCTGTGGGAAGTAGGACACCACTGGAATGGCCTAAACAATGCCATGTTTATGTTTCGTGCAAAATAAAGAGAAAATTCCAGCATGAATGAAATGGCATGAATATCAAGAAAGAAGAGGGGAAAACAAATGATCTCCAGTGATAATGATGAGGCGTTCTCCCTGAGCAATTAACCCAGATTGAAAGATTTTATTTTTGACAGCTCGAGTTAACTTCCCGCCCCAGCCTCTCCGTTGCAATGTTTCAAGCACTCAACAAAACAACAAGGCCTCCCAGTATGCTCATTAGCAAGAGCTGCAAACTTCACTGTAGGATTCATATCTGCAAATACAAAAAAACACACGGAAAACTCAAATGTCTTTGCATGAAATTAAACCCGGTAACAGAGTGAAGAAGGCGGCATGCTTTTCTCTTAAATTCTCCGTTTCACCTTCCTAATCCTTTCTTAGCCTTTCTCCGCTCTCTTTTTATGTTTCTGGCCCTCAATTTCACCTGCTTAAAAGAAATCCCCCTCCTTGCATCAATTTTCCGGCTCATTTTTATGAGAGCCCATTTTGTTCAACAGATGCCATACATAGCAGCTCTGCAGGTTGAGCTGAGGCTCTGGGGAAATGCTCTGAGGAAAGGCACTGTCAGATGAAGAGAAGAAAAAGCGAGGAGGGGGGAAATCACTGCAAGGTAGCAGATCAGAAGTCACGTATTTCCCATCTTTCCTCCAACATCACTTTGAATTTATCTTGTTTTTTCATATTTTGGATGGGAAAAAGCTTACGCTTAAGTCTTATTTTCTCCTGACGGTGAAATTGAGAAGTCAATCTAATAAGTACAGAGCCTGCTCTCCATTTCTTGTCTCAAATTGGATTGTTTCTCGTGACATACAAGCAAGTGGCCGCGAATGCCCCAGCGATAACTCATAAATCATAACTCGAGGTTTATTACCGAGGCCTGCTTTGCTTCTCTGATGCTGTAAGTGCAGCGCGAGTCTGTCAAGCTTAAGGCGATGTTTTTGTTGTCTTTCTCTGCAGCACAAGCCAGATTTCCCACATCCACAGAGGGAGGTTTCTAATGTTTTTGGGACCAGTATTGAATTTCAGGTTAATGAAGAACAGATCTTTTATTAGATCAAAATTGCATTTACAGCACATTTTCGAAGCATTGGACTCCAGCTGTAGATGTGATTTCATGTCTTCTTTTCATAGTAACTAATTTTACAGCCATGATTATAGAGATTATGAAATGTTTTGATGAGTTAAAGTAGCTCCTCCCTTTTACCCCTCTACAGGCTTTGTTCAGTCTGTATTAGTAGTGATGAAAATCTCAAACTACCCTGCCTCATCTGAGGTCACTCACCATCAAATCTGTAAAATCTTGATCTTTGCAATCTCTGGCGTAAAAGGAGTTGTGTCTATTTAGACCAGGTGTCATTAACTGGGGGTTAGAGCTGATAGCATGTCGTGATAACTAATCTATATCTGTCATTGATCAGGCTAAAGTACTCTTCCTCCTACAGCTCACAACGTGATGACTATCCAGCAGCCATTTTGGTTTTCATGTTGTTGATTGTGATTGTAAGCAAGGTAGAAACCAGCTTAGGTTAAAATGTAAAAAAGAAATAAAATCTGACATCACGTCTCATATCAGTCCTGACGTCCAATAATCAGGGGTGAAAATTCAAATGTTTTTTTTTTCAAAATACAGTGAACATTTTGACAAGCAGCAAAATAGCTTCTGCTGAAAAATCTTATAACAATTGTTTCCCAATTCTGTGAAAAGAACTGCTATATAAACTAATGTAAAAATATACCAATATGTGTTGCTAACATCCTCTGACACTCTGTACTCTGTTTTATACTCGTGTGTTTCTTTTCTGTTGTTTTCTACAACAGAAAACAACACATCATCAGGATAAATATGATGTGTTTATTATCATTTTGTACACATGCACATAAACGTTGCATATCAGTTTATTCTCCTCTGTAGTTAAAATGATCAAGAAAATCCTGACCTTTCGGAATAATCCAATTCATTAGTGAGTTAATTGCATATTTTTCTGCTGATTTCATATTGCAACATATTTTGTTGATTGTAATCCTGCTAATTCTTATGAAAGGTGACATATTTTTACCCCAGATAAAACTAAAACATCTCAGTATTCTCCTGCATCATCTACTGAAATAACATAACTTTACAATATCCATGTATCGATTATTCATCTTATTTCTGGTGGTAATACTGAAGGATTAATTAACTGTAGAGGCTGCTTTTACCTACAGTTTAACACCAGAAACGCCACATATTTAACTCTTCTTCTTCTTCTTACGATGCTATTCCTTGCACCCTAACAGCAGGTCAGCCTCTAATGTGTATTAATGATAAAAATGAAGTGATCTTTAAGAAACATGGAACATCAGCCTGATCCCAGGTGAATTTATCGATTTTCTGGGGGGAGGGGGATTTTTTTGTGTCTGTCATTCTCAGTTTAGCCCTTATTTATCTTCTATGTCACCTTTTTGCCACAAAACTTGATAAATATTGTATTACTTCCTTGCTTTGGTTTTTATTAGTTTTTTTACTGCCCAAGTTTACAAGCAAGATGGACATTAAATGCAGTATCTGTCGGTGGTTGCCCAGAAAATGAGGCTTGTTGTAGACATGTTCTTTCATAGTTAGGAAGGCTCACAAGGAGCCAATTTGTTATGGTGCTGAAGCCAAGGAAAACATCAAAACCACCTGCTGAAATGGAGTTAATAAAATATAGTGCAATCAGAAGCCTACACAAACCCCCTTAAATCAGATGAAAGACCCGTGTGAAAGCTCACACTGCCTTGTCTTTTCAAAGTCGCCCCCTGACATGCAGGCGCACCACAGTTATATCTGGTTGAGATATCTGATTAAAAATCTGAGTGCATTTTTTAAAGCACTGTAGGTCTCTCCAATGCATCGATGATGTTTCAATAATCATCAATGAAGAGTCAGCTTCAATACTTCTGGTCTTGTCTGCTTTGCTTAATTTACTCAGATTTTGTTTCCTTCTTTTTGTTATTTTGAGCTACTCTTTCCTTGAACCTACTGTAACAAAAGTTTCAAGGATGATGAAAAAAATTTTGATTTTTATTGAGTTTCAAACCTCTAAGAATCTGTTTTATTTATGGAACTGTGGTGCTTTAATTGGACGTTATATGAAAAGTTTTGTACAAGTTCAGTCAACTTATTAAGAAGATCAATCCTGGCTGATCAGGTCTGACTTCGCCCACCTGGCCCACTTCAACTGGGTCTGAACCACAAATCCAAAGCAGACCTTTGGACAATTTGTGAGCATATTATCTAGTGAATAAGCTAAAAGTAGGCTGAAGTTAGCCAATTTGAGAAATTTCTTGTTCTGTGATGCCAGAACAAGACGAGGCTCTCTGGCATTTCCTCTTATCTAAAACAAACTAAGAGTTTATTTGCACATTGAACGTAATTTAAAACATAATTGTTTCAGAAGATTAAATCCCATTCAGAACGTTGCACTGATTAATTGTGGAATATTTCATTTAAAGGAAAATAAATGGCTACCTTTCATGATTCCTTATTTTGTCTAGCATGAGAGTCCTAAGTAAATGCAGATTAATTTCAGATGAACCGTACAATACATGAAAGAGTAAATCCTCATGATGAGAGATGATCCCATTGCTTTAAGAAAGGCGGTTTGCTTTATCTGAAGAAATGTTACGTTAAAATTAGCTAGTCAGCTAAACTGAGCAAAAGAGCTGAGTTTTTCCTAAATAAAAAGCTGAAGTTCAAAGGTTTATTTATGCTAAATAGACATAATAACAGTCAGTAAACACTTTAGTTCCTCAATTAAACCTCTAAAACTGTTAAACCAAGACTACCTAAAAGTAATCTTTTAATTTTACCTACCTTAAAGATTAGGGAGATGACAAGGAGTACTTCCTGCCTCAAACACTTGGAGCTCATTAGATAATCAAAATATTATAAGCTATTACAGGAAGAATTTGATTGCTGTATAACTAATACATTGTTAACACTAATTTATTGAGAATGGTATGAATAATTTCTGATATGCTGTTTTGTTATCTTTTATAGTTACCCATCTATTTAAGATCGCTGAGAGGATGAATAATTCTGGGCTCAGATGTTTAGTAGAGTATTCTGACTGCAGTCTGATTACACCTGTTTTCTGTAAAGCAGCTGTTGGGCCACCGTCAGTAATATTATGTGGGCGGATTATTACACCTTTGCACCGACTTTTTACATATCAGACAAATTTTGGAGAATCCAATTACCATCGTTAATCTGCCAGAATGACTGACCCAGTGGCAAAGATGACTGAACTATGATGGTGAGGTTGAACTGAGACAATCTTAAACCTCTAATGAAAGAAAGGACCCTGCTATGATAATCACTTACAGATAAGTGGTTATTAAAATTGGTTGCAATTTGAATAAGATTAGATGTCTTGTAAGATTTGAAGCCATTAACAGGGAGTGGGGAGCTGTGGACGGACAACCTCAGTGCCTGTTTGTCAGTCAACTGCAGTGTTTGAAACTGTGCTTTTTTCACTATATTGTATTCACATAGAAAAGAACCATTTGGATTGGGGTAGCCTGATGTTTTGCATTTCAAACACCACTTGAGTGCCGCTTTTCTTTATAAATATGTGATGGGTATTCCCTGTTACATGTCGCATAAATAAACGCTGGCAGCATTCATTGGAATAGATGCATGAATCTGGGCTAATGGACAGCATGATGTTGTTGCTTTGGGCTGAAATCCCATTGAAAATAACTTATCTGACTTCAGTTTTGACAGAAATCCAACTTTATACTTCTACATTTTGCTGTGTTCAGTCACAAAAGCATCCAGAGCTTTGAGTGCACCAGAAGAGCATTTAAGTGATTCTGAACATATTGTTGCCAGACGAGCTAATGTGAGCATTTCAGAGACTCATGACCTACAGAGGTTTCACTTTACCTCATAGATTGATCCAAAAAGAAAAAATATCCAGGGAGTGATGGTTATACAGAGGAAAAAATGGCTTGGTGATGAATTAACAGATTGGTTCAAGAAGAAGATAGCTGTAATGGTATCTTTTTGGATTTTCTGTTCTACATCTTTTTACTGGAGTTTTACACAAAAACAACATACCTGTCCATATTCGTCACTGTCAAACAATTGAGGCAAACTCAACAGTGACCATTTCTTTTAAAAAATGGAAATAAAAATAAAGGAATTAAGGGAAAAAATAGGTTCTACCAGCATTTTAGACGGCTGTTCATCTCGTGAAGGGTTGCCAGATTTTATCTCAATTTGTTCTTTTTGGGATATCTTCTTCTTCTTTGACTCCTTTGGAAACCTTTGGCTCCTTAATACCAGCTAAGCATTATGAAAACACCGTAGTGTACTAAGTATTGCTGCTGATCATGCCCATACATACATCTGTCTATCACAAGTATCCAGGATTAAGGTTTTATTTGGCCATGAACCCCAGAACTTTTATTATTAGAAAAAGGCTTATATTTAAGCTGAAATAATAGGGGAAATATACAATGACACGCTATTGATTCAGGAGCGTGATTTTCTTCATATGATGCTAATTGTCTGTACCTCTAGCAAAGAAAAGGAAGACTGTATTTGGGCTGGGCAATAAAACAATAATAATACTTATCACATGATCAATATCAATATGATATTCAGAACCGCACAGGATTCTGGGGGATGTAGGCAGAGGGAAGTTTTTAGCCACTCAACTTCTCACGGCTAGAAAAGCAAGCTTGGTGGCACCAACTAACTCACTCGCTCTTTGGTTACCTAGCAACAACCCATTGTGTAACATGCGCAGCAGCAGTTTCATGTTGCCCCCATAACTTTCACTGTCTGTAGTAAAATCATCAGTGGTTAAAATTTATTGGGATTGGTGACAGTGTTCTGTGTTTTAAAGTCATGTTGTTTTCAGATTATATTATTCAAAGATTTAAGGGCAAAGAGTGTAATAGAGTTCGATGATGTTTCTGGTCTTGTTTGCTGTCTGGGATTACCCGTCGTGTTTGATTACATGTTGCATCCACTTGGTTCAGTATGCTTTCTGTTTGACCTCCACTTTTAATAGAGATGTAAAGATCCAGCACCATCTTTCCCCATGAATAATTGAGGGCTTCCCACGGAACAAGCTGAGATCCTGCAGGATGAGTGGGAGGAAGGAAGAGACACTCAATATCATCTGTGGCTCCTGTCTTCAGGCCACACAGCTATAATGAAATAATTAGAATGATTCAATGCATTTGCTAGTAAACACGTGGTTCGAGACAATTTTTTAAATGATCTGGGATTAAAAATCTTGTATTATTTCAGAACACTTTTATTGTTTGTGCAGGGATTGAGGTTTTCTCTAAAAATCCGTAACTCTGGAAGAACTGCTGTGATTTTGATCTGCAGGTCTTGCTTCTTTAATTTTGATGCGCATCTCCCACAATCTTGAAACCACCTGCTTCGAGTTAAGAGAACGGCTCATTTTAATGCTGGTTTTGTAACTGTAGCTTGACGTGCCATGTCAGACACAAGCACAATCTCTGTGATATACGGTTATATAATCCAAACAGTTCTTCCAAAGAGTTGTGTCTCTGCTTTCTCTTCACCTAAACATTCAGTTCATCACATCAAATCAAATCTGAGGGGAATTTATAGCTCGCCTGAGGGGTGAACATCACGCTTTACATGCTACACAGCTGCATTAAGACACTGTAAAAATAAAGTTGCGTAATAATTTTCCAATGATAAGCAAAAAGCAGACTGTAGTTCTGGGATGCTTCGGATAGTTATGTCATTTTGAGAATGTTGTTTCCTTTTTTTTCTTCCCCTCCTTACCTTTTTGTGCTTTGCTACTTTGACTTGCTTTCTGCATTTATTTGCCAAAACCCCCTGAGAATTGCATGATGGAGCAGCTGAAAGCCATGAAAGGGTTATTGCATTTGGGAGACCCTCAAGCCCGGTTCTGTTTTTCTTTGTCCAATTAAAGCTCCTTGCTACACGAAACTCTAATTTGGACTCGACTTCAGCAGTTTAAAGGTAACCTGTTTTGCTTCCTTGAACAGGTTAGGATAAGTCTACGGACTAAACATAGACTTAGTTTAGTCCATAGACTAAACTAAAGAACAATGTTCTCCATGTCTCTCCATGTTTTGTTTAGTCAAAATTATTGATCTTAATCTGCTGTTTTGAGCTCCCTTCAGAATAATCTATTTTAGGGTGTCTTGTCACTTTAATTCAAAATAAGCTGCTCCCTCCAACTCACATGTGAAAATATCTGCAAACATATGCGCAATTTTCAACTGTGCATCTTTGAAAAGCAGAAGTAGAGCATTCAACACAACCAGCAAGAATGTAGCTAGTGGTTTCTTGTTCCCAAATCAACAACAAAACATTTAACTTCTCCAGCACCAACTGTTCAGCGGGTACAGCGGAAAAACCAGTTGACCAAATGTTCTGGAGCTCTGCTTGGTTTGCTTGCAATTGTAACTCAACAACTGGGAGGTTTTTGAAATGGCTCCTTTTCCAGACACCAAAAAACATTAACTTATTTCCCCAAAAAATGGCCTGGGTGCTTTTTTAAGCTCTTGGAGTGTTTTTAGGAGCAGTTGAGACTCAAATGCAAGTACAAAAACGTGCAAAAAGTGACATTTGCATACTAATTTGGAAACTTGACCTCTGCTTTAAAAGATATGTTTCTTTTTATTCAGTCTTTTGGTGAGGGAACATGTGCTGTCAGTTCAAGAGGCAGATCTGGGGTGCTAAAGAGGTGCACAGCCTTTAGCTGCTTCACTGATGATAGACAATGAAGAGAGCCTTAATCAACCCATCTGCTAAATGTTTCACTAAAATTTAATCCAAATCCAAATGAGCTCTGAGGCTATTTTCTTCCTTCCCAGTAAATGTGCCATTATCCTCGTGGAGCTGTAGGATACTAGATGGTGGAGGGAAACATCCCTTTTATTGGCTCAACATTTTCATGAGAGTTACAGTATTAGTTTGACAGTCATATTGTTAGAGTAGAGGCAATTTTGGCTCTATTTCTGCCCAGAATAATTATAGGGAATTCTCATTAATCCAGTTCAAACTGCTCAAGGCGCAAGAATGACATGTAAAACAGAAACATAGAAACCATGCTTCTCTTCCCGAAGTTGACTTTATACAGTAGAGCCATGCAGATTTTCATATGCATGAGCCAGACTAGCATCTCTACATTATACAGATGCCTGGAGGCGAAACAGTTAAAATCGATCTGAGGAATAAACAAGTCAGGAGCAAAGCGTTGATGAAGCAGACATTGATCTGGCCATCCCACGGGTCTGTGGAACTGCAATCCGTTATGTTTTTTAAGTGCTTTTATTTTATTCTCTTGAAATGAGTCAAATGTTCGTCTGCATGCTCAGCAGGAAATAACTTTCGACTGATATTACAGGAAGTTCTTCCTCCCAGCTGAAATAACATTAAATTTTGTGTAACGTTGGAATATTGCTGGATTGTAACGCAGCTCTAGCCATGTTGTGTTTTTCTTCCAATTAGTACAACAGTCTTTGAAAGATTTTCCATCACTGCTTTAGATGTTAGATTGTTGCTGATCAGACAGCAACAATTTTAACTTTTGACCGGTGAGAACACCAATTATTTCAAGGAAATAATGTAGAGAAGTTGAGGATAAAAGAAAGAAAGTTTTGAAAAATTATTTCTCTGATTGTATTATAATTTGATTTTGTGTGTTCAGATTGACTTAAGGGCAACATACTGCTGTTTTTCTGGTTCTTATTGCCATTCCTGCTCACAAGAAAAACTTTGCATTATGACTATAAATAAATCAATATTCACCAGATATTTTCCCCAGTAATCTAAAACTCTATGTAGCTTGATGTTTCATACCATTATTTTTATTTCTCTTGAGCGATGTGTTAGATTTAACCTTTTTGTCAGGAATTTTAGTAACAAGAATCAGCATGTGTAGCATTTTTAAAGTTTTAACTTTAATCAATAAAAAAATTCCTTGCCAAACACTTTTTTTTCATATAAATCAGAGATGTAAAAACGAAAAATGATCTTTTTTTAAAAAGATATTTCCTTTTCACATTGCTGTCCATGATTTATGTGAGCATGTACATATGAATAGCTATAATTATATGTAACAATACTTACAATAATTGACTTCAATAAGTTGTTTTTGAAATACAATACATCACACCTTGCCATTTACTGAATTGTAACATTCCCCACTTATTATTATGTTAAATCCCTTGTTAAATTAACAAGTTATTACCTCCAACATGTCTCTGCGTCTCTTGATGTTTTACTCATTCATGAGAGTAAATGAAGGGGAACATGTACTCACCAAGACTTGATGAGATACAAGTCTTGGCTGCCATTTGCTTTTCACTTTCACTGATAGGCCAAAATATTAACTGACTGTAAGAAAGAAAAACCGTCATATTAAAGGAGACTTTACACGTTCTAAAAAAAAAAAGCAACATTTTCCACTCTCAGCTCTGTCTGGTTCAGTGTAGAGAAAGTGTTGGTTGCTTTCGAGCGGAAAGTGATTAGCAAAATGGTGAAGCAAAGAGGCTTGAGAGTAATGATGAGCACTTACATTCTGTAACATCAAGGGACACAGCTAGTCTGAGAGGAGGCTGGAAAATGAGGTTGGACACAAAAAAAAAATCAATAGATGTATCTTTTAACGAAGAACAACAGTCGTCTGGGATCTGGAGCCATGACTGCGTAGCTCTGCTTTTACATATAAGGTGAATAGTCTGGGAAACTCAAGTACTGAAACTCCAAGCTGAGCATGTTGATACTCAATTTAAAGTACAAAGGTGCAAAAGTTTCTCGCAGCTGAGAATGACTGAGTACGTCTCTCAGCGATGTCAGACTCCAATATATACATTATTAACCCAAAGGAGATTGAACAGCCATACTAGCTGTGTGCTTCAAATTAGAGGCAATCAGTCCTTGGCAGAATACTGTTGCTTTGAAATGCTGCTCTAAATTGCTTCATTAGGTGACACAATTTTAATATATTTGGTGTCTTTGCCTGAACACTTATACACCATCAGATGTTTTATGTCCTACCTCTAGGTTTACATAATAATAAAGTGAAAAGGACCCTTGTTCAGTGCATAAAAGTTAACAACGTCCCAAAGGAAAGACAGGCTTCAAAAAGCAATTAGACAGTCTGCATGAAGCTACATTTAAACAGCCAATAGCTTGACACACGAGACTCTGCTCTCATTAGATCTCTGCATGGTTGCATCACTTTCACTTGAGGATATCAAGACATGGATTTCTCCCAACTTATTTTCTTTCAAATGACTTTTAAAGGAGTCTTGTTTGTTACTGTAGGCTTGTTGTTGTCATTTTTTAAGCTTGTGACTTACCGTCCTACCTTGTAAAAGTATTTATTTCAGATTGTATCACATTAAAACCACAAACTTTATTCTGTTTTATTGGGATTTTATGCGATATGCTGACCCAGAGTAGTAAATAATTGTAAGATGGAGTGAAAAGGATAAATGGTTTTCAGATTTTTCTGCAGATACAAATCGAAAAGTGTGACATTCATTTGTATTCATTAGTCGATGTTTGGAACCTCATTTCATTGCAATTAGAGCAGCAAGACTTCTGGGGTTTGTCTCAAGCAGCATTGAACGTCATAAGATTGCATTTTTTGTCTATTTCTCCTTATTGAATCGCTCATCTTAGTCAGGTAGATAGAAACCATCTGTGAACTAAAAATGTAAGCATTTTGTCAGCTCCATCCATCCTCCCATCAACTCCAACCAGCTTCTCTGACCCTACAAAAGAAAAAGAAATGCTTCCCTATAGCATGATGCTAAAAATTTCAGTCTCATCTAACAGCAGAACTTGCGATGTTACCTATATGTAGATTTGGCAAACTTTTAATTGAACTTTTGTTGTTTTTTTGTAAATAATAGTTCTGTTCTTTATCCCTGGCTGTCCGCTGTGTTCTGTCAAGCCGTGAACACCAGAATTTTTTTCTTAATCTTTAAAGCAATTTTGGAAAACTCTTACCTTTTCCTTCCACTTAGCCATTTTTCATCATTTTGTTTCGGTGTATCACATAAAATTCAAGTATGATGCAATTGTTTTCACCTGGAAAAATGTGAAGACGTTAAATTGGTAATAACGATTCTGCAAGGTACAGTCCGGACCGCAGGAACCAGACAGAACCAGACAGAATAAATTCCTTTGGTGTTTTTTCATGCTTATGAATTACAGCTTAGTTCATCTCATGTATTTAGAAATACTTGCTGTGGGTTTGGCGTTGCAGGCATTTAACCAGCCTGTGGGTGGAACTGTGTCCATGAAGCCTGGTGGCAGCGGGTTCTGAAGAAAGTCTGTGCTCTGTCTCATTAAAAACTCTTTACATACTACATTCCCAGTGTGCCACCCACTCAGCTGCAGCACCAACTCCGCCTGCCTCATGATGTCGATCTCACCAAACAAACAAACAAACGGGTGACTTGGAAAAGCTGCAAAAGCAGGGAACCCCCTACCTTAGTAAGTCAATAGAGACAGATTTTATAGTTTTCTTGCAGTAAGCAAACTGTGGCACAGAGGACTCCAGTGACTGACTACGTATGCCAGGATAATGTTGAAAACTTTCCCAGAACTTTTTCCAAAGCTGACTGCTATGATTTTATAATTGAAACCCATATGTGATGTGCAAAGCAGTCTAAGGAGAAATTAATTCAGCTTTAAGAGCCAATCGTTTCTGAAAACCAGATAACTCAGGCAGATTTGAAGAACAGTTCTTTCTGATTGCAAAACTTCTGCTTTTTAAGTGGATTTGTTATTATTGTTGACTGAGAGCTTATGGCAATGCTTTAATATTTTTCTTAGTTTTGTGCTCCTCTCTGTATCGAAAGCTGTGAAGATGCATTTTCTCTTTGTATTCCCACACTTCAGTATTTCAGGTCATCATCCAAATGTTAATATTAGACAATAATAACCATAGTAAAAACAGAAAGTTATTTTCAAATAATGATTCCACATATTAATTTTGTTTACTGTGAATTTCCGACTGACCTGGCTATACAGTGAATTGTCTGACAGTATCCAGTAGGTGAATACTGAGCGTTTGGGTTTACCTACTATTGGAGAAAACATGGCTGGTCCTTCCAGATGTGACCTGACAACTAAAATTACACCCTGAGGGTGTCAGTAACTCATTCTGTTAGTCAAAAAATAATCAAAAATTATATTAAATGAACTGCAGGGCTGACTTGCCCCAGTTAAGGTCAGAGTTCAGAGTTGGCCAACACCAGTTACTGTTTTTCTTTAAAGACTGACCCACCTGTAGTCGTCTAGGGACTGCAGCTAAGACAAGATAATGTTTACACATTTTGTTTTAATGAACAGTCAAATTTTCATGAAAGAAAAACAAGAGTTTCTTGGTTAATACTGTATTTTTTTGGCTTCATTAGAGAATGAAAGCAGATGTCTGTGACATGACAAAGTTTGACTTTGTATCTCACCTCCTTGAGTTTCCTGGGTTAAAGGAGTTTATAGTGTAAACTTTGAATCAGATACTGAAGCCGGTGATCTTAATCAGTAGTCTGAAGAGCAGCAGGGTCCAAAGTCTGTCCTCCAGAGCCAATATCCTTCATGTTTCAGTTCTTATCTGGTTCAACACACCTGAATCAAATGATGGCTCATTAGCAGGCTGCTGTAACTCATTATCATCTCATTTTAAGACCATAGCTGATATTAAAATATTCACTTCAATGATTAAGAATTGACTAAAGATGAATCAGAACTGTACATATTTTTAAATATTGTAATTGTTTTGATACCATACTTTTGAATATATTGTTGCATTTCTCTTTTTTATCATTTTTTATTTTATTTACAGTTTATCAGTTTGTCTAAATCAACTGTCATGGAGAATAAAAAGGAGGTAGATGGACCATTTGAATCAGCTGTGTTGGCGTCTTGAAGTGGACACACACTTTCTGCTCCTTAAGGAGAGGAGAGTGGAGTTAGTGAATCTCTAGAGGTTTGATCAGAGTTAGATTGTATAATGAAAGGTTCTTACTAGCTGAAGAGTTGTTACTGACACAGGGGAAATACTCATATCCCAGGACGGCTGAGCTAATAGACGGACACGAAGTGCAGTTGAGTGGTTTGGTTAGCCGCTCTGCAAATTAAGATGCTGCTGATGGTGAACACGCAAGAGAGTTCTTGTAGGTTAAGAGGACATGTAAGACGACAATTCCCCACCCTTCAGGATTATGTCCAGTTTCTTTCTTGCAGGGCAATTATCCACATGCCTGGTGATTTAGAGAGATCAATTAACCTAATAGGCAAATCTTTAGACTGTGGGAGGAAGCTGGAGTACCCAGAGAGAACATCCAGACTCCATGCATGCAGATCATATATAGCATTAGTCTGCTGTATTCTTAACTCAAAACAGGACAATTAAGCAGAGAGCTGTGGTGTTTTTAAGGCAAAACATTGAGTTTTTTACTTTTGAAACTCTTATTCTACATTTGACTTGTCTAATTGAGAGAAAGTATTGCTCTAGAGCTGACTGGTGCATTACTAATGTACGTGCTTCCAAGGATCAAGAACTTCGAAAGGCAAGGAAAATAACAACTACTTTCATCCTCAGTGTATCACAGTTCATTAAATAATATTTTCTTACAGGCTTTTCTGTGGTTCTCTAAGGGCAGGTCACAACTAATTTAATTAAACAATTAATCAGTTTATAATTAAATTAACTGCTGGCAGTGTTGAGTGCAAATTAGCAGAGCGGAGTCAATATGGCAACTTGATCTTTACAGTAAGACACATCAGGAGTTACATAACGCTGTCTGGGATCCAATTTGTAATTGTGTCAAACAACTGCTGATGCATTCCAGCAAATTATCTTGACTTTTATTCCCTATTTGACTATATAAAAGACTAACTTGTCCTTATGTGACTGCACTG
Organism: Xiphophorus hellerii; assembly: GCF_003331165.1. Taxonomy (NCBI): domain Eukaryota; kingdom Metazoa; phylum Chordata; class Actinopteri; order Cyprinodontiformes; family Poeciliidae; genus Xiphophorus; species Xiphophorus hellerii. The sequence goes on from NC_045679.1 coordinate 14,784,752, forward strand.
GAAGTAAAATCTAGTTTGACGTTTATTGTCGTAACTGTCTCCATGGGTGGTATTTATATTTTGTAAAAACTTGGACTTCAACCAAGGTTCTTGAACCTAATGTGATTTATTTAGCATTAATCATCACTTTGAAATCAAGCTTAGGGACTTTGTGTAGCAAAATGTTATTCTGCTTTAATGTTTCCGTAACAAAAGTGATAATTGAGCTCCAGCATTTTGTTCTGTAGTTAAAATCTCTTAATTAAAAGGCATCTGAGCTAAATATCTCGTTTGCACAGTAAAAATCTCTGATTCCCTGCTTGAACTACTTCACTGTGAAGTCAAACTTCTCTACATACAGCTCTGGAAAAAATTAAGAGGCCACTTCACATGATTATTTTCACAGATTTTACTTTTTATAGGTATATGTTTGAGTAAAATCAACATTGTTGACAACATGTCTCTGAAATTCCAAGCAAAAACTTAGCATTTATTTGCAGAAAATGAGAAATAGTGAAAATAATGAAAAAGATGCATTGCTTTTTTTAATAATGTAAAGAAAACAAATTTATATTCATTTAAAAACAACAATACTAATATTTTAAGAGTTCAGAAATTAATATTTGATGGGTTTTTAATGTGGTTTATCTTTTGTGCATCTTTCACGTTTGAAAGACTACCTGTTGACAACTTCCTAATTTAAAATATTATATTTATTTGCGCAAAATTAATTAGCTTAATATTTTAGGTAAAATGTACATCTAGTTTGGGCCTATTAATACTTTAGTAATCAACACATGGAGGTGGAATCTCAAAATGTTCAAAAAAGCTTTTAAAAATATATATTTTTTCTCCTATAAAGATATAAACGATATGCAGATTAATTTAATGAAGTTTCTGGATACTTGATTCTCTTGCCAATTAATAGAGGTTAGAATGGACTACTGATTATTTATACTTTTAAGGAGAATAATAAATTAGGTTCAGATCACAAGTTGCAATCAGACCACACACGACAAAAAGGGGGAAAAGGCCTGAGCTGGACTGAAAACATGAGGCAGGAAAGGATGAATTACAACCTGCTTTTGGAATCAATAATCCCACGAATCACCACCACACAGCACCGCAGATCTTTTCCTTTCGCTTAACAAAGCAGAGGGAGTGACAGATGCGAAGAGCAAAGCCTGTCGATTTGTGAGACTCCGTAGCAAAGCAGGAAGCAGCAATAGATGCAGAGAGAATCCTCTCTGTGGCCGAGGAGGCAGAGGAACGAGGAAATGCAAACAGGTCTGACAGAGAAAAGATAATATTTTCCTCTTGTTAAAAAAAAAATCTCTCCCACAGTTCTTCCTCATTTGTTTGACAGATGCTTTCCCTCTGACATGTTCCAAGTTCAAACAAAGAAGTCTAATGTGCTGCTGCAATCGCTAACAAGAAGGTTTCTGCAGCCTTATAGCTCTCCTATACATATTTAACCACACTGTTAAACAGACCAGATTGTTGCAGACTGGAGTGTGGGCAGAAACACTGAGACATGATCCAGCCTGAGAAGTTTTTTTTTTTAAACAAAATATTCCTTTGTGGGGAAAAATTCATGAAACATATGCTGTTTAAAAACTGCAGCAATATTATTTTACTCTTATTTTGGGGGAAATACATTGATTTTCTCACTTATAGTTTCTAGTAGATGAGAAAATTATATCAGAAATATTATGGGGAAAAAATATTTTTGTTATTTCAACATAACAAACTTCTTTGATTTTATTTTTGAAGAAAATTTGTTTTGTTTTCCTAAGATACAGACATGATTTTAATCGAATAAACCATATTTTTAGATGCTTTGGTATCATATTTGTAGATCAAAGACAGTTTAGAGACCATCTCACGATAAACTTTTGTCATAAATATGCGTTGCAGGAATAAACTTCACTGGAAACACAATATTCTGTCCTTTTAGACTGCATATTAATTTTAATTTGTATATATTGCAGCTCTAAAAGTTATCATGAGAAAACATGATCATCTAGGTCAAAATGACATCTCTCTAAATCACTTTTTTTGCTTTATCTTTCAATTTCAGGCACTTTACAAGACAAGCACAATTATGCAAAATCTAATTATGTCCAGATAGCAAAGCAATCCTAATATACAGTCAGATTCACGTCGATTTACATGCAGCCCAATTCAATGTAATTACAATAAATTCAGCTTGTTGTGGTCTGCAATATTTAAAAAAGTTATGTAAGGAAACCCGGGCATTTGTAGCAAGTCTTAATGGAATTTTAGAAAATATCTTCTTTTAATACTTTGTAAAAGATATATATATATATTCACTTGCTTTTGCAGCAACAGCTACGTCGTTCATGTGAGGCTTATTGTAATTTCACTCTGCTGGAACTTAGGGGGGACTCAGACGAGAAAGGAGGACCCGAAGGTCTTTGTCAATGTCCTAATGCTGAGCCAGAAACATTTGTTCCCAGACTCCCTGTGCAAAACTTTGTGATAAGATTCATATAAGAAAGTATTGACTCTCTGTCTAGTTAGAACAGAGACCAAGGTGGACCATAATGACCACCTTTTTTCTTAAAATGTTCTTTTCCTCAACAGAAAATCAAACCTTATGGCGACAGTCCCAGAGGAGAGTTGTACACAAGAAAGAAACACAAGGCATTGTTGGAAAACCAGTGAAATATCTCTATGACAGACATACACACAAAACTTGTGACTTGCTACAATTTCATGTTTACATTTACAATGCATGTGTCCCCAGAAGTTAGCAAATCAAACCCATACAAAACTGCAGGTAAATCAAAGATTAAATAATATGCGAGGAAAGTTCAGAATCTTAGCAAATTTGTCGTTACATAATATCTGAAAGCCTGGACAGGCAAGGCCAAAAGATACCAAAGTAGAAAGCATGCTTTATGCTTTAAAAAATAAGAAATACATGTCATTCTTATCACCAACTGCACCAAACAAAGCAGGTGTTAAAGGTCAACTAAACTGGCGGCCAGAGAATCTGTAGAACTCAGATAAAACTGCTGAAGATTGAGATGTGCCTGGAGTATGAAGGCGAATCAGATTACTGGGTTAATTGTAGTTGTGCATTTTAACAGCAAAATAAACGTCAACGCATACTGGCAGTGTGAGTCAAAAGATATGTCCTTATTGTTTTCTGTTAACCCACTGCGACTGCGTCTGGCTGGCAGCCAACAAAGCGTGGCATCCAGTGATCCTTTTCAAACCTGTTCTGTTCAGACGCACTGATGTTTCCGATAGCTCTACATCTGATAGCCTCAGATAGTCAGGGTTGTTTACCTTTCCAAACGTGAGATAAAGTGAATTCACAGGTGACAAAACAGGATTCGAGGTTAAAAAATAAGCCCAGCTTCATATTGCTTAATAATTGAGAATGTTCTTTTTTTAAGAAAATGTTTGTTCTTTCTTATAGTTTTGACTTCTAGCTAAGTAAACTGAGTGTCAGATAGTTCCAGTTTAAGCACTTTTTAATTAACAAACTTAACTTTTATGCAAATTTAAGTGATCAAACTAGTTGTGTAATGAAAACACAAATAGTAGAGCAATGTGGGGAAGTTGAAAAAAGTAGTATATCATCAACATAAAGGGAAACTTTCTGCTTATTGTGACTGATTAGTGCTGACAGCATTGAAGTGGTTTAGATTAGATTATTCTCTTCAAACATGTTGGGAACCAGTAGAACCAGATTTAATACCAGAGGCCATCCACCAAAGCAGTAGTCGCTAAATAACAAAAAAAAAAAAAAACAGACTTAGTCAGTAACTCTGTCCATGAAAGACACAGATAAATACAGAGTGAGTTAACAAGGACTCCTAAAACAAATAACAAAAAGAGAAGATGAAATTAATGGCAGCAGTAACTGCAAATAACCCATAAATGGAGAGTAGTAAGAGAAAACAGCAGAATGAGGAGAAATGTTAAGTCCTTCAGCAGCCTAATCTCCTAACGGCTTGGGCTGTCTCATTATCTCAAAACAATGCCAAGGAATTAAATTTCGAAGCCTATTGGCTCTGGAAGATGAGAGAAAGGATAAAACTTGAAAAAGTTCCTGTTTGCAACTTGCTGTCAGGAGAAGGACTTGAAATAGACTCCATTTAAAGCCTGCCAGCCAAGCTGCACCACATTGGCCAAAATAAATGTAACTGAACTGACTGAACATCCTGGCAACCTGCCCACAGCATAAATCACCCTTCACTCAATGGCTGCTTTCACCACCAGTCCCTCATGACCCTAAATGAGATTAAGCAGGTATGGCAAATCGATGGATGGATAACACATATTTAAAACCCCATAATAGAAAATAGTTTTGTGCTGTAAAGCAGTAATCAGAGTCATTATCTTCATCTTCTTGCTGGTCTGTTAGCAGCACTTGCTCCTAGCTGCAGCAGAGGAAGAAGAAATCCCAAGACAGGATTTTAGAAATGAACTTGACTCAGCTTAAACGTCTTATAAACCTTTCAGTCACAGAGAGTGACCTATTTCTCGAGTATAATTAAAATTTTAAATTTTTTTTTATTCTATGCATTTAGAAAGCAGCACCTAAAGTTGGTGTGAGGTGAAACTACAACCTCCTGTCATTTACGTGACTACTTTCCCTCATCCTGTTTTATGAATCCAACTGTTTCTATGTATTTATTATTTATTTTTCCGTTAAGGTAGTTTTCTTTTTCTAGGAGTCTTACAGCTGGCCTAGAGGTGACACTCAAGCCAGAAAACAGCTGCTGCTTTTCCACAGATGACTTTCAGCGCAGGCGACAGAATTTGTTATGCAAGCCGCTCAGAGTCATACATTTAAATGCAAATTCTCTTCTGCACATTATTGATTGTTTAGCTCTCCTCACTGCTGCTTGCTGTTATTTTTTTTGCATGCTTTGCAGATGCTCTGTACTTGTGGACTGCGTGGCACCCTATTACAGACCCTCTGAAATCAATAACTTCACTATCATTACGTATAGATTGCTTGCCTTTGGATAAATGACTCCCAGCGCAGAAGAGTCAAAGTACCTTAACTGTTTTTTATTTATTTATTTTTTATTATTATTTTGAACAAACAATAAAAAGCTAAACAGAAAATAATAAGTAGAAGAAGACAAATAGTTATGTCATTTCCTGCTGCTCTCATACATGTCAACAATCAATCATTTAAGTCTCCCCACACCAGTTCAACCCTGAAAGTATTCCCACATTAAATGGCATTTAAACATGACATTCTTATCTTTTATTGTACAATTATTTACATATTATTAACCTCAGCAATAGCATTTTTTCCCATTTGAACAACAAAAACTCTTTTTAGTTTAAAATTTCCTTCTCTTCTTAAATTGTAACCTACTTCTCTGTCATACAAAAGTGTTTGAATATTGTGTGGAAGTTTAGTTTCTTGCTTGAATGTAAATTGTAAGGCTTTAAGTTTTACAAGGTCCCAGAATTTCACTTCATGTAAGCCGCTACGTTTCCATTACAAATGTTCATAAAACTTTGTCGATATTCTGCTAATGTCAAATGTTCACAAATAAGAAACGATTAAAATCACTCTTGTTCTCCTTCCACTTCCTGTCATCTTCATCTTTTCCATGGATAGTAACATCCGGTTGTTGATCGCAATAAAAAAAAAACAATTTTAAGTGCTTTCATTGCAGTTTTGAGAAATTCAGCGGAACAAAACATCACATCCTAAAGCATGAGTTTTGTCGACATTGGAGAGCAAATTTATTTTCATTATTCTAATTTTCTCAATGCTATGCTCAGTGGAAATGCAGCCAGTGTTTTTGATGGTGACAGTGGTTAATACTCTTAAGCATCAGTGATCTAACGAAGCTTTAAGTGTTTGTTTTTTTTCTTTTGTCTGAAGTCTGAAGACCACCCTGAAGAAGCGTCTGTCCGGTGACGTGGTGAACCTGTCAGGAATCCCGCTGTCCGGACGCGACGTCCACCGCGTGGCCTTCTACCTGCAGACCTGCAGCGAGGCAGTGTCGGCTGTGGACCTGAGCTTCGCCGAGCTGCAGGACGAGAGCTTGCGTCTGCTGCTGCCCTTCCTCAGCTGCCTGCCCAAACTGACCACGCTAGCCGTCAACGGCAACCGCCTCACAGCCGCCATACTAAAAGACCTGACGGAGACGGTGAAGGACCCCAGAAAGTTCCCCAGTCTGGCCTGGATCGACATGGGCAACAACGTGGACATCTTCACCGTCCCACAGCCGCTGCTCGTGGCCCTGCGGCGCCGCTTTGGTTTGCGCAGCAGCCTGCCCACCATCTATGAGTACAGCGAGGCACAGGTGTTTGGTAGCTACAACCCAAACATGGAGACGTCTGTGGAGGAACCCAGTCTGTATGAGGAGGGGGATGTAGAGGAAGACGATAGAGTGGAGGAGGAGGAAGAGGAGGAGGACAGACTGGAGCTTCGAGCCTGGGGCTTCAGAGAGGAAAACATGTCAAAGAATGTGCCGCTCCACTTCTGTGGGAGGTGATCGCCCAGGGCGGCTTTCTTTCAGACTGGCAGCCTCTTGTATCCTCAAGTCTAGCCTGCTCTGCTAGAGTGGCAGGAGATGCTGACGTTGACCCACACGTTTCTGAAAATAACTTTAAAATGAGTAACCATGTTGTGTGTCCCTGTGGACGCTCTGAACACTGCAGACAGCTCTGTGCTTTTACAGTCAGTAAGAATAAATTTGTACACTGATTTAATCTTTATTTATCCAGTGAGGTTTTACTGAACAGGCTTATTGTTTTCCAGTGCAACATGATTGTAAAACTGGGAGATTTTCTGTAAAAACACTCCCGGTTTTCCAAAACTGTCCACTGGAGCCGCTTGGGAATTAAGTGCCTTAAACTTGGGCACATCAGGAGGAGCTGCTGAAGAAGACAGGATCATTACATGGCTTTTTACTTTACGTAGGGCTAAAGCTGCTGGAATCAAGGATAAATATAAACCCGGCGCTGTAAATATATTACAACAACTTTCCAGTTAAAAACCCCTTTATTTATTTATTTCCCGTCTCAGCAAACGCAGAAAGAGGGCGAAGGTTGCTTAGAAACGTACAGTAACTTTAATAACTCAAAACAATGCACTTTCATCTGCAGATAACAAAACTCTAAAATGAATAGAATAGAAAATGTAAACTTTTGAAATGAAATTGGGGAAGACAATAGAAGAAATAAGAATTAAGAGAAAGAAAGGCTAAAGGTAGAAATACATCTAAACATGGATTTTCTTCAAAAATTAATACTTAAAAATTACCAAAAGTATCCATAAAACCATAAAAGCCAGACGTAAATGAAACGCATATTGAAAAAATAAGTAGATTAACTAGAACATGTAAAGCTACTACCATATTTAACTAGCCATTTATATATTTTTTACCATTTTTTGCCATCCAATACTTTACCCTACATGTGACTCCTCAAAGTCAGCTTTATTGTCAATTGGTACGTTTGCCAGACTTGCAGCTAATTTGAGAATTCGATCCTGATAAACCAACATAAACACATAGTGCGACACACAATACGCAGCATCTAAAGGAAAGCACCATAACAACAAACAGCAACATCAAAACAGCTTAAATCTATTCAGTGAGTTTCCAAAAATTGTCTACGATGTATCAGTTGTTTGTTAAAAATCCGCCAAAAAATTAATGTTTAACTTCTCGTAAAGTCATGAAACTTTCTGCTGAGCCCTGGAGCTTCCCGGAGATTCTTCTGATGCCTCAGATATTTTTCAACTTGACTTCATTCCAGATAGCAACAAATTAACACAAAGCAAATCTTTGGAAACAAGATCACACACTGATGGTGTTTGGCAGAGACTTTTTGCTATTAAATGGAGCGAACTGTAGATCTGTGACAGAGACTTCTCTCCCAGCACAGGGTAGAGGAAGGACACCAGAATATTTTTTGTATTGTTTCGAGGTGGCGAGAAGCATAGCAAAACGTTTTCATTTTAATGTCTAAGAAAGCTGATCAGGAGAGGCTTGCAAAAGAAACAACAGCGTCAACAATTACTATGTTTTAATGGTCGTAGGGCCATTTTTATAAAAGTTTAATGGCCACAAGTCCTAAAACTGTATTTGGCAAAATATGCAGGCAGAGAGTCGCCTCATTAATATTAAACCCAATGTAAAACATGATTTCTCACCCACGGGGTGATGGACTCGTCGGAATAACAATTGGTGCTGAGCTGCACAGAGCAAACAGAGACGAGGCTTCAGGAAAAATGAACACAAACGTCCTCAAGTCATCCAGATAGATCTAGAAGATGTAGATTATTTCTGAAGATGACTCTAAGTGGATACACACTGAATGCCATCATCCAGTCTGGTCAAATGTGAAGAGGAAATGTAAACTTTGCATGGAGTCAAAGGTGTCGGATGCAAAGTAGTTGTGTTTTAACTTTGTTTTTAGTAAATGATCATAATTGGACGCAGATTAGTGAGAAGTATTTACGTTTTAACATTTCAATAAGTTTCATTTAATTTGCATTCTTTAACGTCCGTTCTGCTGTCCCCTGTTAGTGAGGTAATAATGCATTTAAACGTTGGCTCATGTGATTTTCACCATGACTCATTAAGAGGAAGATACATTTGTTTCCATTTTTTCCCAAAAATAGGATTCATTTGTTGTACTTCTATGAACGATACATCTGTAGCTGCTGCTAAGTGTCTTTGCAGAGAAAAGCCATGTCCTGATACACACACTCAGACCTCACACACAGTGTTTGGGTGCGAGCCGCTGATGAACTGATTACTGCCTCTATCAGGCCTCGTTATCCCCCTTCTGTCACAGATGGTGTGGAGAGCTTCGATTTTTTTTTTTTTTTTTCTTAGAAAATAGGACTGGCCCCAGATCATTTTGGCCAGAGATGATTTATGAACGTCTCTATTTATGAATTTGACTGAGAGGAACAACCGTTTTTAGGATTTAATCACCACGTACAAGGAGGCCACAACAAGCAGCTCTGCTTTTTCTGTTGTTGTACAGGAAGCTCTTTGTTGTAGCATGAAAACAACCTTTCTTTTCTGACTACAGTTTTTATTTTTATTGATGTTACTGTTTTGTGTTGATTTAAAGCAAATAGTTGTGACTTGGGGTAGAGAGAATTTCTTCAACCGAACTAGTTTTTCAGTAAATTTGAGCATTCGGGGGTAAATTAAAGACAAAAATTGAAACTTGTGAATGCAGCTCCACATCTGCTCGCTCCGTGTCCTGCCTGCAAACAATGTGGTAGGGTTTGTTTTATTTCCTGCTTATTATTTTTGCGAAAATCTGCATCCTTGTCTTCTGAGAACAGAACGGCAGATTTGTGTGCTTGCATAAGTTTCAGTGGCAAGGTAATTAGAGTGTGTGTCTGTTTATGTTGTGGACACACAGAGTAAATTGCTACCTTTGATCATAGAAATGAAATGTTTGCTCATTTGCACTTTTAAGAACAACTCCGTCACAGGTTGCATAATTTGTTTGTTTGTTTTTTTCATTGTGACTCACTGGCACAAAAACAAGCCACCTCAGTTGTGTGTCCTAAGAAAACAGATTTTTTTTCTTAGCTTCTTTGGTTCGCAGGTTAAATCTTCAACCTTTTTATTAACGTTGGTGTTGTGATAAAAATCATTTGTGAATCTGCTCGGTCTTGGTTTTTGCTGTTCTGGTTCATTTCTAAGGTGGAAATAGTGTTTGCCTGCAGCTGCTTAAAATAAAAAGTGATTTCAATAAGAGAAGCATTTTTATTGACTTTGTTTTTTGGGGGGTTTTTTCATCATGTCTGGAATAATAAAAATATTCCCCTTAGGTATAACACTATAAAGTTTAGCCTCATCCCAAAGTTTAAAACTGAAACTCAACAAAAATCCATTTGTTTTGTGCTTAGTGGTATGAATAATGGTTTTTACTGGAACACAAACAGCTATAAAATTGAAGTAGCTGTTTCAGTGCCAGGTTTTCTTTTTTCCAAGCAGGAAATGTGAGTATGTGATGGCCACATCAATCTGGGATGTTTTGCTAACCCTAACATTTAGTTTTTGACATGTAACATAAAGCCGGCTGCAAAAACTGGATTTTTTCTATGTAATAATTGAAACTCTAGTACTGGGGACATGATCTGTTTTAATTTTCAACTTTTAGAACATAAATAAACATGTTACCCTACTTAGCAGCTTTATAAACCTCCATAAAGCTGGCTATAAAGACTATATTTATGTAATGAAGGAGCTATTTCTCCATTTTCAGTTAAATCTTAGAAGTTAGATTATTTACTCATTTTTATTTTTTGCTTATTTTCCAGTTGATTTTATAAGTAGAATTTTTGTTTAATTTGTTATTTATAATATGTTCTTTGGTTAGTAATTCACTTGATTAGTTAATTATTTTCAGTTCGGGACGTGGGTGTTTCACAGTATAAATACGTAGATTTTAAGTAGCTCGTTAAGCACGTGGTCGGTCACGTGTTTTTTTTTTTTTTACCAGTCAGCCAGTTTGTCTGTCAATCAGTCAGAGAACAGGTGCAGGAATCACAGCAGGAGAAGTAGCAGAATCCCGTGGAGCCTGCAACTTGTTTTGTCTGAACAGAGGAATAAAGCAAAGAAAGAAACTGCATTTTGACCCTTTTGATCGTTTGATGGAGAAACCCACGGTGCATCAGGTGACTATTTGAGTTGGATTCACCTTTTGTTTTGATCACCTTTAAGTCTTAGGTTTTTTTATTTTTGAATTTGAGTTTTGTACTAACCACTGCTGACGCTATCATTTCTTCCAGACAAGGCTTTTGAATTTTGATGAAATTAGATATGAGAGTTAAATACTGTGCATTTATAAAGCACCAACGGCAAATGTCACCTCAAGGTACTTTACTACCACAAGGTATTTTTCCACCACTTTTCTTGTTTGGCATGCACACGAAATGTCTCCTTCAAACCAGCTGTGGACAATATGTTATATAATATAATTTATTGTAAAATTATTTAAACCCCTGAACATTTTTACACATAATCACTTCACATTTAACGTCATAGCACTTCATATGGCTTTTATGTGATAGACCAACACAAAGTAGCGGATTAGTAAGAACTGAAATATGAAAAATATGTCACATATTTGGATTCACCTGCCCTATTTACTCAGATACCCCCAACATTCAGAGGGCCATTTAACCTCAGTATGAATCCAGCTGTTCTGTGAAAGTTGTGAAGGACATTTGTTGGAGAACGTTAGTGAACAACAAATATTTCCACTAGTTCCTAGTGGGAATATCTTAGTACACTTGAAATAAGATAAACTAACATAAAAGTAACTTTTTAGTAAATTATAGTGCCTTGTTTTAAGTAAATAATTCCTTAATATTGATGAAAACGTTCTAGATCGATTGGCAGATAAATTAACTTATAACATGAAAACAAATATCTTGTTATAAGTTACATAATCTGCCAATAGAACAAATACTTTTTCATCAATATTAAGAAATTATTTACTTAAAACAAGGCCCTATAGCTTCCTGAAAAGTTACTTTTAAGATAGTTTAACTTATTTCAAGTTTACAAAGACATTTGAACTAGAAACTAACTTAGACAACATAGGAGTTTGTTTTAAAACAATAATTCCTTAATATTGATGGAAAAGTATCAGTTCTAAGGAAAATAATCTGCCAATGGAATAAGACATTTTCCCCATATTATAAGTTAAATCACACCTTGAACAATTTTGTGGTTTTGCAGTTTATTAAAGGTCATTTGAGACTCTACAGGACTTTTTCCAAGCACCAAGATCTTTCCTGGTCAGGTAACATTTCCACTATTCAATGTTCTTAGAAACAAACCCCTCTTCCCACTTTGTGTGCATAAGATAGCACTGCTCCTCTTGCATTAATCACTGACTGTGGACAGTATCAAAAACCATGAAAGTGCATAGCGCTCATTCTTCTCAGACTCTTTGCAGAGATTCTGATGGCTCAGCTTTCCATGTCAGCATCTAACAGTGGTGTTGATGAGAGCGGCCTCCCTGCACGGGCCTGTCGAAGGGCTGAATAATGTCAACATCCTGCTGACTCGTAGCGACTCTGCTGGCGAGGGGGTTTCATGTTCGCAGGGGCAGAGCCCCAGGCATCCATCTGTGATCTCCATCCGTTCACATAAAGGAAACAGCAGAGTCGGATAACGGAGGATCGTGTTCTGGTTTGTAGCCAACACTGAAGTGCTTCATCATGTCTGCACGTTGTGTCAGACATAAACACTGTCTTGTTTACACAACTAGAGGATTTGCATGGTTTAAACAGAAATGATGATTACTGTTTGAGAATTTGATCAAGAATTTTGAGAAATAGTATTGAAATAGTAATAAAATACTTAATTAGATGGAAAACTTCAGCAATTTCAGTAGCCACTGTTGGTTAATGTGAGATTTTATATTTCCTTTTTCTTAGACTGTGTCTTAGAAGATTTAACAAAGAGCTTTCAGCTACAAAGTCATTCCTCGAAGAGCGCTGCATAACCTTTCAAAAACAAAATCATGATTAAATAGCCGGTTATTCTTCTGTGACTTATTAGATCAGTGAATCCGGGGTGTCAGTTTCTGCTCACCAATTAGTTTTAGAGACTGTTATTAAGATTACGACAAGTTTCATCAAGACCCTCACGTAGGACATATGGCAACTTGGGGGAAAAAATGACAAAATGTGGAATTCACCAACACAATTGCTCAGTTTTCTGCACAGCACACATTTTCAGCCTTAAAGTTAAACTCTGTACAGAAGTTTATCAAATAGGAAAAGAAAAATACTTTTTAAAATGTCGATTTGGAGATGCAATTGGAATTACTAGACAAAAGAAAAATATGTTTTTTTGTTCTTTAGTTGTTTGGCTGGTTGGACGGTCAGTACATTGGTTGTTGTAATTTCAGGTACTTGTTTACAAGGTTTAAGCACAGAATAAATTAATTACCAATTATTTCTTTTATATCAGTGTCAAAATAAAATGTCATCAAGTCACACGATTAATGACAAGTTTTAGAGAACACACAAATATAGTGAAGGACTTTGTTTCTGCTGTATGTGAATCTAACGCTAAATCAAGTAAAGGATTTTTTATTTAACCGTTTGATAAAATTTGTGGGTGAGATTAAAGCACCTGATTCTTAAACCAGCAGTGGAGCTCATTAGTCTGTGACCCGGTTCTGATCAACAACCAATAACAGGTCACAGGTTTGCACAGAATGTTCTGGCTTCCATGTAGGTAAGAAACATTTTCAATCGTCTGAATTTTTTTTTTTTTTTTTGCGTTTCATCCTGACACACACGCTCTTAGACTTGCACAGACAGACCAGTGGATAATGAATTAGAGAACAGCCTGATCCATTCATCGCCACTGTAGAAGTTTAACAATTATAAAGATGATGTCATTTAGGATAAAACCTAGACAAATGTCTAATGAAATTGCTGAAAACAACATAGCTAAAATTGTTTTGCTATTTTTTCTGAATGGCATGAAAAACATTTTCATTCTTGAATAAATAGATTTCATGTTCAACAAATTTTATGTGAGGGATTTTGTTTAATAAAATATGTGGGGGTTTAAGAGGGTAAAAATATATATTCTGACATATTATGTGATCCACTCCTGTTTCCAACTATTGATCCACATACCGCTTGTCCAAAGTATGAAGGAAAACCCAGACATCCCCGTCCCCTGCGGCTCTCTCCAGCTTATTATCTGAGACTCCCAGGCGTTCCCAGGTCAGGAGGGAAGTGTAGTCCTCCGGTGAGTTGCCAGTCTGCCCCGGAGTCTCCTCTGAGTGTCAGATTACAGTGAAAGTTGTCTTCCTGATAGGCTCAAATAGGGCTAGCTGTAGCTTGTTCCGTGTGGTTTTCACCACTGTTTCCTTTCCAAGCAGTCTTCCATGGTCTTTCCTGAGTTTTTCTTAATCTGAACCAAAAAGAAATGATGCCACAACTCATGGGCTCAAACTCTTCCAATGTGACAAAGTGACGATTTTGAGGTGGAGAATGCAAACCTGTGAATAATATAAAAGATGAAATATTGAGATTATCCTAAATTTATCTGTCATTTCACATTTAGCCTAGTCATTTTCTATCCAGTCTATTGCGTTCCTATGATTGATTCTCATCTCCCTTCAGTGCTCCGTCTGGGATTTCTCACATGGAGCTTGATTTCATCCTGGTTAATTATCAAACATGAGGAGTTGTGAACAAATTTTAGTCTGCCATGTTTGTAGTTTGGGAATGGCACTCTTTGATTGAAGAATAAACAAACACATTTATCAAGGGAAACAATTAAGTTGTTTTGTCTTATGTTATTTTATTTCTATTTTATCATTTTATTATGAAATTCTAAGTTCTAACGTCAGTAGCATTTTTTTATTTGACTTTAATGACATTAAGATTATTAATGTTTTTATCTTGTCAGAACTATTTTAGATGTCAATGTCAATAAAACATAATCATATGTTTCATTTATCTTAAGGCTTATGTTAAAGTGTTGTCTCATAATTATTATGTTACTAATGCTTGTCAGAGATTGTTGGCATGTTTTTCTCTTGCTTTAATTTCTAAACTGGAAGTTTGATGAAGCATATTTTGATTCAACACAAGAATTTAGTTTTCTTGACGCCACACCTGGCACCAGTGAATCTAATTAGTGGTTGGATTTTCAAGCGTTTGTTAACATCATTCTGTTTCGAATACCAGGATTATCAGTTTTGTCCCAAAACTCTCAGCTGTTTGTTGGGAATCTGAAGATGAGGAGACATTTTAGTTTTCAGCGTTACTGTAGACTTATATGATAAAGAATTTTGTATTTGTTTTCCAAACAAAACCGTCTGGAAATTTAACAAAAAAAAAAAAAAAAAGAGACTCAAGATGGTGGATGATTTATTTGTTCTAAGTGAACTCACTGTTAAATTCACATCACTTTATTTCAATTAGGTTTATGGAATTATCTTTGAAATAATTAGATGCTTACAGTTTCCACTGAAAGAAAAGATGCTGGTCAAGTGTTGCAAAAGAGAACATTTCAAATTACATTGATATTGATTACAGTGAAGCTAATGATGACTTATAAGTGAAGTTATGTTAAGTGAAGTTAAGGTATTATGAAGTTCCCTGAAGTTTATACTGGATAATCAGCGATGAGGTCAGAGCTTAAAAACCTAGAATATTTACTTGCACTTTATTACTTCCTGCCTCGTAATTCTCTCCGCTTCTTCAGAAATCCACATTTTCTCACCCATGTAATAGAAGTGGCTTTGGAAAGCACACATGCGCCACCTGGTGGCTCTCATAGTTAGCTGCAGGGAGCTGGACCAGAGTCAACCAATAACATGTGTTAAGGAGGGATTTATTTTTTATATACCTCTCTTCACAAGGATGTTGAGAAACTCTTTGCTGTTGCTCTTTTTTTCTGACATGCTGTAACCTATCAAACAAAAGAAAGAGAGCAGAACACACATGCGGGTTCGTTCCCAGAAAGACTGATTCTGTTTTTAGAGGTTTCGAACTAAATCAAACAAACGGCTTTGTTGTTTATTTTGGAGTGTGTCGAAATGAGGATCATTTGGATCAGAAACACACTTGCATTGTCATTGCATGCTTTAAACTAAACCTGGCCTTAATGAGTTTATAAAAGTGTGTGCTGTAGAGGAACACCGAAGCAGCTCATGTTTCACAATCCTGCAGGAAGAGAAGTGTTGCACTCTCAGGGATTTATCGGTGTGCAGGCTGTGCACAGTTTGAACATGTCAGCTGGACCTCATCCAAAGTTAGTTTCTAAATTTGTTGGAGTGAAAAAAGAAATCCATCAGAGGTCTATTGTTTTCAGAAGAATTAGCTAAAATAAACTGCATTTCCCAGAATAATCCAGGTTTTCCAGTAAAAGATTTTAATCACCACCAGGCTTAACTAGTAGCAGATTGGAGATTTGGTCAACTTATTGTGTAAGGGGAGAAAAGTGAAATAAGGTCCGGCCACACCAGACGAGGTAGCATGAAAAATAAATTTAATGTCAATTTGATTCATTAAACAGAAGAAAATATAAATAAAACTTCCACAGAAACAGAAAGAAAGCAGGCGAAAGAACATGATACACTGCGCACTGAGGAGGTATTAATGAATCTCATTCACACTTTCTTCACATCTCAATGACTTGAAACAGCTATCTGCTGTGTGTTTGGTTTGTGGTATTTCTGACAGATGTTTATGTCTTGGTGCCAAACCGTTTATCTAAACAGTTTCCCACTGGGAGAACGCTTTGTGCTAGTCATCTTAAGGGGGGGTGAATTTCCTGGGAACACATGCTGAATCACAGTTAAAACTCTGAGTGCTTTCCAAAATTGCTACAAATAATTCTTTAGCTTTTTCTTTTTAGTTTGTTTCGTTTTTTCTCATGTTGAAAACCTCAGATATTCAGTTGTTTCTAAACTTGCCAAATCAAAGCTGTGTTTTATTTCTACTCTGAAGCAAAAAGAAAAGGATGTTTGCTTTTTAAAATGATTTAAAAGGAAAGATAGGTAAAAACATGGCATTGGCTTGTATTGCGGCCCCTTTACTGCAATACCCCCAAGACAAAACCAACCAATTACAAGAACATTTAATCAACAGAGTCAACATGTGTGTAATTCAATCTAATTATAGATTCAGATATAAAATTATGTGCTTTTGGTTACATGGAAGACGATATAAATGTCAGAAAGCTAACGCTGCACAACACTCTGAACGCAGCAACCCTTGGTAAAACACGATGGTGGCAGCATCATACTGTGGAAAGATATATGTAAGCACCAAAAGGACTGTTACCCCAAACATTCACCCAGAACTGAAGGTCATTTCACATTCATGTGGTAAATGGTCTAGTCAAAGTCCAGACCAAAATCCACTTGAACATAAGCTGGATTTTGTTTGAACAGAACAGTCTTTTAATGTACAAATGTGTTACAGATAAACCTCAAGAAGCTGTAACAAAAGGTTTCGTTATCATGTATTGACCTTTAGGGGCTAAATACAAATTCCTGTAATGTTGTTTTTTTAGATTTTTATTTCTAAAAATTGTTAAAAAGCATGTTTTTCTTCCACTTCAAAATAATGTTGGTCTGTCACTCAGCATCCCACGAACATATATTTGTGTTTGTGGATGTAACATGAAGGGTGTGAGCAGTTTTCAGGCACATATGAGGTGTTGGATACAAAAACAAAAGTGAGTTTAGAGAAAAATCAAATATTCCAACGTCAACATTTCTCCTAAACGATTTGTGTGAAAGTTTCGGATTGTTTTATTTCTGTGAACATGAATTTCTCATTTATATGACACAAGAGGATGTTGGTTGCTTCAGCCTTTTGCGGTTTCAGAATGACAGGGGTTGGGCATCTTGCCTGGGAGATATTTAATAACTTCAGTTCTGGCAGCTGTTCTACTTTTAAAGCAGCTCTGGGAGATTTCCAACCGCTTCTAATTTACTGACATGCCTGGGTCATCTTTGCGTGAATTTGTTGGACCTCAGCTGAACTTTCTGTTTGCAAATGTGTTCAAGATGACCACCATCCTCTTTTTCTTGTTTTTTTAGTCGTTTGTACAGCCAGAATTTTATGTGCACATTTGTTTGTGTATTCGATGTAATCCATTTATTCCACTGCCAAGGAAATGTTCCCTGTGCGAACTGGAACACACAGAGCGATAAAAAGTCAAATCCAACCTTTCTTGACAAATACCCTTATTTTTTTAATTTACAGGAACTCTGCACATGGATCTCTGTTTCGCAGAACTCTGTTTTTATTTGTTTAGCTGTTCATTTTCAAACCTGTTTGAAAGAAATACCTAAGGGCTTACGTAAAGTTTACTTTTGGTGGCTTTAATCAGATGTGTCTGCTTATTGTTGTGCTTTAAAACAGCAGAGCAGAGTACAATGCCGGGTGTGTTTCACCCCTGGGAAAGTACCCTTGTTCTTACAGACGTAAAATTTATCTCAAAAACTTCCTGTTAACTGCAATTACTGGATTGCACAACTAACAGATGACAGAGATAATCAAACCCACTGTTGTGTTGATTCCTAGTTTAATGCAACGTCAGCTGACAACAGATATCTATTGTTGGAGAATGGGAATGTTAAAACATCTCATGACGTTTCCACATGTCGCCTTAAACAACAAACCATTTGCTCTTTTTTCTCTGTTAGTATGCAATCTAAGTCAATAATACACATACTTATATAATCCTAAATATAATTATTTTGTCTTTTTAAATCAGTAATGAGTTGTTCAGATTATTTCAAGTGTTTGTAACTTTTCAAGCTCCTCTGGTGTGGAAAAAGCTCCCAGTTTGTCCCAGTTTTAGTCCATATAAGGGAGACACTCTGTCTACTTGTAAGACTTGGCTTAAAACTTTCCTTTTTGATAAATCCTATAGTTGGAGATGTTTGGGTTATGCTGAGGTATTTCTGTAGCTATGCTGTTGTAAGTTTAGGCTAAAGGACATACTTTCCCATTTTCATCGCTGTGATACTCCTACTACTCTCCAGTTATGTCTTATCTGCAATTATTGTTGCTGTTAACTTTTTTTGTTCTCTTTAGAAGACACAGCTGCCAATAATTTCACGTTCTCTTTCTATCATGGAGCTCCATTTATTTTTACAAACAGTTAAGCTAACATTGCCACTAACTGTGTGTACTTTGTTTTTCAGGGTAAAGATCTTAACACTGACTGTGTTTTTCTCACAAATGAAGCCACTGAAAGAGCTACTGCTTCTAATAGCTCTTTATTTATCAATACAGAGCATATTCATGGGTCAGTGGTTCTGTCTTTTATAATGTTTCTATTCTCTTTTCACATCCCCAATTGTTCTGGCAGATGGCCTTTCATACTGTTTTCTTTTCTTCTATCAATGATGACATTTGTTGTAAATCTATGCTACATGCAGTATGTGAATAAATATACTTCAGTACTGAGTGAAAGAGAAGATTTAACTTTTGAAACTTAAAACCTGAGAGAACGGATCTGTGATAAATTATTTAAAGACATTCCTCCTAGTGATCTTCTCATGGATCCTTACAGCTTGTCATGGCAGATCAGATTCCCAACACACCCGTCCTGATCCGCTCCTGCTTAAACTAGCCCAAACCTTTTGGACCAGCCTCATTTCAATGACCCAATGTTTCTCCTTCAGCTTCTATCAAAACATTCACTGTAAGCCAAATAATTTCATAAAATTATTACCTTTCCTGATTTATTAACAATGTTTCACCTCATCCTAAATGCTTTTTTTCAATCTTGAAGGATACTGTGAAGATGTTTTTTATAACGAATAAAAAACAATTAAAACCATCCAAATTCAATCCTGGTGATTTTCCCTGAAAGTTGCCTTAAATTATAACTTCATAAGTTCCCAAATGACAAATTCAGGGGGGAAATACACAACATTATCTTTAATTTGGGAGGTTTTTGTGTGGATTATGCAGAAAAATTAGGTGGCACTGTAAAATCATGGCTCATTTATAGCAATAAATAAAGCTATACAAACACAGGCATTTCTATAAATTCATCTTTTCTTGCAACAGCATCAGCTCATTGTGACATTTTTAGAAAGATCACATTTTTAATCTGAGTATTTCTATTCAATGTTGAAAGACAGTGCACAGATATTTTATAGCAAAATTACAAATGGAACAGTTATTTTTGCCACCAACAATTCCTATCAAAATAAATGTAACAAGTATTTTTTTTAAATTATTATTCATACATTGTGCTGGAAATTCATGATATAAACCTAAAACAGCTAATGGCTGTTAGACTCAATGAAGAAAATATAAAAGGCAAAAGAGGGAAACAAAATCTCCAAAGCTCACTGTTTTAAGTGAAATTATCCAGAGAGCGCTTTGGGTTACAAAGTCTCCATAGCAACAAATTGATGCTATCTACAACATGTGAGAACTGGCTTTTTGGGGGGTAAGCAGAGAGGATGGGAACCTTTTCTGCCCGAGCTTCACAACGAGCATGGGGAAGTTTGCACACAAGAACTAGTTACAGATCGCATGCTGCAGAGACAGCTCCACTGCAGGGAGAAAACTATGAGGGGCCGTTTAGGACAAAATTTACGTTTTGTCTCTCACACACTACCAAAAACTCTCGCATACTCCAAAAAAGTAGCCACGCACACTCCAAAAAATTACGTTTTGTCCCTCACACACTACCAAAAACTCACGCATACTCCAAAAAAATAGCCACGCACACTCCAAAAAATTACGTTTTGTCCCTCACACACTACCAAAAACTCACGCATACTCCAAAAAAATAGCCTCGCATACTCAAAAAAATTACGTTTTGTCTCTCACACACTACCAAAAACTCTCGCATACTCAAAAAAATTACATTTTGTCTCTCACACACTACCAAAAACTCACGCATACTCAAAAAAATAACCACGCACACTCAAAAATTACTCACGCACATTCAAAAAATACTCAAATTGCGTATACACACACTACTAAAATGTCACACACACACACACAAACGTTAACTTTCTCGCTCACATACACTGTACTAACAGCTCGCACATTCACAAACGTTAACTTTCTCGCACACATACACTACTACCAGCTCGCGCACATACACACAAACGTTAACTTTCTCGCTCACATACACTACTACCAGCTCGCGCACATACAGACGTTTATCTCTCACATACACAAGACTAAAGTTGAACACACACACAGTACTAAGACTCGTTTTATGTATGTGTGAGAGCGACACTCTTTTTGAATGTGTGAGAGCGACACTCTTTATGAATGTGTGAGAGTTGTCACGGAAGAGGCGGGGCATAATTTTTGGATCAAACTGCGCATGCGTAGATCCTAAACTATAAGTTTCGATTGTTGACTCACTGTATGTTCTATTACTTAGTATATTTGTGCTTTTAAATATATATAGAACGTTTAACTTTCTTGTAGATTAAATGTGCTATAGAAATAAATGAATCTGATTGATTGATTAAAAATAGCAAAATTGCTGTAGTACAATCTGTCCACTGGGTGCCAGTATTACAGGAATTATTAACCGGCGCCAACTAGTGCCGAAGAAGAAAGAGTTTGCTATACCGAACATGGCTAACTCTAATTCGAAACGAGAGAGAATTGGTCAGGCAGCTGCCATTTTAAACACCATTCTATCTTCTCCGGAGGCAACCAGCACTTTGACAGGCGCATTAAACGATTCAACGACTGCCCGCAGTGCTACAATCTGGCACCCAGTGGACAGATTGTACTACAGCAATTTTGCTATTTTTAATCAATCAATCAGATTCATTTATTTCTATAGCACATTTAATCTACAAGAAAGTTAAACGTTCTATATATATTTAAAAGCACAAATATACTAAGTAATAGAACATACAGTGAGTCAACAATCGAAACTTATAGTTTAGGATCTACGCATGCGCAGTTTGATCCAAAAATTATGCCCCGCCTCTTCCGTGACAACTCTCACACATTCAAAAAGAGTCTCGCTCTCACACATTCAAAAAGAGTCTCGCTCTCACACATTCATAAAGAGTCTCGCTCTCACACATTCAAAAAGAGTCTCGCTCTCACACATTCATAAAAAGTCTCGCTCTCACACATTCATAAAACGAGTCTTAGTACTGTGTGTGTGTTCAACTTTAGTCTTGTGTATGTGAGAGATAAACGTCTGTGTGTGTGCGAGCTGTTAGTACAGTGTATGTGAGCGAGCTGATAGTAGTGTATGTGAGCGAGAAAGTTAACGTTTGTGTGTGTGTGTGTGACATTTTAGTAGTGTGTGTATACGCAATTTGAGTATTTTTTGAATGTGCGTGAGTAATTTTTTGGAGTGTGCGTGGCTATTTTTTTGAGTATGCGTGAGTTTTTGGTAGTGTGTGAGAGACAAAACGTAATTTTTTGGAGTGTGCGTGGCTACTTTTTTGGAGTATGCGAGAGTTTTTGGTAGTGTGTGAGAGACAAAACGTAATTTTTTGGAGTGTGCGTGGCTACTTTTTTGGAGTATGCAAGACTTTTTGGTAGTGTGTGAGAGACAAAACGTAATTTTTTGGAGTGTGCGTGGCTACTTTTTTGGAGTATGCGAGACTTTTTGGTAGTGTGTGAGAGACAAAACGTAAATTTTGTCCTAAACGGCCCCTCATAGAAAACTGTGTCACTGTTGCCCTGAAGGCCTGAGTAGATATCTTAATGTGCCTCTGTGCAAGAACATCAGGTCAGTAGTAGATGCAGCAGAGGTGGATGGCACCTTGCATCACCATTCCCAGGCACCCGAAACTGAAAGAGCGAACAAACTGTTAAATAAACTTTTCATCTCTGCGTGACTTCCGTGTCTCACGCAGCGAGGACATCAAGAACATCCCTGCGGCCTGCAGCTGGGCTCGTGTCTGAATAATGATGAATCTGCGGCTCTGCTATCTGCTGCCCCCTGCGGGTTGTTAGCGGGCACTTGCAAAGTTACGCTGGAAACCCCTCTAATCTCATTACTGCGAGCTGGAAAGCAGCGGCTTGCTTGTGCGAGCAGCCAGACACAGACACAGGCACGTACGCAGAGGCTAAACGTGGCGTTAAATAAGCTTGGGTTTATTTCTGGTGCAAAATAAATTGCAACTCGCTGCGGAAAACACGAGTTTTCCATCCAAATAAATCCAGACACGTTTTGTAAAACTCATTAATAAATGCATTTCGATTTTCTGCGGCATTTAAAAATAAAAAAAAAAGAAATTAAATTCTATAATGTTATGTTTATTCTCCAAGATAAAGCAGCGCTGTACGATGCGTCATTACGCACAGACCAGAACGCCCACTTTGGACAAGACGCTGAAATGGATTGGCTGCTAAAGATACCAGCGGCTGATCCACGTCTCCAATTGGCTGCAGCTCTCCTTACAGTTACGTTATGCCTGCTCCACTCACACTGGCAGCTGGAGAGAGGGAAGACGTAATGGTTTGATTCCCTCTGCGCTGGCAATGGTCGTCGCTGTGACATTACTCGGCAAATTCCTCTAACGGGGGGAGAGAAATGAAGGTATGTGCATCTATTTTAAACATATTTGTGGCCCCTTTTTTGCGTTAAAGGTGATATGTTTCTTTTTGTAAACTGTGCACGATTCTGCAGGGATAAGCAGGGGAAAACCCCCTGCACCTTTAAGGTAAATTAATTCTAATTTATAATCTATAAAAACAGAAAATAAGCAAGCTTAAAATTCTGGATTTGCAGTCTAACTTGAGCTTAACATCTAAATACGCGCTGTCAGATTGTATTTGACTCCCTATTGTGCTTTTATAAACGTTTCCTGTGCGTTTCCAGCCATGCTGATAAACACTGGGTACAATGTGTAGCCTTCTAATGAGCCAGCTTTGACCCCGGCGTGATAGTTTAGTGGACTAAAGCTCTGGCATAGACGTCCATTCCCCGTCAGGCTATAATCCGCTCTAACGGGATAGAGACGCGGCGGTCAGGCGGAGGAGCGGCTGCTTGTCTCGGGCTGGTCAGGAGAGGATCTCCTCATCAGGTCCGGAGCTGTTCACCCCCCTTCCCTCTTGTTGTGTGTGCAGTCTGCACGGTGTGCTTGCAGCAGCACTGGATATAAAAGGTGATGAAGCGGTAGCTCGATCCGGGCTGATAACTGATGAAGAAGAGGATGGCGATGATGTCATAGGAGCCCTAATGCTGCTGCTGCTGCTGCTGCTGGTGCTGGTAGTGGTGGCTTTTCTGGAGAAAGGTGAACTGTCATGCACAATCAGGCATCAGTGTGAGAACACAGTGTGAAAAACTGCTTATCACCTGCTGTTAAGTGTGGAAACCGCTGCTGCAGCTTCTGGAATCCACCTGCCGAGGAAGAAGTAGCCTTCAATCACATTTAAAGCAAACCAGCACTGTGCATCTAGTGCCATTAGCTGGATAACATGTTGCTGCTTCAAGTGGGAAACAGTTTGCTGCGTTGCTCAATAATCCTGTTCTGCATCAGAAATAACGTGGATTTCTGCGCCATTTAATCCAAACATAACAGACAGAGTCAGAAAGAAAAGCACAGATAAAACGACATAAAGAAAACACTTTTATTGGCACCCTGGGGAAAGCAGCTGCAACAACAACATAGTCGTTTACTATAGTAACATTCTGGAAAACACAAACTGTGGTTCCCAAGTAATAACTGTCTGCCTTGTTTATCACAGTTACAGATTTTAACTTATGTATTATTGTTATTATTATGAGCGCAGCTATAGGGTAAAGTTTAGGGAAATATCTAATCACTCTTGTTTTCTCCACTTTCAAATGAGTTCATCTTTATTTTACTTTTTATACACAACCAGGGTAAAACAGTCCGTTTTACACACAATAAAAACAGGAAGTGTTTTTATGAAGATGAATCTGAAGGTAACATTTAAGATGCATAGATTTTAAAAGTGTAATAATAGCCATTTTAATAGTAGTTTAATAGTAGTTGATGTAGAATAAAGTCTACAATTAATTTGAGCAACTAATACACTTACTGGTAAGCATTTATTAAGAGCCACAATATAAAATACAGTTATCTGTGTGATATCAATAAATATAAAGACAAATTAAAAGTGCATTAAAAGCTGAAGAGCCAATGAAACGTATAGATTTAATTTCTAAAAACTAATAATTGGCATCAAAAACGTCAGTGGAAATCATCGTCTGAGTCACATATTTACACCCGAGGGAAGGAATAATCAATTACTAAATCAATGCATACATATATATATACCTACTGCTTACTTAAATGACAGAAAGAGAATTAAAAAATATTCAAGGTATGTATAATTTTTTATGTCATATGAAATGTAATCATATTTAAGTAAATTGTTCACAACTGTGTGCTTTTTAGCTTTGTGTGTTTCTGGATTTGGGGAAAAATCTGTAAGGAGTAGGACTGTGAGGTGTAAAGTTTAGATTTAACATATTTTTACGTTATGTTGGAAGCAAATGTGTTTTGTTTGGCTTTGAAACCGACAAAGTTTCAAAGTCAATTATGAAGTAGGTAATTATGAGGTAGGTAAATTAAGCTAAGCTGCTCCTATTACTACTAATAATACTTTACTTTGTGTATAGTCTTCATTATATTCTTAATATGACATGTTTTTAACTGTATAAGTTGTATAAGTTGTTCTGTCAGCCAGAAACCAACAATTTCACTTAAACCTGAAATACACTTTAGCCCGTAAGAGTTTGCTGAGTTCAACCAGTGGTGGAAAATTAAAACAAAGACATTGAATGGAGACTCAGAGAATCTGTAGTACTTATTTATTCTGGAAACAGTCACAGAGGACGTGGGTTGGTTCTGATTACACAGTTTCACTTATACACGTCTTTAATTGTCACTGAAAATAGGGCTTTTTACATTTTTTTATCTGGGTTGAGATTGACACATTTTCCACAGTTGTTAATCACAAAATTGAGGCTGATAAGAGAAACAGGCGGCTTAACTCTGGGAAGTAAATTTTCCCAGAGGCACATCCTCACTCACGCTGTCCCAGGGAAGCTAAATGGACGCGTTGTTTTATTGACTAATCGGGTTTAAATTAAAAAGCAGCTTTTCTGCCCCTGTGGATGCGGGACGGCGCTGCTGTGTGCAAGCATTGCTCTCAAGCTGTGAAATATACTGCTGCATGGAGGCTGCTGTAGTCACGACATAAAATCCTGACTGGATCCACACTGCTTCTACATGCACAGTTGATTTTCTTTATATTTTTAAAACTACCAATAATTATATAAGTAAAAGAAAATATGCTGCAGTTTTGTTTTGGAGATCGCATTTTGTTGCAAATTAGGCAAAACTCACCTCAGGCTTCTCATCTAAAGAGGAAGAAGAAAAAGTCCAAAGCTATTAAGGACATCCAGGAGGCACACATTTCTGGTGATAGCTTCATTTTTTTTAGATCTCCAAATGGTTTCCTGAAGCCAGATGCGAGGCCCGTACTCATTTCTCATGGAAAACTTACATACTTTTACATACTTGGATAGAAGGCATAAAAAGAAGGATAGTAGGAAGGAGAAAATGAAAGAACAGCAAAGAACACAAAGAAGGAATGAAGGAGGAACACAAGGATGGAAGGACATGAGGAAGAACTCAAAGCAGAAAGTTTACAATGAAGGATACAAGAAGGAAGACAGATCAAAAAAAAGGAAGGAAGGGTAGAAGAAAGAAAATGAGAGGCACATGAAGGGAGGATACTAGACAGAGGAACTGAAGGACACAAACAACACAATAATTAGGCAATATTATGAGGGAACAAGTCTGCACATACAAATATATTTCCAAACTCTTCAGGCCTGGAAATTACTAAAATCAAATTCCAGATTTTTTCCGACTCCTACGGAGATGCTGGACCAGCGTCAGTTATCATGTTGGCTTTCTTTGAACATGCCCAACAAAACATTTCAAAGTCTGTTAAAAAAAACAAAACAAACACAATATCCTCCAGCTGAACCGCATCGGGTTCATTTTCAGCGACGGTAATATCCCTGACTGAATCTACCTTCTCAGGGAGTGAATGGCATTTGGAGCTGATGCAAAAGGGCGACAAAGAGGAAGAGGAAATGAAAAGCGCCGATGAGACAGTGGAGGATGGAAGGTGCAGAGTTTACCCTGATAGCACCATCTGTTTGGTACTTAGATGTGGGAACTGATGGCTGGACAGACGCACAGACCGGGCCTGAGTGACAAGACGGTAAAGTGAGATGACGAAGAGAGCGCTGCCTTTTCTGTAGGTTAACTTCGCTCTCCTGAAACGGTAACATCAACATTCCTCACAATACCTCCATCTGCTGCTACTTTTCTCTAGAAATATATACATTTGTTTTTACAGTAAGGAGAACTTTTTAATGCAGAATTATGTAGCCGTTTGGACACAGCAGGACGGTATTTTGTGTTGCAAGTCACTCCAATGACTGATTTAGAGATATTATCTGGGTTCTTACTGTCAGTATCAGCTTACGTTAAAAGATATTAAACAGGGGCAGAGCGGAAGCAACCGACTAGATTTTGGATACGGTTTATTGGAACCAGCAAAGCTGCAAGCATGTCTGGGTTTTATTCGCTTAAGCAATCTAACTGAGTAAAAGTGACCCATAGCCTTTGGATTTCTCCTAATTTTGTCATATTACAAGTTAAAGCTTCAATGTATTTTATGTGCAGACCAGAACTGTTTATGTAACAGCAAAGATCTGAAAAGTGTGGTGTGCATTTGTCAATACATTGGAGAACTGTATACCACAGGAAAACTGTTCACATTCTTTCAGAGGGGATGCAGGTGTGTGGACAGCAGTTTTCAAATCTTGCCACAGATTCTGTTATGAATTTAGATTTGGACTTTGATTGGACCATTTTTTTAACACATGGTTAAAATGTATGAATGTTACTTTTTCCTCCCGAAAAATTAACCTCCATCCCAGTCCTGAATCTTTTGGAGCCTCCATCAGATTTTCTTCCAGTAATGCTCTCATATTTAGCTACATCCATCTTCCCGTCAGCTCTAAACAGCGTTTCTGTCTCAGCTAAAGAATAGCATCTGCACAGGATGATGATTTATGTTTTTATATTAGATTATACCCAAATGATGCCTATTTGCAAAGTAGATGACTTCTGAAGGCAATTTATGGATCTGGATTTGAGTTAGACATATTTATTTGTAAAAGAAATTGAAAGCCAATTATTATTCTCCTCATTTTGTTGTTATGTACAACTTTGTGTTGTTGTGTCACATAATAATCCAATAAAACACAGTGAAGTTTGAGGTTGTGACGTGAAATTAATGTGAATATCTTTGCAAAACATTGTAGATGTTTTATATATATATATATATATATATATATATATATATATATATATATATATATATATATATATATATATATATATATATATATATACAGTACAGACCAAAAGTTTGGACACACCTTCTAATTCAATGGGTTTTCTTTATTTTCATGACTATTTATAAGGCAAGAAATCCCACTTATTAACTTGACAGGGCATACCTATGAAGTGAAAACCATTTCAGGTGACTACCTCTTGAAGCTCATCAAGAAAATGCAGAGTGTGTGCAAAGCAGTAATCACAGCAAAAGGTTGCTACTTTGAAGAAACTAGAATATAAGGGGTATTTTCAGTTGTTTTACACTTTTTTGTTTAGTGCATATTTCCACATGTGTTATTCATAGTTTTGATGCCTTCAGTGTGAATCTACAATGTCAATAGTCATGAAAATAAAGGAAACTCATTGAATTAAGAGGTGTGTCCAAACTTTTGGTCTGTACTGTATATATATATATATATATATATATATATATATAATTTATTTCCCGTCACAACTTTGTTGTTTTGCACTTTATGTAACTTTTTAGCACTTCATAATGCATTGTAGTACATTGTTTTTTATACCTTTAAATAAAAACAGTTATAATACTTTTGAATTTTTATTAACTTAGGGTCTGGGCTGACAAACGTAAAAAAAAAAAAATTAAAAATCAAATAAATCAGAAAATGTTTTGTCTGATTTATTTGGACATTTATTTAATGAAGCTACTTCTGTGATTAGAGGTGTTGCAATATCTATTTGGCTTTTCAGCTGAGAGTCATTTTTATAGACAGTTCACTTCAGGCCAAGCCATTTAAGGAACAGTGTAAGGAGCTCATCGTCCCATTTCAGCTTTATCTCCACTCCTTCAATATGCTCCAAATGCATCGTACTTCGACTCGTTATCCTAATATCATCAAACTATTTATTTAGCATTTATCTTGTTGTTTTTTTTACTCAAAAGTACAAATAAACAATTGTTAAATCAAAATCTCTTGATTTATTTAGAAAATATTTGTGTATCATTTGTAATTAATTGTCTGTTTTAACCAAATATCTACATAAAGAAACAATTTCCTTATATTAATGTATTTAACTATCATTTTACCAGCAAGTCACTTGGGTTTTTTTTCGAGGAAGACATAATATTTGATTAAGTTCCCATTTTATTCTTAAGAATGATGTGTAAAACATTAGTAAAGCACCAATCAAGTGACTGAAAAGATCTTTTCTATTTGCTAAAAGCAGCTAAACAGAAAACTCCCATTTCTAAGCTCTACAGATACATGAGCAGCATCTCGTTTGAAGCATTTTGTTGTAAAAATCACACATTCCTTGATTTTTTTAAAAAGCTTTACCTTTATCAAGGACTTGAATCGCAGTGTTTCTTTTTACCAGGAGTCTTCATTTCCATTAAATATGTCTAAAATCCAAAGAGAAATGTCATAGAGGGTGCGCTCGGAGAAACTGTGATGACGCAGACATTTTAATCCACCCTGCAGCTGACTGACCTCAAAAGCCAAGTTGTCATACATCACTAATTCAACATGGACCATGTGGAAATGTTTCATAAGGCTGCGTTTGAAGGGAGTTTTTAGTTGCTGGATGGAGAACTTGTTAGTGCCAAAAATTCATAATTGTACAACGATTCATTAAAATCCATCTTAATTAGGCCCAAAAATGTTTTTTTGTTTTGCGTTTTCTGACTCATTTTTAGTCCTAATTAAACACTTTGGTCTGCCTCTTTGACCCAGTTACTTCTGATTTAGCTTTCCAGATGCCACAGCGTCTCTTTTTACATTTTGTTCACCAAAACAGGCTCATTTTATGAGGTCAGACTTCTTTTTTATCTACATGAGTCTTTTCCCTGTAGGATTTCTATTTAAGTCTGGGCCTCTGTCAGTTTCTGAAACACAACCAGTTTGGATGCAAGAAGTTTGATGACATTTACTGGTTTCCTTTAACTCATGCATTTGTTATTAATTAAATCCAATAGTTTTGAACCGTAACTTGAATAATTGCGAGTCTTTTGCTTTTATTGATATTGTTGGTGCTCTTTTGTTATGAAAAGTGACTTTTTAAATTGGTTGCAACTTAATTGAACTGAGCTGTACTGATCTGAAATGTAGTAAAGCAAACTGAGCTGAAAGGAATTTACCAAATCTTAAATTAAACTAAAGAAAATTATAACTAATTTAAGCTAACATGAATTTAATTGAATTTAATTTAGAAGAATTTAATTAAACTGAATTGTAATTAACTGAATCTTAAATTGGATGGATTTTTTTGTTTTGATTTGCAGGTTTATTTTGCCCTGATTGGTATAATTTTGTATTTTGTGAAGACAATTTTGATTCAGATTGCCTTTTTGTGATTTGTTTGTTAATACTTTATTGATTTCCTGACGACAGATTTGATCAGTGGTTCTAAGACTCATGGATCTGAGTCTTAATTTAAACTACGGCAAATGATTTTATGCGCTATAATTGTAATTTTTATGTTTTAACTACATAGGTGGAAAAAATGGCAGCCTGTCTCTGGATAAAATGAAGAGCCCACTGCACTGAACCTCCTGGTTATTCCACCAAATATTAATTTCTGAACTCTTCCTGAGTTAAAACATTAGTGTTGTTGTTTCTAAATGAATATGAACTTGTTTCGTGGCATTATTTGAGGTCTGAAAGCACTGCATCTTTTTTTGTTAATTTGACCATTTCTGATTTACTGCAAATAAAGACTAAATTTTTGCTTGGAATTTCAGAGACATGTCGATTTTACTCAAAAATATACCTATGAAGAGTAAAAAAGAGTAGAAACTGATGTGCTCTCTTAATTTTTTTCTTTGCTGTACATTACAAACATTCCACTACCCTTTTGTCACATTTAAGAAAACGACCACACACTTCACCGCTGCTTATCTGCAGTTTCCCACAGCGTCACTATCACTGTCACACAGCCAGCATCTTTCTCTCTTTCTCCAGAAACAAGATGGCAGTGAGTTTCATTTATAAGACTGATACTGTTTGTTAAAAAATGACTTATATCAGCCGATACTGATATTAATGCCAATATGTTATGTATCCCCGACCTTAACCGAACTGACCAGACTGAACAACATTAAACTAAGCTATGCTGAACTGAGCTAAGCTGAATTGTACTAAACTGAATGAATTCACTGGGCTGATTGAACTGAATTATTTTTATCTGATTTTATGAAGTCAAGTTTTCCACCGAAGAAATGGAAACTCTGTTGCTTTGTATTTGCTGGTGTTTAATTTCAGAAAAATACCTCCATTGCTTGCCAAATATTTGACCAAAGATGATGAGAGAACAAAAACACCGTCCTTGTTTCTGGAAGAGCTTATAGGTCTCCTGTAAAGAAGCTCTTGTTGCTTGTTTGTCCGGGACTCCCTGCCTGCAGGGCTTTGAGCCTGCTAATGGAAGTGACAGTGGGGGAAGTCGAGCTGCTGGCAAACAGTCAGATAAGTCTCATTTTTTATGGCCGGACTGCAGTGGCTTCTCCTCCTGTCCTGGAGAATGCAGTAAATGTTGCCTTTTCCCTTCAGGATGAGGGAGGACGTATCTGACCAGGGAGACTGTTAAGCAGTAAAACCTCCAGTCGAGTTCATACCATCAGCTGAGCAAAGCAAAGTGTTATGCAGGAAAATAAGACTGGATGTATGAACAAATACGATTGGCACTGTGGCTCATTTTCGCTAATATATCTGACTTTTCTGTTGTTCTGACTGAAAAATGTGTTTTTTAAAATTCTGCAATTCAAGTTGGCGTAAACCAGTGCTCCCCCCCCCCCTGCTCTGCATGTTTTAGATGTGCCTCTATACCAGAACCGCTGATCCAAATGATTACATGATCTCTTTTGCAGCCAACAAGTACAGCAGAAGCCTGTTAATCACCCACAGGTTCAATCCAGGTGTGGCAGAAGGGAAACACCTAAAACATGCAGGGCAGGGGGGCCTGAGGACTGGAATTGAGAAACACTGGTGTAAACTAAGTTTGCTAAAAGATAAATCAATAATTAGTAATTTCCTAGTAGAAAAAATTGAAATGACTTAAGATTTTTTCAATCAGTTGAATAATAAATAAGCAGAAGGACAAGCGGCGGGCAAACAGAAACGGACAGACTTTACAAGAAGCTGTTAAATATTATTGATTTGAACTTTAAAAGGACACGACTGCAGGGAGACACATTGACTGTCTGGCCGCACTGCCTCCTTCCCCACCTGACTCCACAAATAGAGCCTTGTTCCTAAAGATTACATAAGGAATCCCTGAGCAGACGGGTGAGGTCAGATCACAGGGTGTTTGTGACAACTCCGAGCAAAGCGCTGTCTTAAGACGGGACGTGGCTGGACCCGGCGGATTGCATTGTTTTCCACACAGAGCCGCCTTACATTAAGCTCGTGTCAGCTATTGATTCAGGAAGCCGGGGAACAACAGAAGAAGTATTCTTTCTCCTCCCACATCTCATCTGTATGCTCCGAGGAGCCGCGGCTCTTAACGCACCGTCTTTGCTCCGTGACTCGGCGCTGCTGAAGCAAACCGAAACGTCGGGAGTTTTTATCTCCTGTGTATTCCAATCTGCCAAACAACAAGGCATTGCATTTCCTTTTATCTAGCTTAATAATGCTTAAAAGTGATGTAAAACACACGTTACTGATCAATTTCCTTTAATAGAAACATTTTCACTCATAAGCATTTATAATTAACTGAATCTAATGGTTTTGAATTGCATAAAAATTCATTTTAATGTAATTCTGACTGGACTTAGTTGAACAAAAGGAATATTTATCAATTTTGTGTTATACAATTTAATTAAATTGAGTGAAACTAATCTGAACTGAAATGAAATAAAGTGAACTAAACCGGATTTACCAAATTAAAGTGGACTGAACACTTTAAATTGAATTGGACAAAGTTTAAGCAAACTGAGTTTAAATCAACTCAACTGAACTAAAATGAACTGAATTGTTTTTATTCGATTAATTTGAACTGAAATTAATAGAATTAAACTGAACTGAATTTATTGCAATTAGTGCCAAACTGTACTGAATTGGATGCAATTGAGCAAAGCAAAGCAGATTAATTTATTGTCACGTAATTGAAAGAAACTGTATCAAAATCTGAATTGAACTTGACACAGTTTATTTTTTTGAGTTTTGTTTTGATTTCCAAAAAAAAATGTATGAGGCAATATATCTGCTCAACATGAGTCTTTGTCCTGTGGATTTTCTATTTACTTTTGAGGCTGTGCTAATATTCCCAGCGTTGCCCTGGCAGTAGCGGCGTGTGTGTGTGTGTGTGTGTGTGTGTGGGTGGGTGGGTGGGGGTGTGTGCGTGCGTGGGCGTGTGTGTGTGTGTGTTTTTCCACCAGATGCTAGAAAACTGTTATGATGGTGTAATTCACGTAGACTCATTTCTTCCTCCGTTATATTTGTGCCTGGTAGTCAGATTTTCATTGCACGATATACTGTCACTAAAGGGTGAAATGCATTCTGGGTTTGATGGAAAGAAATTGAGGGAGGTGCAAATAAGCTGTTAGTTACTGCAGTCATCTACAGGGTTTTAGTAGAAAACACAGAGCTGAGCCACAACAACCAAGAGCATTTCACACATTTTCAAACACCTGTTAAAGTCTCAGAGTCAACACGGTGAATATAATTTAATCATTTGTGAATATCAGCACAAATGATATTATAAATATAATGCCTTTATATATTTCTTCTATATTCTTGCATAGTGAAAGTTGGCATGTTTGATTTGTCCAAATGACTCCGGCTTTGCAGGGATCACATGTAAAAACTATGTTTTAATGTCTCACATCGATGATAAAGTCAGAGAAATTTGTGCTCTCCAGTGAAAACACATGACTTCATTTGTTAAATTCCAGCTCTTACATCATGCAAAGTTCCTGAAAAGGAGTACAGAAATGTGTGACACAGAATTGCATCAACAAAAAACACATAGCGAGAGTTTCAATCTGTGCAAGTCTTCCACAGTTAAAAATCGTGATTAGATTGAGTCAAAACAGCGCATGCTATTGACTGCAACATAAGCAGAATGTGAGGATACATGTTCCCCGCTAGTGAGCGTGCGATGTGTGTGTTTGCCCTCGGCAGGCGGGGGCGTCGTCCATGTGGGCGTCATGCTGCGGGCTGCTGAACGAGGTGATGGGCACGGGAACGGTGCGGACACCGCAGCCGGGCTTCGGAGCAGGGGCGGGGCCCTTCCGCTTTGCCCCCAGCGCAGGGTACTCTACCTACCCCCCCACCAGCTCAGGGAGCGCCGGGCAGCTCTGCAAGGCCTGCGGGCTGGCCTTCTCCGTCTTCAGACGCAAGGTAAACACAGGCGGAGGTTAGAGCTGGGTGGGTTCATATCACATTTAGGCAGAAAATAAGAACGTTTTCTCCTCACCACAGAAATCTGTGAACCGCTTTTGCTCTAAAGCGACTCTTTTAAGATTAATTTTCAGTTTTCTTTTTATGTTGTGACTACATGCTCCTTTTTAAATGGAGTTTAATGATGCATTCAAGGAACACATTCATAATTACTGAGATTTTGTTCAATCGCGCAAACTCATTTAAAATACCTTAATAGAACTTTTCAGTCTTATGCCTAATCAAATGCTGCGATCTCAGGATTATTTTTATTTAAAAATAGTGCAAACTAACACAATAAGTGTTGAAACTTTTCCATTCTTGTTTTTTATGCATGCTTTTGTAGGATTTGCCTACTTTTTCTGAGATGGTTTCTTTTGTCACACCTGGGTGTCACAAAATGCACAAACTTAGAGTCAAACTTGAATGACAGTCTGATACTTATCTCTTAATCTGATCTTTATATATAAATGTTGGGTTTGACATACGTGATACTCTGCAGAGTCGCGGTAATCTTGACATTTCCAGTCTTCCTGTCCAACCCGGAGTTTTGTAGCTGAATAGATTTGTCTGGCAGTCGGAGACATTGATAAAAACTCTGCCGTTCCCAGCTTCCTCTCCGCTCACTGCTTCAGATCGCACTTTCATCCTCCACACGCAGCCAGTTGCCTTCCCTCCGACGGCGGGTCGACTCAGCGTTTGAGTGTCAGCGTGGTATTTTCGTGGCGTGGAAAAAGTCCCACCGGGGGATAAGCTGCAGCCGATTGAAGAAATCCGTCTGTTACGCTGGAAATGTGCTCCTGGTGGAGCCAGGGCTCAGTTGTGCTCGAGCGATAAGAAAATGTTTACTGCCACGGCTGACCTGCTTTTCTGTTCATTTGAAGTGTCAATCTACTCTGTCGCTCTGTATCAATGATAAATGTCAAACATCGGCAGAAGCTACAAACGGTTTGCCTCACTTTTCTTTGCTCTCACCAAGAAAATGGCTGGATTAAGGTTGGACTTCTTGCTGCTGGTTCACAGGAAACAACAAATAATTAAAATAGATACTGAAATCTCTGTAAACAAAACTGTCCTTCAAAATAGAGGCTGGTTGAGGCTAAAACACCAGACTGAAGCATTTTTGTCATCCAGTCTTTGGTAGAGAAAGAGAGACACGAGAAAAATAAACAATCAAGTAAATGAAAATTATCACGTTCGTTTTAATTTATCGTGCAATTAATTGATTGTCACAACCCACTTTTGTCTGGATATGCAAAGCTGGTAGAGACGTACACTAAAAGACATCAAGCAAAAGATGATTTAAGAAATTATTGACTCAAGGGGACAGAATGCTACACTTCTTCCAATAAAATCTAGAAACCATCAATCATTTTCTTTCCATTCAGTAATTATGCTGTTTGGAAGTTATAAAATGAAAAGGTTCTAAGAGTATGAATACTTGAGCTCATGTTTTATTTATCAAAGCATCAGCTCACATGAGTACAAACAGTTCAGCTGCTCCATTTGTCTGTCAGACTTGAATAAAACAAATAGTTTTGTTTGTAAAAACGCTGCTTCGTGCACAATAAAGAGAATAGCTGATCTGATGTGCATCTTGTTCGTGTCTCCCTGCAGCACATCTGCTGTGACTGTAAGAAGAGTTTCTGTGCCCTTTGCTCGGTGCTGCAGGAAAACCTGCGCTGCTGCACGACCTGCCACCTGCTGCGCGGCACGGCCTTCCAGCGGCCGCGCCTCATGCAGCTGCGGGTCAAAGACCTGCGGCAGTACCTGCTGCTGCGCAACATCCCCACCGACACGTGCAGGGAGAAGGAGGACCTGGTCGACCTGGTGCTCTGCCACCAGGGGACGCGGGAGACCCCGAGACCCGTGATGGAAGAGGACGAGGAGGAAGATGAGGACGACGACACGTGCGGCGATGAGGAAGAGGATGGGGGAGAAGACACAGACAGTCTCCACTCGCTCCCCCACTCGCGTGCGGCGTCGCCGCCCTCCGCAACGCGCTCCGCCTCCGAACTGTCGGTCCTGTCTGCCTCTCAGGGGGACGCGCTCAGCCCGAGTGACAGTTCAGGGACCCCCAGCCAGGTTGGTTTCCGCGCTCCACCCTGCTGTGCACACAAACATCCATCCCTCATCAACATACGCCGCACTTCCTTCACATCTGCCCTCATTCTATCCACAATAATTAATTTCAAGGGAGAAACAAACTTATTTTCAAGCTCTTCATAGTGACTGTTTGAAGTCACACAAACAGTCGCCCTCTTGTGCAAAACTGAACCCGAATCGAGCCTGAAAATCCTTTTCTTTTCCTCTTTTCCTTGGGTTTTTAGGGTCCAGCTGGAAACAGCTGTGTTTGTGTTGCGTCAGAGTGCAGAGCCCTGAGTCGGGCCAGTGAGGCAGCTTAAACCGTTTGCCTTTTATAGGTCTGTTACATGAACTGATTCTGTTATGTAACAATCACAGAAGTTAAACTCGCCTCATGGCATTGCTGCTGAAGCCAGGGAATAGAAACACCGAGTCCCGTCACTCCTGTCAGCGAATGTCTGCATATTGTAAAGGGGATTTAATCCTCAGACCTAGAAACAAACATATTTGACCTAATTATGTTTACTGAAACAAAAATGCCAGTCGGGACGTAGACTTCAATCCTCCTGTAGATTAAACTGTGTTAAATCTTTGGTCACTGTGGTAGAGATGTGCTTTCCTTTGCTTTTTTTACATTTAAATGTTTCAGATGATCCAAACAGATATCATTATTAGACAAAGAGTAAATCTCCTTGTTTGGTTCTGGTTCTGGGGATGCAGAGCAGACCAGAACCGGAAGACCTGAGAGGTCTGGAAGGTTGATACAACAACAGCAGATCTTTAATGTATTGTGGTTTTCAAATGATGTTTTTTATTTGTTGTTTAAGCTCAAACTGGAATCAAAGAATAAGTCAGTCAGTTTTTGGGCATAAGAATTGTGCGACATGGCTGGTGGAGATCTCAAACATGTATATCTTCCAAATGCTGATTACACTTTGTTGTCTTTTACTGCATCTGCCATCAGATGATGTTTGTGAGTGTTGGTTGCGTAGCTTTCAAAGTGTTCTGCTCGGCATGGCAGAGCAACTTTTTCATTCCTTTGCAAGTGCTTCCTACTAGTCCCTTTTTTTGTTTAAAATTTCTGTGCAAAAACTAACACGTAGTCACAGAAACCATGTGATCCAGAAGGCTTGGCTGTTTGACTGAGTGGAGCTGCTGCCGGCGTCTCTGAGGAGTCTCCTCTGAGCATGAAGTCTGCGCGAGGGCGGGCGCGCCGCTACGCTGATGGATGCATTATTAAAACGTCTTCATTAGAGGACGACGGAGGTCTGCTGAAATGTGCTGAGGCACAGAAAGAACCACATAGTTTTGTTTTATTGCACTGAGGTGGAAACAATAAACTCCATCATATTAGATGTTACAGGCTCTCTTTTGTCAAGGAGATAAAAAGAGGACAAAAGCGGATGATTGGCTGATGTAATGCTCAGAAACAGATCAGCTGTTTTCCAGCTGCTTTTGTTGTAGTTTAAATTCAGTTAATAGAAGGTTAAATTAGTAGTTATCCTTCTGGTCGTCAAATAGTGAAATCGATCTAGATTGATAGAAGTTTTGTAGAAGAATGTAGCCAGACGACATCTGTGTATTATCTGTGTTGCTCAACAAAAGAAAAGTTAAACTGTGTTTGATTGTATGTCATGTTATTGTCTGAGTTTGATTTTAATTATAATTTTATTGTCAGAACAAAACGTTACCATCTTTCCAGTCAGAAAGGAAGGATTTTTAACCCAATTTTTAAGCTTAGCGTTTGTACATCACAAACATTCAAGATTCACTTACATTCTGCAGCTACAAACACAAAGTTATTTTTTCCCCTTCATTATCCAAATGAACCACTACTGTGTTTATAACACTTAAATATTAGTCACACTTAATTTGCATAAACTAGTCCTCAAATGTTGACATATATTTTATTGCATCAAAGAAATCATGTCATAATTATTCTCTGCAATCAGAATGAAGCTTGCAGATTGTATACAGCTGAATTACCATGCACACATTCACTAGTGCAACATCCTGTGACAAATTAGAAATAGAAAACTTCTGGCTCTGTTTTCTATGTTAATGTTTTTGTCTCAAAGAAAGACTTTGTCTTTCATCTTCTCTCTTGTCAGAATTTAAAATCAGAAAGTTTTGTGTCATCCAGATTCTCAGGCTCTCAAGAGCACTTAAATCTACCTAGCGAATTGGAGTCATCAGTGACTTTTATTCATGATTTAACAAGTGGGATGATTTCTGTTTGACTTAAGCCCAGATGTGTTGGGATAGCTATTATTTCTTAGCATATTAAATCAACATTTGAAAACTGTATTTTGGTTTTACACTCGTTATTTTTGTCAGATATTAACCTTTATTTGTGTAATCTCAAACACATAGGTCAGACAAAAACAGCAAAAAAATAGAGGAAGTCTGCAATACTGTTGACTGATTAGGAGCAACTGCAAGTTTGTTTTTTAATGGTATTTAGCACTGCAAAAACCATATTACCCTTTAAAAAAGTGAAACACCACTAAAGGCCAATCATATGTTTGACAAGCCATATAGGAAGTGAAGACAAAGTGCAGATTTTCTTTCAGTTCTTGACCAATCCTGTCCACGTTGGAACCATTATGTTCAGCAGGTTTCCATAAATGATCCAGAAAGACTCTTGCAAGCAGCTGGAGGCAAGTTTGTTTATTAATAATTTAGACTGAAACGTTGCCGTGTTTTCTCCTTCATTGCGAGAACGCTGAAGAACTCTTTTTCTTTTTAAATCTCATTTTGAGAGCAAATGTAATGAATCCGTACACATGAAAGCTATTTTATGATTGGTTAGGGCTTGGGAAGAAATCGCATCTCTTCCTGTTTGTGTGTCGTCTCTAAACGGCAGCTTTCACTGAAATCAAACAGTTTCACTGAACTAACTGACCAATAAAATACTCTTTTCATACTGAAGGGATGCTTTAGGGCTTTCTCTCATTTGGCGTGAGATGAGATTCAGGCAGTGTGAACACAAGACATAATCACAACAGAGGAAGAAATATTTTCTCTGGAGATATTTTTCTTCAACCCTCATGGGCGTTTTAAGGCATCAAAATGCTGATTATGCTGTTGACTGCGGTCAAGCATCAGTTTGAAAGCTAACAGACATTTCACTCCCACAGGAGCATGAGGACACACCGACAGCTTCCCTTTTGAACCTGGAGCCTGCTGAAAACATCTTAGAGGTGCTGGCTGTGTTCAGATTTGCCTGATTCGTATCGCAGACGTCGTCGTTGAAAAAGTAAAATCTGTGATTAACAGCTGTGCTCCCATGCGGATTGCAGGTCAGCCCGGCGACGCAGAGGAGGATCAGGGCCTCGCTGTCTGATCTCGACAACGAGGAGGCCATAGAAAACCTCTCCGTCCGCCAGCTAAAAGAAATCCTCGCCAGAAACTTTGTCAATTATTCCGGCTGCTGCGAGAAGTGGGAGCTGCTGGATCGAGTTCATCGGCTTTACAGGGAAAACGAGCAGAACAGGAAATCCAGTAAGGACTCTGAAGTTTATTTTATTGCATTGATCATTACCTTAATGCCTGACTAAATTTCTCCCTTTTTTTCGTACTATCCTTTAGTGGAAAACGTCAGCATAACTGCAGGTAAATATTTTTTGGATTATTGCATTATTTTTTTATGATAATTGATTGTTTTTGGTTAAATCGCGAAGTAAGTGCCTTGCAAAAGTATTCACATCTCTTCAACTATTTCATATTTTACCACTTTTTGCACAGATTCTTCATTGTATTTTATTGCAATTGTACATAAAAAACCCAACATGAATTGGAGCATAATTGTGAAATGGAATGGAATGACACGTGGGTAAAAGATTTTACAAATAAAAATTAAGTTAATTTTCATCCTCCATGAGTCCAAGCATATTAAAATCTCCTTTTTTTATCATCACAGCTGCAGCAGTTTTAAAACATTTTCCCATTCTTCTTTGTAAAATGGCTCAAGTTTGGATGAAGAGCAGCTGTTTACGTTAGGCTTTCAAGACTCGTCACAGATTCTCATTTGGATTTAGTTCTGAACACAACATGATGCTGCCACCACCGTGTTTCACAGTGGGAATAATGTGTTCAGGACGATGTTCAGTGTTATTGTTGCTGACACACACGGCCTTTAATAGTAGGTCAAATGTTACATTTTGATCTTATCTGACCTGAGCATCCTGTTTGCTGTTCTCCCTACAGCAAACTGCGCACAACATTATTCATGGCTCTCTTTCAACAACGACTACATTCCTGAGATAAAGGCTAGATTTGAAGTTCATTACTATTCTCACTCAGCTCCTTCAGAGTTATCATGATCCACTTGACTGTTTCTATCAAGGTTTTCCTTGCTGGCAACATAGTCAGAACTTTTGATGCTGTTTTAAAATTTAACCCTGGTTTAAGCTTCTTCATAACTTGACCTGTCTGCTATTTTTCTATGCTTCATGAAGCTGTTTGTCCACTAATGCTCTGTGAAGAAATACTCATTAGATGACTAGTGAATACAAATGGTTTCACCTGATTTGACTTTATTTACAGTTTTTATCTTTGGAAAAATTATACCATATATTGTTTCTTTTCCACTTTATAATTATAAAGTTCTTTTTGTTTATGAATCATAAAATCCCAATCGAATACACCGATGTAAAAAAGTTGACATGTGAATACTTTTGCAAAGCATCGTAAAATACGAAGCAAAGAAAACGTTGCTGCACAACTGTACCTTGATTTTGATTTCCATTAAAGAACAGACTTGTTATTCCCGAAACTAATTGATTTTTACTATTATTGCCCGTTCTTATCTGTGAAGTGGTTGCATATCCTCCACCTCTTTGCAACAGTGGAGTTGGAGGTAAGATATAACCAAGTGAACTTTTTCATTTTCTTCATGAACTGCTGTGCAGACAGAGTAAAGGCATGCTGCAGCCATTTGTTTTGCTCATGTGATCCTTTCCATCCTGTACGGCATCTTGTTATGGACATTGACTCCTGCCTGCTTCTGTTTCCACATTTCATGTGTCTTTCCCACTCTGCGCCATCTCCTGTAATTCTGAAGGACAGCCTCTCGTTCTGTCATTAATGCGCCCTATTAAAGCTTTTAACTCTTGACGAGCCATCATATTACTGCTGCAGCAGCACGTCTCCATCAGGTGTAATTACATTGTCAAGCATCTCGGCCGACACGAAGGCCTCCAGGACCTTATTAGCCCACTTTGCATCCAGCTGCAGGGGGGCAGGCGGGCTGCAGCTGCATCGACTTTTTGCCCGTCACGGCAGCGGGAGTCGGATTTAGGCCAGCCGGCCGATCGCTCAGCATTTGACTCCCATAAGTCAGTGCTCTGACACGATTTAAAATGATTTGATGCCTGTAGCTTCTCCTCCTTAGCTGGGATTGAACAAGGGGGAAACGCTCCCTTCAATTGGAGCATGAAAACTGTCGGAGTTTAATCAAATCAGGAGGAAGCTGCTCGACAAATAATTACAGAAATAGCTTGCAGAATTTGAGTGGCATGTAGAAATGAGAGAGCAGATTGGTGCCGGCTAAAGGCGGAAGAGGAAAACAGAAAAGATAATAAACTAAAATATAAATATATATTTGTTGATGGGGTTGCAGCATAACAGAATCCATTAGTTGGAAGAATATGTACTGTATGGATTTTTTCCTCAAGGACTGAGAAACTCAATGTAAAAAATAAAATGTGTGATATTATATCAACCTATGCGATCCATATTAAAATGTAAGTAAAAATATTATCTTAGTTTTGTGTCATAAAGTAAAGTGTAAGTTTGCACTCTTTATGCAAACTTTATGTTCTGTTTTTAACTTTTTTGTGAAGCAAATTGATTCTTTTTGCACTGAAGCTGCACAGTAGATAAAAACACAATTGCAATCATAATTTTAGTGTGTGCAATACCACAATCTCAAAAGACTTCATGGATCCAGCAGTTTTTTGATATAAAATTGTAGGTGCCATATGTTCTTAGTTAACAAGATAATGAAGCTGAAGAGTTGAGGTCACTGTGAATATGGAAAGGAAAGAGAAAAGTGGAAAAACTCAACTTATGTTGAGCTTTTCTCGTCATACTGACCACTTTACAGTCACATTCACCCAATTGCACTAACAAATTCATGCACCAAAACGCTGATCGGCAGGCAACTTGCCCAGGAGCACATTGGCATGTGACTGTATGTGGAATCAAGCCCACAACCTTTCGACTGCAATACGCACTGATCCACATTCATCCCTTTCCTGTAGCAATCTGTTGCACCATGACCTTGTATTGATTCATTGGTTTTCTATCAATTCAAATCCATGCTGAAGATTAAACTAGTAATGAACACTGGCTTTAAATTAAAAAAATAAAATAAAATAAAAACTTAATTTACAGGTGAATTAATAACCAACAGATGCAGTCGGTCTCATCTGTTTTCTTGACAGATGTTTTGTTTCATCAGGAGTTATCTGACACATCATTCTACTTTTTGTATTAAATTTGCTGCTTTCTCATGCTGGTGATGTTTTTATGCGTCACTAATGTTCACTGTTTTGATATGACTTGTTGATAACGCGGCATGCAACATATGAAGCTCAAGTTAATTTTGTTCAGGAAAAACTAATCTTGTGCTTCATGATCTTAACAATGTGCCATCCATCCATCCATCCATCCATCCATCCATCCATCAGACAGGTTGCCATTTTTTCACAGATTTAAAGCATTTAAATTACAATTACAGAATATAAAATCATTTGTTGTAGTTTAAATTAAGACTTAAATCCATTTTGATGCTGCAGAGGAAGACCACTGATGATACCAGTTTTATGTTTATAATCTAATCTGCTGTCAGGAAATCAACAAAGCATTAACTTGAAATAACAAAAAAATCACTAAAAGGCCATCTGAATCAAAATTGTCTTCACAGAAGACAAAATACAATCGAGGCAAAAATAAACCTACAAATAAAAACACAAAAAATCTGCATTCACTAACAACAAGATTAAGAAGTTCTGTTACAAAGTTCTGTTTTCTCTTCAAAGGTAAGAGGAAATAATTTGATTTAGACTTAGACTTACTATATTGTCGTTGCACAAAAACACGGCAGTGAATTTGGCAACCAAATGTTGTTGCTTGGCCACCAGAGTACACAGAAAAAATACTGAAAAACTATAGGTGTAACTACAGATAGATATATAAAAGTGTTATTGATGCGGGTCAGAAAAAAGAACAAAGAATTTTGCAGAAACATAATCTATCACACCTCAAGAGAAAACATTTGAGAGTTACAGAGGCCAGATGGTTTGGGTGCCATGAATAAATCAGCTGAACTCTGATCTATGTGCAGTTCAATAACATACATGTGATGCTTTCCATTTCCCTCCACAGATGGAGTCCGAGCTCAGCTGGCGGCGGACGAAAACCTTTGTCGCATCTGCATGGACGCCATCATCGACTGCGTGTTGCTTGAATGCGGCCACATGGTGACCTGCACCAAATGCGGAAAGAGGATGAGCGAGTGCCCCATCTGCAGGCAGTACGTGGTGCGGGCCGTGCATGTCTTCAAGTCCTAAAACTGAAATGTTTTTTTTTTCGTTGCGTCGGACCGCGCGTGGCCCTGGATTTAGCACGGAGGAGGAACCTGATGCTGCAACAATTGTGAAAGAATTTTTTTTTTTCCAGACTAGACTGTTGCCTCTGGCCTACATTTCCCCCCCTTCGTCCCAC
Organism: Xiphophorus hellerii; assembly: GCF_003331165.1. Lineage (NCBI taxonomy): Eukaryota > Metazoa > Chordata > Actinopteri > Cyprinodontiformes > Poeciliidae > Xiphophorus > Xiphophorus hellerii. The sequence goes on from NC_045679.1 coordinate 14,828,791, forward strand.
CTGTCCTCCGGCCGCGCCAGGTCTCCCACTCTGCACAGCAGACACCGACACGACTCTCTGCTTTAAATCCTTACTTGTGGGAGGCAAGAGGAGGTGGTTCTGTGGACGCTTTGAGACGGTCTGTGGCGATAGATTTGAGATCCCAGGGTTTTAGAGTTGATAAGGTTTACACTGTCATGCCACATGGCACTGTATGATCTCCCTCAGTGTTCATTAGGATGTGCAATATCAGAGAAAAAGACTTTGTGCGTGTGTGTTATTAGAAAAAAACATCAGCCATTTCATCCATCACACACAAGGGTGCGTGTAGGGTGCCAAACAACATGCCTTCACAGGATGTTTTGGTTAAGATCTCACAGTATGCATCTCATAACCAGCAAGTTTGGTTTAATAGTTTACTTTTAATCTTTTTCAGATCTGCTTTAGAAAACAAAGTCTGGACACGTTTCCCTGGTAATTCATTCATGACAAAAAATAAATAAATCTGAAGTCAAACCCAACTTTACCTGGACCACGTCTCAGCCCCCTTATTTGTTAAGAAAATATTTTTATTATCAAGCTTGCAACAATTTGAGAGCTCTGCATAGTTTATGGTTGTTGATTTGGGAAATAGATGAAAGAATTACCCTCTGAGTTTTGATTATGCTGTCATCTACAGTGCCTTGCAAAAATATTCATATCCTTGAACCTTTTTTCTAGGTTTTTTTCCCCCCCAACTTTAACCACAAACTTCAGCGTATTTCAATGGGATTTTGTGTGATTGGCCAACATCAAAGTAAGCACGTCTGTGGAAAGTGGGAAAAAGAAATTATCCATAATTTAAATTTTCTTGACCACTCCTGAAGAGCCAGCAGTGAAAAATTTGATCTTTAAGGAAGAATATTCTTGGTCAAATCAGACCAAAATAAAACATTTTTGTGAGGAGGCTTAAAGTCGGCAATGTAAGGGAAGCTGGGCCAAGTTGGCGTGAAGATGGGCGGAGCTAAATAGAGGAAGCTACTTAAAAATCTACTAAAACCTGAACAACAACCCTGAACGTTCAGACCAAAACCTTCTGTTAGTCTGACCTAAAACAAAGACTTGAAAATTAATGTGAAAAAAAATGAAAAAAACATTTAAAAAAAACATTTTAGTTGCTACTACTTTATGTTGGTCTGTCACAAAAAAAAATCTGTTTGTGGTTCTAATGTAATAAAATGTGAAAAAGTTCTAGGGCATGAAAACTTTTGCAAATCATCTTAAACCCTTCACCATCTCCTTCCACTAATCGTGCTTCTTTATGGTTCCATCCTAGCTAATCAGGTGCTATTTCCTCATTTATTACTGTTAGATCATTAACATAATTTTTGTCTCGTGGTCCTACATTTTACTACACAGAGGTATCTGTATTTACTTTAACCTGTTATGCAAATGAAACACTTTCATGTCAAAAGAGGCAGTTAAATCTGTTTTGAAGTACTTTGCAGCAAACTGAATAGATCTCATACGTAGCTTCTGTTGTTCATTGATAAGTTATGGATGTTTTCATGTAAGAAATATGATTTTTTTTTTTTTTTTTTTAAACAAAAAAGAAAAACTCCACTGAGTAGAGAGGGTTGAGAATTTTCCAGAATGTTTTCTCACTGCGTCACCATCTCTCTCTTTGTTTGGCGTGTTTTTGTCACCAGGTCCAAACATCTGAAACTGTTGAACACCATTTCCGCTGTACGGAGCACTGTAACTCTGTAGGTCCTGTTGTTGAAGCTGCTGTTTGTCGAAGATGTCATTCACGGGCAGCTACGGTGATATCAGACTGGGAGAGCACTCATATTCACAGATATTTATATTCTGAATGTTGAACCTTTTTATTTTGGTTAACAGGAGATAAAAAAAGGATTTATTAGATTCAATAAAATGCAGTATTACAAACCACAAGGTTTAAAGTCTGCTCTTCATTTCTATATAGAGTCCATTTAATTATTGGCGGTAAATCAAAGGTCAATATTAAAAAAAAAATTGGTGCACAAGTTTGAGTTGATTATTTATGCCTGCTTTCATTTATGTCAAACAAATGTTTATCTCATCATCTTAATAAATACAAAAATAGACAATACGCTGCCCTCACCAACCCAGTCCTATGAAAAATAAATAAATACATGAATAATTGTTCCCAAGTTAATGTATGACATTCAACACACGATATGTGAAACCTTTGAAAAAAATTAAAATTGAAGACCTCATTGTTCATAGTGAATTTAATATCTCAAAGATTTTCTATAAGATTTACATGTATGTTTTGAACAGATAGACTGATCTAAGGTAATATACAAAAAATCTCACAGAGACAGTCTTTAAAAAATGAATCTTTAAAAGTAATGCTGCTAAACTGTAAACATGGACTGACATTTTATAAAAACAAAATCTTTCCACAAAAGGAGAACCATTTAAAAAAAAAAAACATTTCTCATGAAAACTGAAATTGTTCAGTGTTACAAACCAAAAACAAACTTAAAAACACTTCTGTAAAATGTTGCAAATAAAGAAGCATTTTGTTAATATATCTGTTCCCACATGATAAATGGTAATGCGTCTCTCGTCTTTGTGTTAAAAATAAAAGAGATCATGCCATTAGTCATAAAGTAAAACCTTGAAACTTATCCTCAGACCAATGTGCTTGGCTGTCATAAATTTAGCAGAAGACAGAATATTTATTTATTTAAAAGCCTCAACTGCAGCAGATGGAAACCAAATCTCCCATAATGCTGAAATGCAGAATAATCACAATTTTGGAACAAAAATGAATGAAAAACTTCCTTGTTGGTTTTTTTATTTAATATGACGGTTTTATACATACTTTAGACAAATTACTTTCCTTTCTATTTTTTCAGACTTGGCAGATTAATATGATTCAGCACTGCTTATTTTAACCTAAGGGGCTCCACTAAGGCCTAGATTTAGTAATGTTAAAATATTATTAAATCTAAAGATGGATGTAAACATTTCTTTGCTGCATGCAGAGCTAAAACGCTTTCGTCTAGAAAGCACCAGCAAGAGAGATGGCAAAGAGGCGACTGCTCACTGACGTCTTAATGCAGAGCAACCGAGTGAAATGCAAGCAGGCGGTAAAATTACTCAGCAGAACATTTAGTGTTGAAAAAATAGGCTTTATACACTGTACAACATAACGTATGTAGGAATACATTCATGTATTCGTGTGTACCTCATGAGTGCAAATAAGTTTTAAGCTTTGAAACATACATACAGGTACAGTACCTGATCCAAATATGGTCTTTATATTGGAAAACTTTTTTTTTACAGTAGCTTTATCTAATAGAAAAAAAAACAAGATCCAGGCACATTCAATAAAGTGTAAAAACAACCGCACAAACACTAATTACCTTCCAACAACTGATTTTTCTCTTAACTCCACAGAGCTGAACAACAATGCAAACTGATTATCTTTTTTTCCCCTTGTTTTGGCAATATGATACTATACTGGTGCATTTTATATTGCACGTAAATGTAAGAAAAACTTTCTGATACAAAAATAGTGATTTATAATGCAAAGGTTATTGCATTAGAGCAAAATAGTCTATAAACACCAGGGGATAGCTGTGATAGAATATGCAAACAGTTTATCAATAAATAAGTCATAAACAGGAGCAACAACAAAAACATTGAATGTAATATTGCCATAGCTGGACAAGACCTCCATTTTTACATTCTGGCTCAGCAGCACATCAGTTTTCAGATGTATTTACCGTCCGTGTGTCAGTTCTGTGTCTCTATCACAAAGTCGTCTGCTGCCTCCAAGTGGACGGTAGTTTTATCACAGTCTCTCCCGCTCCTAGCTGATCTTCTGCAGCAGTTTGTCCTCTATTAGCTCAAACTGAACGCTGACTGACATCTCGGCGATGAACTGGTCACATCCCTCCTTGGTCACCTGTTTGCAGTAGCGCAAGTCGATGTGACAGATGCTTCCACAGCGCTTGAAATAGGTCAGCGACTGGTCGGTGACCCTGTTACAGACTGCAAAGGGAGGGAGGCACAAGGTGAGAAATCAGAAAAAGGTGCAGAAGTGTTCTGACATGAAGGATATCTGTGCATGTCTTGTGATTACCTGATTTTAGTTTTAAGGCTAGATCTGTATTTAATATCTCCATGTATTTTAAAGGTTACAAGGTTCCCAAGACCCTTAGAGGAGATACAGGCCCACAGCATTACAGAACTTTCACCGTACAAAACAGTTTGCCAAGGGTGCTTATTCACACATTCTAATAATCATTTATTACTAGAAAACTCAACACAATTAATGTTTATGTTTATTTTTGTGATGGTAGGACAAAAAAGATTACTTCCTGGCATATATTTCAAAAAACTAGCTGGTTAAATATATTGCTTAATTAAAACTTGGTGATCCCAAGACTTTCTAGACTTATTGATTAACTAAACTAAACTAGCAGATATGATTAAAAAAATGCTTAATTTACATTTCCTTCATCATAAATGTTAGTGATGTCAATAATAGTAGCACTAGTGACTTTGTTAAGAAAATATTTCTGCAGATATTAACATCGAGGAGAATTTGACTCTGACTAGAAAGTTCTTAATGAATTAAATTCTGTTTCTGGATAATTCACTCGTTAATTTTGTGTGCACTAAAACAACGTTAATGCTTTCTTTCAATTTGTTTTCTCAGAGTTCCTGGTGTTTAACATTAAATTGCATTTAACATGTTCATAAAATGAAACAAAATCTAATATTTCAGTAGTTAATAGATATCACACTATTTTTATTTTTATTTTTTTTCAAATTATGTTTCACATTATTCAGAAACAAGTCAGACAGCAGTGGCTCAAAGTGATCAAAAATATATTTTTTAACTCAATTCCAACCAGCTGACTGACACGTTTGCTTAACTTATAAACCTAATCTTTTAACTCACACACCAGTGAACTGCACATGTGAAGTAAGCTGAGATTTCCAGCCTGTAAAAGAGAGATTCTGGTACCTGACAGGTTGATGTCAGTGAGCGAATCTCTGGTGGTTGTCCCTGCAGCGGTCAGGATGTTCACAGACTGATCGGTGACATGGTTGCAGTAGCTGAGGTCCAGCTTCGATAACAGAGGCATGTAACGGATGATGAGGCACAGAGTCGTGTCGGTGATGTCCAGTCCAGCCAGCCGGAGCTCCTCCACGTGACGCAGCTTACTCCGGTTATCCAGCTGACCTGGAACATAATAAAAGGAACTTCAAAATCTGAGGGAAATGATTAGGTTTGGCAACGATAGCAAGGATATTCAGATGGTTCTGTGAAACTGATTTCTTAAGAAGTGTTGATACCTGGCCTGTTATCTGTCGGGGGCGACAGTAAGTCTCTCATCTGGGCGTCTTTCAGGCCCTCGACCCACTGAACGTCCAGCGTTCGCAGCAGAGGACAGCTGGAGGTGCACAGGGCCGAGACGGCGACCCAAGAGCAACCTGACAGGAGCAACACGCGCAAACCTGCAGGGCAAGAATTTAGAAATATATAGTTACATTTTGAACACCTCATCTTGTTTCGCTGCAGGTAGAGAAAAATACACTGCATATTGAAGATTCATTCTGAAGACATTGTTAGGATTTCCTCTGTAAACCAGCTCACATGCACATTAGGTTGACTTGCTGAATAACAGTGGTCTATTAGGGAGAGCCATGCGATTCACAAAGGAAAACTTTTCTGCAGTAAAATAGTAAATAGTTTGAACAAAGTTGCTTCATGAAGTACATTATTTGACTACCTTCATAAGAAAAAGCATTTACAATAATGATAAGTTCTCTTCTCAGATTATTTAAAAATTCAGTTTGCTTCTTTTTGGTACATTTTTTCCTTGAGCATAACTGAAGAGGCCCTGGACAGCCACTGTAAGTTTCATCAACTTGTTCTCTGCAAGTTTTGTATTGTTTTTATCCACTGAGGCACCAAGGTGAAGTTTTATATTTTCTTTATTTGGCAACTTTTTGCCATGCTCACATCCTGTAGTGCCTTTACACAACAATCACATCCCTGGAGGTTTTTCACATTTTGACAACACAACTGTTACAAACACGAACTTAAATGTATACTATTTGGATGTTGAGTGTGAGATCAACGTAAAACAAGGCAAAAATACACACTTTTCAAACTTCTTTATATAAATAAAATCTGAAAATTGTGATATCCATTTGCATTCTACCTTTCGCTTCAATTACAACTGCAAGTGTTTTGGGGTCTTTGCCAAATTTGCACACACTTCATTTTTATCTATTAAAAATCCTTGGAAAACAAGTCTGTTGTAGTCAGGGTGTGTTCATGTTTATATGGAGTGTTTGGTTTTGACTCGTCTGACCAGATTAGCTTCTTTTATGTGTTTGCTTTGTCCTTTAGTCCAAATAAAATACATTAAAGTTTGTGATAATAACATGACAAAATGTGGACAAAATACTACTGCAAGGAACTGTATATCAGTACACTCCCAGTTATTCAGGTGTGAACCAGTGTAGTTGATCACATTTATGTTTATATCAATAAAAATGTTGCAGAGGTTCACAGTACATAGTTTTAACCATGTTTGAGGCTTCACTGATAAGATTATAGAGGCGTTCATGAAAGCACACATTTCATGAATAAAATCCCATTCCTGGTTCCATTTATTCAATTCTCTGAGTCTGCAAAAAATGCTTCTGCATGGTACAAAGTCAGGAGCTCCACTGATGGAGTGCAGCATTTTTGAAAGCAAAAAAGGACACAGTATGAACCATCATTTGTTTCCCCTCTTCTGTAGTCTGTACAGTTTAACTAAAATGTGATTTGCTAACATAATGGGTAGGCCACAATTCATCTTCAGTTCAAGACAAATGTTTAATGAGCTACTGCAAGGAGTTTTGTACATACAAGTTAAACCAGGTGTGGACATCCATTCATTGTTTGAACGCGCTTGTCCTTCCCGGATCTTAGCACAGCTGGTGCCGTTGTCCAGGGTTTATTTGTCGAGAGGCGAGGACACGCCCTGGACAGGTTGCCAGCTCATCACAGAGACACACAGGACAGACAACCACACACACTTATATCTAAGGGCAATTTAGAGAAACCACCTAACCCAAGAGTTGTGTGTTTTGCAAGCTGGAGTACCCAGAGACAACATGCAAACATGCAGAGAGACCACAGGCTGGGATTCAAACTCAAGACCTTCTTGTTGGCAACAATGCTACCTGCTGCGACACAGTGCAGCTGGAAAATATCTGAAAAACCTGAAGAGCGTCTGAGCAATACCTTTAAGGAGAAAGGAGGAGAAATGCAGTCTGACTTTGGTTTCATTTACAATTCTATAAAATCACTGCAGATTTTAGCCGCTTTCAGATCATAGTTCACAACTACAAGCAAGATTTCTATGACTTTTGTCATGCAAATCATACAAGTGAGTCCTATGAGATAACGGGGCAAACACCAGCATACACCTGGAATTGTAGAACCAAAGGGACATGTCCTACATGTTAAAATCATTCACGTGAACAAAATACACAAAATTTGTGTCAGGTTCAGTAATATCAGCATCTGCTTTTGTTCATCAATGTATTTCTCCTAATCGGACACCTACACACTACAAAACCACAAAATCTTACCAAGTATTTTTAGTCTAGTTTTTTGAGCAAATATTAAGTATTATTAACTAAAACAAGTTCCAATATCTTTCTGAAAATATACTTGTAAGTTAGTTACAAGTATATCCAGCTGAGAGGATAAAATTTGACAAATCCCTTCTTTTCATGGCTTGATTGTCTCCTCGGATATCTGAGGTGTGACAGCGTTGGTTCAGCTTCAACACCCATTCTCTATTGACACCTTCCTACTAACTGCTGTGGCATGCAGAACATGTCACAGATTGAAAGTCTTCTCAAAAAAAATCCTTAAGTTTTATACTCCAATGAAATCCTCTTACCAGGAAGCCTGTTGATGAGCCAGCTGAGCTGTTTTTTGGAGATGTTGGTCCAGCTGAGGTCCAGAGCTACCGGCTGCCTCCGGATGATGCCGCTCAGCATCAGAGGCGTTATCGACTTGCAGCGGTTCAGGCTGATTTGCTTCCACAGGGTTTTATCGCAGCACCTGGTTTGTGACAGGAAAGACGCGACCCGTGAGTTCGCTGCGCATTCCCGTTTGGAAGTTTCCAGCGGGACAGTTTGTCTCATACCCACCATCTGTTCCACGCTCTGCAGACACGCATGCAGACGCAGAGATCCCTGTGAGGGAGGTGACTGAACACTTTCATCCACGCCTCCCGACGCATCACGTGGGCTTCCCCGTCGTTCAGCGGCAGTCTGTCAGGTGGGGGGCTGATGGGAGGGGGTCGAATGACGTGGCGCTCCATTTGAACGCACTTCGGAGGCGACCGGCGGGGGAGCGGACGCGGACATATCGGTGTAATCGGGACGCTTCTGTTCCAGCTAAGAGGAGAGTAACCGTGCGGCATCCCATTGACCTCCCGACCCCTGTGTCGCAGCCAGTCACCCAGGTCACTGCTGCCGTTGCTGAGCGGCCATCTCGGTTTCTGCTCATCCGCTTCGCTCCCCGGTTCTGGTTTTACTGGGCTGTGATTCTGGTTGCCCGAGCAGTCCTCGGTTTTCAGCGGCTGTCTGTGGTAGCTGGCCACACTGTCCTCCAGCTTAGGAGCTCTACGATTCTGAGTCTCTTCAGTTTTTATAGGTTTGCAGTTCTGATTGGCTATAAAATCTTCATTTTTGAATGGCCTGCGATAATGACCGTTGTTCTCCATCTTCTCCGCGCTGTGCTTCTGGTTGCTCAGAGAATCCTCCATCTTGAGGATCTCTTGGCTTAACTCTTTGCTCGGTCCTTTGTTTGGAAGACGTTGGCGCTGATGGCGGGCTTTGAGCGGACCAGAGCTCTTCTCCTGGCCATCTCCTGTCTCACTGCTCGGTCCGGCTCTGGGAGAGTTGGAGGATGAGTGGTCACCTTCTCTGGCTGAGGACGTTCTTAGCAGGGGACTCACGAGTGCCTTGGTTTTGTCATCTCTCTCTTTAGCTGCAGCCTCCTCTTCCTCTGAGTCCTCATCCTGGCCTTCATCGTCATACTGACTCTTCCTCTTAAAATGCATTCGGTCCAAGGATAAAATATCTTCTTCATGATCCCAGTGTCCCTCATCTTCCTCCCTGTGATCGTTCTCTGTCTTGATTTGTTGCAAAGGCTTCAGACTAAATTGATCATCTGCTTTTAAAAGCTTTTTCTAAGAAAGAGAAGAGAAAGTTACATTTTAATGCAATCACAGTTAGTCTACAGCTACAAAGGATTCCCACAAATTTATATCAAACTTTATTACTTTTCCTAAATGTAAATGTCCAGATATTTCAGTCAATTTTTAATCAGTATTTACTATAAAAACAAAAGTTCACTATGGATTTACTGAAATTTTACCCACATGTTGCTACTTAGTTTCCTCATCTGGTTGAAATAAGGATCATACACTGTCTTTCACTCACAACAGAGACATAATAGATGTTTCGTACATTTATGACCGTAATATCAAATCTAAAGAAGCAACATCTAGCCCTGCTGTGGAGGACACTGCTGCAGAAAACCCTAAGAACTCCTGGCCAAGTAAAATCAGAAGGTATGAAGCAGCATTAATGCTAAATGAATGTAATAATTTTTGAATAGTGAATAAAAGTGAGAAAAGAACCTTTTAAAAGTCAATATTTCTTTACATATTTTGTAGCAGTCTGTTGGTTTGCAAACAGGGTCCCCAACGAGAAGCTAATGCTGTTTGGAGAGCCAAGACATGGGACATTTGGGAACCGCTGTTATAGATAACATCATTACCACTGTTATAATAAAGATGATGGATTGTGTCAGCTGCAGTAGTGAACAGTGTTACTTTACAGCTCTAAAACAAATCTATCAAATCATATAATAAAGGAGTCAATCCTTTAGAACTCCAGCACATTAATATCAAATATAATGCATGTTTTAATAATAATATATGTAAAGGTTAGTAAAAAAAAATAAGGGTCTTACCTTCTTTTTCAACATAATGGGTTCATCATTCGTATCAAACAGTTTCCTTTTCTTCCTTAATGGATTATCTTCAAGCCGTGTTCGTGGTAAGCTATCCAGAGCTAGCAGGGGCGGACGTTTCTTTGGAGGCTCCTCGTCGTTCTTCTTCAAGGTTACTTCCCGCTCCGCTTTTCTTTTCACAGCAGACGAGGTCATCAGTGGGGTAACAGGTGTCGTTGCCATCACCACCGGCAGCGGCGGTGGGGGCAGCGACTCGGGCTCGTCCTTTGAGTCTCGGTTTAAGCGCGGTTCTTTGAGAAGGGAGCCAGGAAGGTTCGATGCGTACTTGAATCCTGGCCCCCTTTTTTGCTTTGTGGCCAAAAGGTTGGAAGAAAGGAGAGGACAACTTTATTTCTCTGGCTCTGACGTGTGCAGATAAATTTAGCTGTTTTGCAAACTGATCAAATTAACATAAATGGAATCTAGTCCACAGTGATGCTTACTTTCCCAGTTTTTCCTGCATGGTTACACTTTGGACACTCCCAACAGTTTGGCAGCTCATCATTGACTAATCCACTCGAATCTTTAACCTAAATGAAATCAGAATTTATTGTTTGACAGCTGTCCATAGCATGAAAAGGATATTGTTTACAGTGTTTATATTTGACCATACTGATGTTGATCAGCTTACCTTGAGACAGTTCGGATGAACAATCTCATTACAGATGGAGCACTCCATGAGCATCAGGTTGAATTTCTCCTCTTCGTCCTCCACTGTGTCTTCCTTTCCAGCTTCTCCACAGACAAGACACACTGCTGTGTGGGGCAGGACCGGCTGAGAAAACCCATACAAGGAGATAATCAGTACATCTGTCTGTGTTAATATACGGAAATTACATTTTTGTATGTACGTTTTTAGTGACTCTTGGAATAAAAGCTTTTTGTGAAGAGTAAGACAAGCTTAGAAACCAACCAAAAGATGTAAGGAGGTTATGCAAATAACAGTGCAACAAAGTAGTAACAGAAATGTGGCAGAAAATAACAAAACATAAAGCAGACCAAACCAAACCTGGTAAGAATAAACAAACAAGGGCAGCATCATGTGGCTTTGTGGGAAGAAGAAGTTGTGGGCTCCCTCCCTACTAACACATTAAGGTAAAGCCAAATTGCCCACCAATCTACATATAAATGTATGAATGTTGTAAGTGCAGCTGGGTTAATGAGACTCATAGTGTTAAAGTGCCAGAAGAGATCAAAATGACAAGTTTATTTTACTGTCTTCTTACAAAAAAGTAGAACATCAAAAAATACTGAGTTGACATAAAGAATAAACATGTGAGAAGTATAGTCTGTTCTTTCTTTTATACTTTATTTATTAATTTTGACCATTATTTCAATTGCAATTCAGACTGAACTCTGAATTCAGTCTAACTTATTCTAAAAAAAACAAAAACTATCTTTAAAAATGATTCCATGTATTAAATTGTTTACTGGTAATGAATTTAAGCTTGTTAAACTCTTGATTAAAAACGTTTTCCTAACCATTTCAAAACTTAACCTTTCTGCCTGTTATTGAACATTCCCTGCAGCCATGTTTTTTAAACCCTGGTCTTCAAGACACACATTGTCCTGCATGTTTTAGGCATTCCCCTGCTTCAGCACACATGATTTCAGTTGATGGCTGGTAACAGGGTTTTGCTGAGTTGCAATCGTCTGAATGTGGTGTGTTGAATCAGGGAAACATCTAAAACCTGCAGGTCAGTGTGTCGTTAGGACCAGGATTGGGAAACTCTGCCCAAACCTGGGGCAGAGGTTTGGGCAGACAACAGGCTGTTGCCACCCTTGTGCTTCGCCTTAGAAATGTTGTGGTTAAGTACACACAATTATGCATCATCAGAAAACAAACTAAGGCTTTTGTGGTCTGTGGGTGATTTAGAACAATGCTAAGATGATCACACAATCTTGTGACTCATCTCAGCCAGTGAGATCATTTAAAGTAGAGGTGCCGAGAGTGAAGCATCTCCAAAACTTGAGTGTTAAAATTGATTCAGGTTTCATATACACTTTTCATTACCACATTCTATTCTTTTCCAGGCTCAAATCAGAAGATTTTTTTCCATCTATTTTGACCTATTTAAAAAATATAGATACAAAACGTTTTTTAACGCAGATATTTTCCTAAAGGTCTGCCTTTAAATAAGCAGGAAAAAAAGACAGATAGACTCATACAACAATGATCATAGGATAGGGAATAAAGTCTGACAAATTTTTCCACTCTCTTAATTGCTTCCTCTATATTTAGTCAGATCCATAAAATCCTTTAAACTAAATGTTATACTTTTGCAGACATTCCCAAGCTGCATACTAACCACGTTTATTCTAAAACTATTGCTAATAGCACATATTTTGCCATAATAAGAAGAGATTTTTTTAAAGTAGTCATAGATAGTTTAAAACAGCAGAACAGTAGCTGTTTGTGATGTCATTTTGCTCTAGTCTAAGAGGCTTATTAGAAGCATGTGTATCCTTCAAAAAGCAACACTCAATGTCATAAATTTTTTTAAGTATTATTTAGTGAGTTGGAAACTAAAAAGTCTTAGAAAACTGGTCTAAGCTGCAGATACGAGCCCAGTTTGTATATATTTCTCTGTCCATGGTTCTGAAACATACAAACAGCACCTCACCAAACACTCCTCAAGAAGCCTTTGAGGAAGTCATGACACAAAAATATACCTGTGAACCAAGAACTATAGGTATTGTTCATATTTAATGGGCCACCTCTACATAAAACAGCAAGCATCTAATGCTGTGCCAACCAGTAGCCTCTCACAACATGCTCATCCATCTGTCTTTATCATTTCTCCAATTAATTGTTATCAGTCTTTATGCAAAGATGGGTTGATTACCCTTACTTATTTATCAAACGGATATAAAACTGCTGCTAACTGTGTCACATCACTCAGAAAGCTAGCGAGCCAAACATCATCTCTAAATAAAAACGAGCGCTCCCAGCATCCTGTACTCACAGCAATGCACTGCCTCATGATGCAAGACTGCTTCATGCGCCCCGGCCCTCCAAACTTCTTCATGTCTTTACAGAAGTGGCACTCTCCGCACTCCGTCCGCAGACACGCCTCGCACTTTCGGCAACGCGTCCTTCTTCTCCTGGCACCAGACGTTCCCCGGCTGGCCGACAGCTTGACTGCTGATGCAGGAGACGCTGCCATCTTAGGTTTCGGCCGGTTGGGAGGCCGCGGCTAAAAGGGCAAAAAGGGATACAGTGACGAGCAGATTGACAAAAAAATTAAGCAGTAGTTTTACTTTGGTGGTATCTGTTGGTGTCACGCTGCTCAACATGAAGCCTGCAGTGAATCATACTTGATAAAAGTTCCAAGTTTAATCACATCAATGTAGAGATAACAAAGAAACTTTACAATTAATAATTAATATCTAATTGTCTCAGTACATTACAAAGAATACATCATTAAGAAAATATCATAACAGGTACAGTAAAGCTCATTAGTACATTTAAGGTCTACATTCCTTTGCAAAAATGTTCATACTGCTTTAAGTTTTTCCATGTTTGGTTACTTTTAAACCAAACACTATATATAGACCATAAACTTATATAATTTTAAAAATGTAGCATGCATTTGTGTTTAATTCCATTCACTCACTACTTTGTAGAACCATGTTTTGCAACAATTAAGTCTTAATTTTAATGGGGTGTGTCTCCTCCCGTATTAGACATGAAGAAACTAAAATATTTGTCTATTTAATTTGCAAAGTACCTCAAAGTTGTTCAAACTGAGTGGAAAGTCTCTAATCTTGCCACATATTCTCAAATAATTTGGGTCTAGGTACCAAACAAAATTCTGAAAAAGTTCCTTTTTCTCACCTGAAATCCCAGTAAAATACATTGAAGTTTGAGGCTGTAATATTTAAAACGTGAAGAAGCTTAAGATGTGTGAAACCTTTCGGAAAGCACTGCATAGCTGCAAATCTAATATTCAAATAAGATGATGTAAGCGCTGAACAGCATTTTTATAATTTTTTTCGTGCTTTCCCATGCTAGGATAATATTTCAATGTCCACAGAAATAAAGGGATAATATGCATTAATATTTATCCACAGAAAACAAACCTGACCAGATGGGGCTGGTTTTAAACACATATTCCATGCCTCTTACAGGACTGAACAGAAGAACAAACAATCACATCAAAAAATGTCCCTGAAGGCACCATCCAAATTTAGCCTCTCGCTGCCTTGCATGTTTCTTCTTCAAAGAGAAGCTACACTCACAGCCACATTTCACACATGCTGCAAGAGGAAGACACATTGTTCTGTCTTCCAGAGCACACAGACTGATAAAGACATGCACTCATAATAATCTCTGCTCTATTTTAAACATCTGGCCAATGGAGATTATAAATCTTTGACCATTATTGTTTCTGTGCTGTAATTCTCCTCCTTTGGCGGCTCAGTGGTTGTTCTTTTTAATCAGAAAATCCATTCGATGCTCCCCACCATCACGCATGAGACACTGAGCAGCAGAATGGGGGGATAAATAAATAAGAGCAAGAGGTGAAAAACACTGCAGCTATTGGAGACGAAGCCTGGATTCCTTCAGCTACATCGGCAGTGCAGATTTTTCTGGTGTCAGCATAGCAACAGCCGCGTCCCGTTCTCTAACAGAACAGTGTATGACACACACACACTTGTAACCAATGAGGACTGTAACTAGAGAGCCTCCAAGAGGGGAAAAAAAGTGAGTGTGGTAAATTTTGGGCACATAATGATAATTTACAGCAGCCATGAAACAGACTGACACGGACAGTCAGATATGTGGTTGGCAGACAGGATTAATGTGAGATATTGAAGAACTGGGGGAAGGGGGTGCAATCTGCCCTGGAGTTTTTTAGGGGGATTAACAAGAGGGAGGGACCAGATAACCAAGCAACAGAGACCAAGTCCTGAACAGTTACAGTCTGACAAATACTCAGATAGACGTTAAGCAGCTACTTATCTAATGATCACAGCGTATTGCAGGTAAATGAAACAGGTAAATAAACTACAAGTTCAAGAGGCATGTTAGGAGACAGACTGATCCCTTCTTGTGTCCTGTCAGCAGAAATAGCTGATGCCCAGAGAATTATTTAGATTTTAGCAGAAAAATAATAAAAAATTTTATTATTTTATTGACAAACTACAAACAGGTTATAGTTCAGTCTTTATCAACAATAAAAATACAAGAAAATCTGACTAGTTAGCAATTTCTTGAGAGCTTATTCTGCTGGGAAACATTTTAGTAGAACAGCTGCTACGATTAATGAAATGACCAACTCCATGGTCATTAAGTTGAACACACACGTCAATGTAAAATAAGTAATGAGAACAAACATAAAACATATACAGACAATTAAAAACCTAAGGGCAACAACAAACTTCAATGATCTTATAGCAACAGTAGAGGTTCAAAGAAAAGAACAAGTTGATAAAATTTTTGCAAAATTTGGTTTAGATTATAACAGTTTCAACATATACTGGAATAAACGACCAAAAATAAAGTGCTGTGATAGCAACATGTAAAACCTGTAGGTGATGTCACTAAATTCAACACAAGTTGCTCAAATTGTTCCTAAAGTTTCCGTTTCAGAGCCCGAATCACCCTCTGAACAATTTTGGCCTTAAGGCTACTGACTTAAAGAATGTGTGCGTGTGTGTGGGGGGTGTCGCGCGTGTACGCGCGCATGTGTGTGCGTGGGGGGTGGGGTGGGGGGTGCGTGGGGGGGGTGCAAATGACTGGAATCAATTTTGGAAAGGTCATGTGACTTGTTCTACTTGACAGCAGAACAAGATGGACTCGTTCATCAGCGCTCAGTGTTTTGTTTCATTCAAATGCGGTCACAGATTTTAAGTGAGGGAGGAGTGTGGCGCTGAGGTGAGCAGTGGAGTAGAAAAATTATTTACATCAACAAAAATTTGCAAGCAACTTCTTTCACAGATCCAGCTACCATTTATACCCATGCAAATGGGTGCAATAATATAACACATGTTGAAATATTAACAGAGTTCAATATTTTCACAGTCAGGCCACTAAATCCGAAATGAATCAGCATCATAAGGCAACCGCCAAAAAATTTTAACAGTAAAAAAACACTAATTATCTTCTCTGAAATAAACACACACATAAGAAAACTATAAAGAAGATTCAAATCAAAGACTGAGCACTGAGGGCAGACTGAATCCACGCTTTTGTCTCAAACAAGCTCAATTTCCCCACTGCTCTGTGATGTTCCACACAAGCGTAAACACAAAACATTCCTCCAGTTGGCTCGGTGTGCCTGCCTGCCTGCAGGGCGTCAGTGTGCTAACCTGCTCAGAGTCTGAGTCGTAGTCCTCATCATCAGCGCTCAGCGACATGGCCATGGCTTGTTTTCAGATGCCGTCCAGCTCATAGCAAACTGACATGGCTGCAGTCTCCTCCTCCTCCTTCTACTCCTGCTACTGCTGTCAGGCCTACAGCCCTCCCTCCTGCTCTAAAGCTTCACAATACCACAAGCAGATGTAGAAGCACACACACACACACTCACTCACCCCAGCACACAATTCTCCCTCATTAATATGGATCTGCTCCATGGAAGCAAAGGGGTGTTGCTGCAAAGCGCTGAGCCAATGGGAGGCGGCTGAGCATCAGAATATGAACTGGGGGTGTACGCCTCGGTCCAATGAGAAAAGAGGAAGCGGCAAAAGTGTTATCATATTCATTCTGCGCATCATATGGAGAAAAGAGCAGGCTTGTGCACAACCAATAGAGCCAGATGGCATCTCATTACAAAAGGCAAACACAAAGAGGCCCCGGGACCAGCAGCTGGCCTTTCAAGGGACAGCAAGTGGGTGGCGGGGTGATCCAGAGGCTTGATGAGACCAGCAGAAACTTTATGACCAAACATTTATATGACAATTATCTCGAGATGCATAAATAATACTTTCCCTAGCAGCTTAAGGTCTGATCTGCCAACTACTATTCAAAACAAGTACCTGCATAAGCCCTTATCCTTGTAGGTAATTTTTACTATAAGTTGTTCCGATAAGAAAATGAAGACAATATTGACATTGTTATTGTTAAGATAAATGTAGGGGTTGTTTTGTTTTTACATATCACAGATTAACATAAATTAATTACACATTAGACAGGAAGTATGATGTATTTTCAAGGCACATAGTGCTACTTCATAGCACAATAAAGCAACTATGTTACCTTCAGTTGTTATAAAAAGGCAGTATATATCAAACTTGACTTAAAAGAAATTTAACGTTGCAATTTGATGCCTGGAAATTGGCCACTGTCTTTTTAAGAAGCGTCTGCTCTTAAAAAGACAGTGTATTTCTGACACTCCGCCTTCAACACGTCATCACAACAATGCTCCTCATTTCGGCGTTTACAAAGATCCTTAGGAGAGCTGAATGAGATTTGGTCACATTCTCCAACAGGCAACGACAGCTGGCAGAGGCTGCATCACCACCGTCCACTTTAAGAACAAGTGGACGGTGGTGGACGGTATCATGCTTTTTATGGAAAATATTCTGAGTTTCCCATTCACTTGCTGATTCTGCTCAACTTCCCTTCAAGATTGGACATCACCAAAATTATCCTGTCAGAAATTGCCTGCCTTCTGTGATCACCCACAATGTACAAAGTGCCTACAGGTTTTTTAAGGATCGTTGTCACCCTCTGGACTCGGATTGAGATGTCCAATATGCAGAACTCAGAGGAGGAAAAACATGTTTATTCCCAAATTTAAGAGCAGTAACAAGTGCTTCTGTAATCTTCTGTAGACTATTAACCTTTTTGTAACACAAATGTGACTGATCAGTTCTGACTGGCTGTCAAAACCAGTGTAAAACACCAAACCTAGGAAAAACTTAAAATACAAAGATTTATTTATTTTTTTCCTTTTGACAACCAGCCACAGGTTTATGACCACGTATTTAATTGTATTCTAATTGGGGTGTCCTACAAAACTTGAAGATCAAATCCTTTACATTAAATTTAGAACCACAAAACTTCCATACATTATTATCTTCATTTAGCCATTATCTTTAAGCCAAGAAAAGTCAGATGAACACCGGAACTTAAAATATTTTCCAGAACATCATAAACTGACTCCCACTTTGCAAAGTTCATCGTCCTGCAGCTCATTCGTCTGTAAAAGAGGGCTGAAACAATGTAATTAAAACTCTCTGCAATGGGTGTTAAAGGTTTTGCTTACCTTTAACACTTTCTTAGGCCATAACACAACAGGAACCCCGGTGATTGCTAATTTTGGGTCATCATCAGCATGTTCCTTCAGGACAACCTAAACAGCCAAAGAGGAAAACAAACCGTCTTATGTCTACTCCTGTAATTGTTTCAGTTGGGTTTTTTTGTTTTGTTTTGGGGTTTTTCTACCTTGATGTCATCTAGGAGGGCCTGAGGGCTCTCTATTCCCACCGGAACACATTTTTTATTCTCAGGGAGTGATTCCAGTTTCTCCACCAGTGTCCTGAGCCCGATCAGCTCATGCTGTGTCAGGTGAGTCCACTTGCTCTGAGCCTCAGAACCTGGAGAATCCGAGGGGGTTTTGGGGAAGTCTAGAGAGGCGGAGCAAGGATTACAGCTGTCCTCCGAGTCGACAGATAAAGCAGCTTTGAGCAGTGAACCCCTGATTATGTCAGGCGAGCAACGGCCATCTCCAGAGGGTCTTTCAGTTTTTTCTCCGTTGCCGTCAGTAACTAGAGGTCCACAGGAGTCCTCATTCATGTCCTGGCCCCTGGAGTCTGACGACGGACTCTCTGTTTTTATCTTTGTCTCATAGTCTAGAAGTAAGCAGAGGTAATAATACCGCTTGTTGAGAACGTGTCAAACTTCACTAAAAATGAGTAAGGTTTTGTTTTTACTTCACCTTGCAAAGATGCTTCCCACCTCCACAACTAAATCTTTCAGATAATTGACAAATATAAAGTAAAGACAAAGGGTTTTCCCTTGTTGATTTAAATTTATTAAGAAAAAGAACTATTCTATGTGGCAATAACTGTGACAACAGCAATTTATTTCAAAAATAAAATAAAATCAACTTCAGGCATCAAATTCAAAAGCAGAATGACGTGATAGCCTCTCTTTTAATTAAAATTAAACTCCAACTTGATGCAGAGCCTCTTTTCTGCAGGATTTCCTGCTTGGTGGATTCCATTTTACATAATGAGAAAAAGTCCAGCTGCTAGTATTCAGTCTGTGTGATAAAAAACCTCCAAACAGGTTGGAGGTTTTGAATTCCAGCTTTCTTTATATGTTCTATGAAAATCATGCTTTCAGCAGTTTATATGTCATTGAATCATATGTTTTGTATTTTTCTATTGGTAAAGAAATAGTTCTTACCGACAGACTCTTTATGGATCTCGTGAGTAAAGTAGGACTTTTTGGTCAGGCAGTGCAGGTATCGCTCCAGGACGTACCAGCACATCTCGTAGTAAAATGGGAAGCGGAACTTGGAATGAACCTAAGGACAGGATAAAGGAATTTATACTTACATAAACTCAGACTGGCTATACACTGCTAACATTTTATAAAATCGCTTTTTTTTTTTGTGAAGGTTATCAGAGATGTCAGATACAAAATGTTGTTTTTATACATGGACATGTATAGAAATAACACAATATGTTGCATCCTGATACAGGAGACAGAACAGCTCTTGGGGAATTCGGGTGAAAGTCTTCATGTGATTTCTTTTCTTGAATGCTTGAAACTATTCTGTTTAAATTTCTTGTGGAGAAGCCAGTAAACAGGAGACAGCAGTTCTTTTTTGCAGTGTAAAATAAACTCAAAATGTTTCTTTTTACTGAGATGAATCTATTGCAGAGTTTCCTGTGCAGGTCGGTGTATTGCCATGCTTTCCAGCATGGAGACTCCTACCTTTGTCCTGTTTTCTATCTCGTGGATAGTGAACTGCATGGGGATGTTAAAGCTGTGCAGAATGTTCCCTCCAAAAACTAGAGTGTCTACAGGAGTGTAAACGGCATGGATCCAACCTTAAATTACAAAAAACAAAAAAAACAATCAAAACAATAAGGAAGGCAACATTTGTCCAAACTCATGATTGGACAGGGTTGCTACAACTTTTTCTTCTTTTTTTTTTTAACAAGAGGCATACTTTTCCAAACTCATAAAATTTCTAAATATCTCACTCTTTCTTGCCTGTTTTTAAACTACAGATACACAATTTACCATTTTACAGTGGTCAGGCTTTAAATATGTAAACTGCAAACACCGTGACTATAAGGATTCACTACTATTCAAATGAAATCCCAAACTTTTAAAGACTTCTCCAACTTCCCTAGGAACTCTGCATTTACTGCAAAGTAACCGTGAAAGGCTTTGTGTCCTTCTTAATTAATCTGGTATCTAACTTCTTCCTGTTGCCTCCTTAAAAACAACTAAGTCATCTCACCAGATGGGATGAAGAAGGTGTATCCTTGTTTCAACTCCACTCTCTGGCATCCATCAGCTCTGTCTCCCAGGAAGACGTCACTCTGCTTGCCTGAAAGGACCCAGTCCTCATACAGTGCAAGGTTATGTGGGGTTGGAGGCACAAGCCAGAATACCTGACAAAAAGAAGTGTTGTTACAGGGGGCTTTTACCGCAATGGACTGGGCTAATATTAAAAAAACCTGGGGCTACCATTTATTAAACCATATGATGCAAAATCTTAGTTTAAGTATGAGTATAATATAGTTTAGGTATAAAGATAAAACATAAACATACTTTTTGTCCCTTGAATACATGATACCAAACTGAAGTTCCTCCAAAATCAATGTGAAAGTCTGTGTAGCAGCCCTTTACACTCATCAAACAGTATCTGAAAAAAAAATAAGATCATACTTAATTCTACGGGAAAAAAATATCATTAAAAATGAGACAAATATTAACTATTTAGAAGATGGCAGCAAAAACAGTTACACTTGGAAAAAAAACACATTCCAACTATAAGAAACGAACAAGGAGGACAACAGTAAAGAAAATACTTTACAGTATTTACAATCAATACATTAGCAAAGTTTAACCTTTGCACTTTGGGGTACTTCATTTCTGAAATAATGTTGGTGGCTTCTGTTTGGCTGTGCTTTAGATCAGGAGGCCACATGTTGTCCACCCAGTCAACCTGATCCACCTGTAAAAACGATTAAAACTGAATGTTTATGCCTCAGTAACAAGTTTTCAGTCAACTTCATAGAGGTTTCTGAACGCCTACGAAAAGTTTCACAATATCACCATGCATTTCCTACCACTGTGGGCCGTTTGATGAGATGCTCCAGCTTAGTGTGGCTGAACTCTAAGCTGATGACATTAAAGAGTTTGTCGCGCTCTTCCTCCGGGGTCTCGTAATAACGGACAAACTGAGCCATACTCATTTCCGAGCCTTTTTGAGTGCTCACGTCCATGACATCCACAGACCTGCGACTGCCTGCAACAAAGCAGGTCAAATCAACTGATCATTGGCTTTATTACAAAAGCTCCAAATTGTGGTATTACACAGGATATTATACCACAAAGGTAATTTTCTTACAATCTGGGCAAAAATCTTTTACGTTTTCTTAATTTGATTATTGAAGGTTTACAAAAAAGCTGCAATTTTGAAGCAGAATTAAGACAATTCTCATTATCAATGATTCTGATAATTTATCATTATCATTTCTACAGCTTTTATTGCGGTAGTTTGTTCTCACTCTTTCAACTTAAAGATATTTACTCAGTGATGGAAAATCCCAAATTAAAGGGCAATTACTTTTAACAAAATGCTCATGGCCTCAATTATTCACATCTCAAAGAATTCCTACAAAACAAAGAAGTTTTGTTAATTTAGATTTTAGATTTTTAATTTGATAATAGCATCTAAACATTTTTATTAAGTAATCCATGACTTCAGATTTTCCAGGCGTACATACGATGTGACACAAAGGCCGATTTCAATGAGCCACTCTTCAAAAATGGGAAAGAGAAGAAAACATGCCAATTCATGAAAAGCGACGGTGTCTTACAGCTATAATTCAGCATGTAGCTGATATTCTTAATTTGCATGTATATATCTAGTATAATTAATACTTAAAAAGTCAAGAACAACTTTAACTGGAACAAACAAAAGAGCACACTGAGAGCAATGATTAAATAGGTCAAACCTCCAAAGCTCAGTTTCAAAAAAACTGCAAACCTTTTTGTCAAAGTGAGATTAGGCACTGTAGAAGTATTTAACACTTCTACATATCTTTACTAGAGGTGTGTTGAGCAGACTGTATATCTGCTCCAATTTGAATCACTTCAGGGGCTCCTCCAAGTGTCATTCACAGGAGTCCCCACTAGATGGGGCTGATTTATTCAAAATTAAAATAATCATGTATTTGTAGGTAAAGATAAAAACTAAAAAGAGAATGGCAAAAATTAAATATCACAATCATAGCAGTGAGGGGGAATTGTTTTACAGCTTATCACAGTTCAGAGACCTGTATAAGTTTTCATCTCTGTGTTATACTTAAAAATTGTATATACATATCTCCATAATTTTCATTAAAATATATCAATGTCTTTTACAAAAAATAATTTCATGCAACAACATTTTCCTGCTTTAAGTACAAAGACACTACGACTTTATAATCCTGTGTTACAAAATCTGTCACTGTCAGGCAGTATTAGGCCAATCCAAATATATATATATATATATATATATATATATATATATATATATATATATATATATATATATATATATATATATATATATATATATATGTATATTCTGAGGTTTTTATTTAATGTGTCCTTTAGAATAAATTTAGACTGGTAATTTTACAAGCAAGTGAGCTTTTTGTTTAGTTAAAAAAAATTATATAACATAATATCTGTTAATACTGTATGAATATGTTGGTATTTGTGGCATTCTGCTTACCAACTAATCCTTTTATTTCACTGACTGTAAATTCAGAGTCAGGCATTCTGAAAAAAAAAAAAAAAACATGGTAAAAATATAAAAACAGATATTAACACAGAAATATGTTTGACAATAAGACAGAATTTAGATCTTCACTTCTATACTGTAGCAGTCCTTTCAAAAGAAATAAGCGCAAGAACACAAATACTCAATAATGCCGCTGAGATTTTGTTTGTTTTTCAACTGGAAAAATCTGCATAACTACAAATGCAAATATAAATACACCTTAGTTGTTTTAAAATTATCTGTTTATATTTAATGAGTTATGTTATTTGAATTTGAACAACTTTAAATAATTACTGCAAGTGTATTGTGGTCCAGTTAATAATAGTTTAATTAAGCATTTTAAGAGAAAGTGAAAAGAACCTCAGTAGTAACAAAATTGCTGTTTTGTGTCAAAAACTTCTTACCTGATCCCTAATTCATCTTTCTCTTTAAAAATAAGTGGTATCCTGAGGGCCTCTCTTTGCACATATTCATAAGTGAAGTCTGCAAGACAGGATATAGTCAGTTTTACTCCAAATCATGTAGGTATCTCTTCATATATTTATTGATGTAAAGACAATATTTTGCCATTCAAATTGTCATTTACTTTGTTGCAAGTGAATAATAAAGTTGTATGACATAATTTTTTACCTCTGCCCTCCATTAAGTGAACAAACTCTGAATTATAGCAGTCACTGGCAAGCTTTTCCTCCACGCTGAAACCTCTAATGTTTACAATTTCTTCAACGTCAGACAGATCCTCGTTCTCGTCGTACATCCTCCGGCAGATGGAGCGCTGCCATTGAAAAATGCCATTATTTACATGACAAAAACAGACACGCGTGAAAAGCCCACTGGCTTATCCCTAAAAAGGCCCACGCTTCTCCACAGATGGTTACTAAAAAAATAGTAAAGAGTCACTGAACGTTCATTTAGTGTCTTAACTTTAAAGCGTAAAAATATTTCAGTTTTTGTAGCGCCACTTCGGTTACCATAGCAGCACAATCGCAAAATGTGACTTCTCGCGCTTCGAGCGTTTAATGACGCTCATCGAAAGAGAAAGGAGCTGCTGGTGATAACTGTAATTGTTTCCAGTTAATCACCCGTCTTTAACAATTTGTCTTACATATGTTTCCAAATGCTTGGTGAGTATTACACAAATAAAACAAGTTGTAGTCTCTACAATTCGGCATACGGCCGTTCTTTTCATTGTCTTCCTCAAACTTTACCAGCTTCCATGACATGACAAATACCCCCCAATGTTTTCAGTTGCAAACGTTAGCTAAGCTAACCCAGTCTCTCTTCTCACAAGCTAACGTTAACGCGGCGGATGCTACGCACCAGCCTCCGTCCAGTTTCAGCACACGTCTCCACGGACTGGGCCATCGTCTCTTCGGGTCGTTTTCCAGCCTCTCAGTTTCGGGGAAGCATCCTCATGCGTAGTAAAGTTAAGGAGGCACTTAGCACCCTTTTACGCTTCAAAACAAGGGAACCATGTTTTTGTGTCTTACGTCATGGTCAGGAACCAAAACATTGTTGGACAACGTCATGGCATGTCACTCCGCTGCTTTCCACTGTTTTTACAAACCACAAACATTCATTACATAACATCGGCTTACAACGCATAAAAGCTACTTCCGCCGTTAGAGGACGCGTGTAGTTTAATTAACCACCTTTAAATAAACAGACTTTTAAGATTATTTTAAAATGTTTTTCATACATAGATGAGTAGAACTGCAGGCACCTAAAATAACACCTTGTTTGTTTTTTTTAAATTAGATGGTGATAATAAAACATTTTGTTCGTTCTAAATAAGGTTGTGTCGTATCAAGAAATAACATTTTTTAATCATTTAAATTCCTTTTTTTAAAACTCGTTTCCCTTTTGGATTAGTAAGATATTACTGAATCTGAAATTATTACATTTCTGATTTTGGTCTGCATCTCTTTTCCTAAGGATGGGTTAGTTTTATTTTGTTTTATTTTACTTTAAACTAACATGTCCCAAATCCTCTATGAAAGAACATAGTGTAAGATATTTGCTTTGCAAATTTTAGAGTAGTGCATTTGTGGCTATATATCAGCTCATTTCCATACCACACAGTACTTGCAATGCCAAAACAAAATCAATCTAGTTTAAGTTAAAAGTGGAAGAAATATTTTCATGTTTCACTTCAACAAAGTTTTATAAATGTATATGTGTGTGTGCTACCTGACTTTCTGAGGCACTTTTTTTTCAGAGTTCTGAACTTTTCATCTTTCACAGCTACAGTTAAGCCTTTATATGATGTTTGTTGCTAAACTCTTTCCTAAACAAATGCAGCTCAAAGTGATGTGTTTGCAATGACCAAACAGACTTGATGTACCAAGTCATTTTTGTGAACATTAGGAGCTGACTCCTGTCTGAGAGCTGCTTTATTTTTTTACTAATATGTGTTTACTTCATATGCACAACAGAATGTTGACGGAAGCTACAGACTCCTTCTGATTATCCTGACATACTGAAATTAAGTGCCAGAAGAAACTCATTATATAATTTTGTCATGTGTTGCTGTTTGTTGAGTTTAATGTTTAGATGTCTTTATCTAGCAATAAACTTTTCACATGTCTCCAACATCCAGCATATTGCGAAAGTCTAAACTTTTAGTTTGATACTTTGGACTGGATTTTCATTCTACAAATGCATGTCTGCACATGTCCACAAATACAACATAAGTTCAACTTGTGAATTTTATTCAAGCTCTTGAATGACTTTTACTTCACAATTTCCTTAAGGTAGTTGTCCGAATTACCACACTATTTCCTTCCACTCAACTTTACATTAAGAATGCAGTATT
The DNA here is from genome assembly GCF_003331165.1 of Xiphophorus hellerii. NCBI lineage: Eukaryota > Metazoa > Chordata > Actinopteri > Cyprinodontiformes > Poeciliidae > Xiphophorus > Xiphophorus hellerii. The sequence continues at coordinate 14,854,634 of NC_045679.1, forward strand.
CTGCAAACAACTAGTTTGTTTAGCAATGAGATTTTGTAGCTCACCCTTAGTGTCAATGTGGAGACTGGCATTATGAAAATATGGCAATTTTCTGAGAAACTAACCTTGGGGTATCATTTACTTTTAGTCAAAATCATTGAAATCACTTAAATAAAAATTTTTCCCTACCATATTCTAATTTACTGAGGTTTTTTAAGTTCAGAGTTGTTAATCAACTGATTTTAATTAATTGAGCCAAAAGATTCGGATCTCGGAAAAGATTCGAAATTCCCGTCACTATTTACTTGCGGATGTTGCCCTCGTCGCGCGTAGACTTGTGGGTAATTTAAGGTGCAAAGCAGATCAACACGCTGAAGAAAGACTGTGGGTGGAAAAAAAATAGCTTCCGCAGTTACAGTCAGCCGACGAGCTTAAATGCTTCCTGAGGGGACGTAGTTGTGCACTCCTTTTAGTTTTGTGGCGCAAGGTTTCCCACACAGTTGCGCCTCTCGCCCGGTGTTGTGATAATTAGGGCAACATGAGTCTGAACGAGCATTCACTGCAAGCCCTGTCCTGGAGGAAGCTGTACCTCAGTCGAGCCAAACTGAAAGCTTCAAGTCGGACATCAGCTTTGCTCTCCGGATTTGCCATGGTATAATCCACTTCATATGTTGATTTCTAGTCCCCTGTAGATGAACTAATCACATGACATTTTGTTTTTCCTTTCCTGTTAGGTCGCGATGGTGGAAGTGCAGCTCGACAACAAATATCCATACCCACCTGCTCTCCTCATCGCCTTCAGTGCCTGCACCACCGTGCTTGTTGCTGTTCACCTGTTTGCTCTGATGGTCAGCACCTGCATTCTGCCTAACATAGAGGCGGTCAGCAACGTCCACAACCTCAACTCTGTGAAGGAGTCTCCACATGAGCGGATGCACAGACACATTGAGCTGGCGTGGGCTTTTTCAACTGTGATTGGGACTTTGCTCTTCCTCGCCGAGGTGGTTCTGCTCTGCTGGGTCAAATTTCTGCCCATTAAGCCCGACCAATCCAACAACAGCACCGTCTCCTCTGGTGTGGCTGCTGCTATTACCTCAACCTCTATCATGGTCCCGTTTGGTTTAATCTTCATAGTCTTTGCTGTGCATTTTTATCGCTCGCTGGTCAGCCACAAGACTGACAGACAGTTTCAGGAGCTGGAGGAGCTGTCTAACCTCACCAGGCTTCAAAACGAGCTCGACAACAGAGGGGAATCTTCAATCTTACAATCGCCAAGCTCCCAGTTCCCATAGACAAATACCCCGATCTGTATTGGAACTTCCTGAGAGGGCAGAAATTTAGGATTTACATTTTTACAAGAAATATCTTTCACCATTTGAAAGTTTTCCCTTTTTTTTCCCCCCCCCCTTTTTTTTTTAAACACACTTTATCTTACTGTGATCTCATGCGCCATAATGCATGTAGCTGGAAATCACAAAGTTTTTAATGTGATTGTAGCCTAATATTACCAAAGGTTATCAGAGATCCACCCATCATTTGTTTCCTGGTTAAAACCTTTATCTGATTTTTTAAATATATATATACTTTGAAGTTTGACCTGCTGAGGAATTACACATTGTACATGTTATTGGTTTATGTGTCTCTAGACCAAAAGTGGTGTGCTTGATAACAGCTCTACTCATTATGTCAGACATATCATGCCTGGACTTATTTCTGTTGCCTGCTGCATTTATTTATCATTTAGTAAAAATCACATAATGTTTATCAGTTATTGCACATCTGTGATTGTGAAACATAGCCTTTGAACTTTTAGTGTATTTAAAGAAATCTACTGTCCTGGCTGTTTTGAGCAGTTTGCTGTATGTGTTGACTACTAAGCTGCCAACCTTACAGTATTAATAGAGTGCTGACATGTGTTGTGTTTTAATAAACACTTTTTAACTAAATGGGACTTTAAGTTTAGATGTCCAACACATGTCATCTTTAATTTTTATCCTTGTAAATTACAGCTTATGAAAACATAGTAATCGGGATACCTGCATTTAAACAAACCAATTTATATACTTATCTTGTCATGGTTTTATTATACATTCTACAGTCATCCTGATCAGCATGCAACTTTTACTGTACATTCACTACAGACCTGCAGGGATCAATAGTGTTTATTCTCACTTCACTGTTTTGTTTTCAACAGTAAATCAGTCTGTTTTGAATGAATTATTATGTTAGCCTATCCAGATACTTGCAAATGTAAGGATGTCAGTGACTGGACATGGGAGAGATGAGAGCCACCTTTTTGAGGCTGACTGAAGGAACTTTTGGATTTCTAAATATGCTTAATACATTTAATTGAACATATTATAGCTTCTGAAGACAACAAATAAGCAAATCAAATTATTCATTGTCTACACTCGCTGATCTTTGAAGGGTCACACCTCCAGCTGCCACTGGGCAAGAGGGGGCATACATCCTGGACAGCTCGCCGGTTCATCGGAGGGCAACACACACACATTCATACCTAAAGACAATTTAGAGAATCCAATTAACCTAAAAGTCATGTTATAGGACTGTGGAAGGTGTACATGCACAAGGAGAACATGCAAACTCCACAACGAAAGACCTCAGGCTTCTTTCATGTTATTAATTATAATAGTAACACCTGTGTCATTAATTAATGATCAAAAAAGTGGAAACTCAATGAAAACTGACTGAGAGAACTTAATAAATGGATGGCATCATTTTATTGGCTTCCTGATAACTGGAGAAAGTAGGAACTTGCCATTTTTCCTCCTACTGCTCTTCAACAGTGTCATTGGCAAGATGCTCTAGCTTCCCGTAAAACCAACTCCATGTCCACCAGTTGAATCTTGGAAAAAGAACATAAGTACGTGTCACTGAACTGAATACTTTTACGTGTGTTTCCAAATTTCCCAGGAACCAGTGTAGTTTTCTGGGGCCATTTATTGACCCTCCACTGTTTTCACTGCAATTATCAGCATAAAAAAGATGACCTAGGTCAAATCTTACCCCAGAAAGCTGCCTTGGTGTAGGCTTTTAATATGACCCTCGAGATTTGAAGAGGGAAGGTGTGACGCTTTTCTGATTGGTTTACTTTGATCAGTATAATGTTTTAGTGTTCCACAGTGTTCATTTTCCAGCGTACAAATAAAAACAATCACAATGCCAAAATAATTTTGACAGGTATCAAGTTTTAAAGAAACAAGCCACACCACTGTTGCATATGCAGCATTTTTGAGGCTTATTGCTTTGGCTTATTTTCCTAAAGATGTGTGTATCTTATACATCTCAGAGTTTGAAGCATGTGTTCTGTTTGCCTGATAAAATGAGTGTGGAAGTGAATGGGTTTCAATACAGTCATAACTGTAAATAGTCACATACCTTTGGAAATGGAAACTCAGGTGGTGATGGTGCTGATTCCCTTCCAACATCTACAAGTGTCCCACATTTTGCTATCCCATCCACCCAAAAGCCTTCATAAAGCAGGCCTTTGTCAGAGTAATAAAACTTTCCATCACCGTTCCTCTTCCCATCTCGCCACGAGCCCTCGTACCAGTTTCCATTGGCTACAGGAGAAATTGGTAAAAAAAAATCTCAATTAGACATATTGGAGCCCAAACGTTTTTCATTTGCAATTATGGGAAGAAATATTCTCTTACAAAATCTAATAATTCCTCGGCCGTGATTCTTATGGTTCAGCCACTCTCCTTCATAAATATCTCCGTTTTCGTAGTACATCCTTCCCCAGCCATTGTGTTGGTCATCTGCCCACTCCCCCTCATACACTGCTGAGCTGTCAAAGAAATATGTCCCATATCCCTAAAAGGATAGAAAAATACATATCACTGTCTGGGTATGTGTGTTTCAAAGTCCAATATGAAGATAATAAATAAAGCATACATGCTTCTTTCCATTTTTCCATTGACCACAATACTTCCTTGTGTACTCCTTTGTTTCCGGGATTTGTACACTGTAGGTGCCATAACCATCACGTTTTCCGTATTTCCACTCCCCATGATAAATGGCACCAGCTTTCTTCCAAACCTGAATTCCGTTGCCTTGACAAAGTTTTCAAAAAGTCAGTCATCTAAAATTTCATCTTGCAGAGTGTTTGGTTTAATATTGGCTAACTTAATATTGGTAAGTGTTGTTGTGGTAAATAAAAAGTGTTATCTAACCATGCTTCTTGTTCTCTAGCCACTCCCCAGTATATTCATTTCCACAGACTGAGTAAACTGTGTGCCGCAGTCCACATTTCTGGGAATCTTTATCCTTCTGTACTGAAGGTGGAAGAGTTTTTCTAAATGGTTTATAAATTGGCATGACTGGAAAGATGTGGTGGGAATCCTGTGAGAAGAAATAAAATATTTTAAACATTTAAAATGGTATGTTCACTCACTGCCCATTGATTTCCAGACTAAGTGTTTTTGCTTTTTAAATGATCAGCTTCAGCAAATCTGAAGTTTATGCTCTCTACAGAACAGTTTCAAAACAGTGGGATGCCAGAAAGGTTCTTACACTTGTGGCTCACTGAAAGGGATAATTCAGAGTTTTTGTGAAGTTCTCTTGAATAGAGATATATTGAAATCTTCAGAGTACTGAAATCTTTACAGCTAATTACCTGAGACACAGTGCTAAATTAGCAATAACAATACAGACTTTTACAAGAGGATGTTATTAGGCCTGCTGCAGTTGTTTCAGCCAAGCAACATCTATGTTACGACTCCAAAGAATACCAATCCACCTGAGCATTTAACAACACTCTTGTGAAAAAATAAATTTATATGTGCAAGCATCAGCTAAAACAGAGACCCATATGACCCACCAAATCAGTCAACTGGGGTAATTTCTACAGTTTAAAAAAAACAAGAAAACATCTACTTAAAAAAATTACAGTTGGTAGCAAAATCCATAAGTACGGTCCACTATGTAGAATGGAGAGAAGAATCACAGCTGAGGAAGCCATTAATACAGTCCGCAACTTCAACCAATGTAACTTTAATGTAGTGATAGAGAAGGTGTCCAGATGAGAAAACAACCACAAACTTAACATTCTCATGAAAAAATAAATGTATATGTGCAAAAATCAGCTAAAGTAGAGGCCCATATGACTAGCAGTTGACCTTCACAGCTCTGAGGATTTATTCTGTGTTCTACAAACTTGCTGCAGTATGACATTTTTTCTATCAAAGTGGGGGGATTTTTTTTTACTGATAATAACTTCACAGAACTCCACTTAAAAATATCTGAACTATCCCTTTAAAATCTGTACATCAAAATCAATGTCAGAACTTGGATTTTATGTAACATTATTTTTCTTTTGCAATTCTCTTGAGATTTTGTTTAAAGAAATATATTAGTTATTTTCATCGTTGACTATTATGTTACTGCAGAACATTCTAATGAGCATGCAGCAAAAATTAGCAAAATTACCAAACCTTCATACTACTACTACCCTTGTTTTCATTACTGAATAACGTTCTCAAGCAAAATGGGCCTTATCGTTCTATCAAAAACAATATGATCAGAGAAAATTAAAGTCAAATTAGATTATAACTAAATATTTTTGGAGCTATATTTTTTCTTATGTACATAATTACAAAGAAATCTGGTCAGTTAATGCGATATGTAGGGACACATGTACTTAAAACATAAATTACTGTAAAACACCGTCCAGAAATTTTAAGTTAGATAAAAATATTTTGTACCTTGGCAGTGTATCCAAGCGGATGACTTAAATGCACTCAACCCGCTTGGAAAAATCAAGAAAACACAAGCTATATTAACTTCTTCCGCAGAACAAAAAACTGTTTGGTGTATCATAGCAACAGTAAAGTGCACTGTGATTGGTGGATAACGAATTTATTAAAGCCCCAAATTAAAATAATTTGTAATTAAACCTGTCAGTTATTTTCCAATATCTTAACAACTTTAATAAAAATTACGGAAGTGTTTGTTGACTTTTAGCGGGTTCAGCTGCGGTTCAGCTACACTGCTTAATCGTTGGGGGTGCGCATGCGCTCTGCGCCACAATTAAAACACGGGAGAAGCAGTCTTTGGGAGCAGCGAGGACGAGCCAGTCGGAGTGGAACCTGGTGGAAGTGTCTTATCCGTCACGTTTCGTTCTGCCACGATGTCCAAACCCACTTTTGAGGCAGAATGGGAGGAAATAGAAAAGGAGTACCAACAGTTACAGGTAACCAGAATCGCTTAATCGAGTGTTTTTCATGTGTAGTGGGTGTCACTGACAGACACTGTAGCGGGGCTTTGGCACTTTGGTTCTTTGCTGTTCGCCATTCATTCTCGGCTGAGACTTAAACGCTGTATTTAGTCTTCGCTCCTGCTGTATGTCGCTCCAACTAAGCTGTGAACTTATTCAACTATGACTTTATTTTCTCTGACTGTAGTGCAACATCCTTGTGTTGTAGCAGCTAGCATTAGCTGCAGGTTACTTGACATTTTCCCCTACCGCTAAAGTAGAGCTATAGTCCAGCTAAAGCCTTCAGTCTGACATGCTATGCTGCTGTTGGTTACACAATTGCTACCAAAGTTACGTAAAGCTCGTGCAAGGTGTGTTTGTTTTTTTTTGCTCAGGTTTTTGCTTTGGTAAACTCTTAATAGCCACTTACTCCCACCCTCTGTCAGTAGTTATTAGGCTAGCTTACCTTTGCTACAGTTGGCTAACTTGAAACAACTCATGAGCGGCGAGGCATCATAATCAAGTTAACTTTGGACGTGTATCTGCAATGCCATGGAAGCTGGAAATCTAGAGCTGCTCTTCAGGGAAGGAAATTGTGGTGGTGATGGTCAGCAGTTCAGGGATTTCCATGATGAATGCTACTGCTAAGTATTCTTCTTTCAGACTATATTGTAGTCTTGAATAAACTTGTTCAGGTGCATGATCAGTAGAGAACGCATTAAAAAAAATCAAAACAATTCAATGTCACAGACACTGGCAGTATCACAGATGTGAAGGAAAGAGACATAACTTATCTATTTCTTTAAATCATGCTTCTTCTTCAGGTAGTGCCTCCTTATTCCCTAATATGATGATGTTTTACACTACTTTAAATAAATGAATCCTCTTTGCTAAAAAGATCCTGTCATTATTGCCTTACCATATGTCAAACTTGTTGAATTGGAAACCTGTGTGCTTTTCAATTCGAAAATGCTTTATTGATCCCAAAGGGAAATTAAATGTTGTTGTATCTCTTATTAATTTAAATTCTTCAAAGATTTATTGTAGATAGTGATGGGCGTTGGCAGGAAAGATCACCTGTAGCAGTTTGTACCACAGTGAATTTGAAGAAGCCTCTGACTGAAGACATTTTGTTTTCTAAGACAGCTTCAGAGGATGGTCAGGGTTGTCCATAATGTTCTTGATTTTATGGAAAATATTTATTCGCATGATCATTTCAAGAGTTTCCACAGAACAGAACCAGCCTTCTTTATCAGATTGTTGAGCATTTTTAGGTCCCGGGTTCTGATCTTTTGGGGCACCATCTCTGCTCCAAAAGATGGTGGCAGAGCAGATGATGCTCTCAACAACAAAATCTTAGCTTCCTCAACAAGAACAATCTACTCTGACCCGTCTTATAGACGGCTTCACTGTTGCGTCTCCCCTACAGTCTGTTGTCCAGGTGAACACCAAGATATTGATATTTGTCAACCACCTCCACTTCTTCCTTGATGGAAATATGGTTTGATCTAACCCTGTTTCTTCTGAAATCTACAATCATCTCCTTTGTTTTGTTCACATATGATGCCACAAAGCGGTCCACCAGCTTTCTCTACTTAGATTCTTGTCCATCTCTGACACAGCTGACGACTGCAGAATCATCTGAGTATTTCTGTAGAGGGCATAAGTCGGGCTTCGGCTGTAAATCTGAAGTGTAGATGGTGAAAAGGAAGTACAGTACTGTCCCCTGTGGTGCTCCCGTGTTGCTGACCACCTGATTAGACACAAAGACCTTCCGTTCAATGAACTGTGACCTGTTTGTCAGGTAGTCATAGATTCAGCATCCATAAGAAATGGCAAAGCAATTTGGTGAATGTATTCGTGAAATGACAATTAACCGAATTTTTAAAGGAAATTGTGTTTTTTCATATTAAGGTAGAAATGCTACAGAAGTGCCAAACTGGTCAGTCTTAAGTTTAACCATGTCTATTTAGCAAATGGTGAAGAGCATCGACATGTATGAACATTTATTTTTTGCGTTGACTAATACACGGCAACAGTTTTATTGTAAAGTTTGTTGTAAAAAGGTTTTTAGAAATGGAATAATAATAAAAGTATTACAACTTCTGCCCTATTTAGTGGTATTAGTGTTTAATAATTAAACCCTAAACTAAATGAGTGTTTAATTTAATTTCCCTTTGGCTAAATAAAATATTTTTGAATTTGAATTGTGTTGTAGAGGCAGGAATTCAACATATTACAATAAGTCACATCTGTGCTTGCACTCCTTGGCAGTAATTATCATACCACTTCCTCCACAACGTAACCTCAAGTATTCAACTGTTTAGATGTAAACTCCTGACTGACCTGAGGTAAGATGTAGTCCTTAAATTGGTCATGTGCACATCAACAGCTTTAATGTGAGAGAACTGTCATGTGATATAAAGCACAGGCAGTGCAATCACACACACCTCGGGATATTTTATTGCCAAATGAAACCACATACAGAAATCTGTATGTGGTTTCATTTGGTGGACTTGATTAAAATACAAAAACCTAAAGAGCAAACCAATAAGGAACCAAGACATAAAGACAAAACCATGTTCTTAAAATTTGAAAAATCAAGTTTGTTTAGGTTAAGTTGTCAAAAGCATTCCTAAAATGTATTACTGGCAGCGGTCGTTTCTATAACATTTTATGTTGTCTGCAGGAATTCTGCGGCGTGTGTTTATCTCACCGCTTAATGCAGAGTCATGGGTGGATTTTGTTCAGACAGAGCTCAAATTAAATTTCACAGTGTGAAGCGTTCCCTGCTGACATTTTTTATTCTTTTTTTTAAATAATGTTAGCGCTTTGACATCTGTAGAAGTGTCTTAATGTAACTTATGTTTCTGCTTATTGTATCTCTAGGAAACTCATAAAATATACAGACACAAACTGGAGGAGCTCACCAATCTTCAGGCGACATGCAGCAGCTCCATCAGCAAACAGAGAAAATGTCTGAAAGACCTGAGGCTTAGCTTGAAAAAGTGAGTACTGCCAGCATTTAGGGGAAAGAAACATTTTTTTTGTTTGGTTTCAAACCAGTAAGACTCGTTTAATGATGTGCTTGGACTGAAGTGTCTGTCTATATTGCCTTTCAAAAATCTCAATAGTTCTTTAACTTTTCCACATTGTTTAATGTTTCAACCAAAAGCTTCTGTCTAAATACAAGACAATCTAATAGAGGCTGCAAAAGAATAAAGACTTTGCAACTGTTCGCCATCCAACCGGATAGCAGTTGCACATTATTGAGGTTTGTGGGTGTAATGCCACAAAACATGACAAAGATGACATATGGATACAATTGCAAGACACATTCTCATTCTGATTCCAGTTACAGGTGTAGATGGATGTTACTGGGTTACTGCCTTAAAAAAAAACATATTTTTCTGGCACTAAAATTTTCTTGCTCATCACCATTTACTCTGGTCTTCACAGGTGTGCGCAGACATGTGATGAAAATCAGCTGAAACTAATAACAGACATCAAATCACAAATCAAAGAAAAAGAAAATGTTTTCTTTGATATGGAAGCCTATTTGCCAAAGAAGAATGGGTGTGTGCTGTTTATTTTTTCCATGCATTTGTTCTTTTCGTTATTCGGTAATATCAGAACTGTCTTTAATCCAGGAAACTGTACTGACCTGTTTTGTGTTTTTTTATTTCAGGCTGTACTTGAGTTTGGTCCTGGGCAACGTGAACGTGACGCTCCTCAGTAATCAGGCAAAGTATGGAAAATGCAAAACGTGATGACTCCAAGATAGAAAAGAAGATGTTGTCTACTTGCCAATCTCACCCAGGTTTCATTTGTATAGATTTGCCTACAAAGACGAGTACGAGAAGTTCAAGCTTTATATGACAATAATCCTGATGTTTGGAGCCATAACCTGCCTCTTTTTTCTTAACTACCGGTAAGGTAATGCTTCCTCTTAAAGGAGTAGTCTTATAATGTTTTCTTAAATGATTTTTTTATTATTATTCAATCTTCAGAGTCACAGACGAAATCTTCAACTTTTTGCTGGTCTGGTACTATTGCACTTTGACCATAAGGGAAAGCATCCTCATCACAAATGGTTCCAGGTGTGTTTTGACGATGATCTCATAAAGATTTCTACATTTGGGTTTTGAAAATAATGCAGCTGTTTTTGCTCTCCGTCCCTTTTTTTCCGTTTCAGGATCAAAGGCTGGTGGGTGTCTCACCATTATGTGTCCACTTTCCTGTCAGGTGTTATGCTTACCTGGTGAGATACCTGTTTAACATGATATTCAGTAACATGAAGGTGAAAATTCATAAAATGCTAAAACATGTTTCCGTTTATCAATGTATGTTTTCAAAGGCCTGAGGGACAAATGTATCAGATGTTTCGAAACCAGTTCCTTGCGTTCTCCATTTATCAGAGTAAGTCTTGTGGTTTGTTTACCCAGATTTTAGCTTTTTCCAAAAAGGTTTTCTCTCTCGTTTAATGTTCTCTTTTTATTTTACATGTTTGTATATTTGAAAGCAAAGCATACAGTGCTGTGAAAAAGGATTTCATCATCCACCAGGACTTTTATTAGGTGTAATGAGTCCCTCCAGAAAGCTGCGATTGCAACTATTAATGCAAATTCACTCATCATTTTCAAATTTTATGTATTTTCACCAGTCGTCACAACTTCTTTGCAAATCTGACCAATAATTTTAATGTTTTCTGTATTTCCTTCTTTTGTGAAATGCAGTATCACAGTTTGAACTTTAAAAACCATATTGATAAAAAATAGTCCCATTCATAGGGCAAAACACAGACACCTTAAACCAATAATTATGGCTTGCATGTTTGTTTGTTTTTTTTATGTTAGCATGACAGCATATTTGCAGCTAACCAGGATTGGTGGCACCGGCGTGAGCTTTTATCTCACTTTACAGCGTTTAGCACACTGCCTGCACAGTGGAGGGTTAAAAATCAGCTGTAGAAAAAAATCCTTGTTTCCTGAATGAAGGGCTGTGACTAAACATTTCCATTCTTAACATATGGTCCTCCTAAATTTTCCCTGTCCAGAAAGTGAAACAAAATACAGTAAAGTTGGAAAATATTCCGTTTGAAGCTTCAACTTGTTATATTTTGATTTGAGCAGTTAAACACATATAAACAGTCTCTTCTTCTTCTTCTTTTTCTTAGCTACAGAGGACTTTGAATCAGAGATCGCTTTCTTGATCAGAGAACTGAATATGCCAATTGTGCCTAATCAGTGCTAATCACTATTCTGAAATCATATGGAGAGATAGATTTTGTTCTGTTATTTAAATACATTAAAACTAGAAACTTAAGACTATTTTTGGTCTATAAATACCTAACAGCATTTACTTTCATAAACCATCTTGTTCAATAAAATCCATCAAAATGCTTGGAACAAAAAAAAACCTACTGGTATGAGTGTGATCAAGAAAGTTTCATTACTGATGAAACTTTCTTTGTTTAGTCAGTATTTCTCCTCCCAGCTTCTCACAGTTCTATCAAAGCCAGTAGCAGTAGTGAGTTTGTCTTTCAGGGCGGTTTCATCTGAAAATTCAACAAGTGAAAGTCAATATCCAAGAAAAAATAAATAAAAAAATCACCTGCTGGGCATTTAAACCGTTGACAAATATTTGCTTCAAGCAAGCAAATTTTCCCTGACTTCCAATGTACATATTGATCAAATGGATAAATAAGCTTTAAATTAATAAAATTTAGGCTGTTTTGAAAAGTTCATATCCAAATTTGGAGAATATACACCGTGTTCCAAATTATTATGCAAATTGGATTTAAGTGTCATAAAGATTACATTTTTTGTTGTGCTATTAAACTTATAGATGGTATTGTGTGTCAGGGCTCTGAATCACTATAATTAATTTCAGAGAGCTGGGTTGATTAGTTTGTCTGGTGAGCTCAATTAAAGGAAATCTACTTAAGAAGGATGTTCCACACTATTAAGCAGGCCACAGGTTTCAAGCAATATGGGAAAGAGAAAGGATCTTTTTGCTGACGAAAATCATCAGATAGTGTAATGCCGTATGACAAGATATGAAGACATTAGATATTTAACGAAAACTGAAGCGTTATCTTACTGTGAAGAGATTTGTGGCCGATTCAGAACAAAGATGGGTTTGTACAGATAAAGGCATAATGAGGAAGGTTTCTGTTCAAATTCATCGGATTAAGAGAGCAGCTGTTAAAATGCCCTTACAAAGCAGCAAACAGTTATTTGAAGCTACTGGTGCCTCTGGAACCTCAAGGTGGAGGATCCTCCAGAGGCTTGCGGTGCATGAACCTAATATTTGGTCGCCCCTAACCAGAGCTCACAAGCAGAAACGGTGGCAGTGGGCCCAACCGTACATGAAGATTAATTTTCAAACAGACTTGTTCACTGATGACTGCTGTGCAACCCTGGATGGTCCAGATGGACGCAGTAGTGGATTGGTGGTGGACGGTCACCACATCCCAACACGGCTGTGACATCAGCAAGGAGGTGGTGGAGTCATGTTTTGGGCCGAAATCATGGGGAGAGAATCATTGGTCGACCCCTTCAGAGTCCCTGAAGGTGTGAAAATGACCTCAACAAAGTATGTGGACTTTCTGACTGATCACTTTCTTTCATGGTTCAAAAAGAAGAGCCGTACCTTCAGTAGCAAAATCATCTTCATGCATGACAATGCACCATCTCATGCTGCAAGGAATACCACAGTGTCATTGGCTGATATGGGCATAAAAGGGGAGAAACTCATGGTGTGGTCACCATCCTCCTCTGACCTCAACCCTATTGAGAACCTTTGGAGTTTCCTCAAGCAGAAGATCTGAGGGTGGAATGCAGTTCATATCAAAACAGCAGCTCTGGGAAGGTATTCTGACATCCTGCAAAGAAATTCAAGCAGAAACTCCAAAAACTCACAAGTTCAATGGATGCAAGAATTGTCAGGTGATATCAAAGAAGGGGTAAACATGTTAACATGTAACTCGGTCTGTTAAGATATTTTAGAAAATCTGCTGTGCATAATAATTTGGAGCAGTGCATTTTGAGTTTTTTATTTTTGAAAAAAATACTGTTCTCATGGGGAGCTTTGTTCAGTAAAATTTGATTTATACTGTAATAGTTCATGACTTAAATTATACAGACCATCATTTGCATTAACCATTTAGAAAATCTGAGAAAATATCACTTGCATAATAATTTGGAACACGGTGTAATGTGTTGCACAATAGTGATTAAAATCATTGCTTATTGATACTCATTATGTGGTAACTTTCATCAGTCTCAGGCGATGGTTCAGATTGAAAAACATCTAATTCAAATAATCCCTGCTCATAATTTCAGGGTACAAAACCTTAAATGGTTGGATTTTTATTTTTCTAAGCAGATATAATTGGTGTGTTTGTATTTTCTCTCTCCCTACATATATATTTTTCTGTGAAATCAGTTTATCCTTATCATGTTTCTATAATCCAATAATTATATTACTATCATTTCTACAATTCTAGGCTTTGTTCAGTTCCTCCAGTACTACTACCAGAGCGGCTGCTTATACAGGCTGCGTGCTTTGGGAGAGAGAAATCAGCTTGACCTCACAGTGGGTGAGTTGTACACTATTTTTGGTGCTAGTCATTTCAATCGTTTGAACCCTTGAGTCATCTGCAGCGGCATGTCTAGAAAATTGGGGTAAAGGTGAAGAATGGAGACAGCTGTAGCTCTTACTCTGTTGGGATGCAGATGTCTGGGAAACTCGAGTAAGGCATCTTCAAGCTGTCTCCAATGTCAGATTGTTGTGCATAAAATATAAAGTAGTAGTATAATAATATCTTAATTATTCTGTGGCACGATAAGGTTATAGTTGGGTTTCTTTTGCAGAGGGATTTCAGTCGTGGATGTGGAGAGGGCTCACTTTCCTTTTGCCTTTTCTGTTCTTTGGCCACGTAAGTCGAACAAGTCTTGCCTTTCTGCTTGTATTTAATGCATTAAAATACAATTCTGAGTTATGCCACATCACATTTAGCATTTGTAGCCATTGTTTGTTCTGATAGGCTGTTTTAAAAAATGCAAGCCTTGAATGAAAATTTGCTCTTGCCACTTTACTGCGTAAAGTCAATATAAAAGGCGATGCTTAATCTGTTTGCAGTTTTGGCAGCTGTACAACTCTGTGACCCTGTTTCGCTTGGCAAGACATGATGACTGTAAGGAGTGGCAGGTAAGGATCGGGATGATGGATGCCGTCTTTCAGTCAAAACACATCTTGGTTTCAAGAAAATAAAAACTATTTAAAAGGATTTTTTTATGTCAAACATCAGCATAATTTCGTCATATGGGACTCCTATTTTCTGGGGCTTTAAAAAAAAAATCAGGTTTGATGAAACTTAACGGTTTTTGTCCTACTTCATACATTTCTGGCTTTGCTTTGAACATCATAAGATTTATTCACTAGTGTTCCAGCTGCTTTTCCCAACACATGCTGTCATCAGCAACACAGAAAGCAAGACGCATAAGGGAACTGAAGCAGCCAATACTGTTAGTTCTTCACTGTAATGTCACTATAAAGGGAGAAAAACACTTTGTCACGGGAAAACCAAGATTTATTAGCTCAGCAAAATATTATGCATGGTTTATAATACAGCTCATAAGCCATGCACTCTGATAGTCTTAAAAACATTGGCCATGCAGGTTTCAGCTGCACTACTTGATTACTAATCATGTGGGTACAGCTGATGAAACATATTGGATGTAAAATGAGGGTCAGGAGTTGAGTTTAATAAGGGAGTCTGATGCTGATCATTTAGAAGTGATTTAACATTGTTTACACTTCTACAAAAATACATTTAAAAAAATAGCTATTTGTAAAGTCACCTCATTGGCATGTTTACATGTTTTTGTTTACCATATTCAGTGTAGACAGAAAATCTCAAATGATACAAATAATTTTCTGAAAAAGAAGCTAAACGATACACGGTGATATTTGTGTATGACTGCAACTTCAATGCAAGTGACTAGGGTTTAATTTTGTTTTAATTTTAATAATATTCAGCTCAAAATTTAAGAGAAAACAAATTTTGTGTGTATGACTAAAGGGAAAGTTGGTTTCCATCTCAACCCGAACAAGTGGTGACGCAATCTTGTCTTTTTTTGTTTCATGAAATAATGCACAACATTTTTTCTAGGGAAATGCTGCTTTAAGAACAACATAGTTGATGTTTTATATGTTTAGTTTAGTGTAACAGTTTCACATTTAAAGTGCTAAAAATGATTTCTAGTACAGCTTTGGTTTCTGTTTATTTTGTAACCTTTTTTTTTTATATTGAAATAAGTTTTCTTTCCTTGCTTTCAGATATTTATGCTGGCTCTAACATTTCTCGTCCTCTTCCTGGGAAACTTTCTTACAACGTTAAAAGTGGTCCACCAAAAAGTTCAAAAGAAGGAGAAGGACATCTAAAAAAGTGACTGTGAATAAGTTCGGTGAAACCTCTCTGATCCTTGAAAGGACCAGCAATCACAGGTCAAACACGCACAATCGTTTACCGGACTGACCCCACACTGACCAGGCTGAGTCTGGACGGAGCTGAGGTTTCTCTCAGCCTTCGATGGCAGCAGCAGCAGCTTCCAGCCAAAGTGTCCCGCTGACAGTTACTTACTTTACAGTAACTTGATGTTGCTGTGATACAGTGTGGATGATAACCAAACAGGAGGAGCAGTTTCTTTCTTTATTCTGTGTACATATTGTGGACAGAATGTGTTTCTATGGATTTGTGCATGAGTTTCGGAGCACCTTCGCTCAAATCATTATGCAAGGACAGGTAGCAGAACAGAACAAAGTTTGCCTTTCAACACTTGAACGTCTGCCATGCGCGTATACTTCTGTGAAGTAGCAATGGTCAAACTGGCGCTGGCTTGTATTCTCTTTGGCACCTCAGTCAATGAACTTTTTTTTCTTCATGGACATTTTAAAACCACTGTCATGTTACTTCAGAGCAAACCAACACACAGTTCAAGCCCATGACTCTAAAAGCATTCGTTAAAGGGAGGGGGAAGGGTCCTCACTGGTGTACTTTGCTCTATTTACAGTCAAAGGGAGCTTTTTTTGTTGTTGTTTTTAGCCAGAAAACTTCCATTAAAAAGGGAATTTGACAAATGTTAAAAACCGACTTCAGTGAAACGGCAAGGAAGCGGACATAAAAATGTAGCTTGTGATTTCCCAAAATATTTTTTACAGACATAGATGCTTTACATTTTACATCTTAACATTTTGTTAAGAAAACGTCTAGCAGAAATTTGGCTGATGGTCTTAATCTTGCCGAAGAAACTTAAAAGTTCAAAATGCACTCTTCAGGTCCTGACCGTTCTGGTTTCTTCTGTTATTTTGTTACATAATGTTGTGCAAGTGATCAATTGCTGCTGTTTGTGCCACTACTCAGATTTATTCAGTTAAGAGTACTATTGTTGTTTTTTTCTGTTTTAAATTACATAAGCGTACCACTATTCTGTAATGGTGCACATTAATTTTTATTTTTGATTAAATCATTCACTGTAATGTTTTTTTTCCCAGTCTTTTTAATTGGTTATTTAAAAATTTGAGTGTTCGTTGCCTTATTCTACCCCCGAAAAAAGAAATCTTCCATGCTATTTTGAAAATGCCACAGTTAGTTTTTTATTATTATTATTTCAACAAATTGTAGCTCCTTCAGAGAGCACTTAGAACTCCTTTTTATTGAGGGGGAAAATTGAAGCTTGTTGGGGATCAGGTGGTTACATTTCATGTCATAATGCACAAATAATCTTTTTTCGCAGTGTGGCTGTTCATTTCATGTGTACTGAAGTGTGGTCAGTAACAGGACATGTGCCAGTTTCTTTAACCTGTGTATGTTGTTGTGAACAAAATCCATGCTACATTAAACACAAATATGCAACTGTTTATGTGAAGATCCAGACAATATTTGCATTTATTTTAATTTTAGAATACTGATGGCACTTGACATTTAATGTGCTAGTTTATTTTCTGCCTCAAGTGGGCGCTGTTGGTAAAGTTAAGAATTACTAACCGGCCTAATGTGGCCATGTTGGTAGCCAACCAGTGCTACTTTAAAGTTACAGTACCATTACATACTGAAAACCAACAACTATTCTATGTAGGATTATGTTGCCTACGAATTTCAGCTCAAGAACAGATCACCTCCATTAATAAATAGGTATAGACAACTTTCTGCAGTTGTGCAAAATACTTTCAGGAAAAAAAAATACTTGTACATAAACACAAAAAGTATAAAACTTATACAAGAAGTGTCTTGTTGTATGCTACATTAGAAAATGTCATTACAACTTGCAAAACTGTCCTTCCTGCTGCAGCAATCGCAATTTTTGTTGCGCTGTTGAAGATTACTAACCGGCCTTCCGGGGTGCACAAAAGGCGCATCCTATCAGGTTTTTTTTTTTTTTTTTTACTTTCCTATCTCTGTAGGACGCAAATTATATTTGGCATCTCAAGTGTTCAAATGCGTTGAAGCAAAGGATCCTCTAACAATTGCCTGCAAGAGCGTGGGATCCTGAAAGTTTGTATCTTCACAGAATAAGACATTTTTTCTTCCTCTTGTTGTTCCTCTGTTTTCGGTTGAAGGCCAGAGCTCTTTTTGTCGCCTCTCTGAAAATGTCCTCCACGTTCTCCTGATGTTTGGCCGAACACTCAAGATAGAGCTCCGCGTTCATCTCCTGCCGAGTCTCCTCTCCCTAGGCCCAAACACACCAAGAATTACACTGCGTGGCTGACAGTATGGCAGCATGCAAATAAAAATAAGCAATTGGGACATGATAGAGATAATGTGGTTTAAATGTTTGGTTTGGCCGCTTCCTCTTTCACATTGCTCTGTGCCTCCTGCAACCTCGCTGAAAAGGTTCTGCTTCGTAGATCAGTAAATGCTGATGCACTTTTCTTACCTGAACATACGTAATGGGATTCAGATTCATGGCCTTCAATTTCCTTGAACACTCTTTATCCTTCCTGAGGTCAGTTTTGCAGCCAATCAGGATCACTGGTGTGCCCCTACAGAAGTGCTTCACCTCCGGGTACCACTAGATAAATAGGAGAGTTGAACATTTTGTTTAGAACTGGAAGCCTGGGCTATGTGATTGCATTACCGTGCTTGTTTTTGCTTGACTGAATAATCTGTATGGAGGTGTAAACAGCGATAGTTCTTGAGTTAATCAGCAAAAAGAATGCAGTACTTCTTCAACATAGCTTTCACTATTAATCATTAGCAGATAAAACCTGAAACTCCACTTTGGCAGAAAGAATCACTATCCATTTCTTTGTGCCTTGTGTGTGTGTATAGCTTGACACAATGCATGTTGGAGGTGTGCACCTTGATCATAACATTCTCAAAGCTGGTAGGGTTGGTCACATCAAAGCAGATTAAAACCAGATTAGCTTCTTGGTATGACAGTGGCCTCAGTCTGTCATAGTCCTCTTGTCCTAAAGAAACAAAAGCACAAGCTATGTGGGTAAAAGAACAGCTTTAGAGAAGAAGTCATGCATGGTAATGCACAGCAGAACTGAGCAACACAGTATTTCTCTCAAGAATAAATTTACCAGTGCAATGTATCTGAAAAAGCTGCGAGTAAAGACAAAAAAACCACATCCTGAATAAGGCTTCCCTCTCTACAGATGCAAGGCGCCCTGCCAAAAGATAAGTTTCAGCACAGACTGTGATGACTTTCTAAAATGAAAACATTTCAGTACTGTGCACCTTTTCCCATGAATCTTACAGGAAGCTGTGTGATAATCATGTACTTCTTATTCCTGGGTAATTATAAAATAGAAAATAATTTTAAAAAAAAGAAACCACAATTAATGCAACACTACCATGAACATATGCAACCAGTCAGTATGGGAAACGAGGTTTGCTAATTCAGTTCACAAAAAACAGAAACTGTACAAAAGATCTTTGATCTTTGACACAGAATACTAAATATGTAGAGCTTTTGTTTTTTTAAAGAAAGCACTGAAGTCGATGCACATCTTGACATAAAAATATTACAAACCAAGCTAAAACTAAATAAAAATTATGTATTTTTTTAGTAAGAAATACTAGAAAATAGTATTTAGCAACCTAAATATGTTGTATTTTATATTAGTATTTAATGAAGGGTTGGTTATCACTAACTTGTCAGTTTCTCTGTCATAAATATCAACTTTTTCTACTTCCTCAACATTTGCTGCTCACCTAACAATTCAGTGACCAATAAACACAGACCACAAGTTTATTATCTAAAATAAACACTTTGAAATGTGTTGCCATCCCCATTAGTTTACAGCATTGCTGACTCTGGGCCAGCATGCACTATTTTATTGTCAACATGTGAACAAGGTGTGTGACCGAAGAGTTCCTTCTTGGAAGCTTCTTGACCCTTTAGTACAATGGGTCAAGAAGTGAAATGTGTTGTTCAAAGAGTAAAAACGGGATGAATTGTAATAAGGAAGTGATATTTTTCTTACCGGCTGTGTCATACAGGTTGAGCTTAATCTCTTTTCCTCCCAGGGAGATAGTTGTGACATACTTTTCAAACACTGAGGGAGCATATTTCTGTTTAGGAAAACAAAAAGAAAGATTCATTTTTATAACTGAATGTTTAATATCAACTTCAGATCACATTAAGTCGTTTTTTTTTTACATTAAATCTTTCACATTTATCATGTAAAGTGTTGTCTGTATATTAAAGTCTCAATGGGAGCTCCTCTTACCTCTGGAAAATCACCTTTGGCATAAACCATCAGAAGAGAAGTTTTCCCACAGCCTCCATCTCCCACAATCACAATTTTAAGTTCTTCTACCTTTTTTGTGGTACCGCTGCCGGGTCCGGCACCGTTTTGTGTCATGTTTTGGTTCCCTCGAAACAGTCAAATACGTGCCAGGCAGTACGAGGCAGAAGGTGCGCCCTCCAGATTTTAGTGAGAGATTTTGTGAAAACAGGTAAATCTACATTTGGATCGAGTTGAGATCACATAGACAGGAACAGGCATGTCTCATGGTTTACCAGGTAGTTCAAACAGCTCACCACTTCCTCTTCCTGTCAACATGACGCCGTTTCCAACGGTCCCCCCCCTACACTTCTCTCCTGCCCCATCAACAGGCATGCTCACAGAGAGCTGCAGAAAGCCTGCAGCCGAACTGCACATGTATAGTTACCAAGACTGGCTACTCCTCCTTCCTCTTCTGCTCATTTCATCCTGTGGGTGTGGGCTCAAAGTGAGGGACAGCCTCCACTGAGTGTGGATTTGTAAGGAGGGAAGATAGCACTTAACCTAAAAACATGAAGGCTTTTGTACAGGCTTTTGTTTTATCACTATAAAACCATTTCTTACTTCTGTGGTTCAGAAAAGTGTGAGGATGCCTTGGTGGCGGTGAATGTAACCTCACACCTTCTTGAAAACTGTTTTTGTGCATGTGGAGGCAGGTGAAGAAACTGTGAAGTCTAATTTGACTTCACAGTTTATATCAATAGATTTGCTTAAGAGAACTAAGATACAAAAAGTTATATTTGACGTGTTTGTGTGTTTCAAGTTCAGCTGAGTTTTAGATTTACATTTTAAATTATTTCCATTCAACAAGGAAGTTTTCTTCTGATAATTGAGACGCCACTGCTCAACAGGTAAAACAATGGAAAAGGAGTGTCATTTAAAAAAAGAATCAATTTACATTTAATAAAAATTGGCTTGATGAAAACAATTTAAACCCTCTTCAACAATCAATGGAATTTTTTTATTAGCATTACAACAATCAAATATTTCCACAATTGTGGACCAGCTGTTTTCCATGTTCCCAGTGGTATTTTGAAGATTTATGTTTGGCGAATAGCTACAAGTCTCTGAGGTTGTAAGGCTACCTTGTCACCAACCTAGAACTCCCTCAGATTCAACTCTAAAATATTGGTCAAATTAAACAATTACTTTAAATGTTGAGTCTGTCTGTAAAATCAAGAAGTTTTTTTTTTTTATATTCAGATGATACTAACCTAAAACTTGCTCCATTCTCGTGTTCGGGTTGAATTTTGGGTAGGAAAAATCATGAGTCATCCACCAAGTCTTCAGAGGACTTGATTTTATGCAGTCATAAACAGCTTATTCTTTGTAAACAACATTCCAAAGCAGGTTTCAGCATCTCACCAGGTCAAAATGAGAAGGTACTTTGAGGCGTATCGAACAACACAATCAGTGTGTCATGAGTTTTAGTCGTGGGTTAATGTGTAAAACTACAGCTAAACCCTGAGGCAGACATGAACTATCTGGCTCGGATTAGGGAGGTATCGATGCACAATAGGCTTAAACAATCACTCTTTGCTAAAAAAAATAAAATAAAATAATCAGGATAGTAAATGTAATTCACAGTGCTCTAAAAGTAAAGTATATTTTTCAAAAACAATTTTGGAAAAGGTTTAACTGATGATGATTACAGAATAATACAATCTGCTGGGGTAGAGTGAGTAGATCACAGGGAGTGAGCGTTCATCATCAGAACATACCAACATGTTCTTGAATGGACCAGCTTACTTAACATGAAGGCATTTCAGCTGAAACTGAGGTAGGCTGTAAAGTCAAATTTGAAGATTTATGTTAGAAGACAGCTAGTAGAGGAAGCTATCCCTTGTATTATTTGAAAAGGGTATTTTAAGCATTTTATAAATTATGATTTGTACATTATTAATTCAACAATGTCAGCCTGTATCTAAAATAATGTTCCCTGCACATGTTGTGTAATTTATATTTGGGTGATGCAATCCTTTCAAGTATGGGCCTGAAAATCTTTTATAAAACATAAAATAGCACAAAACTCCAAAATTAGTGTACAGTCTTTATTTAAACGTCATAAACATACAACTAATAAGACTACAAGAAAAACTGTAGAGTATAACTAAAACAAATGATTGAAAGTTACAAAAAATAAACCTACATACAACACCAT
Organism: Xiphophorus hellerii; assembly: GCF_003331165.1. NCBI lineage: Eukaryota > Metazoa > Chordata > Actinopteri > Cyprinodontiformes > Poeciliidae > Xiphophorus > Xiphophorus hellerii. The sequence continues at coordinate 14,876,794 of NC_045679.1, forward strand.
CAATATGAAAATTACAAGTCTCTAGTAACAGCACTGGATCAATAAAACTATAAAGCTTTAAGTACATGTTCAGCACAACCTGGCAGCTTTAAGATTAAATCATTGTCCCTAAAGGCTCCATTTCAAGCTGTGGGGAAAAAAACCCCTGTCTAATAAACAATAAAACGTGCTTGCATGACTTACAGAGTGAAACTCGAAGCTTCACATATGCGTAAAAAGGTGGTCTGTAAATGTGTCCTAGAATGTCCACACGCACACAGCCCTTTATCAATAAACAGAGAACAATTCTTGAAATATTTGTCGCCGAGCAGAGAGAGAAAGAGAGAGAGAGAGAGAGAGAGTGAGACAGCTGTCCTGCGGAAAAGAGGCCAATCCCCTGTGTGGAATATTCCAGTCTGTCAGCGGTAAACTGAGCGGCGCTGGCGAGCGGGGAATTTTTTCTCCCTGCTTTTTTCTGCAAACACAAGGCTATAAATACCTTCACTGGTGGGTTTCGACACAAAACTGTCCACTAAAGTGACATTTTCACTGCTCCGAACACAAAACTATTAAATAAATGCGAGGTTAACAGGCCTCTGAACCACAGCCGGGTTTTTGTGCCCTGCTATTTATCTCGCAGGCAACTCCATCGCATTGAAAAAGGCAACATTAACCTTGAAATGCACCTGGAGACCCCCCTCCTTTGCGCAAGCGAATCCAGACCCTCCCACCTATAATTTAACTCTTTCCCCGAAGTTAACTGTAAGAACCCGATCTTATTTGTTTCCACTATCTGGTCTGCGGCGCCTTAAACTCGCCGTGCTGGTCGCTCGCTGATCCGCCGGTTTCTGCCTTGAAGCACCCTTCACCTAGATACAACACAAACGGGCTTGCCGCAGCGGATTCCCGTTGACCTTATATGGCAGTGTGTGTGGGGGTTGTTGTTGCAAAGCTCTCGAGCTCTCATGGCAACCATCCAGTTCTCGGATTACAAGTCAGCCTAGCAACTGCCAGCCTGAAAACGCTTTTATGATCAAAGTTTCACCCCCTCTCATGGAGAGTCCACCATTTATCCTCTTTTTTTTTTTTTTTTTTTTTTTTTTTTACTAAACAGCATTTGGACGATAACCACATTCGTTACAGTCGTCATATTTGGTTCTGAGTGCCGAAAACATAGAAGGAAGTGTTCCGACAAAAAAAAAAAAAAAATAAGGGCGCTTTCAGAGCCTCACCCAGTTATGGCGCAGCAACATTTCACAGCACAGTGCTCCTTTTGTCTGTTAAGAAGCCATTTTGAGACAGAGAACTGAGCAAGAGCAGCCTCCTGACCGCCAAAAGGTTTATTTGGATGTAAGGAATCAGTAGAAAAACACAAGATTTCCATAAGATTGCTTTTTGCTCGTTTAAGATTTGGATTACATATTTTGAATATCAACTGTAAGTTTGCTGTATCATTAAAAAAATGTGGGCTACAGCAGTTTTTTCCTATAATCGTTTTGTCAAGTTTTAAAAGTCTGTGGCTAATATGTTCACGTATAAGCAATTAAAAATTTAGATTAAATAGCTAAAAAAAAAAAAAAAATCCGTTACCTTATTAAAACATTTCCATGTAGGCTTAAATGATGTAGCTCAGTTAGAAATGTCGAAAATGGACGAGGTTATACTCGACTTCAATCCTGTCTTGAGGAGAAGAGATGGTTTTGCATATTGCCCACACAGATGATGCTTGAAGATGCATTTTCGCTGGCTGTCAGATGGGGTATGCTTGCCAGTGATGAGAGGAAGAAAAAAAAAAGAAAGACTTTTTGAAAAGAGGTCTAACTGTCGTGCTAATGGAATTCCTTCCTTTTCAGGAGACGCATTCCCACCCCCTATTAAAGCCATTATTAAAGGATCCGAAGATGGGGCTGAAAACATCCCTCCTGTCCCTGCGTTTAGGCCTGTTAACTGCATTCACCAAAGTGTTGAGGTAAATATTTTCACAATGAAAAAGCTTTCCCTCCATCGGTTTTCTATTAGGTTTTGGATTGTTTGGGATTTAAATATTACAAGAAATATTTTTTGTAAAAAGGACTACCTGAATATGCTTCTTTTAGATATTTAGGTATACCCTTGAGGCAAGGTCAGACAGGCGTTTGCACTTTGGACGTGTTTGGCTCTGAAATGGCGAGTGGACGACTCGAACCTAAACGTGGTTCTGGTTGTTTCCACCGTTCCAGGGCAGGGTACAAGACGAGCCATTTTGCTGTTTTGAGAGGAAGAATGTTGACAATTAATAAACAAAACAAAGAATTAGAAACACAATACATTTTTGTGAAAAGATATTTGTTATTTATGGCCTGCTTTGGACAAGTTGCACTTAAACATGTACAGAAATCAATGTCAACATATGAAACTGAAAAAAAAGTCGTTTTCATAATAGTTACTGCATGCCTCACAATTGACATTGTTAAACAATCAAAAATGTTACATTATATATTAAAATAATTAAAACTTACTTATTGCTACTCACTTCCTACAAGGCCATAACAGGAATAGTAACATCTATCACTTTAACTGTTTTCATGTCTAATTTAACATCTCCAATCACTTAAAACAGTTTATTCACATTTGGTTTTTCACTTAACAAATATAAATATTATATGGGTGTGCCATGACCTAGTTAAGACAAAGATGGATTCCAAGCAAAAGAAAAAAAAAGGTTGAAAATGTCACAGGGTATTACATCCAGTAGCTACATTCTCTTCCAATCTTCCCAATCCTTTAAAAGGAGCAAACATACGTTTTATCATAGTCCGTAAAGAGATGAGGAAACCAAGTGTAAAGATCCCTTTTGGAACAAAGGAAACCCATATAGGCCATTGAGTCCTGTTTTAAGGAAAATGGCTGCCGAGAGAGCGTACTCAGCCCCCTCTCCCTGCTCTCTCTGTTGAAGGACTCCTGAGCCGTTGCCTCTAATAGCAGGCAGCTCCACCGCTGCCGGGCTCTGATTGGCCCGCCGAGCTGCCGCTGTTAACCAGCCAATTGCCCGAGCACTGCAAAACAACAGGCAATGTCAAACAAAACCCAGTTTGCTCGACAACACGCTCTTCGTTGAAACAAAACAAAAAAACAAAAAAAAAAAAAGAAGAAAGCTAAAGATCAGGAAATACCAGTGAATTTTGAATAGTTTGATGACTATAATAAGTCAGGCATTGCTGTTTGTTCTAGTTCGTCCGTTAAGTGTCAACTGCCAGAAAGAAACGAAACAAGCCGCTGCATTCCAATAGTCACAAACGTTAAAGAAACTGTAGAAACCAGCTGCTAACTAACCAAATGTCCCTTTTAAGTCGTATTAATTTGATTTAAATGCAACATAAGTAGCCAACTGGAGTCTCTGGAAGCACTTGGGTTTCATTTTTCTATTTTAAAATATGCAGCGACACGTCTGTATAGCACACAGCTCGTACCCGAAACACCTTTATTAGCTTTCAGATGCAGTTAAGAAGATATTGCCCTCTGAGTTTAGCTTGTTTGCCGTTTAAGTCAACGCAATCAGCAGATTCAACACTGTTACTCAGAGTTATAAGTCTAGTGATTTAAGCGCACTAGACTATCACTAGAGCTCAGATTCCCATATGTTTTAGGTGTATTTGTGCTATTGTTCCTCGTGTTTATCCATTATGATTTTTTAGTTGAGTTTACGATGGAAATGGAAGCAACTTTGTGGCGAAAGTGCGATGTGCGCAGGGGGTGGGCAAGCCTAGCGGTGTATTGTGGGAGAGACAGCAGCTAGAGACCAGAGGCACACACACACACACACGCAATATGTGCTGGCTCTCGCCGAAAAGGAGGCAGTATTCTTCAAGCGAAATCATGTAATGTAAACGGAGAAAGCAAGGCGATTTCATCTTTTTGTGTATTTAAAAAAAAACACTCGATCGGACTAACCATGTCCAAGCCAGCGGAGAGGAACAGATTGAACGAAGACCATGGGAGAAAGCAGAGTTCAAGTAAGCTTGTTCTTTTTTCTTCTTTCTCCAGCTTTACTAATGCCTGTTTTTCCGTAAGTGGGATATACGCTACATCCAATTTTCATTTCCCCTCATTGCCGGAGTCATGCATGTGTAGCGCTGGGCTGTTTTAAAGTGTTTGGAAGGGCTGGTTGGTCGGGAGACTGTTTAGCCCTGGCTCCCGATAACGCTAGCTCTCCTCTCTCCCTGTCGCTGGCTGCCGTTTCAGGTTTGGCGAACGGCATGGACAGTCATCCCGTCTGCGGCTCGGCGGAGAAGAAGAGTCACCACTGGAGAAGTTACAAGTTGATCATCGACCCGGCGCTCAAGAAGGGATCCCACAAACTCTATCGCTACGATGGGCAGACTTTCAGCATGCCCGTAAGTGGCGCCGTTGATGCGGCCAAAAAGGCTACAATAGTAACCGAGGAGCCGACCTCCATGATGCCGTTACTATGTGGCTGTTTTGCCGTGGCATATTCAACATCCTCGAACACCTGTTTCACCAAGCAACAATTCCGATTTTTTGCACGACTACTTTGCAACAAGTTAATACGGTGTGAACCTGGCTAACAGGATCGTGTCCCATCCTTATCTCCAACAGAACCCAGGGATACCACCGGTGGACCTGGTCCGTGACCCGAGGATCGGACGTCTCTGGACAAAGTACAAAGAGACAGACCTACCGGTGCCTAAATTCAAGGTATCTGCCATCGGAGTCGAATGCCACATTGCTGCTTGAGGAAAACAGTTGCTGTCAGAAGTTGCAGACACACCCCCCTCTCTGTCATCTTTGGGTCTTGGAGTTAAAGTATGCACCGGTCAGGCATAACATTATAATCAACATGGGTATCCCGACTGAAACTGGAATGTACTTTGTTTTCTGACAACTTTTTGTCTGAATCAACATTCATTCTTCAGCCATTTGAGTTGGATTGGACCCCATGAACCAGACCCTGCTCACTAGGGCATCGCTTTTACTTCTTTGGACGACTGCAGACCAGAAAGGCCACAAGAGCTGCAGTTTTGGAGATGCTTTGATCCAGTTGTAAAACTTACTTCGGTCCTTCTGCTTGTCCATTTTTCCTGGATCTAACACATCAACCCCAAAGATAAAATGTTCTCTTGCTGCCTAATATAGCCCACATGCTTAACAGATGCCATGATGAAGAAATAATTATTGTCATTCATGTCACCTGTCTGGGGTCATAGTGTTATGCCTGATTATTGTATATCAATGTGTGGATACATTGTTACATTTATGGATCTAAGTGCTTTAAGGAATTTATTGCAGCTTTTTATCCTTATCTAACCTGATAGAAATGACCCCACATAGTGCAACATTAAACTTTGACGGCCCTTCTCACCTCAACCCCTGTCATTCCTCTCCCAGATCGATGAATTTTATGTCGGCCCTGTGCCTCCAAAGGAGGTGACGTTCGCCAGGTTGAACGACAACATCAGGGAGGGATTTCTCACGGACATGTGCAAAAAGTTTGGAGATATCGAGGAGGTCGAGATCCTGTACAACCCGAAGAATAAAAAGCACCTGGGAATAGCTAAAGTTGTTTTTGAGAGTGTGAAATCCGCCAAGGTTGCTGTTCAGTCGCTGCACAACACGTCCGTGATGGGAAACATTATCCACGTGGAGTTGGACCCGAAAGGTAAACAGTGATTCATTCATCCAAAGCTTCTGCAGGGTTGCGTTTATGCAGAGCAGGATCAGTTATAAGTTGCATGAACATGGATTTGAAAGATTAGTTTTACATGTTTGTCTTGAATGATCACAATGACAGTAGTCACGTCTTTACATTTATGTGTGTTGCCTGGTTACATGGACGTAATTGAATTTCATTGAAAATGAGCCCGGTCCCATAAGCCCAGAGCTGGGGGTGCTGTGTACTCCCACTGAGCATAATTGTAGACTTGAAAACAAACAATACCAATCTGTCAGAGTCGCATGCACCTCTGTTGATTTCAATTGATGTATCTTTTAATAAATGAGAAATATTCTTTTTACACTTAATAAATCTATTCAAAGTTCCAAATGTCTTTCAAAATCAGCATCTGAAATGCATTTTACCATAGAGCATGTTAATATATTTTTTCTTAATATTTGTATTTATACGGAGTTAATTCAGTAATTTTTTAAGTGCACTTTGAACTGTTTTCATTCATTCCAAAAAACTAAACATGCGCTTTTTAAAAGCTAAGATGCAGTTATTGTATGCATTGATTAGTATTTGCACTATTTGTCTTTTTAGATTGCCATAACAATCTATATTTATTTATTTGAAGGCTTTTAACACTTTGATAATGCATCCTTTGATTTTGCCACTGTTCTGTTTTATTGGCCAACTGTTACAGAGATATGTATTACCAGCTAAAATTTCTGATCACTTTTTATTAGCCGCCCTGCTTCTTTCTAAATCTTGCATCAGACCGGCTCATTTTAACTGTCCTGCAGGTGAGAATCGCCTCAGGTACTTTCAGCTCCTGATGAATGGCAGCTACACACCACGGACGCTGCCTGTTGGCGGAGAGGAAAACAGGGACGTTTCCCCTCGGAGTCTTGCAGAGGCATTACTGGTAAAAAGAAACTTTTAGCAAAATATAAGGAGTATTTTTACACAATGTTGTCTTGATGATTGTTTCTATATGGTCAATTAGGTGTTGTTTGATTCTCATTTGACCAGTATTGTTATTTTGTAAAATCCAAGCCTGAAAAGAGATGTTATCTTGACCTTTGACTCTGGTCTGAACTCTCAAAGCTGTAAAAAACAATGCACTTTGACCTTGTTGTAAGATATTTCCTGAGCCCAGAAACCTACAAAGTTTTAGATCTTCTCTTCACTGAAATGTTGCTATGTTCATATAATCACTTTTTTTTTTTTTCAAATTGCTATACGTTTTTCCCAATATAACTTATTTTAATGTCTTTTTTTTAAGGCCTGTGAACCCATCCGCAGGTTGTCGGAGAGCAGCATGTCTATAGGAGGAGTGTTGCCACCCAGCAGCTCCACCACCCCCCTCAGCCTGGAGACGGGTTACTCCAGCATAAGGCAGGACACCCCCCAGTCCCAGGGAACCCCTCACACCCCTCGCCAGCCGGGTACGCCCTTCTCTCAGGACTCCAGTTACTCCAGCCGGCAGTCCACGCCTGCGTATCAGTCGAGCCGTCCTGAGAGCTCTGGAGGCTACAAGTCCCGCAGGCACGAGAGCAAGTTCCAGGACGCGTACAACCGCCGGCCGGAGAGGCCTCAGTACCGCAGCAACATGTATCGGAATACTCCGTCTGATCAAGCTTCTTTCAAGCAGCACCAGCTGACACCACCTGAACCTCCACCTTCAACCCCTTCCTTTAACTACACAGCGCCTCCTCCTGCTACGCCCAACTTTAAGTCCGCGTTCTCGCCCTACCAAGCCGCTTTGCCGCCTGCGTTCCCCCCGTCAGAGTCGCCGTACCATCACCCGGCTCAAAGGGACGGCGAGTATCTCCGACCGCCGCAGCCGCCTCCGACGGCCCCGACGGACGTCTTGCCCGTTAAGGAAAGACCAGAAACGCCTCCAATCCCAGAGCCGCCGCCGGAACCTGTTCCCCAACCCACCACCCCTCCCCCTCAAACACCAGAGCGCTGCCCTTCACCCGGCTCCCCGGCGCTGGATCCGGAACGCAACAGCCTGGACTCGCGTATTGAGATGCTCCTCAAGGAAAAAAGGACAAAGTTGCTGCCGTTTCTGGATGAGCGGGACTCGGACAACGAGGTGCGAATGGAAGGTAGCCCCATTTCCTCCTCGTCCTCCCAGCTGTCCCCAATCCCACCCTTCGCGGGCGGCCAGCAGAACTCTCGGCCATCCAGCACGGGCTTGGAGGACATCAGCCCGACCCCGCTGCCGGACTCCGACGACGAAGAGCCGATTCCCGGAACCGCTTCGCTGATCAAAAGAATCGGCTCTCCCATCAACGAAAAGATGGGAAAAAGCGACCTCAAAGACGGAGCTTTTCCAGGCAACAGTCCCACTGAGAAAATGGACACGGTAAGACGCAGACACGGGGTGTGTGACAGAAACCACAAGAGTTTTGCAAGAACTGGCGCGCAGGTGGCAGCAGCAACAAGCCACACTTATTAAGTCTTGACTGGGTGATAGCAGTGTGAGGCTGGCGTTGATGAATGCAGGTGTGAATGACAGTTAAACAGGGACACAGGAAGTCAGGTCTAGTTTCAGTGTGAGATTGTAGTAGTAAAGACTTTGTGTCACTGTTTTTGTTCTGCCTTGTGTTGGAAATTCTGGTTTCTCAACAACTGCTGTCAAGACAGGCATCTTTGAAATAAGCAACAGTATAAATTGAATTGCGAGTTTAGATTCCTAACTTAAAATTGGCTTCACAATTATGAAGCTTGGCTCACACTCTGACCAGCAAGGCTACATTTCTGAACTATACTATCTTTAAAGGGAGAAACTCGAGCCGCGTTGCAGTTAAGAGAACAAAGCGTCACGTTTCCTCTTTCTAACACTCGCTGCACTTGCTCGCAGGGAGGAAAACACAGTTTGGCTGTTGGCCCCATTCAGCTTCACACTTCCTGGTTGTAGCAGAGACTTACAGTCGGGATTACGTCTCTGTTCTCATATTTCAACTTATCACAAAGCAAACAGTACAAACAGGTCATTTGGATAACAACGCCGTTCCCCTGACAAGTTTAGTCAGCCTGCTTCCACAACTGCAGCCGCTTGTGACGGATTGTTTTTGCACAAATGTGCAAAATACTTTAAAATGTTTTATTTTTTTATACAGTAGCTCAATCTGACACTGAAACATACAGAACATACAGGGTAAATTTATTGTGAGAGAATTGCCAGTAGTACAGTTATTGCCACCGACACTTTAAATACTTCATGCAACCCCCTTTTTGTCCAAAGAGACGGCGCTTTGTTTTCCACTATAGCATTTCACAAGGTTGGAGCCTATAGAGAGGAATCTTTGACCCTTATTTGCACAATCTGTCTAGATCACCCAGAGTCCGAGGTCCTCTCTCCTGCTCTCGTCTCTTCAGCTCCAGAGCTTTTCTATACGGACTGAGACGATCACAGGGAATGTTGATTTTTGTCTGTTCATAATTTTTTTTGTTGTTAATTTGTCGTTCTATTTTGTATCATTAGAATTTTAACTGACCAAATGATGATCTGGTGTCAGTTTTCTAGTAGAGACTGCGATAGCTGCGTTTCTCAGTCATTTCGAAGAGTTAATGCACTCTGACAAGTTCCCCTGCTCCTCAGCATCACAGATCCTCCACCATACTGAACACTGGGCATGAGGGGCTCTTTTTCCACATTTATTATTTTGTCACGCCACACCTGCTGAAAAAAAACCCATAGTTCCATATAACCAGATGAGCGCATGGCTCTGAAATAACCAGTGGTTGCTATAAAAACTTATTGACCTCAGGATGCCACCTCTTGCTGCAGCTCTCTAAAAGTTAGCTTCAGAGATTTCCTCTTGCATCATTCTGACTGTGTAGTTACCTTTAGCTATCAGGAGCTCGGTGTCGCATCGTATTTTCACCCCAGGAAAACAGGAAGCCACGCATTACGATTAAAAAGTTCCTGGAAATGTTGCAGTTTAATAGGCCAGTTAAAAAAGTGTGCATTTTAAAGGCTTTAGGTACTTTATTTTAATGTGATAGTTAGGAGTATTGACAATTTAGTCACAAGTTATTTTTATTAGAACAATTTTTCTGTTGGATTTTTCTAAATTGTCAGTGTAAGATTATTCTGCTACAATAAATGAACAGATTAGGGATTTTTATGAATCTTCACCAGAGCTGCCAATATATTTTCCTTCATTTGTATTTTGTTATTACAGTTTTCTGTAGTTTCTCCACTGTTGTGTTCTAATAAAAGAGGGAGTCAGCTCTGCTTGGAGCCGTGCTGACCAAAGCCACAGGTCAGCTGTGTTTGACCGCGCTAATGTGTATACAAAACTTTGAACTCAGATTAGAGCTGGAATTATTTATAGCTGGCATTCTGAAAGATTCACTAGTTCATTACTGATTTAAATGTTTCAACTACATCAGCTTCATTAGTCCTAACCGGTTTTAATATAAAATAGTTTAATAGTAATAACGATTATTTTAGGAATCGATTTTATCACTTATTCTGAAGAGTAGTCAATTAAAAGGATGAAAAGAAATTGGCATATATATGCAGATTTTTTTATTTAACAATATTATAAATAATTTGAAAGATAAATTTAATTCATTTTTTAAAGAAGAAAATAAACATTTTGTTGTTTAAATGCAATAATATAGCATTATTTAGTGAATTTGAACCGGGTAAAGCTAAAACTGCATCGCTAGAGGAGTTTTGGGTAAAACATATTGACATACAAAGGTGTTTTTATCCAAAAAATTTATATATGTTTCGTACAGTTTTTGGCTTATTTACTGCTCTGAATATGCTATTTTTTCTGCGAGTGGATTTTTTTTTTTTTTTTTTTTGAGTTTCCAGATAACGATTACTAAATTAGTTGATGATTATTTGAATAATCGATTAATCACAATTAATCAGATTAATCATTACATCTCTATTTAATAGTGTATTTAAAACCTCTCTCTGAAGTAAAAGTTCTCTGGATTACCAATCTAATTTTGTTGTTTGAAGACTGCAATCTCATTTGCTCAGAGAGCACAGACACGGAAAAAGGCTGACGACTGCACAGATATGGGCTCTTGACATGTTTGTCCCCTTCTCGCCCAGGCTCATCAGTCGTCGGGAGAAGACATGGAAATCTCAGACGACGAGATGCCAGGAGCGACCATCACCAGCGGGGAATGTGCCAAGGGCATCGTGGTAAATTCGGCAGTGTCCCCCATGCACACCATGTCCATGCACCCTGCCAGCTACCACGCCATGCAGCATCAAGCCGGCTTCGCCATCGCCCCTCAACACCTGGACCCTCACTCCAACATGCTGGGGCACCCCGCTCACCTGCGCGGTCACCATGGAGTGCCTCCCCATATGATCTCGCCCATCGGCCACTATCATCAGGACGTGATCCAGATGATGGGTCTCATGAACTGCGTGCCGTGGGAACGGTGGAACACGATGCACATATCCTTCCAGATGCAGCAGCAGATGCTGAGCCGCATGACTCAGACGAGGGGGCCGTATTCGTATCCGCTCTTCATGGACGGCGGCACCTCGGGGCAGTTCGGCGGGCTCTACCCGGCGTTTTCACTGGACGCCGCCGCCGCCGCCGCTCCGGCGTGCAGCACCAGTGTGCCAGGGCAACAGTGGCACCATCCCAGTTTACCACAGTTCAACCCCACGGTTCCTCCGCCGGGGTACGAGACGAAAAAAGAGGACCCTCATAAAGCCACGGTTGACGGCGTGCTGCTGGTCATCGTCAAGGAGCTGAAGGCCATCATGAAGAGGGATCTCAACCGCAAAATGGTGGAGGTGGTGGCTTTCAGGGCATTCGATGAGTGGTGGGATAAGAAGGAGCATTCAGCAAAGGTAAAATGCAAACTTCCTGAAATGTGTATGTTTGCACCGCAATCTGAAAATAGATAAAACGCTAAACCATCTACACCAACGTTGGGAGCAATCTTTCCCATTTGAATCATCGGTTCTTTGTAGCAGATAATGACCTTTCTGTGAGGTTGCTGCAGATTTGCCTCCCTGCGGTCCGGCTTTCATAAACTCAGCCAGTAGTTTTGAATTAATTGCGTGGCTGCTGTCAGTGGGACAATAGGCAGAAATGATGCATTTGCTCTGACGTTCACTATGTTTTTATGAATGCAAATACTCCTCGAAATCACGTTTGATTTATGTCAACCAAATCAACAGCTTTCCCTTCTTTGCAAACTTGTGTTTATGAGAGTTGCATATGTCTCTTTGGTTTATTTCTCAAAATAGGTTAGATAAAAAAAGAGGGTTTTTTGGGGGGCTTTTTTGGATTTCTAGAAACCAAAACGCCTTTTCATTTTCTCCAGGCATCTCTGACTCCAGTAAAAGGCGCTGAGAGCAAAGAAGAAGAGCGACCCAAACCCAAAGAGACGATAGGTTCCAGTCTGTTGGAGAACTGGAATAAAGGAGAAGGGCTCGGCTACGAAGGAATGGGTCTGGGGATGGGTTTGCGAGGAGCCATCCGCTTGCCGTCCTTTAAGGTGAGAAACTTTCCAGCGCTGCTTTTCGTTTAAATTAAACTTGATAGTTTTGCGGTCGAGTTATACACGATGCCACGTTCACCTCCCCTTGTCATGTGACCTATGACCATCCCATAATATACTTGTTTGGTCTTATAATGTTATGTTATGTAATATTGTTTTTTTTGAAAATATTAATGAAAACATTTTAACCCTTTAACTCAGGTGAAAAGGAAGGACCCACCTGATACAGCAACGGGAGGAGAGAGCAAACGAGCCCGACCGGCCACCCCAGCAGACGACGAACTGGAGGATGAAGGTAATAATCCACAAACTTTGTTGTAATTCATCAGGATTTATGGAAGGGAAATGGTACATTTTAAAAACATTTTACTAATAAATTTCTATCCTCTCATATTTAATGCCTTTAATAATAGTATAAGTGTGTAAAATGTTGTTATAGTTTAGTTTGCCTTGTTCCTGCTGTAAAATGTAGAATACTTTCACAGAAGCTCTTTTTTTTTAGTTCATTTCTATTGTTTTTATCTCCATATTGCGGTGCTGAAAAAGTTTGAAAAGTGCTTGAATTTTGCTATAGGAAATGTGTGCAAACCTTGTCCTTCTACTTCTTTCCTTCCAAATAAAATACATTAACGTGTGCAGCTGAGACATGAGATAAACGGTGTGAAAACTCTCCCAAAGCCCCCCAACACAGTTTTGGTGACAAATGTCTTCCAGAGAGAGACAGAGACGCAGCCGAGCTCCCGTCAGACGACTCCAAAATGGCCGGCGACGGCCCCTCGGCCAAGCGGCGGCCCTCGCGACCGCTCGAACTGGACAGCGAGGGAGAGGAGGAGATGGACACCTCGGAGAAGGAGGAGGAGGAAGAGTCGTTGTCCGACGCCGTCGATGAGGAGCGCGATGAAGACAAGGCTCCAGACAGGCTGTTGTCTGCCAAAGTGAGTCTCGTCAAAAAATCCTTTAAGGATGTAGGTAAACGACACGATGATGATGATGTCTAATGACCTCGTAGGAGAGTGCCGACGAGGAGGACGAAGACAAAGATGGAGACTCGTCCAGTGACAGCGGATCGTCAGACTCGTCCGACGACGGTACGTCAGATTCCTAAAAGAAACGTTTGTTATGGGTCTGATTGTATTTTTCTGTTATCCACCGTTTTGTGTCGTTACTTGCAGAAGCGGACAGCTCGGCTTCCTCCAAGGCCAGCTCCGACTCCTCAGCCGAGAGCTCCGACTCGTCAGGCGAAAGCTCCGACTCCGAGTACGAGATGAGCTCGGAGGAGGAAGAGACGGAGGAAGACGTGAAAGCGGTCGCAGAGAAGGTGGACGGAAAAGAGGCCGAGACCACGTCGTCTTCCTCCTCGTCCTCAACCTCGTCGTCCGATGAGGAGGAGGAGAACAAGGAGGAAGATGTCAAACCAGCGACTCCTCCCACCGTCCAAGTGCAGGAGTTTAAGGAGGAGCGAAGAGAGGAAGAGGAGCGGAGCAGCAAGTTCAAACGCAGACCTCCCAGTCCTCCCGAAGAGGAGACCCCCGAGGAGCTGAAGCCACTGGCGCACCAGGGGGTCAGAGGTGAGTGAGGGTCCACACCGAGCTCCTTGTGCAAAACCTGTAAGGTTCCTACTGTGCAACATCTGGAAACAGAACGGAAACATCTGGAACACAATTTAAATTCGTTTCAGGTCTGGATAAGAGTGAGGAAAATAAGAGCATGGAAAGATATATTGGCTTCCTTCCTTTTTTCCTACTCACTCACATATTACTTCCTTTTTGTCCTTCTTTCCTTTCTTTTTTCCTAGTGTCATTACTTCCCTTTTTGTTTCCTAGGTCCTAGGGTATTTAAAACCTGTTCACCCCTAGAGCCCCTAGCCAGGAGAGCTGCTGCCACCAGTGCAGGGGGCTTCAGGGATGAATTAATCCTGACAGAATAGCTCAAATTTTACTGTTTTAATATTTTTAAGATACAATTTGAGTTCAAAGATTTTTAACATCTTTTTTTTTAATTTTTATTAATAGTCAAAGAGGAGAAAGTCTGCGTTGACGTCAAGGTTGAACCTCAGGACCACATAGCAGGCCTCCGGCCCCTGACCCCCACCGGCGCTCTCCCTGACGGCGACCAGGAGGTCAAACCCAAAGGTAAAGCAGAGCCTGAGGAAGTGCCCTGCACCCCGACTCAGCTACCCCCCTCCCATCCTGTCGCACCTGCCCCGAAATCCGTCTCCACGTCCTCCATGCACCTCCCCCTCCCCCCTCACCCTGCCGTAGAGAGTCGCTCCCTGCTCCACCCGCCCCCCGGACCTTTGCCTGAGTTCCCTCAGCGACCCCGGCTCCCCACGGACGAGGACATCCCTCGCACGCCGGGCCGGGACCTGATGGAGCGCGCCCGCTGTCTGGGGAAATCCCAGAGCACCGACACGATCCCCAACACGCCAGGCAGCGACGCCCCTCTGACAGGCAGCAGCCTGTTGCTCAGCTCACCTCACATCCCCGGCAGCCCCTTCTCCTACCCGTCCCAGTCCCCCATCCTCAGCGCTGGCGTGCCTCGAACTCCCGGTAGAGACTTAACCTTCACGCCTGTCTTCCCCGAACCTGCAGCCTTGACGCTGAACAGGAAGAGCTTTGATGAGCGGCCTGTTTTCAAGGAGCCGCCGATCAGCGCTCCTCCGTCACTGGCAGCTGGAGCCGATCACTCAGCCGTCGCGCCTGAAGATCTACCGACCGGCGTTTCGGGCGACATCCCCTTGATGTCTGACGCCACCGCCTCCAAGAAGAAACCGGGGCGACCCAAAATCAAAAAGGCCGGCGACGAGCTTTCCTCCGAGTCCACTGATGTGCCCCAGGCGCCGGCTCTGGACAGCGTCTCCCTGACGACGGTCCGATCTCCCAAACACACCAGCCTGGACTTCCGGGAAAGAGACGTGGAGCCGCAGACGCTGCTGCCCTCCGGAGACGGCTTCCCCTCCTACGACGAGGAGCCGCCCGCCGTCGCCAAGCCGGCTCGCAAGACGCGGCGTTGCTGGGAGGAGCTGCTGCTGGGCAGCCTGTCCCCGGTCACCACGCCGCAGCGCGCCTACTTCAAGCCGCGCTCCGACTTCGAGGAGATGACCATCCTGTACGACATCTGGAACGAAGGCATCGATGAGGAGGACATCCGGCTACTGCAGATCACGTATGACAAGATGCTCCAGCAGGACAACGGCAACGACTGGCTCAACGACACGCTTTGGGTCAACCATCCTTATATCCTTTACTGCTGCTCCTGGTTCGATCAATCAAAACCTCTTGTTTACAATCTGAATCTTTGTGTGAATCAAAGAGCAGCTCCCCCTGTTGGTTAAACAGGGTTCGCACAGATGCTTGAAATCTTTGAAAGTTCTTGATTTTTGTATATTGTAAGGCAGCGACTAACGATTCTTTCAGTAAAAGATTATTATGAATATTAATCGGATTAAAACATTTCACGTTCTGCATATTTTTCTTTTAACCACTTGAGCAAATAAATTAATTAATTCATTCTAAATAAGAAAGCAAACACTTTATTGCCTAAAATGTAATAGTAACAGGAGATACATCTGTAACTAAAACATACTAATAACATTAACTTGTGAAAAACTCAGCCCTTGATGCTGGACTTATTAGCAATAGATTGTACAGCTGATATGTTGATTATTTTTTTGATTATCTGATAAATAATTGGATAGCAAAAGGTGCTTGATAGATTTTTGGTTTGTTACAGATTTTGTACCAGGTGACGCTAAAACTGCACTTGCGGAGTTCTGGGAAGAACATATTTACAGAAAAAGAAGCTTTTCTCTTTTTTATCTTCAATGAAAACTTTATTTTTTAAACAATCTGGGCTTAATTCCTGCTCTGAGTGTGTTGTTCTTTCAGCTATCAGCTTTTCTCCTACTCTATTGTCCAGTTAACGATCAGTTGATTACCAAATTGATTACCATTATTTAAATAATCGATTCATAACGATTAATCATTTCAGTCATTGCGTAAAGTTTGGTAATAAAATGCCTAATGTTTGACTAACAGTGGGAGAGACAATAGACAATAAAAAGACACATTTTTTATTCCTACTGTCTGAAGTTAAATCAAACTAAACTTTCTTGTTTTAGGTCAGTTAGACCTAAAATTATTTCTATTTGCTAAATGTCTAAAAACTTCGCAAATATTTTTTTTGAGAATCATTTCAAAACATGACATTTTGTTACATTTTAGTGTACTGTGCTGTAGAATGTACAATCACAAGCCATTATTAATAACGGGAGTACATAATATCATAAATAGTGATTCTTTAGTTTATTTGTATTGTATTGTGTTGCAGGAAAAGTTACCTTGAAAATGTTTGAAAAGTGCTTGAATTTTGCTGTGGGAAAAGTGTGCAAACCTTGTAAAAGCGAGGTACGTTCTAGGAGTTTTGGGTGATTTTTTTTCCCTTGACTTCTGTGCACCGACCCACATCCCCGGGGTGAAGAAGAAGAGGAGAGACGACGGCATGCGGGATCATGCCACCGGCTGCGCCCGCAGCGAGGGATACTACAAGATCGACAAGAAGGACAAGGTGAAGTACCTGCAGAGCTCCCGGGTGCAGTCGGAGGAGCCACCGGTCGACACGCAGGTGGGTGGAAGTTATATCTTAATTAATGCACATGTGTGTGTCGCTGGGCGTTAACCTGGGCGCTGAACTGTCGCAGGGCATGAGCATTCCTGCACAGGTCCACGCGTCCACCAGAGCCGGCTCAGAGCGCCGGTCAGAGCAGCGGCGGCTGCTCTCGTCTTTCGCATGCGACAGCGACCTGCTCAAGTTCAACCAGCTGAAGGTAATCCTGTCGTTTGGTTCCCACGGAGGAACATTTAGCAAGAGCAAAAGTGTTTTGGTACAAACAAAGGATTTTTATTCATTTGTGCGTTTTTGTCCTTTTTAGTTCCGTAAGAAGAAGATACGATTCTGCAAGTCGCACATCCACGACTGGGGTCTCTTCGCCATGGAGCCCATTGCTGCTGATGAGATGGTGATTGAGTACGTGGGGCAAAACATCCGACAGGTGAGACGCAGTTCGGCTCCATCTATACCACATATGTCAAAGTCGAGGCCCGAGGGGCAAATCTCTTGCCGCCATCTCTTTTTATGTGTCCCTCTATTCTCCAGACGCAACATTACATCAGTCGGTTCCTCCAGTTTTTTACCCAAATTATTTCGCAAAAATGGTCAGAATCATTGTGTTTAAGTGATGCTAACTCCCACCTGTGGGTGCCGGTGTTTGTCACTCCCACTACACTGATTATTGCAAAAAAATTTTTTTAAAAATCATAAAAACTGTCGTGAAATCCTGTGATAAGAAGTCCAATACGATTTAATTCTAAAATGTACAAATGCAGACATCTCTTTATTAATATTTGATCAATTCCTCCTATTTCTATTTCTTGTGTTCAGTATTTATGACCAGAAAAAACACAGAAGTGACAAACTAATGCCGCCGTAACACGCAGGAATGTTTGGATGCTGATCGTGTGAAGCTGAGCGGGATTGACGGAAACGTTTGTGGGTTTTTTTGGTTGCCAGGTGATCGCCGACATGCGGGAGAAGCGCTACGAGGAGGAGGGCATCGGCAGCAGCTACATGTTCCGCGTGGACCACGACACCATCATCGATGCTACCAAATGTGGCAACTTTGCCCGTTTCATCAACCACAGCTGCAACGTAGGGCAACGTCATCTTCATTTCACCAACACAAACTTTTAAAAAAAACGTTGTTTTTATGAGTTTTTTTATTGTTTATTTGTCGTTTGCAGCCTAACTGTTATGCTAAAGTCATCACGGTTGAGTCTCAGAAGAAGATCGTGATTTACTCCAGGCAGCCGATCAACGTGAACGAGGAGATCACGTACGACTACAAGTTCCCCATCGAGGACGAGAAGATCCCGTGTCTGTGCGGGGCGGAGAACTGCAGGGGGACGCTCAACTAACGGACCCCCCTCGCAGCGTGAAGCGACCCGGCGCTTCACCCGGGTCGAGCTAAGCTACCTGACCTGCACTCTTCATACATTAAACTCTAGAATGTTTACAATTCACGGTGCTCTTCAAATGAAACTGTGTTTATTTTTCTGCCAGTGTGACTTTTTCTCCCCAGTATTTCTGCACGACTCCTGCAGCATCCAGGCCCGGCTCGGCTCGGTTCGGGGCTCGGCTTTTTATTTTACACTTTTCTCCTCTCATTTGTCTCATAAGCTTTACCCCAAAACACCACTTGTGGTACAAGGAAAAACAAACTCACATGTTCAGCTGCTCAGTCACACTTTAAGATGCCTGAGGTTACTCCCTCTTTGGAGCAGACGAGCGGAAGGCGGAGCGTTCTCTCCGCTTCCTTCCCTGCGCGAAATAAATCAAACTAGACCGAGATACAAATGGTTAAATCTGGAGTATTCAAGCATCTTCCACCTGTCCAGGACAGGTCGTGCTGCTTCCTGTTAGTTTATGCAAAGGTTTAACGATGTTCTGCAAAAATTTGCATTAATCATATTCCTATATATATATATATATATATTTTTTTTTTTTTCTAACAGTTTGTTTAGGTATTTTCATGCCTATTTGTTCAGATACACTATGTATGGGTGCGTGTTTTGCATGAATGAGTGTCGGTACCTGATGGTGCGGGAATGTGAGTGCGCTGCCCCCTGCTGGCCGAAAACGGAAGAGAAAGTCAACTCAAAAGCAATCTTGAGTTTTCAGCTCTGGGGTGGAGTGGGGTGGGGGGCAGTTATTCATTATTTTAAGTGCCAAATTAATTAATTAATGTACGACTGTCTCTGTTTAATCATGAGGAAGCTGCTGATGTGTTAACGAGCAACCGCGAGGAACTTTTCCCCTCTCTTGATGATCATGTTTTGTTGTATTTTCAGTAACATCAAGGCGCCTGCGGCCTCCTCGCTGGAGCCTCTCTGTCTTTGTCGTTTATTTAGATGAAAGATAAAATACTAAATGCACTCGAGGGCTCGCACCTGCGCCCCTCTCCTTCTCAAAGCCCTGGAAGACCAAGTCAGTTGTCGCTTTTCATTCACTTGGATTAATAATGCAGGTTTCTGTTTGTTTTTGTTTTTTTTTTCCACCTCTGATGTTCATATTGTATATGAGAATCTGTACAGAAGATCTAAAGCTTTTTTTATCTTCAGAAATGTAACACTTTTAAGATCCTTTCCCCCGCCCCCTTTTTTTTTTTTTTTTTTTAATCGAAAGACTGAATATTTAAATATTTTCAGGGATCTGTGAAAGGAGCTGATGGTTAAAAGGTTGTTTATTTAAAAGGTCCGCTGTGTACAGGAAAAGCTTCCACTTCCCTTTTTGAAAGATTGTTTCTTGTGGAAACGTCTTCGTTTTCTGCCCATTTGCTTTGAGATCCTAAAACGTGTAAGTAGCTTAACTGTGAATATGATATAAATATATATATATATTTTTTTTTGTTTCTTGGGATTTGCTACTTGAACACAGCTCGGACATGTGTGTATCATAAAGGGGGCGAGCGCTGAGCTCGTCAGCTGGTAGCAGGATATTCAGCTTGTGTCAAGCTCCTGTTATTTTTGTTTTTTTTTTAAATTTTGTTGTAAATTCTATGAAAAACTCTTTGCAGTGTGGAAAATTAAAAAAAAAAAAAGGTGCAGAAATGGCACTGGGAAGAGGACTGAAGTTTCAGCCCATTTCTCGTGTCTATTTATTATAAGTGTATGAAAAAGAAAAAAATAACGAATAAATTTTTGCATACATCCATAAACAGTGGTTGTTTCTTTAATGTAGCAAGGAGGGCCATTCTTATACATTTATAGCATCTTAACACAGTTCAGAGAACATTACATGCATAATACAATTTTAATATGAATTTAAGAAAGGAGAGGACAAACGTCACTGAATCTGATTTATTCATTTCTGGGTTTTTACAGTCTTGAATTCAAAACTTTATTTCTTATTCTGTTATCTAAAATAAAATCTTAATTTCTGAAGAATAAACTGCTTCTTATCGATTCTTATATTTAATCTTTACCCGTCATCTCTCAAATGAAACAACTCCAATTTTGGTAAAATGAATCAAGTGGTTTGGTTTTACAGAGTGTGTGAATTTAGTTTAAATAAAATAGAAAAAACTGGATTTTGTGCCATGTTTTAAAGGGACCATTACACTTTTTTGGTGTCTAGTCCTCCAGTGTTTCCATTCCATTAATTCAGTACACAGAATTATTGTTTTATAGTAGAGCTGATCAATCTTACACACAATGACCAATAAAACGAAATATGTGTGTCTTTTACCACATAACTGGATTGGAAACCAACCTCAGCTTAGTTTTGTTTCCAGACTTACTGAAAAAACAGAAAATAACCCAACTGTGTTTTTGTTCTCTCAAACAACGTGAAAGATTGTTGAATCTTGAGGAATCTGGTTATTTCTGTATGCAGTCCTGTGAAATCCTGCCCCATTATAGATAACGAAGTCATCTGTAACGGATCTATATTTATCTGTGGCCAGAAAATGTCCCTGTTCTTCTGATTGGTTCTCAGAAATCAGGTATATAAACTTAAGCCTCAAGTAAAGCCAGAATGGATGAACGTCAGAATTTGCATCAGAAGCTAGGAAGAAGATTTTAAATATGTCTGAATTTTTAGGTATGGATTATGTCTGAAAGTCGTGAAATTATTCCACTTGTTCAGAATAACATAGTAGCATTAATCAGGAGTGTGTGTAGGTGTGTGTGTGTGTGTGACAGGATGGTGTGACCACAAGCGGAGAGGCAGGGCCGAGCGAAGCAGCATGGGAGCCAAACTCACACCCGTCTCCATCTGCTGAGCTCGAACTGATTGGTCCGAATCATAAAATGCTGCTCTGTGTTCTCAGATTTATTAAACAAACCCCACATTACGAGCCAGAAGTCACTGCAGTAACATCCTAAAGTTTGGACAAAAATGGTCTGAAAATGATTCTCAGAAAAGATGGGAGTAAATATTATCATGTAGGTTAAAAGTTAAGCACTGTTTACAAAGTTTTAGGATATTTTCTCATATTGACGATGTTTTTTCTGGTATCCTAAGTTGTTTCATTTTGTTTGCATGAAGTGACCCGAAGCTGCACAGGACCTGGTATTTGTCTGATTTATATTAGAAAAAATTGTAAAGTAATAGGTTTAGCCTCTATTTCCTTTTAATTAAAACCTGGCATATTTTTCAGTATAACGTTCAATGCTGAATATTCATCAGATCAAACAAAAGAGTGTGAAACAAACGGATTGGATAATCTCTGGCTTTCTTTCATTTAATTGGCTACATTGCCTCAAGGTCCTCTCCTGATTGGCTTGTTCCCTGTGTGTGTGTGCATTTAAATTACATTTTGTTTCCTGAGTCCTTTCCACAGTCGCCACATGCTTGCTCTTTTCCTGAGATGGAAACTATTTAAACCGATTAGCATAATGAAATGAAAACTACTGCAACACAAGGATGTTAGTTTGTATCTACTAAGCCTGCTGAGACATTTCAAGGTCAAACTAGATACAGCAAATCTGTAAGGGAAGAAGATTATATTTGGAAAAGTACAAAATTTTCCACTTAACTCTGTTGTTTATGTCTGATTTAATTTCTAAATATTAAATCAAATAACTTGAGTAATCTTCTTACCAAACATTTTTTTTACTTTTACTTGAGTAAAAATATGTTGAATTAATGCTAATCTGACTTGATTAAATTGTTGGAATGCATAAGTTATTTAATGTTATTCTGTCCCCATGCTTAGACTAAATAACATTTATGTTTTGAATTAAAACTTTAGACTTTCTCTAATGTTTTAAAGTCAAATTTTATGTAATTTTTCTTGTTTAAAGTTTAATTTTAAAAGCAAATGCATCTGTTAAACAGGTCAGTTGTTATATATATATATATATATATAGACAGTACATAGTGCAAGATCCAGTTAAAGTGAAACTGTTGTAACATTTAATATACAACAGCTGTTTTATATTTATTGTTGTGACGTAAGAGAAGCTAAACTGCACAAATGTTCTCTAAAAATAGACAGGACCAAGATGTTCATGGTAACTGTGGAGGAGCTGCAGAGACCCACAGCTCAGTTGGGAAAACAATAATTCGCTCTAGGCTCCATACATCTGCCAGTGAATCACAGCTGTGGCAGCATCATGCCGAGAGGGATGATGGAAGAAAGTTAAATACAGAATAATTATAATTAAAAAATAAGTTACAGGCTTCCAAAGTGTGAGGTTCTCTTAACACGCAGCCAGAGTGACAACAGAAGAGCCACTCAAGTAATATTTGAATAAAATAAATTGCTTCAGGTTGCAACATTAAAAAATGAGAAAAGGTTTGAGCATTTTTAGAAGATATTGGTTGATTTGTTTTTTTTTATTATCATTTTACAATGTTTCTGGTGAGCTGGACCTCATTCAGAGCAAAGGTTTGGACGTTTATCGTCATAAAATGACGAGATTTGATCTGTAACATTCTGTTTTTGTTCTTTAATAAGTTTGGTTATTAAAGAACAAAACCAAAAACAATATTTTGGGCCAGGCTACAATAATATATTATATTTTCATACATTTCATGGAGGATTTTTCCCAACTTTACCTCCGACTCTAATGAGAAATCTATATAAATAAAGGGAAAGCAACATCAGTTTGATGTCATTAGAACACCATTCTAGTTCATGTAAAAATATACAAAATAAGAACCTATCTAGGAATCAGATTTAAAAGAAAACACCAAAACAAAGACAAAGGACCCTTTGACACTTTCCAGTGAGGTTTTTATAGAAATCTCGGACATCATTGTGGGAAAACAGGAGCGTTAAAGTTTAAAGATGAAACCGCCCAGGACGATGATCTGCAGCAGATTTGACCGGTTCGGTCGACCGGCCGCCCCCCCCAGGAGCCCAGCATCTCTGGAGGCCGACACGGTGCGGCTGAAGGTGGGATGGACGTGTCTGAAGTTGTTCTGCAGAGGCGTCACCTGCTCTGCGTCTTCCTCTGTCGAGAAGATCTGTGAGGTAAACTGAGCCAGCTGGGGAAGAAATTTAGTTTTTGTTTTTTTTAACAGCCAGGCAGGAATCCTGTGATTTTTTTTTAGGAATCAGAACCAACCTGAGACCAGGAGATGTAGATGGGGACCTCGTAGAGAGTCCAAACTACGGCCTGAGAACAGGGTGGGGTGGTGAGGCTGCCAGAATAACGGTAATACTGACTCATGTTGTGCTTCGGCAGGAGACTCAGCAGAGGGAATGGCTTCACTTTAGTCGTCTGGCCTTGAGGAAAAGATGCAGCCATGTTAGAAACCTGCAAAAACAAAGTCTTACCAAGTACTTTGGTTCTAGTTTCTAGTGAAAATATCTTAATGCATGTGAAGTAAGACAAAACAAACCCACAAGTAACTTTTCAGCAAAAATTTTAAGTCAGTGATTCCTAAATATTGACGAAAAAGTTCTAGCACTGGCAGATTATTTCTCTTATAAGAAGAGAAAAATGTCTTGTTAAAAGTGAAGCTTGTACTTTTATAAAAATGAAAATGAAGGATTTATTTACTTAAAATAAGCTCCTGTATCTTGCTGAAAACTTGTTTGGAAATTTAGTTTTGTCTTATTTCAAGTGTTTTAAGATGTTTGCACTAGAAACTAGACCAAAAATACTCGGTCAAATTCAGTTTCTTCAGTGCAGCAGCACGTGATTGTAAGTGGTGAGTCTAACCTCTGTACGCTACAGAAGACAGTTTTTGCGAAATGTGTCCAAAATGAACATTGTCTGCATAAACAACCTGCAACAAAACACACAACCTTATGCAAAACATTGCAGCCACATTATAACTGAAGCTGTTGTATGTTTTCATCAACTAACATCAATGAAGAAGCCGAGAACAGCAAATCCTGTTGGATCGTCCAAAGCTGCAGACTCATTGGGGTGGACGGACTTCATGTTGACTATGTGCATCTGTGGACGACATCAAAACCGGCGCAGAGGCGTTAAGGGGCGGCTGCGGCGCGGCAGCCTGCTGAAACAGACGGAGTGGAGCTGCCTACTGACCATACTGTACCTCCATCGGATATCTGCGCCCGTCCACCGTGTGTTCAGAGCCGTTCGTCGCCAGGCCTCCCCAGTGGAAGTGCAGCTGGACGGTGTGGTAAACATCTGGAAGACCTCCGCCGCTCACAGCCATGCCGCTGCCAACCTGTAGCAAAACTGAAGGAGGAGGAGGGGGGAGGAAAGACACAACACGGATGTCAAATCCAACACTGAACACGACGGGAACTCTCTGTTGGTGAGGAGAATCTGCGGGATGCTCACCAGAGTGTCCGTCGTTCTCAAGCGTCCAGTGGCCTGCTTGGACCGCGTCGAAACCCTCAAGATGCAACGGCCCCAAGGAGTCGTTTCGGACCAAGTTTTGGTCCAGGTTGATGGGAGAGTGGTGGCGCTCGAGTAAAGGGTGGCATGAAGGGAAGGAGTCGCCCCATGAATATGGATCTGGTGCAGAGGTAAAGAGAGAATCACTGAGTCCACTGGACTCTCCAGAACAGGATGAAGATAAAAGTTAAATATGTGTTTCAAGAAGCAAAAAGAGAGCAAAAAAAGTATCAAAAAATATGTAATTTTCAGGGGATCTTTTTAAACATGATTTTCAGGTCAGATAACCCTGACTCCAGAACTAATTCAAACCCTCCTTCTTGCCAGCATACCTGTGTGGGCCCCATGTGTGGGCCCCATGTGTGGCCCATTGTTTCAATAAATGTTAAAAACAAAAATAGGGTCCACAAGTACCAGCTTATTGAAGGTTTTCTCTGAAATTGAAGGTTACAATTATACCTTTTATACTTTAATATACATTATACTGTCAGAAATATACTATTGATAGCATTGGGATGAGGGCTTTTCCATAAAATCAATCGGATTTTTGTCATTCTTAAACAGCTTTAGGTGTGTGTTTCGTATCATTTCCCACTTAACTGAAATCAGGTTTATTAGGATTCAGCCTTGGTAACCACCAAGGCTAAAGCTGATAACCTGGGAGGTGTGAAGCATCAACACTGACTAAGACGGCGCCAAATAAGACAGAAGTGATTTCTCCTAAAATCAACACCTTCAAACTTGCTTGCAAACCTGAGATTATGGGACTAAATTATTTAACTGCAGTTTCAATCAAAATCTTCAAAAGGAAACAGTGGTGACCATATAGGCAGCTGCCCAGGGCGCCATTAGAAAAAGGGGCACATGAGGATCATTTAAAAACATAAAACTATAAATACAAACCAAAAAAACTATATGTAAAGCAGGCTTTTAACTCTGGTGCCTCTGTAACTCTATTGAGCATTTTTTGGATGTACTTGAATAAACCTAAGAGATGATAGCAACAAAAAGTAAATAGTTTCCAGTCACTTAAGGACATTTAACCAAATATTAGTGAAGGTTTATGACTATATTTGCGCCTACATGCATTCGTAGGTTTTTATGTTCTTCAGGAACCACAAGGTGGTTTAAGAGAGTAAAAAAAAAAATCATAGTTTCAACAATGAAACTTGCTGAAATAAATCTGAAAGTTTCTGTTAACTGTGAGGAGATAAAACAAAAATCTACAGAAGCTGTTTAATAAGAAGCTGAGATGATCAACAGCTTCAATCTGTAGCATAAGATGCTGCTGAGCTAACATGGAGGACAGGATCAAATCGGGACGCAAAACAACTTTAGCACAAGAGAAATTTGCATCGAAAGCTTTAAAGTCTACCAAGTTGTTTGGAGATGAAATGTTTTACTATATTTTGGTTCAACAGGCTAATTACTGTCTATAAATTTAGTCCTGAATTAAAAGATTTTCAGACATAAAGCTGCTAAAATGATGGATCCAAATGTAAACCTACCCTCGTCGTCAGTCAAACCAATAGTTCGTTTACTTACCACAGTCTGGCTCATCATAGCAATAGTCCTCTGGAAGACACAAATAACCAGCACAATCAACCAGATGTTTCCTTAAACTTAACTAACCAGAAACAAAGTCTTTGATATCAACTTGGACTCTTACGCGAATCAGCGCACAACAGGAGCAGGAGCATGAGGAGAGCCGCGCTCCGCTGCATGGTGGCTCAGGCAGCCGTCTCAGTGCGTTGAGGTAGAATGAAGACAGATCTGCAGGAACGTCCGGCTTAAGTAGGGTGGGTGGTGAAAGCTGAGTTTTATTTTCTCTGGGACTGATCAGTGAACTGTGTCATTACCAGTCCAGTGGTCCTTTCTGATCAACAGCCTCATTGATGTGAGGACGGCTTCACCCCTCCTCCCCGAGGCCATCAGAGATGCTCAGTGACTAGTAACAAGAGCCATTCATGAGAGCCAGAGGATGTGCTTTTATCTATACATCAATGTGGGTATAAAGGTATTTTTATGCTCTAAATGTACATAAACACACTGAATTACATTGTTATTTTATGGTCTAATACAAATTATTTTATTATTTAATCTGATCAATTAAATACTTTTTTTTTTTTAACGGTCCGAGTTAAGATATAGCCGTAAGACGACATAAATAAATCAAATTAGGTCATTTTATGGTGTAAATCTTAAGAAAAAAAAACCCCAAAACATTTTAATTATAGTTTAGTTTTAAAATTATAAGGCAAATTTTGTGGCCCAAATCCTAAACAAAAAAAAGAAAACAAAGAGAAAGAAAAAATAAAGAAACATTTTAAGACTTTGGTCTAAATTCAATAATTTAAATGTAAGAATATGTAATTTTATGGTATAATACTGAAAATAAAAAAAAATCTAATGACTTGAGGATTATAAGGAAATTAAAATAGTTTATTTTATGATTTATATCTAGAAAAAAGGGGGGGGGAAATAGGCATTTTAATTTTAGTTTAGTTCCAAAAAAGTAAAGATAAATTTAAAAAGCTGATTTTGTGGCCCAAATATTAAAAGCAAACAAAAAAAAAGTTTATATTTATGTTATGGTTTAACTCCATAACATAAATATAAGTTAAAAAAAAAGTAATCTCATTGCATGATTAAAAAAATTATAATAATTTTTTATTTCATGGCTTGAATGCAACAACAATAAATAAATCAAAAAGTAATTTTATGATCCATAAATTTAAAAAAAAAAAAAATCATTTTTATAGTTTAACTTCATTAAAGTAAATATGAATTTAAAAAAGCTAATTTTATGGCCCAAATCTAAAAACAGCATTTTAATGTTATGGCCCAACTCCAATAATATAAAAATAAGTAATTTTATTGTGCAAGTCTAAATAAAAGCCACAATTTTAATCTCATGGCTTGAATACAATAAAAAAAACCCCATTAAAAAGTTAATTTATAATCCAAGTCTGAAGAAAAATGTTTCATTTTTTATTTTTATTTCTGATCCTTAAAAACAACCCAATGAATGCTCAGCTTTGTAATTTGACTCCATTCTCGTCACAAACCTGTTAAGCTGAACGTTGAGCGTTGCGCTTCAAGTCTCTCTGATCAGGAATACATTTCCTGATTCTGTCACTCGTTGCTCCGTCGGGGTTTGGGGGGGACAAAGCCTCCTTTCATCCCAGACAACACTCTCCAGCTGGGTATCACTCTCTGCTGCACTCTGAGCTGCATCATATTCGCTTACTTCAAATCATCTAAATCTCCGGGCGCCCCCCGTCTCACTGTTTAGGTCGGGGTGGGGAGGGGGATTTCCCTGCATTCCACCTTAAATCTCTCTGACATTTGGTCAGGTGGAGGGATTTCCTTGACGAAGAAGGAAAAAAAAAAATTGAAGAGGATGAATGTCACGTCTGAATAGGCTCCAGCATAAAGTTTGGATCGTGGCCCCGGCTCGGATTTCGCAGTGAAGCTTATTAAGATTAGATGTAGATCCACGTCAGAAAAACACAAGCTTTGTTTTTTTTTTCCCCCCGTTTTTAATTTAAGGGCTGTCAAATAAGAGACAATGAAATGTAGCATAAGTTGCATTACAATCCCTCCCCCCCCCACCTCGGCTTTCAGTTCATACAAAACGCTGAACTACATGTATGAGCCTTTAAATCTACTGTACACTGTTGTGCTAAAATTATCTCTCAGCATGCCAACACATAGAAAACATGCACCAAAAGGTACATAAAGCAAGAAGAAACCCAAAACAAAGAGGGTGCAAACAGAACCGAACACCATCTGTTAAACACACATGCTCACGTTTGGCAGCGTATGAAAACACGACTGTTTGCTGGATAATCCACTGTGGATTGTCGACGCAAAAAGTAGAAAATAAAAACAAAGAAATTTGTTAAAGATGAGCACAAAAAGTCATGTAATATATATTTATATTCAGTACATTCGAACATGAGATGCGGAGTCAGACATTTTAAACCATTTTTTGGGGGCGGATCATGAGTTTGGACGCTGCTGGTGGTGATGGAGGAAACTCCAAAAAAAAAAAAAACTCCAACTCCGTCGAATCCATCCTCGAATGTATCCGATTGTCGTCTTACTAGCTCCAAACGTACTTTTTTTTTTTTTTTTTTTTTTAAATACACATTTAATCAAAGAGAGAAAATGACAAAACAAGAACAGCAACAGTTTTGCAGAAACCGTCACGTTCTGCAGAGGTTTCAACGCAGGCATGGGCTGGCCACCCATTTTAATTCCCTTTAATAAGATGCCAGAGACGGAGGTAGAGCTGAGGAACTAAACTTGTGCTTGGATTTTAAAGGACAAGAATTCAGGCCGTTTGGAAATATTTTTGATTTAAAACTAGTAAGCCAGCCTTGTACGTTAAGCAGCGGACTGCAGGCTAGACAGATCTGATAATGATCAGTTTTCTGAGTTTTTAAACTGGGCAAAAAGCTCAAATATTCTACACTCATAAACAAAGTTTACACTTCAAAATTATTATTTTTTTCCTGGTAGATTTTATGACAGGCTGAACATTTCAGTAAAAAACACATTGACCAGGTTGAGGTTTATTATTTGGTCGGTTTACAATTCAGCAGTGTGTTAAAGGGATAGTTCACTATATTTTTTGGAAACTGAACAAACTTATCTCCATTTCAAAGTCAAATAAACATGGATTTTTAAATTGAGCATTAATGTGTACAGTAATGAAATAAAGACTCTAAAGCTTTTGATCCATCTCCAGAAATCAATGTAATTAATGCTTTTCTGGCATCTAAAGGCCAATTTTAAAAACCACATGTTTTTCATTTATCCTTGGATTATACAACCAACAAATCAGGTTATTTGTAAATATTTCTAATTTATTAACTTTTGAATGAGTTTGCTTTTATAGCTGGTCAGGCCTTAGAGTGGCAAGTCAATATTTGTCTGCATGCCAATGCAAAAAGTCTTTTTATGGGGAAACCTCACACCTTGATTTAATAATATCATGAAGAATTTTCCACACTCATCCAGAATTACATGATTAAATAGGAACATTGTGAACAATCGACATGTTTGGCTGAAAGCTGCTGCTATATGTAGTTTGTGTTTATTCTCCGTTTAATATTTTAGAATAAAGCCAGTTTAAACTGTGATAATATTATATATCTCAGATTGTTTTAGCAACACAAAGATATGTTTTTAATTAAACCATTAAGATCACGCTGTACGCTGCCTTTTTGTTTCACAGTTGCATGAAAATATCTTGACATGCATGTTTTTACTAAAATTACGTTACCAAGAAAACGTTATGCCAGCCCACGCCTGGTTGGCACATTCTGGGATGGAAAGGAAGCGACAGTCGATGAGCTTACCTCACAAATCAATGCGTGAAGACTGTACACAACGGCTCAACCACAAATAGTACATCATTTGAATGTTAGCATGACTTAATTCATATTTGGAGAAATCTTTTAAATCAATTTTTTTCCTTTTATGAAACACCTTCATCTCTAATCTTTACCCATCAGCTTACACGTTTCCAACAAGCAACCAAAATTACAGCCTGCAGTCATAAATTAATAAACAAACGTAACACCAAACTGAAAACAACCAGCATCTTCTGACATCTAAAGCTTTTTGTCAGCATAACCCGATAAAAACCCAACGATAGTAGACTAGCAGACACCTTCTGAGCTATAAAACATCTGCTTCTGCACATATGCGCTATAAATCTGGAAGACGGCTCCTTAGATCGGTTTGTAAAAATGAAGGTTTTCATCAGCTCTAGGTCATGCTGCAGCAGACAGTGTGGATGCTATAGTAGTTTGGAGATCGGTAAAGACGCTGCCGTTTCAAAGTGTGACGCAACAAAAAGCGTACAAGGAACAAAAGCTGGGTTGGTAGTTTGATGCTGTGCAGGACTGAAACACACAGGTATGAAGTCTGAACCTCAGGGAGCATTTACAGCAGACGGGGTTTCACCCAATTAGGCCGCTTCTCGGCAACAAAACAAGAAGTGCAGCCATGTCAAATTATTGGGATGTTTTTGGTTTTTTTGTACAGAATCAGTCCTCGCTGCTCCCTCGGATGCCAGTGTCTTCAAAAAGCAAACAAAACCAAACACTTCGTCTTCAGAAGGAAAAACCCCGCTGTAAGAAAACAGTCGCCGCTCCTTCTTATACGTCTGTACAAAATACAAGTGTGTTCCCTGCAGCCGACATCAACAGCCTGCAGTTCTGACTAGTGAGATCCGGGTGCGGCTCTGTCCTTCGCTCCTATACCACAGTGCTGAGGGAGGACGTGCAGTCTGCGGGCAGAGGGGCGGGGGCGTGGCCATCTGTTGGCGTGTCAGGGCCCACCAGGAGGGTGCTGCTGTCTATGGAGTCCTCCCTCTCTTGAGACGATGGCACACAAACGGGCGCTGGAGCGGGGGAGTTGGGAAGTTCGGCCTCGAGCCCGTTGCCCAGAGAGTTCATCTGGCTCGGCACCACAGAGACTCCGCTGTGTCCTGGAGGCAACGATGGAGAGCGGAGAGGAGACGATCAGAGCTCCACCAGGGCTCAAACGATTAAACATGCACTGCAGAAACACTAAATCCTACAGGTCTAGTTTCTAGTGCAAATATCTTGTTATACTTGAAATAAGACTACAATAATTTACAAGTCACCTTTCAGCAAGAAATATGAGTTTATTTTAAGTCAATGATTTCTTAATATCGATGAAAAAATACAAGTTATTAGTGAAATATTCTGCCAGTGGAACTAGTACTTTTTCATTATAAGGAATTATCAACTTAAAACAAGCTCTTGTATACTAAGATGTTTTCATCAGATTATTGAAAATACAGATGATTGAAATAATCGTCAACTAATTTAGTAATGGATTAATTGTTAACTGGGCATACAGACTCAAAAACAACATATTCAGAGCAATAATTAAGCCAAAACAGTTCATAATATACATACTTTTAAGATCAAAACACTTTTGTCTCAGGACTCTTTTTCAAGTGACATAATTTTAGCATCACCTGGTTCTAATTCATTAAAAGAATGCTATATTATGTTTATTTGCACCTTTTGAAGCATTTCTAATATTATGCAAAAATAAAGCTTAAGTGGTTAAATGAAAGCTTTGCAGAATGTGACAATTTTTTAAAATCATATTGTCAGAATAAATCGGTAGAATAATCGATAAAATATTCAGTAGCTGCAGCTCTACAGTTCACATGACGAGCTAGCCGGACAGGAGGAAGGACGTTCCTTACCAAAGTCCACGTAGAGGAAGGTGTCTGGGTTGATGGAGGCTTCGTACGGAGGAGGGGGGTCGTCTGGGTGCTGGATGTCGGCATATTTGTAGGCGGCGTACGGCGGAGGCGGCTCCTGGAAATGAAAAGCACCGCCTTCGCCATCATCAGACAGGTGCAGAGGAGTGAGACCGGTGCCGAAGGCATCTGGGCCGTAGTCGAAGCCCGGCACTCGTCTTCCGAGGTTGAAGTGGTGCACTGAGGGAAACAAACAAAAACAAAACGAGAAATGTGACTGCTGTCGTTAGAAAATGCCCGCTAATCAAAGCTTAAATAGAGATAACAGCATCATTAAAAGCCGAAACTGCAAATCAATCACAGGATTATAAATAGTGTGTTATTTATCCCAATTCATCCGATTAAACTAAATGACATCATATTGATCGGTTGAGGCTTACAGTTGCCTCCGATCAGAGTCTCGATGCGTTCGCGTCTTCTCTGACGAAGTCTGTGCACCATGAAGAGCAGCAGCGACAGGATGAGGAAGGACGAGATGCAGCTGACGATCAGCCTCATCCCACTGGCCATCGAGTCAAACAGAGTGCTTCCATCTGAGGGGAAAAAAAAATAAATAAATAAGACTTTCGTTTGTGCATTTAAGCACAATCGGAACCGTACAACTAGTTAATAGTTTAAATTAATTGCAATGAATCAATTATTGAAATA
The DNA here is from genome assembly GCF_003331165.1 of Xiphophorus hellerii. Taxonomy (NCBI): domain Eukaryota; kingdom Metazoa; phylum Chordata; class Actinopteri; order Cyprinodontiformes; family Poeciliidae; genus Xiphophorus; species Xiphophorus hellerii. Next base: position 14,909,282 of record NC_045679.1, read on the forward strand.
ATCGCTACTAATTTTATAATCAATTAACCGTTAACTGAAGTATATGGACCCAAAAAAGACATTTGCTGAAAGAACAGCATACTGAAAGTAATAATTAAGCCAAAAATGTACCAAAAATATAATCATTGTGTATTTAAGATAAAAAACAGCCTTTGTCTGTAAGTATGTTCTGCCTTAAACCCCCAAGTGTCGTAGTTTTGGCTTAAACTGGTTCAAATGCTGTTGGAAAAAAGAAACAAATGTCCTATTCAACACGTTTTTTTCTATTCAATTATTAATTGGTTAATCCCCCAAAACAAACAGATCAGCCCTAGACTGTATTAATGTCAAGTCAAGCATAAAGTGCAGAACTTTTCACATGTGGATGTTAGAATAATTTTTTTTCGCTGCACTAGTTGCGGCCCTAGTCTACATTTCTTGTAGTACTTAAGATTCTGCAGTAACAGGTATAACTAGAAAATTTCGGAAGAAATTTAGCCGGGGCCTGCCAAGGCGCGCCCGTCGGGCTTGGGCCCGCCGTCGTCACGCCACAAATTGGCGTCGACGCTAAAGAACGCCGCAACGTAATCAGTGGCACGCGGAGAACCACAAGAACGTTAAGCGAGGCGGACGTGCACCATTCGGTACGATTTAAAATGTTGTCAAGGCTTTTATTTTGGAAGTTTTGTTAAACTTCATTTCAAAGGGCCAAACTAATCCCATGCGTAATAGTCCTTGGGTTAAAATAGTTATATAATGCTCAAAACGCAAGTAGTTGATGTAAAAATATTCAAGGCTTTTATTTTGGAATTTTTGTTAAACTTCATTTCAAAGGGCCAACCTAATCCCATGAATAACAGTCATTGGATAAAATCATTTATATAATGCTCAAAACAGCAATAATGTCATGTAAAAATTCTCAAGGCTTTTATTTTGAAATTTTCAGTATGCTTCATTTCAAAGGGCCAAACTAATACCATGTGTAACAGTGCTTTGGATGAAAAAGTCAAATAAAGCCAAAAAGAGCAATTACGTCATGTAAAAATATTCAAGGCTTTTATTTTGAAATTTTCAGTATGCTTCATTTCAAAGGGCCAAACTAATCCCATGTGTTACAGTGCTTTGGATGAAAAGGTCAAATAAAGCCAAAAAGAGCAATTACATGATGTAAAAATATTCAAGGCTTTTATTTTGAAATTTTTGTTAAACTTCATTTCAAAGGGCCAAACTAATACCATGTGTAAGAGTCATTGGGTTAAATCAGTTATATAATGCTGAAAACGCAAGTAGTTGATGTAAAAATATTAAAGGCTTTTATTTTGGAATTTTTGTTAAACTTCATTTCAAAGGGCCAAACTAATACCATGTGTAACAGTGCTTTGGATGAAAAAGTCAAATAAAGCCAAAAAGAGCAATTACATGATGTAAAAATATTCAAGGCTTTTATTTTGAAATTTTCAGTATGCTTCATTGTAAAGTTCCGAACTAATCCCATGTGTAACAGTGCTTTGGATGAAAAAGTCATACAAAGCCAAAAAGAGCAATTACATGATGTAAAAATATTCAAGGCTTTTATTTTGAAATTATTATTATGCTCCATTTTAAAGTTCCGAACTAATCCAATGTGTAACAGTACTTTGAATGAAAAAGTCATATAAAGCCAAAAAGAGCAATTACATGATGTAAAAATATTCAAGGCTTTTATTTTGAAATTTTCAGTATGCTTCATTTCAAAGGGCCAGACTAATGCCATGTGTAACAGTGCTTTGGATGAAAAAGTCAAATAAAGCCAAAAAGAGCAATTACATGATGTAAAAATATTCAAGGCTTTTATTTTGAAATTATTATTATGCTCCATTTTAAAGTTCCGAACTAATCCCATGTGTAACATTGCTTTGGATGAAAAAGTCATATACGGCCAAAAAGAGCAATTACATGATGTAAAAATATTCAAGGCTTTTATTTTGAAATTTTCAGTATGCTTAATTTTAAAGTTCCAAACTAATCCCATGTGTAACAGTGCTTTGGATGGAAAAGTCAAATAAAGCCAAAAAGAGCAATTACGTCATGTAAAAATATTCAGGGCTTTTATTTTGAAATTTTCAATATGCTTAATTTTAAAGTTCCAAACTAATCCCATGTGTAACAGTTACTGAGTTAAATCAGTTATATACAGCCCATAGCAGCAAGTAGTTCTAAAGGCCAGTTCTCAGTCCTGATCTGTTTCAACTGAGGATAGATAGAACTACAATGATGCGTATTTGTAGTCCTAATCAGCAGCCAATAGCCTCTTGAGATCCGTTGCTATGTTAAATAAGTTTCACACCAAGGTGTAAAGTGTTAGTGAAAGAGCCTGAGAGCCTCAGAAAATCCTGTCGCATGACTTTGCTCTGAAGCACCGTGACAGAAAACCGTACGGTCTAGATAAATTTCGAAAACATTTTACCGGAGCAGACAGGCGTATCAATGTGAGGACCGATTTTGATACTAATCGTGCGATATTTGTGGGCGTGATGGCGATTTCAAAATTATTTAGGTTGAAAAAGTTGTCTTGATCTCTCACTCTAATCAGCGAGAGAAGCACTCTAACTTTAGGAAAAATGAGAAACTTTGGGTCGCTTAGAGACAAATTGTGGACAAACCGTAACTGGTATCGACGAGCCGTCTTCACTTTCGAAGAGATCACAGACGTATCTACAAAATGAAATTTGAATGGCATTTCTAGGTGAATTTGTGACGACACAGAAAATCCTCAAAAATAGGGTATTTCCAGGATTTTTCCCATTGACTTATAATGGGTTTTTTTTCGTAGTTTTTTGCGAATTATGTCGCCACGTTAACCCCAAATCCCACCAAAAATAATAGCTCCAATGGCGTGAATTTTCTGCACGTTTTGATACCTCATTTGTAGGTGTGCACCCAGCGGTATGAGCCGCATTAACGGTGACGGAAGAAAAATAAAGAAGAAGAATATTAAAGAGACGCTTCTCTCCGACAATAGTAATAGGTTCCTGCCATTGCTTTGCATGGCAGGCCCCAAATATTCAGAGTTTCCTTGTATAAACAAACAGCGGCAGAGACCAAAAGATGAACACAAGTACCGGGATCCAGGCAGGTGAACTTGCAGCATTCTTTGGGATCCTTCTGAAAGCGAGTGCAGCCCTGTGGCCGCTCACACAGCGCCGCCACACACATCTCCGGCTCGCCGTCATGACACGTGCAGCTCAGACACGGGTCGTCCCCCTTCGGGGTGAAGTAGTAGCCCTCATTTACTACATTGTCTTTTATATCTACACATGTTTGCCCTGTGTAGAAAGTAGCCAAAAATGAAGAAATATTAATGAAACAGCTGATTATAGACATATCTGGAAGCAAACAGAGTGAGCACATACTCCTCTTGCAGAGGAACGGGAACTTCTTGTAGCAGTTCTCAGCGTCCCAGCTGTGCAGGCCGTGTTCATTCATGCTCTTGCTCTGGAAGCGCTGCAGCTGGGCGCAGAAGACGTTGTCCTGAGAGGGAGAGGTCTCCCCAAACTTCTCCAGGCCCTCAGGCGGCCAAATCACCTGCATGGACCCTGTGAGGAAACAACACATCCTTACTGCCCAGCCCAGATCACAGAGCAGAGACTATTCAACTCTTCTTCCTTTATTACCTTTGGAAGCCACTTCCCAACGGCCCTCCAAGGTGTGACTTCGATTGGTGATCACATACTGATAGCCCACCCAAAACCTGGACACGATATATTACATTACTACATGCTGAGTCCAAGGACTTATGTCTGGGTTCATGAACTGACACATTTTCACCACTAGATGGCAGGCTATCACTCTATCAGCTCTGAGTCCATTTGCTCAAACATTTATGGATCATATGAAGAAATCTGAATCTGTCAGTAATGACAGAGGATTAGGACTGAAACGATTAATCAGGATGAACTGATTACTGAAATAATGGTCAACTAATTTAGTAATCAATTAATCACAGTTTGCTGAAAAAACATATTCACAGCAGTAATTAAGAGTAAATTAGACAAAATATATCTACATTTTGTTTTTAAGATATATACAGGTTTGTCTTTGAAACTAAAATTCCTCAAGTTTTAGGTTCAAATTTACTAAATGAACGCTATATTATTGCATTTTAAGAAAGAAAATGTTTATTTTCTTATGTAAAAAAAAGGAAACTGAATTAGTTGTTTGTATCTTTTAAAGCATCTCTAATATTGTATAAAAAAAACCCTTCAAAGTTTCAATGAAAAATCTGCAGAATATACCAGTTTTATCCAATTAATTGATTAGCCGTCAGAACAACAGAGTCCTACAGAGCATCAACTTCAGGTAAATGTTCCCGAGGTAAGAAAGTAAACATCAACTCACGTGCACTGTTCTCTGCGCTCACACACTTTGTCGTCAAAGTCCAGCTCGATCTCCAGTATGAACTGGAGCTCTTCACTGGTCACGAACGTAGCCAAGGAGCCATTAACCTTCTGGCACGTATCCACGGCCTTCCAGTAGTTCTCGTTCTTCAGGTAGACTTTGTAGCAGCTGGCCGTCTTCTCATAGTGATGCCAGCCGTTGGGACACTTCTCTGTAAGTAGGGAGGACAATTTGACAGGTGCAGTGAATAAAGCTACAGGAGCACTGAGATAAAAGTGAGATGCTTACTGTTGAAGCGAACCGGCTGAGCCACGCCGATGACGTCTTCTACGTTCTCGTATCCATTCTCAAAGCGATACCTCTCCGCCTTTATAACTGCAAAACATTTTGATTATCAGTCAGTTGCACTTGCAGGCCACACAAATGATCCCTGGAACAAAGAACACAACCCAAACCGATCAACTTTGAGTCAAAAGATCAAGCAGGAAGACCCAGATCTGGGGACAGGAAAAGTAGCTGGAAAGCTTTGCAGATTTTAGCCTCTTCTAAGTATGATTAGCAGTTTAATGAGATTAAGATCTGGACAGACGGAAGAAGCCTGGCATTGTCTACACACAACAAACTCTCCTCCTGCAACAAGGCCATCAAAGTGGTAGCAAATCAGGAGAAACGGACTATATTTGCCTGTCGATGCAGGACAAAAAATGTCCGTGTAGTAAAAGAATACATTATCTCTTCTTGGAGCCAGAGGCCGAATGATTACTTCGCAGCATGCTAAAGGTCACTTGTAAAATCACAGGAGCAGAGTTCCTTCAGAAGCACAAAATAAAAAAGTTAATGCATCTTAAAGGGGATGTTTAATAAGCATGAAGGTAATTTCTAATGACAGGACTTCCTTTGATAGATAAGTTCATACCTGGCACTAAAATCCAATCAAAGATCACCAACTTTCTACAGAGGCCATAGCTCCAAACCGCCACAAGTCATGCAGCCCTCAGATTAACTCAAGAACAGCTTCATGGAGAGCTGCATCCAGTCGTTACAATGCAAAGCTTCAGATGGAGTGAAATAAAGCATGCTGCCACTAAACTCTGGAGCAGTGGGGAAAGTTCTCTGGAAGAATGAGTCATGTCTCTCTAATGTAACAGTCTGGGTTTAGCAGCTTTGTGGATTATAACGTTAATGTGATAATCCAACTTCTGAGTCTGATAAATCAACTGGAACACTTCCCGAGAATTGAGAATCTTTCAAACGCTGACTTCAAGATCCAATATGCACAAGGTTTCCCCCAGAAAACTTACTAAGCCCGGTGGTTGGGGCAGTCATTCGTCCAGCGGTCCGTCGTGTTTTTGATTTAAAAAATGTTTAAAGTTGACAGGAAACTTGAAAATATCACTTTATAATTATGTGTTATTGAAGATGAGAAGATTAATACCTGAACACCAGCTATAAAGTCTTAAAAATGTAAACATTAAAAAAACTTTAATAAATAAGCAATGCTTATCCTGGTGGGGGCACAAGTAAAGCCTGGTGGCCTGCCAGGCTTATAATGCACTGGGGGAAACCCAGCCGCCTCTCCAAAAACAAAGCCTCCATTAACTGGAATTACACCTGCTAATGAAATAATTTCTTTGGTTACACAAGTATCCATTAAGCTTATCTTGTGTTTTCACATCCTCTGCATATTATGACCAAGCAAAAGAAATACTTCGGTTTAAAATTTACTAAAAATATGAACATTTCTAAATGGTTGTAAATATTGAATTCCAGGTGGATTGTTAGATGTGAAGATGAAAACGTGATCATATTTTCTTCTACTTCAGGAGTTTGTAGCCTTATTGAAGAATGAAAAAGGGGCCAGTGTGAAACTGTAATCAGGTGTACCCCACCAGCATTAACGCAAAGCCTGAACAGCTACTCCTTTATGGAGGTCACATGCTGTACTCAATCCTTCTAATAATTCCTATTATGCAATCAGGGATCCGGGGATAAGACGTCAGGATTTAGGGACAAACAATAGGATTTCGGTCAAAAGGCTTAGCTCTGTAACATCTATACACTGTGAGGGGATCAACAGAATGGTAAACAAAAACAGAGACTTAAACCCTGTATAATCCTGTTTTTATACCACTAGTCCTGATTTGTTTGTTTATTAATATTTATGCTTTTTGGGGAATATGGAGGTTTGTTGATACTAATCACTCACTGCAAATATAAACAGTAACTCTAGGGAAGAATACACCAAATATGCCCTTATGTAGTAAAGATGCACAACACAATACAGATTGATGCAATTTCTCTACATCCCAAAGGGACCATAGGAGCAGTCATATTTCTTTTTTAAAAGCTGCTCGCCTGTGATTTGATCCTTTATGCCTGAAACATCCTGTGTGCTGCAGGCCCCCAGAGAAATCAAAGCTCCAGAAGCACAGGTGTTAGAATGGCTGTATAATGGGAGTCGAACTTACGGGGACAGTCCATCTCGTCGCTTTTGTCCTCGCATGCTGTCCAGCCGTCACACTGCCAGGACATCGGGATACACTGCATCTTCCCACTGCGGCAGGCGAACTGCCCAGTGTTGCAGCGCTGCTCTGAAACACAACAAGACGGGTTGTGTGGTTAAATGTGTGCAACTTGAACACCTTTTGAAACAAGAAAAAACACAGCAGGGATATAAAATATGCATGAAGAGCTTTAAAGGTAGCAAAATAAGCGTTTACAATCATAGATGATGGTGGTTGAAATGGCTGCAAACAGGTGTCAACTGTGGGGCAAACTATTTTAGAAACTATTCAGCCTTCTTCTCATGTTCTCTACAGATGTTAATCTCCCAAAAGAGTGATAATAAAAGACAGATTCATAAATTTGCAGACAAATTTGATCTTGTCTGCACATTTTCAAACAGGCATCTGCTTTGTGTCAAACAGCATGTTAAGGCAATCTGTTTCAAAGAATCATTCGTCATACTGCCAAGATCAGGTCACCGAAGTAAAAACAACAATACTGCTCTTATTAAGTTATCAAAAAAAAAAAAAAAGAACAGCCTCAAGACTTCAGCTGACCAGAACTTAACCTCTACAGTCGATGACATTCGATAAGGACAAAAGGCACTGAACCGTCAGCTTCATTGCTTCATGTTTTTACTTCAAATATGACCTTTAAGTTTCTTCTCAGAAAACTATTTTAGGGATTGGGTAACAGAGGACTTTAGACAAAACTTTCCTAATTGGAAAATATTCTGACAATTTTGTAAAACAACGTTTTGTGGCTGCTGGTCCTTTCTCAGAAAACGATAACTCAACTATACAGAAAAAAAAAAAAAAAAAAAAAAGCTTTCTTACCTGACAATAATCTTGCCAGAGCTAGCCGTGGACCTGAAATAAATACAGACAATAATAATATGACTATCTAGTTAATTACTGTTTCATTTTTTTCCTACAATTCAAATAAGTCACTACATTGCAAGTTTAATGATGGTATGATGTGATAAATCAATGGTTCAAAGCCAAACAAACAAAAAAAAAATGTTTTTACATTTTCATCATCCTAAATATCAGTACAGATTATTTTAAATAATTCATATCCTAGTTTCCCAATCCCTTTCTGATCCACATTGTGAATGCATATCAGCCACATGCAGTGTTACCAAGTGAGTCATACGATCATGCTTTGCAAGGTCAATTTTGAAAACTCAGCTCATTTTTATGTGCATAGCTTGCAGAATGCATTTAGGAAGTGCACATTATTGTGTTGAACAACCTGAATATGTTTTAAAGCCTCGACACTGATATTCACAGTGAAAGAGAGACTGTACTGGCTGTTTCATCTTCACATGTAAAATGACCTCCAATCCCCGCTGTGCTCACATATGGAACCTCCCTGCAACCTTCTGAGGAAAATCACCAATGGGTAACGTCAAAATGGAAAATAAAAACGCCAGGATTATCCTTGAAATTCAGCTCAACGCTCCGAACAAAAACAGGAGCAAACACCAGTTCAAAGTAAGCTGTAGAGAAGTGTTGTTAGGACATTGAGTCACTTCCTTAACTTTATTAACTCTGTGTTAGAAGGGCTTATCAAGGCTGTCCTTCAGAAACTCACTTTGCGAAAACAAGAGTGAAAAATAACCAACATTTTAATACCGGTGTTCTTTCACTTAGAAACATTTTTTTGATGTGTAGACAATTTACAGCCCAGTGTGGCCTGGGAAAAAAAACAAAAAACAAAAAACAAAACACAACTAACCAAAGTAAACAGTTTTGACTGTGTAAAAAATTGCTTGCCACTTCTGCTATTTTAATGGACTAACAAGAAGTTGATAATCACATTTTTTTCCCCAAACTTCAGTTTCAGTTCTGATTTGATGAATGCAAAAGGTAAGTAGTACCACTGGACTACCTCATTTTATGAGGAAATGTTAACACTGTTCGTGCAGAAGTAGAGGTAGTAACAATTTAAACTTCAAAAATGTATAAAATTATATTCCAGACAGTAGCTGAGATGTTATTCACAGAAATCTCTCTCAAAGAAATCTGTTTTCACCTCGTTTCAGAATGAGTAAACATTGAATCGCCCAGTCATACAAGTTTGTTTTTTTTTTAAGAAAAGGTCTTAATTTGAGTCAGGAATGTCAAGAGGATCAGGAGTGTTTTACAGGTTTCTACAGGGGGGCATAACGCAATCCAAAACCTGTTCCCAACCACACAGAGAACCCCAACAGATAAATATCAAAGTGATCTTTATACACAGTTTAATATTTCATATTAACAATTAATTTGAATGAATTAACAATTAATTAACAAATTTAATTGTTGCAAAATGATGCCAGACAAAAGCTGAAATGAACTTTTTCATGTTTTAAATTAGTAAATCACAAATCTTCAGTCTATTTTAAGTCCACAAAAACCTGCAGCAAACGGTTATTTTAAAATATGCTGGCTGTGAGAAGTTTCAGTACGCCATTTTATTTTATTTTAGTCTCTAACATAACACCCCAGTTGAAGTAGTCAGAGCAAACTCTTGTGTGGTATTTCAGCCAGCCACGGTTTAATGCTAAAATCCATTCTCCACATTACTGGAGCAAACCAGAGGTCATGAAAATAACCTCAGAAACTCTTGAGAGGCCCATCATGTGTACCAGACCCTACCACAATGTTGCACAAGGTTACGCCACAGTGTGCAGTGTTATACACGATGCACACGCAAGAGTTGCTTCCATCGTTCGACCATAAAGAAGATTGTTTATTGTTTGATTGTCTCCTTTTAATTTATACTTGACTTATGAAAGTCTGTTTCCTTATTTTAAAAATACACTTTGCACTATTAAATATTAAATCAAGCTAAGTAAATGTTACAAAATGTAAGCTTACACTTCCTTGATGTAAGCTTACTTTTTGTAAGACTTTGTGTTGTGAAATACGTACATCTGTTGTGTAAAAATAAGGATGCAATGAGTTTTAAAATTGATGAATGCCGAATGGCTGCATGATTGCTAAATAACATCCTGTTAAAATTAAAGCAAGTTCTATTAATACTTTTATTATCCACCTAAATTATATGAGTAGCAATTTTGTTTCTTTTTCAGTACTTAAAATCCTTGTCAAGTAGCTCTCAAGTAGATAAGACAGTAACAGACTGTGAAAAATATCATCACCCAAGCAACCAGCAGCCGTTTCCAAACATGCACTGAGTGAACTCTACACATTGTTCTCAAAAGCGTTAGACATCTTGATGAAATGTGCACAAAAATGACCTTCACACTGAGGGCTAAAGCTATGGAAATACAACAGCAAAGCTCTGACTCATCTTTTAACCCCTCGAAAAACCTAATTTGATTACAAACTGAAAAGAAGCGGTCAAATAAATGCCCACAACACAAATATAAACAATGTTTTCCTTTTTCCTTTTAATTTGCTCTCTAGGTAGGAGGTCAGCCCTCTGGTTAGAGCCAAACAATAATGAGTTTATCCTTGAGCTCCACTGATAACGGTTACTCTAATCCACACAATTGGCGGGATCACGAGACCAAGCTTGAAGGAAACCACAGATGCATTTGTCTTGTGGTGATGCTTACAAAACTTTTTACAGAAGATCATTCAAAGCACCAATGCATGCTTTTGGTTGAGGAAAATCCACACTTCCTTGATTGATAAAAAAGACATCTAAACAGATAATAGAGTAGTATTACAGTAAAGTGGTGCATTATTTAGAGAAAACATATTTTAGAATACTTTTAATGTCTGTGGTTTTACTGTAATGCTTTTTAGGTGTTGCAACGCAGGGTTTTCGCTTAACCAAATCATCTTTATCGACAGCAGTAACAATTGTTAGTATTTTTTTCTACCAAGTCTGTTGTGTTTAATGGTGGAGATGAAGGTGAGCCAGGTTTGGTGATGCAGGAAGATGAATCCCTTTCATGCATTTCAAATTACAGATTAGGTGAAGAAGACCAACCTAAGATTGCAGTGATTAAATTAACTAATTAAACTAAATTAGGGTGCACCATTTTAATGAGGAATTAAAGTATAATTAACCGAAGTTAGCAGCTTTGATTTAAAAACAATACATAAATAATAAAATAAAAACAATGAAGTCCAATATTTTGTATTTAACTAAATGCATATCTGCTTGCTGTTGCAAGTGACCTAGTTTTGGAGTGAAATACAGATACTGCGTACACAGCTAGCTGGAGCTGCACCCTGAACAGCAGCAGCAGGGAGACAGGTTGGAAACTACCAGAGTCCCAGGTCTGACCAACAGGCCGCTGCGCCTGACCTGCAGCTGTAAATCTGTTTCTCCCACTTTTTTTTTTTTTTTTAGTCGAGCAAACGGAACAGGAACACATGCCAAAAAATAAAAAAATAAACAAACTTGGGTTTATTTACCTGTCCGTGGTGGGTCCGTTAGTGTGAGAACGAAGAGAAGAGAGAAGAGGAGGACGAAACTGCTGCTGTCAGCCTTCGGCAACATTTATCCTCCATTCATAGTAACTCCTCTATCCAGAAATGTAAAAATATACCCAGGTTCAGCAACGCCTTTCCCTTTTCTAAATTATAGCCGCAAAACGTTTAAAACTACTTGTGCCCATTTTTGCGCACACAATGCGTCGACTACAGAGCAGGCGCAAATAAAGCATAGTCGCAACAAGAGGCGAGGTTAATCTCTCCGCGCAGCAGCTAACGATAGCTAGCTGGCTGGCTGGCTGCTCCGCCGTCACCGTCGACCGTTGGTGCTCGGTGCGGAGCGGCGCTCATCCAAGATGGCTGCGGCCTCCCATCACAACAATTCCAAACATTCGGCAGCGCACAGGCAGACCGTCAGCTGGAGGTGCTCCCGGGGCGGAGTCTGCCAGATTATACCCAAACAGACACTGTGTATGTGCGGGCCGGGTGGAGCCACAATGGGAGCAACTTTTTAACGCTGCTCACAGAGGCGGTGGAAGAGAGTTGAACCATTGGGGGCCCGCTGCTGTATCCATACCGTTTCAGGAACAGAATTTTGTTATGAGAATTCTTCTGGTTATAATAACAAGATATAAAACAAATTAGAACAAGTTTTATATTTTTGTTATGCTGAGATTTACACCTTATAAAAAGTCTGGTTTAAATATTAAAGGTACACAAGAGCAAAACATCAACACTTCGTGGGATATTTGAGTGTTGTCATTGATGAAATAGAGTGAGAACCTGGAGAGTCAGAGGGAGCCCCTTTATATGGAAGCATTTAACTGCCAGAGCTAAGGAATAAACTCAGAACAAAATTCAAAACTTTCTTGTTTTAATCAGATGAATGCTACATCTAATGATAACCAGAAACTCAGATTCAGATTCAGTTTATTTTGGCAAATTAACAACTTTCTTGCTCTGGCCGCTAAGCAGTTAAGATACACTGGCCCATTAGCTCTGAGGGTTCACAAATCTTCCAATGATGTTACTGTAAATCATACTCTACTAGCCTAGATGCTATCACTATTATATTAGCTAGTTTTAGATTTTTAGATCATTTTAGCTTGTACATGTTTTATTTTCAAACTACATGGTTGTTACTGTAGGTAAAGATACTAGTCCTAACCTAGAAGCCAATAGTATTTCAGCTAATTTTAGCTTTTTAGCTCATTTTAACAAATACTGTTATGACCTTACAGTTTAGCTTTGTAAACAGTGTTCTGCACAAATTTCTAATACTTTTTGGTTGGGAACTTTGCATTGACTGAAAGTTTTCACTCTTCTACAGGTTTTCTATTTGCAAGCTTTTGCTTTATTCTGAATCTTCTGCCTATTTCTTACATTTCTGAAAGTCTTCTGTAGTTGTGCTTCTGCAATTTTCACTAAAATATTTAGCTTACAGCATTCACACTGCATTTTGTGCAGGAAATGCAAATTTTTCTAGTTTAATATGCATCTTTATTAGGGGTGCCTGTAAAGATGCATAAAGCCAAAGTAAATTTCTTTGGCTTTAAAAAAAAAAAAATAAAATACTACTGTGATGTTACATACTGCGCACTATAAAGCTGATTTAAATTTGTTGATGTAAAAACCGCACCAAAAATGATACTGGACAAAATGACCGCATTTATATTTTGAATTGTAAAAATTCCAAAAGTCGGACATTTTATAACATTTTGAAGTAACAGAAACAAACACTGATATATTGTGCTTGGCTTTATGATCCCATGTGTTTGTATAAGTTTTAAGAACCACACTAGATCATAATAAATACATAATCACTCAAATTTTCCACTTCAAAAAGGAAATACTGAGAAAACTGGACAAGATGCATTTCACAGAGACACTAATAATCATATCTGCCATTGAATTAAGCAACAGGACATTAGAAATTCTCGCTGTCCTTTATTTGGAGAAATCCTCTTCTCGTACGTTTTAATAAAGACTTTTTTTAAACAGAAGTTTTTAAATGTTTGAACTTAGAGCGGCTTTTCTTAGAAAAAGTCTGAGGCTTTCCGTCTCTTGGGAAGCTGCAGCAGATTGTCCGTGAGTGATGTGAGGTCCTGCGTGCTCGGCGTCTTAGCTTTGGTGGGCGTTGGCGTTCCTGAAGGAGTGGCTGGTCCAGCGAAGGGAGACTTGCAGGGGGTGACTCTGTGCGAGGGCGACGGCGTGTAACTCGCCCGCAGCGCTTTGTCTGTGTATTTGCTAGAAGTCCGATTTACAAGCCGCTGCAGGGCGGGCGTCAGGGCTGGGCTCAGACCTTTAGGCGTAAGACTGCAAAGTAGAAAACGTGTTCTCTTATTTTTGAGAATTTCTTCATGAGTATATAAATCAGGAAAACATTTAACAAAGATAGTGCGCTCCTTACCTTGCTAGGTTCTCTGTAACCTTTCTCAATGCCTCCTGTTTCTTTGCACGATTTTTCGCAGCAGCTTCATTTGCCATCTTTATACCCAGCCTCTCTCTTCGTCCTGGTTCGGGAATCTTTTGAACACAACAATAAGCATCAAAATGTAGCGAGATAAATAATTAGACATTAATAACCCAGACATAAAAAAGGATATCTCTCTAACCTTGAATGATGGGCCATGATTTCGCTCAACATATGGCGTATCTGATCCATCCAGACGGAACGGTGTACTCTCTATCTCTCCCCAGGTCATCAGAGGTGAATCAGCAACACCTGAAAAAGCCAAAAATGACATTTGCATGAAACTGTCCAAAAGAGTGCCTCTGAGAAACCCAAAGCAAGCAATAAAATATGCTTAATTAAACTAAAGATCAATTTGGAAGAGATGGTTGAGCAAACACAAGTATGAAAGTAGAAAGTCATCAGTTTGGATAATGGATAAAATAAATAGAAAAGAGGGAACTTAAAAAGTGAGTGAACCTCAAAGTAGGGCGGCAGGTAGAGATTATTTTAGCAATTGATTATTCTCAGATTTTTTCATTTAAACACTTGTGCTTATTTTATACAATATTAAAAATATGCAAAAAATGGGAGAAAAAATTCTAAACAAGAAAATAACATTTTATTGCATTAAAAATGCAATATGATGCATCTGCAGCTAAATAGATAATAGATACTTAAATAAGCCCTTTCTGCTTTACTTACCATTAATGCAGTGCAGGGCTGATCTGTTGACTATTTTTTAGATGTAACAAATTAATAATTGGACATCAAAAGGTGCTTAATGAGAGAAATTTGCAGAATGTGAACCAGGTGAAGTTTAGGGATTCTGGATAGAACATACTTTTAAAGAAAGTTTCATCTAAAATGCAAAATGTGTAATTTTATCACAGTTTTGAGAGTTTTATGTTTTAAGCAAACTGTATATTTTAGGGTCTGTTTACCCCAATTAACTTTTAATCAATTACTAGTAAGTTAGATAATTATTTCAATAATCAATTAATCACAATTGTTTCAGCCCTACTTTGTAGGACTGAATAATTTGCAGGTTTACTCACCAGGGGCAGGTGATGGAGTCCTTTCAAAGCCATATCCATTCACCGTTGGGGATTCATGCGGTATTAGCTCCTTCCCATCAGGGCCCACTTTACCCTGTTTGAACTGCAAAAAAATTAAAAATGAATAAACATAATTCATAAGCGACACCATTCAAATAAACATTTCTTTTGGAAAAAAATGTGACTGTTTGAAGTAAAACAATCAAGTCCTGGAAACCAAAAGAGCAGAGCTCATCCCAATATAAATGTTACAGATCCAATTTTTATAACTAATAATATTTAGCAACAGCTGGAGCAGTATGTGATTTTCTTTTTTGAATAAAAACAATATTATACAAAAAAAATTCTGGTTTTAAACTCATTTTTACACAAGGTTTCTGTGCCGTGAAAACTTCACCCATTATTGTAGGTACCTGTGCATTGAGGGCTGCAGCCTGTTGAATCTGGCTTTTGTTCAGAGCTTTGCTGAACGGATCTCCAACAAACCGAGTGTTCCTGTGCACCACTTCTCTGGGCTTCTTAAAGATTGCATCATCATCTTTAACACCTAAGATAAAGGTAAAAAAATTACATTTTCTGAGTTAAAAAATCTTCAAACATTTTATGCCACACTTTAGAAAATGTTGTGTGAGTTAAAGGGAAATTGACTAATTAAAAAATTAAGCAGTTTTCTCAGTTTAACATTCATACCCTCTGGATAATACATCAAGGCATTTTTTGCTTTGTACTCCCACGTTTCCAGTCCAGCTTTAACGCATTCAAGAGCAGCTTTCTCCATTGACGGGAGGGCGAGGTTCTCCTCGTGGCGCTGCAAAAAAGATCACAGATGATTTAAATCTATTCCACTCTTTCTACAGTAAACCACAAATGCACCAAAAAGCAGTCATGTTTTCTTTTCTGATCTCTAATGTCCAGGAAACATCCAAATGCAGCTTCATAGCAGCACTATGTGTCTCAGCACACTGCTAAACCATTCAGGTGCAGCATACTACACATACTTTAACTCAATTCAACTATAAAAAATGTTTTTTTTCCTGTAGATGATTTAATTACACGGCAGCATCATAAACACGATTAATGTCACTTTGGAAACAAGCAACCCCTACAGGCCTCAGAGTTGTTGTGATGCAACTTTAAGCTAAAACTTGTAAGCCGACAAAAACACCTTATGCTATAATCACACTGGAGGCTGGTGGCTTAATTTAAGCTGTACCCAAATAACACCTCTGAAGCTACGGTGTAAATGATCTGAGGCAGATAATTTACACCATGTCTCCAGAAAACAAAAACAACCTTCAATTCAGGCATCTCATTAAATTACTTTGAAAACAACAGCCCAGAATCAATACCAACCTGTTTAAATTCAGCCTCTGCCTCATATAACCAGGCGTGCTTCAGTTTCTCTTTGTCTTCTGCTAGATCCATTATTTGCTCGAAGGATGCATTATCTTCACTGGTGTTTTTAGCAAGAAAACGATCCAGACTGGGCAGCTCTTTTTCTTCTTTGTCATCATCCTTTCTCTCTACAGAAACATGGTCCAACAAATGGATGGGTCAATTACTGTAGTTTACACATATAGCTACTGAATTTACTTCCACATCAACAGCGTTAAACTAAACTAAGCATATTTGTCTTAACTTACCCAAATCCGAACTTTTACTGCAGTAAGTGGAAGACGGCGATCCTGAGCGACCAACTGGTGTTTCAAAACTGGCAGGGGTCAAATCTTGCATTTTGCCAAAAAGAGAAATAGAAATAAATCACTCAAAAAAAAAAAGCTGAACCAAAAAAATCATATAGTGTAAAATAAATACTCATTTCATTTGGAAATTCTCTACTTACAAGGTGCAGAGGTTTGTGGTGTAGATTTGTTCAACGATGAGCCGTATCTAATGGATATCTCTCTCATCTTCTCAAGGTCTCCACTTTCCTCCGCTTCAAGGTATTCCCTTTGTGCTTGAAGTTTGGTGACATCTGGGAAAAAGTCCCTTTGGATAATTTTCTCCAAGCTCTGTCAAAAGCAGCCAAGTAAAGAAGACACAAGCACTAAGAATACGTATAAAACCAAATTTAAGGCAACATAAAACAGTTCTGCAGTATTAAGCAGAAATTTACTAATTATGTTTTTCTTGGTTCATACTGTTCATACAGTTCTGATTCTGGACCAACTTTGATTAAGAAGAAAACTGTCCAAATTATTTAAAAGGGGCAGTAGTTGTGAATGTAGCAGAAAATTAAGTTCAAGAATCATCTCGATTTTATACATCGAAGAATCTCAAACATCTGGATTTCGTTCTAAAGTCAATCAAAATACCCTGTGGCTCATTAAAAGAAAATTGGTCGAGTCTGATCTCTGCACGACTAATTGCAAAGATCGGTGGAAAAACTGAATCTGTTGCTTTATTATATTTGGTGTTGCACATGTTCTCCTGAACAAAAATCTTAAGAAAATTGTAAAATAGCTGTCCAATATTAAGTAACGATTAGAATATTGTGTAAACATATCCAGTTCCTGCTTCTTATTGGTTTATAACTTTAAGTTTGTACGCTAAAACGTTGGAAATACGTCGACGCTTACAGTGTTCAAGACTATGTTTACATCTTAAGATCAAGGTCGCCTCTGACTCCGTGTTTGTCTTGAGTTACTTACCTGAATATAATCCTCTTCATCGAGAACTTTTCTCTTCAGTTTTCCCTCTTCTTTGTCCTCAGGCTGACACAGAGCCACGGTTGTGACCACTGACGGAACCAGAGTCCCGGACAAGGCTCTCCGAACACTGGCGCTACCCTCCATTGTAGAGCCTGTTAGCCTTTTAGCTCAAAGGCTAACGGCGACTCTATTGCGATA
Organism: Xiphophorus hellerii; assembly: GCF_003331165.1. Classification (NCBI taxonomy): domain Eukaryota; kingdom Metazoa; phylum Chordata; class Actinopteri; order Cyprinodontiformes; family Poeciliidae; genus Xiphophorus; species Xiphophorus hellerii. Next base: position 14,926,899 of record NC_045679.1, read on the forward strand.
GAAAAACCCCGACTTCTAGATGATACCAAAGGGCGTATTTCAGCTCAAAAATAGCATATGTTTAAAATAAAGTTAAGGAAATAAATATACAAAGACTAAAAGAAGAGTCAGCCTTCCTAAATGTAACGTTTCATCTAACTTTCAGCCATTACGACACTGTACGCCACCGTACACGCGACGTAATTACGTAATGTTGTCTTCTTCTTCTTCTTCTTCTTCTTCTTCTTCTTCTTCTTCTTCTTCTTCTTCTACTACTACTACTACAGTTTAATGGCGGTTGGCAAACACCAATATGGTGCATTACCGCCACCAGGCAGTAAGGAGTCTGAATCAAAAAAACTAAGCAACACTTATTCCTGCCTGCATATAAGATGATTCAATAAGGGTTCCTAGTGTATATATATATATATAATGTCATCATAAAATGCACCAGTACTGATTATACTGATGATGACTGATAATTAATACTTCTACATTGATTGAGAAAGAAAATAGTCTCTTCATGTTAACCTGACAAAAAGTTATATCTGGATTTGAACTGCTAAACAAAGACATAAATTTTATTTAAGATTTTTTCTTAAAAAAAAATTTACAAAAGAAATTTACAGACAACTTTGTTCTGTTGTAGGACAAATCTACATAAGTTATTCACAAACAATAAAGTCATGAAAGTATTTATTAGATCATAATCACATAACAAGAAGCCGTTTTACAAAAAGTTACTCCATTCTTGATATATGGAACAACCATCAAATATCAAATGTCAAAAGGTAAGCGTATATCTCTGCATGCAGGTTTGTTTGATCAAAATGACACAATTAGATCCATTTTGTTCATAAATTTGGTTATTTATTTGACTCATGAGCAAAAAAAAATAACTTAAGGTCTCCATAAATTTCCATGTTGCTGTAAATCTATATGAAAGGAATTAGTTTTCAGTGTTTCCGACTACAAATGACAATCTTTTCTGACGTCTCCATTTTGCTCTTCGGTTTTTAAACCAAACCTACCAGGAAGAAAAGAGACAGAATTATTATTTAATACCTCCCATTCTTCATATTTGGCAGGGTTGTTCATGTCCACATAATCTAAAGAGAGTGAAACCTCTCCATCAAGCATTAGCAACACATGCAGCTGCTGTCTTACTTCTACTCTTTCTTCTCTTAAGTTAGTTTGCTGTGCAAGTTTCTCTCGCGCGTTTACATCGGGATACTGGTTCTGCAGGAACAGTTCCTCCAGTGCATCCAGCTGTTCTTCGGTGAAAATTGTACGGTGACGCCTGGTTCGCCTCTGCACCTGGCCGACCTTAGGCTGCTGCTCCTCCCTTTGAGCCTCCCCCAGCCGGCACGTCTCTGAGATCATAGCTGCTCGGTTCCATCCGTACTGACAGGCTGCAACAAGATTCACATTAAATGAAAATGACAAGTGCACTTTTCTTAAACTGAAAAGATCATGTTGAGTCATACCCACTTAGACAGGAAAATGCTACCATACATGGATAATTAACTATAATTTGGAATGCCACTGTCTATAAATCAAGACAATCACATAAGGGTGTGGTTTTCTGACAAACAGCCTTTAGTGAGAGAACTTTAGACAACCTTGCAGTGTTGCTTTGACAGCCAGATTATTCAGATGTGAACCACAGACAAATAATGTGGATTACGATGAAACTTGACCAATGTCTACTAGGCTCAAAATTACAATGCTGGTCAGAACTGGAGCAGAAATTGCAATATCTACATTAATGCTGACAGGATTTCTGTTTTGATTTCCAGTTTCATTCACAGGGGGTCATTTGACATGTGATAATGACAGACAGACTGCATGCATCACTGGAGAATGCTTTTAAATCTCTTGGGTGCCAGTTTTTTAAGTCTTCTGACTTCCTTGTCCTCACTAAATAAATTTGCTTTTAAGTCTTCATGTCCACATTCTCACTCCTTTGGTGTGGTCTCATGCTTGTGTATGATGAATTTAAGGATTAGCCTTTGAATTAATTTCATATTGCTTCTTATGCTCAGCTAGTAAAACCTATATCAGCTTGAGAATCTATGTACCTTTATGAGCTACAACCCCGCCTTCACATGGCCGAAGTGTTGCCTTCAGGGTTTCAGAACATAAAACTGAATGTCCATAGTTACTTTATACAAAGACAGACGATGGTATGTTCTTACCGTCATGGATGAGATCAGAGTGCAGCATGTCAGCGCAGTGGGAACAGAAACAGCAGCACAAGCAGGTGTGATGAACAGGCTCAGGACAAACCATCTTCTCCTTCAGTCCAAAAACCCCTGTTCCACATGGTTGTTTGTCTCCAATACTGCTAGGATATTTGTTCAGAATGTTCTCAATGGTGAACGGAAACTTTTGTCTTTCCATCTTGATGTGTCTGTCCATTTTTTAAGGAAATTCCTTGAGCTCAAAAGCAGTAGTGATAACCAGATAGAGGCCTGTAACTCTCTGTGATACGTCCCCCTCAGTGGCTCCTCTGCTTCTTCTCCTTCTACAAGAGCAAGTCTGGACCTTATAGGCAAAAAAAAAAAAGAAAAAAAAAAGATGGAAGTAAAACTATAATCCCCCTGTGGACCAGACACATAAAACGGTTGAAACTTAATTCTGAGCTAATCTGGGCAGTTTTGTGAAGAGGTTAGGGAGGACGGCAGATTCGGCTAATCTCGCCTCATTCCTTTCTTCAAGCGAAATCAGATTTCACTGCATAAAATGAAAAGTGGAGAGCTCCTAAAATCCTCATTGTTGAGGTTTTAGAGCAAAGGGGATTGCTTGGTATTAGAAACCTGGACTTATAGATGGACACCTTTGGTGTGGTCTCATGCTTGTGTATGATAAATTTAAGGATTAGCCTTTGAATTAATTTCATATTGCTTCTTATGCTCAGTTTTAATGACAAATGATCTTGTATTCATTTGTAGATTTGCTCTGAAACTCCTAGCTGACATTTAGCAACCCATAATGGATGAGTGGGTGACATCTGAATAAAGATGCAACAAAGGTGCAGTTTTATGGGAATATATCCATCAATGTGGTTTATAGTCAGAATCATACATCCTGTGTCTTATCTTTGTGTTGCAGTCTTTTCAGTTTGACTTCGCTGACAATGTGCACAGCGGAGGTAAAGCTATTACTGGTTAAATTCATCTCCCTCCCAGCAAATCCTGTGATTTCATACAAGGCTATACATCTCCTTTTTTTTTTTTTCAGGGAATTAACGGATTTCCACAATCTGTCTTAAGCTCCAACCTGTTATAAGGGCTTTTGAAAACAGATAACAATAAACACCATTCCCATCCTTTTCACCTGGGTTTAATAGCGTTCAGATGGCTGATGTATAGTATGCGCCGTGTGCGAGATTGTTATCTTAGGTTATTGTGGTTCTCAAAAGAAGGAATTGCGCCAAAATCCGCGTGGGTCCACAGGGTTCAAAATTCATTACAGGGGATCAGAATTATAAAGGCTCGTGTTATTGTTGTTGTAAGCAATATTTGGTACATCTGGTAAAGTGAAGAGAATTATAATGGCTCAGTTGGTCTTCATGGGGTTTTTTTCAGGTGCATTTGAAGAGTAAACTGACTTAGTAGCTGAACTAATTGATTTATCACAAGACAAGAATGACTTGCACCATTCAAAGCAGACAATGTTATTGTGTAATGGAATGTAGTGCTGCAATTTAACAACTCTTCAAACTTAAAATAGTTAGACCCTCGCTCCCGAGTGGGGAGCAAGTGCAATCGATTTATGAAGTGAACATAAAAGGCTGTAGGAAATCAATAAAAATGTAGACAACAAACAGTTTATCAGATCATTTTGTGGCTTACCATCCTTTAGTATTAGTGTATGTCTGCTGGGCAACTATTAAAACAGCAGTCTTCCCTTTGGTTGTGTAGCTCCTAGCACTATTCACCCTACATTTCTGTATTTCAGATGTGTAAAAATGCAATATGTTGCATTTTTACTGCACAGCATTGAAATGAACTTTTCAATAAAATTCTAAAATGTCACATTTCACAGGCCAATGCTCTGAAACTTTTAGGCTTTTTAGTCTTGTATGCAGCAGTTGGAGTTCACTCAGGCCTGAATAAAGCTAAGACAAAATAGCGTTCAAGATCACATTTGAGCCACGACACATAGTGAATTGCAGATTACTGCCAAAAATATTTGTTTTAAATATGTAAGAATATGCATCAAAATTGACACAGATTAAAGAGAACTGTAACAAAGGTAAGGCCAGCATAAAACAAAGACTGCAAATACAAAAACTGAGATTATTACTTTTTTTAAAAAATAAATAATATATGTACAATGTCTAATTGTGCATTAAGAGCATTTCAAATAGTCTGAAGCCAGATGAATGTTAGGAAAGAAGCGTTTTTGCAGCTACAGTTTTTGACCCGCAGAGTATAATCCTACGGTGGCCCTGAGGTGCAAACCACCTCAACAAAATCGAAAACACAACAACAATAACGAAACACAATTGCAAATTCAAAAATACAACAACATTAATGAAGCACTACAACATTAATGAAAGTTACGTTTTTTTATTCATATTTTGAAATAGCAAATGCACGTTGAATTCTGGAATTGTGTTAATATGTTCATGAATACATCACTGTAAAGGTGTGTGTGTGTGTGTGTGTTCATCAATAAAAACGATTGATCAGAATCAGTTGTATCAAATGTAATTATTGTGCCCCAAAACAATTAAATAATCACATCAAAAGTTCGAAATGTTGTCCTTCGTTTTTTTATTTTTCATTCTTATATATAATAATGTGTTAGAGATGGTGTCAGTGGCATTCATTAGTGTGTATTCTGGGTAAAACAGTATTAGATTAAAAGATAATTGACTAATGCGCCCCCTGGTGCCAGAACACTGTAACGCCCACACGGCAGAGCGACACGGGCGGCACGCAGTTCGCCACTCGCGATAACTTGCGTTGGAGCAGCTGCAGCAAGGGCGGAAAAGGCGGGAGGAGCTTGCCGCTTCCGCGTCCGCGCAACAGTAGCAGAAACAGAAAATACAAGGGCAAAATGGAAGATAAGTTAATTTTAGCTGTATTTAATTACCCGGAACTGTACAATGTCACTTTACCGAATTACCGTTGCACGGAAAGTCGGATAAACGCTTGGAGAAACATCAGTATGGCACTTGGTTACCCATGTGAGTATTTGTTTATCGCAACTTTACTCCCAGTTATTGTTTGCTTAGCCGCATCTGCGTCGGGAGCCTAATCAGGCACGAGTTGTTTACGGGACACAGAAGTATTTCACGCGTCTGAACTTGGCGATTTGCTGTGATTCGGGTGTTTATCCCGGTTGCTAGGTCCACTTTGACGCTGATGCAGCCGCGCGCGCCGTGCTAGCGGTGACGGCCGTTGCTCCACGCCGCAGGCCGCGCTGCGCGAAGCGGAGCGGCGCGGCGTGCCTCTACCGCGGAGCTAGCCGCGGCGCTGAACTTGTTCTGCGGCATGGACACGCAGCACTCTCCGACCTTCGAGCGACTCTAGGCGCGTTGTTTGCTGAAACTGTGCTAGAAAGGCTGGGAGAGCAAAGAATGCTCCTGAAAAAGCCGTAAAAGTTCACAGCAGCGCCTCGGTTTGTTAAACATGCCGCACTGTGCGGGACAAATGGAGGGCCCCAACCCAGAGTAAGTGCGCAAAGGCAACAGAGTGCAGAACTGAAATATACTTATAAACCATATACAAAAATGCCTTTAATAATGTTTGGTCTTATTTATTTTTGAAGATCCAACTTTAGAATATTGTTGATAAATAATTCAATTGAAAAACTTTTTACACATCAGTGTAAAGGTTTAAATTATGTAATGACAAATAAAAACACCCAGTATAGGCTTATCCACTGTGCTGGTTGGAACAAATGTTATTATTTTTTAAAGTAATTAGCCTTAAAATCTTTGAAAGGAAACTCAGACTGTTCTTGTCAAACAAAATGCTTTGCAGATGATTCAGAACTCAAGGTTTTCTTCACATTATAGTCACAAACCTTGATGTATTTTATTAGAACTTTGTGTGACAAACAACAATTAGTGCATAATTCTAAATTAAAAAAATATGTGGTTTTATTATTTTTTCAGCCTTAAATATATTGAGAACAACGCCGATGCTTTTGCAGCCTGTTTTGCATTTGTAGAAATTGATGTTTTTTTTTGGTTCATTCTTAAGGTTACATTTAGTCAGATTAGGATGGGAAACGCATCAACATCAGCTGTCAAGTCTTGCCATATTTTTTTTTTCTTTTAAATACAGATCTGAACTCCAAGGCACTTTCCTACTTCAAGATGCGTCCTTTCTCCAACACACCTGAATCAAACGAATCTCTGGTTACACGAGCCGATTGACTGCTGAATCGAAACATCAGTTTGATTCAGGTGTTTTAGGGCAGTCCTGATCTAAACATTTTAAGTTAAATACTTCCAGCCTTTATGGCTTGTAATTTTGAAGATCAAATAAAAAGGGCTAATTTACCCAAAACTGACAGGCTTCTGTTCATGCAGTTCTCTCGCCAATCAAGCACAGTAACACCAAGGTTGAACCAACTTTTGGTACGTTTGGCAATGTGGCCAGTAAGCAAGTCCTGCTGGAAGATAGTCAGCATCTAGATAAAGTTTTTCAGCAGAAGGAAGCATAGAGTCCTCTAAAATTTCAGGGTAGACTGTTGCATTAACTGTGAACTTCAGAAAACTGAGTGGGCCAACACAGTGATCATTGAAAACAATAAAAAGGCTTGAAATATTTCACTATATGTGTCATAAATCTTTGAAAGTTTTGGTAATGTTCCAGTTTTACACTCTGAAATCTTGTTTTTCAGCCCATGAATGCAAAAGGAAATGGAAAAATCTAAGAGACCGCTACCTGAAGGAAGTCCGGATGGAGCTCAAAGGCAAAAAGCAGGGAGAGTTTGTACAAAGCAAATGGAAATACAGACAGCTGATGAACTTTATCGCCCCCTTCACCGGATCCAGAGTGGGAGTGACGGACATCTGTGGCAACTGTGACGACCACAACAACCCTGACCACGAATCCGGGAGTGGGGAGGGAGACACCGCTTCGTCAGAGTCGACCAAGACTTCTCTAAAGGTTTCTACGAGTCCGTCCGAGCAAAAAGCACCGCTGGCCTTCGTAACGCAGCTTCCCGCGTTGTCTCAGGACACAGAGCTGACTCAGCTGGCCATGGTGGCCAAGATGTCCCCCGTCTCCCAGATAACCCCCACCAGCAACACTGGACGGAAACGGACTTTGTTGCCGGAGTCGGCGTCTCCTCAAAGTACAGACTTGTCAAATAAGTGGCTGGTGAAGGAAGGCGGCGGGCCGCTCCCCGCCAGGATGCGGCAGGACGAGGACGAGCTGTTTCTGCTGAGCTTTGTTCCAGCTCTGAAGAGACTGGCCCCACAGAAAAGGTGCGAGACTAAAATGAAGATCCAGCAGATAATGTACGAAGCAGAATTTAACGTGCAGGAAAAAAAGGCGCCGCAAGACACATAGAATCGATCAAAATTTAATTTATTTTTCTTTCCAAGCTTCATTAAGACTTTTCTTCAAAATGTCTTTCAATTAAAATAAAGTGTTGCTTTTTGATTTGTGTGTTTATTTGATGGCTTTTGTAGAGATTAAGTAGTAATAAAACGATAGAGACAAAGAAAAAGTCATAACTCATTTATAAAGTTTTACTGTCAGAGGAAATTCAGTTAGAAAAGTTACCCCCATTTTCAACAAGTCTTCATTTATTCTCTAATCTACAATATTTTACATTTAATTACAGTGAAAATCAGAAAAGAAACAGTTTGTACAGTTTGGAGCAAAACACTGTTTGAAAAGAAGGTTTTTTATCTGATTACAAGCGAAACAAATTCAGGCTCTGGGTTAATGCATGCTCATCCGTTTTGTCAAAATCTGAATCCATTATGTAGCAATGCATTTAATCATTGGTTAGCAGTTTCCAGTATTTAGGTTTTTCTGAAGAAACTGCTTGAAATGTCCCCAAAGAGGATATAAATAGAAGCACAGTCAGTATGAGTATTCAAATATCTATTTAAGGCTTGAATAAAATGTTAAGACTAGGACAAAAAAAAAAGATCAGTATCTTGGTGTGTAAATCATCTGGTTTCAACTGTATTTCAAAGGAGCGACATAAAACATTAAACAAAATCTCCGTCCAATCTGAAGTGACGACAACCTGATCAGTTTCCAAAGCTTTTATGCAATCAGCAGCCAAAACATCATCACCAAAGCAACGAACAGGAAGAGTCGAGAGAGAAAATGCTCGTCGATGTACAGTGGCGTTCCAGGAGCCGCTGCAAAAGGTCAGCAGAGGTTATTTGTGCCGTTGTTTCAAAAGACACACAAAACGACAAGTTCAGGGTGAAATGTGCCGCTACCTGGGGGAGGTCTGCCATCGTTGATGTTAAAAGCTGTGGCAAAAATACCGAACGGAAAGGCGCCGATTCCAAATGACATCTGGAAACCACCATCTCCAAAGCCAAAGCCCTGAAAACCCTGTGAGATGTCATTAGAAATGTGTTATAACAGACAGTGAGTGAGATGTGACGCAATAAGCTGTAAGACTTGTAGGGATTCTCTTGAGAGGAGCTTCAACTCGACTGTTGTGTAATGGATCCCAGTGGGAAGTTTGTCACTGCTAATGAATAAAACACAGGTACACCCTGCAGCAGACATATGTAACGGTTTCATCATGAATGGATGGATTGATTTACTCAGCAGCTGACGTGAATTAGGAAATAAAGGCAAAACTATAGTGATTCTAATATAAAATAAGAACACAACATGCTGTGTTTGGCTCATGCAGCTGTGCCTTCTCATTTACTTACACCACGGTTTTCGGGCTCAGGTCTTTGTCCTTGAGGTCGAGGGGGTGTTCTTTCCCTTTTAAAAAAAAGTTTGAAAGAAAATATACAGTTACATTTCTGAAAATTGCTTATTTAATCCTGCACAAGGCCAAGTATCACACCAGATTAAGACTGCCCTACGGTGTCCAGTTTCTCTCCGTCCTGCAGTCTTAATCTGGTGTGACAGAGCCTTACACAAACTTAATATGACATTTTTAACCTCCAAGTGTCACAATGTGGATTATTATCAAAAAATATATCAAGTTTTAGACTTTGCTACATCTGTGTCAACAAGTTACAGCACCCACCTGGGATCCTGTTGTCCTGTGCTTCCTCTTCCATATAAGGGAATCACTTTTTCTCTGCTGATGCCAGCTTTACAAACTGGACACACTTGTCTGTTAGGTCTGGTTTCCAGCCACTGCATGAGCAAGAAGTGATGCTACTGAGCTTATTTTATAAACCCTGAGTTTTTTTTGGAAGGGGACAAAGAAGATCCAGCTTACCTGATGCAAACAAGGCCAGCTACAAAGAGTAAAGGAAAGAGTGTGAGACGTTTCATCAAATACATGACTTAAAAACGCTAAATAAAATTCAAACAAAGCAATCGGAGGCAGAAAGTGTGTCAGCTTAGAAAGGAACTACGACATAAAAACTGATAATGCTATCATCTTTAAAGACTCATGAGTTTAAGTTGTAGGGCTCCACCACAAAAATAGCTTTATACATTCTAGTCAATTGTTTTTAATTCTACAAAAGCAAAAAACAAACAAACAAAACATTCGCTTCTCAACTACATGTACCTGACATTTTTGTAGCAAGCTATAAATAAAGATGTTGCACAAAAAAGGAAGCAAAAAGCCTAAAAAAAAAAAGTCAAAAATATAAAAGTTGTGTTTGCAACTTAATTTTAGAATTTTTTTTTTTACAGATTTACCGGTTCATCAAGATAATTCAACTATAGTAATCAACTTGTGTTCGGTGTGCTGTTTAGTATCTCAGAGTTTTTAATTTTCATTGTTTTATTCTTTGTTTTATGTCACGGCGGTTGGTGAACATTTTGAAGAACTTAAATGTGCTATACAAATAAATGTGACATTGACATAAAAACATTATTAGACAAAATACATTGAATTTAGCTTAAGCTTTACTGTTTTTATTTAAAAAAAAATAGCTCTTTGTTTCAGGATGCAGCCACATTCAATTGGAAGTAAATATAATGTATGATTTTATTAGGATGAAACTTTCAAAAATATGTTATTCAGTGAGTGGTATATTTTCCTAAAGAGATTGTAAAATACAATCCTATATTGCATTTTTGTGAAAATTTACAATGAAAGTCAAGTACAATCTGCATGTCTGAAATTGTTTAACTTCAAAATTGTTGATTCTATTAGATTCTAACTAAAAGCAGTCCAGCATGTTGATGCTCTGCTCTGATTCTAACCATATACAAAAATCCCAGTTGAACCTCACCAGAAAAGATGTCCGCATAGGCTGATCACGGCATCCTTGGCGGTGTCCAGACAGATGTTACATTCAAAAGTGCTGTCCTGGTTGCCGCCGTCGGCAGCGGTCGAGCTGCTGGATCCTCCGGGACTGGAGGTTTCAGCAGCGGCCGCAGCAGAACCAGAGGCTGCTGCTGCCGCCGGAGGAGGAGCAGAGGCGGCCATTTATCTACTGCAACTGAACTTTCTCTGCCAACCCCCGGAGTGGACACATAGGGGAGTCCGGCTGAACTGGTGGTCGCTGACAAGCAGCAGAAAACTGAACTGGGAGGAGGGATGAAAACAAAAACAAAATCAGCAGCTGCTAGCTCAGCTCAGCTGGCGTCCATCTGGAAACGGAAGCTACGCTAACGTTAGTAAGCGAGAAGAACAGCTGTGCGGACTGTTTAATAAAAAACAAAAAACAAAACTGAAAGTAAAACGTAAACATTAACGAAGCTAAATTCCAATTCAGTTAAGCTGTTTGTAAAATACCAAGTAGTAGCTGAAAATCGTAACGCGCTGTAACGAGTAGGGGAAAAAAAACTCACAGCTGATTGCGTCACATCCGCAAGTTAACCGGTAACTTCCTGTGGCGGAACGTTAGGGGTCGTGTTTATGTAATGAGCTGGGCTCTCTCTGACACCATTAACATTGCTTTTACTAATCAGCTTATTGTAATATATTGATAATATGTGATGCTCTGCAATCAAATGGATGTTACTTTAAAAATTTTACTTTTTTTCGTTTTTACCATTTGACATTCTCATTTCTAAGGACCTAAAAAGTTTAATACATACTTAATTCAGTTCAGTTCATAAATAAATATATATATATATATATATATATATATATATATATATATATAAACTTTATTTACACCGAAGGGAAATGAAATGTCGCAACTTATATCCTCCAAATATCTTCATAGAGTTGTCGTGGATGTTGATGATGCGAGCAGGAAGGACTCCAGTAGAGGTCAGTCTTGCAAAGAATTTGAAGAAGCCTCTGATTGAAGGCTGTTGGTGTTTGACAGTCATGACATGTTAACAGGTCAACATCAGCAGAGATAAAATTTCACAGTAATGTGTCCTGGACGACACAATCAGTGGTTGACAAGCACTACTTATTGACCCAGTTTGTCTCTTTAAACCTATGGCTGGCTGTATAACTGAAAGCCTGGCCGTTGGAGTTGGAGATATGATTGTTACCCATAATGATAATTTTCATTTGTCTGAGGCCTTACGCTTAATTTGATTTGGGGAACATGATTATGCATTCTGACTACTAACCAGACAGCAGTATTATTGTCTCTTTTATATTGTCCACATTTTGCATCCTAGTATTCTGGTATACTTTGGTTTAAAGCAAGCTAGTGAGCAAATGCTGAAATATTTTAATAGTATATTTGATGTGTTTTGAAGTAAAACTTTCAGTAACAGCACCAAGTGGAAATTGACACCCATCTGGGGTAAAACCTGAAGATTACCTACACAAAATTACCCCCATCAATAAAACTTTCTCAACCAAGTTCTAAGTTATGTTTTGTTTGGAGAATAAAATACTTTAAATAACAAACAAATTTTAAGTGTTTATTCAGTGTGTCCTTTGCATATTTTGGATTGTCTCAGTAAAACAACCACGAGATTGTTAATTTTTTTTTACAGTATGTAAGCAAACAATTTAAATAAATAAAGTGCATGTTGAATTTTAATAAAATACTTACTTTTTATTGCATAGAACAACAATTCATTGTAGATAATTCATTTAGTTACAACCACGGCATTTTTGTTTCAGTTACAAAGGATAGCAAAAATTATTAAAAGCTATCAAAAAGTTTAAGTACACAATATAAGTTTTGTGTTTTTTACAGCTAAAGATTTAAATTAACTTAAAGAAGATCAAAATGCAATGAGTTTTTTTTTTTTTAGGAAATAGTGTGAGTTTCAATTATTTCCATTGACTTGGATCTTGACTGATTGAACCCAGTCGTGTGGATATCCTCAGCCATCGCCTCCTCATACCTTGACATCACAGAGCGCTTCAGAGTTTGCTTGAAGTCATTGCCGACGAACACGTAGAGAATGGGGGAGATTAAGGCATTAGCTGCTGCCAGGGTGGCCCCCACTTTTAGTCCAACCAGAAGCATCTCTATATTGTGTTTCATAAAGTTAATTTCCATGAGACAAAAGGTATGGTAGGGGACCCAGCAGAAGAAAAACGACAGGATGAGTGCCACCATGATTTTATAAGGCCTTTTAGATCGAATGGTTGAGCCTCTCAGCTTCAGACCGATCACCGCGCAGCTGAACACAATAATCAAGAAAGGAACAAGAAATCCACAGAAGAACCGACCCAGTACCACAGCCTCATGTCTGACATTGGAGCTGTAATTCAACTGGCACATGGTGTAGGAGCCTTGGACTGCGGTGGTTCTAAAAATGGCTGAAGGAAGCGTTAGGAGTCCAGCGAGAAGCCACATCACGGCGACTGTTCCGTAGGCTTTGTGCACCGTTCGGTGGTTGTTTGCCCACACAGGGAACAAAACAAGGACGCAACGGTCAGCGCTGATTAAGACCAACAGAAACACACTACTGTACATGTTGAGAAACAAAGCAGAGGAGATGAACTTGCACAAAAACTGGCCAAAAGGCCAGTTTGAGGTCAGAGAGTAAAAAACTTCAAAGGGCAAAAAGATACAAAAAAACAAGTCCGAAAGAGCCAGGCTGATGTACCAGGTGGTGATGACTGTTCTTTTCATTTTACACCCACAGATCCATACCACTACAGTGTTCCCAATCAGACCAAAAAATGATATGAAGATGTTGACCACTGCAAGAACATGAGTCACGGAGGCCTGGGAGAACTTTGATTGTTGCAGGACGTTTTCAGTTTCATTGATGGGAGTGTAGTCTTCATATTCAATGTAATCCAATTCCATTGTTAGTTTTTCTAAAAGAAAAAAAAAATATATAACATTCCTCAAAAACATGGTCATACATACAAACACTAAAAATAAAGAGCAACTACAATCTAAAGTGTAGCTTAAAGTAGATAAAGCTAAATACTCACTTCTTGTGTGGATGTAAAAACAGACCGTAACATCTCCCTTCTGTAGTTCTCTGTGCTGAATATAACTTCTCACTTCTCTTTCTCTGAGCGTGTTGCTTAACAGTTTCAAGATTACAAGAAACGAGTAGGTTGGAAACAGTGAGGAGAGGTGTAACGCCCTGTCAGAACGATAAACATCAGAACGCAGCTTCATTCAGCACCTTACAAAAGTGTTAACACACGCAAACATTTTAACATTTTGTGATACCGCCACACATGTTAGGAAGTTTCTGAGACAAATTATTGCAGTGTACCAAGTAGTTGAGAAGTAGAAGGGAAATGACACCTGGTTTTGATTGTTTTTTGTTTTTTTACAAAAACTGTTTTGTAAAATAAAAACTATTTAACAAAACATTAAAACACATGGTTTTTAATTTTGTTTACTTTCTGATGACCAATGTCACCACTCAATACCCTACTTCTCGATTTTCTCTTTGACCCTTTGGTATTTCTCAAGCTTTCTACGTTCCTTCTTCCTGAAGTTGCTTGGGATTGCAATATCTACCATGGCTGTTCTCTTTTCTAATTCGTCTACATTCACAATACCCAGTTATCAGTGAATCTGCATGTCCCACACAACCTTATTATTCTTAAACACTCTTGCTGGTCTGTCCCACATTCTTGTCCACTATTTCATCAACTTGGTTGTGGTGTTCCATGTAAGCTTTGCCTGCCAGCATGCTATGGCCTGGTATTATGTTTTTGACTGTTTCAGGGACATCTTTGCTTGGCCCACGTCCTGGATCTTGTCTGATGTGGTAGACCTCATTCTCTTTAACTCTGTTCCTGTGATTCTATCAGTTCCTCCCTCTATAGAAATTAAGACTTGTTGGTCTTGGCCACTTCCTCATTCTGACAATGTTTTTGTTGTTTGCATTCTGAGAACACCATAGTTTATTTATCTTTACTGAAGCCCACCTTTTGTCAAAGTTTTGCAGATGATGTAATTGGTTGAGATCTCTCAGGGTCCCAGGCCAGCAGGGGTTCTAAGGCTCCTGCAAGACTCTCAGGTCGGCCCTGGAGGAAGAGTAAAGACTAACCTTGGTATTATCCTAAACTGAATCAAACAAGAGTGACTGCAGGCAACAAGTTATCTTTACAGGATGTTATAGGTCTGATATCTTTGAACAAAGACAAACAAACAGAACGGAGCGCGACTGGTTTCTGGTCAGGTGATCACAGAAATGCTGATTTCACAGTATAGTAAGAGAATATGCTCAGTATTATCTTAACAAAAATGAGGAAGAAAAAGTCCTAATAATGTCCAGTCAAGAGAAAACGTGATCAAGACAAGCATGACCAAACCGTGTAACAAAGTTCTGAAAGAGAAGAAACTAACCAACCAACTTGGGTTTATTGGAAAAAGAAATCACCCAGTGGACAGAAAAACTATACTTGCACCACGTGACAACTATTGGTATCAAGTATTTGATCAGGCAGTAATGTGTGTTCTTTAGAGGTTTAAACGTTACCATAGCGACCAGAGTCAGAGGTTATGGCAATGGTCGAGACGAGAGTAGAGTGGAGCTTGTGAGTCTTAAGTCTGGTTCACACGGCACGATTTAAGGATTGTCGGCCGATTTTCCAAACCTCTGTGACCACACACGACACGAGCTGATAAAAGTCCAACAGGTTCGATCGGTTCGTGTGTCCAGCCACACGGCAGGAGCAACACACCACACACGAACCGATTCCACTCACGAACATCCCGATTCCAGAAGAAAATCCAGTAAAACCCCACAACATACCGTACGTGAATTTAAAATAATCAAACACGGATGACGATGTAGAAGCAGCAGTGATAGTTTGTGGACTCATTTTAAGCGATAAAAGACGTTAAAAGAAAAGCCGTTTGATAAAAGACGGCGGGATCAGCCGCTCTATTTGCTGCACTATGATTTGGAGGTGAGTTATGTTTGTTCGTAGTTAACATTTTTAATTGAATAAACATAACGACATATAATAAACATATATAAAAATGACCTTTACATATAGTAATAAACATTTCCACATATCACCTCCGATGTCCACCGGACTCTCAGTTGCCATGTCAACTGTTTGGAATTCCCACCCCCTTCTTACGTCACCGCGCTTCCTGATTGGCTACCTGTCGCATTCAACAGGGAAACCCCCCCCAGGCTGAGATAATCGGGCCAAGACAATGTTGAATATGCCCGATTTTAGATCGGGCATATTCAACACACCACCACATAACACAGCACTCACTGCAGGACGTTGTAGGATTGTCGTAAAGGGAAAAAAGGGGCAAAAAAAAAGGCTTTAGCAGGAACACCAACATGCAGAAGCATTATCTGCATTTGTTTGCATTTGAAAACTGTTTTTATTTACCCTCTTCACTGTCATCCAAAAACGCTAACATGTCAGGTTCCATGAGCACACCAGTTCTGTCATGACAATTACAGTACTCTGTCTTTGTCTGAAATTTTGTTTGATAAGCTCAAACATTAAAAAAGATTAAACTGAACAAATCTATATGAAAAAAAAATTGTCACAAAACTGCAACTTCTGACAGTTTCTATGGTAAAGGGATTAGCCAATAACATCACAAAACCACTTCTAGGAAACATTTCCTCTTTTAATTTGAGTTGAATGTTGGAATGCATAAAATACAGAAATACATTGATGCACAGTTAGAAATTATACTGACTTTCAAGCTTGAAAATATCAGTTTTGCAGGCAACATTTGTTTTGATTAGAAACTTTGTGACTTTTTGTCTGTTTTTTTCTTGCATTTGTTTTTGGTTTTTTTGCAGTTCAAGAGAAGCTAAACTTGTGATTTTTTTACAACAGTGTCTTAGAAGGTATTTATCTTGGATTTAATAATTTGCTTTACATTTTTAAAACTTTAGAAAACCCCTATATATATTTTTTCCTATGATCCTATTACAACAGAGTATTGTGGCCACATTAATAAAATAAAGATAATAACAACAAGACAATTCTAAAAATATAATCATAATATTACAAGAAAAAAGTCACTACGACTTTATTCTCACATTATTATAACTTTATACACACATTATGACTGTATTCTCGTATTATTTCGATTTTATTTTCATACAATTTTATGACTTTATTCTCGTATTATTTTAATTTTCTTGGTATGGCTGTAATACTTCGTCGTATGTAATGGCAGTACTTTGTTTCTGTAAACATTGGCACCAACAGGGCTCCGTATATATATCCTCTGGGTGGTTTACATTAACGGAGCATGCGCAGTTTGCATAAGTCCTCCCCGTTCTACCTCGGTGCGGCTCGTATCTTCTGTCCGGTAACGTTAACTGCGCCATTAGGTCAACATGGCGGGCTCTGTGGCGAAGAAGTGTCTCAGTCCTCTGTCTTTGCTCACTCGGAGGCTCTCAGCTCCTGAGTTCATCACTCAGTGCTGCTACCATAAGAAGGTAAACAGCGTCAAAGCTGCCCTCGAATGTGTCAGGTTAATGTTTACGATATGTTTACTCTTTCGTTTAGGTATAGATGTATTGCTAACAAATAGAATGGCGCAAATATGGAACTTTTCTTTGCTCAGAAAATTACTTGAACGTTGTTAGAAACTCGGGGAGAATCAGAGGAAAGAAGCTTACATACATATGTTGCTCATAAATGTCCCGAGTTACATCAGAGCAGCAGGAGGAGGCGTGTAACTACAGCAGAGTTATAAGTACCATGTTACAAAGCAGGGAAGGAAACTGAGGAATATACATTATTCATTGTTTCATAGTATCTAGTTGGCAAGTTTAAAACTAGAATCAGGTCACTGATCCTCCAACCAGCTGCCCGCAGTTTTAAATGTAATTAGATCCTATTAATATGCTTAAGTGTCCGCGGTGTGCTGTGCTAGAAACAGCTGAATGTCAGTGTAGCTGCTTGTGTTTCATTTACGTAACAGCAACAATATTCAGATTTTTACCTTATCAATTTTGCAAAATAAAGTGGCCACGTGTCACTCAGAATTAGAGAGGCATTTAAAAATATAGGTGTCTTGTTTCACTTGTGATCTCTCGTTTATATAATGTAGCCTACTGAAGTAAAATGGGAAAAAAGTAGGGCTGCAACTATTTTAGTAATCGATCAATCTGTTGATTGTTCTGATAATTAATTGATTAATGGTATAAAAAATTGCACATTCTACAAATATTTCATTTAACCTTTTTTGTCTTTTTTATATATAATATTAGAAATACTTAAAAAGCTGCAAATAAACAAATAATTCAATTCCCTCTTTAAATAAAAAAAAAATGAAAAGCATATTTTTGTGTTTGTATACTCCAGTTAATGATTAATTGATTTCTAAATTGGTTGACAATTATTTCAATAATCAGTCACATTTAATCCAGTTGAAGGTGTTGTAACTTTGTGCAGTCAATGAGACTGGGTTTAAATGTTGCCGTAAAACTCTACATTGCTGATATTTGAAGAAATACGTCAAAATAGTGTAAAGTAAATTCCTTCAACATATTAAGAGTTACGTTTCCTATTTAGAGCGTTGGGATGAACCTCTGACCTCACACTTTGTTGGTCAGAGTGACTCAGCAGAAACGAAAAGTAGGAGGAAGGGACGGTTGATGGGGGACAATGATGGTTTTGTGTATAAATCTAATCCAATCCAAGTCTGTGTACTTCAGTCTCTTATGTAAAAAAAGCCAGGAAACTGGTATTTACATAACATTCAGGAATTCTATTTTAGACATGTATTCTGAGGCAGAATGTACTTTGTGGTACTCTGGGATACTCTTCTCCCAAAATACAATTAGAGATCAGGTCACAGAATAAGCAGCAGTGGAATTGTTCTCACATTTTCTTTACATATCTCAAGGTGGTGGATCACTATGAAAACCCAAGAAATGTGGGATCACTGGACAAGAACTCCAAGAAAGTTGGAACCGGCTTGGTGGGAGCCCCGGCTTGTGGAGACGTAATGAAACTTCAGGTACTGACTTCTTGTTACAAAGAATAGAGGAGTTCAAGCTTTTTAAAATGTCAGAGGGGTACTCTAAAGTGTAGAGCACTAATGTATGGACTTACGTTTATAATCCTTTTGTTTAAAATTGATATTTACGTTTACAGATTGAGGTGGATGACCAGGGGAAGATTGTGGATGCCAGGTTCAAGACCTTCGGCTGCGGCTCTGCCATCGCCTCCAGCTCTCTGGCAACTGAGTGGGTGAAAGGCAAAACAGTAAGCTAACACTTTTTACTTTTTATCTTATATGTTTTACTTTCATGGTTTATAGGCAGTCTTGAACAGTATCAAAAATGATTTCATAATTTTCCAAATTTGGATAAGTATTGAGGAAGCAAAAGAAAAGAAGGTATGGAAAAAAAGTTTTGTTTCCAGACGTCATTCCCTGTTATGTTTCCTAAAAAAATAAAAATTGAAATGACTAAAAACCAGTGATTTTTAAAGTTGGTTTACATTTAAAAAGGATCATTCTATCTGATGAGCTACTTAATAATAAGTAAAACAAAATACTTAAAGATCCTCTGGACAGTTAGATGCCAAAGAAAGAATTGCTATTCTTTCTTTGAATAGTAATTCATTATCATCAAAGTCACATAATTAGTCCAAAATGCAAAAAAACAAACAAAAAACAACCCCAACAAAACAAGTGATGACTTGAAATAGCTTTTCTTAAAAAAAATGCTGATTATAAAATGCAACGAGGTAAAAGTTTAGTTTTTTCAACTCTCCAAAGCTTTAAGAAAACAAATGGAAAAAGAATCTGCAAATTTCAGTTTTTAAAAAAGTACAGAATTTTGAAATGAAAAATTAGTAGGAACCCTACTAATTTGATGTCTTACACATCCGAGTTTTGTTGTTACTTAAACGTCGTGCTTCTGTTTCAGCTGGATGAGGCTTTGGAGATTAAAAACACCGACATTGCCAAGGAGCTCAGTCTTCCACCCGTTAAACTGCACTGCTCCAGTAAGACGTTGTTGTGTTTCTTTTCTCTAGCAGTGTTCTCCCAGTTCAACCTTCTGCATTCATGCACGTTTAATTGACCTTTGCCTGGTTGTCCCTCAGTGCTGGCAGAGGACGCCATCAAAGCGGCCCTTGCAGATTATCGCCTCAAGCAGCACGACGACCAGCAGGAGGCAGTCAGGGCCAGCAACTAAACCGAGCTCTCCTGCTTTGAGCCGGATGCCGTCTGCTTCCCGTTCAGAAGAAGTGAAATAGCAGCGGCCCAGTACCTCTGTTTCACTTTCCAGCAGTAATTAAGACAAACGCACACTGGTCAACCCTTTGTAGAACTGTTACACAAGGCTTTCTGTGTTAGTCTTTGATCCTCTAACCCTGTCTACTGTATGTTTCAGCCTGTCACGTAAACGCACAATGTACTATTTGGGTTGGCTGTAGAAAGCTGAGCCTTATGCTGTTTGAGATTATGTTTGGTTTTCAGATTGTGTTCAGGAGGAGTGTTTATTTTGAAAGGAGTGATTAAGGTAAAGATCTGCGCTGAAGACGGGGGTCCAGTAGTTGAAAGTGTAATTTATTATATTCACAAATGCTTCCTTGTAAGCCTGTAATAAAAATGTTTTGCATCATTATGTTCTCAGCCCAGTTTATTTTTTAAGACTCATAATTAATGGAGCTTATTGACAGATCTGCAGAAAATGTAACTTTTTCAATGCCTTGTTTCAATGGAAATTATTATTTTTATTTATTTTAAATGACTTACATGGTACCTAGAGAAAAAGCAAGCATTATAAATCTAACATGCACATTTAAGTAACAGTAATTCTCTAAAATACTCATCCTTTTGAACTTTTTATTCATTTATAGAATAACAACCATAGATGTTAATACTTTTTATTGGGATTTTAATTTCTAGACTGACAAAGTAGTGCATCATCATGGGAAGAAATTGATTCCTGATTTCAAAATCAATACTAATTCACAATGACCATAATATAAGGCATTATGGTACTTCATCGTAGGGTTGCACAATATTGTGAAAATTATTATTGTTGATAATATTTAGCCCACATATTCCTCAGCATTTTCTACAATCACAGTGCCCTTATTGTTGTTCTTAAGCTTTTCAAACTTCCTCTCCAAGATCTGTATCTTGTTGACTGAGAGTCTCAGAATCATCTAGAATGATTTTAGCAAACAGGGTTTTAATGCCGGCCACCTGAATGGTTGTAGCATCATAAGCATCCAAGTGGTCCTTTGTGCTGCAGTTGCACAAATTGGTGTTGCAATGAAAATTCTGCTGCAATATATTGCGTAGCTCTACTTTTCACCACAAATACAGCTGCAAAACTACCCACAGTCCCACACATTGTGAAATTACGCTCTGGACTTTGACTGGGCCAGTTTAAGATAGGAATATGATGTTAATCAACTCTGGCGGGACGTTTAGGGCTGTTTGAATTCTGTTTCATCGTACTGTCCTGTATTTAGCTCCATCCATGTTTCCCTCTTCCCACAGCATGATGCTGCAACCACCAGGCGAATCTCTGTCTCAAATCCTGCAACATTTAGCAGGTTTTCTTCTGGTAATTCCCTGTTGTTGTGTCAATCCATCCTCCCATCAACTCTGACTGGCTTACCTGTCCCTCCTGGAGAAATGCACAGAAATGAAATAAGTTCTTAGCTTGGTAAATGGGGACCGTATAAAAATACATACCAAACATTTATCATTTTTATTTGAAAAAAAGAAGAAAAAAGCTTCAAAATGAACGCTCTACTTCATGTTAATGTATAAATTCAGTCTCAGTTAAGTAGACTGAAGTTTGTGGTTGAAACACACAAAAAAAATACAAAAGGTTCAAGTACATGAATGCAATTACAAGACCCTTCAACATGCAGTCATAGTTTTAGTACTTTGCTAAAACGTCTTACTACTCGAGTTTACAAGATTTGTTTTCTTTACAAAATTACACAATTTTGAAGAGAATGAAATGTTGCTGGAGGATCCCTGTGAATAAGTTCTTAGCTTGTCTCATTAAAGCTGATTAGAAGGCCGTTTTATCCCCAGCGATCAGCTGCAGTGTAGCAGTTTCATTGTGAATGTGCAGAGACGATGGCCGGAGACTCCTTCCGGTCAGAGGCTCCTCTGACTCCCCGTCTCCCGGGTGAAGATGCTCTGGATGGTCCGACTCCAAACTTGCTGTCTCAGCTTCCCTGCTGTCGAGAAGCTCACACTGCTCCTCCTCAGGCAGCGTCGGTAGCTGCTGCTCCAGGATGCTGTGATCTGGTTTCAAGTCGTCCTCAGGACTGGGGTCTGCTGCTGTCTCACTGCTTTCTGCAGCCTGAGGACATTTAGTTGGCGTTCGTAGGCTGCTTGCGGCTCTTAAGATTTCAGCCTGTAGCTGCTTGTTGGAGTCCACTGGCTCCATTTCCAGCTCAGGAACGGCTTTGCCTTGCACTTCGCTAAAGGGCTTGGTGCCTCCGGTCTTGTCCTGATGGTCCACGTACATTTTTGAGGGGAAGGAGCAAGGGTGGTAGGAGTTCACCTTGAGCCTGCGGCTCATGAAAAACGCTCCACAGGTAATGAGGAGGGTGAGAAAGATGAGTGTGCTTGAAACAAGGACGAGGAGCATGTTCTCCTCCAGGAACTTGGTGAACTCGCCGAGGTTTCTTTCTTCTCGTGACGGTTCTGGTGGTGTGGTTTGGTACTCAGTGGGGTGAAATCTGGGAGCGACAGACGAATTTATGAGACTAAGCTCTTCCTCATCTGTACTTCCCTCTAGGGAACCGTAAGGATGTAAATGTGTGGCCAGGCTTCTGGTGATGCAAAACACCACACACAGGCTGATGGGACGCAGGGCTCCTGGATGCATGGCTTCCTGTCCGGATCTGTGAAGGTCCATATGGAAAGACAGTTAATGCTGCATGGAGGCATAAATCACTTGTTTGTAAACGGAGCTCTAATTATCATGTGAATGACAGAATTTTAAACAACTGCACAACAAGTCTGAGTCAAAATTTTATTTTATTGTTTTCAGTAAAAAATAGGCACTGGCTTGTGAGCAATGTAGAGTTATAGCGAGAGACTTTAAAAGTTTATTTATTTTTTTAACAAGATAAGACTCTTGATACTTAAATGCCTCCAAAACTGTCTGTATTGTCCGAAATGTTAGTTTTATAATATTCTCCACTGTTGAGAGTATCAATAGATTGCAATGCATTTGAAAATATAAATTCATTTAACGTGTGCTGTTTAGTGACGCGTATTACAAATGGAAATGTTTTTCAAGAGCAGTATTTGTGTGGCTATGATTGTGAATCAGTCAGAGCCACATAATTACCTAAAAAAAGAAGGAACAAAAAGTTGTTATTGTCACTTTGGTCGTTATCACAATAGTAACACAAAACAATGTCATGAAACTTTAAGTCCATATTGCCCATCCCTATGCTATAGTTTGTTACTTTTGATGAAATGGTTGGGAGAGTGCTAGAGTGATAGAGCTGCCTTCAGTGAATGAAAGCAGCTGCAATTTTCCATCAGTTTCAAGAAAGACAAATTCAGCTGTCTGGAAACATTTCTTATCACGACAAACATGAACTGTCCTGGTATAAAAAGCAAATAAACACACTGTTCTTATCAAAGGGAGGCTGTAAAGCTACGGTGTTAGAGCAGCTTGCTAGAAATGTGTGGTGGCTGTTGCCTACGGCAATGTCGGCTTGCATCCTGAATTAATTTTATGTTAGATATTTTAATACTTAATAGGTCCGCCCCGCCCCTCATATTGAATAGCTGACCCCTGAGTGCTGCTGACAGAGAGAGCTGCTCATGTTGATTGTCAATAAAATGCACCAATGTGAGCTGAAGAGACTCTACTGACGTCTCCTTTGTCAATAACTAAAGGATTATCATGCTTTGCTATCGTTATTTAGAAATGCCAAATGGGTACATTTAGGGAAATAACACCTTAACAACAAGAAATGTTTTGCACAGCTTCAGGACAGCTCAAGACGCTCAATAAAAAGTTTAAAAAATGCACATTTAAGGTACAGTGAGCATGTATAACATGCCATGTGGTATAAGATATTTTAAATGGCATGTTATACTGGTGTTGTTTGATAAAGAGCGGAACAGCAAAAAGGTATAAAAAGTCACCATATTAGGCACCTAACCACTACTACTAATATGTTAAATATTTTAATTACGTATTTATACTGTGCTAAACAGACTGTAATCAGGCAGTTCAACTGCTTTAGCAATAAAATAAATTTCTGTTGTTTTTCTGTTTTAAATAAAGAATATATGGGTTTGCTTTAATTTTTTTTCCTAATAAAACTCTGTTTTTTCACTCTTTGTTATACCATGAGAAACACGATTTATGCACTTGCAAAAAGGACTGTCATGACTCAGAAAATGCCTTTTTGTAAGTCAGTATCAACTTAACAAGCTTGAAACACAGCACCTTGTGTGGCACATATTTACTCTTCAAACTTTTTGAAAATATTTGCAATGTAATTTAATGTCAACATTTTTTCATCTTTGTTTTAATGCATTAACCTGACCCTACATAACAGGAGAAGACTTCAGGCTTAGGTCACTCAGTTTAGTGACCTCTAGTTTGACCCTGAACTGGTTTCAGTCTCAAGTTTCATTCCCACCAAGCCTGATGTTGAACACATGTTGACATTAGCGAAGGGAACGTAAACATAACACACAAAAACATCTATTAGTAGATATTTTATTGATTTACTGTTTTGGTTTTGGAAAGTCGTTAATTAACAATTTTCTGTCTCTGCTGCTCATCTGCTCCATATATTTTTTGTGTTTTTCATAACATGTCAAATCTACTTTATCTGACTGGTCTGGACTAGGAAAATAATAGAACAGAATTATATTTATTGCCCATCAATGAAGAAATTAAGACGTTTCAGTAACAACAAGCAAATCTCAAAAATAAGACAAACAGTAAAGTCAAATGTACAATGTGAGAAAAATGTTCAGTTATGTAAAATAACAGGCCTGCCTTTCAAAAATGAATGTTTACAGATTTAAGTTACTCTTATTATGTGGTTTAAAATTAGTATTGAGATACCAGAAGATTGTTTCAATTAAATTAATTACTTAATTACCACATTTTCTCCTAATTTACATCTGTTGATTACATATATGTTTGTATTCCTGGCTTCATTTTTGTGTCCAATTCACCAAAGCAATTGCAAGTTGTCATGAAAGGTCTTAGTTTTTTCTGGTTTTTAGCAGTTTGTTGCTTATTATGTATAAATTTACATTTCCAATGAGTTTTATTTTAACCTCACACAATATGTTTCAACATGGATTTAGAGTATTTTGAGAGACATTGTGTATTCTATACAGTATATCAATTTACAAATATAATGAGCAACTTATGAATGCAAATGAAGGTATTATGAAAATTATACTTATAAAATGTCATTTTGCTTGAAAGTACCACCTTTAGAACTGTAGTTAGTGTTCATTTTTGCTCACTGTGCACTTCTATCACTGGAAGGGGACAACAGAATAAAATATAATAAATCTACTTGGCCTAATTGTAAATGGTTGTTTGGGAGATTTTTTTTCTCTATTGCATATTTCATGAACTGGCCCTGTAAAGCCAGCTGTATTTATTGACTTGGCCTTCTCTCTGTTCTCTGCTCTGTCTGTGTGTTAACTGGCAGCGGCTCACTTTTTTTTTTTTTTTTTTAAATCCCCTCTCAGCTGCATCTGTGCGCAAGCTGTCCCACATGAAACCCAGCTTCATGTGGGACTTTTCCCCCTCCACTTCATGAATCACCCCGAGCCAAATACCCAAATATGTCTGTGCAGTCAGACACAAAAAACATGCCAGCAAAAGGTGACCAAATGAAAACAAAGGAAAAGAAGTTACACAAAACATTTACGGAATATTAAAGTTTACCATCAGTTTCTTTTATAGGTAATTATCAGCTCTGGATGTAAAAGTATCCAGAAGTTTAAATAGCTGCTCGAGTCTGGAAGGATCCTGATGCTGTCATGTCTCCTGACTTCAGAGAGCATCATGCACAGGAGCTGCATGATGCTCTCTGCTCTTTCCAAACTAAGAAGAAAACGTTCTAATGTGTTTCCATTTCACTCACCATTCAGGGTGGAAGAAGTTTCTCAGCTTGAAATCCCCTCTGGTGGAAGGGTGACTGAAACCAGTTTGCAAGAAGCAAAGTGAGAGGGAGAGCAGGGCACATGTGACTGATTGGGGAACCGTGCAACCGCTGCAGGTTTCAGGTTTCAGTGCGGAGGTTTGTCTGGATAGCGCAGGAGAGATGTCATTAACCATGAGTACAGATCCCTCCTTCTGGCTCTGCTCTGTTCTCCTCCCCCCTCCTCCAGTTTCCCCGACAGTGTCTGGGTTCTCCAGGCCTGCGCACAGATTGTTCTTGTTAGGTATGAGTTTATAAAGTGCTGTGGGGGCAGGGACCGCCTCTCTGCTCTTTGTGTGGCTAACTGGACATGGAAGGTATTTAAACCTCTTTAACCATTTAGACATTTTGTCTTATTCAAACCCAAAGAAATCCTGTGTGTTTTATTGGGGTTTTATGCTGTCGATCAATTCAAAATCAATTGTGAAGCAGAGTGAATGAAATGAATAAAGTACATTGCGCTTTTCTTTACACAGAGAAATCCAAAAAGTTCATAAAGCAATTGTTTTTAGCCCATTTTTCCTGATGCTACAAAATAAAATCCAGTGTAACCAACTTCACTCTAAAAAAAAAAAATCTCTTCAAAGAAACGCATCATGCTGCAAAAATTTCCTTAACGAAGCGACTGAAAATCTGCTCAATAAGGATGGAGCTAAATACAGAAAGAAAAGCTGCAAAAGACTTTGTCAGAGGTTGACCCTAAACATGCAGCCCAAGCTCCAATCTAAAGGTTTAGATTAAAGCACATTCATGTGTTAGAAGGGCCCAGTCAAAGTCCAGGAGCAGATCCAATTAAGAATCGGAAGCAAAATGATTTTCACAGATGCTTTATTCACTCTGACCAAAGACAGAGGTTGATAATTTTAGTATGTAGATCTGCCCTAAAAAAATCTACAGCTCACCATTTTGTACTGTTTCACGTGGGTCTATCACTTAAAATGTCACAAAAACACATTGGAATCTTTCGGCTGCAATGTGACAAAATGGGGAAAAGGTTAAAGAGAAATGAATACTTTTGCAGGACCCTACAAATAAGTGGCTGAATTAGCAAAAAACCATTAGCTCCGACACTTTATGCAGCGAGATGACCCGATTTGGCAGCCTGTCATGTTGAAGTGATGCCAATGAGTAGCAGCAGACCACCTGGGGTTAAATAAAGTAGTCAGAGAGCAGCTTGAGTGATTGACCTTAATGCAGGAAGAGGTTAATGTTTCCTGTGGAGAGAAAAAAACTTCAACAACCAGAGAAAAGGCAGGGAGGAGAGACTATTGCAAACAATGAAGCGTTTTTCATCCACAAGCAAACAATTCAATGCACACGCCGAGTGTGTGACCAGTTTAGGACTGGAGTGAGATTTTCTCTTTACTACTCTGCTTTGTCTGTGGCCGAAGACAATCCTGGCTTTATATGGTCAAGAGGAGCATCAGATGACGTCCGGCGTCAGAAAGGTTTGCGTCGGTCTCAACTTTGTTGATAGTTGCTGCTGCCTGCTTCACATATTTGATGGGACACAAAGGGGGGGAAAGGGGGACATTG
This sequence comes from Xiphophorus hellerii, assembly GCF_003331165.1. Lineage (NCBI taxonomy): Eukaryota > Metazoa > Chordata > Actinopteri > Cyprinodontiformes > Poeciliidae > Xiphophorus > Xiphophorus hellerii. Next base: position 14,954,040 of record NC_045679.1, read on the forward strand.
TGAGGCTAATAAGCATTCAGAGAACTGTTATCGTTTCACAAGAAGGGAAGTGAATGTGAAATTAAAATCCAGTGTAGGAAGCAAAAGGTTGTCTGTGGAGCCTTTTGTGAATAAGGGAACTGAATGAGTTTAGAGAAGATCCAGTTTTATTGTGACTCTGCCCTTTACAGAGCCGTAAAGAGAAGTTACAAAAGAAGTACCAAAACTACACATTTAATGATGAAAGACACTGTTTCCTTCAGCAAATGTACACAGTAAATGTATCATTATTGATCTATTTACTCAGCTCAGCTGCAGAGAAGAGGGAGTTACAGTTTGGTGAATTTGACCAATTCTCATTTACCTTCCTAAAGAGATTTCTGATTTTTCCAATTTTAAACAATACACAGATTGTGTTTAACATTAGACAAGAAAACAAATATTAAGTCTAAATTCATGATGCAAAATTGTGATTTTTGATTTTGTGCATTAAAAGGTCAAAATGACTTTGATTCATCCTCAATTTCCTGCTGTCACAACTTCAATAGTACGAATCTCTATTCTCACGTTTCTCATCAATTACAGATTAATCTTTGAGGAAAGCACATGTATCAAAATAGCATCCTTATTTACCAGTCTGAGTGGACTGGGCTTTTTATAAGAGTATCGTTAAGAGCGAACAAAACAAAATGGAGACAACAAAACATAAAACGTTCTGCAGAAATAATATATATATATATATATATATATATATATATATATATATATATATATATATATATATATATATATATATTTTTTTTTTTTTTTTTCTTAAGTCTACAATTTCCAAGAAATACACAATTAAAACTTAGCTTGGGCCCCTTCACTGTCAACCATACCAGCACTCTCTACACTTTTTTATGCTTTCTTCCAAAAAACGTATGCAAAGATTTTTCTCAAAGCTGCCAAAAAAATAAATAAGAAATCCTGTAGCCCTACCAGGAAAAAGCCACTTTCAGCAGAATACTATATAGTGAATATTAAATATACACACCCAGGTTAAAATATGATGCATACAACTTACACCAAGATGAATAATTTCACAACTTGTCATCAAATATTTTCTCTGTGCAAATTAGCTAAAACAACAAACATATTTTTAAAATGTGGATGAATAAATCAAATAATGTGGTTTCATGGGTGCGTACACTCTGTTGTCATACATTCATTTTAAATTGGAGTTAAGGTTCCTCTGATGAACTCCAAATAAAGTAAAACTCTTCTACTAGGCATTTCCTAACATTTTTTTCATCACATCTCAGTGAAAGCAATGGTTTGCAGAAACCTTAATAGAGCATCAGAGGGATCACAGTGTCAAAAAGGTGTCAGTCAGGATAAGGCACAAACTTTCTCCAAAGTGTTAGAAACACAGTGGAGCATAGAGAAGACACATCAACAGTTATGACAAAAATAAGAAAACTGATCCAGATTCTGGGTGGTACTGGCTGTAGAGCACATGTCTGGGAACTGGGACAAGGTGGCAGGATGGTGGCTCAAATTCAACAAAAATACTTTGGAAAACGTTTTGTGGTCTGATGGGAACCGATATCAAAGTTTTTGACAATAATTCCAAAACTTACAAGTTAGCAAAAGGACATGAAACCCACAGTGAAGCATGAGGGACGCAGCATCATGTTTGGTGTTGTTTCTCTTCAGTTGGACTTGAGGCATTAGTCAAAATGGAAAAAATTCAGAAAAAATTATTTCCAAATACCAGTGAATGTTTTATTTTTAGCAGGAAACTTCAAGTTTCTGCTAAAACACTGAGGAAGAAAAGAAACTTTTGGACAACGACTCAAATTTTGGATTTGCTTTGTGCTGGGAAGTCGGATTTTTCAGGTTTGTAGTTGAAAGCAAAATCTAATATAAAGGACTAGGAAATACAGAACTCAGTGAGGAACTTTTAGTTTGTGTTTCAACACGACTGAGTGCATTTAGACTGTGGTGAAAATTGCTAGTATTAGCTATCACCATTTCAGATATTTGTCCCTGGTTTAAGGAACGACACATAATGCCGTAATATATCTACTTGTTACCATGTCCCTTTTGTGTTATAAGGCATGAATTGTAGAGATATATTTTGTTATCAGCTATAAGCAGAAGTTAGCAACTAAACAGGTAACAAATCCCAAAACTAGCAAAACTGACCAGCCGGGAAAGGAGAACATTATTCTGATGCAGAGATGCAGAACTCAGGTGGGGGAATCTGTTAAAACTACGAGTGGTGCACATAAAAAATAATGTTTTTTATGAAAATTATCACTATTCAAAATGGAAGGATGCCTTTACTGGAAGAAGAATAAAGTTCTGAATGGGTCCAGTCAGTGCTCAGACCTGAATCAGATCGGATAACATGCAACCACATTATTTTAGTTTGTAAATCCACCTCTCTAGGCTCGTTAAAATATTTCAGATTTTTTAATTAAGTAAGGTTCTGAATTAACTGGAAGTAACATTGGTTACAAAACAACCTGTCATGTCAATAGGTGTGTTGACTTTTTTATATGCCATGCATGTGACATAAAAAAACACAATTATTGCAGTTCACAAAGTGTGCTTTTACACACAGATAAACGGTAAAATCTATTCAATAAAGTTTGATTTTAAATTGTTAAGTCTTCAGTTTCCAAAAAACTGAGCAGTTTCTGTGAAGAAGACATCTTTCTTGACAAAGCAAAGGCTTCCTGTCTCTTGTTGCAAAGTGAAATCCCACAAGAGTTTTTGGTCCGGATGTTTGAAAGAAAAAAAAAAACAGAGAGAGCAGCTTTGATCGTTCTCTGCATCCTGGTTTCAATTCTCCCATGAGGGGGGAGAACATATGTAAAGTTATGCAAAAATGACAAGTTTTGCTCAAAGTCAACATCCTTCTGCTCAAATGTCAAATGTTGGTGACCCAGCTTTGATCATTAAGTGGTAAGTGTTTGTGGTTTTTGTGTCTACCACATAAACTGACTCAATTTCTGCATCACTGATCCAAGGCAGATCCATTCCGTCTCACAAGGCTACACCAAACCAGCTAAACATAGCGGTCATTTTCTGGCAGGAAGCTGCTGAGAGTGAGATTATCCCCACCTTCCTCATCGCTGTCTCCTCCCACAGGGTACACCAGGACTCCGTTGCTCACCGGATTGCGCTGCCTTGTGTAGGTGTGACTCCTTTCAGGCAGCAAAGAGGAGATGCACATCATCTCCGTGTCCTGCTGAGGTTTCCTAACTTTGTATTTTCTTGCTGACAACTTGATGCAAAGGACAATGGTGGAAATTACAAAGATGGTGGCCACCAAGGCCAAGACGGCGACAACTATGAGGCACTGCTTCACCACGCCCTTGGTGGAGCAGGGCAGAACCTCGCTGCTTGACGAGTCCTTTGACGGTTCGCAGGGAGCTTTTGTAGTCGATGGAGTGGAGCGTGTTGTTGACCCAATGATGTGAGGAATAAAAGCTCCAGCTGGGCTGGACGAGTTGGCGGTGGTGTTGGAATAATCTGTTGAAGTGGAAACTGGTTCAGGTGATGTAGAGTTGAAGTTAGTGGTGGCGGAAACAGAAGAGGATTTTGATGAGAGCTCTGTGCTGGTGGACTTAATGGTTCCTGACGTAGGAACTGAAGTTGTGGGACCACTGGAGGTGGAAGTGCTTTGGGTAGAGTTATCCGAAGAGGTGGTGGAAGGTACCTCTGATCTGAATCCAGTAATGGATGTTGAATTTTGAGTAGAAACAAATGAGGCTGAAGTCGTTGCAGAATGTGTTGCAGGAGAAGTCGTGTTAGTAAAACTGGAGGCAGATGTGTGGAGGAGATGATCTGTTGTCTGATTTACTGCTTCTGCTGTTGTTGAACGGTTGTACAACGGTTGCACTTCACTCGTAGCTGTCGTCATGGCAGTGGACGGATGTAGTCCACTTCCAGTTGATGTGACTTCTGTAACAGTGTGTGCATGGCCTGTGGTCTTTGACGAGGAAATTTGTTCTTTACTTGTAGCAGTGAAGATGGCAGTGGAAGATTTAACTCCACCGCTTGCTGTGGTCACTGGAGCAGAAGTTTCTTCTTCTCTTCTAGCTGTGATTGGTTGACTGACAGACAGAGGTTTGCTTGTACTTGACGTCAGCCCTGCAGTGAAGGTTTGTGCAGTTGCAGTTGTCGTCTTTACATAATCTACATCCTTAGTCGTCACCTTTTCTGTGGGGGTGAGAGGTTTGGAATGGCTGACTGCTTCTTCAGCAGTAGTCAAACCAAGCTGTCTGCTCTCACTTTTACTTGTGTTTATGTCACCGTTCTTATGGTGCGCTGTGGGTGACTCTGCCTCCGTCGCATGAGCAGCAGCATCTGTAGGTTTTGCTGGATGCAGGGTTGCAGGCTGCAACGTGTTTGCATATGCAGTGATTCGCCGGTTGGTTGTGATGTCTGGTGGAACAGTGACGTTCGTGCCGCTGTTTTCTGGTGCTGAACTCGTCACCGACTCCACAGGAAACAACACACACACTCCCCACAGCAGCACAGCACGTATCTTCATGCTGGAGGGCATGGTTGTTAAATATGAGATCTGAAATCACAGAAAAAATAATTTTGAAAACACTGCCTGTATTAAAGAGACTTAAAGTGACAGTGAGGAATTTGTACGTGTCATGAAATGCGGTGGTGAAGGTGGTGAGGCAGACGCTGTAGACCCAGGATGTGATAAATAAATGATTTTAATGATGAATGTCCAGAATAAGTCCACAAAACCCGGCAGCACGACTGAGCGGAAACCAGGGCTCATCGTCGGTAGCAAACAGGCTAATTGAAGGGACAGCAAAAGAGACTGGTGCATACGACACTGAATTGACAAGGACCCGACGAGGAACAAGGAACACAGGTGGAGTTAAATACACAGGGGGTAATCACAGAACGAGACACACCTGGGAACAATCAAGGGGAGGACAGGACAACACGAAGACTCGGGGACACAGAAAACTCTAAATAAATACACAGAAAACACAGAACATGACAGTACGCTTTTCTTGAACATATATATATATACATATATATATATATATATATGTATATATATATATATATAGCACTGACATGTGGACATGTCCTATTTACAAACAGAGTAACAAATATTTTTGTCGCTGTGGTCAACGTCTTGCAACAACTCTGGCTTTGTAGATCGAGAATAGGTTGGTATCAAGAATAGACAGTAGATTATCAGTTTCTTATTTTTTAGTCCCAAACTTTGTCTAGCTTCCACCTCGCTGGTTTGAAAAGAGGCTGGGGAAGTTGGAGGTGGTCTTGCTTCAACATTACTCAATTAAGTTTGTCAATAAAGCAGAATAGACCCTCAGCATGAAGCTGCCACTACCATGTTTGACAGCTGGTACAGTTTTCAACGTTGAAACTCTCTGCCTGACTTGTCCAAACATTCCTCTTGTAATATGACTAAAAAGCTCAATGTTTGGTTCTTTTCACCATGAAACGTTTCACCAGGATGCATTTTTCTTGTCTTCATTGTAGGTGAAAATTTCCATCCAGTTTTTACTTTGAAGGATCGACTTATTTCTTGGTCTGTGTTCTCTCAGCCCATGTTGCTGTGGACAGTGACGCTACAGCATCCTCCATATACTAATAGCTTTGAGACTCATTAACTGCATAATTAGCCCTGATGATTTCCACCGATTACCTTTAATCTGAGTCTCATAGTTTGGGTCAGATGGTTGAAATCTGGACATAATTGGGTATCCTAACAGGAAAAACTAGTTCAAATCGAGTTTCTGCATTTACATAGACCTCAGCAGTATTCAATAAAAAAAGAGATGAACCAATATATATGAAGTTTACAAATTCTGAGTGGCTAAATAACCAGACAGGATGACGCTGAGACCTAGTTCAAGGCTTCAGAAAGTGTTTATCCTCTAAAAATTGCAAAAATGTATATGTAATCATACACATTGCAATAAAAACAGCTCAAATACATCCTTAACCCCCCAAAAATTAATATATTCACGCACATGATGAGTGTATAAACTTCCCACTTCAATATTGACAATGTGTCATTTGTATGGCAGTAACGTCTTACATATAATGAAACAGTCATGTTCCTTCACCACACCCTTTGCTTCATTCTCACCAGAAAAAACACTAAAAACTTCAGCAAATATTGGTATTTTGAAACACTCAAACTGCGTTATCTGCTTTTAAAGAACTGCCACTGTGTCACAGTGGCAGTTAAAAAAAAAAGATGAAGTTGAGGAACATGTCATAACATTTTACTAACAAACTCCGTTACATGCAGGTAAAATAGGTGTTAAAAACTGTCTTAAGAAGTGTTTTCAGAATCACCTGCTCATGTCTTACCTCGGTATTGGACGAATTTGATGTTAGATCCAATGAAAATGTTCACCTCAGCTCATTTCAGGCTCTCTTTGCGCACATCCTCGTTGCACTGATATGGCAACTGTTGCTCTGCTTGATGACAGAAACAGGAAATGAAGAAAAAAGAAACATGACGGTATATCACATTTTTAGATGACTTAGATATGAGGAGACACTTCCTTTTGAAATCCATATCTTTATGCATTCACTAAAATGAGCAAATGCAGTTTTAAAGAGATAATGACAATTTCATTTAACCCCACCATCAATATTAATTTGTATTTATTGAGATAGGAGGAGATTCACCTGACAGATGTACGGCAGAGCAGAGCTCAGATTCGTTGTTGCGGAGCGTCCTTAGCATGTCTAGAATACTGGTTTGTTTAAAATAGCAGGAAGTGCCCAGTTCTGTAAAACACTCAGATGCTTGTCGCATGGTCAGCCGTTGATCACATTTCTGCCTCACATTTAAAGCTGCAGGTCATGTGGGAGAAAAGCTCTAAATGAGAGATTTCAAGGGACTGAGATGTAACCACAGGGACTGAAGATCAGTCATATGAGGACGTCATTGTTTTCTTAGTATGTGTGTTTTTTTTTTTCCAAAACAAAACCGTGAAATCAAATGAAACTCCCTTTTATCAGTCATAAATCTTCATGCTGAGGTAACTTTGTGGTCAGATGACTGATGACAGTGGCCAAACTGTAAAAGACTGGTGCATAATTTCATGCTTGGCCTTCTACATTAGACATCCGGGTGGAAACAGACTCGTCCATCTAATGTGGAAACCATAACTGTCACTTCCTGTACTGAGTCACACTGGCATGTGGTTTTGCACAACGTTCAAGTCACATATACACTTAGCCTGTTTTTTGTTTAAGGGTTACCAAGCAGAAGTGACAAAAATATATGTATGCAATGGAAAGGCCGGGAATAAACGTTGCGTCCAGGCCTGTTTATTTATTAGTAAATAAATAGACAGATGCAACGTCTTCCTGTGGTTTGTTACTTGTCCTTTTCTTGCTTCTTCCTCCTGCGTTGACCCACCTGAATCCAAATAGCAGAAGTTCTCCTTTTACACACTTTTTGGCTTTTAGATATGGGCTTTTTCAGCACACCCAAGCTCTGTTAATTGCTAGCAGAGGAAAAGAAAAGCATAACCGAGTGCACATGAAACCATATATTCTTTTCTTACTGGCCAACATCGAATCTGACTAAACTTTTTCTGTCCTAGGTCTGTTAGTGTTACGAAAATCCTTCCTATTTGCTACATACCACAATAATGAGAGAAACAGTTTATAGACAGTTATTATCTAGCAATGAGGTTAAAACAGAGGTCCAGCACATTTGGTCAGCTGGTTTTACTATTGTATGTGCTGTACAATGGCTGCTGGAAGTTTTTTGTTGACTTGCTATCCAGAAACTTCTTGTTGCTTCTTGTTGGCTGTGTAGGAGGCTCTACTTCTGCTTTTCAAACATGTATGATTGTATAACTGCACATGGTTGCAGCCATTTTCACATGCGAGTGTAAACGAGTCGGGTGGGCGTGGCCAGCAGCTTATTTGGATTTAAAGTGACATGACGCATTACAAAATCTCATTCTGAAAGGAGTTCAAAAAAGGCACAACTGACCAGACTGAAATTACATCATCTGAGAATGAATTTGTGCAGGAAATACACCATAGACCTATCCTAACCTGTTCAAGGAAGCATAATAGTACATTTTACAATAGTTTTTATACTGTCACTGGTATGAATAGTTGAAATGTGTCAGATTTTTCAGATTACAAATGTTTATCTGATAACAGAAGTGAAATAGAGGAAATGTAAAATTGTTGACAGATCAGATGGTATTAAATAAAGAGGAAAAGAAGCAGTGCTTTAATGTGTAAAATTTTTATTATGTGCACAGAACTGTCTGTCAGAGGTTCAGTAAAACACGGGCTGTGAGTGGTCCCTTCCCAATACCAATACGCACCGGAGAGGGCAACTTTCGTCTGACCCTTAACAGTGACAAGAGGCACCACAACATTTTCACAACATTTACAGCAGGAAGATGTTACACCCACCCACCCTCCTCCTCCATGTTCGGACCCCAATGGTAGATTTAAAAGCCCCAGAAGAACCGGAGAGAACTGTGGTAGGATCTCTTCCATATTCATATTCTGACTGATGCCAACGAGCAAACTGCGGGGAAGAAAACAGTCCGACAGCATTTGTTTTAAAAATAATCCAGCTTTGACTTGTACTGTTCTACCAGGTTGTGACTGGAATGTACAACAGGAGGAGAAAAGAAAACAACAACATAAAAGCAGTGCATGAAACGGCACACAAATCATATTTGGCAACACAATAAGAACAATGGAAATACTGATGCTACAGTTGTTGAGCAGTAAGTACAACCTTCACGTGAGAATGCTTCACCACATCTTAAAAAATAAAAACAGTTAAGACTTTCTTTAACAAAAATGTCTTTTCTTCGGATGCGAACATGAGCTTTGAAAGTTTTTTCCTCTCCTCTGTGAGGGGGTCAGGGCAGAGTGTGAAACGGGAGGACCGATGAGCGAAAATAAAAGTTCGTCTTGGAATGTGGGCTTGGTTTCGACGGAATGGGACGGAAACCAAGCTCGGTGAAGCCGAATCTTTAAAAACTGGCCGTAGCTGACTCCGAAAGAAAACAGCAATCCTGGCAAGGGTCTCTGCGTCTTACATGGCAACCTTGGAGACCTGATCTTCGAGTCGGGCGATGCGGCGGTCCTGGAGGATGACGCGGTCCCTGAGTGACTTGAACTCTCGGAGTACCTCTTCCAGTTTGTCTTCCATTTTCTGAAAAAGAAAAAAAAACGAAGAGAAATATTGAATATTTGGAACCAGGGGAGAAATAATTTGGATCGTGAGCAGAAAAAAATAACATCTGTTCATCCGGTCTAAGTCAAATGTGGTCCAGCGGGCAATGACGTTTATTTTTCCTTGCAGCTGTGCTAAATTGAGAGCCAGAAACAAGATTATGTACTGAACCATAATTTTCTTGGATTTTCCAAAATTATGACTGTGAACGAGGAAAAATCCTGAAATCACATCACACCATCTGCTCACAACAACAGTCAATATTCAATAAATGTTAATAAAAATTGTATTTTCTGCAAACACTTACAACAGTAGATTGCGGAGAAGCATGTTTCTGGATGGTCGGGATGCTCTCTGCTTTTGTGGCTGGCTTGCTCTCCAGGATGTTCGTTTTGACCACCTTCAGGTCCCGGTTCTTGGTGGAGACGTAGCCGTCTTTGAGTGAGATCAGGATCGGGCCTCCGTTCTTCCCGGCGAACCATTCCTCTGCCTCTAAGGCGGGATCAGGGCCGGCCGTGTCCGGGTACAGGTCGTCCTGGAACAGATCCGACTGGGAGGGTGCAACGCGTGGAAAAAGGGGAAAATTATTAGGCACCAATAATGGAAAAGCATACCAGCTCACAGAAGAGTAAAAAACATGATGGCTTACCTTACGTGGGACTGTCATGATGATTGGTTCACATTTTCTCTCATGTAATTTATAAAACCTAAAGAGATGAGAAGTGATAAGAGTTTAATATAAGAGAAAACAAAGTAATTATTTTAATGGCACTCAAATGTTATCAGAAGAGAGGCAGATTTTTCCAAGGGTGCAATTTACACATGGCTGAAGGAGACTTTTCCCTGTTGCAAGAAATATTATGCAAGTACAAACAGCAAGGAACCAACCTTCACACCAGAAGATTGGTTCTGAGGACCCTACTTTGGTATGAAATGTGTGAATAAGTACAGAAACAAATAAAAAAACTTTGTGAAAATGCTGGCTGAAGCTGATAAGATGATGATGAAAGGAGTCCAACATGACCTGGAATGCCACTTAGTGAGGAAGAAGCCATAACTCCAAATACAACATGGAGGACAGATTACTGTTTGGAAATACTTTCAAAGACAAATATCAGGCATGTCCTTTGGTCTGACACAACTAAAATGTTAAGCATATCAGCTAGAAGTATGTCAATAGATAATAATAGTGAATAAATATATGAATACAGTTGCAGCTCTATGAATAGAACAACTTTCAGTTTGTTTATTTTTAATAAAAGCACTATTATTATTATTATTTATATTGATAACATATAGGCAACATTTACAGTGTGTGACAAAATGACAACAACACTGCTTCTAAATGACTTTAAGGGGATTTCCAGCAGGGTTACTACATATTTTTCCAGATTTATGCCCCTTCAACGCTAACAGAAACATGTTGCAACGTTGACATTTTCATACATCTGGAATCTTGAAGTCAGATCTTTTAAAGAAAAGTTTATTTTTGGTCTCTTTATGATTTCCAGGAGAGAGGAATCCATTCCCTCACTAACAGGTAATTTCATTTTAATTTTCTATGCACTAAGTGAAACTGGTTTATAAATAATACTGATCTACACAAAATTGGTTTATCTGATTCACAATGTAACTTTTAGATGTTTTTCTCATTATTCTCTTCTTCTTTAAGTGGTCAACTACCGATGTGTTGCCATGGAAGCGCACCCATAAACAGTGCGGACTGGTGTGTTTAATCTGCCTCATCGGGAAAGAAAACACACCAACTGGAGGAAAGACTGATGATTGAGTGTTTTGGGGTTTAGTTTATTGTTTAGTTTTTAAATTAACTTGTTAAAGTAAACTGGAAATTTGTAAATGTTTGTCTTCTAGAGATTTATTGTAGTTAATAGAGTTTGGCTTCACCCAATATGATTAGCAGTGGCTGTAATGGTCTGAAAGGGAATCTACTGTATGTCCATATGTCAAAAATGTATGATTATGAAAAATCTATATAAAAATTTTGAGTTTTGCAACTTTGGATCCTGTGATTTCTCTTTTTAGTTTGCATTTCTGCTGCTCCAGCCACATTAAAGACAAAAGCTTTTCCTTTTGTCCTCAAATCTTAATCCAGTTTAACATATATACTGAAAATTTCTTATTAAATATTTCTACAATATTTTTAAAAAAATATTTTTATTTTAACGAGCATTAAAAAAAAAACAATCAGAGGTCTGTTGATATATTTAAAATAATTAACTCAAGGGCTTATGTGGAAAATGTAATACCAAAAGAACATTTAATTTAAATTTTGTTTTGATAAATGATTTAAAGAAAATTGCTTTTTGTGTTTAAACAAAGAGAGAGTATTAAAGAAAATTAGGAAATGCAAAACCTTTTCCATATTCTGCTTCATTTTTTCCATATTTATCCAGACATAAAGACTGGTAAAATTTAATTCCTCAGATTATTCCAGCACGAATTACGTTTGTAAAGCTGCATCTGAATAAACCACAGAATGTCTAAAAAAAGTCCCTTGCAGAATCACGGTGGTGTTTGTTATAGTAAACCCAAACACCACATTTCTATAAAAACAACCCAACCAACCGTCAACCACAGTGGTAATAATATGGGTTTATATGTTTGCCTGACAGAATACAATTAATTGGAATCATTAATGCTTTTAAGCCTAGAGGAGATTTAGGTTTAGACTCATTGTTTTTACATTTTGCTTTATTGTTTAAAATAAAAAAGTACTATCACGATTTTGCTTCAATTAGACCTAAAGAAGCAAAAGGGAGCGAACTTCTTAAAAGTACTATATATATATATATATATATATATATATATATATATATATATATACACAGTACAGACCAAAAGTTTGGACACACCTTTTAATTCAATGAGTTTCCTTTATTTTCATGACTATTGACATTGTAGATTCACACTGAAGGCATCAAAACTATGAATAACACATGTGGAAATATGCACTAAACAAAAAAGTGTTAAACAATTGAAAATACCCCTTATATTCTAGTTTCTTCAAAGTAGCAACCTTTTGCTGTGATTACTGCTTTGCACACACTCTGCATTTTCTTGATGAGCTTCAAGAGGTAGTCACCTGAAATGGTTTTCACTTCATAGGTGTGCCCTGTCAGGTTAATAAGTGGGATTTCTTGCCTTATAAATAGTCATGAAAATAAAGAAAACCCATTGAATTAGAAAGGTGTGTCCAAACATTTGGTCTGTACTGTATATATATATATATATATATATATATATATATATATAAACCAGTAATGTCTTAATACCTTGCTATTTCACATTTGTTGACATCCAGGCCTCTCTTGGGCATGTAGCCCATGCCTCTCTGGGGCTCCTTTGTTGAAAACGTGTTGAGGTAATGAACAAACGGCGCCTCGTCAGTGATCTCAAAGTACCGAATGCTGCTGTCTCCCTGCAGGTACAGAATAAGTGAACCTTTCGATTTAACATTTGAAAATAATTTTAAAAAATGAAGCCTATGTAGTGTCAACTACCTTTCCACACAGGTAGACTATGCTAGTGTCTGGATCGTAGAATGGCAGCAGAACCCCATTACTGCTGTCCATCTCTTGGACACATATTGGCTCATCCATGTTGTCCTGCAAACACAGAATTATATATTTAACTTTTACTGGTATGCTTTAGGATTATATTAATTAAAAATGGGGGAAAAAAAACAGACCATGAGCTCTATTAGGAAATGTTACTTGGTATTCATCGCCCTCTGCTGGAAAGGAGGTGCACAGCAGAAACTTTGGCATGATTGGAAAAAATAGGAAATGTTCAATGCTTTAGATTATTTAGATATTGTGTATTATACTGAAACTAATCATCTGACTGGTCTGTATTTAAACAGCTGTGCAGATTAACAAGTCATCTGGCCAGAAAAATGTTATGCTTTTAGTTTCATTAATACTAAAGATACTGATGCAATTCTATATGCCTTGAAAAATTATTGTGAAATGTAATTATGTTTTTAATGAATTATTACAACATTAAAATAACATAAATGTCAGAATTTATTTCCTGTATTCACTTCTAATTTGATTAAAGTGTTGCCCAATAAAAGTAGTTATTTAACGGCTTATTCATGTTTTTGATTCTCTCTCATCGCTTTCTAAATTAGGGCTGCTAAAAACAATTTCAGTCTGACGGTTATTCGGTTGGTTAATTTGAGGATTAATTGGTTAATCAGATAAAAACAATTTGGACATTCTGCAGATTTTCCATTTAATCCTTTTTTATACAATATAAGAAATGCACTAAGTCATGCAAGTAACAAAATTCTATTTAAAAACTAAATATCAACATTTACAAAACTTTTTTTATCTTAAAAACAAAATGCCCTCTTAATACGTCGATTGGGATTTTTTGAGTCTATACGCTTCAGTTAACAATTAATTGTTTACTAAATTTGTTGACAATTAATTCAATAATTGATTCACCACAATTAACCTGGTTGTTTCAGCCCTATTGTAAATCACTGGTGATGTCAGGATTTAAAAATTTGGCTTCATGATTTGAGTAGAGAGTACATTTTAGATTCAAGAAGACCAAATGATGAACACATACAGATTTCCACAGGGCCAGCTGACGCTCGCTCATGCGGCTGAATCCAGTGGTGAAAATGTTCCCGTCTGCTAAAAAGATGGCTCTCATGGGTCGAGCTCCCTCATGGGCTTTGTCCTTCTCCTAAAAGCAGAATCGCACCAGTCAGATTGTAAAACTGTGTCACCAGACGTGTATTTATTGGGGAGACGTTAATCTCTGATCTAGCACCTTTTACTTACCGTCACTATCTTCTTTTTACGTGGGTCGATGATGCGGACCTTTTTGTCCTTGCAGGCGGTGCACAGCAGGCTGCCGTTGCGACTCCAGCTGACGCTAAAGATGACATCCGGGTGCATGTCGTCCAGGCTGATCATGGCCTCTCCCGTCCCCACGTTCCAGATGACCACCTGGTTGTCACAGCCTGGAACGGAAGCAGGTTTATTCTCAGCAGACACTACAATCCAACAGGAGCCGTTCGTATAAATTGTTGTTCTTGGTTCCGCTGTGGGCCAATTTTATTTTGATTTGAGGAATTGAACCCAAACTCACCGGCACTGAGGAGAACATTGCGAGCCGTGGGATGCCAGGACACAATGCCGACCCTTTTAGAGTGGCCCTCCAACACGACCACAGGCTCTGACAGCGCAGCGTCCAGTCCATTCTCAGGGATCTGCCAGACCTGCATCGAATGAAGGGAAGTTAGGAACCACAGAAGTAACATCACAGAACCATATTTATACTTCGCTATAAAGCAAACATTGAATGAGTGCTAGAACATATAGATATGGCCTTGCCATGACTGTGCAGTCTTCCGAGCCGCTTGCAATGACGTGATCATTATGTGGACACCAGTCGATGTCCAACACTGGGCCTGTGTGACCACAAACTGTCGGGTACGCCTTGTCTATACGGCCAGTCTAAGAGACAGAGGAAAAGGGTTTGTCATTCCTGATCGATACAATTCAGTTCAGTTTATTTTTATATAGAAAGAGAGCCAAATCACAACACAAGTCATCTCAAGGCACTTAAAAAAAGAAGCAAGCCAATCATGCATAATTTCTGACATGGTGCTAGCAGGTTGGTGATATGGGTTTCTCCCATTACACTAATTTGTTGAACTTGTACAGAACAGTAATGTGCAGATGTCTTCTTTCAGCCTGCTGGTTCGCAGTGTGTAGCAACAGTTGGAGGAGGGGATGATTGTGTTCCTCCTTACTGGAGAAAACTCCAATCACTATGACACTTTCTTGAAGCTGTAAAACAATGTAAAATGTTTGCTGTTTGGACACTAAAACCTTTTACATTTTTTTATGTACAACTCTGGAAAAAAATTAAGAGACCATTGCAAAACGATCAGTTCTCTGATTTTACTTTTATAGTAAAATGAACATTGTTCTTTTATTCTATGAACTGCTGACAACATGTCTCCGAAATTCCAAGTAAAAACTTTGTATTTATTTGTGGAAAATGAGAAATGGTCAAAATAACGAAAAAAAAAAAATGCTGTGCTTTCAGACCTCAAATAATGCAAAGAAAAAAAGGTCATATTAATTTAGAAACAACAATACTAATGTTTTATCTCAGGAAGAGTTCAGAAATCAATATTTGGTGGAATAACCAGGAGGTTTTCAATGGGGTTCAGTGCAGTGGCCGGGCTCTTCAATTTTTTCCAGAGCTCAGGTAATTTGCAGTAATAATGCAGATTGTACAACAATCTGCTTTTGTATTATCCCAAATGCATGCAGGTGTGTCCTAAAAAAGTAAGCAACATATTTGGAGAAATCTTGACAAAAAGTCTGTTTTATGAATTTTTCACCTTCTAACAGTCCAAAACTATAAAAGATTACACAGACATATATTTTACATCATTCTCATTCTCGTTAGCTTTTCATCTTCTACCCTCAAAATGGCTGTAGTAGAAGTTTCTGACCCAGTCTGCTATTGTTGGTTGAAGGAGACGACATTTACCAATAAACCAGTTCAAATGGACAATCATAGAATTTAATCGATTATTAATGTTTCACAACCAAAGTGAGGTCCTAACCTACACTTTGGGAAAATCTGCTTGCTTTAGAAAACACTCCTAACACTGTAGGGTTGATGTAACATTTAGTGACATGTCCAAATTCAAGTTCTAATCAGTATTTAACAGGGTTTTCTTTCAAAAAGACAGGAAGCAAACAAAAATGATTAAAAACACAGAAACTGAACATCAACCTTCTAAAATGCACAGGGAAAATCACAAATTGAATACCTTATTTAAAGGAAGGATGAGAAACGCTCCTCCTCCGCTGGCATCTATGATGATGGCAACAAACTTGGGATTGACGGCACAGAAGGAGCTGTCCCATGTCACCCGGGATACACGGATGTCATCGTAACACTGGTCGTTCCTCACAGCCTGACCGAACACGTGACGGAACTTGCTCTGTCGCACAACTCGCCGCGACATTTCTGTGGTGAGAAACAAAACAGGGAGAAGCATGGCGAGTCTGAGTTACTCCATCAAAACAAACAGAAGAACGGGATCAAGTGTGTCCAAAAGGAGCTTCTGCTGCTCCAGCAGCTTTAAAATGGGAGTCATGGCTCTGAGATTGTGTTTATTAATGACATCTGAGTTTAAGCTTTTATGCTCCATCAACACCACTTTCTGTACAAGACACGTCTTCTCCTGATGCATTTACATACATCAGTGAACATTTCCAGACTAAATTCAATGAGGCCGTTTGACATGGAGTACATTTTACTTAAGTTGGTCTGATTAAATCATATTCCCAGTTTAAGATACAATATAAATAAAAAACTTAAAAATGGATTCACTGTAGACATTTACAGAGGCTTCAAAAGCAGGATAGACAGACAGACAGACATACAGACAGATAGATAGATAGATAGATAGATTCAAAATTCCTTTCTCTTGGTAAATATTTTAAGCTAGTTAAATTCCAGTCTGACCAGTGGACAACCTATTTTGCTGCCTAAGCTCTCGGACTCTAGTTTATTTTCGGGATCTGCAGAATGGGAAGCAGGGCGAAGGCTCTGAGCCGTCATAACGGATGTTATAATTTTAAGCTGCTGCATCAGTTCCTGTGAATGCAGCACAGATGGGCTGTTAGTTACTGCTGCAGCCTTCACAAAACGATCCCCATCTTTCATCAACATTAAACTCCGCTTGATTCAGCGTTGCTCTAAACACAATGCTCTAGATGCTGTTCATTTCTTCTCAAACACAAGCCAGCAACCGAATCATTTTTGACATAATGTTCCAATTTGGTGTTTAAACATGCGTAAAGTCTTAAACGGGCACTCGAGCGATACATTAGTTGTCTCCTCCCTCAGTTATGACCAGGTTTGACATCACAGCAGACCACCTGCTCCCTCACAGTTGAGAGATTTCTAAAATGGAAAAGCTGACTCACCCCTCTTTGAGCTGAGACTTGGATTTAATCCAGAACCCTTGTCTACAAACCAGACTGCAGAGGTGAACTGTACTTGTATCACCGCCACTGTTGGTGTTATTCTGATTTAAAGCTGTAATCTGATAAAATAGCTCCGTTGCTTGGAAACTTGATATTTATTTTTGATGGGACTCCAGGATTTTTTTGGACCGCTGTTGTTTCAAAGCCCTTACATGCACATTATACACCCACATAAGTGCCAATTATTTCGTCCATTTCAACTTTATCTTACGACCGTGTGGGTGTGTGCAGACTGACTGACAGCATCCTTTGCTTTGGTCACATCAGGTGTAATACACAGATTTTTATTATCTTTTATTTAAATGCATTTTGCACTCTCCAAATCATTTTATTTGCACACATCTGTGGTGTGGAAAGCAAATTACCACAAGAAACAAAAGCTAAAATTTATTCAAACCCGGGGATGACTCACTCCGCTTTCTCAAAAATATAAAAAAATGTCTTGGTATTTTCATAGGTCATAGGTTACTAGGGAACATGAGAAGAAGCCTACAGCATCACAGATCCTGTATCATACCTAACAGTAGGAATAAGGTCCTTTTTCTCATATTTATCTTTTGGATAATGCCAGAGCCACATGAAGTGCTTTGTGTCTTCTGACCGCAGTCAAAAATTTATAAATCTATAAAAAATGCTTTACATTTTTTATTTTTATGGGAACCTTAAAAGGTGCCAATAGCTTTGGCACCTGGGATTTTGAAAACAAAGAATAAAAGGTTAATTTTGTCTTTTATGTATCTTCTGATGTCTGTTACACAATAAAGATGACATATAAAAGCTTATTAAGCAGCAGGAATTTCAGCAGAAGACTATAGAGTCCTGTCTCCTTTCTGCCACTTCTAATTTAATTCTCCATTCTGTGACTGATTTTTTCAAGTATTAAATGATAAAAGTATCAATGTAAAGAGTTAGTAGCAATAAAAGCCTCATGCAAAACATTTGTAACTATTAATATGTTCTGAGAACAGGATGAAAAAGCTGACAAATCTTATAAATCAAACGCAAGACCTAGACATGGGAGAGATGACGTTGACACATGGCATGTCTAGCCAGCCGATCAGAACATCCTGTATGCACAGAGCCCCATTCAACAGCATCTACCAAGATTAACACACACATTTATCACACAGGATGGTCTGCAGTAATACTTTACTCTCAAATCTCCAAAAATGGGATCATGTTTTGAGGTCAAGATGCCTACAAAAAGGAAACATGTTATGGTCCAACGTCAAAGTAAATCAGATTTCAATATTTCTATGATTGTTTGTATCCATAATTAATCAAACATACTAAATAAATATAGTTGATTCTTTCGTCCTTCCAGTATAGTTTATAACCATTGCTGTTCTCAAACGCACAAAGTGTTTACATCTCTGCTGTTATTTGTTGTTTTCCCTCATTTCAAACAACATTCATGTTTTGGTTTACACATCCCTGTTTCTCAAGCACAAATATACACGCACATTGTTATACTTTTTTCAATGATCCTACTCAGTCTGCCATTTTTAAGAACTGCACAGTATTTTCATATTCTCTAAAAGTGCAATTAGTATGTTATTAGTATTAGAAAGTATGTTATTCTGTTTTTATGTTATTATTTTTGGGTAAATCTACCTCACTTTCTACTGGTCCATCTGACTTTCCCCAATGAGGGAAAATAAAGGTTATTTATATTTCTCAAGCTAGTGGCCTTGATAGTTTTTGTTTCCTAAATGTCTGTAACCACTTTGCAGTTTCAATTACAATATTTATGTATTTTTTATGGCTTAGTTGTACTCTACATTTAATCTTGGGCATATTGACTTAATATTTTAGATCCTTTGCATGTCTAAAGCCAACTGTGTCACACTACTAGTGGCATTATATGTTTTATTTCAGTCATCTGTTTTCCTATACATAGTATATAACAATCTAAACAGCCCGTAGTCATTTTCAGTTCTTTACTTCCATTTTGATGTAGTAATATGCATTTTTGGGAAACAGGCAATGAGCCCCGGACTCCTCTAGACATTATAGTCAAAAGCAAACAGTGAAACGGTAGCATCATGTTCTGCAGGATGCTACCGTTAACAAGCTACTATCGCTTTAACTCGGCTTTAGCCTATCACACCACCGGCATGTTGAACATTTGAATTCCGCTTCGTGTTTTCAATGGAAGCTGCGCAGCACGGTGCTGCTGTTAAACAATGGCTACCTAGCAGGCAATGCTAGCGGCATTAGCTAATATTCCCATTGAGCTCTACATTAAAAACAGGCGTTACATACAAAGGAAATTAAGGAGACAGTCACGCTAGAGTAGTGGTTCAAAAACGATGTTGCCAGACATTATCAAGCATCTTTTTTTGACTTTGTAAAAGAGAATGCTAATTAAAGCTAGCCGCACTTGCTAACCTTAGTGCTATGTTAAACAGAGGGTGGACTTTGAAGTTAGCTTCCGATTCATAGAATGAGGGTCTTTTACAGAGTTGTTGGGGAATATAAGCCAACTTTCGTCTGCTCTAGTAAAATAAAAAAGGCTAAAATAATAGTCGAATAATCTACAGATAGCTTAAAACAAGTTTTATGACTGTTCAAATCTTTATCTGCAGGAGTGCAAATAAGTTCAGTAATATTTGTGGATTTACACACCAAGAAAGGTTTCACAGATAAAAAAAAAAAGTGTTTTATACAACTACTTTATGTAGAATAATTCAGTCTATTTATATATATGACCTGTTTAAGAATAGCAGGATTTCACCTGAGGTAATTTGTTCCCAAAGTTGGGGCAGGATCTCATTGGGGGTTTCCAAATGATAAAGTAGCTACAAATACCTAAATAAAAATCTGAGAAATGTCACTGTTGAAGCCATAAATATAATATATATTACATTTAAGCAACACAAAGAATTAGTTTAATAGCAATTTTTAATAGCTTCGTTTGAGATGAGATAGTTTCATTAAAAGAATAAAGGTTTCACATATTGTAGGTTATGTTTAAACTGTAGCCAGTTTAGAGTAAATTAATCTAATTTTGACCATTTTATGATTTTTGACTATAGCCGGTGTAGATTCCGTAAAAAGAGCGAAATGATCCTTTACACAACTGCCTCGAAAGCTGTGAATCGAAAGCTAACTTCAATGTGGTGGCAGCTGGACGCTGTAACGGGGCTGGTCCCGTCAACAGACGTCGACACAGACGTTTCACCGTTAGGAGGCTGAACAATAGGAGCTGTGAGCTTCATGTGAAGCCACCATCCAGACAAACAAGCCATCCTTTAGTCCCGAAATGTGTTTTCCATCTCAGCTGTCTGTGGGTTAGCAGGCTTGCTAACCGTTAGCTGCGGTGGACCGCTGCCAGCTGACGCAAGTGCAGAAATTTCCACCCAGGATTTTTTTTTTTTTTTTGGGGTTGCTCCCATTCCCAAACCCATCCAGCGAGCGTCCACGGATGCTGCAAAGCTTACAGAATAAATGCTAAATTGCACGATGCAAAAAAAAAAAAAAAGCACAGTTTAAGTTTCCTTACCTCCTAAAATCTATGCAAGATTTTCCAACGCAAGGAGGGTGAAAAATCAATCTCAACACATGAATGTGGCAGTTTAGGCGCGCCCTTATCCTGCAGGACGGTGCTTCAGTATCCCTTGTCTCCGCTGGAAAAAATGAGCCCAGCTGCAAGGATCTTATAGCCCCCTCAAGCACTAATAGGTAAAGTGAACCAGGATTAAAATCTCTTTAAATATAGTGGTTAAAAAACACAGCATCTACTGTCCGCTCCTCACCTGCGGAAGACTAGCAGTACTCTATTCTCATCCCGTTATTAAATTCACCAGGATACGTTGGGCTACGGCACATGCGCAAACCAAATGCCAGCTCTGATTTCTCAATGATCTGAATGGAAATGGGGATGGGGGTGTTAGAAAACAATACGTCAGTCTGTCCTCCACATGTCTTTATAGGATCATTTTGTTTTCTTAAGATAAAAAATTTTTGAGCTCAAGCTGAACATCTTTCCATTCCCTCATTCTCCTTTACACTATATAGTTTCTGGCGACAACTGCTAAAATAAATCACATTTGAAAGAATGCGCTGTTACAATTTGTTCATCAGTTTTCATTAAGCTGATATCACTGACGAGTTGTGTCCACTGTGTGGACAAAGGGCCTTTTTCGGCCATTTTAATGATTTTTTTTTGCCACCCCTTAGAACAATAGTGTAAGTGACCTGGTCATTTACACTATTAAATAAAATCTTAAAATGCAAAGTTTCAGAATCAACACAGCGTATTAATCTTATAGGAGCCGCTCCTAATTTTAACTTTACAGTAAATTAAACACACAGACTCACTGCAGTGTTTCATTGTAATTTGTCTCCTTCCCTTTAGCTTTTAATGTACCTGTGCATATTTGTTTTTTTTTCTTCTTGACATCTTTTGCATTTTGTGGTTTTCTTCGTGGAGTCTGCATGTTTCCGTCATTTGGTCAGATTAAAGTCTACTGTGATTTTGTAGTTTTGCACACTAAGTGGTTGATTTTGTTCATATTTTGTAATATGTGTGTCCAAACTTTTGGTCTGTACTGTATATAAAAGAAGAAGGTTTTCAGACCTTTGGACTCTTGGTGTTTCTTCCAATAGGTCCACAGAATTGTGTTTTCATGTAGATCATGCACAAAACATTGAAACCTGCAGCTGGGAATGACTCAAAGGAATAGTTTGTCAGACCAATAAAAGTGATCTTGATGTGACCTGGTAATAGACTACTAACAAATATGTCTAAAATCTTTTTCATTGTGATTTCTCTCCTTGATTTCCAGGATGTTGTCTTCATTAAAATAAAATAAACGCAATATAATAACCAAGTGATGAGGATATTGATTAAAAGGACCGACAACCAGTAATATTTGAGACATTTTTGTTTCTTTTAAGCATATACTTTCTGAAGAGTTTATTTATAAATTCAGTCATAGCTTAATAAATTTAGTATTGGTCTGTAAATATTTTTTCTTTTACCTCTTCTAGCCTTATAATGGCATAGGCTGGCAGAAAATTAAATAAATTAGTTTAAAACCTAAAACCTCAGAAGCAGAAGGGATGGTTTACTGTGGTTTCTGGGCACCAAGTTTGGAGTTTAAAAATAAAATAATAGCCTCTAAATGAGAGACATGTTTAATAATGTTGAAAATGTGGGAGAGGACATTAGTTTTTGTGTATATTTTTGGTAAGTGTCTATATAGTTGTGGTTCCTACCTTTCTTTGGAGGTGCTTGGATTTCCACTGGCCTCTCCTTAGATTTCTTTGGGACATCAAAAGTATTCTTCATTTGGGAAACTTTCAAAGTTGGGTTCTGCTCTGCCAGACGAACCTGAACTTTGGCCTCTTCAGGTTTGACTCGACCCTGCTGTCTCTGCATTTGGTTTGTTTCTTTCACAATTTCCGCCACCGGCTTGTAGGACCCCACCTCGCTGCATCTTTCTGTGTCTCTGTTGCTGGTGGGATCTGTTAAATCTTTAGTATGCTCGCTTTGGCTGTGTGTATTGACTCTGTGAGTCAGGAGGATTGGTTGTGTTTCCTTTTTCTCTAAAAACGTATGTTTTCGGCTTTCAGTTTCATCGTTACGCATGTCCCCTGGCCTGCAAAGAGTTTCCGTAACAGGAGGAGGCGACCATTTGCGTCTGGATCGTCTCTCTAGGAACACCCGTCTCTGCATCATGTCCAAGTTTTGAGGCTCTTCCTCTGGAGACAGCTCTGCCATTCGCACACAATATTCATAATCGATCATATCTCCAAAGCGATCATCCATGCCCCTCAGAGAAAGATGGTCCCACAGACCAACGTCAGCTGATAGTCGGCGAAAGTTAGGCAGTGCAGCATATGAGCCCCTTTCATCCCACAACATGCACATGTCCTGATTAGTCGGTGCACCATATGGAAGATCTTTGTTAAAATGAAACGTGTGTCTCCTCTTGGCCCTATCCTCCGATCGTAGATGATCTTTGACTCTTCTTTGCACATCAGTAGACATTAGCTGTGCAGTTTTAAGCTTTATGAAAGGATTTTTGGGCTTTTTGGGGACAGGAGGAGGTGGACCTTTAGGTCTGGATTTCTCTGCTGGCATGGTGGACAAGGCAGACGGTGCTTCTGGTGGACTTGATGTGTCTTTCCCTGGTAAACTATGAGTTACAGGTGGAGGTGTGAAGACAGCAGAGAAGCAAACAGGGTCCCTTTCCTTCTTCAGGCAAGCAACTTGCATAGTTTCATCACAGCTTCCCGCCTGCAGTGGAGAAGGCATAGAGTTAGTTTGTTCCAGGGTAAATGAATGGTCGTCTTGCAGGCGCGGTTCTCCGGAATTAGATGCAGCAGTTTGTGAAAGATGAGAGCTGGTGACTTGAATGTTATCTCTTTTGGTAGAAGATAATAAGTTGCTATGGACTCCAGCTTTGGCCCTCTTAGATACAGCCCCAGCAAACCTGTTCTCATGGTTGTGATCAACTTCTTGCCGCTGATCCTTACAGCTGTTTTGCTCCTCCCTCATACGAATGGCAACATTTTGGTCCGTCTCTGCCATTCCCTTACCAGTTGTCTTGGTTAGAGCAGCCTGGGCACAGCTTACTCCTTTTAGCTGACACCTGCTGCCTGTCACTTGAGTCGAATGACGACCCATTTTTGTCTCTAAACTGTCTCCGGCTGAACTCTTAGCACGTGCAATGTCTTTATTTTTCTCTTGAGGAGAAATCCTGGAAGATTGGGAAAGTTTGCCATCATTGCAGCTGTCAGAACTGTCCTCCTTGCCCCCAGGTCTGCTTTGGTGACCTGTGTTGTTGTTTTCCACATCATTCGACATCCAGTTCTCATCTCTTTCCAGAACTACAAAGTCTTCCTCGTTGGAAGGGTTGCATGCGGTTGCTACCCCCTTGCTGCTGTCTGTTTCTGAGAAGTTCAGATTGTCCTGCTCATCCATCGCTGCAGTCCCCGTCCCGGCTGCAGCCCCTTTTTTAGAGCCTTCCTTTTTGTTGGAGATTCGTCTTGTCTCCTTGAAGCTCAGGACCCTTTTTGAGTCCCCAACAGTGTGAGAGTCTGTCTCCCTGAGTGGAGCCACCCACTCTCCTCTGGAGTTCAGAAAGTGTTCCTGCTGACCCTCAGCCCTGATTGGCTGCCTGCTTTGGGGGCCTGTACGTGAAGTAATGACAGCCAGCTTCCCCGAGTTACCGATTACTCTAATCCCACCAATGCTCAGATGGGACACAGAACTGCTATCCTCCTGACTTTCCTCGTCTTGTCCTGCAGCCTCCGAGAAACGCTTGTCCCCGGTTTGCTCGGACCAGTCAGAATTACCCAGGGATTCCTCGTCTTTTTCAGACACCCTCTCCAGCTTCTGCCCCATAACTCCTTTTCTGCAAATGCAAAAGCAAAACACACACATAAAGGATGCATTTTGTCTCTACCCTGAATGAAGTGAAATTCCACTACAGATTTTACAGATTATCTTTAATTATCTAGAACCTCTCTCTATTTTTAGATATTCTTCCACTGTTCGTAATTGGCTTCCCAAGGCCTCACTATCTTCCTCTCCCTATTCTGTCAGACAGGAATGCTGCAGAGGCTATAATTAAAGCAGGTCTGACTGCTGCCAGTGAGTCAACAGGCCAAAAAGGAAACAAGATAAGGTTGATAGGAGGTCAGCTGCCAGGTGCCAAGGTCAGATAAGATCAAATGATCCCACGCCTGCAGACAAATACGTCAACGAAATAAATACGTCTTTTGTTTTTCTTTGAATCTAAATCACTAAGCTTTGATTTTCTATGAAATAAATTTTTCTACTATAGACACACCTACTCTGTTCTGACGTACCCCACATTGCCAATTACTGCTGTGTTGACAAGGCTTGTTTGCGCCATGCGTGCCTTCCTTCAGACGGTCTGAATGTTTATGATTGTTTTGGTGACGGGAGCTACAGAAAGGTCGCCGGGAATACGTGATTCGAGTCACAAAGGCTCTGACACATGAGGGGAATTGTGGTTTGATGAGCCTGTTTTAGCTGCAGACATGATGGATGGTGCATGAGGGATTATAACAAGGGGAAAACAGCTCAACTGACTTTACTGTCAGGCGCTCCGAGTATTTTTAACTTACAAAGAAAGCACTAGACCTAAACAGAAAAGATCCCCAAAATAATGCAATACCAGGTAGTTTTGTTGAAATACCACTTACAATCCATATAAAGTTGATTTAAAATGAACTTTGGGATGAATTTAATTATCATTTTAGCAAGATAATCCTGCTTTTTGTGTTCTGGTTTTAACAGCCAACTTTAAAAGTTTTCCAGTGATTGAAAGGTTCACAAAACTGAATCAAAAGATAAACAAAACACATCTGTGGCTGGTTTTACTAATTTCTAAGCTATAAAAATCTCACTCTTTTTCCATAAGGAATTTATATTTTACATGGCTTTTGATGACTTTCTTCCTGCTACTTCTCACTAAAGGGCATTTCAGGGAGTTCCTGCATGTCTGCAGATTATTCCACCTGAGCTGTGTGTCTCTACAGCTCCCCCAGTTACTTTACGCCTCCAGCGTTTTTTCTCTGATTCTTGTCCAGTCTGTTAGTTTAGGTGGGCGGCCAAATATCAGTGGGTGTCCGATACGCACCCACTGGACGACAGTTGGAACAATGCTTTTTGAGATTTTTATACCATAATAATTCTTCAATCTTCAACACAACTTCATCCCTAACTTGTCTGGTATTTTCCTTGGCCTAGATTATGCTGTTTGTTCTCTAAAAGTCACTGAAAATGTCTAAGACTTTCATAAAACAGTTGTTTATACTGTCATTTAATTTAACATTTAACTTCACTGAAACTTTTGTGGTAATTCAGCTAGAATACACAAAGTTTTTGCTACATGACAAAGTCAAAAAGGTCAAAAGGTGCTAATATTTTTGGAAGACAGCGTGACTTTAATTTTTGCTAGTTAAATATTAGAATAAAGATATAGTATATTAATTGTATTCCCTGCCTTGACGATTATGGAAATGTACTGGATGAGGGTAAAACAGATAAACTCAGAAAAGTTGGATGAGCAAAAGGGACTTTTTCTGACCGGAGTGTGGGAGTACTGCCACATTTTGTTCAACTTAAACTCCTTATATTTCTGTATCAGCTAACATGTTTTCACTGCAGCTCTGTTCATCTGGTGTGTCGATGGCGGCAGTTTAACAGCTTGACAGATGCGTGCTCTTGCGGCTTTAGTGCATCTGAAGCGTTATTTTGAGATGGATGTGTTAAAATGGCAGCAGTGGGAGGCATTCATGGTATTGGATTGTGAAACCCCCTCCAGCCCCACTTCTTCTCTGTCTGTATGCCCATTTCCCATGTTTGTGTCTGTCACGCTATACAGTGCAAGCCAAAAGTTTATAAGAGCCTTGTGACCAAGAGTACCCGAACTATTATCTCCGTCTTAGAAGAGGCCTTGTTTTCCAGTTGCAGAACTGACTATACTGTCGGTAATAAACTGAAATTCAAATTGTTGGAGGTGATATTCAGATGTCTGATCAAGCTGCACAGTAAAATTTACATGGAGACAAGCAAGCCAGGATGTACTATGATGTGAAGAGCTTCAAAAAGTGTTTACAAAAACTCAAGAAATGTTTTTAATTAAGGTTCGGAGATGTATTTATGTGTTCATAACCCCCGTTTACATATTTTACACTGATCTGGCCCTGCTGTTTGTTTTATATGACAAATACTCTATTATTATAGAAAAATAAACCAACCATTAACATTTAAGCCATAAACAGATAACGCATGAGCATTAAAGCAACAAGAGAAACCATTACGTGTCAATAACAGTGAGCAAAGTTTTCACAAGTTATAATAGCATTAGCTAAAAGTTTTGCAGCTATAAGAGCCAGAGGGATAATTCAATAGAGTGAACACATACCTACGATGATGCTGCGCTTGACCGTCGTCCTTTGGGACTTTGGTCCGTCTGGGAGATCACTCCTCCCGGAGTCACCTGCCCCGTTATGTCTGCTGTACTTCATTTGACTAATTCAATAAAAGCGCCTGCTGCTCTGTGCATTTGACTAAAAGAGACAGTCAAAGCAGAAGCAGGCAGATCTGGTTTGTGTCCTTGCTGGTGCTCTTTATTATTACATTCTGAGCTTCTTTCATGACAGTTTCTTCTTTTTTCTCCAAGGACATTCACCTGCGAGTTACATTTGGGCACAATTGGTCTCGGTTAAGAGTTCTCTCTTGTCCAGTGTCAGTTTTACGAACAGCAGAAACCAGGTAAGAATAAGAAAACACACAACATTTTTTTCTGTCTCTGACATTAAAATAAAACTAAGCTTTTCCTGTTTCTGCAAAAAGTAAGATGACTATTTGTGGGTTTGTAGGTTAGTTCACAACATTGGAGTTAAATTAAGGAACGCCGGTAGATTTATTTTAAGGGATTTTAGGACACAATGCTTCTTTGTGTGAGATTTTTGACCAATAAGATTAAAAAAACTCATGCAAGATCATGAGGAGAATTGTGGACCTCCACACTTTTGATTCACTTATAACTCAAGTATTAACAGAATGGGACTGTCCAGCAATTAATACACTCAGGAAGGAGGATCTGGTTCCCAAAGATAAATGTGTTTTGGTCCGAAATGTATGCATCAATTGCAGAGAAGCAAAATAACCTGTGATGATGCTTGGTAAGACTGGTGAAAAAAAACTCCTTTACCAACACTGGCTGAAAGACAACTCAGAAGAAGAAGGCATTTCTTCAACAGCAACATAAAAATGCACATAAACCATGGTTTGATGAAATTAAACTTAAAGTGCTTAGCCACTATGGTGACCATTACATCAAGAGAAAAAGAAGGAGTGCTTTAAAAGCCTGAGAACACCATTCCAGCTACAAAGTATGAGCATTTTAAGGCATTTTGTTGCGGAAAGTACTGGTTCATTTCACAAAATAGATGCTTTTACCAGGAGGGAATAATAAATGGAAATATTTCAAGCCATCAGGAGCCAG
Source organism: Xiphophorus hellerii (assembly GCF_003331165.1). NCBI lineage: Eukaryota > Metazoa > Chordata > Actinopteri > Cyprinodontiformes > Poeciliidae > Xiphophorus > Xiphophorus hellerii. The sequence goes on from NC_045679.1 coordinate 14,982,308, forward strand.
GAGTGGTTGGCCCATCGCCCGGATTTGAGTCTCGTACTATGAGAGAAAAAAGGTAGTGCAAGAATATAACCAAGAGGAACTCCACATGTAAGTGGATGTACTTTTCTGTGTGATCCACTTGTTCAAAAAAATTTAACTTAAAACCAACACTCTCTAAGCATTTACAACAACTTATTGCTCAGATTTTACAGAAAAAATTATTTATTTCCATTATATACATCAGACTGGACACAGTGTAACAAAATGTAAAAAAAAAAAAGTGTGTACACCTGAACACCGATACAGTACACAGATAACCAGAAAACAAAACGTGAACATTAAATCAGCTTGCTCTCCAGGTGTTTTTTCTACGTTTACCACTCATCTCAACCTCACATGCTTTGGGAAATACTTGTGCTCTGTACACTCAATAAATACAATCCCCCCTTTTAAACTACAATACGCCCCACGGCCCTCACGGCCCTCACGGTTATGTCCGGCCCATAACTGGGATTGTCCTTTTTGATGCCTGTATTTGGCACTAATTGAACTGAAAAATAAATAAATAACAATTTAAAAAACTAATTCACAACTGGAAAATATTTTCCAAAGTTACAATGATTGCAAATCATTTTTACTGTGCTAAAAACACAATAATTCACAAGTGCTTCTTGATACACGATAACACTATTGGCATGTTTTTCTTAATGTTGTCGTTAAGCTGATGTACTGTAGAAGAAAGACTTGTCCAGACTGCAGCATCTCAAAGACAAACTCTTAATTTGTAACAATTTGATGCAAATGATTTCTCTTTTTCCATCAAATAAATGTTCTTCAGCCAGCTACTGAACCGATGCAGCATACGGCAAGCTTTACGATAACAAATACAGTATCATTACAGGCTAATAATAGATGGAAGTCCATTAAGTATGTGAGTTATGAGGGAGAGGATGGCATGTATGAGCATATTTGTTTGCATACAATATTCATGTGCCGAGTTAAATGCTGCAAGAAGCATAAACTTTCAAACAGTGAAGATAAATTAAAAGTTAACACATTTTCTGAAAACCCATCCGCAATCGCTGCGGTACTTTACAACAGAGCTGTGGCCAAAGCTAAGGCACTTCAATATGAAAGGATATTTAAATGCGAGGCAAAAAGCAAAACAAATATGGTGCTGAAGTTTGAAGACAGAAAGAGAGTACGATGAATATCAAGTAAAGCAGCTGTTAAGAGTCTAAGTAAATCAATAACTTACGAAGAAGGAGACTGATGCAGACAGAGCTCCAGGTAACAAAAAACTAAAACTGAAACTGAGCATTCTGACGATATTCTAGATGGTGGCATGGTGGATATTTGAATTTAAGGCTCGTGAACAATTCAAATTTTTGATAATTAGTACTCATTTTGTACTCATACATCACCATTTCATGCCTTCCTGCTTCCATTTTATGCCCCTGCACCCAAAGCATTGCATATCAATTTATTGAACTGTTTTTCATGAATTATGGAGAGCTCAGAGCTCACAGAATTCAGTTTTAGCAATAAAATATGATCTGAACCTTTTATAGTCCAACTCTGTTTCTAATAATTGTGATTTTGATCTCTTTTTGGGACGGTCAGCACCTTTTTTGAGTATGACCCCCAAATGAAGCAGAATAACTTCTGCTGAAGGCCATTGTTTATTGGAGTCATGTGATCCCATCTCATTGCAGCAGAAAATCGGTCGTCACAATGAGTACAAATTGTCCTGTGGTAGACGGCTCTTTTTTTAAACACCAGAAAATGCTTTGCAAGAAACCACCACACCTGAAAAAGTACCATACCCAAATAGTCACCAAAAGCTCACAGAAGTCTAAAAATATACAGAACAAAATTGAGATATTAACAATTAAAATAAAAACAACAACAATGGTTTCCTAATTAAACAAAAACAATTGTAAAAATCATAAAAGTAATAGCACCGGATGAGGCATAGACCTCATACTTCTGAGTGATAGACACACGTTTTATATGTAACACCTGAATTATATAAATAAACTCTCAGAGGCATTTTTTAAAAAAAGAAATAGAAACAATTTTGAAAACATATCACACAGGCACATATCTACGATAAACGCAAAACAAGAAAATCAGAATGTAATTAATGTAATTAATATTACAGTGAACTACATGGTTGGCTAGATTTAAAACATCCCAGCGTAGTCCAGTAAAAGTAATATATTAATGAGTGAAATATGTGAAAATAATATGTGGCACAAAGAAGGTAAGATGAAGCTTTTCAGGAAGTTGCAATTTGCAGCTTTACCACTAGATGTCACAAAATCTAAACAAAAGGAAAACCTGAGAATTTGATTAATAGGTTTACGCAATTCCAGTCTGCAAAATTAATTATATAATAATTAGAATTGAATTATTCTTTTAAATATAACAGTTAGACTCTTAAAAATGTCAGGAATATGTGTTAAGGATGCTCAGACAGTCAAAGGAAGGAACAAAACAGCTTGAGAAACACCCAAAGTATTATAATTTCATTAGAAGAGCAAACTCGCAGCTCTCTCAGATTCAGCCAAGACACACTGGATGCATTGTTTTCTTCTAAGATGTATAAAAATTTGTAAAATAACACAAAAGGAAAATGCAACTAATCAGCAATGACTCTTTCAGTTCTTTCATTTCCCTGAAGTGCTCAAAATAGACAGAGCAAAATAACAAACAAGTGCTTTTCCTGCACATAAGCAGGCATCATTCAACTCAACCGTAAAAATAATAATAATAAAAAAATACCATCAGCTACACAGAAAGAACCTGCAGAGAAACTAATCATGGCTCAACTTCCAATAAACTGGACAACTATGAGTTGGACTGGATGCTCAAGTAAAACCAAAATAATCTTCAAAATAAAATGAGAAAGATTTAAACAAAATGGATTGGCCAGACGTCGAAACCTCCATGTGCCATAGACCATTCAGTTTATAACAAAAGTAACTTTTGTTATGGATATCAAATATTTTTCAGCTTTTAGCAGAGTTTCACTTCTTTGACAAAAAGGAAGATTACCATTAACATTTCTTGATGCTATATTTATATTTCTTGAAGAATGAAGATTGACTGGATTTAAGAGGAATTATACATTTTTGACTGGTTGATGTGTAATTACAAATGTATCACCACCATAACCTCCAGAAACACCATCCCTATTAAATTTGGAAAACCTTATTTTAGTGTCAAGGTGAAAGATATATTTTTTAACAGTCTACATAGTTTTATTACACAAAGAATAAGATTCTGCACTTTCATGACCAGATTCAGCCTTGCTGTGGAGTTGCAAACAATCACACCAAGGCTGTAAAGCCTGAAATATTTTTTTTAGTAAGTAAATATAATAAATTATGGTACTCAGAGCCAGGTGTGGGTGTGATGAGGTTGAATCCTTGGCTTGAGGTTCATGTTCCCAGTTCATCTTCAAATTATGTGCTTGCAATCTCCTTATTGGCCGAGCGGATCAGCTAATCAGCTGCAGTTGAGGTGCCAAGGACACAGAAAAAAAAAAACTTAGGGAGGAAAAGGCTTTTTCCATTGAAGCTACCAAATTATAGAAATTTGAAAGGCCTCTTCACTAGCCACATTTTTAAATCTGCTCTAAAGACCCATCTCATTCCTTTAGCTTTAGTGTAACGTCGTTAATCTAATTTTTGATTTTCTTCATGTCTGTCATGTTTTCTTCTTGCTAATGTTACTTGTACAATGTTCTGCTTTTTAAGTATTTCATGCCTACTCTCAATTATTTTTTTATTCAGTTTCATTCATTTTAACCTTGCTGTTCTTAAAGTCCTGTATTAATAAAGTCAGCTTTGCTGCTACTATCAAAATGAGCAATGCATGCTCAAATCATTCAGGAGTACCTGATCATTCTGCATACCTGACGTACTCTATTAGAGCTCTCAAAGACTGCAGAGAAGACATGACACATTTTGGCTGTTCTTTAAATGACTAAATATTTAAATAAATAGGATGTGATTAACTACGATGCCTATGATTTGAACCATAACCAGGAACAAAAATCTGATGTAGGAATCAATAGTTTTCAATACATTTTGAAATCACACATTTAAGTCAACCTTTCGGCTTTTTGTTATGTCTTATAATTCTTTCTTTCTTTCGATTTTAAAGTGAGGACTGAAGGCACAATCTGACTCCAGGGTGGCAATACTTTCCCTCATTTACATGGAGTACTTCTAGAGTCTTTAGTTCTACTCATTTTTTAGGAAAAAAAAAAACACTTATAGTGGATGTAATTTGTATAAATGGCACAGTTTTGTATCAAAAAGTAGAAAAACACACAAGAAGTGGCCGAGGTAACAGGAAAACTTTGTTATGGGAGGAAATAGTTAACAGTGGTTCAGTCAAATAGTACCTCGAGGCAGGCCCGGCGGCATGGGCGGGCATTGGGAGACATTGCCCGCCCACAGAGTCAGTCCCTCTCCCCGCCCACCTTCCTGGACTGGAAGCTGCTTGTTGGTTTTACCTTAAAGTGGCCAACTCTCTTTTATTCCTATATCGATTTTATACAGTAGGGGGCTTCCGCACTTCCCATACGTGTGTCTTCTGTCACTTTTTTCAGCAGTTAACAGCGTTTAATCCCTTATTAACACGGGGTAACCTGTTTTCCTGAGCCGCTTTTAAACGCAACGTGAACGCTAAGACGCTCGCTCTGGATTTACACCTGTGCTGCCGTGCAGAGCTGCTCAGGTGTGTGTTAGAATTATGGCAGCAAACCGCAAAGAACTTTGCACAGATTTTTCCCCCAAACTAACCGACTGAGTTCAGTAATGCTGTTGGATGCAGGTAATCTAAAAGATGACTAGCTAATACCAATACAGCAGGTTAAGCTTGTTAACAAGTGGCCTGTAGGCTATTGGTGTTGTTGTTTATGGATAGTACTGGTTACATTCACTTGAGTAACTTTTCTGGAAAATAGGTACTTATAAGAGCCGTTTTACTGTACTGTACCTTTTTCTTTTACTTGAGTAATATTGTTATTGCTGCGTGGATTCATTTTGCCCCCCCTGTTAAACTCATCTGGAGCCGGGGCTGCCTTGAGGTAACTAATATTTTAGTCCATTTACAAAATTTTATTTTAAATCAATGTGCTTTCAGTTGTTATTAAATAGCGTGACCCACAGGTAAAATATTAATACAAACAAAAATGTAAAAATGAAGAAATGTTTAACAAAACATGTGTTTTGTAATTTTGCATGCTCACTCATGGGCTAAACTGAGCGCCTAAAGTAGATGATTCAATTAACTTTAATAGAAGAGGTCAAGCTTAACAATAAAAGAGAACTGGGAACAAAACAGTCCTTCACCAAAACAGTCTGAAAAGCGTGTAGTCCAGACTCATGATTACATCCGTTTCTTAAATTATTGTGAATACACACACAACGCAAAAAGCAGCTGCAGCAGCAACAATATCAGCAAACAAGAGGATAACATAATGTGTGAGAACAGGCCCAAATGTAAATATTGTTTTGAGCTCCCGCATGAGTACATACTGAATACTTTGAATATGATTGAAAACATAGAGCATGCTGTCAGAAGCTGTTTGTGTTAAGATTAATATGCCAAATTTAGTGTTTTGTATCCAGGCAACAACATGAACTAGACCTAACAACCTCTGCTGAAGGTATGATGGGTGCTTCTCCACTGAAATGTGGTGAAACTGCATGTGTGCTGGGACTGGAAAGTGTACAGGGTTCATATGAGGCTCTTAAACAGTTAATGACGGGTTAGGAAGCAGTTCTTCTCTCCTTACTTAGCCCCATCTATCCAGGTTTTGAAAACAGCCAGCTTCTATAAAAGGGCACTCTGTAAAGCCGCACATAGCTGCTAGACAGCAAAAAACACAAAATCTTAAGTATTTTTGGTCAAGTTTCTAATGCAAATATCTTAGTGCACTTGAAATAAAACAAAACTAACTTACCAATAACTTTTCAGCAAGATAAGAGCTTGTTTTAAGTCAATAATTTCTTATTAATAAAATTGTACAGTGATATAATCTGCCAGTAGAACTAGTAATTAAAAAAAAACAATATTAAGGAATTATTGACTTAAAACAGTCTGCTGTATCTTGCTGAAAAGTTATTAGTAAGTTAATTCTGTTTTATTTCACTAGAAACTAGACAAAAAAACTGTGTTTTTGCAGTGTACTGACTTATTTTCTGAAGTTATGAGGCAAGGTTGAAACAGCAGAGGTCACTGCAGAGCCTCTGCATTCCTGGTGCAACACCACAGCATCTAATATTCACAGCCATCACAGCAGCTGAGGCAGTGATAAGCCAGCTCCTTCATGGAGAGGAAGCATCAGTTTGGGTCTAAGGCGGAGGACCTACTGGAAGCTTGCAATCTCAGCACCAAATTTGAGGCCGTCGGCTTCAGTCACATCGATGGCCTCGTTACTCTGCCTCGTGACCTCGTTCTGCGGCTCCTCCATGTCCTCGGTCTCCACCGAGCTGCCGTCCGGAGGCGTTTCCTCACAGTTCATGGGTGAGAAAAGTTTTTGATGGTTGGCTTCAGGAGCGGATGTGCTACCGATCGTGCAGCTGGAACACTGGTAGAAGTTAGTGCAGGGCTGGACCAAGTTAGACGGAATGACCGTCGGGGTTGACAGAACCGGGGTTGAAATAAAGTGCGTCCCAGGAGGATCTATGCATATGGAGGGTATGGTGCAGTGGCGGGAGGGGTTAAGGCGGTGTGAACGGCCTCCTGCTGGACGGTCGCAGCGCCGCCCTTGTGGTAGACGCATGCAGTCTTTACAGGACTGATAGGAAGGCTTCACTTTTAATGGGTTTCCTGCGCTGGCACTGTCCTAAATTGATCAGAATTGAAACAGAAACAGAGTAGAGTCAGTAACATAATTTAAAAAATAAAATAAAATCATAATACTGGTCAGTATTTTGAAGCTGAATTCTGATTTCCGGTTTTTGTAAAAGCTTGACCGGTCTTCTTGCCAAGACTAGTTTTAGCCAATTTCTAAGTTCTCTTTAAAAACCATATATAAAAAATTCACAGATATTTTTTAGTATTCAATATCTAACCCTTTCAAGACAATTTTAAGGTTTTACATCAGACTTTTATCCAATTCTTATTGTCTGACTTTTCTGTTTGTAGCTGTGTTGCACATCTGTGTAAAGATCAGGAGTGTGAGCACTGGAACCTAGAATAAAATTACTAAGATTTTGCTTTTTTGCAGTGTACTAGCTAACACTAGTGATTTTATTTGTGCCTGAATTTATGAGTTACAGGCTACCAGAATTACAACAAAGTTTCTATTGACTTTTGGATGTGTTGAGAAACCTTTGTCTATCCAAATTGGATGTCAGACTTCCCAGCTTTTTCTCTGAGGTGAGAAATTTTAAGCTCAGAGTAAAAACCAGATCCAAAATTATAAAACATTTGTTGTTCAAACATGCAGAGAAATGGTTCGCTCAAATGAAAATCATCCTATTCCAGTCAATGAACAATTTCTACATGCATTTCTGTTTAAAGTTCTGTTTAAAACCTAAATAATGTTTAAACTGACCACTTTATCATGATAAATATTCAAATAACTCACATCAAAAGCTGCAGGACAGCTACGCTTGGCAGCCAGGCGGTTGCTGTTGTTGGTGTTCAGGTTGGCTAAACCCAGCTGACTCTCCTCATTCCCCTCAGCTTCCTCTCCTGTCTTCCTCCCACCCGAACTCCCGGGTGTCTGAGTCAAGGCCGCCATCTCTTCTTCCTCCTTCTTGGCCTCTTCCTCGTCCTCTTCCTCCAGCGTGCTGAATTCCAGCCTCAGTCTCATGTCCTCCATTGGGTCGAGGCGGCTGCATGTCTGAGCAGCGGTGCCCTCGCCGGGCAGAGTTAGGTGGGCCATGGGGAAACCCTCGTCCTCCAGCAGGGCATCTCTCTCCACATCCTCTATTTCGATGAAAACTCTCTCCATGCCTAGCAGAGGAGGTCCCCGCACCGGTGTGGACGGCTCGCTGTCGAGTGCAGAGTCCGATAAACGTCTGAAGTAATAGTTATAGTTGAGAGAGTCTAAAGGTTCCATCTCCAGACCCCGGCATGGTGACGCCCCGCAGCCTCCCCAGGCCTCTTCCCCTCTGAGAACCGGCGTCTCCTCTCCACCTGTACTGTGACCCGACGCTTGCAGATCGTCTGAACCTTCCTCGTCTGTGTCAGGCCGCCACAGCTTGTTGTGACGTTGTTTACTGTGAACATAAAATAAGTTCTGCTTCAAAATATATGCCAGACTCTTATCAAAGCTTCTACTAATTTTCATGTTAAAATTGCATTAGTTTATAGAGTTTTCAATGCCAGTTTATACACATTTACTCTTGAATTTATGGAAGATATAATAGAGGACAGGATGTAACTATAGAACTACAAAAAAACAGGAAGGATGAAAAATAAACAAATGTAAGGAAGGAAAAAGTGACCATTGGACAGAGAGGTCAATGGGTGGATGAATGGTAGGAAAGAAAGACAGTGAGTGGATGGACGGATGGATGTGTGGACATATGGACAATTCAGAAGTAAGGATGGAAAGAACGAAGGAGCAAAAAAGGAAGGAGGAAAGAAGGAGGTAGGAGAGAAGTAAAGAGAGAACTAAATTTACGTATCTGTGCACCCCTAATTAAAATGTAGATGAATGACAAAGGAAAACGGAATAAACACACTTAAATGATCTAATTTCCATTAAGGCAAATCTGCCAAAAAGCCTTTTGTCTTATTGGATACATGCATAAAATCTAGATCAGCTCACCTGGCATCGAGGATTCCCTCATACTCCGCCAGCTGCCGCATGAAACCAGCATTTGGCTGAGCTATGCTCCTCTTCTGCTTGATGCAGTTGTACGCTTTCTCCAGAGACCAGCCATATTCCTTCATGGCGTAGGCGATAACTGTGGAGGCAGAGCGGCTCACACCCATCTTGCAGTGCACCAGGCACTTTGAGTTATTCTTCCTAATTCAAACAAAAGAAAAAAATATCGGGTAATTCAGGAAAACCAGCTAATTATTATTAATTTATAATTGTTGATTTAATTTTTACTTCTACTTCAAGTAATCATCTCTCCACTAGACACTCATAATTCATCTCCTGTGCTTCACATGGTGTTTATTTTGGACAAATCCTCTCTAAGTGATGTCAGATTCATGTTTATGTGAAGGGCTCTCACTTGGCTTTGACAATAAAGTTGTAGGTATCGTTCCAGTGGGCCAGCAGGTCAGTGGCGTCCTCGTCGTGCACGCGGACGTTGTGATAGGAAAACATCCCTGGGAAGAAGTTGTCAATCTCTCTGGTAACGTTCAGAATGTAACCGACTCTGCAAAAGGAAACATATGGAGTTGTATCCTGTAATCTGTAACCTAAGGTTGCTGACGCGTACACAGGGTCAAATATGAAAATTATGTTTAATGCATTTTTTGCTTCAGCTTTTAAATGGAGTAAAACAACATATTCAAGATTTTATTATGAAAACTTAAGATGAATGAACTGCTAACCCGCAGTTTTGTAGTTCTTCAAGGTTGGAGGCGTTCCACTCGGAACCCTACAAGGAAACAACGCACAGAAATCCATGTTTTTAAAACCTTCTACTGCTATTCAGAGGTGCAAGAGGCTAAAAGATAAGTGAAAACAGAAGAACACGTGTAAGAAATTTGAAATAAATAATTACTAATATTACTCTTTATAATATAAGAGTAATCAAAACTTCAATTATTTATCTTAAAGTTAACAGAAATTTTGTGACATCACCTTTTGTTTGGACATGTGTTTGCTGATAATTCAACTCAACTATGAACTCAACTACCAAAAACAATCACTAAAATAAAACAAAGTAAAAAACGGACTCGCCAAATAAACGTGGTCAAAGATGAGTGTGGCTTTATCCATCTGACCCAGGATCAGGAGCATCTCGTTGTCGATGAACTCCTTGTACTCCTTGAGGTTGCAGCTCATGTGCTGCTCCAGCTCATTACGGATCTGAAGGAGAGGATTTCATCACTGTACTATACCAGATTATTTTCACATTTTTCAATGTAAAACTCCACAAATATGCAGTCACTTTGATAAACATACAGTTCTGACCAGATATTTACATACCAGATATTTTCTTACACATAGTAAGAAAAAAAAAATCTCACTGTTGGAAATTAAATCAGACCAAACATTTCAACGTATAATCAGTTATGATGAACAAAATTGCTAAATGCCACAATAATAACTTTCTTCAAAATCAGAAGTTTAAAAATACTAATAAAACTATTTTGGTTTTACTTTATTAGAGGACATCGTTTCCTTGTGTGACATCACAGACAAACTACCGTAAATCAACTAAGATAAGAGAGAAAGAAATGTCCACCAATTGTCTCCTTCATCCTCGGCTACGAGAAGGACACCCAAAACGTTTGATACATATCATCCAGTTTCAAATATAAAGTAACACTTTTTGTCAAAAGCCTAGGATTTAAAACGTTTCACACTGTTCGGGTTTAAACCTGGTACAAACCTCCTTTGACGTGATGTTCTCCAAGTCTTGAAACATCATGATGTTGCGAAGCTTGGACTTGATAAGACACTCTGTTCTTTCTCGCTCTGTCGGTCTAAAAAGCAAGTTATACCATAAAATATAAATATTTAAAACAAAGACAACAAAAGAACAATTAAACCTAAACGCAAAAAGGTAACATCACAGCTGGTGGCTTGCAGGCTCTTACCCATCGACGAACATGTTGGGGGAATCGGACCGGGTGGTCTCCAGGTCAGTCATTGCGTTCCACTCATTGATGAAGCTTTGCTCTGAGGTGATGCAGCTCTCATAGAACGCCATCCACGTAAGAGAAATGCCTCCTGGGAAGTAGTTGAACCGGCGGGACACCTCGCATGCCTTATGGAGGACCTGCAGGGCAGACCTGTGGGCATAAAGGCAGCTTGGTCATCTGCAGTTCGCAGTCAGTCAGAATAATATGTAGTGAGATAACTAACAGTGGAGGAGAACAAAAAAAAGAAAAAACAAAACACTATTTATTGTTATTTTCACAACTGACCAGCAGGTGGCATCTGACATGTTTACACTTATAATAACCAAATTATTTTACAGTAATAAAATATTTGGAAGAAGTTAAAGCTAATACTTTTTCAACAGAGAGTGAAACTTAAAATTTCAGAGACTAAAAACAGATCTACAGCATCATACATCCTCTACCATACTTAACAGTGTTCATGAGGTGATTTATTCCACATGTTCATCATTCGTTCATTAAATGTTTGCCATTCTAAATATTTCAGTGTGAGATTATGTAACTGCAATAAACATTTCATTTATTTTAAGTCATTTTAAACATGTCTGTATTTTGTAATCTGTGTGCTCTGAAGTTTCCCCAGTTAATTTCCAAGAGAAAAAGGGAAAGTTAAAAAATTTAACACTATACAAATTTTCTAGTTCACCCTCTAATAAATGTAGATAAAACTCAAAATTTAAGCAACAGAAGAAATAAACTGAACTCACAAGGATGATAACTATTCAAAGCTTTTGTATGATTTTTTTCATATTGCTACATACATCATTGCAAGGGCGTAAATCCCATCTCATTATTGGGGGGACCATAAACAGGGAAATTTTTTAAGAGCAATTTTGCGGGGGTTGGAAAAGTTACAGTCAAATGTAACGTAAAATGTGGTTTAAATTGTTTTTATTGTGTTCAAGCTGCACCACCAAAAATGACTAGAAAGTAGCAATTAATAACAAACGTGTTTTGCTCAGTAAACAACCTGTTGAGACTCATAGGAGTCAAAATAAGATTCAAATGCTTAGATATGAGTTTGGTTCAGTGTCACAGATCTAATCTCTGCTACATCTTTACAAAAATTTAAGGCTCTGACTAAAATGTTTTAATAAGCAACTCCAGTTAATAAAATTCCTCATAAATATTGATTTATTGCAGTGGTTCTCAATACAAGTCATGTGTTATTTAAATTATAACTTAAGTTGCTCTAAACTAAATTATTTTTTTATTTTTATTTTTGGGGGAATGGGGAAGGAGTTCATGTCCTTGGATGGCTGAGAACCTATAAATATGTAGAAATTGAATATTTGGGAAGTATCATAACTTAAACTTAAGGGTCACCACCAGAGTTTTCTAGAAAAATATTCAGATTTTATTTTTTGGTTTTAAAGGCTCTACGTTGAAGATAAAGGCAGACTTTATTTTGTTTTACTGTCAGCTGTTGTACCTCCTCTGCGCTCGGCTATTGCTAACGCTCAGCCACTTCCTCCAGTTTCAAACTCTTCTTATTAAAGTAAGACTTAAAGAGCTAAATATAATTTGAATACTGGTTACTTTCGACAGAAAAAGAAGCCAAGTCTATGAAAGCAATATAGCAATTAAATATTTGGGAAGTACTGGGAAGCAGTTTTGCTAGTTTTGATTTCAAAGGCACAAGGTGGCAGTTTAGCATGATTCGGCCAAAGTAATGAAAAAAACTGCAGTCTGATTTTTATTGTTAATGTGTTTCTTCCTATTAAGCAGTGAAAGTAAACAACATGTGTAACATGTCTTTTGCTTTAAGTATTTATTTACTTGAGGGTTTGTTATTTGTGCTGCAGAGCCACAGCTACAACTAGCTCCTTTGGACTGAACCATTGTTCTAACAATGGTAGGGGGGGGGACCTAAAAATTAATTCTTATTTTCTTCTTAGATGAATGGTAGATTTATTTCATTCTTTGTTTCTATTGCCTTTTTATATTGATATTGTTTAAATACAAAGATTTATTTCATGATTTCTTTGGGGGGGACAATTCTAGACTTTTCCAAGATTGGGGGGTCCGGACCCCCTGACCACCCCGGGATTTACGCCTATGCATCATTGTTGCTTGATATATGTTTATGTCATCCAACGATTGAATAGTAGAAAATTATCTATTTTGTAATAGCAAATATGGTTCTTTTTAGGTCCTTGATGCAATTTTAGAGCTTGTGAAGTTCTGGATAGCTGTATTGACTGTATTTGCTGTTTTTATTCTCTGTTACCAAATATTGCATCTACTTACCACATAGCCTGCACAGAAACAGGTTTGAAGACATGTGACCGGCCTGCTGTGTTCACGCTGAAGCCTCTGGTGAGGAAGAAAGGAGAGAAAAGGATCCGTTTCAGGTTAAGGTTAAAAAGCAGGACAGGATTTGTTTAGTGGGCCCAAGCGGTGGAACATTCCTCCAGCATACATAGGCAATGTTACCAGGTCAGCAAGAAACGTTGTTATGTGTAGTTCACTTTTTTGACACTGGGAGGCAGTATGTTACCATGTGACCCCAAACAGACAGACTGCACGTGTGAAAGAAAGACCCATCTTACCCATCTCCGTCTAGATGAATGTTGGTATCACTCCACAGAGGCAGGACCATCCCAATGGAGCAGTTTTTACTGGAAATTAGCAGAATATCATTTCAGCAAATTAAATAATCTGAAAGTACACAGAAAGTAGTGGCTTGAAAGAGAGAATACCTGTCCTTGTCTGGAAAATCCATTCCCACAACAATGTTTTCTTCCGTGTCTTGATGGCCGTTAGTGTAGATAACAACCATGTAACGCACGCGCTCTGACCATCCGCTTTCCAAACGCACAGCCTGGGGGTCGATAGGAGAATATTTGGTGATAAAAAAACTATTTCAATAAAGATGCAACAGAGCAACACTGTAGAGATATTTTAACTTTAATCCAACGATAAAAATAGTAACAACTTAGAGAGGACTTGAAGTTGTTGTTGAAAGCAGGTCTGGATTATTATTTGGGTCATATCTGCCATCTGTGCTTTCTGTTGAAATAGCCTAAAATATGAATCATCTGTTTTAGTGTGCAGTGCTTAACATCTCATCCTTATAAGTTCCCCGCAATGGATGTTTAATATGTGTATAATTTAACTCTGTTTCAATAATGTTAAAGCTGTACATAAATGTAATGATGTTTATGTTTATAGAAGAACAAAAAGCTGACCAGCTTGATGCGATCTTCAGACCGCAGGATCTTGAACATGACTTGCAGATGTTGAGGTAAATCACCTGAAAAGGAAACATTAACATAAAAGATAACAAGAGTAAATACAAAATGCAGTTCTCAAATTATAGTTTTATTTATTAAGAGTAAGGGTTTCATGAACAGGTACGGAACAAAGTAAGCGGTAAACCTTTGTAGCTGAAACCAAAATTACCCCAGGAGGACATTGATGACACATACCGAACGTCACATAAGAACCCAGAAAATCATCAAAGCACTGCAGGCCTCTCTGCCTCAGTTAAGGTCACAATTCAACAATAAGAAAGAGAGATGGGGTAAAAATAGCAGCCAAGGCAGCATTTCAAGGTGAAAACTATCGCTGATCAAAATCAGCACAAAGGTCCTTCTCAAATGATCCCAAATAATCTGCTACCAAGCAGAAAAAGCGGAGGAAGAATGCACAGCCATCAATTTGTGAACTTGAGCACAAAGACACTTGGATTATTCAGCAGAGCAATGATTCAAAGCAAAACTGGCTCAAAAGCCAAAGTGAGGGTTTTCAAGTGGCCTACTTAAATCCAATTGCAATTCTATGGCACAACCTTAAACAGGCAGTTTATATAAAAAAAATGTCCAGTGTGGCTGAGTTGAAACAACTATTCAAAGAAGAGTGGGTCAAAGTTCCTCCTATATGGTGTAAGAGACTCATCGTCAGCAATCACTAATGTTTAATACCAGTTTTCACCTGCGTGGGTATGAAAACATGTTTTCAGGGTTATTTCCACAAAGGGAAAAGCTGCTTTGGATAAATAACTGAAATCATCATTTGAAAACTGATTTTTGTTCATTGATGCTCTGAAACATTTCAGGTGTGACAAAAAAGGCAATAAACTTCCCCCAAACACTGCAGAAAAATACGGTTTAGTATTTAGCCTTTAGAGTATCAAAGCTTTTGGTGTCCATTTCTTCCTACCTGCATGTTTGTGGTGCGTGGGAGTCTTTGGTCCCTGTGTGTTGCCGCCCTGCTGGAGAAAGAGGGCAGCTCCTTTGACCATGAAGAAGCTTTCACTGATGCTGGAAAAAAGCAAAACAAAAGGTCTACATTGGACTGACAAAGGACATCAACACAGTGGACAGTAATGCGATCAGAAATAGCGAGGCCAACATAAGAATGTTGCGTTTGCTCCAGTAATGATAAGCTTTACTCAATAACAGAGTAAATACAGTTAATGTCCATTCAGTGTTGGTACAACAAGCTGTTTCCTTTTAAAATAGCTTATTCTGCTGCTTTTTCTCTCTTCATCTCTTAAAAGAAGCTACAAAAAACTTAACTACAAACTATAAATCTCTATTTGCTGACTCATTAAAATATTATATACCCACTTGATAAAAGAGCCTTACAAACTCCTTGCACGCTGACTAGGCAGGATTTTGCTGAATGAAACTCAGGCGAGTCCCAATCCAGCATTTAAGACATGTTGCATGTTTCGCATGCCTTTGCCGATCACAATGCCAAAAGACGAACTTCACACTTTAACACACAGGCAGCAGAAAAAGAGTTTTAGCCCAGTACAGAGTTTGGTTTTGTTCCACCACTTATTTATTTTCCTCTTTCAACCAAAAACCCACAAAGCCTGGTATGACTGAGTGGGACCATGACAAGGCCTTTTGTTTCAGCTCTGCTGTTACTGTCATTTGATGAGTTGGCAGCAAAAAAAAAAAAGGAAAAAAGAAGGCCAAGGCCTGATTTCCTGAACCAACATAATACTAGAAACAATAATTTATTAAAAAACAAAACAACATGAAGACTGTCAAGTGGATTTTTAAACAAATTGACACCGACAATATAAAAAAAAAACAGAGCTAGTTAATGATATGCAAAGTTTATAGAAAGGGGTTTTAAAGAAATGAGTTCCTAATTGGAGTGCATCTCAGTTGATGACATCACACAAGGCAGAGGAATTGACCTGACCAGATGGGAAAATGATCAACTTTAACAGCTTTTATCATATTCTGAAGCATTTTACTTTAGTTTGATTCTAAGAAGTCCAGCATCATGATTGATGCTCTGTGCATTGCAGAGCAAATGGTGATAACATACATCTTCAGAACCGATATGCATCTGTTTATGTTCCTGTATGAAAATTTCCATATGTGCATATTCACTACCCAGAAAAAAAGGTGAACATATTCTACTTGTATGCCACTGATACCATATATTTAATTGTTGCAAAGCTTTCCTGGAAAACCACACATTAGTCTCGCATAAGAGACCAACATGGTTTGGGAAATGGAAAGACAAACAAGTAAAAACCTCTGATAAAAACATGCAAAGAACTGCTTTCATATCACATTAAAGGATTCGACAAAAGTCTGGCTGTTTGCAAACAGCAAACAATCCTCATCTCTTCATCTATGAAGAGATGAGGAATGTGCTTAACAGTACTGTAACTGAAAGGTTTAAAAAAAGTAAAATTTTTTAGTAAATTAACCCGATGAAACTCTCATGTCTTAAACTCGATACGAGCCCACTCACTACGTTTTGCTGCTCTGAGAACTTACATGAGACAAATCTCCCTCCGAGTCACAGAAGCTTTCTCCACAAGGTGAGGCAGCTCTTTGAAAATGGATCCATGTGAAGACTTCACAACTAGATGCATCCTGCTGGTTTTAATGTTTTCAGTCACTTCAGAGAAGTTCAAGCTCGTCCAAAAGGCGGCCCTCATTTCCACCCTTGTGTCCATGTCCTGCAGCCTCCCGTTCCTCTAACTGGAGCCTGATTTGGTTCGACTCATACCGTCTTCCACATCCTTCATCTTCTCCTTTCCTTCCACCTCACGCTTCTTCCATATCCGTGCTGCCGGCTTCTCTTCGCTGCATGTGATTCAGCAATCAGCTCTCGCGGTGCAACGCTCTGCAACAATGCGCTCATTCATGCGAGTGTGTGCAGGCGGGTGGGAACGTCTCGTGTTTGACATGCAAGAATCAAGGCTTCGCGCCGATGATGAATCACGAAACATGACGGGGCTTTTTTCAGCCTACAAATCCAGCACAAAGGCAAGAGTGTTCGGCAAAGCTTTGCTGACACATGCCTTGACTTCTGTGACGTTGGTTGGATAAAGAAAAGCCTTGTTTCTGAGCGAGGGGGGGGAGTAAAGTTTATGCACTGTTTGTTATGTAAGAGCATGAGAAACAGTTCTTTAAAAATTGAATCTATTTTTTTACCTGCTTTGTCTATGAGAACAATGGAGGAAAATTAAGTATTGAATAGGCAGGAAGAAAGGCAATACAAGATAAAGTCTACTCTCTTCTCACAGCGTTGTTCAATGTTAACTTGTGTTTGACATACAATTTAAAAACATTGAGGATCAGGACATGAATAATTATGTGGCATTTCCCAGGTCCTAAAATGATTTAAAACAAACCTCTACTGTATAAAAGCATGAAGAGTATTCCAAGTATAATATAAGAATAACAACACTTGACTGACTGGTCACCAGAAAGTGTGACCACCTCTATAAAACCAAACTTTTGACAGTTTTTTGGTGTTAAGGATACAGGTGCATGTAAAACTTAAGGATAATGTAACTGATGAATTCCTTTAGACTAAGTCTCACCTCTGATTATTTTTCCTGTCATCATCACTTCCGAAATCCTGAAAGAAAAAGAAAAGAAAGAGCAGATTTTGAAGGGAGCTGTGAGTGAAATGCTTTAGATCAACTTGGAAATATGGGTCATTCTCTAAGAAGGTCGCTTACCTTTGCATACCTGAGTTCATTTGACCTAATAATCAATTTTTTTAAATGTATATATTAGACTGTTCCTTTTATTTTAAAAAGTTAATTTAGATTATTTAATTATTTAAGAAAACAATTATTCAAGATGTCTAGGTAATCAATGTAATGTTTGTAAAAAAAACATATTCTGTAATTATTGCAGTTATTTTGAGAAAATTAAGTCTATTTCTCCAAAATGTAAAACAAATATCACAATTTAAGTTTTTCCTAATGCTATTCTTAACCACTCTGCTTTTAACAAAATTCTGATTTGAACAAAAACAGCAGATGAAGAAATGTTGATACTACTTGTATTAGCTCATTGGTTCTAAGTTGAAATATTTTAAAATATTAAGCATAGATAGAAGTGAACCTTTTTTTAATAATATGAAATAGTTTTGTTTTTCTTTGTCTTTCTAAACGTACACAATAGATGATTTCTGACTTACACGGTTTGCTGTAGCGCCATCTGCCGGTCAGCTTTCTACCGTTTCATAAACTCTTAAAGAGTCACAAAGCAGATATTCTTTTTTTCTCCCTCGTTACAGAATTGAAAGCCAAAGAAAAGAAAATGTGATATGAAGAATTGTTGAGGATGAAAGGACACAGCGTTTTCTTCCAACTCAGAAAATCTATTTGTTTTTAATCTGTATAATAACAAAATCTGCAGTTGCAATCTGCAAAATAAGGGATACAAAAAAAACCAACAGAAAAATGCTGGCTTGTGTGGTTTTCTAGAGAAAAATTGTTTTCCTTGCAAAGCCACGTGTTATGCCTTTAAATCAGCTGCCATCCCAAAACGGAGTTGTTTTTGTAAGTTTTATTGCATCACTTAAATATCACGGGTCAATCCAACAGTCTGTGGACCAAACTGTGTAAAAAGACTACCACTCTGCCAAATTGCAAAGGCTGTGAGAGCCCAAATCCCAGTTAACAAGCAGAGAGAGCAACCTCTGAGTGCAAAATGAGCACTTTGACTTGACAGCTACAGCCTGGACGGCTCCCCCTCCCCCTCTGCAGGATTTTGTTTACAAATCCGCTGCAAAAGCTGCAACAAACTAGCGAAACAAAACCCTGTCAAGTGCACAAAACACGCAGGCGGAGGTGACTTGCAGGAGGTTAGTCGCCACACACTGTATCTGTTCGTGCAGGAGCGCTTCTTCACACAAATCCCGACCCCCGACTTTCCCACTCACCTCCCCCGCGCTGCTGCTGGCCGAGGATGCCGCACTCGGGGTGGGAGATCGCTGCAGAGTCACCAGGGCCATGGCTGGTGGACTGCGGCGGCCGCGGAGGGCAGCAGAGGAGCAGGGAAGGGAGGGGAGAAGGATGCGCCGCTGCTTCTGCCTCTGTCACCGGGTAGAAAATAATGCCTAGTCAGACCCTCTCATCCAGCGGCACCTGACTCCACAGAAGCCCGCTCTGCGTCTCCTCCGCGGCTCCTGGGGTCCTCATGGGCGCGAAGTGGGGCGAGACGTCCCGTGTTTGGCTCTAGCCAGCGGTCGCAGAGATTTTCACGGCACACAGACAAACAAAACACGCTGCAGGTAGCAAAGCGGAGCAGAAATGACATGCAGCTTTAGCGGCCGCCTGTGATTGGCTGGCCTAGTTCGCGTGCGGGCTGTCATTGGGCCGATGTTGTCAAGGTGACAGACCAGACTAGGAACTCCCATGCCATGCTGTTAGCGTTATTCTGCGAAATAAATATTATGCAAGTCGTCCTTTTTAAAAAATAAAATATTATAGAAATTATACAACAAAATTTAAATACAATTAGTTATAAAATAAAACTCCTGCTAATAACCTTTAAAAATAAAATTATTGAGGTCATAAAATGATGATGATAAAATGTATTTAAATATTAAAATAAATGTAATATTAAATATTTACATATCTGGACTCTCAGTAAAGTATTTGTGTTTTATTGACCCAAAGAATAAGCAGTCACCATGTTGTACATCTTTCATTATTTTTTGTTGAAACAAAAGTTTTAAAGTAAAAGGAAAGGCTAAAAACAAATTGAGCACAGTTTACATTTTTTTTAGTGCAACACAAAATTAAAAATTCATGGGATAGCTTTTGAAATAGAACATGATACATTCCTATTTCCAATTCTCAAAAGATTTGAAATGACAATCCAGATCTCCTCCTTGACTGTCTATTAGGTTTTATTTGACTAAGATGTTTTTTTCTTTTTTTTTTCTACATCCAGTGAAGTAAAACAGACAAACAGGAGAAAAACTATCAGAAAGTAATTTTGAAAATTGCTGATCTTTCCATTTGGCTCAAAGTGATCTCTTGTTTTTCTGAGTCTAAAAAATTAAGCAGCATCATTTTATGAGTGATCCAAAAATTTTCTAAGGTGACTAAGACTCAATAATTTTTTTGGTTGAAACGGAAGATGATGTACAAAATTAGTCAAATATCAAACATCCTTCTGCTATTGTTAGACACAGACAGCAGCCCTTCATTTATTTCCCTCCTGTTTGTAATAAGATTGCCCTCTGACCTCCTCCAGTCATCATTCTGATAATTCAGTTCATTGTTGCAGAAGCAAATGTATTCCTAGAAGGCTTAGACGGCACAAAATATTACTTTCTTCCTGGTTGACCTGTCATTGGTCCATGGAGTGTGTTGAACTACGGTATTTGACTGTCTGGTTATGTTGTTTATCTGTCTGAGTCAAGGCTGGACTCCTGCAGACTCCTGCCCAGAGTCTCAATAGGCAGAAATATGGATGCAAGTGCAGCAAGCAGACTGCAGCCACAGTACACCGAGAGGGTCAGATACATTGACGTCCTGAGCAGCACCTTAAAACGACAGACAAAATCACTTTGTCAGAGAAAACTGCAAATCTTCTCGCTTTAATCTGCAATTATAGAATTTAAACAGTGTTATTCTGTTTAGAATAATCAAATGTGATTTAATTTCCAAATGCTTAAACCTACTTAAATTTACATGATTTTTTTCCCTCTCAGCTACTGCAAAAATGGGGATTTATTGTAGGAGTTTTTTTTCTTAATATGTTTATATAGAAAGAAAATACATTTGTTATTTTTGTTGAAAACTTAAGTCTCACTCAATAGGTTTTGGTGTGTAGCAGTGTTAGCAGCTGTTTGTTGATTTATATCTTCACTGATTTATCAGCGAAATGAAGCAGAATTGAAGCAGAATAGGGTCATTCCACAAAAGCTCAAACATAACTATTTCTGGCAATTCTAACTAAAAGTTTAGTCTGATGTATTATACTGATGGTGAGAAAATATATGTATATTTTTATGCACTGTATATAAATATCTGGCTTCAACTGTATAATAGAGATGCATACCTGAGCCACAAATGGTGTAATCAGAGCACCAATTCTTGCAAAAGCACTGCAAGTCCCCATGCCCAAGGCTCTGATTTCTGTAGGAAAAACCTGAATCACAAAAATAAATACATGTGTTGGACAACAGTTTGTCTGCAGATATGTTTAATGCAAAACTGATTCATACCTCTGGTGTGTAAACAAAAACAACTTGATATCCTCCAGAGATGAAGGCTCTTGCAATGAAGATGAATATCGTCAGAGCTACCCTGCAAAAGCAAACAAACAAACAAAAAAAAATCAGTGTCAGCGATGCCACAAGCCTCAAAGTGTACGTTTGCTGTTGTTGTATCACAGAGCAATCTCACCTCCCAATGCAAGCATACAAGGGCAGAATACACAAAGAAAACATGAAAAAACAAATCGCCATGCTTTTCTTTCTGCCAAGGTAATCAACTGCAAACAGGATTATTAAAAGGCCTAAAAAAAAACAACAAACAAAAGAAAAAAATGTTAAAACACACAACGATGTTACAGTTCGGATCGAGCCCTCAGAAGGAAAAAAAATACTGGCAAATGTTTTACCTGGGAACTCTGCCAAGGTTGTCCATAAGAGATCCTTGTAGTCAGCTGATGTCAAATATTTACATTCTAAGCTGCACCTCGGTTCAATGCTGCTTCCCTGGGCCACTATAAGGAAGAAGAGAGACGTTTGATATCTTTTTTGGTGACATTATAAAAGTATAATTTATTATAATTTGTGAAAAATGGTACACACTTCCACATGACTCTGTTTGGAACAGTTCAGTGGTCAGCAGGACAATCCCAAAATAAGAGAAGGCAAAAGAAAACCTTTGGTGAAAGAAAAAAAGAAGAACAGGAACAAATATTAGATTTTGGAAATTTTAAAAAAATGGAGAATAAATAATAAGAGCTAGAATTAGAGGCATGTATATATATGTACAACGGACATGAATACAATATTTATTCTGGCTTTGTAATAATTTATTTGAGCCCCATCTCTTTAATACCCAAAAATAAAAGAAGGCAAGTTGGTCAATTTGTAAAAACTAATCTGAATCATTTAAAGCTAATTAACCTACTTTCAAAATCCTTCCTAAATAAATCTGGGTTCTCAACAATAATAATGTTGCTAAGTTTTAAATCACAGCATCAAACTAGCACTAACTTCTAGATTGTTGCGGATATAAGCCCTTTTGAAATAATTTTTTATTTATTTCAGTCAAATATCCAACCTGACCAGAAGCTCACTGATGACTATAAAACCTAAGCAGTTCAGGTGTGTGAATTACAAAAAACAAATTCAAACTTGTGCTTCAAAAAAATACTTTTGCTTGTTTAAAAATCCAGTCACTCCGAATAAAAGAATAGATCAAATAAATAATGGAAAACTCCAATATGACATTTATGTACATGATTATACATGTTCTGATTAAAATTAAGACAATTGTTTTTTGCTAAATGCTAACTAGCTACAATCCCACTGATTCACCCCAAATATTTCAACTTGATTAAAGCTGAAAGGTGACAACAAAGCACACACATTATACAAACTAACCATATAAACCATAAAAGAAGAGTAATCTTCCAGTACTGTTGCGAAAAAAGATCTTTATACTGCCCACGTTCATTCTGTGAAAATAAAAGTCACAAACAAATGATTGTTTTAGTACATATAAATAACCTGTACCCTGTGAGGACATCTTCATCATCTCAACTCCGAGGAAACATTTATCTTTAACGTCACCTGTTTATATTCGATGAGTGTTCCCTGAGGTAATTCTTTGCCATTCTCACGGGCGATGCGAGTCAAAGTTGCTATTGCCTTTTCTCTTTTCCCTGACAGCACATCAAAACGAGGACTTTCAGGCAACCACTGTGTGACACATGAAGGCAAGTTAGAGTTTGTCAGTAACTTATTTTGCTATGTTTATGTCTTAATCTTATGAAATATACTCACAAAGCAGAAAGAAACAAAAATTCCCACTGGAATGGCAGAGAGACCAAGTAACCACCTCCAACCCAGAGTGGGCATTACCCACAGGGCTAGGAGGACCTCGGACACGGTACCAAGGACCCAGAAAACCTGAAGAAGAGAATGATTTCTGTAATGTTTCTGAATGATTTCTTCAGTGTAAACTTTGATAAACCACATAGAAACAAACTCTAAATACCGCCATCAACATAATGGACATGCCTCTTGCTCTCACGGGAAGGAATTCAGAGTACAGAGTCACTCTAAAATAAAATAAAAAAAAAAGCAAAGAAAAAACACTCAAATGCAAAGAATCATTAACCAATTGCTAATGTATCTCACTTTCGCAAAAAGGACAGAGCGAACCTACGATTGAGGTGTTCCTCCGATGCCAAAGCCTACGAAGCCTCGAAGGGCCAGCAGCCAGCCGTAGACTGGACTGAAGGCGCTGAGCAGGCCGTAGTACAGAGCCCAGCACATGGAAATTACCAGACCCTGTCACCAAGACACAAACAAAACAGAAGGTACTGGAAGGTCATGAAACACACCTAAAAAAACAACAACAAAAAAAACCAAGCAATGTGACACTTACTACTTTTCTTCCGTACTTGTCAGCCACATTACCCCAAAGGAGTGAACTGAATCCCATTCCAATAAAGACAACCTGATGCAAAAAAAAAAAAAAAAAACAGAAAAAAAAGCTGAATGCAAACAACAGCAACCATCACACAGTCACCAATTCTCAAAAAGCACCCAAAGGCTTTTTACTGATGTTATGAGCGCCACTTGATAGCTGGGGAGACTCCAGTCACAGTGCAGCTCGGGGCCCAGGATGCTGAGGATCATCATCTCCATGGAATCTCCCACCTGACACAGAGGAACACATGAGACACACGTAGAACGGAGAGAATGACAGAAAGGCATTTCCAGGGTCACTTATGGATTCCTACCCATGCGAGTCCCGTAACGAACGAGATCTTCCACTGAAAAACTCCAAATCCGATCACTTCTAGTGCATCGTCCACTGAAAACGTTTCTATGGAAGGTCAGGGGCAAAAACAGTGATTGGTGTCAATTTATCAGGCACTTTGCTTCCATTTATCATTTTCCTTCCACTTCACAATTAAATGCCACATAAAATCTCAAGAAAAACTCACTGACGTTTGTGGATGCAATTTAACAAAATGCAGGTTTCTTATTTTTAATTACTTTAATAAAAGTTTGTGGTTTGCATTCAAAACTTGTCATCCTCAAAGGCCTAAATAAACTCCAGTGCAAATCCAGCTGTTCTATGAAGACCTCAAGGGATTTTTAAACAATATTAGAGCAGTGTTTCCCCAGGGTCCTCAAGGCACTCTGTCCTACATGTTTAGATGGTTTCCTACTTTAACAAACCCGATTCAGATGATTGCAGTCAGCAAAGGTCTGCTAATCAGCCAAAAAATTGAAATAAGCGGGTCGAATTAGGAAAGAGATTGTGAAGGAAATTTAAGTTAGGATATAACTCTGCTTAAAAAATGCTCCAAACTTAGAACAGCTTAGTAAGCAAAGTTCCATAAATCTTTCTGGAAAAGTAAAAACAAGAAAGCAAAATGGAAGATGATTCTCTGGTCAGATAGGACTAAAGCAAAATTCTATGTATGATAGAAAAACACCAAAGTTGCACTTATTTTACCTCCCTGAACTGTTATTTGTCATTACAAAGACAACATATTGTATTTATGCAACTTCCTGCACATAGAAACAGACGAAAATTTACTCAAGGGTTCCAAAATCGGATGAATGTGTAGTAAAGAGTAAAGCGTGTTCACTGACTGAATACTACGGGTCTAGTTATTAAACAGAAATAAATCAAAAGCATTGATCCTGTGTTTCACAGTTATGGATCCAGTTGTATAACCAAACACCAAAAGAGGCCACGGCCTACATAAACGGTTCTCATATTTCCAGACTGGCCTGTAATTAAGCATTCTGTACATTGCATTCACTCTTTTCTTTTAGAAAACTATCATAATTTATCATATCAGCCGATTCTTGAGCTACTTCTTTGGCTACTGTTAGCATTCAGGTAAAGTTGATAACACAAAGAAACAAGTTTGTGTAATTCACAAGTGGGCCGAGCAAACCTGCAGATTTATTATTTCCAGAACTGTTGGCGGACTCTCTGCTCCCTGAGTCAACTTTTGCTGAGGCAATGGTGCAGATCTCATTATCGGTGGCCTGGTCTTCATCAGTGTGACCCACAAAATCTCCCTCATCTCTGTCAGCACACAGAAAGAACACATTCAGTCATTGCTAAATTAAAACGACTCATTTCACAGCTTAAAGTAAAAAAAAAAAATATTTACACGTTCAAAAGAGGAAGTGACGGAGCATTAGCAAACACTGAAAGCACATTTGTTTCTAAGAATATAACACCTGTCAATAAATTACAAAGAAAAAAACAAAAATCTTGTTGTTTTTTTTATTTTTTTACCCTGGTTCAGGATTGCTCCAGCGCTTGTAAGTGACCTTAGCAGATCTCGTCCAGTTTTCCATGTTTTAGTCCTGCAATAAACAGGACGCATAGCTACAGCTGAAGACAAACCGGTCATTTGTTGTCAAACCTGCTGGTGCAGTCGCTTCGAGTTTCAATGAGACAGCCAATCAGAGAACAATACCTGCAGAAACTCAAGGGGGCGTGGTTACACCAGGAAACGACAAGGTTGCTTTTCAGGGATTCACAATAAAGCTTTTTAATAAAAGAATCAGTGCGAAGTAGGCACAATAAATACAATATATCAGATGAACGATGTTGGAAAAAGAAGGCTAAACTAAAAAATAAAATGCTCCTCGTGGTAGACTATCATTATCAGTGTAGAGTTTGGTTAAAGAAATATAGACAAAAACAAGCTGGATCAGAAATCCTTAGAGAATAAACAAAGGCTTTACAGGTAAAGAGTGGACATCATAACTAAGTCTGCATGTAAGGTATTTAAATAAAGGTGAAAAATTAAAGGCCAGAAATAGTGAATGGTACTTTATTCTGTTATCTACCTGATTAGCTATTTTCTACATCAAAAATAATTTTAATTTTTTATCTGACATTGCAGAAATAAAAGCATAAATAATGTTATTCTTTTTATATGTTATATTTTAAAATTAGCTAACCTGCAGGCAAATTTAAAAATGTAAATAGAAGGGCTACTGTAATGCAAAAAAAAAAAGAAGCAAGCATTACTTACAATTTTGCATGGCTGAGTGTCATGATGTATGACAGACTGTAGGTTGTGCTATTACCCTTGATTTTTTTTAAACTTTCTAGCCTAACCTTATGTGTTGTCAGTTGTGTTTCTTACTTTTTGTGTGTTTGTTTGATCAGTAATAGTATTAATGCCATTAAGAAAAACAGTATGTTACCAGAATAGTCAGTATTTTATTCAAATTGCACAGATACATTATCCAGGTTCTTTCCAAACTGAACCAGACTTTTTTTGTTTGTCTTTGTAATAAACTCAACATCCTGGTGAGCTACCAGTCCAAAGCACATATTGTAAAACAAAAATGTCTCCAAACATTGATGAAGTGCATTTCTCCTGTACAAAGCTGATTCCAGAGTCTCCAGATTTCCTGCAGCTTTTGATGAGCATCTAAATCGTACAGTCCTCTGTACCCTTGTACGTGAATAAGGTCAGGTTTGGAAGCAGAAGCAAAGTAGGACATCGGAGGATGCGCTGCGGCTGCGGCATGGACAGCCATAAATACAAGACAGGTGGATCGCACAGTGCATCCCTCTGTCCCATTATCAGCCTCAGACTCACACTGAACATCACAGGAACTCAGCAGAGTCGTAGCGCTTGGCACAAAGACGTCCGATATGGAATCAAAGGTAAGGTTTGATGTCTGCTATAATTTATTTTGTTTTTTAATTATTTTTAAACATTGAAGTTGTAGAGTATCTGTGACAGTTTAACAGAGGTCCCTGAAACTAAGAGTCCCCTTCAGCATGAAGCTGTTTCCTCACATAAATAAGTTGGTTTGCACTTGTTAGACCAGCGGTGGAAACAGGTTTGTCTCTCTAGAAACAAGATTGGCTTTATCATAAAAAATATAGATACAATATAATTTCTATGGTGAAGAGTACAGTAGCTGAGGATTTCTGGATAATCTTTGTTTCCCCAAATATTATTTAGATATCCGGATGTGACAGAATAGCCCATGTTTGAAAGCCTTAAACAAGACTGTGTTCATTATAGAAGAGGTTTTATATTAATTAAGTACTCATTCATTTTAGAGTGCGCACCACCTTAAGGTCCATCTAGGTTTTACAAATGTGTAAGTATTACATAATGCATAGCTGGATGTTAATGAGCATTTTTCCATCCTGCTCTCTTGTATCACTGTGTGGTTTCCCCAATCATGAGGCAGTAACGTAAGATGGCTCCGTTGATGCTTTCAGGAAGCAATGTTAAATTTTAAACAAATGCAATTAGACGACAGCGCCGCAGGGCCTGGCAAGGATGAACTGTAGCAAATGAAAAACCAAAGGTGGAAGTTGCAGATTCGTTGATAGTGTTTCACGGCGATGGATGTTTTCAATGTCAGCTTCTTTCATTTCTAGTTTTCTGTCAACTAAATGTTGTACCTCGCAGATTTACTAAGTAATCTTATAACATGTTTTTTATTTCACATTCATAAAAATAAACTCTTTCTTCCTGGACATTGAAGTGAGGTCAATATTTATCATTTGAACTAGAACAAATAAGGTTGCAATAATTCAATCCTGGAATAATCTTTTACCTTCTAGTTTTATCAGGTTGCAGATAATTACTTTGAAATACATCCATCTAATCAAAGATCAGTAACTGAATACCTTTCCTGTATGTTGTGTGGAGGAGGGTGAGAGTGGGTCTCTGCGTGGCTCGGATTACAACAACATGGTATTACATACCTGCACAGACATAGACATAAAAAAAATACACAGACCTACACCCACACACTCTTCTTAAACACATAGTTCAACGCTCAGGTGAAGAGCTGGATGGATGTTTGCTGCCTCGGCTCCATTAATGTTTGAGCAGCCCCCTGCTTCCATAACCAGGTGGCCCGTTGCTGAATCACCAGTGTCAAAGCAGCAGCCAAGCAGGAAGCAGCAGTTCCATCCCTTTCTATCTTGAATTGTGGTGAAGGGTTTGTGTTAAGGCTGTTTTTTTTTTTTGCTTTTTTGCTTTTTTGGTTTTTGGATGAAGGACAGTGGAGAGTGTGAAGACCGAATAGATTAGACCACTGCTGAACTGAAGAGGCTCAAATATGGAAGATATTCTCATATTTTAAAGCCTCTGTGCTGGAGTTTGTGTGCCCGAGTTGAACACCCGTGGACTGAGAATCGTCACAGAAGACCGATTCAACCATGACACACATGGCTCTGGAAGAGAGGGAGGTAAATTACTTACGTTGGTATATTTATTTACACGACCATGAAAAAAAAATTGTGCAACCCTTGCTTCTTTCCATGTCATGTTTATTATTTTTCTTCTTCTCCTGTGCCTGATCATGACAATATTGTGCAGAATTTGCCTAAATAAATAAGGAAAGTGAACAAAACAAGGACCAAAGAGGAAATTCTTGGACATCAGAAAGAATGGGCTTCAACTAACTGGTGAACCTTGGAAACAGAAGAGACCATGTGGTTTATTTCCAGGCTGTTGAAGAGTGGACCGGACTGTAACTTTTGTAGTGATGCTGATGTGAGACTTCAGTCCACGTGTGTGTAGTGCTGAGGTTTATCATGTGCTTTTAATTGATATCCAGTTCTTATGAGTTATGTCTGCATTTTTTGTAAAAAGTTGACCTTGTTGTAATCATTTCACCAAGGCTTCCACATATCACTTATCCTGCTGTGGCGTTCATCGAAAGTCATTTAGATTAGCTTTGTTGCTTCGAGCTACGACTGCTCTGGTCTGTCATAGTAAAGAAAGAGCCGACTCAAAAACTGGTTGATCTATGTTCCGGGTCCTGATCTTGAGATACATGTATCTGCAGATCATCAGCAAAAGAAAAAGATCCTGAATGCAAGCAGCTGAAATGAACTTCATAAACTCCCTTTTTCGGTAAAATGGGTTCAGCCTTAGAGATATGGTGAAGGTCTTCATCTGGGGACAGCTTGGAGTCCAGCTGCCGCTTCTCAGGAAAAGGAATTAGTCTATGGAGGTTTTCGGACATATGATCCCACTTCAAGTTTTCTGGGTACATTGCAGTTTGAGGAGACACAGAACAGACTTTGTTTATTGCAGTTTTCTTTTGGGGACACTTTGGGATCCCCTAGAAGTATAATCGGGGTGTGGCTGGTGAGAGAGGTGTCAGGGCTTCCCTCCAGGATCTCAAAACTTTATATTTACAATAAATTAGCAATTGCAAATGTTGGTCCATTTATCTGAATATTGGTGAAATGTTAGATAAGAGTAACACAAAGATGCTATTTTTGTGTTGTGGTACAATTTAGTTTGTTTTGCAGGTTTTACATTTTTACATTTGTTGTTCCTTCTTACAAGCTAAAGCATGACGCTTGGCACAAAATGCTTTTAAAAATTTCTTTAGGCCAATCCTGTCTAATAAACATTTTATTTTTAAATCTATCAGCATCTAAGCTCTAGCGTACAAAGCTGATTCAGCTGAGCTGGCAGGTGTGTGTAGCTTGGGGGAGGCACATTTTGGGACTGGTGTCTTTGAAGGACTGATTAAGGTCAGGTTTCTCCAAACACCTGAAGCCCCCCTAAATGTATGTTGCCCTTGGTGATGTATGGTGTCATTCAGCAGCCCACGAGGAGAGCTATCTCTTTCAGGAGGCTAACTGCCACTTTGTGGCTGGGTAACAGGATCCAGCACCATACTGGATGGACACGGACAATGGGGTGTCTTCTCAGGTGATGATCTTCAAGTCAGATAGACTTTCCGGTTCAGATATGTTTTTTTTATTGTGGTTGCTATTACTGGAATGCCGTCACTTGGGTTATGTCGGGGTTTTTTTTTTTTTTTTTGGTTTACAGTTCAGGTTTACTGACTTCCATTACCAGGAAAACAAACGTTTCCTTTAGTGGTTTTTGGTAACATTCCAGTATAGTGTTTTACCTTCTGTCTGTTTCTTGAGGACACATTTCCTTTGATTGGTAATCTGTCTTTTACACTAAATGATACCTGAGCACTTAGATGATCACAGAAACATGATGTGAGGACAACAGGGAACAACAATCTGGTGCTCCCAGTAGAAGCCCCCTTGACCTCAACGACGTACTGGGAGCACAACAATATAAAATATCAGTGAGATATGCAGGCATTTGCTCATATAGAGTCCTTAAAAGCATTTTTGAAAGATACTGGAGAGATATGCAACAACTGTAGCATTAGCATCTCTAGGTGTAAAAAGGAGATATTCAATTGAATATAATCTGCATAAATAATGTTTGGATATTCTTCCCTTTCATTCACGGGTTTTCTCCAGTATCCTCTCAGTTCAAAGACATCCTTGTTAGGTTAACTGGTTTTCCTGGATCTAATTTCATATTTGGATGGTTTTCTGTTCTTTATCTTTGTGTTACAATGTGATGAACCCCCTACCTGTCCAGCGTATGTCCTGCCTCTCACCTATGACTGCTGTTAGAGATTCATGCCTTCCCCAAATTAAATAAAATAGAATAATGGATTGATCCGACCAAAGTGGCCTACCAAGCAAAATACATGTTGACCAGTAAAAGGAGAAGACAAATTAATCAGAGAAAACCACATGTGGAAACAGTGGAAAAAAGAAACAAAGCCTTAAACAAATACCAAGAAAATGAGTTCGGAGTAAAACAAAAAGTTTAAAAAAACACAGCAAGTCTTAATGATGATCATTCATAGCCGCTTTAGAAAGTATGCTCAAATCTCACATGTTATTATCTTATATATTTTTTATTTGTGACTCCGTTTGTAGTAATTATTTAAATCCTCATTTGGGTCTATTCAAACTACAAGATGGGACAGATTCTGTGTCCTAAATAAAATAAAAACAATTACAAGCAGCTTGCTACTGTTAGATATCACAAAACTAAATTTCCTTACTGTCGATTATGAGTAAATTATAGACAACCGCCTTTTATAATCTGCTGCCGAAGTGAGTACAAACGTCTGTCGAATAGTTGTTTTCCTACATTCCAGTTCGAAGGGCTTTTTGAGCTTTGAATCAGTCATGATTTTAGTAGGAAATGTGTTTTAGTAATCCCAACTGCTGAAATGAATCTATTTTAGAAGAGAGTTTTGTTTGTGTTTTCAACTATATCCACCCATAAACTTTAATAAAAGAAGAACACAAACAAATACATATTTAGAACTGGACATACTTCCTTTTTTAAACACTCCCTACATAATTTACGACTTCCTATTGGAGGAAACTGAGGATATAATCCATCAGTGTTTCCTGTGTTCCCCCAATAAAAGCAGATGTTCAGGTTCAGTTGGGAAAAAAAAGAAGAGAGGCACACATCAGGACAACCGTCGAGGGCCCTGAGAGTAGGTAATTATTTGATCTGACTTCCAGTCAACCATTATTAACTTCATTATATTTGAAAAATTCAAATATTTTATTGTGCATTTCATCTGTCACTAAATCAGATGTTATTAAATCAGTTACTGTGACTTGATAACAGCTCAACTTGGCAGAGATAACACCAAACTACAGAAACGTGATACAAGACGGCTCATACTGCTGTAATTAAAGTGCAATGACTCTCTGGTTATACCCTGGCAGAAACTGAGCTGTGTATTAAATAGCTAGGTATATTCTGTGTTTATGCATATAATCATGAAGTCTTCTATCTCTTAACTGTACTTTGATACTGAATTGTTGTTGAAATCTACTCTGGCCTTAAAATGAAATCTGTTTTGCAGGTTTGGTTGCCTATTTTCTGATTTAAAATGGCAAAAAAAAGAGTAATGGGTCTATGGAGAACACATAACCAGATAAGATAGAAGTGGCTGAATTTAGATTCACATAGGAATAACGGATGTGGCCAAGGACACTAACTGGAATTCACAGATATGAGCACAAAAATGCCGGCAGCGAGACGCCCACTGGGAGAGATATTTTACCAGTATTGTTGGCATTTGTCTCAATATCTTCCTCACCGACAGCACAGAAAAAAAAAACATTAGAGAGAAAAGTGACACACAAAAAAAGAAAACAACAGCTGCATCCATCTAAACTCGAGTAAAAATAACTTTACCAGTACTGTTCAAATTAAACCAAAGATGAGACAAGTCTAATTCACTTAAGCCTTTGATTAACCCTGATAGTTAAAACATTTATGTAGATGTTTCCATATTTCACTTCTCTTTCACATTTAAGCTTTGCTTCGATAAAAAGCAACGTTGTCTTTTCTATGTCTTGTCAATGAAATGTTGCTCTCAAGCAAAATACTGTCCTGAGATTTCTATTAGTTTTGCTTAGTGTATTATTTTTAAAGGATCTTGTAGTCTTCCAGTCTTTTAAAGTTTACCTCTTATTTTCACTTTGGTTCTCAATAAAGGTGAATAGCATTCAGTGAGTTCTTGAAAACTAAAAGAAAGAAACAAAAAAACTTCCTGATTTTTTCCATCTCTTTCTTTTTTCCTTTGATATTTCATTGGTTTGGTTTGGTTTGGTCTGATCAGGTTAAAAATGGCAGCCTGTAAAAAACGGTGATGCAATTTTTCTGGTCTTTTGTATAAACAATCTTGGTCACAAATTTTGACCATATATAATGTTAGACCCAAACAAACTTCTTTCCCAATGGCATTAAACAGTATTTGGGAAATATGTTAAAGGCATTTTATTAACTGCTAACAAATGCTAACAGAAATGATACTATGTTCATGTCTGTGCTCATAAACAAAACATCTATGAACAAAAAGCTATAAATCCATTTTCTAGTTGCATTTTCTAACTTTTCCATTTTTCTTAGCAAAGAAATGAAAAGATAAAGTCTTGCTGTAAACAAAGAAAATAGTGAAAAGCCAGGGGTGATGTTATCCGGGGCCATTTTAATGGAAAGTCTGGCTATTTAGAAGCAAAGTCTACCTATATTAAGGTTTGACTTCAGACTTTTGCAGCTCTCCACCATACTTGTTGAGCTAGGGAGTTGGACCTGAATGAACAATAACTTGTTATCTGCTTTTGTTGTTTCCCTGTCTTATCGCTCCTGTTTCGACACAGAGCCTGGAGGAGCGGTGTAACCGGATCCTGAGGAACATGGAGGCCTCCCTGACGGCCCGGGATCGCGTGGGCATCCAGGATTTTGTTCTGCTGGACGCCTACACCAGTGAGCGTGCCTTTCTGGACAACCTGAGGAAACGCTTCCATGAGAACCTGATTTATGTGGGTGCTTTCCTGTGCAGCTTATTCCCTTTAGTCTAATGAAACCTCACAGCCCTCAGCCTCTAACCCCTGCTGTCCTAATGAGGCATTTTACCGTCTATCTGTCACCTTGTGCTGCTGATATAGCAGCTCTGCTTCTTTGAATCTGCAGAGCGAGCATTAAAAAGGTCACAACCACCCAACAGGCCATGATGACAAGTGATTAAATAAACTTATTGCTGTTGGTAAAGGACAAAACTAAATATAATCGTGGAAGAATATTTTTTTAATGTCATGTAATCAGTAAGAAGAATAGTTGTATTATTACTGAACGTGCAAGAGCTGCAGATCATGAGTCCATGTCCTTGTCTCTGTTTGAAGACCTACATTGGGACGCTTCTGGTGTCGGTCAACCCGTATAAAGACTTGGACATCTACAGCAAGAAGCAAATGGACACCTATATGGGAGTTAACTTCTTTGAACTACCACCTCACATGTAAGTTTTTGGGTTTTTTTCTATATCTTTTTAAACATCTGATGGATAAATAAAATGAATCAGTTCAGGAATATATTGTTTCAGAGAGTATGGATATTTTTGAATTGCTGATGATCATCACATTACTTACTTGTCCTTTGGAGAAATAAGCCACCAGCAGGTTTTCTCTATTTTTACCCTGAGATTTATTTCATCAATATTTAATCAGCTTTTACCAGATTTTTTTTTTCGCTGCTGAAGAAAAGCATTCACACATAAACCACTGCTCTTTACAGATGATGAGTTTGACTATTTTTGGTCATTGTATGTCTTAAAAAGAGGAAACTTAGGTTTTATAGAAAAAAAAAAAATTAGTTTCAGCATTTTTACTTCCAGGATTGAAATCTAAAACTTAAGAATGTGTTTGTCCCTCTTCCAAATAACTTCAGGTAAAACTTAAAATAATTTAAACTAAATCTTATGCAAAATAGTGGCTTGTGCTGTTGTGTATCTGTTCTGATGTGGAAATGACAACAGATACACAGATAAGGTGTCAATAAGAAAATGAGAAATACAAAGACATAAATTGTTATGTTGGAAAATTGGTGAAATAATCTAAAATGTGGAAAAACTGATAACATTACTGAGCTGAAAAATATGGATCTATGAAAATCAAGAGTCTTCTTGCATTACCTTAACCTGTTTCTGTTCTTAGTTATGCTTTGGCAGACAACGTTTTCCGCACCATGCAGTCGGAGTTCAACAATCACTTCATCCTGATCTCAGGAGAGAGCGGGGCTGGAAAGACAGAGGCCTCCAAAAAAATCCTGCAGTTCTACGCTGTCAGCTGTCCGAGCACCAAACTCCTGAACAACGTCCGGGACAGGCTGCTGCTCTCCAATCCAGTGCTTGAAGTCAGTGGCAAACTAATGTTATGCTCTGTTTCAGATAAACATATTTTAAATCAAGTATTTGATTCTTTTATTTTCCTGTAGGCTTTCGGAAATGCCAAAACCCTGAAAAACGACAACTCAAGCCGCTTTGGGAAATACATGGACATCCAGTTCGACCATCGGGTAGACTGGAATACTTACACAAAAAGAATAAAAAATAATGACAAATTACATAGCATCTGGAGTTTAGAGATTGTCTTTTTCCTTAGGGTGGAGCTGTGGGTGGTCACATCCTTAGTTACCTGCTGGAGAAGTCCCGCGTGGTTCACCAGAACCACGGTGAGAGAAACTTCCACATCTTCTACCAGCTGGTGGAGGGAGGAGAGGAGGATTTGCTCCGCTGGCTGGGCCTGGAGAGAAACTGCAAGAACTACCGTTATCTGGTGCAAGTGAGAGAAAATTTAGAAAAGAAATCCACCAAAAATCTCAGAAATTTAGAGATTAATCTCTGAAGACTTATTAGAAAAAAATGTGGAAATTTCTGAGTTTCAAAAGCTGAACATTTCCTCACACACATGCCACACAAATATTTAATCAGAAGTTTATATTTCATGCTGTTAGGGGGATTGTGCCAAAGTTAGCTCGATCAATGATAAAAGTGACTGGAAGACAGTGCGGAAAGCGCTGTCTGTCATAGACTTCAGCGAAAGTGACACTGAGGTGAGGTGACACAGTCAACCATGATGTTCAAATTTACGTGATGATTTCTTTCTCTGATTGTCTCTGTTTTGTGTTGATGCAGCACCTGTTTGGTATTATTGCCAGTGTGCTCCACTTGGGAAACCTAAAGTTTGAAGCAGACGCTCGAGGATATGCCACCATCAAAAACAACCAGGAGATGCATTGGGTGTCAAAAGTAAACCATCTGTCTGTGATGCACCAACCTTCTCACGTGTACCCTGAATGAATTTAACACTCAGTACGTGTTTTTGTCTGTCTTTGTTGCAGTTGTTGGGTATTCCTAACCAGGTGCTACAACAGGGTTTAACCCACAGAAAGATAGAAGCCAAAACAGAAGAGGTGACGCTCCCGTAGCTTTGGATGTGTTTTACCAATTTGTGATGTTTATTTGCAGTCAAACATTCACATTACTTTGCTCTTAAAGGTGCTCAGCCCATTCTCAGTGGAACATGCTGTATATGCCAGGGATGCCCTTGCCAAAGCCGTCTATGGCCGAACCTTCGACTGGCTGGTCAACAAGATCAATGAATCACTGGCTAACCAGGTCAGCACTGTGTGTTGATATGTTTTAACTGCTCTACTGGACACAGCAAGAAAACCTGGATGTGACATTTGATTAGTTTGAATTC
The DNA here is from genome assembly GCF_003331165.1 of Xiphophorus hellerii. Lineage (NCBI taxonomy): Eukaryota > Metazoa > Chordata > Actinopteri > Cyprinodontiformes > Poeciliidae > Xiphophorus > Xiphophorus hellerii. The sequence goes on from NC_045679.1 coordinate 15,018,486, forward strand.
TGACAATATTTTCTACCTTGCAAAACAATTTACAACACTTCAGCTTTTTGCCTCATGTAGTCTTTTTTAACATATAAAGTGTTCAGTTTAGTCCTCTTCTTCTTAATAACTCCTTCATGAAGAATGCAGGACTACTAGTTTATTGGTTGTTTTTTGGATTAATGTTCTCATTTTCCAATGAGTCACTTTATGTGGACACAAATGTCTTGGCCAATACTTGCTCCTTTGACAAATTAAGCAGTTGTGTTCAAAGCTTGGCAGATAATTTTATAACCTAACCCTGTTTGAAATGTGTCCACATCTTCAGCCTTGATCTGTCTGCGTTTTTTTGGTTTTCATGAGGAGGTTTGTTCATTAATGCTGGCTAATAAAGTGCTACAGTCTCATCAGAACAGTTGCATTTACTGTATACTGGGTTTAAATTACAAACCCACAGACCCATTTACTATTTAGTTAACTGCTGAACACAGTGAGGTGTGTCAAATTTTCATTTTGGTGTATCAGAGTAAAAGCAGCAGCACGCCACACATAAAAATGTTTTAAGTATATAAAAAAAGAATAGAAAACTGTTACATTTTTCACCCAATTCACAATTTTGAGACTTTTTCCTTTACAAAAGAAAAACTCAGTGAAGTTAGAAAATATAAAACACTTTTGCAAGACAACATATGTGGTCAAACTCCTCTATATTTTGCGCTCCTGCCACTGTTTATATCTTCTTGTGCTACGTTCAGGATTCCTCCAGGAAAAGGGTGGTCGGCCTGCTGGACATCTATGGGTTTGAAGTTTTCAGTGTTAACAGGTGAGATCCTGCACATTTGACCACTTTCAGGCAAAAACATTGAACATAATAATACCTTTTCCCCTTTTCCATTTCAGCTTTGAACAGTTTTGCATCAACTACTGCAACGAGAAGCTGCAGCAGCTTTTCATCCAGCTGACGCTTAAATCAGAGCAGGAGGAATACGAGCTGGAAGGGATTGAAGTAATAATGCAGTTATTCAGTCGCATCAATAAACGACATGATTCATGAGACAATCTAATGTTTTTAATGTTCTTGTGCAAAGTGGGAACCAGTGCCATATTTTAACAACAAGATAATCTGTGACCTTGTGGAGGAGAAATTCAGAGGAATCATCTCCTTGTTGGTAGGTATTTAAATAAGCTATGGTCATTAATAAATGAATTAATACACCTTTGGATAAATAAAATACATACGTTTGATTTTCATCTTGATAGGATGAGGAATGTTTGCGTCCTGGGGAGGCCACCGACCTCACCTTTCTGGAGAAGATGGAGGAAAAGATTGGCGGCCATCCTCATTTTGTCACGTGAGACTTTAATTCTTTGGAAAATTCACCTTTACAGCAACTAAACTCCAGTCACCTTAAATGTTTCTCCTCACACAGACACAAACTTGCAGACAAAAACACAAGAAAAACACTGGAAAGAGGAGATTTCCGCCTCCTACACTATGCTGGGGAGGTTACATATTGTGTTGTTGGTAAGTAATAATTAGACTGTTGTTAACTATTAGAGAAGCTTAACTTTGCTTTTTCATTCCTTTTACGCTACAGCTATTTTCAGCAGGATAAGAAATAGTGTGTTTATTAAAAAATGTATAAGTGAAATATTGTTTTCTTTTGACATTTCAGGATTCTTGGACAAAAACAACAATCTGTTGTATCGAAGTGGAAAAGAGGTGATTTTATTCTGGATCTCTGTGTTCAGTAAAGTGGTGATTCTGTGGACAGAAATGTGTTTTATTTAAACATTAAACAAAGTTTAACAATAATTATCCTCAATAGTCTGCTTGAAAAGCTTAATGTTAGGTTTTTATCCATTTCACATTTTGCCTTGGCAGAAATTGTGCTGTGTTTTTCCCCCGTTATTGACCTTTCACCTTGTTCAACCTGCTTGGTTCGAGGATCAAATAAAAATCATTAATTCATGATGGTACCTCCACCATGCACTGTAGCTTTGCTTGACTTCAGTACTTTATTTTTACATCTCAAGAAACACATTTCCTTTCATTTTTCTGATTTGAAACTTTCACATAAAATAACTTCTGGTGATATTATCTTGAGTAAAGTATTTTGCCTTTTGATTTCAGGAAACAAAAGAGAGCAAAAAACATTTTTCCCCCAACAAAGCAATATATTTTTTACCAAAGAATACAATTATCAATAAATCACAAAAATGTGTCCTTGCACTGGGGTTATTAGCATTTCTTTTGAATTTCTAACCAAGACTGATAAGCGTATTATTTTCTGTTTTCCATAAGGTCATGCAACACTCCAAAAATGGCATAATCAAACACTGCTTTCCCTCCTCTGAACCTGACAGCAAAAAGAGACCAGAAACTGTGAGAAGATAATCAGACGACACTTAATTTTCCTCAGATTTTAATCTGAAAGTGGTTCAAATTGTCCACTTTGTCCTGCAACACTTTAGGTGGTGACCCAGTTTAAGAACAGCCTGGTTGGTCTGACTGAGATCCTAATGTCCAAAGAGCCTTGGTATGTGCGCTGCATCAAACCGAATGAATCCAAACAACCAGGTGAGACCAGATTACATTTGTACAAAATGGAGTCTGTTCACCATGCTGCTGATGGGGCAGATAACAGAGCTGCAATTTCAGTCCTCTGGTGTGTTTTGCAGCAAAATTTGATGATGTGCTGGTGAGACATCAGGTTAAATACCTGGGGCTCATGGAGCACCTCAGGGTCAGGCGAGCCGGCTTTGCATACCGACGCAAATATGAGCTCTTTCTCCAGAGGTAACAGAACATCTTCAGCCTGATTTAATTATCTTACTTTGTAAAGTTTTCTCTAGTTGTTGACAAACCTACTACTATACAAATGCTCCTCCTCTGCACTAGGTATAAAGCTCTGTGTCCAGACACTTGGCCCAACTGGAAAGGTACGCCAGCAGAGGGTGTTCGCTGCCTCATTAAACACCTGGGCTACAAAACTGATGAGTATAAGTTAGGCAGGTTGGTAGATGCACAGCATGGTTTCGAAAGATTACCAACAATCTATAATTCCTGTGAAGAATCACTGGATCTTTTGACGCTTTAAATGTTGGCTTTCCACTTAAAGGACGAAGATTTTCATCCGCCATCCCCGGACTCTGTTTGCAACAGAAGACGCCTTTCAGGTCTGCAAGCATCAGCTTGGTAAGAAATAACTCGGTTTCAATCAATTCAAAAGTAAAATATGAAACATTACTATTTAATAGGACAATCTTATCAGAAGTGCCGTAAAATGTGAAAACATCATCTGTCACTGTAGCAACAAGGATTCAAGCCAAATACAAAGGTTACAGAGTGAAAGAAGAGTACCTGAAACAGAAAGCGGCTGGTGAGTGACTGAAGTGACGCTAATTGAGTAAGATGTGATGATGTTTTCAAAATCAGAAACAACATGTCTTTTTTTAGATGTTCATTTTAAAATAATTCATCCCGTGTGTTTGTCCAAACAGCCACTAAAATTGAGAACTGCTGGAGAGGTTTGATGGCGAGGAAGGAGCGTGAAAGGAGAGCTTGGGCGGTCAAGGTCATCAAGAAGTACGGCACAATAATCACAAGATATAGATAATGTCTAATAAAGCAGCTTAATAAGATACTGTGTTGTAAGCTGACCTGTTTGGTTGATTTTTGATAGATTCATCAAAGGTTTCATGACCAGAAATCAACCAGCCTGCATCGACAACAGTGAGTACCTGGTCTATGTGAGGCAGAACTACCTCAGCCGCCTGAAGGAAAACCTTCCCAAATCGGTCCTGGACATGGACTCGTGGCTCACCCCGCCACCCATTTTAAAGGAGGTAAATGAGCTTTTCATGTTTTTGAAGAATGCTTTGGCAGGGATTGTATTGTATGATTTTTAAGATGTAAAAAAATTACAATGCGTTTTTATTTTGCAGGTCTCGCAGCTCTTGCAGAACGTCTTCGTTCGCTATTTGGTGAGGCAGTACGTCCGAGAAATCACCCCACAAAGGAAAGCTCAGGTAGGATCCACTGTTTTCAAAAAAATATCTTCAACTCACTTTTTCTATCTTTGTATGTTTTTTCCATCTCCCATTTTAATGAACCTACTGTATATGTTACATAAAAAATAGTTTGGTAGTTAGATAAAAAGACAATATGTGTATATTGGAAACACAAAATCTAATTGCACAGTAACGTGCTTTTTCAAATCTATTTTCATGTAAAGCCTCTTTAGTTATTTTCATAGTTCTTGCATTTATTGTTCTTGTTTCTCAGAACTCAATTTAAACAATTAAAGTCACCATGTGACATTGTTTGGATGTTTCTTCTTCTCCAGCTTCTCCTCAAAGCCCAAACAAGCTCCATGTTCAAAGGAAAAAAAGAAAACTACCCACTCAGTGTGTGCAGCCCGTTTGTTGACACGAGGATTGGTAAGAATATTTTAATAGTATTTTTTATCTGTGAGACATGGTGGTGGCAGCATTATGCTTTGTGGGTTTGTGTTGTGTTAGGACAGCAAAGCTGGAACCAAATGCAGCCAATAATTTTTTGTTTTATTAATTGTAAAAAGATGAAAACACTATATTCCTTTCTTCCATTTTACAACTATACACTGCTTAATTAAAATACATGAATGTTTGTTAAAACATATGAAACTGTAGGCTCTGTTCAATTTGTTGATTGGATCCTCTCTTTTTAAAATTTTCACCAAGCTTTCGAAGACATTAACCTCAAGGTCCTTCAGACAATTCAGCATGAGCACCTCAAGGTAAATCAGAGCCAGAGTTTACTCTGCCTCTTTTTGTTTTTCCGATATTTTCCTAATTGTTTGCGTTTCGTTCACAGTACGGCGTTCCAGTGGTGAAGTACGACAGGAACGGGTTCAGGCCTCGTCTTCGGCTGCTCATCTTCACTCAGGAAGCCGCCTACTTGGTCGAAGAAACAAAGATCAAGCAGCGGATTGATTTCACCTCGTTGAAAGGTAATAAAGCTACTAAATGAAAGTAAACTTATTACACACAGAGAAGGATATATTCACTATTTTGTGTAGCTACATCTTAATTTCCTTCTTGCTATGGCATTCATGCTTATTAGTAACCCATGCTACAGATGTCTTAAGAAAAAGAACTCAGCTTGGGAATCAAATCTTACATTAAGGATTAATTAATACTAAGTTTTTCCTGATATCCATAGAATAAAGTAGATTGATACATTTATATGCTGATTCTGTGATATGTTTTGAATCGTGCCAATGAAAAATAAAATCCCAATGTTTTTTACTGGCAGAGAACATTGAATTTTTTATTTAAATGTCTTGGTACTTTAGCAAATTTCCTAGAACCTTTGAAATAGAAACAGGCCCACAGCATTACAGATCCTCCACCGTAGTTAACCTGGCACAATACATTGTTTAGTTTTTTTATGTTACTAAAATGCCCTTAGTGTAATATCAGAACCTTCAAACATAATTTTCATTAAATCCATATGTCTGGGTTAAACGTGGTTTGTTATTTTACTGGATTTATGTAATATTCTAATCTTAAATGTTGTGTTTCAATCTGCTGTAGGTGCAAAAAATAATCATCATTAACAGAATTAAAGGCTTGAAAGCATAATTCTGTGTGTAATTAATCTATATACTGTGTTTTACTTAGTGAATGGAGGTAATAAAATACATTTTCTAAATATAATCTTATGAATATGTATGTAATTTGCATCTATTGCTTATTATCGAGACTTGGTGACCCAAAGTTGTAGTTTTCTGGAATTGAGCTTTGGAGATTTTTTTAGTCTTACTGCTAGGGGAGCAATTACATTGTTGTATTTATTGTCATTAAATAACTATTCCCTTATTTTGATTTTATTTTGTATATTGAATGAATTCACTCAAATTAAATGTTGGATTTTTATAAATTTAACTATAAGATTATCTAAGTACAAAAATAGATCAGTTTATTTTAGGGATTTTTACAAATCAGAATAAGATCCTGATCTGATTCTTTTGTAGGTGTGTCTGTGAGCAACCTGAGCGACAACTTCCTCATCCTCCATGTTACATGTGATGATATCAAACAAAAGGTTTGGTGTTGTTTTTCTTTTACAATGAAATATCATTATGAGACAGTAATCAGATTATTACTGTAATTAAATATGGAGGACCAATCACGTTTGTTGTTTCAGGGAGATCTGGTTCTGCAGTGCGACTTCCTCTACGAGGCTCTGACTAAGCTCAGTTTTATTGCTGACAAGCAGAGCCGTATCAAAGTGGTTCAGGGGAGGTACAGAATCTGGATCATATTCAGCATTATTTTAATAATTATTGTTAAGAATTAATTAAAGCATTTCCCTTTGTGTTCAGTGTGAGGTTTGACATTCAGCCTGGCAGAGAGGGATTTGTTGACTTCAAAAGTGGCCAGGAATCCATGGTCTACAGAGCAAAGAACGGCCACTTGATGGTGGTGAGTGTGGAGTTCAGATAATAATACTTTTTAAGCAAACACACAAGCAACTCATTGAGAATTTTGCTTTTTAGGAATCAACAAGAACCAGATGAAGATGAAGCTTAACTGGGATGATGAGGCTCTTAGAAGCCTCAGAGATGCAGATCTTTAAAACAAAACAAAAAAACAGCCATGCTTTCTCAACCTGTTATTGCTCATGCTCTTCATAATGACTGATTTTAAGTTTTTCATCTTTATGATATTACTTTATGGTAGTCTGATGTTGTTCGTCACCAAATAATGCCAATATCTCAACAGCAGAAGGAGCAACTGAAGAGTCTGATCAGAAAACATATAAACTATATAAGCTAAAAAAAAAGCCTGTTTTGTATTTGACTCTTGTTGATATGGCAATTTAAGACATGCATGTGTAAAACCATAAAGAGCTTACCTATGCCACACCTTTGTGTAAGAACATGCTTAACCTTACATAAGTTTATAGTAATTACCTTTAGAAAACTAGGTTAGTGAAAATACAGTGCAATAAATAATTCTCAGTCTATCTATACTCTGTGTTCACTGATGATGCTCGTATTGCAGCTCCCCCTGCTGAGCATTTGCTGATTGTGCATAAGGTTGTGCTGGAAAAACAAATCCTGAAGTGTCTTTCCTCGGTTGTTTCAGGTAGAACAGGAAAGATTTTGTTGAGTGACAGCAAATCTTTAATCCTTAGTGCTAAATATAATGTTGGTCCACACTTTGCAGTTGTAGGACTGACCTCTTGAGGCTTTCCAAGAGATTTAGGAAAGTGGCTTTAGGAAGTGTTGATCAGAGGGGCAAATATGAGATCAGACATTGATGTTGGACAACAGAGACTGGCCTCCATTCTCCACTGTTATTCATCTCTAAGGAGCTCAGGACTCTGCGATGGCAAAGGAAATGGAAACTCATGAAGCTCTACATAATATACTTGAGCTAATCTGCTAATCTGAAGGCCACATGAAGTTTGGAGAATCTCAACCCCCAACATGCCTCAGTATCTACCAACCCAGCTCTGTTATTCCCAATACCTTTGTTATAAAACCTCAGTCAGGCGGCTGAGTGGGGATTATTCGAAGAAAAATCCACAACTGGGATTAACAGAGCTCTGAATAGTGATCTAAACTTTCCAAATGTTCATAGAAACAGTCTGAAAATAGGTGCTGAATTTTATACCTTTGTAGTCATGAAAGTGGTTGTAACACCTAATTTAATATTTCTAATGGGTAGCAATAGTACATATGTAATGGTGAAAAGTAAACATCCTCTTATATTTTAAAATGCATTGAAAGTTTGCTGCTATATGACTAATAAAAATGACATATACTACATATATTACAGACTACATATAGTTGTAATAAACTCACATTATTGGACATACTGATGATTTGGTTGCAAGCATAATTCAGTTTGTCAATTATTGTCTCCTCACAATGTTACAGCATATATAATTTTATGTTTTTATTATTCTGATCTGATATTGCAGTTTGTTTCTCTTACTGCTTGTTAAAAAGAGTTGAATTAAAATTAAATAAAATAGTAAAAAAAATAACAAAAACAGACTACTTTTAAAGTTCACATTATCATGGGTGTAATAGTAAATTATCTAACTTAAATGTTATTGTTGCATTTTTTCTATGCAATGATTTGCAAAGATACAGTACATAGCTTCAATAACAACAAAAAAAGTTAATTGAGAAAATATTTACATTTATCAGTGTATTTGTTAAAGAAGCTGTGGTTTAGATTTAAATTTTTACATATTTATGATGTTATTTTACAATAATATAATGTGGTTTGTCATTAAATAATGCTAATATTTCAACTGTAGAAAAAGTAACTAATAGATCGAAAATCATATAAACTATATACATATATGATTTTTTTTAATATTGTAGTTCAACAATACCAAGAGGGTGTATTGAATCCCTCTCACACAGGTTGAGTTGTTAATGACTGTAAAGTTTTATCTATGCTAAAATTGCCACTGTGGTAGTAAATATTGATGTTTTTACAATCAAGCACATTTAGGATTGTTGATTACTGTCTTTTTTTTCTTAGATAAAATGCTTCTGAATGCATCAGCATATTTAATTTATCTTATCTTAATGCAATGAGTTTATCTTACATTTATAATCAGGTTTAGCATTTTTTTTTAAAGCGAGAGAAGGTCAAAGTTGAACACGTGAGCGTCCAGCTGAAAATGTTGCAATAATGACTCCTAGTTAGTGATTGACAGGAAGGTATATAAAGTTCATGCCAGGGCCAAGGTTTGGAAAAATGCTGAGCACATCAGCATAGTGAGAATATTGTTGCAGACAAGAGAGTGGAGCTAACAATCTGACTTTGCCAGGATGAGAAGATCAACAGCAGTGATTTTTGTATTTCTGGTTTCATATATCTGCAAAACTTTAGGCAAGTATCTCCTGCATTATGGGTATTCTGAATGATCCAATTTTCTTTTCTTTATTTATTTTATTCATTTATGAGCACTGTTGCCTTGCAACAAGAAGGTCCTGGGTTCAATTCCTGGCCCAGGATCTTTCTGCATGGAGTTTGCATGTTCTCCCTGTGCATGCGTGGGTTCTCTCCGGGCACTCTGGCTTCCTCCCACAGTCCACAAACATGACTGTCAGGGTAATTGGTCTTTCTAAATTCTCCCTAGGTGTGAGTGTGTGTGTGTGCATGGTTGTGTGTACTGTCTGTCTCTGTGTTGCCCTGCGACAGACTGGCGACCTGTCCAGGGTGACCCCGCCTCTTGGCCGGAACGTAGCTGGAGATAGGCACCAGCACCTCCGGACCCCACTAGGGACAAGGGTGTAAGAAAATGGATGGATGGATGGATTCATTTATGATGCTGAGACTGATCTACAGGGAATACTTTACTAAATTCAGAACAAAAACAATTTTGTCTTTGAGAGTAAATATGGATCAAAAGTATTCACATTCTATAAATTTGAAGACACAAAGTTTTATCTTGCACACTTACATTTATAGCTCTTAAGTCTCCAGGGCACAGATTGTATAAAAAACATTTTTGCTAAAATTATTGAGAAGCAAAAGAAGGAAAAGATATTCACAAAAACAAGTAATGTGTTTATGTGTTTTGTGTCATTTGTAGACACAAAACTTCATCTATGTTTTTTCAAATGTGTCTAAATGAAGTTGGGAATATGAATCTATATGAATAATAATTCAAATAGATTCTTGTTAAGAAACAAAGTATCCCAACTTTAATACAAAAAAAAGACCGTTGGATCATCTATGGCATCACAAGAAGATGTTTAAGTCATACGTCTTTATTAATGTAAAATTACAGCTTAAATTTTAAAAATATAAAATAAAAATCTGTCTTGCTTGCAACTTTTTTTTGACATGCAGCACCCTGCAAAGACAGTCAGAATATATAGAGGCATAACTTTGTGCATTTACATTTACATTCATCTTCTTTTTTATGGACAGGAGAGACGTGTGAACAAAATTGTGGGAAAAAATTAGACTCCTGCTCCTGCCACCCAACATGTGGGTCTCTTGGATCTTGCTGCTCTGACTACAAAGAGTACTGTATAAACACGTCTCCGTACTCTGGGTCCATACTGGGTGGGACGGACTTTGCTGTCCTTGATGCAAACTTCAACAAAAGCGCTGACACTGTTTGTAGGTAGGAAATTATTTTACTCCTTAATACTTGACCCAAACTAGTTAAAAATCAACTGATCAATCTTTTTTTCAATTGCCAGGTTTGATAATAAAACTAACACTTTAGGGTATGTGGATGGAGATGGTAGAGGCCACTGTATTTCCCCACTGTTATACGAAACCGGATGGGTTTCTTTGCAGATCTCCTCAGATAGCGGCATCACATTCAACAGAGCTGGATCATGGCTTTCAGGTACTGCAACTAAAGAATAATAGAATAAAAACAAAATGTATTTTTGTTCAATAACTGGAGGTCAAATGTTATCCACATGTGCTGCTGTAGTTCACACAGGCAAGTTAGCTTCTCAATTCAAAGCTATTCTGGTGAACTCAACAAAGTGGCAGTACTATGGAACACCTAATGTTGGAGGCGATCTACAGATGACATGGAATACCACTTTAGTCACTGCAGAAAAGGTCAACATAGAGGTCTGGGGATACGAAGAGACAGGTAAGAAAAATATATATCCACATTAAGGATTTCAGACACTTTAAATGTTTTCATTCCTTCATGTTACTGTCATGAATTGCGGTGGTGAGAGGTGGTGAGGAAGACGCAGATGACCCAGGTGAGATGATGATGGTTGTTTTAATGAGAAATAAAGTCAAAATAGTCCAAAACTAGTCCAAAAAACACAGGCAGCACGACTGAGCGGAAGCCAGGGCTCAACGCCGGTAGCAACTGATTTTACGACTGGACACACGAAGGACTGAGCGCACATTAGACAAGGACCCGCCCAAGACACAGACACACAGGTGACACTAAATACACAGGAGGGTAATCACAGAAACGAGACACACCTGGGAGTAATCAAAGGGAGACAGGACAACACGGAGACACAAATACACAGGAAACTCAAAATAAACACACAGAAAAACACGGAACATGACACCTACAACCAGACTTCAACACATTTTATCGTGACTTTTAGGGTTAGACTAAAACACTAAAAGTTTTGGCTAGTCACAAAGAAGCAGGGAAATAATACACTTTTCATATCTTATTTTTACAAATAAAAATATGAAAAGTCTGTTGTACATGATGGTTTATACGCAGCAGATTCTGCAGAGTTAAATCAACACTATGCCGACTCTATTTGGTCCTTATCAGAATTGGTGTTAATTTAACTCTTTAAGAGTTATTTCAACAATAATAACAATAAGTAATTTTAACACTTGAAATAGCTGTAACTACTCAAACTATTGTTGAAATAACTGTAATTAATGCCAATTCTGAAAAGGACCTAATCGACTCGGCATAGTGTTGATGTAACTGCAGAATTTGTTGTGAAGAGTCACTTTTTGCATCAATTAGCTCAATACATTTGAGATGCCAGCTATGTACATCTTGGTTGGATTGGATTTAAAACATCTGTGCACGTAGAATTTTCAACTCTTGACTGGTCTTGGTCTGGACTGAATGTGATTTGATCAAAGCTGCTCAAGTGTTTTGAGCTCTTACATGTTTTCTTACATTATTGCCCTTTGACTCCATCCGTCTTCCCATTCAATCTGACCAGATTCCCAGTCCCTGACAAAAGGGAGAATCCTTACAGCGTGATGCTTTTTTTCAGGGTGATTTCACTGTCATTTTCCCACTGGGGAATTGTGTTTTGCATTTAGGCTAGAAAGTTTAAAAAGGAACCATTAATCACTTTCTTTCAAAAGTGACTCTTTTGAAGGAAAGAGTCACTTTAAAAAGCAACATTAAGCACAAATTAATTTGTGCTTTCTGGCTTCAACTCTTTTGTAAATGCCAGATATGTGACATGTATGGCTTAAAGTTTCTGTGTCACCAAATTCTCTCACCTGAGCTGTGGATGCTTGCAGCTCATCCAAAGTAAGCATAGTAATCTTGGCTGCTACTCTTATTAATAGTCTCCATGCCTGGCATCTCAGTTTACGTGGGGAGCCATGACTTATTAGTAGGTTACAGATATATGTTATTATTATTGTTGCAAAAATAATAATAATAAAAGTTTCTTTACTTCAGTTGTGCAGAATTTTGCACAAGCCTTTTACATCAAGGCTTGTGGTCGCAAGATGATAAAACAATGACATCTTTGCTGGAATGTGAATACATTTTATGGTACTGTATGTGATCATTGCATTTTAGGAAAACATGTTTTGTAAAAAGTGTTTCTCGACAGGGGAGCAGTACTCAGAGTCCTGGCAGGGTGAGTGGCGGTATCTGTACTCCCTTACCAAGGATCACCCCAACAGTGGCTCCTTTAAGTTTTTACCCAAAATAGCAGAGGGAGATTTTTCTAGATGGGAGCTTGGTGCCCTTCGTGTCAGCTCAAGCAACTACCCTGACGGCATGTGGTATGTTCAAGATCATCAAAGATCATCATCCAAGACTTTCAGTGTAAAAGCTGTTCTGCCTGTATGTTTTATTCAGGAACGTCCAAGCTGCATGGAGTGAGGATCACGCTCTGGCCTGGCATCTAGAGGAAAGCTTCAGGCAGAACTCAACAGGATGGGCTCTGGATAAGTGCTTAGCCTGGGACAAGCTGGAAAACGAGCTGCCAAACTTCCTCACTGAGATCATCGACTGCCCATGCACGCTGGCTCAAGCAAGAGCAGACACTGGGAGGTTTCATGTAGGTGGAGACAAGATATTGAGAACCAAATAAAAAACTATGCAACCCAAGAGCACATGGACTGAGCGTTAAACATCTCTGTAGTAAAATAAAAGTGAAGAATTTGAACAACTCAAGAAAGAGAAACTCATGAACTTCAAAGTCCTGAAATCTGAATTGGTGCTCAAAGTCAATGTGTAATTGGTTGATCTGTTTATGATTGCATAATCCTCCTCAGTTCAAAGTCAAGAAGAGGTATCTCTCTAATTATAGCATTTATGAGAACTCTATCTACAAGGAGCATGCTGCAGGTAGAACATGTTTACCCTACAAACACGACTACTGAGTTCAAAACCATAAAATTATTTCTATTATAAGGTCACTGCTGTGGATCATTAAAGCACAGAACAGTGTGGTTTCTTTTCTGAAGTTGTGTTGTTTACCAGGTAGTTATGATTGAATCTTCTCTTTATTCCTCAGACTGATTATGGCTGTGATATAGAGAAAGGGAGTGTGTGCACATACCACCCTGGGAGTGTCCACTGTGTGAGGGCGATACAAGCCAGGTGAGTCCAAGTTGAGATAAACATGGCTGCTTCACTACAGGCTGAAAATGAATTACAAAAATGCTTCACTGGGTATATCTGGAGTTTGCATGTTCTCCCGTTAGCATGCAGAGGATGGTGCTTTTTTTCCAGCTTTTACAAATATAAATGTTGGGTTAATCGATCTAATAAATTTGAATATTGTTGAAAAGTTAATTTATTTCATTATCTCAATTCAATGTGAAACATATAGATTCACTACACAAGCCTTTATTTATGTCAGTTGTGATGATTCCCGCTGTTCCGCTATTAAATAACATTCGGTGTTATTTCCTTTCTCCAGTCCTAAATATGCAGCAGGACAGCAGTGTTGCTACGACAGCACCGGTGCTCAGGTTCTCACAGCAGACTCGATTGGCGGTAGCACTCCAGACCGGGCCCACGACTGGGGGTCGCCTCCTTTTAAGAAACCCCCTCGGATCCCAGGACAGTCCCACTGGGTTTATGATGTCCTAAGTTTCTACTACTGCTGCCTTTGGTCAGACAATTGCTACTACTACTTCAAACACCGGCCCTCCAGCGACTGCAGGCGCTACCAGTCTCCCAGCTCAGGTACAGTTTGCTAGAGCAGCTTTAATAGGATTATTATTTTTGTTTATGCTTACATTTTGGTTTAATATCAGCGGTGGTGTTTGGAGATCCACACTTTATTACCTTTGACGATGTCAGCTACTCGTTCAATGGCAAAGGGGAATACACTCTGGTCAGATCAGAGGAGAAACAGCTGACAGTCCAAGGCAGAACAGAGCCTGTAAAGGGTGAGATGCTGAGTTTTCCCAACTATTTTAACTATAAAAGAAGAAAAACACACAGAACATTTTCTTTCTCTAAATGTGACAACAGATTCAGAAAAAACGATAAATGCAACAAAGTTGACGGCTGTAGCTATGAGAGAAGGGTCGTCAGACATCATAGAGGTCCGGCTTGATAAAAGAAATGATGGCCTTGAGCTACTGCGCAATCAACAAACCCTCTCCTTTGCAGAGCAGACCTGGATGGATTTACATGGTGAGATTTCACTAATATCATATATTTTAATACTTCTGACAACAAAAGAGAAAAATATTCCCTTGTTTTATTCAACAAAGAGCTCAAATTTGGGCATTTCTCCTGAAAATGTCAATATTTTTGCAATTAAGTGATACTACAAATGTTAAAAACCTAAAACCCTGCAGTGTGTGTTGTTTCCTCTCTTCTCTCACCAAATATTTTGCAGGCGTGTTTGTGTTTTCTCCCATCCCTACAAATGTAACTGTGATGTTTCCATCTGGAGCCGGGGTGGAGGTGCGACGTAGGGCTGAAACTATGACCACCACTGTCCTGCTGCCGGAGGAATTCAAAAACTCCACTGTGGGATTGTTGGGGAAGATGAATGGTGACGCCACAGATGACCTTGCCCTCAGCAATGGGCAGCTAGTGCAGAACCACAGCAACCCAGAGGAGCTGTTCAGCTTTGGGGCAAGCTGTAAGAGATAACCTTAGATAATGTGTTGTTTTTTAAACTAATAGAATTGAATAATAAGAATTTAAGGAAATAGTAATAATAAATAAATAAGGTATTTTTAGATAGAAATATAAATAATAAAAAGAAAATCTGGACAGATTCTACTAGAAATCTTCCTATATTGTGTAAATTTTTCACCAATAACAGTATGTATGTTTAATCAGGGTTTGTTTTTGTCTTACAGGGGCTGTAGAAAACACATCCGCTTTGTTTACATATGATTCCGAATACCTTCTGAACTCATATTTCTTCGCTCCAAGACATGATCCAAATTTTATGCCAGTATTTTCTGTCCCTGAGAATCCAGATGATCCGCTGAACACCCAGGCAGCTGAGATATGCACTGGAGAGGGATCTCAGTTCTGCAGGTGAGAAGAAAAGATGACAAAGAGTTTGGTTTAAAACACTAACAGAGCCAACGCAAAGTTTAAGTTAGAAAAACATCACCCATGAGGCTCCAAGCATCACTAGAATCTCTTTAATCTTGACCAAGTTGTTTTATAGTTACCAAGTGAGCAAACAATGAACTTCTTAAATCAGGTCTGGTCTTAGATGAGTTCCTGCTCCAACACAACTTATTTATTGCTCCATTACTTCACATCAACAAGACCCAGCATTTGATTCAGGTGTGTTGAACCTGGGAAAAATTAAAACATGCTATATACCAACCACTGGGGACTGACTTTGGAAACCACTATTGTGAATGATCTGTGCGTGCCACATTGCATTATTCATCTAACAAATGGCACTGAAGAGTCCTGTATAAATTAAGATTTTGAATCTTTGCAGTAATAAAGACACATACAAGTTATTTACCCCAGGTGAGATAGTAGCTCCTTTTAATATTTTAAAGAAGAACCTCAAATAATATGAGTCACAACATTTAATTTCTCTTTGGGGTCATTGAAGTATTGTGAATGAAATTTAAAAGTAAAGTTATTTGTACTGAGAACAAAACGCAATGGTTGTGTTTGAAAGAAGAAATGTCGTATGATTCTTCATGAGTGTTTTTTTTTACTGTAGATATGACATCCTGGTCGGTCGTAGCCCGTTAATAGGAAATGCCACAAGAGTTTCTTTCCAGAGTCACGTTTCTCTAGTGGATGATCTGAAGCCAGGTATGATGTTTTGAAAAACCTCAGAGATTTAAATGGTTTAGTTCCACCTTGGCGTCACATTGATGGTTTTTATTTCATGCAGTGATCTCCTGTGGATGGCTCCCACCACCTGCTAATGGGAAAAAGCAGGGAACCACCTACCTACAATGGGCTAAGGTCAAGTTTTCTTGTAATGACGGCTACAAACTTAGTGGATCAGAGGAACGCACATGCCAGAGTAACGGCAAATGGTCTGGAGAAGATGCAAGCTGCAGTGTTCCCAGTATGAAAAGCCAGTAAAAATAAAATGAATCAATAAACAATGAAACTTTGATTTTCACAAGTCAACAAATCAGTGTCTCCAAATGTGTCTGAGATTGATCTTGAGTTTGTCTCTCGGTGTATTCTCTTCCAATCAACATGTGTTTTATATGAACAGATTGCACCGTCCCTATGCTTGATTTCCTTGAATCAGAAACTTCTCAGAATTCAATCATGGAACAAAACATTGGAAATGAATCATTACTACATTCCTTTTCCATAATTTTGGTTGGGAAGCAATTGTTGATTGAATCCTTTATGAAATACAGTCACATTCACATTTTTGGGCTTCAGTGTAAACCTATTATATTCAATTCAGTCTTTCGTCCAGAGAAGAAATTCAAATCATTATGCAGTTCAGTAGGGGAACATAAAGGTTCCTGATCCTGGTTCTCTTGCTGTATGTTTTCCTCCCTTTTCTCTACCTCCAATTTATCCTGGTTACTTTGAATAAACAGGCTCTACTTCAACAAAATCTTTTTAAAAAAAGAAGAGATCTCATCAGCATAATTTGGGACCTATGGTTATGACAATTTGAAAATAGTGAGGGATATAACATCACAGGGATGTAACTAAAAAAAAACAGGAAAGCAGGAAATCCTTGTATGCCGATGATGTGATCCTGTATTTAAAAAAAAAAAAAGTCCTGCCAGTCTTCCTTACATAAAAATAAAGTATGTCGATAGTGTTCAATTGGCCATATTAATAGTTCAGACTCTGGTGTCTGTTTTTGTAAACTAGAAGTTAAAGTTAAATAATTCTGGAACCTGGTAAAATGAAGATCTTTCCATTTTTAGTATTTTCAGAGTGTGTGCTTTCTTTTTATATTGCCTGCATAAACTTGTCCACTGTTTTTCAGACACAAATATAACTCCATATTTTTTGTGTACTGTGGTTGTTATGCAGTGTATAAAAGTAGAACGTGTTAACGTTGACTAATATCACACCAAAGGTTTAGCAAGTATATTTCATTGAACAACAATCTGTAGCTTTTGAAGGGCTCTGCATCTTTAACTTAGCAATGGCCATCCAACAATTCAGGCCCGATATTGGTCTTGCTCAGGCTAAATAGGTAAATCTAGGATTATAGTTGTTCTGTGTCAAACCTAAAGAGGCATTTGATATGCTGTCATTATTTCAAATGTTGGCAAATTATATTTTTCATCCAGTTAGTAGACACAGTGCTCAGACACAACACTAGGTGGCTTCATGGTTGATCACTGCTGATCTTTAAAGTTTGATTTGTTTAATATTAGTGCAATAAAAAGTTGTAATTGAGGCGCTGGCGCTATGAGGAGTTACTTGCTGAAATAATTCAAATCCTTGTTGTTTTTCAGGTAACATTGCTGGAATAGTTGCTGGTTCGGTCATTGGAGCATTGACTCTGATTGTAATTATAACAACGATAATTCTCCACTCCAGAAAACAGAAAAGGTAATTGATTAAACTTTCTCGCATAAAAAACATAATACATCACATATTAAAATTTAAAGTCCACTAAGATTTTTTTTTACTTTTTGTTGTGGTTTCATATATTACCATTCCTTAATTTGCCTCACTTTCTGTTTCAGGAAAAGTTCAGATTCAGATGAAGAAAGAAGTAATACCTCCAAGCTCTAGTTCTAAATGCCATATTTTATCTGCATTGAAAATGTGCAGGTCTGAAAAATTTAAAAATGTACACCCGGAAGAAAACATTGATCATTCTCAGAAGGTACAGTACATGCAAGTTCTGTATAGTTTGTATTTGTGAGCAGAGAAATAAAAACAAGGTAAACTTTGAATTTAAGCCAATTTTTTTCACACAAAAATCTAACTTATCATTAATGCCCCTTGATTTTTAAAGAATGACTATGAATAAGATTGTGTTTTACTAATGCCTGTATTTTCAATATTGCATATACTGTAGTATATACTGTATTTAGTCTAGGTTTAAAAAAATCTGTAAAGCTATTATACTTACCTGTATGCCAGCGTTTTTCATCGTTAGTTAATTCCTCTCTACAACTTGACATAAAATGTTATTAGCAGTTCAGGACTAATAAACTTCTTCTGGCAACTGATAACTGAACATAATTTATGGACTAATTTATAATAATAATAATTTATGGTGTTTTATTCATGCACTATTTTGAGCATATGTGGACCATAAGCATATACGGGTGCATTTTTAACTGTGGATTTTGTAGGTACGTAACATTTTCGTATATGTAAATAATCTAAGCATATTTGCATTAAATTAAATCTGTTTTATATCAGCTTGACCTGTTTTTTGCCACCAAAACAGTTTTGACACATTAAAAAGCAAACATTTAAGGATTTTCTAGCATACCATGTTTTCATCAAAAGGTCCTCTATGAATCATGAAGACTGTAGAGCTGGGTCTTTGTTGATTCTTGCTTTTCTTTCATCTGAAGTATCACATTGAAATCTCTTCAGGAAACAAGAGGAAACACCGGACATCCTTGTATGCTGATGATATAATTCTCTATTTAGCAAACTTTGAGTCAGTCTTCCTAAATTTATGCATCAGACTGAAATATTTGGAGTGTCTTTTGACTTTGATTTGTAGACAGTATCCTGTTATTGTGTCTCCTACATTTGTCCAGAAGAAAGTGTTAACATTTTCTGAATTGCTCAGAGTCTCTCCCTGATTTCTTTGCATTTTGCACCTTTTCTCATGGCTAACTTCAAGCCAGAATCCCATTAAGCTGCTGATGTGTTTACAACTGGGCTGTTTACCTCTTTCATTGCTTACACTATTGGCAAAATTAGACCTGTCCTAAGCTGCTCAGTTTATTTATTTAAAAAAGGAACTAACCATTTATTTAAATTTTATTCTTAAGCAGAAAATACAAAACCCTTAAAAAATATGTTTAAGACCCTTAAAAAATATGTTTAAAATGACGACATAAAGACTTTTAAA
This sequence comes from Xiphophorus hellerii, assembly GCF_003331165.1. Classification (NCBI taxonomy): domain Eukaryota; kingdom Metazoa; phylum Chordata; class Actinopteri; order Cyprinodontiformes; family Poeciliidae; genus Xiphophorus; species Xiphophorus hellerii. Next base: position 15,037,691 of record NC_045679.1, read on the forward strand.
TAAGACGGAGCTTCAGCCCCTATAGGTTTTCAGTAAGAAATGCCAGAAAACAAAAGATTCTACTTAAACCTACAAAAAGTAACATATCAATCAAGTTTACTCAAACAATCAATCAGTCAAATTTATTTGTATAAAACATTTTAGCAACAAGGCATTTCAAAGGGTTTTACTTCACAAAAATACAAAGTCATAGAACATTGACGCGTTACATTTTGTCAAATGCCAAATTTACACATCAGAATGTTTATTAATGTTTCACTCAACTTAATTCAAGTATTTTTGTATGGTTTTTACACATGAATATTTAGTTTCAATGTTTAACAATTTATTCGCTCGTGTTGAAAGCCTGTACTACACTGCTTTAAATCAAAAACAGTACACTACACAAACATAAATGTTTGGTCAAAATAAATTTTAAAAAGATTTGAACTTCATCTACACTTTGCTTCACTGAATGTGTTTACCAGATAAGTACTCACCATTTATCTGGCCTAACCTTTGAGCATAACTGAGAAAGCTTCAGATATTAAGTCACTAATAAATACCTCCCTCTCCAAAGGCATGATTTTCCCTGCAGATGCTTACTTCATAACTTCAACAACTTGTCGCCCACAAAGATGCGACTGTGAAATTCCTCACTGCCATCTGAATTCACCAATCCCTTCATCCATCACTTTGTCCGGGCTGTGAACACAACATGTGTTTGGGTTTTCCTTGACTAAAAGAGATTATCCAGAGATAATCTTATTTTGTTGTTTTTAGCTCAGTGTTTAGTTTAGTGACTGGAAGTAACTTGTTTGTTTACTGTGTGACTTTAAATGAGCCGTTGTTCCCTCACATAACAGACTGCAGTGGTTTCTGTGGACAAAGAGCACCAGTATGTGACAAGACTGCAGAGGCCAGAGCTGAATAAACAGGCTTCTTGCTGCTTCCAGCAAGAGTCAAGAGTTATAAATACAAATAATTAGCATTGTTCGTTCCACCTACCGGGGCAACAGAGGAGCATCACCTAGACTCATCATATATCAAGTCATTCTCATGTCTTACATCACACTTTCTGCTGTGCAAGTGCTACATTGAGTCAGCTAGATATATAAAGTGTGTGTGTTCAGCACTGCATACCTCAGAGTAGCTTTCCTCCTCAGACCTCCTCCTCACTTGTTGTCACATGTGAGCAATAAACTACAGCTGCTCTATTGTTTTGTCAGCGTTGGAGCTACAGGAGCTGTCGAGGTTATCTTCAAGGACATGGCTGAGCAAAACAAACTTTTACCTCGTCCCATCTTCCGTAGAGATGTGACCTGGGAACCCTTCCCGAACTGGACCCAGCCAAGCCGCATCTTTGCTCAAGACTTTGGGCTACCTCCTTTCCTGGAGCCCGGTGACATCGATTGGCTTGACTGGGCAAAGAAGAGGCTCGCTTCTTTCACCTGGCCGGGGTACATTCAGTCCCCTCTTCTGCCTCCATTGACCAGTCACCGTGGTGAACAGGACATACCACGGGTAACGTGTGGTGTGTCAGAGATCCAAACTGGGCAGAACTGCTGGAAAATCACCCTAGATGTCAATCACTTCACACCAGAGGAGATAACAATCACAACCAAGGACGGGTACTTGCAAATATCAGGTAAAGTATTGCTTTATTTAAAAATACATTTCTGAATAAATCTTTGCTAAAATTGCAATAAAATATTATTCTTAAACATTGATATTCTTTGAAAAATTGGTTTGTTGTCAAGGAACTCATGAAGAGAGGCAGGATAAGCATGGAGTGGTCTCAAGGTGCTTCAGTCGTAAATACAAGTAAGTTGTCTGACAGTATAATCCATTTCACACATTATACTGATTATTAGACCTGTTCATGAAACACAGTTGTTGACAAATGAACTATAAAAATCAAGTTAAAGAAGCAGGCAAAAACGAGAAAGGAGTATCAACAACTCAATAGGCTTTATATCTTTATATGTCAATAACATGCAACAAATCTTTCTTTCATTAACTTTCCTCTCAGAAACAAACTGTGTGGTTGAATAAAAATTATTTGAAATCTAAATCTCTACTTGGATATGACTCAGATGATGCAAAGTATATAACAGACATAAAAAAACAAACTATTGCTGCATTTTGTTTGGTTTCACTCAACAAAACAACCTCAAATGTGAAGCACTTCTGTTTGTTATATACTGACAAACTGTATCTGTTTAAGGTTGCCACAGGGGGCAGATTTGCAGCACATCAGTTCGGCGCTGTCTGATGGAGTCCTGTCTGTAGAGGCTCCCGTCTCTGGCACATCTGTCAGCAACACATACAGTGAGATTGTTGTTCCAGTTCAGATCAAACAGACAGAAGATGGAGAGAAGTGAGCTAAAGACTCGGCTGTGTAATAAAAGAAAAAATAAATCAATCAGCGTCAATCTTTTAATATGATTATTTACTAAGTTTGCATGTTTTAAATATTGTAACGTAAAAAGCATCTAGACTATTTTAACATTTTTGTTTTTAAAATTGAAGAACTTAACCTAAATCTTTCCTCTTTCAAGCAAAAAAAGAATTTAGTTTAGTTTTCTGACTTCTTTAGCAAAATTTGGGGTGAATAATCATCAAAATGCTACTTTGATATAAAATAATCTACAAATGTAATAATAAAACGCTTCTGGCATCTAAATAAAATAAAAAAAGATTTTTTTTTATAACTGTGGTTCAGTGTGTTTGCATTTTCTGTATTTTGGGGTTTTTGCAAATAGGTCAACACCGACATCTAGTGGTCAGACCGAATACTACATCCAAGTGGTTCAAAAGCAAGAAAAGCGGAGGCTTCTGTTTAAAAGTTGTTTAGAAATACTATTTCATTGATCAGCACAAAATTAAAAGGCTTTCACACAACCTTTGCAACCATCTAAGGGAAGTTATCAAGCTTTCAGTCATCTGTGGTAACTGATATGTGCGGTATAATTCTACTATTATTAGTTTTGGTTTCCTACCATAAATGCTAACCATTTACACCAATCAGTCATAAAATTGTGATCACTTACAGGTAAAGTCAATAACATTGATTATCTCTTCATCATGGCTCATGTTATTGGATGAGATATCGGCAGCATGTCAACATTTTCCCTCAGAACTGAGTTGCTAGACAATCATAATAATGAGAAAGTGGAAGCATTTGATTGAGACTGGTAAAGGCCAAATTGTCAGTCAGTCTGGCCTCTTTTAGCAGGGTTATGCACCCTGCTACAAAACAAAAACAGCCCAGGAATGGTTTGTTAAGCACCACAAGCATGAGGTGATAAAAAGAGCAGCAACTTCAGATCACAGTCAGTAAATCATCCATGCAAGGTGCTGTACAAGAAAATGGTAAGATCCATGCAGGATGCACCGCAGAACTTAAAGGATCTATTGGCAACATCTGGAAACCAGACATCACAATGCATCCTTGGGTTTCTGGTCCAGTCCATTCCTCAACTGCTCAAGGTTTTGGCTGAAAAAGGTGCACATTTACGCCTTTATGTGGTAATAATATTATGCCTGATTACTGCACAGTAAATTCAGACTCTCAACATGTCACTGGACAGGAGGAGATAAAGTAAGAGGGCTGTCCTGCCCCCTTATGGTAGCTTAAGGACATAGCGACATACATCAGGAATGGCATGTCAATAAAGCGAAGCAGAAGAAACAAATGTTTAAAAAGTGGCAGTTGCACCGTCACATCAGAGGTCAGAGATTAAAACAACACAGCCAAATTCAATTCCACTTGTTATTCTCTTATACATACATGCTAGTGTTAGCATTGCTGCACAGCTAACTGTTACAGGATGTTAGAATACTCATTACTTCACAATCTATGGGACTGTTTATGATCTGGTTATTAATTTGTGTTATGAGCAATTGAGTAACTTCAATGACAATGATCATGGTGAAAACATTTATGTTGCCAGTGTTTGTAACATTCAAATTGATGAAAGCAAAGGTAGAAAAGTTTTGTGTCAGTATTATTCAGACATGTTGTAAGAAGTCAGATCTAGTTTATTCTATTTTTTTCTTCATAATACAGTAATCAGACAGCATTTGAAGCTCCATATAATCCAATTTGATCTTTAAGAAAAACAATGTTACATCATAATAAAGGTATGTAAGCTGTAAAAAAAAATGTTTTATATTGTAAATCCCTTACATCATGGAACATCATTCGTCTCATATTACAGATGTCTTAAAAGATGATAGTTAAAAAAAGGAAGAAAAGAAAAATTGCATCCCTTTAGAAATTACCTCAGCCTTGTTGAGATGTGCCTCTACTGTTGTGTCTCTTTAAAGGAAGGGGGAGTGTAGGAAAGGGACAGAGGAAAGAGATGAATAGAAGGCACCAGAACCACCTACCATGACCAAGTGCGCTGTAAATGTAGGGCAGAAATTCGAGTGGAGTACAAGCGGATCATTGAACGACACATTCGTGGAAAAATCATGTTTGGATGTGCCTTATCAGAATCAAGTGTTTTTCAACATGGTACCACATTCGATCACAGGAAGACAGGGAAACCATTTTTTCTCCCAAATATCTCCTGCATTTTGAAACGGAAAAGAAGAGAGTCAGGAAGACACATTACTGAGGTATCTTTCTGATTATCCATGGTAGGCTTTGTATAATTCGCCTTCATCCAGCGGAGCCGTTTAATTCCTCCTGTTTTCCAAGAGGAGGACGCCAGAGAGCGAACGACTACATCCAGAGGCTGCTCCTTTCGGTGTTGCCTGCAATTGGTTTGGCAATGCCCTTTTCTCTCATAGGAAGGACTTGCACGCAGTAGCCGGGGAGCAAGCAGGGGAAAGGATGCATTTAACGCTGGATGCGTGCTGCTTTCGGGGAGATTCGGCACTGACAGCAGCTCCAGCGGGAAAAACGAGCGCGGAGGGCCTGGGAAGCACCCAGCCCCACTATCTCCTCCTTTTCCTCCCCCCTGCAGGACCATGCTTGCGTGAGGGATGAGGCCGTGCACAGGGACGCCAGGCCAGAGCTGCGGCCTACATCTAACCAGAGTCGGTCTCTCGACTGCCAGATCTGTGAACACATCACCACCATCAAATCAGCACCTTTGGTACGCTGCGCGCCCGAGTTCCGCCGTTTGCATGAAAATACGCGCGCGCGCGTGCACGGGCGCGCGCAAGTGTCTGTGTTCTCAGCTGTACAGCTGTAGTCATGGCAACCAGATCCAGTTAATGGATGTCATTCCCCCCCCCATCTTTAGTTTCCACTCTGCCTGCGCTTTTATGTGTGTGGATTGCGTTTGTAAGGACAAATGTCAGCCAGATGCCTTCAGTTCCAGCCGTCTTGGTTTTTATTATAAAATGTGAAAGGTGTCATTAAAGATATTCCTATTATTCTGATTGGAGAGAGGTGTCTTGATCAGCCTTTTGTCAAATATTTTTTGTTCATTGTGCTAGCTTTTCGTCAAACCTGGCATTAAAGAGAAAATACTGCAACAAAATTTGATCCTGATCAACAGAGCTGACACTTTTTATGGGCTTTGATGTGATTTACCCGCACAAAGTGGCACGTCATTGTGAAACGGAGGGAAAATTTAACTTCCCCCCCACCCCTCAAAAAAGCTCTGATGTGCCGAGCTTTATATGACTATAAGCTGAGATTTTTAAGGATTTTTTTATTTTTATTTTTTGACGGTCAATTTTAGAAGAACTCCCACCATTCCTCAATTTGATTTATATAGCTCTGCTTGATGGTTCAGAGTTGTTTTCCACCAAGATCAACGTGGATTTTGCTCCTTTAATGTTCTCATTAGTTCTGACCAACTTCCCTGTTCCTGCCAAAGAACATTTCCCCACACCATGATGCTGCCACCACCATGTCACTGTGGGGGTGGTCTGTTCAGGGTTATTGTTTCATATGTTTGCTTTGTTTCTAAGAAGTCCACCCTTTAAGCTGGACTTCTTATGCAGTTGTGCTAGTTGTTGTTCCTATTGTTGGACGAAGAACTGAACAGCACGCCTTTAGATGGGATATAGTTTTGTTATCTACTTCTGCTTTAAACTACTCAACACTGCTACCCCTGATCTGTATGATGTGCTCCCTTGTCTTTATGATGCAGTTTGTTCACTAATCTTCTCTAACAAAACCGAGGCCTTCACAGAACAGCTTTATTTATGAGGGTTAAATTACACACAGGATGATCCTGTCTATAGGGCATTCAGAAGGTCATAGGTTGAACTGGACATTATTTGGGAGCGGAAGGGTAAAGGGGACTGAGCCACACTTTTCAGATTCCTTTTTTTACACTTAAATTTTTGAACATAACCATTTTACTTTCAGTTGTGTGGATGTAACTCTGTGACAATAAGCAGAAAAGCTGTAAGAAGATGTAAACACACTGACTGAATCCCACGATTAGTGAGGTTTGAAAAAGGCCCAAGTACAGAGACCGACTGTGGCACAATGAGAATTTTAATAATGAGACAGCAAGAAGACTTACAAAAGTCAGAGAAACACGTGGGGACTGGAGAACAATAATGGTAAAAGGAGAATAAAAATAAAATAAAAAAAATCCAGAAACTTAAACACAGGGGAGTGTGATTGTAGACAAGAGGCTGATTACTAACAGGGTGTAGCTGGGAGAGGAAGAGAAAATGAATAATTAACACTAGGGGCAGAACTGAGACTCAAAGAAACTACAAAGCCGTACAAAAAGAATGATACTGATCTAAGAGGGCTATATGCAAAATCACAAGAATAGTTGCAGAAACTGTAATTCTATATAATGGACAGATACAGAAATACATTTCAAACAACAATGAATGCAGGAACCAGAATAGGGCATTGCAAAAACATGTTAAGCAACAACAAGGAACAGAAACATAATCAACCCCAAAACCAAACACCAAGAAGCTTAACGCAGAAAGAGAAAACTAAAAATAAACACAAAAATCACAACAAGACAAATGCTCTAGGCTCAAGAAAATCCCACACACTTACTTAAAGACTTAATCGAAAGTATAACTCTGCAAAAGCTGTTTTAAAAGGTCGCTGCACATTGCTCAGTCAGGGTAATGAAGCCACGTCAACCATGTTCTTTGTCGAAACACCAAGATTTTCATCTAGTGGTAATGATGTCCAGTTAAGCAGCTCATAAAGTTTGTAATGGTGAGTCCTTGCTTTTGCACCTGTTATAAATCACATAACAGCATTATAAACTATATCTACTTTTTGAAAAGACCATGCAGTTTCATTATTATAAATTACATCATCAATGTCTAATAACCTAAAGTAACCTGTGTGCACAAGTGTGCAAAACTTTAAACTGATACTTTGTTGAAGCAGATTTTAATTCACCTTCAACTTTGAGTCTTCTTTAGGTCACGACTGATATCAACTACAATGAAATTAACCTAAATAAAAGTTCAGCTGTCCTAGTAAGATTATTTGCATCTTTTAACTATTTATAAAGTATCAGAATTATGTAATTTTACTCCTGATTTTGTATCAATCAGGAGAAGGATAGAAATGGCACAATGTAGAGTGTCCTGTACAACTGGTCAGATAAAACATTGCAAAAACTGGACATTCTCTTTAAGCTGATGAAAAAACAAAAGGGAAACTAGACATGGAGGCCGAGAAAGGAATGTTTTTGAGTGATGTAGCCAGAGATCAGAGCTAAATTTGACAGAAAATATATGGAACCACATAAGGAAGAGAATTCCTCATAATCTTGCAGCTAGAGTGGGCAATGCTGGTTAAAATGATGATTAAAACCCATTAAAGTCAGCTGAAACACTGACTTCTTTTAAATCTCAACTAAAAACCCACCTGTTTAGAATTGTATTTGAAATGTAATCAATTACAAATTTATTGATGGAACTTGACTTAATGCTTTGTTTTTGATTCTATGTTGCATTGTGTTTCTGTGTTTGTAATGATGTAAAGCACTTTGAAATGCCTTGCTGCTGAAATGTGCTATACCAATAAAATTTGATTGATTGATTGATTAAATAAGACTGAAAGCTGAGGTTGAATCAAAGCTTCCAGAGAGTATTAGTTTAAGGTTTTACACACTTATGCAACTACTTTATGGTTCACTTCTCTTTATTTTGTTAGGTGAATGTGACGGCAATGTTTGAAAGTTTTTATTTTGCCTTTGCTTTCGCCTGCTCAGCTTCTTTCCCTTCCTGCGTTCTCCTGTCCAGGGCATCAAGTAGATCCAGGAGCATGAGCAGGACTTTGAGCTGCGGGAGCAGATGTCTGGGTATAAGCGCATGCGGCGACAGCACCAGAAGCAGCTGATCGCCCTGGAGAACAGGCTAAAGGCCGAGATGGATGAGCACATGCTCAGGCTGCAGAAGGAATTAGAAACTCATGCGAACAACACTTACATTGAACTGGAACGGCTGGCCAAACGCCACGTTGCTCAAACGGATAAAGAGGTATAAACAGCAGCTAGTTATGAATGAGCAGGAGACTAAGGAGGGATTTAAGTCTCATTTGTGTCTATAGAAACGTGAGCATGTTCAGGATGGAGTGATTATTTCACTGTCTGTTCACAGATGAAATCAGTTGCAGCAGAGGAGAGGAGAATACAGCAACAGATTGTTGCTCAGCAAAAGAAAGAGCTGACTGGTTTCTTGGAGAGCCAGAAGAAGGAATACAGGCTTTGCAAAGACAAGATCAAGGATGTAACTATCACCAGCAGATACGTTCGTGCGTGAATTCTGCTGAAGACATCTTCAGCATCTCCAACCTTCGATCCTGTTTGTGCTTTGTTGCAGGAGATGAGTGAGGATACTTGTGCAACCAAGGAAGAGAAACAGGAACGACTGTCCAGGTACAAAGAAACAATGCAGCACTCCCAGGCTGAGGAGGAAGCTCACCTGCTGGCCCAGCAGAGGCTGGTCTATGACCGCAGCTGCCGGGCCCTCAAACGCAGGAGTCTGATCAGGCGGCACGAGTTTGAACAGGAGCAGCTAAGAGAGGTAATGGGATTTTCTGTCATTGAGCATCACTCAGCATTCAGGCTGTGAAGGCTGCCGCCGGTTTAGGGGAAATATCTTCTGTTTTCTGAGAAATTGTGACAAAATTCCAAGAAATAATCACATGAAGCTGTTTCTTGGTAATTTGTTTAACTTTTGCATTCATTTTAATGTGGTACACAAGATAAGATTTCTCTGTTACCTTTCACATGTTATTCTTTGCAACTTGAGTATTATGACTACTTTAAAGTGTCTGGGAAAATTCTTTATTTCCTTTAAAAACCTTAAAAACAGATAGCTATCTTGGTAAACCTGCTAAAAAATTCCTGCAATAAATTTCTGCTCTCAATTCTTTTTGTTAAAATCATCAAATATTCACCATGTATCTTTTGTGAGATTCAGGAGGAAAGAACGGTTTGTCATGAAAACCTTGTGCATTTAGTTTGGCTTGGCGTAAAATAGCACATCACCAGCATAGATTAAAAACACAAAAGTGTAAGAAGCAAAAACATACAATTTATGTTTCAGATGTCAAATTTTGTCATCTTGTCAATGGGGCTTGTCAGACTGAAAACTAATGGCTATAAAATGTAATGTTGGGAATAAATACATGAATAAATAAGTACATAAGACATAAAAAATGCAAAACTGCTCTGAAACATCGTGTTGCAGGAGCTGAACAAAAAGAGGACACAGAAGGAGATGGAACATGCCATGATGATCCGGCAGGATGAGTCCACCCAGGACCTGGAGTACCGGCAGCTACAGATGCTGCAGAAGCTGCGTGTGGAGCTCCTGAGGCTGCAGCACCAGACCGAGCTGGAAAACCAGGAGGAGTACAACAGCCGACGACAGACAGAACTGCACAGAAAACACACTCTGGAGCAGCGGCAGCAGCCCAGAAACCTCAAGGTGTTGGAGAAATCCTGCTTAGTTCTTTATTGTTTATTTAAACTTCATTGCTAATTGGGATTTATGTCTTCCTTACCTTTTCACAGACCCTGGAGATGCAGATCAAAAAACAGTTTCAGGATACTTGCAAGGTGCAGAACAAGCAGTACAAGGCTCTTAGGAACCATCAGCTGGAAGTGTCTAACAAAGGCGACCACAAAACTATCCTGAAGAACCTGAAGGAGGAGCAGACTCGGAAACTGGCTATACTGGCTGAGCAGTACGAACAGAGCATCAACGATTTGATGGCCTCACAAGCGGTACGTCGTATTGTCATTTCAAAAGCATCATTATTCTTCATCTTTTGGATAGTTGTTTGATAGCAGAATCTTGACAATACATAACGTGGACACCAACATTTCCCGTTTCTCACTTTTTTCCCCCCAATCGTTTAATTTTCCAGATGCGACTAGAAGCAGAGCAGGAAGGTGAGATCCAAGCTCTGAAACAGCAGCTGAAGCAAGAGATGGAGCTCCTGGACGCCTACCAGAAAAAAACCAAGTCCCAAATGGAGACCCAACACGAGCGAGAGCTCCAGAAACTTGAGCAGAAGGTTTCCATTCGGAGAGCACACCTTGAACAGAAGGTAAAATCAGAGCATAAAATACTTCACGAGACGATAGCTGCTGATACTACATTATCAGTGGAGCATATATTATCTGATTAATAACTTTATTATTCAGATACTCTAATCCAGGGGTGTCAAACTCAATTTCACCAAGGGCCACTTCAGCATATTGGCCATCCTCAATGGGCCACATTGACGGTATAAATCAGGAATGCCCAAGTGCAGCCCTCCAGACTGCAACTTTTAGATGCGTCCCTGCTAAAACATACCCCAGACAAAAAGTTGACTTCCCTCATTAGCAGTAACTCAGTTCTGTAGAAACCTATGAATGAGTCAATGATCCAGGTGTGTTAGAGAAGGAACGCATCTAAAGTTGCAGAGTGATAGGTCTGGAAAACTAGACTTGGGCAACCCTAGCATAAATGTATGAAAATACAATGTTAAAAATAAATTAAACAACACCTCATATTGTTAAATAACTGATTTTATGTATTCAAGTTTTAAATATTACATTTGAGTTTGCATGGATGTAAAATTACTGCTCAGTTTAAAAATTACAATATTTTTAAACTGAGCAGTTTAAAAATATGCTCAGCTAAACTTCGCTCTTTAGCTTGTTAGCTTGTTGATGTTTCAGTTTTATTCGCTGGGAAAATTATTCTTTGTCTGCTTTAAAGATAAGCAGACAAAGAATAAAAACAAGTTTTGATATTAACTCTCAACTTCATTGACAAAACTTTTTCGTTATTTATTACACAACGAACATGTAAGATAAGATAAGATAAGATAAATCTTTATTGTCATTGTCACAAGGACAACGAAATTCAAAGGGTGCCATCAGTCGGTGCACATGCCCAAAAACAAAAAATAACTCTCACAATTCACACACAACGCAAGAATCAACAAACTGGCAAAAAAAAAAAAAAAGTAAGAACAGATTGATTGCATTGCACAGATTGATTGTAAGATTTTTGATTGCATTTAGTTTTGTTATTGCTAAATGTATTTCACATAAGAACAAAACAATGAGGTGATGTTGCCTGTCCTTGAACACAATGCCGATCCCTCTTCACCCTGTTACCAACTCACACACATCCTCATTGTAACCTTAGCCTCCTTATTGGACCTTAGCTCTGCATAAAATGCCACTGAGGTTTGCAGGCATTAAAAAAAAGGAATGAGCAATACTTTTTCCACAGTTAAGTTATAAAGAAGATCATTTCTTCAGGTTTACAACTGTTAGAAAAAACATAGCTTTTAAAACATCCGAATAATTAATGACACAGTTTAATACGTTAATAGAATTGGATCTAGGAAACAGGAACCACCCAAAAGAAAGTCAAGGGGGAGTCATAAGAAAAAATATTCAATGTGACCATAAATTTAAAAAGTTGCTGTGTCAGCCTAGCTGTTAGGTATTTGGAAAGTCTCAAGCAATTTGCAAACTGATTCAAAGACATGTCTGTCGAGACAAAACACAGTGTCTGGCTTCTATGACATATTAAGGTAACACTTTATTTGACGGATTGTGAATAAGACTGTCATGATACCGTCATAAACATGACATAACACCTGACATGAACATGAGTAAGTCTTCATGAATATTTATGACTGGTGTCATAAAGTATTACTGATTAAACTTTAGCTTTAGTAACATAAAGCTAAGGTTTAATCAGTAATACTTTATGACAAATTTATGTCAGATCATGATTTCTTGGTTAATGACAAGTTGTCATAACAAAGACATTTTGAATAATGTCAACTTTGTATTAAAAGTGTCATGATTTACCGAATGACACTTTATGACAGCAGTCATAAATATTCATGAAGACTTACTCATGTTCATGTCAGGTGTTATGTCATGTTTATGACGGTATCATAACAGTCTTATTCACAACCCGTCAAATAAAGTGTTACCCATATTAATTGTGAAATGTATAAACTGCCCTTTTATTATATTTTATTGATATTTTAGAAAGTCTTCTTTCTTGAGATGTAACAACAATCAAAAATGTGGTGATTAATTGAAATTAATTCACACTTGGTTGTGTGACCAGTTTTTTTTTATGTTATTTGCTATTCAAGCCAGAGTTACCTTGTAAGAAAGAAAAAAGTAGTTTTCATGCAATATAACATCTGTTTATATAATTTTTAGTGAGAATTAAGATCGTTTCAGGTATCAGACAGGCTTGTGGTTTCAGACAGAAGAGAGACCATGGGTTGGCACTGTGCAGGATAGTGTGCACAGCTCTCCATTGCTGCAATAATTACCTGCTTTAAGACTCTGGTGGTAAGGATTTCCAGATTCAGGAACTTATTGTTTGTTCCAATGTTTTGTTTTTATTAATGGAAATTGTGTTTAGTTGAACAATGTGGGGAGAAATGGTGTGAAACTGTCAGCAGGACATATTTATAAAACCATTCTTCAATATAAAGTGCTGTCAATTCAGGATTTGCTAATCAGTATTTAGAAACCTAACAAGCCAACACCCTACCCCGAGTTTTAAAAGCACTCCGTGGCCAGGCTAGTTAGCATGTAGACAAAGCATGCCTTCTGGTCCTCTTCAGCTTTGTTACTCTGTATGTACAGACATCACTACTCAAATTTCTTCAACAGCTGTCATCAAAATAGCTAACATTAACTTTCCAATTACTGTTTTTAGTAGGTAAGGTGAAATTCATCCTCACAACTTGTGTTTACTTTCACAGAGCAATATTAATAATTTTGTAGCATACATGCTCACTATAGTGTATTGTGCCTCATGAGAATGGTGTTTTTGTCAAGAAAATAGTTTAACATCATTGTGTCTTTTAAACTCACCAAATTTAATCCCCAGATTTTGGGCTAAAGTAATCTTTTAGTTCATTTAGTTTCTTCTGATTGAATATATAATAAAATTTTGGAGGGGTTTAGCCACTCTGGACTTGAATTAAAAAGAACTAGAGATTGATAGCAAGGAGGCCTTCCAACTTTCAACACTTGGAGCTCATCACCAAAGATAAGTTGTCAAAATAGTAATAGAAATATATATAAAAAAGTGATTTGGAATCGTGAGAAGAACTTGATTGCTGCATTGCCATGAAATATGTCTTTCATGAATTAGATTGAGATATGCTATGAAAATAAAAAGAGAAATGATTTATTTCAAAATTAGTACCCCTTTTCTGATAGATTTCCGTCTCATTTTCAATCAGAAACAGACTTTTCAATGAAATAAAAGATGATTTTAACTCTTAATCTGCCAGGAGCATGAATATTTTCAATTCCATCTGCATCTGTTGTGCTGATTACAGATTGAAGAGGAACTGGCTGCCCTTCAGAAAGAGCGAACTGAAAGGATCAAGCACCTGTTGGAGCGCCAGGACAGAGAACTCTGCGCTTTTGACTCGGAGAGTCGGAGCCTCGGTTTTGGAAGCCTTGGATCTCTGGACTTCCCCAAAGAAGACAACAGATGAAAACGGATCTTATCTTTTTAAAGGACAACATATTGGTGCCCTTCTCATATCCACTCGGCCGTTTTTCTGCATCCACGATGACAAAACTGGATAACTTTCTCCGCTACTCTTCTTCTCTTTCTCTCTCTCTCTCACACTTCAGATATTGCATCGTCGAACAAGAGGATGTTTTGCTTTTGCTGTGACATTCGGAGGGAGAAAGCAAAACAGAAGAATCCTTAAACACGTCCGCTAACGAGCAAACTTAGTGTAACTCAATGTGTTCAGAAAACAGACTCTTTCCTCCATGCCATCTCCTCTTCTTTGGTATGAATTGAATAAATCAGGAAATTTTAGTAAAATGGGCACTTTGATATGTTCAATTAGAAACCCATCATGTTCATGATGCTTAATGTGTGTGTTACATGGAGGGACATTGTGGAATGTGAACTACGGACTCCCCCGTGGTGTTAAGCTGCTTTTATTTCTTTTTTATCATTATTTGATTTTTGCTGTATTTATTTAATTTAAATCTTTGAATGTGAATATTACTGTACGGGGGGTCACTAGGGGTTTTCTCTTATTTATTTTTTTTTTTTTACAGGATTCCTTTCTCCTACTGGTCACATATCCAACATATGCTTACTCAGTATACTGTGTTCCCTTACTTTTCTACCAGATTTTATTTATCAGTATGTAGAATCAATTGGCATCAACTCAATCGACCCGTTTAATCCTCTCACAACTCAAGATCCCACTCGCTCAAACTGCTTATTATTGCATGCACTTTAAGGACAAATTCAGGTTGTGAAGTGAAGCATGAATCTGTCAGAGATTTTAGCTGTTTGTAAATAACTGGTCATAGCATATGTTTTTTTTCTTGTTTTTTTATTTTTCTTTTAAGCCTATCAATACTAGACATAAGCGCCATATTTGATATGATGTTGTTTTTTTTCACAAATGCCTTTATTTGAGTTGTGCCTGAAGCAGGTTTGCGTTAGGTGTTTGTAATATCAACATTTTAAATTACTTATGACGGCACTTTTTCTTTTTCTTTTTTGTCTTTTTTTTTGTTGGGTTTGTCTAAACTTGTGAATCATTTAATTGTTCACTAATCTTGTAAAGGAAAAATGGTGAGATCTGTGCTGTATAATTTTTGATATGAATATTTGTACATGAAAACATAGCTAGAATATACAGAGACACTGGTCTATTACTGATAACAGAGGTTAACGATAAAGATTTTGCTTCTTTTTTTATAACGTCAAGAAATGGTCACACAATAGTTCAGTATATTGCTAAGTCAGACCATTAGACTTTCAGATTGTATAAATGCTGGTGAATGGAACCACAGACTTCTTGTTATTTTCCCTGTGATGATCTTTTAGAGATCAGAGACTCTGCAGACAATGCGGGGCTGGACTGCATTCAAACGATTCGCGTCTGAGGAGTTCAATATTTTCCACCATGTTCATTATAGTCATTGAACAGGTTGCACAATTGTTCCATTCATGGTGAATGGAAAGATAATTTTCGGTGCTTAATTTCTAATGTCACCTTTAGCCTTGTTGTCTTTATTTTATTTTATTTTTTTTAGTTTCTCTTGTTTTTTCGGAGAACGATTGAGTTTCACAAACTGTTCGTAAGCATTTTGCAACCCCCTCTGAGTAAAAACATAACAGGTTTTTCAAAGACTCGTGACCTATTTGAAGCCCCAATGCAGTGAATTTCTCAAATAATGAACTATATGTATGAAGAAAAAAAAAAAAATGCTACTTCATCATGGGTCACTTTTTAAACATGGTCAAAAGTGTTGATCTTGAATGCAACACTTTTCTGTTCAACAGTGTCTTTTGAGTTTTCTTTCTCTCCACAGCAGAAGCTTGTATTAGTTCCTCACAAGGGGGGCTGGAAAGCTGGAAGATGTCCCCAAAATTCACAAAGTATTTCAACAGGAGGAATCTAATAACACTCAAGTTTCTGGTGGCAATAGAACCTGACTGCTCTCGTCCAACTCGACTGAGTTCTGAAGTTGGAACGGCGAAGCTCGATTTTTCATGAACTTTCTGAAATTTAATGAAGCTGTGTCTCATATGCAGTAAAGCCTTTCTTTGTCGTCTGGTCGTGTATCAGCTGAAGCTTTGTGGACAAATGGTTTCATAGAGAAAAAGTGCTTTTGAGGTGCTCGAGTATGTTTGCCTGAGAGCTTCAGAACAACAGACCTTACAATTTGTGTACATTTTAGGTTATTAGAAAGATGTATTTAGTTAGAATAAAGGGGGCTTTCCTAAAGAATTTTATTCACCATTTCCTGTGCAGTTCGAAGACAAAATAAAAGAGATTTTGTTGAAAACAAAAATCGTCTTGACACTCAACATCCTGCTTCTTGACACAGAGAAATCCTTGGTGTGTGTGGTTTAATTTCTTAGCAATGTCTCTTTTATGTGGTGTGAAACTTCACAAGTTTTCTTTTGTTTGGTGGGAAATGACCGCCATGACCTACATTGATTCGTTTGCTGTTTTCTATATTTAACAAGCATACAGTAAATGCGGGTCAGAAATAGCCAAAATAATCAGAAACATAAAAATGGGAACAAGAGGTGAGAGAGAACTTGACCTGCAGAGGCTTACTTTCATGTCAGTGAGATGTTGCTGCATTCAAATGCCAAATAAGAGTTTCTTTTGACACAGTGGCAGGAATTTTACTATAGTTTCTTTGAACTGCCAGCCTCTGAGACAGACATCTGCAGCAGTCGCCCACCTCAGCACCACCACCCCACTTTTATAACCCTGGGGCAACTGGAAAGCCCCGTGGGATGGCATGAAGAGCGGTGAGACTTTACCTGAAGTGGTGTTGACACGGTTGTGGTGCATCGAGTTTCCCTGCCTATTCTCAGGTAGTCGGTGGTTTGGCAACTAAAGCATGCCTTCCTGTGCTGAAAATGCTTTCAAAAGTCATGGAGGTCATGTCAGATCACAACAAGCTGTTTCACTTTCACTGCAGTCGTTGCAAAGGGGAGCTGGGCTACATGATGCACACACACACACACACACACCCCTACCCCCATGCACACACACTAACCAACTTACTTGAATTGTTTCAAGTAATTCAATTAAGTTTATCCAACTTAATTTATTGAGTTGGTTTAACTTGACAAATTTAAGTCAGTCTTACTCAAATCATTTAGTTTATTTATTATTAAAGAAAGACATAAACTAATAAAGGATCTTTCTTTTTAAAAGTGTTTTTGGACTCAGACGACCTTTGAGAGTAGTTGGACAGGAAAGTGGGGGAAGACATGCAGCTAAGATCATCAGGCCGGGAATCAAACCTGTGACGTCTGTGTCGAGGACTAAGGCTTCCTTATGTGGGTTGTTATCTACCCCTTCACCACCACAGCAAGTTGTCATCACTAGACCAAAAGAATTAAATGAGATTAATATAAATCCATAAAATGAACTACAGCTCAAATACATTTTTTAAAGTGCATGGGGTCTCAAACTCCAGTCCTTGAGGGCCGCTGTCCTGCAGTTTTTAGATGTGCCACAGGTACAAAAGCGCTGGATTGAAATGGCTTAATTACCTCCTCCTTGTGTAGATCAGTTCTCCAGAGCCTTAATGACCTAATTATTCTATTCAGGTGTGGTGCAGCAGAGGCACATCTAAAAGTTGCAGGACAGCGGCCCTCGAGGACTGGAGTTTGACACCCCTGTGACTTAAATAAATAAGCAAGCTTTGGAAACCAATATCCACTTCAAATCTGTGAAGTGGAGGGAAAAAGGTACCTAGTTTAAACTCCTTTTCACTGTTAACCTTAAATAAAATCCACAATTTACTCTCAGGAATTACTCGTTGGTAATTAGACTAGTTTATTCTGAGGTTAATACAGTTGTCCTGCGAGTGACATGTTCGGATTTAACCTTCTGACCCACATGCAGAATCAACAAGTCCAAGTAATGAATAGGTTTTATTTTCTTTCAAAGGAACAAACAATTGACAGGTTTCCTTGACGTTTCTGGGAGCGGTTAGTGTCACGCAATCCATGGCGCCTGGAACGAGAGTTGGGGTTATTGGTGGTCTGTAATGAGTTGATCAGATGAAGTAGATAAAGCTTACTTTCGAATGGGTTTAATGAAGCGTGGGAGAGAGGTGCCCAGGGGTCCTGTGTGGAGTGGTGATGGCGCTTCCTGAGGCGAGTGCGAGGTAGGTGGTGACCGAGAACCAGAGGTCTGATGAGAGGAGTGGAGATGGGGTGAACAGTGGAGCAGGCAGGCAGGTCCTTACTGGTGGGTTCCACAGGAGGAGAAAATGGTTGAACTGATTCCTCTAGAAAGATGCAGTGACAAATCCTAAGGGAGCAAACACAGAAACTATGAGCTTCAGGTAGGTACTCAAGAGACTGATCAAAAAGCTTAAAATAGCCTGACAACAAGAGGTGGCCAGAGTGACTACCAGTAGAAGTTAATCATCCAGCACTGAGTGAAGGCTCTGCTGCTCCTTTATCCCCAGCACTCTGATGAGGCAGATGAGCTCCACCTGTGAAGGCTGCCCAGGCTCTCCACCAAGATCCTCGCAGGAAGAGATGTGTTACTCGCACTCACACATGCACACAGGAACCCTGACAGTGAGATTTGTTTTTAAACTATCCTAAGCTTTTAACAAACCTACCAAGACATGGCCGTCCACCTAAACTAACATGAAGGACGAGGAGAGCATTAGTCAGAGAAGGTTTAAGCCTGGCGCTGATGCTCACCACAACAGGACGACGATACTAAACATGCAGTCGAAACAAAAACAATAAATGCAATGAAGAATCTG
Source organism: Xiphophorus hellerii (assembly GCF_003331165.1). NCBI lineage: Eukaryota > Metazoa > Chordata > Actinopteri > Cyprinodontiformes > Poeciliidae > Xiphophorus > Xiphophorus hellerii. The sequence goes on from NC_045679.1 coordinate 15,056,428, forward strand.
TGGCAAAGCTTGAATATGGATGTTCACAGAAACTCTTCGTTTGTCCTGACCAAGCAGACGGACTGAGAAGACAAACTGCCTAACATTTCAGTCAATTTCATAGATTTATTCCTTTATTCTTTTAAGGATTGACTGAGGGTTGAATACAAATACATGCCATGAGTTTTATGCTGGTATCTCTAAAAGAAATTTTTATAAAGCATGTATCATTTTTCTTTTACTTCACAGCTATGTGCTACTTTATGTTGGTTTATGAAAACAAAAGTGTATTGAAATAAAATGAAATCAGGTATCTAAAAGGTAAAAAAGGTAAAAAAAAATCTCTAGGGGTAGGAACAATTTTGCAAGACACAGTGGTATTTTGTTAATATTTTGTTTGCTTTCAGGATTTCGTTCCTCAATACCAGCCGCGGGTATTGTCAAACGGAAGTGACATCTTTCCTAAAAAGCTTTGTGTGGCTAAAATCCCTGAAAGACGTAACACAGCAATGTGTAGCAATGAACTCATCCGCTCATTCTGCCTGTCAGAAGTTGGGCTCATTGCTTCTTGTTACGCAGATTCACTCATCTTTACGTATATGTAAAGTCTGTGATTGTGAAACGCATTTCCTGTGACCTGACAAGCACCCTGTATGGAATACCACATAAAGCTATTGCTGCAAAGCAGAAAAGTTTACCAATATTCTCAGAAAATAAGATGTCACTGTTTCTGGAAAAAAAAAAAGCAAAGAAAAAAAAAATCACACTAGTCACCTCAGAAATGCATTTAGTTCTCATTTTATTTTTTTAAGTATTAATCTACTAAAATAAAATGAAGGTTTCATCAGACAGTTAAAATCTTCCAGAGAAAATATGAAATAAAGTCTTTTGGTAGAACTTTATTTAATTTGTGTTAAAATAAGTAAAAGTAAGTTCAGAACTGTGTCACAGTTTGAGCTGAGCAAAGGACAGAGAACATTTCTAGTGACTTGACGCCTAATCGCCAAGTCAAGATGGTTTTTTGAAGTGACATAAACCCACCGTTTGTGTTGATGTTTTTCCAAGCCTGCAACCATTTTGTCTTAAATACCTCTGCAACTTTCAAACCGTCCCTCCATATATGTCCTTGGATTAGGTCATTGCCCTGACATGTCTGGACACAGATCAGACATGCATGAGAATTGACCTAATCTCATAACACATATTGTTGTTATTATTAAGTTTAGGTCAATGCTATTCCCAAGAAACATGTCACAGTTAATACAAATAATAAAATGAATAATTGCAATAAGAAGAACTTAATATTTTAGTCAGGAGGAAATTGCCCAGGATGACGTGCCGTTCATGAGGTTTGGTGCACGTCATTTCCTGTGGGTTCTTCTAAAGAAGTTTCAAAGGAGTGTGATCATGACAAGTCCACACAATTTGACTGTGAGACACAGAGGAGAATGAATGGTCATGTAAAGAATATGCATTTTCAACAGCTTTTGGAAAGAGCAGCAAGTAAGTTAACCTACATTCACTTCTTTTGAACTCAAAAAGCAGCTTTAAACCTCATCGGATCGTTTTCTTCTTAAAATTATGCAACCTATTTTTAGTGACTTGTGGCTGTTGTGAAACTAACTGAAGTTTGCAGTTTCCTGCATGAATGAGTCTGATTCCCTTTTAGCATGTTTTTGTCCAGTATTTGTGTAATAGACATTTTTTCCACACAATTTCAGAATATTTAGACTGCAAAACAATAAGACATTCTGTTTTTCCTGTCAGTGTGTTCTACAGTGGAAGGAGTTTGGTTCTGCGATTACAGTTTTGTAAATGAACTTCTCCTGCAATGTGAGGCAGTTTACAATAACTGACCACTTCTGTTCTCCTCAGCAATACTCTGCTTCCTGCTGCTTGTATTTGTTGATTCAACAAAAACAGTGGCAGCCGCCAGAAATCAGGGGTGCAGCCATGACCTGCATCAGACTCTGAAGCTCACCAGGCTTGTCCATAAGGACACTGGTGATCTAATAAAACAATATGTGAGTAAATTCATAAATCTGCTTCATTTTTACCTGAACAATCATGTGTTGTCACTGTATTAAATTATGTTTTGAATCTGATTTGAATTTCCATTCATCTCTGGCAGAAAGCATCCCAAGGGGAAATGGCAGAGCTCCTGTGCAAGGCTTCGGTGAGTGGCATCCCTGACCCAAACATCTCTGGGCTGGAGCCTTCAGAGAAAACAGCAAGCATGTATGCACAGCTCCAAGCCTTCGCCCCTCATCTGAGGAGGGTGTACGAGCAGCAAACAGACTTGCAGCCCCCCAAGAGTCCGCTTCTAAATCTGCTTAACATGGTGATAAATCGGACCGGGATGCTGACTCGCCGCATAAACAACTTTTATCACAAAGTCTTCCCGAACCTTCCTCTACCGGAACCGGCGGGTGAATCCACAACACTACCGCCGCCTCAGAACATCTTCCAGCAGAAGGTCTACGGCTGTGTGGTCCTGACGACCTACAAGAAGCTCCTGACAAACATGTCCAAAAACATGAGGACTCTAAGAAGCAAAGTCTGCAGAAAGGCACCAGCAAGTGAATTCAACTTATTTTGATGACCTGGGACTGACCTTCGGCGGTCAGTTTCCAGCAGCACTTTACTTACTTGTAATAGACTTACAAAAACATTAGCTTGAAGATGGCAGGTACATCAGAGTAATGGAGGATATTTATCGTATTTATTATTTATTTTCTGAAAGTGTTCCTGGAACGAGTGAAGTGTGAAATGATTAACAGGCTTATTGTTGCATGTTTTGTAATTTAAATGTTTTTTTTTGCTTTACACATAACATTAATCTCTTGTTCACGCCTGATTACATCAGTAAGGAGAATTAAAAGATGCAACACAAGCTGATCTGTCTGTTGGATTATTTCTGTAAATTTTTCTAATAGGTTTTTTTCCCCCCAAAGTGTATGAAAAGTATCATGTGCTGTTTTTTTTCTTTTTTGGCACAGAATCACTCCCTAAAAGAGGAGTTAAAAAGAAAATCGGGAAGCTGCTGAGACGCTGACTGTGTGATATCAACTTCTAGTGACGCATGTGTTCAACACAGGGCTGCATCAGATAGGAAAGATTTCATGAAACTAGCAGGCTGTCTGGTCAGTCACAAGGTGTGTGTGGGTGTGTGTGTGTTTTGACAGGGTCAGACCACTAAATTTGTTAACGGTGTGTCACTTGCAGCTTTGCATCGTTATATAGATGCTCATGTAAGGGCGTATTAAGATGGGGAACAAAAATGATAACATTTTGGATAAAGTTGCCCCCATGAATGAAGACCTGAAGACTTGAGCTTTATTATTCTGGATAATATCGTTTCCACAAAATTAACTAATTTGAGCTCAACTTTCCTCCAGTCACAAGCTGTCAGGAAACTAGAAGTAGATAGGGGATTTACTCTAGGTCATGAATCAAGTTCCCTGTTATAACTTTGCTTTATTTAAAGCAACACTGAGGGCACATTAGGGCAACACCTACTATTGAGTGTGGATCATGCATTTCTTTTAACTGTACTTATAATATATACCTCAGCCCACATTTGAGGAAATATAAAAACAGCTGCTGACATCTCAGTAAAAGCAAATTTACCGAATACTGCAGAAATAGTATTACCATTAAACTTGCCCACATTTTGTCACATTAGAACCACAAACTTTCATGCATCTTATTGGACAGCACAAAATATTGTGTGACAGCGATATGAAAGAATTATGATATGTAGTTATTTGAAGTTTTCATAAATAATTATCTTAAATGTGTGATGCACATTTACATTCAGCCTATTCTGAAGAATGATCTTTTGCTGTGGATACAGCGGTGAGTCTTTTGGGGTGTGTCTCTACCAGCAGACTGAAAAGTTTGAACTCTGTTTTTTTAAATTTTTTTATAAAACAGCAGCTTAGTCAAACTGGGTACATTTTCACACAAATTCTAGATAAGATTTAGTTCTGGTCTTTAATCTATCCCATTGTCGCTGAGCATGTTTAGTGTAGTTGTTCTGAAGGCAACTGAACCTCTGCCAAACCCTGCATGTTCTGCACATTCACGTTTTGCTTCCGGATTTCCCATCAACTCTGACCAGCTTTTCAATCCTTACAAAGCAAATACGAATCCCTTCAGCATGATGCTGCCACAACCCATATTTCACAACGAGGATGGTGCACTGAGATGTGCAATCAGTCAGTTTCCTGCAAGTGTGACGTTTCACATCTAAGTAAAGACTAAGTAAGCTTAATCTTTTTTTATGGCCTTCTTTCAACAATGTCTTCCTTTGGAAAACCTATGTATTATTTTCCTTCCACTTCACAAATATTAATGTTAGTCTATCAGATCCAAACTAGTATTAATTTATTACATTCGAGGAAACAGTACACTGTCAGGTTTCAAAACCAAAAATGGATCTAAGTCTTAATTAACCCACTGGACAGAGATTGAGCACAGGGCCACCCATAGCTGTTTAATCACTACTCATCTTATAGAAAATGTCAACTTCATCAGTTGGTAGTGTCAAATTAATAATAATAAAAAAAATATCTTTGAATGAACTTAAAAGTGTAAATATAAGCCAGGGAGCATGACAAACCTTTAATAGTTGCAGGGGTGTCAAACTCCAGTCCTCAAGGGTCGGCGTCCTGCACTTTTTAGATGTGCCACAGGTACAAAAACGCTGGAATGAAATGACTTAATTACCTCCTCCTTGTGTAGATCAGTTCTCCAGAGTCTTGCTAACGACCTAATTATTCTATTCAGGTGTGGTGCAGCAGAGCCACATCTAAAAGTTGCAGGATACCAGCCCTCCAGGACCGGAGTCTGACACCTGTGGTTTAAAGGGTGTTACAGGTTGCTTTAATATCGCTTCCTTGAAATTTTATTTCTTTAAACAAATTATTTTGAATGGCCCACTCAAACACTCTCTTTTCAGAGAAACGGACTGAAAGAGGCTTGAAATAGTGCTTCCGATAAACTCATTTTATGAAAATTATGAGTCAAGTGGAAAATAACTTCTGAAACTTTGAGTGGTTGAATCCTGTGGTGACACCACAAGTGTTTTTTTTGTTGTTTTTTTACCTACGCTGCATCACAACTACTCATATGCAATAAATTAAAGCATTATTGGAACTCAGTTCAGTTCAGTAATTGAAACACAAGGAAACAAATGAAAACATGACAGAAAAAGTTTCATGTTTAATAGCAGATTGAAAGGTATTCATTTTCAAAAGATACTTTTAATTTTACAACTGATTGTGACACATTTACTGAATATGAATGTATGAGGAGAAAATGCAGAGTCCAGGTGTAGCAGGACTCTAGATGTGGCACACATTCAGGGTGATTTAAGTCACACACACACTTTAGCATCAGAGTGGGCCCAGAAGCTGTTTGGGACCCTTAACATAATTTAATCTGAACTATTTCTGACTACTAATGGCCACCAGAACACAATATTTTTTATCTTGTCATCCATATTTCTACATTTGTCTATTACCCATTTAATTTAATAATTTAATAACTATTATTAAAAAACTCAGATATGAAACAAATGATAGACATATTTTGAAAAATACACATTACTCATACATTTGTAAATATACTTTTTATTTATTTCGTTTGTTTGTTCCCTGCTAGTAATGAGGCCCTAAACTGCTGTTTCCCGATTTGAGAAATACTGCCACTAGATGGCAGTATTTCTCAGTAACAAAGTAAGATAAAAACTGAATAATAGGCAATACGCAATTACAATAATATTAATAATGATTAACGTTTATGAGTTCTAACTTTTTTAAGCGATTTCATTATTTTATGATTGTTTTTAACGTTTGACAGTCAGAAAAGCGTGGGTAGAAGGAAGAAAGATGACAACATATCTTCCGATTGCTGCAACATTTGGTGTAAAGTTCAAATGCTGACTTGCCGTTTTTAAGTTTCATTTTGTTTTGATTTTTATGCTTGTATTTATTTTTGTTCAGTTTAGAAAGCTTCTCAAAGACTCTTATGTGAAAATGTCAGTTGTGTTTGTCAAAAATTGTATCATGAACTTTGAGAGAAAAGTAAATGTTTTAAGTTGCTTCAGTTTTCTCACCATTGCTCAAGGAAAATGGTTTCCATTACGGTACTTATTTTTATTTCAGGTTATGATGTTTTTTTTTCTTCTGATAAATCTTCGCAGCATTTGCTCAAGTGTAGTTCTCTCCCCATAAAGAAATGTTTTAACCTTATACTAACCTTAATATATGAATGATCCTCTTATGATGAAGTAGCACAAAGATTATATACACGTTATTATTCTGCTTATTTGAAAATCATTGAGGCTTTGTTGCACAATAACTCCATCCTGAGAAATAAAGGGTTCATGCATCGTTCAAGGCCCTACATTAATATGGATTTTATGCCCATATTTTTTCTTTTGAGAGAAATGCAAATAATAAACAGTTTCAATGTCCTTTATTTTGCATCTACAGAGTGCAGGGAACTGGCACTTACTGCTCACAACCAGAAATAAATATTTTCTGTAATAGAAAGAAAATGACAAAAAAACATTTTGCCATGAGACAAACTATACTGTCTTTGATCAAGGAGCATTACAAAAATAAAACGTTGCATGTTGAAGCCCCTGCATTGACATATATAGTCATTTTTATTTAAATATCATTCCGTTTCTTGAACACTGCTAACAATAAAAGAGGATATTTATTTGAATAAAGTTCCATTCACAAACCTACACTCATTATTGGCATGAATGTTAAATCAATTTTTGGCTTTTAATTCTTTTTCAGACTTGACTGGTTATGGTGCAAATTTATTAAATAAAGAAAATCTATAAATGAATCAGAAAATGGCCCATTCTGGCAAGAACAGCAGTCAAACCATGTTAAAAGCTGTTAGCCATATACAGCTATAAGAGTTGTGTATTCGAGGCATGATGCCATAAAGGCTTTAACCCCGTGTTTGCGGTGGCTTGGTTGGGTTATGACATTCACTCTGATCTAAAAAAGACAATTCAAAAGTCTGCTTTATGGCCGAAAGCTGAAAGAGCATTCATGCCCATGAAGTGTATTGTAAAGTTTTCACTGGAACCAAAATGTTATTTCTTTTAAAATAAATGCAAATAATAAAGTGTTTTTGTGCAAACAATGCAAGGCAAGCACATTCTATAGTAAAGAAATAAATATTTTCTGTGATCATAAGACAACTACAACAAGACAACTATAATATCACATGAGATTTATGAAAATAATTTGTATATTCATTCCCATTTAGATCAACAAATAGAGCCATCTATGTTTGAATATCATTGCTCTGTCTTGCCATACAGTAGTGCAATCTTATTGCTTAGAATTAAGTCTTCTAATAAATTCAAATTGTCGTTCAGTTTGCATAGTTGTTCCAACATGCAGGAGGCGTATCGTCAGTGCAAGCATGTTGCTACAGAGCAAAACAAGAAATTAATATCACACAGTTAAGGCATAAAACTTTCTATTCTCAAAGCTTACTTAAAACAGCTGGACACTTCAGGCTAGCAACACAACTGGCAGAAAGGGTTCACACTCGACTTTAAAAACCGAATGTTCATCCTTGATTCGATGTCAAAGTTAGACAACAGCTGCAAAGAAAAAAAAAAACCCGTCAACTAAGCTACGCGTTTCAGACTCATACAAATTCATTCAAACTAACTAAAATCAATTTCAATGTCATTTTAAAAACATATGCTGACTAGCTGTGCAACACATTAAATATTGGATGAACTATTTTTCTTCTTTTAAAAGCACAATGTGAACAAACCTTCAGGAAATGCTCGAAGGTGATTCCCTCATAAAATTCATTGGGGTCCTGAGTTCAAACAGGAAACTTGTGATTTAGGCTGTGCAAGGAATGAAGCAAACGACTTTATCTAATCAAAACCACTTCCTTACCTTGTGACCAACTGTTCTGGCCACTTCAAACATGGCTGCATCAGCAATGGCTCTGGCTGTTTCTTTCCCCAGTGCTCCGCTGCGAGATAACAACTCCTCCACCACCTGGAAATATCAGAACAAGACCAGCTCTGATTTCTGGAGGTGAAATCCTCAATTTCCAGGTGACTGACAAACAATAATTCAAATGATTCTTATTACAATAAGGATGTTTTGAATATTTTGGATTCAATAAGAAGCTCACATGTCTGTAATCCTCAAGCGTTACCAATCCATCGCCGTCTGAGTCATGCATGTTGAATATAACTGCGGAGAAAAATGCAACTTTTATGCCAGTCACTGGCAAACATCGATTAGAGATTCCCTGAAGACAAAACGCACATTGAAGTTTTTCCCTCCTGATATTTTTACGCTGTTCATCTGTTATTTTCGGAGACGGGGGCCTGAAATGAGACATGACCACCAGAAATTCTTCAAAGCCAATCTCGTCTGCCCTGCCCTGATGACTCGGGGAAAAGTTTCTGCAATAAAAACAACACAAAAAAAATACATGCCATAATTATTCTAAGAGTTAACTTGCACGCACAATAGTACCAACAGTAATAACAAGCAATTAAATAGAGAAAACCGAGCCCAAGTTTCATAAGAGTAAAGTTATGTTGTAAATGCGAATGTAGGCATCAGTGTAAAATGCCTACACTTGTCCATATATATATATGTATATATATATGTATATATATATATATATACATATATATATATATATGTTTAGTTTTTTTAAAAAATCTGTCTCTTCCTGGTTATTTCTGTCAGCCAGCAATAACAGTAGGCAGGCCCAATAAACTTTCACTTGAAATTTATTCGTCACTCCTGAGTCAAACTTGACAGATTTTCTCTTCAGCAAGAAACATCACCATCAAATGGTGATGTTAGTTCTTATTAAAAGAGTAATGCCTGCATTTTTGGATCACCTTTCAAGATAAGACTGATCAGAGTTTGTGACTGGCCGGACATTGTTTTGTTCAGAAAACAGCTGACAGCACACGGGCAACACCTATTTCCTGCACAGAGGATCTATGGGGAAGGTGAAAGTGCTGACACCATCATTCTGCATTGGCAAAAAGCTGTGACACATACAGTCCATATATTTCTTCAAGAAAGGTCTCTTTAATGAAGAACAAAACTGTCTCTTTCTCTTTATAGCACAGACTGCGTGTCATTGCCCATATATGGTAGTGCTTCCTGTTGCAGGGACAGGAGTGATTGATATCTTATTTCTTAATCAAGATATAAAATTAATTACCTGCTGTAAAAAACATGGAAGTGCGAATAAAGATTCATTTATATTTTACATTTCTTGCTTTGTATGTTTCTTAATAAAATAAAGAGAATTGTAAGAGAATATGAGAAAATCAAAAATTACTGTTAAATATATTTCACATTGCTACAGTGTTCCATAGATTTCTTTGTTACACTCTTGGCTTTTTGCTGTTTTTTATTTTAATTGTTTTACGTTATAGAGGACAGTTAGAGGAATTAAATAAAAAAAATAGAAATTATTATTCATAATGAAGATTCATCGCTGTACTGTACCTTCGGTTAAAGAAAGCCTCTATGATCTCTACACGAATGGGATTGTATTTGAGAGAAGAGATGCATCGCAAATGTTCCCTCCTGAGAGAAGAAAAGGAAATTAAGATGCCAAACTTGGTGCAATAGTTTCATGTTAGATGAGATGACTGAAGCTTTGCAATTAAGGTTTCCAGTTTAAAAATAATTAAGTTGGCATTTCATGATCTGTTACTGACTGGAAACGGTTTGTAAATGAGTCAAGTACTCACAGAAGACCCAAGGAATCAGTGAACAATTATGAACTTACAGCTTACCTCAAAACATCATCTCCATCACTCAGCTCTCTGAACCTCTTATGAAGGACTCTAATCTGCTTAAGTGAAACTGAAAACAAACCACAAAGTGAGCAAATACTGTAATAATTGTACAATTTGTAAGTTTAAGCTGGAAATTCAAGGCTCCCTTTTCACTAATGGATGATTCCGAGCTACCTATTTTGTGTATTCAAATTTCATTTTCCACTTATTTAGTTTGCATTCTGTGCGTCTACCAATAAACCTCTGAGAGAACAGAGGAGTTCACTTGACAAGTAGTGAACAGTGTTGCAGCAACATCTATTATTAACAGCATTGTGCTGTGTAAAGGATAATGTTACACTTCCCTTAACTTTCACTCTAAATTATTCACCACTCCTCCGCCAAACTTGGCACATTTACGCGTCTTTTCAGCACGAAACCAAATGGTGGTTTGTTCTTATTAAAAGAGGAACGCTTGCATTTTTTAATTTTTTTTTTTTTTTGCATCCCCCTTCAAGATAAGACTGAAAATGAAAACGCATTTCCATTTCAGGAAGCTCTTATTTAGACTTCCTTCTCGTCCGACAGGGAAGATTTTGATAACAGATAATGATCACTCACAGCCAGTTTTCTCCGACAGATCTGAGTATTCAATCGGATCCGGTGTAGACTTTAGTGCTCCCATCGTTGCTAAAGGCTCTCTCTCCCCTCTCTGACCTGTGGAGTTATCAAAGGATGTAATCCACAGGGATCATGCGATCATGTTTCAGAATAATCCATGTCCGTATTAGTGTTTACCTCAGATCCCGGGCTCCCACCTGTTTTTTGCTTTCGTGTGCAGGCCAAGCAGTTCGCATCCCCCTGCAGGCGGCGATGGCTACTTCCGCAACACCAGTTGCTATGACGACACAGTCCTTAAAAACAACACGGCAACGTCTGATTTAAATTTCTGAAGCTTTTATTTACCTAATGGCTGAAAATAATAGTAATTTAAAAAAAAAAAATCTAAATCCGGGTTTGAGGTTAATCATATTCAATAAGTCAGAATGTTATTGGAAGATTCAGTTATTTCAGTAAGTGGTGATTAATTATTAGTAATTATTTCTGTTAATTGTATTTTTTAAACTTACAGCTATATAAATCAGGATTACATCAAAACAACAAAAATCATGTTTTACTTACAGAAATTAGACCTTAATAAATGTACGTTGAAGATTATTTTCAAAATGTACTTTTAATTTGACCACTATAGCTTTATCAGAATGCACACTAATTTATTGAAAATGACTAAGTGCATAATGTAACCCTTCTTTTTCGTTCTGAGTCAGTGGGTTCGCTTGACAACACACACTTGGGTTTATTTTATTTATTCTTACAAGAAAACAAAAAATCTAAGTTGTTGGTTACGATCAACCAGAAGCTTCAGCTCTAAAGTTGCAAGAGCAGCATAAAAATGAGATAAACAGACTACATACATTTTCATAATTAATTCACATAACTAACCTTTAGCATAAATAACAATAAGCATATAAATTATTAATAAAGAAAGGAGAATGCACTCACACATAACATTCAAAGACTATCCCAAGATTGTAATTAAAACATTACTTTGTATAAAAATAAACTAACAGAGAAAAACCAAGTTGGTGATTAACATCAATCTAGCAGCTTCTGTCCGTATGCATAACAAATAAATACAATAAATAAAGCTAAACAAAGTACAGAGATTAGTTCCCAATGAACAGTTGACAAAATAGTTTACAGTTACAAATTAAAATACAGCTGAAATGGACAACGTTAAATGTTCCTAAAAACGTATTTAATCTGCAAATTTTACTTGCAGGTTAAATTAAATTGATTTTGAAACAGGAGAAAAAAGATGCACATCTTTTCAGATCTTTGTTACAAATCAAAATCTAAAGTGTGGCATGAATTTCTATGCAAACCCGTATACTCTTATATTCCTAAATGCATTGCAGTACAGACAGATAACCCCCAAACAAACAAACTAGTTTTGTGCTGTGTGATATATATATAAATACATAAGTTATATAGTTTCCAGAAAATTGTCATCAGATGTTTGCGACTCATCTCTAACAGATACAGATTATTGTAACTCATTAATTCCCCAGAGTGGTAAAAAAAATAAAAATTAAAATGAAAAACACCAAACTCCAAAAGAAATGTTGCTGCACTAACTGAACAAAACCTCAGAGAAAGACTTTTGTGGTTATGGTAGTTGCTTACATCAATCCTGCTGCACATTATGTAGCATGAGGTTTAAGATGTCTAAGAGTCAGCGGTATAAACCACAGATAAGAACATTGCCAGTAACAAGTTTCTGCCCCGTTTGAGTCATTTGACAAGTTCCATTTAATGCTGAATTTGACTTGATAAAAAGATAATCTTGACAGACAAACAAAAATTCCTAGTATAGCATACAAAAAATATGTGTGAAGGTAGGAAACCAAGAACAGTTGAAGGAAAAACGAGCAGCAAAAGAGTAAATAGGGCATGAATAAAAGCCTAACCACTTGCTATTATGTTGTAATCAAATATAAATGATCTAAAAAAATCATATGAACCACATAACAATATGAACTAAGTTATATTATTCAAATTTGGAAACTAAAAAAATCATTAAAAAAATACTGTACAAATTGTGTTACTTGCAGTACTTCTATGAGTCGCATGGGGGCAACACAGGAACACATGTGTGTGTTTTCCAGCCCAACTAGCTGTTAGCAGTGGTTAGCATTATTTACTTTAGAAGCAAGAAGGGTTTGGATTCAGTTTCTTGTTGTGGAGTTTGCATGTCCTCCATATCCATTGATAGATTTTCATTATGCAAACTCAAATCCTTCAGCAAGAAAATATGATAATCTTAATACATCACTGTAAGTGTTTACTTTAAAGATTTTAAAAGTAATTTTTGACCATTTTAATTTTATACACACAACATGCTAAAGAAAATTTAATTGAACAAATAAAATCACATTCCTCTTGACAATTTATAAAAAGTCAGTAAAGCATAGATACCGAAGCAACTCTGCGGTTTCCAAAGACAAGGTGACCACTCCCTTTGTTTCTGGCATTACACTGCCCTCTTGTGCGCAAATGATCTAATTACCACATTAAATCAAAATCACTGAATAAAAAAATCACCGTAGTTCATTTCCTGTGTAACATAACACCCAGAACCAGTTGCCCAAACTGACTAAATTCAAACTATATCATGTAAAGAAAAAAAACTATTTACGGATTAAATTTCTGCTGCTGCTATCAAGTTCCTCCAGGCTGCACCCTGACCCACCACCATAATGCCACCACCAAAATCTCATCAAAGAAATATTTATAATACTTCAGAATGTAAAAAAAAATATTCATTATTGACTGCAGATTGTCAAAACGTAATATCATATAAACGCTCAGAACTGTACACTGAGTCTAGATTACCTCTGCCTATGCAAAATTATAATTGTAACAGTCTTCCCATCCAAAATGGGACAAATCTTAAGACAAATGTTATAGATAGTCAAGTTTAAAGCGTTTGTGAATTTACAAAATTCAAGAATATAACATTTAGGTAGTAAACAAACTGAAGGACATAAAAACGAAAAAATAAACATTTGCGGTAGCCAAGCAGGACGTTATGTCAAATAATCTCTAATTTCTTCAATTTCTCTGTCAGTGTCGCTAACAGGGCTTGTTCTTTGAACACATTATGATCTGTCACAATCAGTGTCTGCAGCTTGAAGTCGTCATTCTTCTGTAAGTCAGTCAGGAACTTCACTGATTCTTCTGAATGACTGTTGCTCAGCTCCAGCTCTCTCAGGTGTGAAGGGTTTGACCTCAGAGCCGCAGCTAGCAACTCACAGGTGTTCTCTTTAACAAAGGACAACCTGGAAAAAAATAGTTAAATATCGAAGTCAACCAAAAGAGGGTGTATTATGAAGACTTTAGAGATAATGTACAAGTAATTACAATTAAACAAAATATGAAAAATTTTTCCTCTTGAGTCCAAAGTTAAAAAACGTTCAGTGTTTAAGTACATGGGTACGAAATGGTTTCTTTACAGGCTAAATTTGTTAAATAAACTGCAGATATACTACATTTATGGATATAAAATTAGTGTAGGACCAAGTAAACTGTTGTTTGGCTCACAACTTCCTGATGTGAAATGACTAATGATCAAAACTGCTGAAACTGTGTGTGCCTTCAAATTAAGGCTAAAATATTTCACTTGTTTAGAGCTGAAATATCATAAACTTACTGCTTCCTTTACTTCGCTACTGCATTGTAATGTTTTTTTTGTTTGTTTCAGTCATGTCATTTACTTTCAATTGTTGCTGATGTGCAATACAAATAAACTGCCTTCCTAATTTACCTGCCACTTCATAAGTTAATCTGTATTTGCATATATTTACCCTTTACATAAGTTGGCTTATTGGAACAATAATTCAGATTCTTCATTTAAATAGTTTTGCTCAGGACTCAAATCTGAACTTTAAATGACTTAAATTACTTCTTAATTGTTCATGCTTTTGTTCTGAATTTCTGATTTTGTCAGAAATTCAAAGGTAAAAGGTAATCACCACAAAACATTACTTTTGTTTGTTGTTCTTCACAAAATACATACGTTCACTGTTCACTGTTGTCAACCACAACCAAGAAACATTTGGTTCAAATCTTCAGTTGTCCTACTAAAAAGACACAAAGCAAGTCTCACCTCAGCACTTCTAATTTGCATTCGGTTCTGCTCAGCCAATCACACATCAGCGTCAGGCTCTCGTCCATGAACAGGTTGTACTTGAGGTTGAGCTCTCGGAGGGAAAAGCAACGACTGACAGCTGAAATCAGAGGCTTGCATCCAGCTGTGGTTACAATGCAACATTTCAGGCTGCAAGAAAAGATTGACATTTTTAGCATTGGTATTTTTATTCATAAAGAATCCCAATAGCAATCATTTTAAAAACAACAGTATTTCATGTAACTTGATGATCTATCAAAAATGCATACAGTTGCAATAACACAAGTTGTCATTGGTGAAATAGGTTGAGAATTACATTGTTGGTACCTTGATGAACATATAGTGAAGTATATAACACAATTTAGAAATTACTACTTGGGTGGAATTATGCATTGAGTTTTATCTCTATCATAGAGAAAACAACGTGAGAGGTATGTTGCACATGGTACTCACTTCAGTATCTCCAGTTGACAGCTTTGGTCTTCCAAGAACTTGGAAAGTTCTTCAATTGCGTGTTTTTTCATGATGTTTCTTCCCAGATCTAGATCTCTTAAATGAGCCGGGTTTGTCTTCAGAGATGAAGCCAACACGGCACAGCCTTCATCTGTGAAGCGACAACCTTGAAGTCTATGGGCAATAAAAGTGAATTGAGCTGTAAAATTGGACTGGAAAGAAGTGTTTATTTGTGGTAAAAAAAAAAAAATACAAAAAACATAGAAAGGTGTTCTAAATATAACTCACATTGTTGTGAATTATATTTAGCCAGCTTAGTCTCTTTCCTGACTGAGTAGATCATGAAACACCAAGAGGGTCATGTTTAACTGACCGATTGCTGTATTAGCAAAACCCCACAAATTAGGTTTTCTTTTTTTCACCCCCAGCACATTTGAGCGTCTTCAACATTTTCGAAATATTCTTGATCTAAATTTGTGTCAATATTTGTGCAGCATAAAGTCTTTCTCACCTCAGGGCTTCGAGTTTGCTGTTTGGACTCTTCAGCAGTTCAGAAAGTTTCTGCGCCCCAGCATCACCTATTGTATTGGCTCCTAAGTCTAATTCCTTCAGGTGGTCGGGTTTGAGAGCTGAGACCAGAACAGCTGCACCACCCGCTTGTAGGTTTGTTTTGAAAAGCCTTGGAACAAAAGTAGATGTTTGCTCACTTCTTAAAAACCAGAAGAGTTTACCTTGTGGAAAGACTTAACTTTATGAACTTAAGTTTAATCTATTTCCATGCACACAGTCAGTGCATCTGGTTGGCCGAAAGGCCACAAAATAAACAACTAGTCAATAAATATTCAATGTGCTTTTGAAAGGCTAGATAAATATTAGTAAAACAATAAGTGTATTCATTTTTCTACTCTGCATCTTGTGGGCTGAAGATGAAAACTGGAAAACAATAATTGTCCTACAATTGCATCCCTACAAAAAAAAGTCTTTAAACAATCATGCATTTAATTATTTTGTTTAAAATGTTTTTCTTTTTAGGTGTTGAAATTTAGTAGAAGTGGAGAGATCTCTTTCTTTTTGTCAAAGCTTACCACAACCGTTGCAGCTTACTGTCAGGATGCTGCAAGAAGTTAGAAAGCTGATTGACTGATGTTGTGCTGAAGCTGTTCCTGCTCAGATCCAAGTTTTGTAGATAAGATGGATTGGAGCAGAGAGCTGACGCCAGATGTGTGCATCCTTTCTCTTCAAGACCACACCCAGAGAGTCTGCAGAGAAATTATTTTATTTCACCATGATCATGTGGAAATTTATACTTAATCACAAAAGTCTTATTAATTAATTTACACAAAATCTTGCAAATCACAAACTCTCATGATTTGTAACGTTTGGGCTATCTACAAGACAAATTGTCCATTTAAGATCTGATCTAAGATTAGTACTTATAAAATCTGGAAAATATTTTACCTTAAAGTTTCCAAACGGCAATTCACTAGAACATCGCAAAGCAGCATCATTCCATTGTCATGAAGTTTATTTTTGCTGAGATCCAGCTCTCTCAGATGAGATGGATTCGATGTTATTCCTCTGGCCAAAGGCCGGCATCCTGATGTTGTCATGCCGCACTGCTTTAATCTGCATCACAGAACAAAAGTGACATAAAAACATCAATCAAGAAAAGATCTGACTCAGGTCTGTATTGTGTCCTTAGTTTTACAAGAGACAAGTGTTTTAAACCAGTATTAGTTTGGAAGTATTTTTGCACTTTATTTCAGTAAAGTTATGCTACACATATGAGCAATGGCAGTTCTTGCAAGAATAGAGCATTGGATAAACTGGTCCTTCTGTGCACTTCAGTGATAAAGCATGTTTTGCAAGCAAACAGTAACTAAAAATGCAACTAAATATAAAAAAGTGGCCCTGATTCCTTAGAAAAATAAGCCTTGAGGATATTTTCAGCTTTATTAAACATAAACATGTTCAACAAAATGTTTATACAGTGCTTACACTGTGCACAGTCTGTTCCCTACAGAGCTGACATGCAAAACACACATCAGGAAATTTGTTTGATGAAACTGACTGACTGCTTTTCCCCCTTTTGAGTTCCTGTTCTAGTTAGTGGGCATGAATAACTGAATGTGGCTCTGGTGAGTGCTTGTTGTGACTAGGAAAGTTCAGTTTAAATTAATTTTACTTACCATTTCTAACTCCTTTGATGCTGAGCTCTAAAAAGACACAAAAGTGTCTCGTGTCTATCCAAGAAACCTTGCTTGCAAAAATTACAAATCAACAAATTCATACTCTAAATCTGTGAGTTACAAAGGGAAGGATTTATATATTTTACCGGAGTTTGGAAAGTTTGCAGTTGGCATCCTGCAGGCTGCCAGCGAGCAGCTGCACTCCGGAGTCGTTCAGATTATTTCCACTTAGGTCCAGCTCTTCCAGTTCTCCAGACTTCATGGTAAGAACTGAAGAAACATAACTGCAGCACCTGTCAGTGAGGTTACTCTCACTTAACCTGAATTGAGCAAGAAAATTATGGTAAGCATTTTGCAAAAAAAAAAAAAAATCCTATTGCACCAAGTAGAAAAAGATTAACATGAGTTAGATTTACTTACAAAGCTATCTTTGCTACTTTAAGCACCGGTAGCAGCCGCTCTAGAACAGCTTCAGATCCATAGTACTTTCTCAGATCGAAGACAGACAAGTCTTCATTGGAAACAAGCA
Organism: Xiphophorus hellerii; assembly: GCF_003331165.1. Classification (NCBI taxonomy): domain Eukaryota; kingdom Metazoa; phylum Chordata; class Actinopteri; order Cyprinodontiformes; family Poeciliidae; genus Xiphophorus; species Xiphophorus hellerii. Next base: position 15,074,148 of record NC_045679.1, read on the forward strand.
GCACGAAAGCCAGAGCTGACCAATGGACTGGTAAAATTTTGCTGATATCCCCTGACTTGTAATACTTTTGGACCTGCTCCACAAGAGATTGGTCTCCTAACTCATTTAAGCAATGGAATAGATTAATACCCTTGTTGGTATATGAAGTCTTCTGGATTTTACGGTGAATGTAGTCGATTGTCTCCTCACGGCTCTGTGGAAGTTTGTCCTTTTTTCCAAATATTTTCTGAAGAAGCCCCAGATTTTTGTCTTGAGAGAAACCCACCAGGAACCGTAAGAACAAATCCCATTGTCCATGATCACTGTTCAAAGCCATGTCCACAGCACTTTTGTGTAGAAAGATAATTGGACTTTCTCCTCCCTCTGACACCGGTATCACAGCTCTTGGGCTGAGAAGATTTTTTCGCTGATCTACAAAGGTCTTGTGTACATACAGAGCTGCAAGGAACTCCTGAACGCTTAAATGTATAAAAGAGTAAACTTCCTTTTTGTGAAGACCAGATTCTTTTCTTATGATCTGTGTGCAAATGCCCGAGTAAACAGCAGCTTGTTTCAGATCGATGTTGCATTCTTTCAAATCTTCTTCACCAAAGATTATGTTGCCCTTTTGTAGCTGCTCAAATGCCAGTTTTCCCAATTTCATGATCATATCTCTGTCAGTATCACCTCCATGGTAATCTTTTTGATTTTTCAGCTCTGTCTGTTTGATCAGAAAATGCATGTACATTTCTGTTAGAGTTTTTGGGAGCTCAGCTTGATCCTCATTCACGAGGAGGCTTTGAAGTGCTGTGGCTGAAATCCAGCAAAACATAGGAATGTGGCACATTATATAGAGACTTCTCAGAGGTTTTGACAAAAGATGATCCAAGACCTTTTGAGCAATAGTCTTGTCACTGATTTTCTTTTGAAAGTATTCCTCCTTCTGCTCATCGTTAAAACCTCGTACCTCTGTCACTCTGTTAATGTGCTTTGGAGGAATCTTATTGGCTGCGGCTGGTCGAGTTGTGATCCAAACTGAAGATTTGGGCAGCAGTGTGCCTTTGAATAAGTTTGTAAGTAATATATCTACTGTTGTTTTCCTTTTAGCATTGCGACACAGCTCGTTTTGGTCAAAGTTCAGAGGAAATTTGCTTTCATCCAGGCCATCAAAGATGAACAAAAGTTTGGAGCTTTTGTAATCTGAAACATCCAAACACTCAACCTCTTCAAAATAGTAGCATATTAAGTCGATGAGAGTGAACTCTTTTTCGTTTATTAAGTTTAGATCTCTAAATGTGAAGGGAAACACGAACGTGAAGGTCTGGTTGGCTTTTCCATCTGCCCAGTCCCGAGTGAATTTCTGCACAGCCACTGTTTTACCAATACCTGCAATTCCCTTTGTCAAAACTCTCTGTGGTGGCTCTTCTTCATTTGCTAAAGCATTGAAAATGTCATTGAGATCGATTTTTCTTTCTTCATTTGTAGACCTTGTACACTCCAATTCAATAACCTCATGTTCAGTGTTGACTTCACCACTGCCTCCCTCTGTGATGTAAAGCTCCGTATAGATTTTGTTTAAAGAAGTTGATGATGTTTCTTCTTCTGTTCCTTGAGACAGAGTCTTTGTCCTTGACTGAAGGTAGGATTTTAGTTCATCTTGGCAATTCTGGATGTTTTCTGAAAGATTAAAACCAAAAATCGAATTTTAGATTCTTGATTCAAAGTTCATACACCATAAATATACAGCTCTGGAAAAAAATAAGAGACCACTGCACTGAACCCCATCAAAAACCTCCTGGTTATCCCACCAAATATTAATTTCTGAAATATTAATTTTCTTCCTGAGTTAAAACATTAGTATTGTTGTCTTCTTTGCAATATTTGAGGTCTGAAAGTTCTGCATCTTTTTCATTATTTTGACCATTTCTCATTTTCTGCTGATAAATAATACATTTTTGCTTGGAATTTCGGAGACATGTTGTCAGTAGTTCATAAAATAAAAGAACAATGTTAATTTTCGTCAAACATATAACTATAAAAAATTAAAATCAGAGACGCGGATAATTTTAAGTGGTCTCTTAATTTTTTCCAGCTGTACATATACATGTTGGGTTTCATTGGATTGTGAAAGGGGTCAATTTTATTGTGTTATTTCTTTTATTTCTTTTTCATCTTCTGTTCGTGTCATATTTTAGTGTAACACAAATAGTGCAAGCCTACATGACAGTATTAAGTAACATATTGTATCAGCCACAGAGATGAACAGCTCTATACATCTTACCTTTGAGTTTGGGAGCGACGCCCTTAACTTGGTCTGTTGCGACTGGAGCTGAAACAGAAATGAGCTGAAAACTTTAGGTCATTTTTAATCTGGTTTGAAGAAAATTCACAATTCTAAATTCGACGAATCTAAACTAAATCATATAATCAGACATGTTTTAAAATTCATTTCGAATTATTACCATGTGTGCAGTTTGTGTTGACAATAAGAGTGCCATTGGGTATGTTCACATTACTAAAAATGGGTGCGCTGATGGTGCTTCCATTCGTGGCGGTGAAAATGTTGCCTTCTGCTGCAGCTCGATCTAAAATGGAGCAGACAACTTAGTTACATTTGTCCCACATTTAAAATATAATCATAGCAATCACCAACAAAGAAATCTTTGTTAAAAATCTTACACTAATCTGGACCTCAAAAAAATATAAAAATTATTTGCCTTTTAGCAAAAGTAAAAGCTACACCAATAAGTTCTGTAGAATTAAAAAATGTAAATAAAAATGTTTGTGCCCGTTTTTTTTTTTTTTATTGTAAGTATTTTTGCTTACTCTTAGAGGTGAGTAAATCTGGAAGTCATGAATAAAAAGCCTTACTTGACAAAACATTATTTTATTTACTAAGAAGACAGCCTGGGCCTATGTCAGATAAATTATCTACGAAACGTAGGACTAAATTTATACTGACTTGAAATTTATGACATAATGCCTTGTTGTTATGCCATAAAGCTGCTGTCTCACTGTTTCCTGTTTGGAATATATGCTAGTGTTTTAAAAAGCACATTGTGTGGCTGTAAACAGAAATAAATTACTAAATATGACTACAGCTGAAATTGAAACCTAGTTTAGCTATTATTTTCTTATACTCGGTGGTGCCTTGACTTGGTAAGTCTGATCTAAATGACTAATTTTGTTAATCATTGCCTGAGTCTAGATGCGTCAAACTCAAGGCCCGGGGGCCAGATGTTTATGTAGCTTTTTATGTAGCCTTCTAGAATCCAAATTACATCAATAAGTCCTTCCAGTTTTTCACAAATCTACAAAATTTACTCAGAAATTTCACACAAATCAGCAGATCCCCACATTTTTATGATTTTACTGTAATTTTTTACCCAAATTGGCCAAAAACTATGACACATTATGTTGCAAATATCATAGAAAGTCCTTCCAAATATTTCTAAATTAGCAGCACAAAAACTGTGATTTTGATTGAAAAACAAAACAAACAAACAAAAAACACAAAAACAATCATAAAGTCCTGGATAGAATAATCAGTGTGAAAAGATGTTAAATATTATCCAATTTTAAGAAATTCTTACTGAATGCTGAAACAGCTATTTATTGACATTTTAGCAATTCAATGGGTTTTATCAAAACATTCTGGCACAACCAGCCCTTTTAAGAACATTCAGATTTTTTATATGGCCCAAAATGAAAATGAGTTTGGCACCCCTGCCTTAAGCACTTAAAAATATTGTTCATAGATAAATAAATCAACTGCTGTGCACTTTTGTTTTACTACCACCTTACCCACACATACAGAAACAAGTTCTCACTTGATTTGACTGTCTAGACAGAGGATGTGGGCTGCTATCGAATAATAATGTTCTCATTTCTGTCTTTGCCAACCTGTGTTAAAATGTCACTAAATGGCATTCTGGACCAATCTGGTCTGGTCACTAGCTTTTGTTTTGATAATTTGACAGATGATTATCTTTCTGCTCTCAATATATCTGAATTTATTTAGAACCGGAGAAAATATTAGAATCATTTACTATGCTTGCTATTTCTTCTCAAAGTCAAACCAAGCCTTGTAAATACATAAGTGAATCACTGTAAAATTAAGCTTTGATCTTACCCTGTTGTGATGTTGCCACGTCGACAGCCTGACTAGTTGCAAACCGGTTTTCCATAGTCATTTTAAACTACATATTTTAAACTACAACAAGCAAACTAAGTGACTGAGACATTACATTTACTCTCTTCCTGTATGTCCATCCTGACATAGTTACTTCAATCTGTCTGTTCACTCTCCTCTAAGCAACACTAGGTTTAGACTTCCTCTTAACTGACATAAAAAGGAAACCTAAGAGTTTGCAGCTGCCGGTTTCATTTGAATTAGGTCACGTGAGGCAAACATTGTACATTGTGCATGCTATGACTCACTAGAAAAACATCCCTTTGTGCTTATATCATAAACCTGCAACGACACAAACGCACAATAAATGCACTGAAAGTAATAACAGTGAATAACTTACTTAATGGTGCTTCAAATTCCATTTGGGTATAGTTTTCATTAAATAAAATATGATAAAATACTACAATTGTAGAAGAGAAGCATATGGGAGTGGTTTTTGATGCAATCTATAAAGAAGTGCAAGGATTAGAATAGCAGTAAAAATGCTCTCTCAGGTTTATGTGTAGGGAGTTTGTGTAACCTGTGATCCTAAATGAATTTTTGCAATATCTTTGAATTGTGTGCGCTTAACCTTAAACTGACTCAGAAGCTTCAACTTCAAACAAAACCTTAAAAAACATTGTTGAACTTTAAAGTATATTGTTAAATGTAAAAGGGATTATTAGTTACAATTTGAGCAAAGACAAAAACGAGGACTGACTGGAAATGCTTGGATGTCATAAAAATTTGACTAACTGCAAATTTTTGCTTGCGTTTCTTTTTCTGTCAGTTTCCTGTAAGAGTGAATGAGTGCTCGTGTGCTTCCTGTTTTAATGTTTTTAAGACCAAAGTGTAGAAATTGATCAGTTAAAACCCCTTAATTTTGTAAAAGAATGTTTTTGTTTGACATTTCTTCTAAGATCCTAGATTTTTTTTGTGTTAGGATAGCAATTTTATTTCGACTTTTCATGAAAAGAGAGAGATTTGTTACTTTGAAAAGGTATAAGAGAAGTTTCATGGATGAATTATCAGATAATTGTTATTATTATGTGTCAAACAATTCAATTCTTCTGTATTATTTAATTGCTTAATTTCCAAGATTAATACGAATTTAAAACTATTGTATATTATATATAGCCCTCTATTCAATTAACAAGGAAACCTTTGCAGTTCTCTGGTTAACCACAAGGAGGCAGCATTAATAAGGTAATAAACATTTTTCTAACAGCTAATCTCAATAAGAGGGTATGACTATATCGTTTATAAATTAAGTGTAAATAAATCTGGTCATTTTTAGTTGTGTTGATGCAAAAGCAGACATGACAGCACTTGCTCTCAGTCTAAGGTCACACGTCTCTGTTGCCTTTCAGTGTGTCTTTTCTACCTTATTAATCATTGCACAGAAATGTTATCATCTATCACCAAGTTCGCTGCAAAATGTCTTTTGTTGCTGTTCTTAAACATGTCTGCTTGATTCATTTAAAAAAATGTCACATTCTCTAGTGACAGGAAAAGCTGTAATTGCTAATATAAAATCTAAGAACTGTAACTACCTAAACACACTGCCATATTCTATTCTAACTATTTTATCTTGAAACCCACTATTGGGCATTAAAGTTTTATCAATGATTTGATAAATTACTGCTCACCTCCGTCCTTTTTGCTGCGCTATGGCAAGTTCCTCACAATGGACCCTGCCATGAATGCTCAGGTTAGTTAGCATAGCCACCGATAACCACAGATAAATAGTGTTTCTGTAACGGTAAGTTGTTTTTCCACCATGGACCTTAACAAGCTCCACCCACAACCGACCTAGAAAATCCCACGTGGCCGCAAGTCTCACAAACAAAGCCTGGCAGCGCCTTGTTTCTGTGTAAACATGGCGTCTTCCACTTCGACTGATTCTCTGCAGTGTATTTCTGACTCGATTAGTGCATCATTTCTACAAGATTTTCACAATATATCAGCCGCTACAATGGACAGTGGAACTAAGAAGTTAATGTCATCTTTTTTGGATGAGATCAAGGTGTTTGAGCCACGCAATGCCTCCAACATTGTGCACGTCACAGCAAAATGCTTTCGCTCGATGAGGAAAACGGCAGATCCACACACCCTCTACATCACTATACTGTAACTGTGGACAAGATCACTGATGCCTATTGCCCTTGCAAGGTTGGGTAAGTCAGGCATTCATCGTTTTGTAGGTTACTTTTGAAATCAGTGGGTGATTCCTGTGGTTTGTTGGCAAATGTATGAGTGTGCCGAGGCCTGATACACTGTACTTGATGCCAGAGTGGCTAACATGAGTAACAGTTTAGTCCAAAGCCTTTTCTGCTAAAATAAAAATCTTTAGTGTATGTCAGATACAGCACACATTGCATATTGATATGTTTAGCTAACGTAAGACTGTGTAGCAGACAGGCTTCAAGGTGTAGAAGTTGTATCAGTGCTGCCATTATGCTGTACTTAGCTAACGGGAAGCTAAGTGTGTTTGTGAGACGGCCACGCTAGCCATGCTACCACGTAGAATGGGCATCAGCCAATGAAAAGCGGCCCCTGTGGTAAGGTCCATTAGCACATTGAGCAGCATGTGCACAAGATTGATTGACAGTGCTATGACCCTCCTCCTGGTTCTGATTGGTTGTGTTTGAACTGGACTTCTGCAGATGGCTGCACTGGGAGGAGCCAGAGGAGCTTCATCCTTTTCCAGATTATCTGTCTCATATTATAACGTCACGACACAGTAACAGTTTTAACAAATATATAGAAAAGTAATTTTGTAAAGTTACATAATGCAGCTTTAAGGATTATTCCTGTACATTTTGGACATGTTTTGGTTGGGAAACACTGTGTGGTGCAGATGTTCAATATCTGGTGCTCAAATGTCCTACTGCTGCGAATGACGCACAGTAACTTGATTAGACTGATGAGTTTTACTTGTTGATGTGATGCAAACTAAGGACAAAAAAATTAGAAAACTCATGCAGCCAAACCAAAACTTTTCACCCAGAAGAAAGCTCACCTTCGAAATAAAACTGAACTGTCTTCACCTTGACAAGGTTTTGAAACCACAATTTTAAAGTTAACTAACCAAAAATGCAGCTTCTCACTTTATTAAACATTGAAATCCTGGTTTTACTCTTTTAAACAAGTACCTTCTTCAACTTTCAGTACCCTGGAAGGGTTGTGTTTCACCACTATTATCAGATTATTTAACAGATCTAATACATCAGTTGCAATCTTTTTGTCAATACAAAGTTTTTTAACAACAAAATAAATCAGCTGAATTCTCCATATATCACTGACCTTTGGTGATTAACAGGACGCCAGCAGTCGACTAAACGAAAGCATTTTTATTTATTCTCTCCTTGCGGGGGAGAACTGATGCATCTAGCGGAGTGCAATCAATCGTCAAAGACAAAAACAATACACTTCTTTTCATAATCAGTCTCTGCCCTTGAAATGTCCCTTCCTATAAAATTGTCACACTTTCCTGCCCTGTGTGTTTGTGTCTGTGTGCTTTGTAAGTATTACCAAGCGCACTCCATTTGACAACCTGAAATTGATTTGAATAAAAAGGCCAGAGAAAATAAGGAAGTGTCTGTTCTATACGGTGACAAAAAAAAAAAAAAAAGGGGGCCAGAAAAGCACGGGCAAGGAGAGAGGGCAGTCTGTGCCTGCTTTGCATGCAGGGAGGGCTTCTTCAGGAGAAGGAGTTTGACAGGGCGCCGCAGTGCCGCCTCCAGCTCTCAGACAACAGCTGCTCAGAATGAGGAGACGTCCTGAGGGTGCTGCGACATGTCTCCCTCTTTCTCCATCTCTCTTTTCACCTGTCTGCTTCTTCTTATTCTCAGCAAACAGATTCATGCTAGACACATGCGCTACATGTTGCCTCCGCTACTTTTTAACAAACAACTCCTTTTCAGGGAAGAGCATATCCACTCGTGAGGTTCGTAAGGCATTGGCAGGCTGCTGGTGCTCGAATAAACAAACAAAAATAAGCCGGGTTCGTCTGAATTTTGATGGGATCTGTAATTTGCTCTGCCTACTTGAAAAGGTGTTTATAAGGATTAATTAACAGCCCTTTACTTAAATTGAAAAACTCCTCTTCAGCCGAGGTATTCAGGTTGACAAGCTTTTTTACGAGCAGCAAAAAACTCATTATCTTAGTTATATTTGTCTCATTTGATTATTCACAAACTTTTTTTTGATTTGTTGACCATTTTCCTTTCGTGAACAGCTACATTTCTGTTTTCTACTCACTCTGCAGTTGTTTATTTCCCAACAAACACAGATGTATATCTCAGAATAACAAGATTGTGGTATCTTGGCATGGGCTATAAATCATGTCCCCCTTCAAGGCCTTTGTGAATAATTTTACATCATAGAAAACATGAACAAAAACAGAAACATAAAAATGTGCTGTAATAAAACGCAGTATAAAAGTAGGTATGGATTTTTTAAATAACTTTAACTGTTTAAAAAACACAATTAAAAAACAATCAGCTGGTTGAATTGCCAAACCTCCTGAGAACACACAAAACAATTTCACATCCAAATAAAAAAATGAATAGATATTTTGTAAAAATTAGGATTTTAATCCCTAAAAATAAGCATTTTTGCCATTATCAACTCCCAGCCTTTGCTTGAGAATAATAAAATTGAAAATCTGTGAGCAATAATAAAATCTACGCCATGCAGGAAAATAGCACACTATTGTTAACTGTATAACAATTAGCAACCTTGCAAAATTAGACGGTTTCTCAGCTTGAACAACTTGCTTAAGGTCTTATTTATATGAGACTTATTTATAAGTCTGGTTTGTAAGCTTCTTAAAAACCAGACTTTGACTAGACCAATCCATTTATTCTCTTACTGTTGATGAATGGATATTGGCTTTTTAACTTGAACCTTTTGTTCCACACATCCAAGTTTGTCCGAATGCTAATTTACTACACTTACTCCTTCACATGCAAATTGTATGAAATACTGGTTATGATAGATAAACCGTATTTAACTTCAACACTTCATTAGCATGACATTATACCATGTGAAATACATGTGGGTGCTGGTTTGCTCCAGAACAAAAATGTAAAAGTTTTTGTAATTGCAAATGCACGCAAGTAACGTCTTCAGTTTTTCTCAAAATGTTTTTTTCTTTTGCTTTTGCACTCAGGCCTTTGAAAGAGTAGAAAGATTGAGCTTTTCTATAGTTTTGCCCTTGCTTTGTCAATAAAGGGCATACTCTAATCTCCAGACAGAAAGAAATCAATTTCAGAGAAGACAGACATGTGAAGCAAAGGTACAGTGTGTGCATGTTACACAGATAGTCTGTTTGTTGGAGAAATGTAAACATTAATGATGAGCTAAGGTTTTGTTTCATCATAGATGGAGCAGTAGCTTTACAAACTGAATTAACAAACTTAGAAGTTTGACTTCCTGTTTAACAAAAAAGTTGTATTTTCCTCAATATGGAAGAACCTCCTATTCTCCTAGGCTGTGTTGGACATGCAGGCTTTTCAGTGCCTGTGTTTCCAGTTGGTCACACCTGAGGGAGCCTTTTAACACAATCTGGCATTACATTAGTTACCCAAGTCTGACTTTGGCACCTCCCAATTTAAAGGAGCTTTGGTTCAGTGCTAAAGGTTTTGCAGCATCACTGCAATCTTTTAACATATAAAAAGGTGCAGCCATCCAGTAGTGAAAACTTAATATGAATCTTTTAAATGTTTCATAGGAAGATCATTTAAAGTTGATAAGGTGAAGATTTGAAAGAGGAAAGATTAGCAAATTATTTTGCATTTACAAATACAATTTAAACTTCTCCAGGTCACACAGAAATGAAACTCATTGTCTAAAAATTTGTCAGGAATTATAGTTAATTTTAAAGGTAACACATATTATATCAGAACATAATCTGTTTCGAATGCAACTCCATAAAAAGCTAAGCCCTTGCTGTTCTACTTCACGTGACTATTAATGTGCAGCATATACACACTACCAATTTACTTTATTGCTGATGTAAATGGGTGTGAATTACATCAGTTTGTGCAGCTCTCTATAGACATCAATGCCTGTTTTTAAAGGGATGATAAAATATAAAAACAGTATATGCCAATGCATGTACATATACCAGATACTGCAACATGAAAACTGACAGGTTAAAGCAATTGAGGTAAAGCATTGCTCGTCGTCCAACAACTCCGCTGAAAAGCTTCCACCCAGGTATCCACTTATACATTATTTTGATGCCTGCCACCCTCCAAACATTACTCCAATAATACTCTCAATAGATCCCACTCTTATACTACATTACATCTCTTGAACTGAGGAAAAATAACATTGGGAATGGCTCAGTGAAGATGAGAGAGCATCAGGTGTGCCACATTCCAATCTTATGGGATCTGTGGGAGGCAAGTCTAATCCACAGAGACTCCGGCCCACAATCTGCAGTCCCTCTGGGCTTTATTACTAACATGCAGGTTCCAGACATGTCAAAACACCTCTCAGATGTGATCCATCCATGCCCTTTTCCACAAAGAAAATGTAGAAGCCATTCAACATAGGTGCCAAGATATATTTTCACCCTGCATGCATGGATTTGTCATATGTGCCAATAATATTTAGTGTAACCCTTCTTCAGTATGCACAAGTATCCCTAAAAACATTTAAAACTGACAAAGGTTTAATCAAATTATGCTCTTAAGAGGCTGCATGTGTGAAATAGTTGAAAACTATAATCTGGTACACCTCAAATGGTAACATTTAAGTTTAAGATGTACATTGTCCTTTTTTAAATAGTCTTTACAGGATTGCCTACTGTGTCCCCAGTGGAGATAAAACCTCAAAAAGTTTAACAGGATCCCTTATTGCTTATTCCACATTTAGCTGAAATTAGATTTCATATATCTACACTTATAATCTGGGCTCATGGAAAGTAATTTTAAAATAATCTGACATTTGTTCGCTTTTCTTCACCCGTTCCTGAAAGCCTTTATTGTGTATTAGGTCGTTGTCCTTAGAAGTTCAAAGACCTGAGGCAGAGCTTTCCGACTGTGGAATATATTTTACTCCAGGGTATCTTGGCCGTCTTGAGACTTTGTTGTGCCCTTCACAGATTCAAGGTTCCTCATTCAGAAAAGGAATGTTCTTTTCTTTTTGAACTTCTTTGTCACATTGTTTGATAAGTTCAGGTCCCAACTGCAGCCAGGCTTAAAGCAAACGATTCTGAAATCTTAAAGAGGAAATCACGAAGAAGGTAAACAATTTGTAAGGAACATAAAGGAGCACCAGAGAGCAGATATTGCAACAGAGAACTAACGTGCCAACAGAAGGGCTCCGACAAAGAACAAAGTAAACCAAAAGGGATGCTGGGGTTTCTGTTAGCAAACAAAAAGCAGGTGGTTGATTGTTAACAGGCTGCAGCTCAGGGGAAAGACAAGGAGCTGAAGTCTACAAAATATGAGTTTCACGTTCTGAAATGAGTGAACATTTTCATGATATTGGAATTTTTTGAGTTGTACTACAATCTTCTTTCTCTGTTTTATGTTCATTGTGCTTTAGACAACAATACCAAACCACAGAGTAGTATGTTTGTCAACTTTAAATAGATTGGTTGAAAGGCTGAAGATCAAAGGTATCTATTAGGGTTTGATTTATTGATTAATTTCGACTTCGTACATATGACACAGGTTCCAATTTAAGTCAATTTACCTTTTGTATTGAATAAAACCTGCTTTCATGGGAGTAGTTTGACTTGTTTCACAGCAAATTTTTGATAATTTCATCACTAAAGAATCATTTAATAACAATTTCTTACCAATACACAACTGAGAAAAGTCATAAGTTCAATACAAACAGGATTTCTATTGGTCTATTCTGGAGATGAATCACCTTGATAGGTGTCATACTCTTCCTAAATGTTTTCCTGTTGAAGGGCATGTTGGCACTTATTGTTAAGCAGGGAGCTTAACTCCAGTGTGTCAAAGTAAGTCTTAGAGCTTTAACCTTTGTACAGTCCTATTTGCCTGTATAATTACATTCCACGTGCAGGGAATAAATACTTACCTTGGAAAGTTCACTAAGTGGCACAAAATAAGAAGAGCTTCCGGTTCAACAGTGGAAAGAATAGTTTTACAAAAAGGTCATAGATTTCACTTTGACCTCAGCTGTTATGACATAAATGTTTATGATCTTTAAAGTGTACATCAACTGGCTTATTTAGAAGTAAATTCTGTGCTATTCAAACGGAAAAATCCTAAATGCAGACTGTGTGGTCTTATCAGAACAATCCAATGAAATTTCAAAAGCACAAAAAAAAAGGACTTCTGAAAGTTACTATTTCTCTCTCTGCGTGTGTACAGTACGTGATATGCATATGTTTTGATATCAAAAGCAAGGACAGCTGCTGAAATCTGAAAAGAGAGAATACTGAGTACATGTGGGGCGTCACAGAGGTGGTGGATGGTATACTGCTGATGAATATCTGATGATTGGATTGAGCAGAAACCTGTGATTAGAAATTAGAGTCGTCCCATCTGGACTCTGTTCCGCCCCTTCTGTCATCAGTTCAGCACTAATTCTGAGCAGACAATGTTATTTGGAGGTGCAACAAATATTTTTCCAGGGTAAAATCTTTCTGCCTTCTTTAGAAACCTCTAGATTTAACAGGATTTAACATCATCGGTGTCAACACAGCTCACCTTGTTGGTCTTTCTTTTACTTTCATTGCATTTCAGCAGGTTTATATCAGAGAAAGAATGAGGAGCTCACATGTGGATTCATTTCTAATCTGGTCAGACATTTTGTATAAGAAAGACTTGAACAGTTAGGACTGTTCCAAGTCTTAACTTGAACAGATTGATTCTGCTCATACGTTTCATTAGCAGAATCAAATGTAAAATTATTTTAATTGAAAAATTTGGTTTTTGATGGAAAATGAACAATGTGCATAAAGTTCACCTTTCTCAAATGACATGAGAAAGGTGTTGCTAATTCAGTAAGTCATTCACTGTAAAAAAAATTATTTTTTTAAATTCTATAAAATAATTTAGAGCTCTTTTAAGATGACAAAGATCTGTTTTGGAGTTAACTTCAGTTCAGCCAGCAGTAAGTTTGGATTCTCAAAACCAAAATCCTTCTGTCCACTTAAGGTAAGATACTCACTTTTCATGTAAAAACCCAGTTTAAACAATCCAAGCTTTTCCTACAGAGTTGAAAACTTAATCAGAATTTCTAAATCCTGTTTCTCCTTAACCTTTAAATAAAACACTTCAATTCAGCCGTTTTAAAGACATTTTTTTATTGTTTTAGACTAACTACAGATTTATTATACCCAGGATGTTTTCCCTTCCTCCTCTCCTCCTTCCTCTCCTTCATTTGGTGGGCGTGACGGAGCTGCTGCACATCACCTTCATCTGCTCATCAAGCTGTCAGCACAGGAGGATCTGTCAGATCCTTCCTCTGGTTGCTGTAAAACTTACTATCCAATTTTGCTATTTTGATGTCTGTGATTTATTGCACAAAATAAAAAGACATACACTTTTTCCCCCTCATTGTCTGAAATCAAGTCTGGTCAAACTTCTCTTGGTTTCGGTTAGTTAGAATTACCAAAATTATTATGTATTTGCCAGAAAACTTAACAAGAACATTTTTAGAGATTTTTCTTGACTAATATCAGGGATGAGCAAACTCAAAAGGTTTGTCCTTTACAGTTATTCAATTGAAAAGACAAAAATATCTCTGATATATTCAAAGATACCTACAACATAAAACAACCCTCTGAAATTTTCTTGCATCCTAGAATTTGGCAAATAGAGAAGATTTAACTTTAAACAGTGAGAAAAAATAGTACTTGTCTTTTTATTTGGTGCATGTAAATATTCGTTTTCAATTATGGATTTGTGCTTTCAAGTCCAACCTTGAGTCTCCTCCATGCACCATCTGTATCCTTTCATGAAACCCCTAACAAACACACACAGGGCTCACCTGGACTCTTGGTTTTCTGCCCCAGATGTCTGACCCCTGAACCTCACCTTAGGTCAGCCTGCAGTCCTCATCTCCGCCTGCCTGACCTCCAACACCATTCCTGGACGATGAAATTAAACCCAGAGACACACAGCTTCACTTTTCTATAATCTGCATCTAAACACAGAGAAACAACAAAAACCAAGCTCCTTAAGACGTTGAAAGAAGAAATTGTAATTGTTGTGTTTGAAAACTTAATTTAGATCTTGATTTAATTAGCTTCTCATTGACTGTCTGCCTTTGGGTCCAGAAAAGACCAAAAGCAGAATTGGGTTGGCACTCTACAAACACGATGAGTTTGTAGAGTTTTGCCAAATTTTGCCTTAAGTATGCTGTTTCCATCACTGCAGCATACTTTAATGGTCAAAACAAAAGTTTTAGGTAATACTGCAGTTTTAGGTGGGTTTTTAGAGTAGAAATGGCCAATATTGATGATTTCTTTTCCCTAAATGGACTCTCTTAGAGTGCCTCAGTGATCCGATTGATTACCACTCACTAATTGCATCGATTGCAGCTTCCAGTCACCTGCAAAGTCTAGTTTTAAGAGCCTTATTTCTTTTAGGCAATGTAGAAAAGAGGATTTTCTACATTGATCGGTGTTATAACGATCACGATCATAGACCTTTAAAACCGAGAAGATTGGTCTTCTGTCATAACAATAATTTACTTTGCTGTAGAGTTTCAGGTTTTACAATCTTATTTGAAGAGAAATCTGAACATCCTTGAAATTGTATCTTGGCAGAATTGTGAAATGAAAAATTGATTGTAATGAATAAAAAGAAAAGCTGTGACAATGTTGCAAAAATATTAAGACAGAACCAAGCTAATCATAAATCATCCCTGCTATTTTTAGTACTTTTTTTTTGTGAAATAAATGTGACTCAGTGTACTGTTTGTCTTCTCCCTGCACCATTCCAGCTTGTGACACCTCCTCAAGGCAGTTTCTGGGAGCTTCAAAAGCGCTTGGCCGTCAGGGGAGTTTCAGTTTGTTTCATCCTTCCTTGTCTTCCTGTTGCGCCGCTTTCCAGTCGCACAGGGGACAGGAATTATTTCACAGAGAAGGCGGCTTTGCATTTTAGAGGGACAAGGGTTGATCCGGAGACGTAGTCCAAAGGAAACAAAATGGATTTCGAATCCAGTTATGTCTCTGTAAAATGTCAGAGGATTTCTGACAGGAGCGTGGTCCAAGAGGTTTTCCCTCTCTGACTGTAATTCAGACTGTATGTCAGAGCCTCTGGTAAATCCCAGCCCTCTCTAATGAAACTGTACAGAACAGATGCTGCACACCTTAATGAAATTCTCGGACTAGCTTCAGTGCGGGAATTGGTTCGCCTGAAAGACACTGACTCCTAATTGAAAGCTGAGAAGAGTCCTCCATCCCTCCTGCAGGGTGCTGTGGTCTCTCTGCACCACTGCGTTTTTTTTTGTCTGTGACCTGCATCTCCTCATTTTTCTTTCCATCCACTTTTCTGTGCAGCATGAAAGACTTGACATTCGGTACTTCGAAAGGAAGGATGAGCTTCTCAGTAGCGGTGCATATTATGTTATCTGAGGCCCAGTCTCTCCCCAGGTCCCCGCTTAGCACTCAGAAAGGGTCTGTTGTGTTGAGATACTGGCCCCGACTCATGCTGCGGTCTGGGACCCAGGTGATCCGATGTAATGCTTCCCTTCTGCTCTGCAATCAAGGTCAGTGGACTGGAACAGCTGCATCACTCAATGCAAAACTATCAAGAGCAACCTCTGCAAAGCAAAGAGAAACACACATCTGCTGCGGTTTAAATTCAACTGCTTTTTAAACTGCAGACTGAGCTGCTGTGGGATTTTGTGTTGGCTTAAGTGATTTCCTTCCAGTGTGACCATCAGTCAGGTTTGACACGGAGTGTGTGTCACTAAAGCGATGATCGTCTCCCACGAGTTTCTTCTTGGCAAGTGTGGCGGCCATTGTTATTCTTTCTCCTATGAGCCAGGTGAGACGCATGAAGGCTGCACAGCATAATTAAAAATTAAACTATATTAAACTACAAGGTTGGTTAAACAAGAGAAAGAAAGAGAAGGTTAATCATATACATTAGTTTGTAGTGTTTTGCCTTTATTAGCAGGCCTAATGTAACCTTCACCCTTGCTGCCCACGTGTTTTGCGCACTTGCTGCAATCAGAGATTTTAATTGTTTATCAGGGTCATTATTATTCAGGTGCAGGCAGTGGTAGATCCATAATGAATAAGATGGCAGAGGGGTAATCAATCACAATGTGTCGGGCAGCAACACTTGACACGTGGCATGTAAAATCTGAAAGCGAGAGAGCTACAAAGGATCCTGCTGCTTCGAAGGGCTTCGGCGTTATTAGGAAGAAGCTCAGCTCAGCTCTCATTTAAATGGCAATACATCAAAGTAACAATTTTCTGAGTTGTCTTACTTTCATAATCTTTAGAAATCCTCATCGGAGCTTTCTTGCCACTGTTTGTAATCATTTTTGTGCTCTGCAACACTGAAGATGACCACCGAGTGCCTCTCTGGTGGTTAAAGGGCAAAACGCTGTTTACACACTGGTCAAGTAGAGTGGGACAGGGCTAACAGACCAGTCTCTGACACGGTCAGACTTAAGGACAATTTTAAAAAAAACATTTAGTGTAATGTGCATTTTGGATTGAACTAAAAAAAGAAGAAAAGCATGAAATGGGGAAAAACCCTCGATTTGAAGGTAGAAACGTTTTGCAGTGGTTGAAGAGCTTTAAAGCTGTTTTTCCTGAAAATATTTTTTTTTACTCAGACAAACATAAAAGAAAAATGACATATTAAATGAACAAAAGACAAAAATATTGACAAAACTGATAAAACAATTATAAATATCAACACATAACTGCATGATTAGTTCTGATTGGTTGACATATTTCTACTAACCTTAAAAAATAAACATAGAAAGTTAGGATAACTATTTGGTGAAAAATACTAATAAACCTGTCCTAAACCTGCATTGAGCTTAGTGTTTCATCTCCCTTTGAGTCAGACAACCCTTTGACCTTTATGTCTTCAAATTACTCACTCTTTTGAGGGATAAAAAATAAAAAAAGTCATTTATGACACCATAATTAAATTGATCAAATAATTTTTTTCAGGTCTTTTTGTCTGAGATCAGATAGTGAGCTTGCATCAGGGAAAAGGAAAGTAAGTTTCATCTGTTTGGATATTCTGCTTCTCTGAGCACCGTAAGCCTTAACATTTTGAACCGCCAATCATATTTTTAGTTTCACTCAGTAGAAATGTCTTCACTGGTCTGAGGCATTCTAGCTGGCTCTAATGACGATCATCGTAGGAGACAGATCAGAGTTGTCAATCATCATTGACGTTCAGTGACACTAAAACTGCCATCAGGTGGATCTAGACACAGCCAGCTTATTATTTTACCCATTAAAAAAATAATAATAATCAAAAGATTTTAAAATTTAAAATAAAGTGTGAGTCCTGGATTTTTTTTTAGCCTTTTTTGGGGGGTTAGCATCTGGAAAGGGTAAAAGCTCATGGACAGCTAAACACTGCTAAGACTAAAAACAGAGATATATCCTCAGGTGACTATATAACAGAAAGCATATACACACGGAGAAGCTCATAAAAAATACAATACTCAAAGTTCCTTTGGTAGTGTTGTTTCATTGTTTTTGTCATGTTCAGACTTATTATAAGAATGAATAAACCACTAAAATGAATTCACAAAGGCATGTGCACTCAAACATGTATCCATAATCCAAAGGGAAAATTAGATGGCAATCCCAGTAGAATGATCCCAGTTCTGTTATCAGTGGTCAACAGCTTCAAAGTCAGATTATTACATTGTTAGGCTTACAGCTCTGACAGCTGGAAGTTTTTCTTTTTTTTGAGTCATCAGGTTTTTTTCCTCCTCACTGTCATTCGGTTTATTCTTTTATTTTGTGAGCATAGCTGAGATGATGGCCCTATAAGTATGCAGAAGGTGAATCCATGCAGTGTGTCCAGGTTGAGTCGCAGCAGGTTGATTTATACATGGGATCGTAATCTGGCTCGGTGCTCACTGCTGAACAAAGGAGATAGTTCTGCTGTAGCAAATTTTATATGAATTTAGAATATCTTGTCATTTTTCCTCAGGTGAAGAATTGCTTTTCAGAAACGGAGTAACCCTCTGGAAGAAACATAATGAATTTCTTTTTTTTTTTTTTTTATCAAACATTATTAGTGCTGGGTTGGCCAAAATAATTTTGTTGGTGCTGGATGGGATTAGAATCTACTGTAAGTACAATTGCTTCAGCTGTAGTGTTGGATCTTCTTTTATTTGTGATCTTTACTTAGAAAATTGTAGAAAAAGCCTGAGACAGTTGCAGCAAAAAGTAGTCGAGTATGCAGTTAAACTTTCCTGTAAAGTGGTGATGAAACTACAAACTTTTTTATTAATGCATGAAACAGAGACTAACCCCCCAAAAAGTAGCTACAGCGAATCTGAAAGTGAGTTCTTAATGCAAAGATCAAATATATAGATAAAATAACTATTGGAAACCTAATAGTCCAGCACCCTACCTGGGGATTTAAATGTTTTCTCTTGAAAGGCCACTTTGAGTTTAATTTGTCGAAATGGAAAATTACTTTACATGCCAAAAGCTGTGAAAACTGCGGTTTATGGAAGCATCTAAAAATGTCAGTTTTCTCTACATTTTATCTCTGTTTTGCTCATATGGTTAAATAGCACCACAATGAGATACAAAAACATTAACATAAAATCCATATGTGGTGATAGCGTTTCTGTTTTAGAGAGGCATGTCTTGAAAAGATTTTATTGTATTGGAAAACTGTGTTTTGAAATAACTGATTTCCTGCAAAGCCTGTGCCAATATCTTTTGGCTCTAGAATATGAAACGTGTAGTTCTTTGATAGCTATATTTCTGCATGTGCAAAACAGTTTAAAGAAACATATTTGACGTGTATGAATTGAGTTTTTTTAAATATAAGTTACTAGACATCAGAATTCTGCCTATTATAACTAACTTTCTAATCCCTCAAAACAAAGTGGACCAAAATTGAAGACTTTATCAATTTGTAACACAAATCCGATATATTCTATTCACACAAAACAAACAGGTCTGTCTTTTATCTTTGTGAACATGTAGCTTGTTTCCTACCTGTGTGGAAAGCTTATTTTACCATCTTTTGTTTGGCTATTTTTAGAAAAGGTGGCCTGAGGTGACTGAGGTCAGTAATGAATGTCAGCAGAAGAAAGGAGCTTGTCTGTCCTGATTGACACACCAGCACACCAGCAAGGTATTCTGGGATTTTGCACACAAGTTTGACACACATGATGGTTATTTAGAGTGGGACTAGTTCCAAATGATTACAAATCTACTCCAAAAATAATCACAACTGTTCAAATAAGAGCTGTTTTATAAGAAGATTATCTCAGTCAGTTTAAGATCTGTTGACAATATTCATGTGGAATGCTGGACAGAAAGTAATGCTTAAAATCTATATAATGTGTTGAATTTCTATAAAATATTTGAGAATTTGTTTATAAAAGTAATCTGCTAGAGCTCCTCTCATTCCAACTTGTTTGATATCCTTAATTCAAGTATTTCCACAAAATGCATTCACAAGTTGAAATCGTGAAAAGTTTTTTTATTAAGAAATGTTGACCTCTGTTAGGAAATGTGAGAATAAAACTGTCGGCGAGGCACGTAAATCCATAATTTGCATCGTAGCTGCAGACTAATTGTAAACCAGTCAGCTCCTAGTTTTCTTGTCAAGGCTGAAGTGGCAGCTGATCAACCGAACTTGTTCACATGAGTGACGGACTGAAAGACAAGTCAGCGACCCCTTCCCCATTTCTTATTTACAGGGAGGTCACACTGTCACGGAGGAAAATAGAAAATTTGATAGGCAGTTTTTTTTTATTAAATTAGCATCCGGCACCAAGCTGCAAATCGAACTGAGAGAAGTGAGCAGCAATTAGAGTAACATTTTCCAGGGCTTCCTTTAGAATTAGATAAGTTCTTTAGAGGAAATGTTTGATCACAGAAAACTGATAGCATTACACTTATTAGAGAAACAAGAAAAAAGACAGAAGTCTCTGCTTAAGGTAACCTTTAGAAGTGAAAAACATTCCTATCAATCTATGGATAAAAATGTACAGAATTAATCTTACTCTACATATGCAATCCACATGATTACCAGGCAGGATCTGTAGCTCTATTAGAGGAGTCGTTCTTGGAAACCAAATCTCCCTCTGTGTTGCTTCCTGTCTACTGTGGAGACAGCAGATTAAAATGGCAGCAGAAGTGAAAGACAGGGCTGTTCATGAGAAGTGTTTTAATAGCGCTGATACATCTAAATCAGACAGCTGTTGTCTGCACATACATCTTCCCCCTCCAGGAGCTTGTCTTAATTGTCAGCATGGCATGAGAAGAATATTGCAATCATCTACAGGCTGAACATTGAGATTCACACATAGTTTGCAATCCTGAGATGCCAGGCAGGTCATATCAGTGGGTTTTTACATTTTGTACGAAAAGTACTACACACATGGGGCTGTGGTGTGCAAGAGGAAACAGTACGGGGTGAGAACACGTTAAAAAGAAGAGGCAAAAATGCAAAAATTAAGACAGAAAGGGAGATGTAACGAGTTTTCTGAAAGTTAGGGTTTCACAAATGTTATTCATGGAATTGCATGCCTGGATTAGAAAAGGTTTTTCAGCCACATAACATTCTCACAGCCTGAAATTGCCACTTAATTCAATGACAATCCAATAAGATTAGGGCTGATTAGTAGGGAAAAGGAGCAGAACAAGACAGACTCAGGTGTATGAAGAAATGTAAGAAATTACACAAACAGGACTGAGATTTGCTTGCATGACAAATTTTAGTATCAAGCCTATTTTAAGTGTTATGTTAAAGTAAAACATAACTGGTAACATGGCAGATTAAAGTGACTTTCGCTCACTCCTATGTTCTAGTTATTGTGGATTTCTTTAAATCTTTAAACCAGTTTTTTTAATCTACCCCTTTGTTTGCCTCTCTAAAAATTGTAAGTGAAAATAGACTAGATTTGCTGAGAACAAAGAAGACGGTTGGGTGAAAGAAACCCACTTTGCTTCATGCTTTGTGCTCCAAGCCACTGGGCCTCTCGGGCACATAATCTCTTTCCTGAAGCAGTCCCCTCAAAATAAATGAGTTATTTCCACCTACCGGACCAGACAAAGCCCCAAACTCTCTGATGTGAAGTCTGACTTATCGGATCTGGATGGCTTAAACATCCAGTACTTAACCCAAGTACTTATAGACCTTAAACTTCTTCACAATATGGAATGAAAACCACATATCACAATGATGTGCCGTACTGCTGGATCTACAATTAAATATGTTGTTGTAAGATGACAAAACATACAAATATTTAGGAGCTATACGTAATTTTGGCTAAAATCTGAAAACTAAACTCTTCATCCAATAAGTTGAATTTATGTTTTCATTTAATAATAAGTGTGTAGGTGAACATATCAGAAAGTACCAGACATTTATGTATACTTGGCAGGAATTGTTGGAATATTTTCCAAACATCCAGCTCCCAATTATCCGACAAAAATGACTTTCCTTCTTAAGAATGAACAGATCAATCTCAGAGTCGGTAGGGTTACACTTGGTGTGCAAAACTCAAACATAATCAGATAATCTTGGCTGACCACAAGTCGTGGCCCAGCATCTGATCCCGGCCCTCTGCAGGGATGCATGGCTAGAGTCCGATCAGAAACGGTCCTCGTCCAGCGGCTTGTTCCAGAGATAACAAATCCTCAGGAGAGGAGGGCCAACAAGCAGATGAAAGAGTTAGGAGAGACTGAACAAACACTGAGTTGTTTAAAATAAACTTTACCTCACAGAGGACCTCATTATTTATGTAGGAGAAACTGCAGCTTTATTAGACGTGGATCAGCTCAATTATTCATTACTTTTTGAGTGCATGTGTCTCCCCAAGATCATCACAGTGACATCCTGATGACAATGCGTGACACTGACCGGCGCTGTCCGCAAGCATTCTTCTGCAAAGCTGCTTTAATCTCATCTCCCAAATAATTGGGATATAATAAAAAAAAAACACCAGAAAATATTTTAGATGTAAAATAAATAGAAATAGCAAAAGGTACAATAGCAACGTTTGAATCCAAATTGCGCTGCAGGGTTTCAAATACATTTATATAGTAACAACTGGAGAAGGCGTAATGCATAAATACATAAATGCATAAATGAAATTCCTTATCTTGCGACAGATTAAACAAAAACTCGCAATGTAGTCTGCCTTTGGGACTCTTCTCGTTCAAACCTGGTACATTAGGACCCTGCTTATAATAAAAATCTGCAACATTATGCTGCTACTGCTGCTTCGGCTTCACCTGAGCGTCTGCTGGCTGGCTGGACTCACGCTGCTGGGATTTCCTTCCCTGTTTCACTGCAGTAATTGAATGCACAGGTGTGATGCTCAGAGCGCAGGGAGTTCATTAGTAAAGTGAGAAATTATACCTGACCCATTTTCCGGAACACCCTGAATGGTGCTGACAGCTTTTTGACATTCTGACTTCTGTTTTGACATAAAAAGGAAAGGTGTTTAATTTATAGTCGGGGTGTGAGGATCCCTGGAGGACGTCTTCGCATAAAATCCAGACCTTGAATATAAAATCTGTTCAAGTCAGAGGTCAGGAGAACCCAAGGCTAAATTTTAAATGCCGTCCTCTACATTTGGATTTTGTTCTGTGACTAAAATCTGACATGTTAGGATCAATAATTAATCTGTAGTTTGTATGTTTACAGAATCACTTCAAGGATATATGCAGATAATATACTTGGGCAGTCACACTGTGAATGACAGAAGTAAACCTTGTGAAAATAAAATATCACCACTGATGGATTCAAGCAGACAATCGCACTGAATCGTCTGGTTGGGGAATCACTTTACTGTGAGCCGGCTGTCCACTCACCGCAAGCAAACATTGAAACATGACAAGAATATGAAGAGTCACACACACAAATGGGAGATTGTTGTTTTTTTTTTTTTTCTTTTTGTGAAACAAAAACATCCTATACTATTATCACTGAATTTTAGCAGGAAAGCATTTCATGATATACATTTTTTTGCAGATTTTTTATGGAGCTCAAGAGGAGTTATGATTTTTTTTTTTTGCAATGATAGATTATTTATACCTTGTAAATACATAGAAAAACTCTCTATATTAACAATCTGCAAGAGCAATCGGATCACAAAACGTGTACAGCTTTTGGGATTTTTTGTTTGATCCAGAACAATCGAATATTGTTTTCTTTTGACTGCACAGTGAAAAGCATAAATCAATAATGGGAGAGAAACAAATACAGAAAAGCAAAAAACAAGGGCAAAGCAGTGCAAAGATAATTACAGTAAAAGAAGAAATGAATGAATGAAAACACATTTTTATGAATAAATAAATTCTGTCAAAAATTAAACGGCGGAGAACTTACAATGTTGACACCAAAGTAAATTATTTCAGCTAGAAATTGAAGTCGAAATACTTTTTGCAACATTTTTGTCATGGTTTGAGTTTTTCTGTATATTAATTTTGAGTTTCCTCTTTTTCTGAGTCTCTGTGCCGTCCTGTCTCCCCTTGATCATTCCCAGGTGTGTCTCGTTTCTGTGATTACTCTCTGTGTATTTAATGCCACCTGTGTGTCTGCGTCCTTGTCATTTGTAGCGTGAATGTGCCTGTCGTTCTGTCCTCGTGTAGCCTGTTGCCACCAGTGCTGAGCCCCAGTCTTCCGCTCTACTGTGCTGCCAGGGTTTTGGACTGTGTATTTGTGGATTTTCATCATTAAAACATCTTCATTTCACTTACCTGGATCTACTGCGTCTGCCTCACCTCCCTCTACATCCGCACTTCATGACAATTTTAGATCATTTCTGAAATTGTTTTGTTTTAGTTATGTTTTTCCTGGATTGTTTTGTCTGTAATTTCAATCCGAGTCATCCAAGTCTGGACTTTTGCAGACATTGATATTGATGTTTGGGATGTTCAGCCTTAATTTCATAGATTCTATAAAAACAAAATAAACTTTTCTTTGACATTGTTTTCTGCTGTTAATTTTTCATTGTTTTCCTGTAACATCACAGAATATGAAGTTAAACTGAAACCATTAGATGAAGAGCTACATTCATCAGTACAGTATGGACACTCATATTCATTAAATTGACAAGCTCATTTCAAAAGGTACACTTAATTGGACAAACAATCCTAATCAGATGGATATTCTGATTTATCCAAAATGACTACGTATGGTTGAAACAGTAATTGTGATGCCGCCTCCTAGCCAATAAAATAGTCTGGGAGTTCTTGCCGATCCTTAATGAATCTGGAGTCGGCAGCCAGCACAGCAGCATCGGTCCTGAGAAGCTTATTTAACTACGAATCAACGAGGGAGGCCGATTTTTGATTCGTCCTAAATCTACATACCCAATTTACATTTCAAAAGGAAGCAATCCTTTTAATTTCTATGAAATTGGGTGTCTATCAGAGGCTAAGTCAGACACACGCAGAACAGAAATCCAAAAACATCACACTTGGGAAATAGACACACAGATTTTTGATGTGTCAACCCGCTATCATGATTACTTTCTAAACCATCTTAAGCAGTATATTATCAATAAAAGCTGTGTGATCCTTTAAGCTACGAGGAGGAAAATTCTCATATTTTATGCGTTCAGGTCCAAAAAAAACCCCATTACAGTCCTTATCAGTGTCTTCTTTATTCCTAATATTTGTGTTAATTAGATTTAGTTGTCTTCTTATCTGTGCCGGAATTATGTAACTCCTTATGGTGCTCTGATAGTTTCTCCGATGCTTTCTGAGCAAGACAGAAAGATTTTGTGACCTAATTCTCAAAATGTGGGTCAGCTTCCTGCTTTTTGGGTCAGTACTGCTGTGGGCCTGGATTTTAGGGATGCAGGAAATATTGCATAAATTAAAATTCAGAATGAGATTTCTTTTTCCCCTCTCAAAAACTGCAATAAAGTTGCCAAATGTAGGTCTTTACTTCACAATGAGTTCTCAAGCATTTTATTTTCATTTTAATACTTAAAACTGATTGTTCTCAGCAAAGCTGCTAAAAATTCTGCACAATTGTCTTTTGGATAATGTCCAATAAGGACATTTAATTAAATTTTTATCCCCAGAAGACACATTGTCTGAAATATGCTTTTACTCTCACTGAAAGATATTTACAGGACATTATTGTTCTGTCTGTGTGCCCACAATAAATTACAAAAGAGCCATGACCATTTACTTTCTTTCTTCTAAGACCCAAATCAAGCAGCCAGTTGGAGCCAGTTGGGATAATCGCGGGCCTACAGCTCTACAGCGGATTGACCTGTTTAGCACGGATCTGCTCTCCAAAATTCTGACTAAGCATCTGCCCTGCGGTCATCCATTGTCACCTCTTTGCTCAAATGACTTCTGACAACAAAAAGACATGTGACAAAGTTAAATGTTTTACAGTAAGCTCCAAGAATAAAAGCATGGCTCCTCATACTCTTTTTTTTGTATTTATTTATTAGCCTTCCTTCCTTAGTTTCCCTCCTCTCCACCTGCCACAGCTGTACCACATTTCCTATGATTAGTTCTTCTTCTTCCATTGTCATTTTCCACCTCTGCCTCCTGGATTTTCATTGTCCTCCGCATTCTTCTGTAAAAATCTCTCTTCACTACCTGCATTGCTCTTCCTGCTCTTATGTGCCACCTTTTTCCTAGTACTGATTTATGAATTTTCATTAGTATTCTCCAATTTGGATGATAGTTTTCTCTTAATTTAGGTCTTTTCCAACCACAAATCATAACAGGGGTTTGCTGTAGGTCACTCTGGCAGAGTGTATCCTCTGCCAGATTTTTCTCCTTCCAGCCACAAAGCACATATAAACCCCACCAAAACAACCCTGTCTCATTACCAGCATATCAAGAAAACGTCGAGTTGCCAACTGTAAACTTTTCCCCACTCTCACCATCTATTGGATTGACTTAAATAGTTGTTTTCTTCCCTGCTGTAAGTGAAAGTAACCACAAATCAGCCACTGACTGGAAATATTCGTACGAAATCTGTTTAATGATTAGGAAGCTGACGAAATATACAGCAGATGCTGTATCCAAAACATTCAAAAATATTTTCATACTGTTTCTGAGATTTTAAAAAATATATATTTTTCTTGATTGTGTTGAGGGACATCACCCTCTTTGAATTTCTGTCGCTGTGTGATGTCAGTCAGAGTCGGACATCCCACTCTTATGCAGCCTCCCTTTTTTCTTATCTACTGTTTTTTTTAGTGTTATTTAAGTGGTGTGAGAACAAACCTAATTGATTATAGAAAAATATGCATTTTTTGCAGTGACACATTATTAGAGGGTTACAACAAATCCCCCCATTACACCTCAAAGGTGTTTGTAATGTATCTTCAAACCAGAAATTCAGACGTTTTACAATGCTCTTGTGATTTCATTTGAGGTTTTCTTTGTGACTAACCTCTACCTAAAAAAAAAACAACAATTCCAGTGTGGTTTTACCCATTTAATAAACTACAAGGGCAAATCTTGATAACTGAAGATGTAATGAAACAAGACTACGTGAAGCTTGATGATGCAAATTGTAGCAAACAAACACAGGGATTCGAAGCGCTCTAATTGCCTGCCTGAGTTGTCATGGCTGCTGCTTCAATTGTAGTTCAGGGTTTGCTTTCAACTCTGCAGGGGAGCTTCTCGGGTTTCTTTGATACACTGACCATCCTCTAAGCCCAGGCTCCTGCTTAGCCTGTAAACACATGAGTGGTAGCAAACATGTTCAAGTAGCACTCAGCAACAATGATGGTACTAGAATCTCAGAAATCAGGGTCCCGTTTCAGTCAGTTTGCATTTAAAATTTGAGAAAGGCTAATAAAGAAAGAGATGATGTTTAAATTAGATAAAAAGTAAAGAAACTGGCTTTACTTTAAAGGATAAAGAAGCATAAAATACTGTGAAGATTGGGAACAGTGACGGGGATTGAGTCATATTTAAAAAAGAAAGCGGGGGTTAATGAAATGCTAACATAATAATGTCTTTGTAGGGAAACCAAACAATCCTCCACTTAATTTTCCAATTAACTCTCTCTGACAGGGATTTGGGATGTTGAAAGAGCAACCAAGACAGCATGAGAAGA
This sequence comes from Xiphophorus hellerii, assembly GCF_003331165.1. Lineage (NCBI taxonomy): Eukaryota > Metazoa > Chordata > Actinopteri > Cyprinodontiformes > Poeciliidae > Xiphophorus > Xiphophorus hellerii. Next base: position 15,101,532 of record NC_045679.1, read on the forward strand.
TAAAAGACGGCCAAACTCTACAATTATGCTTTGAACTTAAGAAAATGAAGAGAAAGCCTTCATTTGAAAGGTCACGTGAAACTAAACATTAAACAAACCGTTATCAAACTTTCTGTGAGGTTTTGGCTTTGGCATGTTTGGAGAACATGGCTGCCTGAGGACATGACAGAGTCACAGGTGTTTTTGTTGATATCAATTTGAGACAAAAAAAACAAGACGGAGAGAGAAAACAGACTGCTGCTGTGTGAAGCAGCTGAAACCTCACATTCAGAAAAATGCAATCGTTTAAACAAATAAGCCAATTAACCAGGACGGAGGCAAAAGAGTGTTTTTATTGGCACTAAAAATATAGCTGTTGTTAGAGCTTTCCCACAAATATATAATTTTTTACAGCCACATTAAAGAACATTTGTTTTACTTTTGTCTTTCAGGCGATCAGCATCTGGAGGAGATGATTGTTAAATGTGAATAAAGATCAAATAAAATATGATGAATATTTTTGTTTGGCAAGGGGACAGAACGCCGCTGGGATAACAGCTTGAAGGATCTCTGAACTGTGAAACGTAATATAACGTTTATATCTTATGAAGGTCTCTTTAAGGGCTCATTTAAAAGCAATAAGTAAAAGTGACTCTTAGAGCCATTTCTTAAACAAATCTGCAGCTTTAGTTCTGGTCTTCAACCTGTAGTAGTTGGAAGAGATTTTGAGTAGATTGTCTGCTTGTTGCCAGAAAAAATAGCTCCTTTTGCTTACAGGTTGCAAAGTTTAAGACCATCCATTGGTTGGTTTGTTGCCATGGAAGTCAGAAGAAACAATATAACCCAAATCTGCAGGTGTATTAATAATTTTATTCCTATTTCTTGAAATAATTTCCGAAAGAACATGAAATTGTTCCCATGCAGATTCAGAGAAAAGTTCACTCAGGCAGTGTGATTGTTGCTTATGTGATCTCCTTTTCTCAGTTAAAATATAAAAACCATAAAAAAAACATAAAGCTACTCTATATTTCAAAACATCACACTAAGTATTCTTTTAATTTGCTCAATAGATTTTTTTTTTACTTAATTCTAAAATGTGCTGCCTTATTGTAAAAGGTTGAGACGAAATTAAAAGAAAATAAAATTTCCTTAACATTTTTAAATTTAAACATACAGCTATATGAACAAAATCTCTGACAATTATGTTTTTGTTATCTTTTATATTTCAAATCCAGCGCACATACCAGAGATACTGTATGTTCTTTCCTTCTCTATGTAAGGTGAAGGTTCAGAAACATTTTATGACACAGCAAGTGTATCTTTTAACCATGAATTCGGGGGCTTTCCTTCAGCTTGGTTCCAGGTCAACGCGCTGTGCACATAAATGAGCTCATCCATCGTATATCTACTGGACTTTCTTCACTCCGCCTCCCACTCTCCCAAGAGAGACAGTGTTAGGAGTCAAGTTTTTGAAACTAAGGTGCAGTCAACCAAATACTTTTACTCTCTCCAGGCAGCTGGATGTGGAGGTGGACAGCTAAGGTGGTGCTGTAGTGATTCTTCTCAGAAACAGCAACATGAAAAAGGTGTAAAGGATGAGAAGCGTCTCATTCTAATTAAATTGATCATTTTTAAAACTTTATCAACCGAGAAACTCCCTAAAGTATGACACAGCTATTTCAATAAATATTACTCCCTAGGTCATTGATGAGAAACATGCTTATGCATGCTGGTGTAATTCTAAAAACATTTTTGAAAAGGAAAACAAGCAACACAATAAATTAAGTTACCTTTCTTGAGATATCCATTAGATAACTTCCTTAAGGGAAATAAGTTACAAAACTGCTTGTGTTAGAAAAATTACATCATGTAATTTTAAGAAGGAAGATCTAATACTACTGCAAAACCAAAACAAGATTATTTGCTTTGCTTTTAATTTTAAACTTACGTAACTGTGACATTAACACGAATGCAGTGTGATTACACACAAGCTATGTAAACAGAACTGCTTTCAGTTTGACAGAAAAGAGGCGCAGGGATGTTTACTGTCGTTGCAAATGAAAATCACATAACATATGCTAAAAGTATCTGGTTTTGCAACAGAATCATTGCACAAACAAATAATTTCTGGGTATGTTAGAGCATTGTTCAGAGGGATTTACTTTTACCCCTCATTGGCATAGAAATGATTAATTAAACATCATATTTGACAGCTGTTTGACCCAAATGGTAGCAGGACAGAGGCAGGAGTGTGAAACGATAGATTTGGAAGGGTAAAAATCTTCCAAAAGAAGTAATTTAACTGTAATTTACCATATTCCTGTGTCAAAGAACAGCATAATGCAGAACTAAAGACACTAGAGAGATTAAATACTTTGAAAGTATGATTGTGATTTGAAAACTAAATCCACAGAATGAATGGCAGCTTGAGTAGGAAGCAACAATAACGAGTTGGGTTGACTAGACTGATGACAGGACAGAAACATAGAACAATTTCAAGTAAAACCAAACTCTTAAATAAACAGAACTAAATATGTTAAGAATACAGAAATAACCCAACGCACAGAACTGCAAATAAAGCAACCAGTCTGTGGGATCACAACATTCTGGACTTTTACTGATAATCCCTGAAGCATTTACCAGAACTCTGTTGAAAACTTGTTTGCTGTCATTACAGACAGTGCCTCTGCCAGTAAACCTGTAATTTAAAGGAACATAACCTGCTGCAAAAAGAAAAGTGCTCAAATATCCAGCCAGAATTTTGCCAGAAGCTTGTTAATGGCCGTAGGAAGTGTGCAGCTTACCTGAAATATGCTTTTTACTCATATATTACTGGGAGTGTATTTATATACATTTGAGGCATATATGGCAAAAGAAAATAGATCATATGTGTCTTTAAAAGCCACAATTTAAACTGATATTTATGCAAACATCTTGCAGGCATTGCATATGTCCCAGTACATCCAGCAATGCTTTGAAAATTTATGAGCAACAAAACATAAGATTTTAAGTTCTGTTTTCCAAGGTTATTAAAGTGTCTCAGTAAACTCTAATTGCTAAATGAAACCCAGGAAGACGACAATAATCACAGATTCCTGGCTCTACTTCGGAAGAGACCATCTGCTGTGTCATTAAACTCTCCTGCCAGAGGATGAAACAGACTGTCTTTCCTTCAGATCCAACAAACAACAAAATATTTATTCTATTTACAAACTTGGAGAGCAGAAATGCAATTTTTTTTTCTGCAAAGCACAAACGTATATGTACAAACAAACTGCTCAGTAGATTTGTTGACATCCAAAATGTATAAATTAATATTTCATTGCAGTAAAATCCAATAATCCAACCTTTAACTTAAATGTATTTCTTCCGTTTTAATGGCATCCCTGCTACTTTTTACTACTCTCTTTTTGCTAATAGCAGAGCGCTCATTCTTCTCCTGTAAAATTTGACTGTGTTATCTCTTATGACTTCTTCTCTTCAGCTCTTCAGGGTTGTTCTAAAGAATAAGGTAAGAGAACTCATAAGAAGATTATTTAGTGCCTAGTAAACCACTTCTGTGTTGGTTTGGTCATATAGTTTAAATCACTAGCCTCATGAAAGACCAGGTAACGCCACATTTTGTGATTCTATTTAAACTCTTCTGGTACCCCAAAGAGCCTCTAACTTTTCAATACATTCTTAATTTGTTCTTAATCTAGAGCCACTGTTTCTGAAAATCCCAGTCTGAACAAAATATGCGGTTCCTGTTAAAGTCGCAGTAGGTTTTAAAAAACTTTACATGTTTACTCTTTTGATATTGGACAGAACAGGCCTTTTCAGAAACAGATGATTTATTTAGCATTTAATGGTCGTTATGAAGACTGGCTGATTTCAAGATGCTGCTCTTTGGTGCAGATTTTTTTTGTTGCCAAGATAAATATTAGTCCTCATACTTCAGTTACATTTATTTTTAAAGATATTGCTAGGTGACAATAATTATTTCTTAATTTAGGTTTTCTCCTGGATGTATATTAGTACTCAAAGTAAATGTTTAATTAGATTTTTTTCCCAGTGGGTTATTATGCTAAGGCTATAAAAGGTTCATTTATTTTAAGGCTTTTGGTACGCTGGGGATGGCAACAAATTTAGGACATTATTCCAAGAAACAAGAACAGCGTTAGCAATCCCCTGGCAAATTTGAGTTTTGAAGTAATCTTTTAATTTTACTTACATGTTTTCTGACTGGAAATAGTATTAATGTTTTGAGGAAGACAGAGACTCTGTTCAGGGAGATAAAGATTAGGGGGATAGTGATGAGGCCATCCAACTTCAAATAGATTTAGACAGTTGGCAAAAATAAATCTCCAAGATATCTGTGAAAAGCAAAACCCTAGTCAATAATTATCAGAAGAGTTCAGTTGCTGTCATGCCAAGAATTTTCCATTAAATACTGAGAAGGGTGTTTTTCCACAATTTAAATAGTTTTTTTAAAATGATTCTCAGTTTTAAAATAAGCAAACTTCTTGAATGAAAATAATTTTAAATGTAAAGATGCCAAATGTATGAACAGTTTTGGGCCAAAATACAGACTTTGAGACATTATAACACCTTATCTATTTAAAGTATGAACTCTGGCATTTCATGATGATGACCGGCTGTCATCTGACTGTCTGTGCGAAAAAACTCTGTGACATGAGAGCAAAGTGTAAATCCAGCCGACCTTTCACAAATTAACTATCTGTTCATTTTCTCTGAGAGTCGGTTAGTTTGGCACCACAGGTGACTCTCAGCTATTTAAACTTTCTTCAAAATTGGGATTGTCTAAAGGCTTCTGCACTAAGAAAAACAAAATATCCTGTAAGTAAAATGTTAATCTATTATTTATTTACCATTTAGCTTGAGTTTTGGTCAAAATGATCGACTTTAGAGCAGGAAATAAAACATGATGCCATAATATTGCCAGCAGTCACTGTACAGCCAAGACTGAGGGATGAGTGAAGAAAACAGCTTTATTACTCCAGAGGCAACAGATCCACAGAACTGTAAAATTGGTCACAGAAATGGTATTGATCTGGCTTTTCAAAGGGCTGTTGTGACCAGACTCATAATGTTCCCATGAAAAGGCTCTCGCTTTCTTCTCCGTCTTTATCCCATCCTACCAGCCACAAGTGATGCTATTATGCAACGTAGAGACAGGCTGCGGCTGAGTGCCCGAGATTACACGGTGAAATGAGAAAAAGTCCTTCGCTGCGTCTGTGTTTAAAAAACAAAAAATGCGTCACTTTTGGGGAATCTATTGGAATAGCAAGACCTACTCACTCAATGGAGATTTCTCCGCTAAGATGAAAACTTTTGATAATTCATCCTGAGTCATGCAGATGTAAATATACAGAAAGCTGCATGTTCTGAGCAAAGCAGTGACCTTGCTAGAAAATTCCCTTTTTCTTACACATATCCCCACCTGGGCTGCAACGTAATGGGATGGGAGATGAGGAGGATGAACCAGTGCAACCAGCTCGTGCAGACAGTGACTGATTGTCTGGGGATTGCTACCTAACGGTATGCATTACCAAAACATAATTGACTTTAGTGCAAAACAACATCCCGAGGGGTTACGGTTTGGCCTCAAGGTCAGAATTTTGGGTAGAGAGTGATACTGGAATGAGATGAAAGAATAACAGCGAGATCCATTAACCTTGACCTTGCATTGAGGAGCTTCTATTAGAAATATTGTTGTTGTTTTCTCTGTCTCAGAAGAGCTATGAGTGTTGTTAAATAACAACAACTCAGACCAGTGCAACACAGTTGTGGAGCTTCTTTGTCCCATTTTAATATTTTCCTGTCAGGGCTTTGACTAATGGTGGAAAAAACAAAAAAGGAGATTAGAAAGCATAAACCTTCCGTCTTTAGCAAATGTAGGCACTGAAGCTGCTTCTGATACTCTACTGGGCCCACCGACCAACTCAGGCACTAGTCTCAGACAAAATGACAGCATATTTAGTGTCGTCACCCATCAAGCATCTGTCACTCGGCGCTGCCTCTCTCTCTGATTGATGGACACCCCCTGGTGTGCAGAGAACAACGAGACATCCAACTATCGTGGCAGTGTCTGCGGCTAATGACCCGCTGGAAGGCGTCTAAGAGTGAACAAAGAGCAAAAGTTAGCTGAATGTCCGCACCAGCAATCACAATCAATGATTTTAAACACACACGCCAGCAGACTTGCACACAAAGGAATGGAGAAAAACATCCAGATAAAATGTGCAAAGAAACAAGTAAGCATTTTAATAGGATTAACTTGCACAGAGCACAGTACTGCAGGGATTTGTCTTCATGGGCATAGATTATATTGATAGAACCGAACTGTAAAAACAAAGCATTGTTTAAACATTAAAATATTACTCTGACTGTTTCCAACAAAACGGTGCATCCAAGCATTTTATTCAGGGATTAGGCTCACACCTTCATTCCAGGAGAAACATTTGTGTATTTATTTTACTTTAATCCACAAAGTGGCTTGAAAAAAATATTCACATTGTTTGAACTTTCTCCAATTTTGTCAAAATACAACCATAAATTTTGATGTATTTTATTAAAACTTTATATGTTTGACCAAGAACACAAAAATTAAAAAAAAAGGAGAGTGCATACTTATGGTATGACTGGGGGAGTTGCAGAAATTAACTACTCAGGTGCAGCAAAGACTCTGTTAGACATTTTTCTAAATACAGGAGGGGTTTATTTCAAATTGGTCCATGATGCAAATGCTGAGGATGGAACTGCTGGGCAAGAGACTTAGAGGAAGACCAAAGAGGAGATTTATAGATGGAGTGAAAGACAGCATGACTTTGTCATTTAGCTGGTGTGAGAGAAGAAGCAGCAGACGATAGGGTTACATGGAGACAGATGACGTGCTGTGGCTGCCCCTAAAGGGACAAAGCCAATCAGTACACACGACCAGGGGAGGATTCTGAAAGTGATATTGTAAAAAGAATCTCCAAGGAAATTATTAAACTATTTGGGAGACATGCAAATCACTAAGAGTGGTGGAAAATGATCACAGCCTGTCACCCTGACCACACCAACCTTGCCCTGAAACTCTGTGGTTTTGCTGTGGTCCTAGTTAGATCAGTGGTGCCCAAAGTGGGTCCTGAAGGGCCGGTATCCTGCATGTTTTAGTTTTCTCCCTGGTTTAGTGCACCTGCATCAAATGATGTCTCATTAGAGCAAAAAGAAGAACATTGACATGCTAATAAGGTTGTTACTACCACCAGGAAGAGAACTAAAACGTGCAGGATGCCCGGCTCTCGAGGACCCACTCTCAGCACCGCTGAGTTAGATGGAAGAAAATAAATTCAGGACTGTCCTGAAGAAGAAAAATCTTTTACAGGATACAAAAACAACACCTTCCAGCAAGACAAGGACAGAAAGCATAAAGCCTGAGCTTTCACACTCTAGATCAAAGCATAATGTGCTATAATGTGTGTTAACACATCCTGACCAAAATATAACTGAAAATCTGTGACTTGAAAAGTGACATTCAGCTTGAGCTATTTTGCAAAGAAGAAAACTGAGCAAATGCAGCTAAACGAAAATGTTCTCCACACTTGCCATAAAAAGTGTGAAAGGTGAGGGGACGTGAATACTTTCACATGACTCTGTTTTCAGTGGGTGTGGTGAATGTGCTGCTCAGTGTCAGTAAAGGTTACAATCTGCTGTTGACATTTCATTGTTAGCTGCAGCGAGCTATGAAGAAAGACTTCAAATGCAACCGTTCAAGTCAAATAACTTTTCCTTCGGGCAAAATGTTTATGGATTGAATAATCTACTGGGGATGTGTGAGACAAATACGTTTTGCAGGGTTCATTCGGTGCAAATATTTTAGGTCGACTTTACTTCCCCACAAGCTCAATAGATGCTGAAGGTCTTTCACAAGAGCAGAGGAAAACCTCTGGTTTAGCTAGTTAAAATCTTTAAACCTGTTAAGTCCTGTAGCTGTCCAGATTATACACTCGGGAGAGTTTATTGAAATTGAACATCAGGGGTCTTTCCCAGTCCAATTCCATCACATAAAATTTTAAATGAATAGTTTTTGTTGTGGTTCCCTCTGTGAGTATGATTTTGAGCTGGCGTAAAAGTGAGCGAACCATCCAATCAGAGTTTTATATCGTTCCTATCAAAATGCTGAGACTTCAATAAAGGGAGCATGGGCGTGCCGTGGTGGCGGAGGGGTTAGCGCGACCCACATTCAGGCAAAATGTAGCCTCGACGCGGCCGTCGCGGGTTCGACTCCCGGACCTGACGACGTTTACCGCATGTCTTCCCCCTTTCCTGTCAGCCTACTTTGAAAAAGGGACACTAGAGCCCACAAAAAGACCCCTTGCGGGGCAATAATAAAAAAAATAAATAAAGGGAGCATGATAAAAGCTCAAGAGAGAGCTTTTAAATCCACCACATTTTGCCTTCAGATACTTCCAGAGGGCTTGTTTTCCTCAAAAATTTTACCACTGAGCATGCAGGCTTCCCCCTGAGCTGTTTTTCACCTGTCAACCAGATTTTATGTCTGTCGGGGCGGCACTGGCCATGTTTTACTGATTGGAGGATTAGAAGAGGAGTGGGGTTGAGATAGCATCGACTCTGTGTCCTCCAGGCAACATGACGATAGCAGTGTTGTTTGATGTGCAAGTTGAGGGTGAGTTTAAACGATAACTAATATCTGCATGTCCCATCAAATCACAACCTTACAAAATGGGGATGCTTTAATTAAAAAACACCCAGCAATAAAATTTAATCTGCCACTGAAAGTCAAATAGATGCAGAAAAGCAGCTAAAAAATACACATTTGATCTGAGATGATTGTTGAATTATTTCTCCCTCTTAATATTCAAAGGAATGTATTATTGCTGCTGATCTCTTACCGACTCTTAGATTTTCAGAGTTGTTTAGTCACAACTCTATTGAATAAATTTATTACTTTATCTTAAACAATCCCATTAAGGACAGGGATATAATCCAAGTCTAGATAGGTTCTCACTGAGCCGTAGTAGGCAGGATAAGTAGAGAGAATTATAGGTCTATTGAAGGGGTTTAAAGTAAGTTTTATTTTGGTTTGGAAGTTGATCAGCTTATAATAACTCCATACCTTTCAAAGGGGAGTTGTGTTCAGATGTTATATATTCTGAGTACTCGAGTTTCCTCCTGCAGTTCCAAATCTGAATGTTGAGTCTCTTTGAATTTCTAAATTAACTTAACGTGTAAGGAAAGTTTGAAGAGACTAACTAACCTAATGCATGTTTTAAACTGTGGGAGGAGGAAGGAGTGAGAACCCACTTAGACTTAGACTTAGACTGACTTTATTGTCATTTTGCATGCACAGGGTGTATACAGAACGAAATTTCGTTGCATGCGGCTCAGAACAGTGTTTTGACCATACACAGGGGTTAAAATACTGCAGGAAATGAAGGAAAACATGAAGAAGACAACTTGTATTGACATTTATAAAGGTTTAACACAGGTCATAGACACAAATTAAGGAAGTAACATTGATCAATAGGTGGGATGCTTTGCAATGCAGCCACGTTGCTTTGAAGTCCAAGAGGTACAATTTCTACTTGAAGCAACTGAGAACTTGTGAATTGTCTCCTTATTGTTTGAGCTCTCACTGAATTTACTTCTATAACGATGACACTCTATTAACCAGAGAATCCAGGATGTCAATGTGATTCATTCCTAGATTAGAGTGAAATGAAATGAAATCAATTTTTCATGCTTCGTGTATATTAAGCTTTTTTTAGCATCAGCTGTTAACAGCTGATTAAGCAGCTTGATGCTGAGTAATAATAAAGCATGGCCATAATTTAATTATCATGTTCCTATACTTTATTGATCTTGTGGCCACACTTCACTGGTCCTGGACTGTGACAAATGCCTTTCCCGAAAAATATATCACAAGAGAAGCTCTATAATCTGTCTATTGACTGTTTATATATCCGAAGATTTGTCAGCTCCCAGTTTTCTCGGCGTCAGTTTGGAAGACGGCCAGTCACGACCTGGGATGGATGGGCTGCACCAGAGCCGACCGGTCGGGTTTCTGGACACGCTTGGCACCTGTTCAGAAATCCCCAGGCTGCCTGAGGTATTCAAAAGGTTGCACCAGTTGATATCCTCATTATGTTTCGATACATTATTTGAATAGGTGATGATGTAACAATTCACTAAGCGCTCGTCGGCACTCTGGTTCTCATTTGGCCCTCTGAAGGTGCTGGAAGAAACAAATTATATTGTTATTGGTCACGAAGTTTCTTGATGAATAATTCATCAGGATGCAGGGGGATTCTCACAATCGCTGTTAATGACAAAGCGTGCCATCTGCCGCAGCAACAGGTAATTTAAAGACTCCATCATAATGTCAAAAGCGTAAGTGTAGACATGATACAAATGACATCGCCAAGAGGCAACAGACAGTACCCAGATGTTCTCAAAGAAAAAAAAAATTCTGTTATTTTCATGCTCATCTGAGTGAAAAAAAAAATAAACAAATGTTTTCAAGCACTGCTTGTTTTCCTCCCAATTTAATATGTCATGCAGGAAGATGACATAATAACCTCCCGGAGGAGGATGGTGCATTAAACCACTGTTTGCATTGTGTCCCACCCAAAATGGAGCGAGGAACAGACTGACCATGCCAAGGACAAATTAGTGTCAGGGAACTTGATCGAACAAGAGCAGGTGCTGACTGTGAAACATTGGGATAATGCATTTCACCATCAAATATTCATGAGTCCATGCACATTACGCACCATGCCGTACGTCATCCACTCGCCAATTATACCTGCAGCCCCAAAGAGAAAGACACACCTAAAGGGTAGTGGGAACAACATGTAGAGTCATAAAGCTGTCCAAAAGGGGTAGATTTGCATAAAAAATAGTCATCTCTGTGAATGTGCTCTGAAATCTAGGCGCTGCTAGACGATAATTAGGAGGAATTCATCGTCCTTAAAATTGACCAGAAATGAAGATGAGGAGATGTCTGCTGCTGCATGGGGACATCCTGTCCTTCTAATGTTAAAGACATAAAGAAGCATGGATCTGTTTCTGTCAGCAGACTTTTATGTGAGCATTATTCTTCACTTCAGTGTATGAATAAACCTCATAATTAAATTGTCAAACAGTCAAACTGAGAAAGGTAGACAGCATAAAGGGGGTGATTAAATTAAATAGCTGCTTATGTGTATTTTGAAATTAAAAGCTGTCATAAACTCTTAGTCTGAATTAAAACATAATTTGCAATTGCACATAGCTGTATTTAATCTGTTTTTTTCCCAGTTTGTAATACCATTTTCTCCTTTTTTCTTCTTTATGTCACTTTGTTGGATTTGCCCTTAAAATAAAAAACAAGAAAACTTCCCCTTGATGTTCTCTCTGCTTCTTTCATGCACAGAACTTATGCACATGCAGAGCTGGTGAGTGGTTTATGTACATCATTCACGGGAATAAACACAGATCCAGAACTGAATGTACAGGCTCAGATATATACATACACCTACAGTGTCACCTTGACTCCTCCAAACAGGTTTTTCATCCACTCCAGATATCATTTGGGTACAAAAAGAGCAATACACCCTGCTCTCATTCGTCTTGCAGATTTCTCACTCTGAATTTCTGTTACACTCACCAACTCACCAACATGTTCACATATGTGATGCTTTTTGAGGAGTTAAGGTTGGCAAAGATATCTGATAACTACCAGTCCAGCCTCCCTCAGCATCACTCTTTGGTAAATTACTGCCTCACAGATTTAATTTAATGAAGTTAACATTCTTCAACCTCAAGTGTTACTCTACCCGACTCGTCCTCATTTTCCTGTTTTTAAAACTCCATCTATTTCTTTTGAAAACAAGTGATTTCATCTGCTGCCATTTTTTTCTTTTTTTTGTGCTTCAGCTGGCTGGTGTCTTTCTTAATTAAGCTCTTACTGCAGATGTTTGGACACCACACAACTTGTGTTATTATCCGAAAACGGTGTTATTTAAAAAGATAAAATATAAATAATGCCATGTTTTCTCTGTCCAAAGCAGATAAATGTGCTTAGTGTGGATTTTTGAAAAAGTTTGATGCTGATTTTGTGGTCTTACTTCTTGCAATCTGGGATGGTGTTTCGCTGAGTATGAGTTTTCACTAATTTTTGAAAATCCAACTGTGTAAGCAAATCTAAAGAACTGTAAAAGCCAAGTCCCTTGGAAACCAATCTGTTTGAATAAACTCTCCTATAACTGCTAACAGGAATGGGGAAATTTCCGGTTAATGCCTGTGCATGCGGACAAAATATTACTAGGCGCTCTGCATATTTAAGTCTGTAAATATAATTGTGTATGGATTACAGAAAATTCACAATAAATTCAAATATATCCATCCTGTTCTTATATTTAACAATCAGATTTGCCTGTTGTATAATCATCATCCTGAAAGAAGAAAAGTTTTAATTTATCTTCAAGATTTCAAAAGTAATATGGCATTTATACTCGTGAGTGAATGTAAACTGTTGGCTGAATATCAGTGGCTTAATTTAATTCTCCTCTAAATCACCAGTAAGACATAAAGAATCAAAATCTTTTTCTTTGTCTATGCTGGGAGATCATTTTTATTACATCAAGCTGTCTTTATGATCTGATAGTTTCTGAATCCAAAGGGACATTCACCCAATTATAACAGTAATCAATAATCCAAACTAAATGCTTGGCTGCTTTATTTTGGTGCAGGTGTTTGTAATAAGACCTTCAAAACTTCCTTCTGCATCGCTGCTTTTATAGATTGCATTTGTTGCGTACAATGAATATTGTTTCAGCTTGTTTATTTTAAAAAATGGTATGAATATCATTACAATGTGGGAGAAGCAGATCTACTCAACACTGTCACAAGATGATAGAAATTCATTATGTTCTTTGAATCTTAAGTAGTTCCTTCTTCCCCCACCACTTTCTGTTTGTGTGGTTTGGGCTCCCATTATTTGTTTGTTTGGTTTATTTATTTATATTTTTGCTGGACGTGGATTTGGAGCCAGCAAGCAGCCAGCCAATGCTCATCCTGAATCCCGTTCTGACACAAGCCTGTGGCTACTAGCTTTGCCCAAATCCACAGCCTCTGTGCTGCCCAGCAGCCAGCATGGCAGGATTTCCACCACAATTATTCCTTCCTTCAGCTCCTCTTGCTGCTGTCCGAAACACAGGGCTGCTTTATGTTCTTTTTTTATTTTAAATTAGTTCTCATTTTCACCAAAACAAAGCATTCATCTCCACACTTGACTCATTTCAAAGCTCTTGCCTCAGTGCATGGTCTAAAAACAGATCCAGCATCATCAACCAGCAATATGGCTTTTGTTTTCATTCACAACAACAACAACAACAACAAAAACATAACCCTAACCCTGACAGAGAAAATCCTTCGTTGGAGTTCTCCATCCTCTGCTGAAAGTTTCCATCTTGACTTGCTGGAGGTCTGCCAGCTGCGGTTATCACATCTCTCTCCTCTCGCTCTCAGATCTGAATCCTCTGTGGGCAACATAAGGCTCATCCTAGACACTTAATTTGATGAAAATAAGCTGTCAGCTGAGGTCTTCCCCATTGGTGGAAGCCCAAGGCTGAGTTGATCTTCCTCTGCATGATTCCTAGCGGATAACAAGCACGATTCCCTCTTCAACCTCGGAGGCACACATTAGGCTCCTACTTGCAACACAATGCACGTAAAAAGATAATGGTAGTCTGGAAGGGGCTTTTCCTGAGATCGTACTGTTAAAAAAAATCTTTTATATGTTTTAAAGGCCTTGATGTGCAAAAATGAATAAAAATCAAACATAGTTGAGCTATGATGCTGTTAATCAAAGAGCTCAGCATCATAGAAATAGGAATCCATGAATTGTATCAATCCTCACTTTCCTGAGCGCACAGCGTGGGTTCTGCTCAGGTGTAACAGACAGAGACGATTCCTCCCCATTCAGCAGGGAATAGACCTGTCACTCCTGAAAAAAAAAAAAACCCTTGAAGAACCAACCAGCGGAACCACATGCAGCTCTCCCTGAACACAGGCGGCACGCTCCACACTTATCTGGTGTGAACCAGGGTGGAAAGATACTAATGCAGGGCCACCGTCATGCAGGATGCAGTCATTCTCTGCAGATTGTGCTTGTTGGTGTTTACACTGGATTTTCTTTTGTTTTTTTGACTTGGGCGCGATGTTTTGGAAGCTCAGGATATTTTGGTGATTCACAAACTGTTCCGAAACAACAAATGCAATTGTTTGCTGCTTTTGTTGCAGGGTTAAACAAACTGACTCTGCTGTTAGCTTCCATCTTTTGTTTTGGCTCAGGCATAAAAATTCCTTGTGAGGATCATAAAAGTTAAAATTCAAACTCCTTCTAGAAACCCAACAAAAATATCAGAGCTGCAAACTAATTCAAGTGCAAAATATGCATTTGTATATTTCTTTCTCTCATGAGCACTAATAGTTTTTAAGGTAAACATAATTTTGTGTGTTCTTTTAGTTACCTGTTCCAAGAATATCTGAGGGACCTCAAATGACTTCAACGTGTTCTAATAAATCAAGTCAATCTAAAAAAAACACGCACATTTTTAAAATGCAAGTTTTTGAGAGAGGTAAATCACTTTAATGTTTTTCTCTGTATAAAATTTCAGATATGTTCTGTGCAACTCAACTGAGAAACAATTCACAAAAGGAAAACATATAAAACAATAAAAAAGCTATTTTAATCTTTAGATTTAAACAGGATGAAAATGATTCAATTTTGTAAAAGAATCAGTCAGAAAAAGAGTTAAAAAAAAATCCAAAGCAATACACATTGCCACTACACTGTCACTACCTGGATTTAATTAAGCAAATAGGTACGAGCTTCCTATTACTACTATCTTCCAGCTACCAACACGTTTTTACCCCAACTGCTGATATGAGCTTCTTATTTCTAAACAACCACATTAGTGGTCAAGCAAAAGATGTTAAGACGGGTCAAATCACTGCCATGCATCAAGCTGAGAAAAAAAACCCTAAGGAGACTGCAGAAGTCATTAATATCGGCTCGAGAACACATGACTAAAAACTGGAAGAAAAGTGGGGAGGCAAAGGCATTAAGCAAGAAATGTGGCAAAAACAAAATGATTGTGTCTGACAATCACTTTAATGTTTGGTGAAATTATACCAAAGAAAAACTGCAGTAGAACTGAGAGATGTGTTCAATAGTGAAGGTAAGAACATTTCCACACTCACAATGTGAAGGGAAGTCAAAAGATTGAGTCTAAACATCTGTGTGGTCAGAAGAAAACCTCTAATCTCTGAAAAGTGAGGGAAAAAAGCTGCAATTTGCAAGGGATCATAAAGATTGGATTCCGTAGTCTGAGGGGTCAGAATTGCCCTCTTCCAGAGAGATTGGGGGCAACAAGGTAAATAGAGCAGCGGATGAAGTGATGGACCCATCACTTCTAGTGCCGACTGTGAAAGCCTGTGGAGGTAGGACTAAGATCTGGGGTTGTTGTGATCAGGTCTAGAATCAGCAACATTAATCGTTTCAGCTGACTGTCTAAATAAACAGAAAGATCAGGTTATTCCATTGATGGATTTTTTTTCTTCCTTGATGGAATGGCATATATTCTGAAATGACCCATCTAGGATTCATCAGACACAGCGAAGCACACAGATGTGCGCATTGTTGAAAACCACAGTACAACAGTAAGACTTGATTTGATTTAGACTTTTTGATGTATAAAGACTCTCAGTTTTGCAGTGGTGATAGGACTGCTTCTATATCACATGTAGCACCTCTGTGGTGTTAAATGATAGGACTGAAACTGGTTTCACACCTTGACATTTACAGCAGCTGAACGCTTTTGCTGCGAGGCTAGAAAAAGGGGAAAAAACACACAGGCTTTTCCAGTTTCAATCTTTGCCACACTTAATCGTTTAGTTAACATCAGGCAGATTACAGTTTGTAAGAGGTCAATAATAGACTGTTTTGTTGCCTGGTGCATCTCCCCTCTTGAGTCTCTGGGAAACAAAATACAACTCAAAAAGAACAAACTGCTTAGCTGACAGAGGATGTTGTGGCTAAACAGACTCAGGCTTGCTTTAATATTCTAACTTATCAGGCTGGTGTTTGATAGCTTTGCTTCAAAATGTTCAAACAGCCCGAATCAACGACCGAAGGCTGTTTTATTCTAAAAACAGTGAAGGCTTTGAACTGTACCCATCACAAATTATATTTTAAAATAAAAAATTTTAAAAATCCAGAGGCTATAAAATAATAGGGAAACTTCTTAGAATGTGTGTTTCTTCACGAGATGCACGAATCAAGAAGATGCTTTCAGTATGCAGGACAGAGAAAAGGCTGGGTGGTTGGTCAGTGGTGATTACGGAGGGAAAAGATGGTACAAGACAAGCAAAGCATTTCAAGCCAGCATGGGGCGGTCTGGAGATTTTAATTTAAACCCCCCCACCAAGCAAGTGACGCAAGTGGGTCGGTGAAGGAGGACAAAACTACTGAAAAGTGGGCAATGAAAGGCAGGACTGACAGCTCAATACGATTTCCACAAATAAACCAGTTTTTTCCTAGGATAATGTTCTGGCGACAGAAAAAAGACAAAGCGGAGCTTCTCCAGTCTGAGAAGACATTTGTTTAGCATTAAAGACATAAACATTTAAATTAAAATTACCTCCCATTTTCAGAAAATGGATTTTGAGATACTGTATGTCTGAGAGATATTTCAGCCAGGACAGAAAGGAAAAGAAAAAGAAAATAAAAATATACAGCATGAACAGATGAAGACAACGAGTGGATCATTTGAAAGTGGTCAAGAAGCTGTTTCAGTAAAATCTTACCAAAAAGCAGTGAAGACAATACATAGGAAGCATCAATGTCCTTTGTTTAAACCATGAATGTGGATTTGTGGCATGAGTAAGATAAAAATGGTGTCAATGAATAGCTATCAGCCTTGTTAAACAACCTGCCAAAAGTGTTATACTTCTCCACTGCTGATGGGTTTTATAGGGACTGATTTCACTTTGCAGCAGGACTTGGCACCTGCTCACACCACAACACCATTAAGGATTTATTGGGTATTATCAAGAGGAAGATTAGAGACACAAGACCCAACAATGCAGAAAAGCCAGCTATAAAAGGAAACTGGGCTTCCTTAATAATTCATCAACTAAATTGAATAAATAAAGGTTTTTGAATGGAATTAAAATAAAATCACTTTCTATTGTTTTTTTTTTGTTTTTTTTCTTAGGACTTGAATTTTGAGTTTCCATTAGCTGTTAGCATAATTAACATATTTGACAAAATTGTAGATATATACATTCCTCTCTATTTAATGAATTGATATGATGAAATTGATATTTTTCATTTTATTTACCGGCGAGACATTTGGATGGTGTTACAGTTTGTTGAGATGCTCCTTTACCTGAAGTTCAAGCACGTTGAGTTCATCATGATGGAAGAGTTTTGAATGGCAAGACTAAAGAATGATCATTTTCTAGAGCACAGAGTTTCCAATGAGCTCCCATTGACATTTTCCCTTCTTGCGTGTCTGTATCAGTGTTGTATAAAGTACTGAAATCTCAGAGTCAAGTAAAAGTACAAGTACCTCTCCAAAATATGACTTTGGTAAAAGTCGAAGTCACTGACTGAAATGTTACTTGAGTAAAAGTCTTAAAGTATTTGAAACTTCTTGTACTTAAGTATGGAAATTACTGTAAAAATGGATGTACTCAAGTAATGTAATGAAAAGTACAAGTAAAAAGTAAAACAAAGCAAATGCAGTTTGAATGACATTTTTTATATTTTGGTAAACTTGTCAAATACACTTAAAATAATGTACCCAACCAAGTGCAGGCAAAATTAAACCTGCTAATAGATATACCTGCAGGCATCATTTAGTTAAGAAAATTAGGTGCTTTACCTATAGCACAAGGTTAACTTAACCTGCTTTACAACTGAACCAGCTTCTTAGTAAACCCTCCAGGACAGAAAATACAAAGTTTTTGTAAGCCTTAAGTTTTCCCTTCAAGTAAGGTCAGTGCTGAAAATGAGAAAAATAAATAGTACAGAAAATGCGGCCAACATGAAGAAAAAGAGCTGTTATGATTACTCTACTTCACAAATCAGTGAATCAGTCAATCCTACAGTCAGTAGGTGGTGCACACAACTGGTCATTATGCAAAAGAAAAAAAGAATTGGGAGGGAAATGCAGCTTATTGGCATCTGTAAACCTGGTTTTGAACTTGCATGCCTTTCCTATATTCGTTAAATTTAGTCTAAATTGCTATTGCTATGGCTTCTGTCCCCCCTTGAACAGAGGAGTCTAGGTAGCCTGCTACAGTCAACATTAGGCCTAAGCTAAATACACCACGTGTGGAACTGAAACAATGCCAAACAAAGTTCATTTATGGTCAACGTTTCACAATACAGTAGTGCCTAGTGACCAAGCTATAGTTACTGAAACAGGAGGATTATAACCATTTCATAAGAAGTTACCTCGATGTGTTTCTTCAAGTTGGACGGGGAGTTTTTGTAAGATAGAATTTCCATGTGACTGCTACTGATTGCGAGACTTGCTTTGTGTTTAATGGGAGAAGCGAAACAGGTGTATCCTAATTAAAAGTAAAGAAATCAAGAAATGGCAAAAAATGTGGAATGAAGATAAGAAAGGAAGAAGATTATATGAAGTACAAAAGTCAGTTTGAATTCGAAGCATTAATGAACGAAACAGAAGAGAAGAAATAATAATTAGTAGATTAAGAGTAGGTCATACCTACTTAAATGACATGCTTTATAAAATAGGGAGGAAAAATAATGATAAATGTGAGAGATGTGGAGAGAAAGAAAATGTAGAACACATATTGATGAACTGTAAGTCAAATGAACTCGAAAGGGAAGAATTAAAGAGAATAGTTAGAAATATGGGGCATGAATGGAATCTTAAAGGTATATTAGGAAATGAAGGAAACATAACAGATATTCACAAATTAAGGAAAGCATTGTTTATTTATCTTAAGAATACAAAATTAAAAAGTAGAATTTAATAGATATGAAGTAATGCTTCTACACACTCATGTACAGTAGGTGGCGGTATGCACCTTAAAGTTGCTTGTGATCCGCCATAATAGAAAAGAAGAAGAAGAAGAAGTATCCTATTGGTGGTGATGAACAAGCCCAGGCAAGCAGGCTACGGACTTTGTTCGGTAGCCTACTTGCTACTTGCTAATCAGTAGGTGGGGTCAAAACACTTGCGTTTCTCTCTCTCGCTTTTTTGTAACGAGTAACTAAACCACACATTGAAAATGTATCGGAGTAAAAGTACGCAATTAAGTTCGGAAATATAGTGAAGTAAAAGTGAAAGTCATCAAAAATTTTCATACTCCAGGAAAGTATGAAGTACTCCAAAATATACTTAAGTAAAGTAGTGAAGTATTTTTACTTCGTTACTATACAACACTGGTCTGTATGCATGTTTATTTGCAACTACATGCTTAATTTATGTTTTACCTAATCAACCGAAATGTGTGTAATTTAACATATTAAATGAGGATTAGTGTATCTTCTCCTTTTTGACCGGTTTGCGCTTTGCAAATCGAGTAAGTCGAGCTTCACCTGTTGCAAAACATCGGCACTCTTTTGGTGCGCTGCGCATATATTGTGCCGTTTTAACCTCCGCAAATTGGAGGAGTGTGCGGAGAAAAACCAGATAATGTTATTCTAGGTGGGGACTTGAGAGGAGGAGCGGCAGTGTGAAAGAGAGCACGCTTCATTATGACTACATGTGGCTGGAGCAGACGGCTGGGGAGAGAGAGCGAGAGCGGAGCGCCGCCACATACAGCGTGTCTGGATCAGATGAGCGGGGGTCACCCAGGATTCCCTTGAAACTGCTCTCCGCGGGGAAACAAATAGGATTAGATGACGAAGATTTCATTCCAGCCTCGTTTACTGGGGTAAAATCAAGGCTATCGCTTCCTCTGCTGCTGCTCCATCTGCTTTTACAGAAGCGCACACTCTGTCATCGAATTTTTTTTTTTTTTTTTTTTGCTTTTTCATTTCTCGTCTTTTGTCAAGATGCCGAAATGGGGGGAGAAAAGTGAACTAGATTCTGCCAGGAACAGACCGAAAGAGAACAAGATGCGAAATAGGAACCAGTAAGACCCATGGCTGGATTCATTTTGTAGCGATTTTCATTTCCCAGTTTTATTATTGTTTGCTTAAACTCCAAGGAGAGGAAAAAAATAAATAAATGCATTCCGTTCTATTTTGTTATATTGGATTTATTTAGATTACCATCTGGTCGGTCGACGCAAGAACACAGAGCTGAGCTCAACAGGCTGCGTGGTAAAAGTTTTACGTGCCATTTCTGTCAAGCCGTCTTTGTTTTATAGTTGGCTTTCAGAAAGCTGATGCCAGGCTATGCATTGAACCCAAAGGCCAATTCACAGTCTGCCTTTTGGATACACGCCCCGATTTTCGCTGTTATTATCCAACACAAAAACGTGCCGTGAAGGTGAACTTTACGCAGCGTGATTTTCCCCAATCGTCACCTGCTTGATATTTTCCCGAAAATATCAGGGACTGTAGCCGACGGTGTGTCAAAACTCCGGAGAGCGAGGCTCTATGAAGATCTCGACACGGTTGTTGCTTTCCCCTCGCAGAAATGCCAGTGCGCGCCGTGACCACCAGGTTCATGTACAAGGGGCTTTGCACTATCCCAGATGTCCTCTCTTACCGGACCCCAGTTCACCTGCCCGAGGACGAGGTGGAAGGTGAGCTTTGGCGCATTTTGCTTAACTAACTGTGGAAGTGTTTGGTGGTTACAACCTGTTGTTGTGAGATTTGAGAGGTGGGGTGCCTGAATTCATGCAGCTTTTCAGCACTCCGGAGAGCTCCTCTGGCTGTGCGCTTCTTCCTTTTAACCAAAAAGAAATCTCATTGTGCACAGAGTGTGGAGGATTAAAGACAGAAGAAACAGAAGGTGGATTTAAAGGATTGTGCACATTTTCAAGGCAGGACTAAGAAATTACATGCCTTGAGGTCAGAATCAGTTTTTCCAAGTAGTTTAGATGCACAATTAGCTTTTTGACTATCACAAAACTGGATAAATCAATAGAAGAACATTTATTCATCTTACAAGAATTGATTTGTCTGGGGGCAACATCTTAATTGCATCCAGCATGGTTGTAAGTGATTTGGGTTTAATCCAAGTGACAAAACTGGGGGTCCAGAAAGAGGTCTGGTTAGTTATGGCTTTGAATAATATTAATCTTCTCCTCCAGGCTAAAAGCAGTGTTACACACCTTTGAGGGAGGGGATTGTGGGGGACTTTTGAATTGCAACTCTGAATTTTTTGATTTTGAGTAAATAAACTTTAAAAAAAAAAAAAAAGACCAGCAATGTCACACGTTTCTTAAACTATCCAATAAAGTAGAAGCTGCAATTGTAACCCGGGTGCATCTCTGTTAGAAATGGTGGTTTTGTTTTGCCAAGTGGCTCTCAGAAGGAGAAAGCATAGCTGGCAGAGAATAGGAACCGAGCCAGGCAGACTGAAATAAAGAGATTTACACGATAAGATTAGATATCACATAGTCTTTTTTCCCCCCAATCCTTCCCTTCCTCATCTTCTTCTTCTTTTGTCTATAGGTTGCCCACATATAACAGCATGCCCTTGCTTTGAACCCGTTTTGACATTGAAAATCCACAATCTGTGGTGAGGACATCAATTTAATTAAATGATTGAATTTATGGACAAGCAGGATTTTAGAACAACTGTGACATGTCTTTTGTAAGGACAAAGCTTTTTTGGTAATTTAGAGTCATTAAATATGCAGAACAATCAGGCAGCCCAATTAAACCTTAATTTATTTACCCAGAAAATATTCACTGAGCACGTAATGCACAGGTAGATTAACTTTGCTTCGCAAACAGCAATTTTCTGCTAATTACAGGGAACCTCACTCAGTTTAGTTGAGTGAAACTAGCAGGTTTCAGTTTTTTCTCCTCTGTCTAACAGGTCTCGGACTCGTCTGTGGGCATGAATCTGCAAGCTCCCACCTGCCCTTTAATGCCTCTCCTGCACCACCTTGACACACACTGCAGCAGGAGTGTCTAAATGAATGTTGTCAGCGCTGCAGTCCTGTGTTTTCCTAAGAAAAATTCCAACTTTCTACGAAAAAGATCTAAGATAATCAGCATATAAGTACCGGTTTATCCACAAAATCTGTAATTAATGCAACATAGAAGCTCACTGATTGCTCATCTCATGTAATTACGCTCCTCTAATCATATTTAGAGTAACTGCTCTACCCGTGGAAGGTTTTGGTAGATATTCCCAGTCAGATTTAGCATACTGAGTTTCACCCCGTTAGCTCTACATCCCCAAACCTGATTGCAGCTCACAGTTAAGATAGCAAATAAAAACTCTCATTAATTTAACTCTTTCAATCATGCTGTGATGGTAATTTTTACATGTTAAAATCATCATTACAGTTTGGGTGCTTGTAAAATCATTTATTACTCCAGTCCGTCAAAATGATTCTGACACATATGCTTCAACAGCACCTCTTGCGTCATATAAATGCATATATATATATATATATATATATATATATATATATATGTACATTATTTTTTAACTCTATATGAATAATTTATACACAGACAGTGATATGTGATTAAATCAGCGGGAATTTCTCTCGGTGACATTGTGGCAGTGACATGTGGAAAATAAAGCACACTGACAAACAACACAAGGACAGAGGGACCTTGCATCCTGTGCAAAGAGAAATGTTGCACAATGGTCAGCGCATAAAACTAAGTGCCTCAGATAAACAACTTCAAGAGATTCATTTTAGAAAAATGGAAATTATCATTGCGACAGTGAGCCAGCAGTAAGTCACCCTCTTTATGCCGAGATGTGTGAAAACATTATTTTCAAACAGCAGATCCCACAAATTAAAGCTGTCAGGCTGAAGCAGAAGGACATCTGAAATAAATTAGAAAAATATGTATGGACCAGGTCTGTTGCATTTGAACAAATAAACATTAAGCTAAATTAGTACAGAAGAAAAGAGAGTAAATTTAAGTCAAATTCAGCTTATTCAAAGCACAAATTCCACTTAGTGAATTTATGGAAATTAACATCATTTGACATGGTTCTTTAATATTATTATTTATCTCGCTGCTAGCCCTGCCACTTTGCAGCAAAAACCTCCTGGCCTGCAAGAACTTTGCATGCTCTCCTCGTGTATGTGTGGATCCAGGAACTTTGGCTGGATAGTTGATGAGCAGAACAAATATCTCTGGATTTTGTTGATAAAGTTATTGTCCCTTTACATTCTGTGTTCTTGTTTGTTTTCTGTTCCTTTGTTTATTTCCCCATACATACACTTCTTCTAATCAAATTCAAATGGTTAATTTCTTTCTGTTTTTCTTTCACATTATTTCCTCTTCTGCTTTGTTCCCTAGCAGCTCATTGTGGCAATTCCTCTGTTTGGTTCGTGATTGTTTAATCGGTCAGGACACCTGTTGACTTGAAATTTTCTGCCCAGAATCCTTCTTGGGGGTTTTCTATCGAGCTTTTAATTAAAGGTGTTTGGTTTCCCTCTAGGCTGCCTCCTGCTAGTCCTGAATTTGGCACATGTGTTACTCCACCTTATGACAGCAGTGCAGGCTGGTTCACAGTTTGAAAATACCACAGCTGTCACTTTTTGTGCAACTGAATAAATGTTTACTAAATAAAGAAGAGTCATCAGTGTCTCCCTTTTGACACGTGGCATTTTTACTATGCTAGAAAATAATCTTTATAATTATAAAACATTCAACTATGAGGATTTTTATGACAAGAATTACAGGGCAGCACTTGGTATAAAGGAGCAGGCAATCCGAATATGGAGGCTGTTAGTCTTTCCTTCTCTTTCTTTACATTTCCTCTCTGAATACAGCAAATAAAAGCCATCTACAGGTCTTTGTCATAGTTTTGGCTGGACATTTAACCTGTTTTCTCAGTTTTCAAGCAGAAAACTGAGAAACTCAGTTTTCAAGCAGAATAGAATAGGTTTTCAATTAGATTAAGGTTAATTCTTGCCTATTTCCAAATTTGGTCAATTTTCCAACAGTTTATGAGTTGATTTGAGGCAGGGTTGACAAATTTCTACATCCTTCTCCTTTTTCAATATTCTGTCAGCTTTGTGGACTCTCCAGTATCAGTGGGAGTTAAACTTTCCCTCAGCATAATGCTGCCACCTCCATTTTTGACAGATGTTAGAGTGAAAAACTTCACTTTGAACCCTTCAAACACTCTCCTTGTTACTACGTCCAAATAACTCAACATTTGTCTCATTACTTCCAGAAGCTACTCTGCTTCTCCATGTGGGCAGCTGTAAACATTAGTCGACCGTGAAGGTGGAAAATGTTTTTTACTTGGTCAGTACGCTTTCAGGGGACTTAAAACATTCCTCGTTGTGGACAGTGATGCTGGTGTTCTTCCAGCATCTTCTGGGGTTTACGACGCAGTCAATAAATTCTTGAAATGTCCATTTATTTCAGAAACTTGATCCCTAAGTAAAACACACCTTAAAAGTGATCAATTTTTACAAGAGACCTTTAATCTGATAAAAATCTGCCTCATCAGAACACATATTATAATTTATTGAATATGACTGTGTACATCGTTATGAAGCACCTTAACCAATTTCCTTTCACTGAGGGGGCCAGTTTGGATGGGATGATTACAGTCTGGTATCCAAAGCAGTTCTGGTTTCAGAACTGGTTCTGGAAGAGACGAAAGAGGCTCAATTTAAAGCCCTGACATCAATTCAATAGGAAATTAATGAACAATGCTTAAAAGCTGGTTCTGTGCCAGGAAAGCAGCAATTCAAGTGAATGCTAATCTTTGTGCTCAAATATTCAGCCACAATGATGCTTGTTGGTATATCTACAATGAGAATAGGACGATTTTGAATAAACTTGTCACAGTATATACATTTATTTGAGTGTAAACGTATAACTTTGAGTGGATTGAATAAAATCCCAACTTAATCAAACTTTCAACAAAAGAAAAAGTAGGTTGTTTGTAGTTTAATCATCCCAAAACAGCTCAATAACCAACCAAATTAATCTGTCATTAATGTCTCCAATCAGTGTATGTACAATTTGACAAGAATAATTAACTTTTTTCTTAAATGATCACTTTCAGAATCAATATTACATTCACAAATCTGGAGCATTTTCTAATAGAAATAATCTGTTTTACCTACTTTTCTAAATATTCTGGGTGGAAACAAAAAAGTCGAATGGCATAAAAATAATTGGAAGAAATTACTTATTAAAAAAAGAGGGCCACAGCACAGAATTATTTATTATATGTTTTAATGCCTAATTTGAATTGTTGAAATTAATAAAACATGGGCGACTATTCTATTTAAACCATATCCACAAAGATGATCTCATTATTTCTGGCATCTCAAGACCTTTGCTCTATTCAAGCTGGCATTTTACATGAATACCAATCATAAGTGTAATAAATTGACTATCACCTTGAGTGCTGCTTCCACATTTTTTCCGGCAGAACCGTAACAAACACGTCAGTGAGGATTAGACTAATGTGATGACCTGATGGGGGAGGATATTGTCTTCACTTGGAGAGATTTAAGGAGGCAGATGAAGTGCTTACAGCGCCTAATGGGTCTGCTGTTTCCAGGGGATACTGTCTGAGCAGATGGTTACCTGAGTGGGTCGGGCCAGCGGCGAGACTTCAGGCCCTTTTCTCTCACCTTCTGCACTTTATGCCCCTATCAGAAACCCTGATATGTTTTTGTTTTAATTGTTAAGACACACGACTCTATAAATTTGATTATATTTGTATCGCATGACAACAAATATGTTGAATAGTTTGACAGTGAACCCCTCACACGTAAGAATTGAGTCACAAGTTGTGTTTAAAGCACCAAGAACAACATCAATGCAATACACAATGGTTACGGAGCAATGAAGTAGTGATGGCAACATCTCCAGCTCAAACATGAACACATGAAGTGAAGAATTATGCAGCGATTTTCCCAGTGATAAAGAGGAAGTCATAGAAATATTGAGAAATGAGATACACGCTGCCAGACTTAATAGACCTTACACAGCAAATCCAGCAGGCCCAAATTAACTCTGTCAGATTTTATTTCAACACTTTTAAAGTGTCTATATGGGTCCACACCAGAAAGTGTTAATTTAACTCTTTTTGGAGAGTTTGTACCTTAACTCTAATTAAGTGTCAAATATCAAATCTGCTGGAGTTAATCATTTAACACTTACTAACATTAATTCAGAGTTAGATCGTAATATTAACTCTCACAGAGTATTTTTTTAACTTCATAATAGCTATTTGCAATTACTATTAAATAGGGATTTTATTGTTTTGAACTTTTAAGAATTCTTTGGAAAATAAACATTTAATAAAGAGGCAATGATTTTCTCAAATGCACTTATTTCAAAACGTGCACCATAATTACAAAACATATTACAACGCGGAATAATGTGCATGTTTCACATGTCGCTTTCATTCACATATTGCTTATCAAAAGGTCTGACATATCAGCTGTGCAATACAAGATGCAGTATGCTTAATACAGTTTTCTTCAATACAATATGCATGAAATTGTTCAAAGTACAAGGTGGAGAAAGTAAAGCAAGCAATATGATAGAGTAAATATTCTTTTAGCAGGTAGATTGCTGGATATTACAGTATATAACAGACCAGATCCATCACTCCTTACCCACTTTATGTTTCTGTTGATAAGAGACTGGGCCTCTCTGCACTCCCAGAGCTGTCCACTCACTAACACAGATTGTTTTCGGGTTGTTGGGCTCTTCGTGAACTTTGACCCCAGACATCACCCTGCTCCTCTACCGCACTGGACAGTCTTCAGTCTCCGAGTACGATAAGCCAGTGTTGGTCTCTGGATCATAACAAACAAAAAACATAACAATGAAAAATGGGACGAAGGAATACATTTTTACTACAACTCTAAGAACAAGCCTCGGTTACAGAAAGGTGAAGTTTCAGAGATATTAACACTTGCATAATCATTTTTGGAGCTTGGATTTTCGAAGAATCCTTGGAGGGTTGGGGAGAAGGAAGTTGATTCTGGCTACTGGCGATTCATCCGCAACCAGGCCGGTACTAATATGTAGGAAAAGGCAATAAAAGAATTAAAACATGCTGCAAAATGTATATAAGAGACAGCAGGAATAATGCTTTCAACACGAAAAAGCCTTTTACAGTTTTTCAAAGGAAAAAAAATTATCAGAAAGGTTGATAAATCTCACCAATATTCACGTAAACGTTCAACATCGTGAAAACATATACTCCAGATTATTACGGATCTGTTCGTTAGCCAAGTATTGGACTGAACGTTCACCGGCTCGATTCTTTTCCCCAACACTTAAACTCCGCGAACATTCGGCTTGCTAAGCTAAACATGCTAACACCGAGCCGTGTGGCGAACCTGATGTCTATCTTACAGCTTGATCTCAACTCAAAATAATAGTTATAAAACCTCTCAGAAAAAAAAAACAAACTTACCAAGCGCCGTGAATAACTCAGACATGTGGAAAGTAAATTGTCCTGAAATGACTTGGCGTCTGTCGCTTCGCTTGGCTGTTAACCTGTGATTCTGGGGGCGGAGTCAGTGAATGAACTCCTTCAGTGTTTTAGCCGCTGTAGGAGTTCAGAGTTAAAAAACTGAGTCCATTTTAACATCTCTAGATTTGATACGGAAACACTTTGTTTTAACACCGGATTCTAACTACTAATAATATACACCCCAGTGTTACATAAACAGAATGTGACTCTCTTAGAGTAAAATTAACTCTGCTTTTGCATAAAGTCTACTAACACCAAAACATTCAACACTTTTGAATTTGCTGTGCACCAAGGGATTTAAAAGTGCTCTTCAGAGCCAGGAATTCACTTCAGTATCACGTAATAAATAATGTAATCTAAAAACACTTTTTTTTTTTAGATTACAATAATCCAGCTTTCAACTAGTGTGGTAGTTTATTGTGCCTGAGGAACTGGGTGCAAGAAGGCTTGTAAAATCAAGTTCTGTTGTAACTCAAATGAAATAAGAATCTCCAAAAGGTCACAAAAACAAGGAACGTGAATCTGAGATTATAACAAGAGGATCTGACAAGGAATGAATGAAAATCGGTTGCCTGTATAGAGTGGTAGTAATTACTTAATGTAAATCGAACAAGATCAATAAACCACAGACTGGAGCTATAAGGAAAACAGGATGTTAGAGAGAACAGAAGATAAAATAATAAATTTGATAGCAGAGAAGCATGCTTGACCAAACACAAGTGTGGATAAGAAATCAAGAACGAAAGTAACAAAAAAATCTCAGCTACAAGTAATTAAAACACAGCAGACAAGAAAACTATCACAATAAAAAAGTCAAACATACAAAAAGTCAAAAATACAAATTACAAAAAATGCCCTCCAAGGATCATGACAGACATTGCAGCTTTATTTCTGATGAGCACTGTTATTCTGATGCTCTGATCTACTGTGTCACCCAAATCAAGTCAACTTTATATTACACTAAACATTAGTGAATGGCAACAGTTGAAAGTCCCATTTTGTTACACAGAATCAGTTTTTCATTTCACTTGTTAGGATTTAACTATAGGACATTATTGCAATTGTTTGTTATTTTAAAAATATTGTAAGTCCATCCAGAATTAGTTTTCTTACAAAACAGGTCAACACTGATTTAGAATTTGTCGTTCTTTGGGATCAAACACTTCCATTTATTGGGCAGGAGAAGCGTGAAAACTGATTGGGATTTATGTCTAACATTTTCCAGATGCTTAGGATTTTTTTTAACTCTAAGTTATGTTATTTGACCTATAAAGTGTTTTGGATGAGCACTCTTTCTATATGAAGAGACCTTTAATTAAACTTTTTAAAACATTCAGGCTTTTTATGGGAACTAAATGATGTATCATGCCACATTTATTTGGGATCTTTCCTCTTGATGGAGTGTGGACTCTGCTTAAAGTGGACATCGTTCTTTGCCAAGTGTCTCCCCATTTAATGAGGGCTATATTAAAAGCTGGATCTAAAGCCATTATAAATGACCATTTGGGGAAACTAAATATAGCCGTAATATTTCAGTTAATGTGTGGGGATAACAGAGAAATAAACCCTCACATTTCTATGTTACATTACTGTATGATTCTATATTTTTAATGTTTTAACGATCAAGCGATAAAACATGTTTCACAAATCCCGCCGTGATTAACTCTTCAGGAATATTCTGCAATTTATTCAATTTCGACACAGTCCCACAGAAATTTGTCACGGCAATTTGACGAAACAGAGCAAGCCAAAATTATGACATGACAGTAAAGATAAAGAATCCCATTGGATTCCACGCACTAAAATCAATAACCTGCATTGAACAGGCAGACATGTTAACTACCACACGTGTTGACACAGATAAGCCTGTCGTTTTATGGCTGAGCGGTTGTGACTTCCCGGCATTTACTGCCCAGGAGGTGTCTGCGAGCTTGTAGCGCTCCTTGGTGCATTGATGACAGAGGATGTGAGCAATATTTATAGTTCGCAGCCAGAAGGAGAATCCCCCAGACGTACAGCATTGTAGTGGAGTGCAGTCTTCCACTTTGTATGCAAAGCTGTCCTCTTTTGTGCTGACAAATGCTGCTTCTTTGCAGTAAAATTGGAAGCAGATGAATGTACTGCATTTGTGTATTAATACATGTTGATGGAAATTTGAACCTTTGGTGGGATTTCCTGTCCAGCTCTCATTTGGTTTTAGGAGGCAGTCTTGATTTATTTCATTGAACACACAACAACGAGCTTTTAAAACTGTGATGTATAAAAGTTGAACGCTGTGACATTTTATTTTGATGTAAAATTTATGTTGTATAATCAGATGCATTTGTCCCAACTCTCCATTTATTTTCCTTTTCTTAGTCAGGTTCTCGTTTATGAGACAGAACTTAACTCATAAAAACATATCTGGCTGCTGGACAAGCAAATAAAATCTGTTTGATCTTTCTGCACTGAACAACAGCTGCAGTTCAGGCAACCCATAAATACCAACTTATGACCATATGAGAGGCACATAAAAGAGGTCATATATTGACCCAACATCAAACAGGCTTTTTATCAGTACCCTTTCAGCAGGACAGAATATTTTTTTACTCTGTTTTCTCATTGTTGACAATGAAAATTGTCAACAATGAGAACATTAATCAGTGCAGGATAAACTAAATATCTTTTAAAAAGCAAATTTGACCAAAAGAGCAACAGCTTCACAAAAGTGTAAATAATTACTTAGCTAAGGGAACATGTGAAATGTGTGACTTGTAATCATAATTTGAGACTAATGAGAGCACCAGGTGGCGAATTCAAATACCTTTTGACAGCAGGAGGTTTTTTAGCTGCAGGCTTTCCATAGCACAACCACTTGCTGTCAAGTAACTCTGCATGAGTTGGTTATTGTTGGAGGGAATTACAGTCAGTTTGTGGAAAAAAAGCAGAAGTTATCAAATTAAATATTTCTACTGCCATTATTTGTTTAGGCCATTGAAAGATAATTTGTCACACCTTTACATAAAGATGGAGACAAATTGGTTGCTTTCCCACCTTTATTTTGAATGTATTTATTTATTGATGATGAGGGGAATCCCATGTTAAGGATTATTTATTTTTAACAAAATAACAGATGCAACACTTATTGTTACTCCTAACAACAGCTCTAACATCTAAAAGGTTATTTTTACTTTCTGCTTCCCTGGGATATAAATATGACATGACAAAGATTTTCTCACTCACTGTTAAGTACAGAAGAGGAGTTGTGATGCTGTGGGCCTGTTTCTCATCCAAAGAATCTGGCAACATTTTTTAGAGTGCATGGCATAACAGATCATTTGAAACACCAGGAAATGTTGACGAAAAGTTAGGTGAAGCCTGGGAAACAGCTGCAGGTCAGGCCAAAATACTGAGCCAGATCAACTCAGAAATTATTTACCAGAAACAAATTAGCCTTCCTCTCAGTGCTGGCACCTGTAAAAAAAGAGGTAATTTAACGCTAGTTTTGGACAAAAAGTTTTGGCTCTTTCCTCTTTTCTCTCCCGAGTCCTTGGCGAGTGGCGGCGCGCTGCTAAAACGAAACAACAACAAAGCGTGTTGACGTCACAGATCACAGAGTTTAATCTCATACAAAGCAATCAACAACAAAGCTGCAGAGGAACAGAGATATGCATTTTTCTCATAAAAATAAAGACACACAAGGGGGAAGACAGACAGACACAAAACAAAGACAAACAAAAAGCAAAGACGTCTTTGGAGAGAGAGCCAAGGCAAAAAGCAAAAAAGTGGCAACAACTCTGGATTTTCTCTCCTAACACGAAATCATATAGTAAAGAGGTGTTTCTCTATTTAATTTATGCATTCTAGGCGTTCCCCTTGTTGGCCAACTGGAAGCTCCCAGAGAAACTTGTAACTCCCCTCAATCTACGGCCAAAATCAAAGGAACATCTGTCTTCTGACGAGACAAAAGAGCGGATAGCTGGCCCTGACCCCCTGTGGCTCCCTCAGTCATTCTGAGTACAGAACGATCCTGAGATAAGACCTCACAGATACCTGAGAAATCTAACGTCTCTGTCTCCCAAGGAAAATGCTAATTTTATGGCTTCGCCTGTGGCCTGGCCTCACAGTGGGGGTCCCATTGAGAGATCTCCCTTAATCTGCATTTGGTTCCTGTGTCTCTGAATGCTTACCCATCTGGTTTAATTTTTAAATGCTTAACACAAACCTGTTCAAAATAAGAGTGTTCCATATATCTTTTAAGATTAACTGTATTAAGCACTAAAATAATCATATTTCCTTAACACACCTAAATCCCTAAAGGTAACCTGTGGGAAGAGCTCATAAGAGTTCAGGACTCTGAATGATCTGGATAAATTGTGCAACGAGAAATGGTTAAAGATACATCTCACTGTCTCAACAGCTTTATGAAATATTCTAAAAATCTATCTTCCATCCTGTTAGCACAAATGGGGAAAATATTGTTGGCCTGCATTACAGAAATTGTGCTACCTTTGGATTTGTTCAGGTTTTTTGTTGGGGTTTTTTGCCATTGAATTGATTTACTGAAATTCAAGGATGGATCACACAATTGAAAAAAAACAACAACAACAGATTTATTTAAAGTCCTTTCTAGATCTTCACCCGGATACAAACAAATTTTATTTGAAAATGATCTTGATATTTTTGATTAGCAACTTTGTGGGGGAAAAAAAAGCCTTCAACAATGTGATTAAAAAAAGCTCTTTATTAATGTATTGGACAATTTGGCAAAGTCCGAAGAAACTCCACCTCCCTCCTCAAAAAAAAAAATTTGATTTGTTATCTACTACTTGAGCTGTTTCAACTAATAAATGTATTTTATTTAATACATTTTCTTGTTATTCAGTTGATTTAGGTCTTGAAAGAATTAGCTCTCACCTAAACATAAAAGGAGTCTTTGCAATGCTTTAACATTTTTGTAACATTCCCAGAGTGGTGTTTATATGGATATAGAGTTATTGCATCTAGACACATTTTTGCAGCATTAGTTGAGTTGTTTCTGCTGTCGCTGATATTTATTTATGACTCATGTTTTCATCTCAGTTCTAATCAGAAAATATTGTCAGGACAAGCCTCTGACTCATCTACAACTGAATATATTTATTATATAACTTTTAGAGGGGAAAACAATCTTCTTCTTAAGTGACTTAAATCACCTCTGGATGTGAAAGGATGCCTTTTTGATTTAGGAAAAAATGTTTTAATTTACATCTCTTTCATCTCTTTAAAGAATGTCTTTCTTCTTCCTAAGACTGACTCAAATGTTCCTGTTTGATCTTCACTGAGCGCAATTAACTGAGGGAAATTATTCTTTTTTTTTTCTAATCTGCTGTTCAGTTTTGAAAAATGAACAGATAATGTCATTGCTAATCTAGTTCAGAGTCACGTAAAGTTGACACGAATTTGACATAAAACATTTTGAAAAGTTTTTGCTGGGTATTTGTACAGAGAGTAACTTTTAATGCTTAGGGGCTGCCTGTTGTTCTCTTCAGTTTGGGTTCCTGTGGAGCAGAGACTTCATCTACCTCATGCTGAATCGAGTCTATTACGGTATCGCTCAGTGTCATGATCGTTAGTGAAGGTGAGGAGGGTTTTATGTAGCAAACTGGACAGTTCCAGTGGGGTGTCCCCGATGCTTGGTGGATGCCTTTTCTCAAGGATAATGTTTGCTGTTTGTTTAGAAGTCACCAACTGTCACAGGGATTTCCACAGTTTGCACTGCAGAGAAAAGCAAACATTCAAATCACAAAAGCCAACAATATTTATAATATAGAGCAGTTTATTTCTGTTCATTTTCATCACTATGTAATGCAGCTTACAGAAAACTGAAAATTTAGTTTCTCAGAAGATTTGAGTATTTCTTTGGACAAATAAAAGGGATGGATGATACAGAAAAACATATTCAATGGCCTACACAATCATGGGAAAACTGCTGACTTGGCAGCTATCCAGCAGACCATCACTGACATCCCGAGGTCGAGTTAGAAAAGGTCATTGTTTAAAAGCTGCGTGCTATCTAAGCACATTTACATAAAGTCAAGTGGAAGGATGACGTGGGCTGGAAAAGCTCCACAAGCAGCAGGGATATCCTCAACCTTCAGAGCCTTGTTAACCAAAATCAAGGTGAGCACTGCTAGTGGAGCCAGAACCACCAGAAGAACCACCAGACACAGATATACCCATGACAAGGATAGACTGTACAACCAATTGCAAAATCATTCCTAATGCAGAAAGAATATGATGCCACCATGTTATATGTCACAAGACAGTGGAGTAGACTTCTGACTTGAGAGTTGTCCTGTAAGAAACATCATTTTTAAAAAGGCCAGCTGATTACAGACAATAGTATCTGAGCACATTGATGGAAAGTTAAGAGGAAGGAAAAGTTTGGTTACAAAAGGTGCACAAGCAATGGCGAAAAAACTGGGATCAGTTCTATAGCTGATCCCAGCAATACTTCTTTTTCCTGATAGCCTTTTTCTGAAAATTTTAATTGTAGGAAATAATTAGGTGTAAGCCTTCAATTACCCAATGAATGAACTTTTTTTGTTGTTCTTTTTGGGATTGTTTGATGTTAGAAACTAAAAAACTATCTTCATCTTGACTTAATTAGACAGGAACAAGCTAAAATTGTAAGCAAACATCAATATTACAACAATAGACAGTCCAACTTGGTCCTAATTCTAGTCCAATCCAGTCCGGCTGATCATGTAATAATCAAAAGGGAAGCACAGCTATCTGGACTGAATCCCTGGCAATTCCTAATCCTGATCAAGCATGTAGTGACAGTGGAGAGGAACTACTCTCTGTTGGCAGGAGAATCCTCCAGCAGTAACAGACTCACTGTGAGCAGCCATCTGCTGCAAGCAGTTGGTGTTTGAGAGAATAGAAAGGAGTCAAAGAATACAGACATACTGCTCCAATAGCTGCGTTGGTGTTTTTGTTTAAGAGAAAAGATAAGATGGCTGCTTTTTAGGTATGGAGGCACCAATCCTCAATGCAGCTCGATTCCCAATCACAGGACATTTATATACCTTCCCCTTCTCTTTCTTGGCTTCTAGCCCTTATTCCTGTCAACAACAACACAATCATTAGAGTATCAAGTGTAGTCTCCTCTTCTTCATCTGGCTTGAAAATCTGGGATTTCCCCAATAATCTATATGCTGGGGCTTCAGTCACTTTCTGCCTCGGGTCGGAAGGACTTATACTCTGCCAGTCTGCAGCAGTTGGCATCTTGGCATCAACTTTTAATGTGAGCCAGTTTGTGATTGATGTTTTCAGCTTCAACATCGTGCAGCATTCATCCGGACTGTGGGACGGTGAGAAAGGTCAGTGTGATCTGTTGGTCTTCATGTTCAGTTTAAGTTCAAATGAAAGGTCAGCAGACCTTTAAACCCAGATTTATTTTTTCTAGTGTTTGAAACAAAGTGATTGAAATATACTCGAGGGATATAAAGTATAAATTGTCCTTGTTTCTCTGATCTTTCTCGAGTTACAAATCCAGTCAAATAAAAATAACTTAAAGTGTTTTCAAGAAAAACACAGACAAGATAAAACAATCCAGGAAACAATCAGCAATAGGACATTTTAGAAAGGCTAGTGCTATGTTATATGTTAGTTGGAGAGATTAAAGCGCTTGCAGAATATTCTTAAATAAAGGTAATCATTTGATACCAATTTTTAATATCTCTGAATGTTTTAATTGCCACTAAAAGTAAAGAAGCTCAACTATGACATCACAGTTATAGAAACCTTGTCATTCGATTGAATCCTTTTTTAAACATCATCCAGTTTTCTGGAAAATCGGTTATTTTTTACCACGGAGGGAAAAAATGTGACCTTCCCTTTCCGAAACTCACTAATTGGCTTTATTTAGTTAGGAGGTCAGTTTCAGACATAAGATTAAGGGCCCTCAGTTTCGTTACGCCCTGGCAACTCTCTGCGCTGATATGTCGCAGTTTAAAACATACAGGAGGTTCTACAGTTTATTAAACTGGTAGAGTAAACCAAGTTCCTCTGACACAAACACACCACTAACCGTTTTTGAACTTTTATATAAAAACAGATGTTTTTGTTATTTTTCTAACATATAAAACCCATAGAATTACATTGTGAGTGTTAGCAAAACATTGTCAAGGCTTCAACATTTTTGCTCTCATTTCATTTTTTATCGTACTGGTTTAGTGCACTGCTGTTTTTAAGTACTTCAAATACAGTAGAACAACTAACGGTATGTTTTTATTCTTATTGTCCTAACTATCATTGAACCTTTTTTCTAGAATTTCTGTACAGTAGGGTTTTTTTCCCCCATTTAGACCTTGGGTACAGTTTTAGAGCAAATGCTGATGCAGTTTTTTGTAATTCAGTGAATCCATACAGAAGAAGTGAGTTGGCCTTGACTTTAGATCACTGAGCTGCTGAAAGCTTGTAGCACTACAAGGTTATGCAGATTGTCAGATGAAGGACACAATCAAAGCTGAGTGTGTTGAATGCATTCAGCTGACAGATAAAACCTCCGTTTTTAATATCTGGCATTTTTTATTCTTTTTATTCTATTGCTATTTACAGCTCTCTTTGTGCTTTACTTGCATCAGGCTTTTCTGCTTAAGGAGTTATAATGATGCATTAAAAATGTAATGTTTTATACTCTTAAAATATGTTGAAAGGATTAAGTTACTTTTTGCTGTGATTTTGAATTTCAGTTTGCTTTGGTGGTATTTGTGTTCAAATAAAACATCAGAAACTTATTTAAACATTTATATTTTGTAATCTATTAATTTATCTTAATGCAACAGAAACATTTGCATCTAAAGCTTAGCAGTTATTTAATATTTTATTGAAACACATAAACACATATATATTTTCCTTATAAAAGCTGCTATCTGTTTGTCCTTCTGAAAACGCTTCTTCACAAGTAAATCCATCAATAGTGTGGCTGCTGCCCAGCTGGCTGGCTAAATTCATTATTTGACGCTGGCACCAGAGGTCGCGACACTGACTCTCAGATGGTGCTTCGGGAAGATAAGGAAACTCAAGCAGAGATCTTGGCTGTAATTTAGACAAATATGTTACGCCTGATATGTCAAGGTAGTGTAAAGAGCGTGTCGCTTGACCAGAAGCACCTCAATTTACTCACTTTTTGTGAGAAAATTATTTTTTTCCAGCGTATAAATTCAAACTAGTACAGTACACCTCAATCTGTCTGCTAAGTTCCAGTGATTTATGTACACACAAGATAAATTGTTCCTGTTTCTTCGCTTGCATGCAAATTATGTTAGCAAAGTTACATATGCGCATGCAAATGAGCTCTATTTATTGTAAAAGCACTCAACTTGAGCACGGTTCAGTGAATGTCTATTTTGGAGCCAATGCTCAGGAAAGAAAAAGTCCAAACAGTTAGGTAATTGTCATCTTGAAACTTGATGGCAGAGAATGACTAAGCCCACATTACTCATGCATTAGACTGGGGTAGATTTGATGCATGAATTAAATTTTATTGTTTGTTCTTCCTATCAGATTTCCTTAGCTGTTTCAGCCCATTGCCTGTTTATTGACTTTCTTAATATAAATACATGGGAAAAACTACAGTTTCCTTGACTTCCAGTACAATCAAAGATAAAGAACCACCTTTAGGAATAGTAACTTGAAATAGTCCTTTTATATGTAATTTTCAAAATTTCTCACATTGCTGCAGAGTAGTCTTGGATCATTGTTCTTTACAACATTGCTTTTGTTCATTCAGAACACAGATTCAATCAGGTAGAGGCTTGGAGTTTGACTAGACCACTGTACCACCTTTTTTCTCTTTTCTTTTCCAGAAAAGATTGTTGCAGATTAATTGTTCTGGCCTCAGATTTGACTTTTGAACACTACAGAGTTTATTACTCCAGATTCTGCCAAAGACACCTAAATCTTCACCCTTCCACTGCTGTGCTAGATGAAGTATTGATTTGGTTTGTTATCGTTATAGCAAGCCTGGAATCTTTGCAAAGATTGATATCTGTTTTAAATACGTTCACTTTTCAAATTGGGTAAATATTACCCCTGGGCAGCAACAGTTGCTTCATTGATGTTTTCTTTCCGTCTTGACATTGTGCCGACACATTCTCCTGGTTATATATACACACTTTCTGGCGAACAGGTAATCAATACATTTGATCAGCAGTGTCTGCCTTCTCTTCTCTTTTGGAACAAGAATGGGTGTATGTTGGCTTTTTTAATCATGAGTGAGATCATTTATTTTTTTGGAATCCAATTTCTGTTTTTTCTTCTTTTTTAATGACTATTTGAATCGGCCTGTTTGTTTGAGATCCTGCATCAATAAGAACCAGGAAGGTCGATGCCTTTGATGTACAGCTCTGCTCTTTTTCACCACTTCAAACAGAATACTTTGATGCAGAGAAAGAGAAACTAAACGTAAATTTTCCTGGCTTATTTAGAAGGTTTATAGCTAATTAGAAACAAATAAACCTTCTCAATGCTTCCTGTTACAACCAGTATTAGTTTGGTCATGGTGACAAGTAGAGCAGAAGGTGCAGCTTATAAATGTGGACAAAATAATCTTTAATACCTGTATTTAGCAAGAAAGCTGCCACAAACAAACAGCTTATAATTTGTTCTTTTTGCTGGAATACTAAAAGACTAGTTTTAAATGAAGATAGCAACAAAAAAGCTCCAAAATAAAAAATATTAAACCTGTAGCAAGTGACAAAAACACATTTTGATCAGCACTTCATGCTGTTTTATCCCTACATGTTTCTTGAGCATAAAATTGGGATGATATTTATTACTATAACAATTATGTTTTGTGGACAGTAGCACTTAGAGGACAGGAGTCAAAAATAATACTGCTAAAACCCAAGCACTTTTTCTTGCCTCAGTTTAAGTGCAGTTTACCCTGCTGTAGAGCTAGCTGCTAAAGGAACTTAGAAAAGCAACAGAGTTATTAAACTTGTATGAACTCTTACCACTAAAATGAGGCAAATATGCTTTTAACTACACAGCATGTTGGTTCAGTGAGGGAGATTGTGACCAAAATGAACTGCCTGAAAATCTCTGCAAAGGCTGCATAATTTGCTGTAAACTTCTAATTTAAACAGTTTGTACCTGTATATATTACTCATCATGTGTGACTGAAACAGCTTTAAAAGACTGAAAAAAACCTGCCAATATGAACTAATAACACTTTGTGAATGTGCTTGTTCCACAGAGATTCGGGAGGCTTTCAAGGTATTTGACAGAGATGGGAACGGCTTTATCTCAAAGCAGGAGTTGGGAATGGCCATGCGCTCGCTGGGCTACATGCCGAATGAGGTGGAGCTGGAGGTTATCATCCAAAGACTTGACATGGATGGTCCGTCTCTTACTCTTTTTCTGTTGCATACCGTCTGATACATGAACTCTGCTGTGACAAGTTTCTGTCTGTTTCATCAGGTGACGGCCAGGTTGGCTTTGAGGAATTTGTCACGTTGCTTGGTCCTAAGCTCTCTGCTGCTGGAATGCCTGATAAGTTCCACGGCGCAGACTTTGACTCCGTGTTTTGGAAGGTAGACTCAGTCATCACCAGTAATTTAAAGAATAATAATTCAATCAATTAGAGTAGGATGCTGTTCTCACGTTGCAAAATTCAAATTATTACAGCGAATTCTGTCAGTCATTCTGATACTGGAATTTGCTTATTGTAATTTTAACTTCAAAAATTCCCTTTTAATCATGTAGCACATTTGATCCAGAAACAAAATTTTATCAGTTGTCTCTGGAAGATGTAAAAAAAATAATAATTTAATAAGAAATGAGTTCCTTTGTCTTTTGAACAGTGTCTCAAGCTTGTCTTTTCTGATCAAAGCTGGGGATCAGGGATGGGAGAGTGGAGGGGAAATTTCTCCTCCTAATTATTTTCTGTGTTCCCAGTGCGACATGCAAAAACTGACAGTAGATGAGCTGAAAAGACTCCTGTACGACACTTTCCGTGACCATCTCACCATGAAAGACATTGAGAACATCATCATGACTGAGGAAAACCACCTGAACAGTCCAGAGTCTCACGTAGACATTGACAGTATGTTTAATCAATTTCCTCTTTTTTTATCTTCTTTGACATGTTCAAGCTGTGTTAAGACTGAATGATGCACTAATGCTGTTTTTCTTTTCCTAAATCTCTTCACAGCAAGCCCAACGCAGCAGGAAAAACACACATGTGTGCGTAAAAGCCTGATTTGTGCCTTCGCGATCGCATTCATCATCAGCGTCATGCTCATTGCAGCAAATCAAATGCTCCGCAGAGGAATGAAGTAAATTAATGTTGCCAGCAGGACAAAAAGGGATCCTATGTTGGGGAAAAAGAAAACCATTAACCAAAAAATGCTCTCATTTTCTGTTTTACATCATAGTTGAAATGATGCTTTCACAGCCTTTCTCTACAGCAGTAAGGATCAAATGATGTCACACAGTGGTTGTAAAAGACCGCTTCTCACAGCTTACCAAGATGAAAACGAGAAATGAACTACAAGGGCTGATTAGTGTTACCAACATGTTTGGAAAAGAAATTAGAGCAGAAATCAGAATGTAACTTTAATACTCTAGAGCTCAAGAGCACAACATGTGCTGAAGAGTAGCTGTGGTGCATAAAATCCTTCAGTTCTGTAGTGAAGCATCTGTCCATCTGGAATGCACCAAATAACCAAGTACCAATGATAGTAATAAAGCAATAATAATGTGAACCACATATTGTTTCATTTTAGGTTACAGTAAACCCAGATTCCACTCCACATTTATTGGCACCACTGGTTTTATATTTTTGTATATTTTTGTCTTACAAATCTAGGTATCTAGGTAGATTTAATTTCCACCACTCTAAATATGACTTCATACACAGGTATAAAGCTTACCAAGATACACGTAATCCTTAGTACTGGAAAAATGGGAAAACATGCCATTTAAGTTAGAAAGATGTGTTTTTTAGGTTAGATAATGGCTTTTTAGTCTGCAATACCAAATCACAAGGTTATAGGATATTTATGATATTTGTGTAATCTCTCCAGACCTTCTGGATGTTGTGGTTTCTTCATGTGCTCTATTCAATTCAGGTCAGCCGACAGGTTTTCTAGGCTTTACAGTAAATCTGGACACTGAGATTATGGTTGGTTTAATGTCTGGTGAACCACTTTCACATCTATTTAGGGATGATTTTTCACTACTATCTTCCTGAAATTCAGATTTTTATTTAAAACAATCCAGTATTTCAAACAGGTTGCCATGCCATGAACCTTATTTGTCAGAATTCCAGTTGTTTAAAGCATTTTGGTTGCTAAGTTTTTTTTTTCTACCAACTATTTTCTTACTTATAAAACACATCTGCTTGAATGGCATGTCTTCTTCTACTTCCTATTTTGACAAATGAGTTTGTTACTTATACTCCAAAGAATATAAGGTTATCAGATATTCTGATCAATTGAATAAGGATAAATTAGTAAATGATTTCATCAGATTTATTTGTGGGAACTGTCAGAGGTGTGGCAATTGGTGCAGCAAGTACCTGTAAATTTGAGATATTATTCCCACCAGGGAATAAATAAAATAAAAAGCTACATTTTTATAAGATTTTCAGTGTTAGATTATGATATTACAAACAAATATATATTTACTTTAAGGCCTTTCACACCTCTTGAACTGGGTTGCCAGTAGGTTTTGAGGGTACTGCTAAAACTTCACATCCCAGAAAAGTGTTGATCTCTTATCCATCGCACAAATCAAGAGATTTTATGCTCACAACCTGCCTTCAATTCATTCAAATCCCAGTTTGCACATTTCAAATCTGTGCATTTATACCACACTTTCAAAATGAGCATCAGCAAAGACAATTTAGCCGCAGAGTGACCCATTTAGAATAAATAGAACCGTGTTTAGAACATGTATTACCTGTAATATTTATAGCAAATGAATATGATGTATTCTATGCGGCACACTTGCATGTCAAGAAATAAATGTGTGTTGTACGTGGGTGGTATAGATCTTTGAGGTATATGTTCAAATACTTATGCAATTTGTTAAGTGATAATTGCAAAAGAAATTGACATTTTCTTGTAAATGTCATTTTTGTCAATGTGCAAACAATATCAAAATACTAAATTCTTTGCAGTATGCTGTGAACAATAATTTAACATATCATGGGGGGGAAAGTTGTTTTCTGGCTTTTACATAGAGTACTTAGACAACATATTATTTAATTATATGACATCATTATATTTTCTTATACTTGAATGAAGTAGACATTAAATCAATGTTATTTTGTTATCGATATATGCATAAAGTTTTATAAAAACATACAAAAAATGCACAAAAAAATGATGTGTCTGGGCATTCAGATACAAGTTCTGTATATTGAGGCCATGCACTTACATTAACTTTTAAGATTTGTTAACTTTTAAGGTTTTCTTCAGATTTTACTAAACGATTCTTATTTCTTACGTCAGTTCAGTTTCTCAAAGCTCTACCACAAAGTGAACAGCATGGGTAGGTGAGAATCACGCTGGCAATAAGATATATATTTTATCCAATGTAGCAGTTTGGTGTAAACAAAAAAAAAAAAAAGATTTATATGACATTGCTTTACCTCTTCATGTGAACATATCATGTAAAAATGAGTGTTGTGTGGATATAAAATATAGCCACTGTGCCAAATATTGTCCAGTGATGCACTGTATTAACAAATATTGTCCTGTTTTATGTGTTGGT
Source organism: Xiphophorus hellerii (assembly GCF_003331165.1). Taxonomy (NCBI): domain Eukaryota; kingdom Metazoa; phylum Chordata; class Actinopteri; order Cyprinodontiformes; family Poeciliidae; genus Xiphophorus; species Xiphophorus hellerii. The sequence goes on from NC_045679.1 coordinate 15,143,918, forward strand.
GTACTAATGAGCAGATTACTTTGTTAACAGGTTGTCCTATTTGTTGTAATTGTAACTGGATTTTGTCATTCTAGAAACAAACCATGTTCCACTGAAGCAATGCCACTCCAAAAAACTCCTACAAAATATTGAGTCTACTTGGTCAAAAATGATTCAGACTTTGAAAGGATTTCTGAACAGCTAACTAAAGTAATTCTTTTAGGTCAAAGCATTGTGCCATCCAACTGTGATACATTAACTATGATTTTACAAAGTAAAGAAATATCTGCTGTTTTATTTTCTTTTGCCTCTGTAAAGATCACTGCATCAATTTTTACACTATTGTAAGTGTTGTCAAGATGCATGTAGTCCAATAAAAACAAGTGCAATAATAAAAATCTTGTCTCTGCTAAAATAAATAAATAGAGGTGAGAAAGCTGCAGAGATGCAGGGTTTATTGAGGACATTTGCATGCTGTCAAATCAGAAAGACAAATGATTCAATTATGAAGGGAAAATATGGTGAAAATTGGGCAAATGCATGAGACCTGGGCTTAGAAAAACATTGTGATTCTGAATATATTGTATATTCAACCATTTTGGCCAATAATCTATCACTGTTGCATGAAATAACAAGTGCAACCATCAGCAAAGCCCTAAAATACACAAAACTGCAGTTATTAGCTTAGACCATAGGAAGAATTGTAGATTGAAAAATAGCTGGCAGCTTTTTGGAGCTTTTTTAAAACAACTGCATATTTCAAGATCATCCGTTCAAACAATCAATCATAGGTAAACACGAGGTGTCAAAACAAAGTCCAGAAGGAGAACCAAATTGCCAATCTTAGAAGAAAAAATTGGTGGAGATGTGCTTGAAAAACTCAGGGACCATAAAGGATCAAGCCTATTCTGAAGTTTGATAATCAATGCCATTGTTCAAATTGAAACAACTTTTACACTGTCATTAATTAAAAGGCACAAAAAGAAAACAAAAAGACATTGGCTTCAAAATAAATGAGGGAAGTCTGGGCCTCCCTTCTGAAGCTGCTACTTCTGCGACCCGACCCCGGATAAGCGGAAGAAAATGGATGGACGGATGGATGGATGCTTGACTGAAATTTGCAGCTGCCCAGAAGAAGAAACCATTTGCAAATGGCTGAATTATTTGTCTACAATAACAGCAATTTCCAAGTATGGTGGTGGAAGCATCAAGCTGTGATAATGAATAAACAAAACACTTCAGCAGGTAGATGACCAAACTTGGACATAGACAGATGTTCCAACAAGGCAATCCCAAAAGCTCATCCAAAACATGAGTTGGAATACCTTAAGTTTGTTTATATTAAGCTTCTGGAATAATCATCCCAAAGCCCTGAGTTTTTGGTTCAGGTTTTAAGTTGGAGCTGTGCCAGAAAACCAGCCAATTTAAATTAACTTTATAAATTCAGCTAACAAAAAGTTAGAAATATGCAAGTTTAGAAAGCTCAATACCACTGAAAAGTTAAAGTACATGAGCAACAGATTGATTGTCAATTCTTTCTGTAAAAACATGATAAACCATCTTTTCTGAGGTCACCTGTTAACCTAACATGACTGTTTCTCAGCTGTGGAAGGAAGTCAGTTCCTTTCAATAGCACCTGTATAATCTAATAAATACAAATAAAACAATACATATTTTGTCATTTTTTCTTCTTTTATTAGTCTTCATAATAACTCAAAATTCCTTATATTTTATGCTTTAGCTACAGCAATGTAAATGATAGTAAATAGATGTATTTCAGGGGATTCCAAATATGTCTGCTGGATTCTTGCTCAAACCTTTTCCTTCAATCTGAAGTTAGACATTTAGGAGTTTTATAGCAGCTGAAAACATGAGCATATCCTCAAACAAAAATGTGAAACAATCTCTTTGAAATAAATGTCCCTCTAAAGACATCATATACCTAGTTATTGGGATTTGAACCCTGGAATGAATGCTCTTCAGCCCCACTCGCTGCTTGCGCTGACTCTCCATCCACCTGGAGGAGGAGGCAACAGTGAGGGTGGGAGGTCAGGAATGGAGAAGAGTTGTTGAGGAATATCGCTTTCTGCTTCATCCTCCTCATTGTCCTCCTTGGTTTTTGAGTCTCTGCAGAGATAAATAATTAAACGATTGAATTAAAAATGAACAGGACCAATAATTAGGTATGCGAACCATGTAGTCCAATATGTTAAAGTGAAAAGGAATGCGCATACCCTTTGCTACCAAGAGCTGCTTGCTTCTTTTCCCTTTTCAAGAGCCATTCCTCTATACTTCGCCCAGAGATGATTCTGTCCTCAGAGTCCTCTTTGTGTTGTCTTTCCTCTTAAAATAAAGAAATATTGCATTCATTAAGATACAGCAGTTAAATGGTTTTCTATGTGCAACCTTCATGTAACCTAGAACACACTGTACATTTGTGTTTCATTAATATCTTTGAATATGTTGAGTATTTCTTTAGTTTCTGTGTTAATCCTTCATTTAAAAAAAAAATTAAAGCCTGTTGTGTCAATAGGATCTTTTTTCTTTTAAGTAAGACCAAAACTGGTGTTATTATAAAAGAAACCATCACTTCTGAAATTTATATCTACACCTAAAATCACATGGTACACAGCACCACCTTGTGGCCACTACTTACCTTCCATGTGTCTTTTTAAGTTGAACAGATCCTCTTCAGACATGTGAGAAAATCTGCAGTTTGGGCCAAAATCACATATTCCTAAAGAAAAAAAAAAATCTGCATAAAAAATTTTACTATGAAAAATAACATACAATTTGATAATTTTATTATCAAATATAATTTGATAGTAAAATTTGATTAAAAAAATTTTGGGGGGGAGAATATTATAGTTTGGTTTTCTTTGGAGAATTTTTTTCACCTTTTTGGAGAAACTTCCTGCAGGGTTTCTTTATTTGCTCATCGTGGAGAACAGCAGCAGAATCTGTAAGGATTAGAAAACATTTCTGTGTCCATAACATTTGCTTATCAAGCTTTGCACTGTAAATGTCAATATTAGGGACGCCAAATAAAAGCTCATATATATAAGTCTTGCTTATTATCTATGAAAATGAAGAATTAATGTTCTCCCAATTCTGGTTGTCTTTCAATAATATATTCAAACTAACATAGTTAAACTTTGATTTAACTCATCAAGTCCATGTAATGAACACTGATTGTAAAAATAAAAATGTGCTGCAGACTCCTTCATAGAGGTAGCAGTTTAGAAGTTAATAGAAAAACAACATATTTGTGGTTGTGTTTCCTGGTGGGATCTGTCTTCAGGTAATTGTCCGCTGATCAAATGTTTCTCATTTAGGAGTTAACTAAAAAGATAAATAGAAGAAAAAGCACATCAAACAAATGTCACGAATTCCTCCTCATCTCACCTCTGAATTGGTCAAACCAGGCTTTCTTCGCTCTGTGATGCTGAACGCCATTTAGATGTTTCTTCCTGTTGTGCATGTTGTCCTGAAAGGACCGGTCACAGTAGTCACAGTAATACCTCTTCCCCATGGTGCTCCACTCGGAGAGCTGTCAATAGGCGAGAGAGTAAGCAGAGAAAAAAAAGACTGGAACAGAAATAACATTTCTGCTAGGTTATGGTGAATGAAGATTTCCCTCATTTGTCTTGGCATATCAGCTTCTAGGTATAAATACTAATATTAAATAAATATTTCCATCAGTCTCTGTCAAGGATTTAGACAAACCAGTCATAGTGACACTGAATTGTTTCAAAAAGATTCATAATTTATTACAAGAGTCAAAAATTATGAATTGGGCCCAAAGCAGAGGTCAACATGACAGACTTCAACTGAAGCACCTAACAAACAAGACATTAGGCGAATTTAAATAGTGGCTAATCAGACAAATAACTAACACACAATTCTTAATCAGCAAACAAATACTGGTCAAAACAACATTAAGAGATTTTAAATTAAACAAATACTTCTGGAAAAGTAGCTGCTTTTGGAAACCAAAATGGTTCACTAACATGCCTTCTGACATACCGTTAAATGTTAATTGTCCTTATACGGCAGTGGCAAAACTCCACTGTGGCTCTTAAGCGTTTGCTATAACATGCACCAACATTTCAAAAACAAAAAAAAAAAAAAGCTTTTCTGCGGTCATTAAAACATGTTTGTAGCTTTTAGCTGGTAGCTGTGCATAAGCTGGGAAAACATAGACCTCAGTAGAGGAAGTTGTCATGTGTATCCACTTCCGCTATTGCGCAGTGCACATTACACCGACGACATGGCGCTGGCTAAGACCGTCTACGATCTCCTCTTCAGGAGGACGTCCACCTTCGCTGTGACCATCATGGTTGGAGCTGTCTTATTTGAGCGGGTGTTTGACCAAGGCGGTGACGCGATTTTTGAGCAGATGAACCGCGGGGTAAGTCAATCCCTGGTTGTTTTTTATCGGTGCTGACCTTGTGAGGAAAGGACGAAGCTAGTGTTAGCTTAGCTTGGCTAGCCGAGTCTGTTAATGACTGTTGGTTAAGTTTCGCCGGTTTTTATGAAGTGTCTAATATTACCTCATTGTGACTCGTTACAGAAACTATGGAAACACATCAAACACAACTATGAGAACAAAGAAGAGTAGGACGCCACCCTCGGTTTTATAAGGCTGCAGTGCTAATGTGTTGTCTAGTTTCCATCACCATATATTCCTGGATTCAGCATCTGAATGAAGCAGCTGTCATCTTGGACAATGTGCACTAAGTCATGCCCAGGCTGGAGGAGGCTCTGAGAGGACCTGCGGAGGCTGAAAGGCTGTCCCGACCACCAGGGAAATGGATCAAAGCTCGTCCTTTACCTTGCAGATGTTTCTATTGATTTAATTGCCTTCAGCTTGTAAATTGTTATATTAAACTTGTTTCAATGTCATGCAGGGTTTTAGTATTTTTTTCTTGTGTTCTTGATAACTTAAATGGCTATGTAAAATTGTCAAAGTGTCTCGACTGCATTTGATAAAGTAACTTCTTTGTTTGCCAACCTTTCTCTTACAAGAAAGCCTGTTGTACTGTTATTAACTAAGGTTCCTATGCAGTCTGGAAAACTATGGGATTTGATCGCTGTCTTTCCCTAGTATGAATAAGTAGGAGGAAATAAGAATGTAGTAAAATATTTACATCAGACTATTCTCTATCCCATTGTCTAATTGCTACAACTTTGTGACGTCTCCCTCATGACTTGACACAGTGGCTTTAAACTGATGGGGTTATGAAAGTAGAGTTTTGCTTAAACATGGACATGGTGTGACGTAAAACCCCTGGTATAACTATGACAATATAAACTCAATACATGGTTTGAATAACACTAACCATAATATTTTTGCAAAACAACACAGAGGTGCAATAATTTAATTTATTACCCAAGTGAAAATTACATTAATGCAAGGTAACTGGTAATGATATTATGTGAGATTGGCCACACCATCTGGAGGTTTTGCATGCAGTTGAGTATTAGTCCTCCAGGTGTCTCACTAACTCTACGTGTAATAAAACCCATGGCAGTTCTAGCCATGGTTTTCTAATCACTTATTTACAGTCTACCCATCTATAGTCTAAGAGGAAGTAGCACCAGTGTCCAGATGAGCACTTGCATTGGATAAGGCATTTAGTTTTGGCCAGAACTCTGAATGCTAACAAAGACAAATAAGCAACAGACCAATAAAGTGTCAAAGAAAGATTGACTTTGATTTAGTGGTTGTTCCTGCATGGACGCTGTGCTGAGACACTCCCTTCTTTCCTTCACCTAAAATATATTTGGTTTGCAAAGAGATGCTAACTATGCTATTGAGAATACTAATGTTCTCAGTCTTTTTCCGTCCAATAGATAAAAAGATTGTCTGCTGCTAAGGAAAAGAAAGGCTTCATAGCTCAAATTGTGCTTTAAGACATCTCTTTTCTGTGCAGAACAATTCAGACAATTCTTAAACAAAATCAGTATAGCCCATGGCAAACATAAACAAGGAATTGGATTTCGGCTTTAACTACGTTTTATGCCAAACTTTTATTAAAATTCTTAATCGACACAGACTGAAATCAACCATAAGGGATAGAAAACACGTATAATGCCCATCTAATACCACCTTGGGCAACGAGAAGAAATACTCTCTGCCTAGTTAGAGGTTTAGCATTTAAACCTCTGACTGTTTAGTTGCTAAAGTAATAAATTTACACTTTAAACTGAAATTCATTAATGAAACAGTGTAAACACAGTCAGAAAATACAATTTTTAATCATTAAAGTTGTCTGAAATGACTCACTTATTTAGCTCTAAATAAATAGTTTTTAGTGTTAATGCATTATACATTTAACAAACAAACATAACAAATACTGTATGTTTATTTTTAATCTTTTTGTGAAAGCTCGCAATGTAAAAAAAATTTATGAAGTGCAGCAAACCTGACTTTTGTATGTGGGGAAATTAACTTTAATTCAGTTGACAAGTACTGACATTTTAAATTAGTCATAAACATACAGTTTGTGAAAAGGACATCCAACTTAAGTTGTTTAATTTCATCTTAAAACATTTTCAAAATTAAGTTAAATTATACAAATAAAACAAGGCACTTATAAAATATAATCTTTCAACCAACCCCATAGCCTAGTCACCCAGAGATTTACTCCCAAGTCTGATAAGTACTGGATCTCAGGTGTAAGCATTTTTGCACATATTGTCCTGTTTTCAGGATTAATATCATTTCTCAAGTTGTATCCCATAATGGATTTCTCTCCAATGGGCTGCCAAGGCTTGAAATGTGTGTCTTTAATCTTCTGAGCTTCAACTGCATCTCCACCCTCAATGCAGGTGGCCCTCATCTCAGCATTTCTTCTCCTCAGCTCATTTACATCTCGTTCCATTCTTGTTCTTCCATAAGCCTCGACTCTCTCCCAGAAAGAAGCATTAAAGTGTTCATAGAGTTTCCAGTCAGCCCAGTTCCACTGTAAGGCTTTGGCTCTCATCTCAGGGTCCAGCCGAGACACGGATGAGGTCCTGCGAACATTGAGCTTGAAATACAGGATGTCCTCCATGGACCAGCAAAGTAAATCCTTAAGCAGAATCAGAGATTCATCAAAGTATTCTGCTATAAGAACCAGATGAAAACGTCTGGATAAATACTGAATCTCCTTCATGACACGAGGGTCATTGACTTTAAGGTTGTTATCAAAACCGAAGTCAAAAAACAGCAAATTTTTAAGATAGAATGAGTTAATGGCTTCTGGACTGTAGAAGGCCTCTGGATTGTTCAGAAACTCAGTCAGTTTGTTATTTCCACTAATGTGCCAAGTAAGAGGAATTATTTTTTGGAAGTAATGGAAAGCTGACTCAAAGAGATCCACTGGGTCACGTAAGATAGTGACATACAATGCATTTGGAGGCAAGAGTTTGGACATTTCTTCATAGTTGAACCTCATGTGGTTGCAAACAATGTTAAAACACTCCCCCGGCCTGTAGTCCTTCACCTGGGAGCACAGGAATGGCTGCGGGTAGCAGAAATCATTGCGTCTGTCAGGTAAGGCAAACTTGAGCTTGTGCTTTTCCCCAAACCTGTAGAGGATGTTGAGGATAGTGCTGCTCGCCGTTTTATGAGTCTTCATGAACATGATGTTCACTTTGGGAGAGCAGTCCTGCTTAGAGTCAGTGTTTCCAGTGATGACGCCTGGACTTGTCTTTGCCATGCTGAGGGGACACGTCTCTTCCTGTGTGGGACTTTGAGTGAAACAAAAAGTAGGGTTACTCTTTCTGTAGTCAGACATTTACATACACTGTAGGCTATGAAGCTCACATTCATTTAGGGCTTTCAATTATTTATTTGAAAATATGGTATATGTTTTTATTAATTCCTAACCTGGAATTTGAAGATTGTGGCTTTTCTGCGATCCGCACAGAGTCAAAATTATACTTTCTGTTGACTATACACACCTTGTGAGGTATCCCTTCGTGAATGCTGTTCCTTGCCTATATACTTTTTGTCGCCATCAAAATGGTTCTGTCATAATTCTGGCCGGATTTTTAACAATCTTCTTGGCAGAATTGGTAGAAATTAAAATGAGCTGGTTGCTGACACAGACCCTGTTTTTGAGTGTAGTATAGTTCAGTGTAAGCCTTACCATTACTCTGCTTTTCCTTTTCTAAAAACACATTTGATGAGGGTTCTGGAATTATTGTTCTCTGATTGTGTCCACATTTTTTACTCCTGGCATTAATTTTAGATAAAGTTGAAGATATTCACCTGTTTTATCAATACACCCACTTTGAACAATACACCACTTGTAGCAAAACAGCCACACTGCATGCTGCTACCACCACCATGTACAGTTGGTACGGTGCTTTAGGGTTTTAAAGCCTCTGCTTGACTCATCCAAACACAGTTCTTGTCACTGGTGTCAAGGTGCTCCATGTTTATTTCTTCTTACCATAAACCTTGACTCTAGCGGACATTTTCTCGACCATGTGGGCAACTGCAATTTCCTCAAAGCTTGAAAGGATTCTTTCTCAACCTGTTAGTTTATAACACTGGGAAATCTGTTTCTCTGGAGATGACGTCCCTCATCTTTACAGCAGAATTATGACTCAGAGTGTTTATAAAAGTTGTTACAAATGTCATTTTGTTCCAACAAACTGACAATTTGAGTCAGTTGGTTGGAACCAGGATACAGCTATATTTTCTAATAGGACAAATTTCTCAAACATATCCAAACTGCTTTTGGGATGGATAAAGGCAGATAGTGTTAAGCTTTTGGAAAGCAGTGATTCAAACTAATCTGTGGATGATGTTTAACAGGTGGATCAGTACCAACAAATCAAACTATTTAAATTAACTCTATAGCACTTCTGCCAAAAAGACTGATCAAAATCAAACTAGAATTATGGCAGATGATTGCTGACGATTGCAATAAGTGCATATTGAAAAAACAACTCACTAAGATTTATTTAGGTTTATATAAATTGGGCTCTCTATTTGAACCTTTATGTAACATTTTGATCCTGTGTGGATTAAACAATTAAACATAAAATAAATTTAAACCTTTGAAACAATCTCATAGTATAATTAGTACACCCTGGAAAAAAACTATTCAAATAAAATAATTTTACAACCAATCATTAATAGGGTTTATACCCATGATGAGTGCATTTGTGTATTGACTGACATTATTGAAATCCATTTATTTATTTATTTATTTATTTAATTTACCTTATATTTACTTGGCGTGTCATTGTCAAACAGTAGAGGACCAACATTACATTGGTCAGTACAACCCAGGGTATCAGCCGCCGCACCACCGCTGTACATTTAAATCCTTTGTGAAACATTATTAAATGCAAACCTGAAAATGAAATAGGAGAGAACATTTAATCCTCATTTTACCCAACACAAAACTGCACTGCAGCCAAAATGTGTCAGCAAAACATTTTCAAATTATAAAATTTCCTTCTTGAACTATGTGCTTTAAAGTTTACATTTGCTAAAGTGAAACAGTCTTCACGGGAAAAGGAGAAACAAAGACTAAAGATAAGAAAGAGAAATGGAAAGTCTTTGTTTTTCTCAAATAGAGCACACAGCCCTCATGTTGATACTGGAAATATGTACACTGTGCTTATATTTCAAGTTTTAACAAAAACAGTAATAGAAGGGACAATCATTCTTACTCCAAGAGGAACCCAAACTATGCTAATACTAAAGACACGTTTGAAGAGTAAAAAGATAAATATCTAAACAGATTCTCACTGCACACAGTGAACTCATGCCTGGTCAAATAGGTATTTCAAGCTGACAGTCTCATCTGAGTAGATGTGTCTGCTGGACTGCATATTCTTACTTGTTTTCCAATTACGTAATAATCCACTGTCAATATTTAATACAATATTTCTTTTAAAACTCATACAACTTAACATGTGTTACATGTTCATTTTCTGTGCTCTGCTGGATTAAAGCCTATGCACAAAGGAAAAGTCTTGAAACCTTTCCTCAAAAAGCAAGAATGAAAACAGCCTTGTAAACTACGAGACGCATTCAGTACTCAGATGTTTAAAGAACAGGAAAACAACCAAGCAAAAATCTTTGAACTTACCCAGAGGAGGTAACATTAGAGGAGCCACTCTGATTACTTCACCTTCTCCAAATTGAAAACAACCTCTCTCTTCATGATGTTAACTTTCCCGGAGGTTACACCCCATTGGCTGTTCTGAGCATACAAAGAAATCAGATCTCCTCCCACAAAGACTGAATGTGACACACAGGTTTCAGCTGAAGGATACATCTTTAGATACTTGACACGGAAAAATGTACAATGTTATCAATTAAAACAAAAGGAGAGCTCTCTATAAATAAACAATCTACAATTTGCGAGTAAATAAATAAACTTAAAAACTGTCGGCCATTATGGCAGAAGAGGAAAACATTGATCTGGATCAGGAGGGTCAAAAATAACATTGTGGGTGAAGAGCAAAGTCCTCAATGGGAGACTGAAAAAAGACAGGTGAAATTAACAGCCAAAGCTTTGTTGGTGAAAATCAGTGACTTGGAAAGTGAAAGAAAAACAAAGTTAAATAAGAGCTCAAAATTAAGACAAACTATTACAGTATTGAAAAATGACAAAGAGTGTGTGAATGACAATAAGGGAGAATTTAAAAGGTTTTGGGGTTTGTCTGAAGAAACACAAAAGGTACACCAGGTTTTGTTGGGATTATTGCCGGTGGATGAAGCACAGAAGCATGACATATGGTTTCAAGCTAAAATGTTGAATGTTCATGATTTTGTTGCTGCTACTCATAAATGGTTGGCTGAGGCTCAAGGTTGCTCAGCCGGTGCGCCTGATGATATTAAAGAAAATGAGAGTAAAAATAATAATGAAGCTGAACCAAAGACTGCCAGTAGTGGCATGATCATGATGGAGGTGGAGCTGCAGATTGAACCTCATGACAGCACTTCAAATGTTTCCTTAAGGTCTTTTAGAAAAACTGGGAGTCAAAGGGATTCTTCTATAACAACCAGCAAATCTTCAACGATTTCTGAACAAATAAAAGCAGAAGCAGAAAGGGCTGCACTCCTGGCATGTGCAGCTGCTTTAAAGGAGAAGCATGGAGGAGCAGGAATACCTGTTAAAGAAAAGAAAGGAACAACTTGAGATGGACACCAAAATAGCTGCTTCTAACGCCAAGCTAATGGCACTAGAGGGCAGCACTAAAGGCAGCAATACGTCTAAGCATTCTGATGGAATGGATTCATATGAAGGTGCTAGACCCAAGATCAAACCTACTTTACTCCTCTCACAAGCTTCACAGTTGGTTACCAAACCTGTAAAGAAGCTTCAAGAAGATGCTGGACTGCTGTTGGATAAAGAGGTTGAGTCAGATCTAAACACAGCCTATGAAAAGCATATTCCACCTCAGGTGGATGACACTGTTTTTAATACTTTGGTGTCGCAAACGGCTCCCCTTGCTGTTCAAGCTTCTAAAGCTTCTATTATTTTATCCGATCCCAATGTTGCCACTCAAAACAGTCTGTTTCCATCAAATCAAAATCAACCTGCTGGAAACCTCTACAATGTGTTGAAACAACAGAATGACACAACAGCTCTTCTGGTTCAAATGCAAACAAGCCAGTTACTGCCACACCGAGAAATTCCCATCTATGACGGAGATCCTTTACAGCTCAACTCCTTTATGAAAGCCTTTGAACATTGTGTGGAAGCAAAGACCAGTTGTAAAGGAGACTGTTTGTACTACCTTGAACAGTGCACCAGGGGGCAACCAAGAGACCTCATACGTAGCTGCCTTCACATGACTGCAGAAAGAGGATATGTGGTGGCCAAGCAACTCCTCAAAGAACATTTTGGCAATGAATTTAATATTACTGCAGCCTACATGGAAAAGGCCACTGGCTGGTCCAACATTAAAGGTCAAGATGCTAAAGCATTAAAAGCCTTTGGACTGTTCCTGGACTGTACAATTATTCTTCTTCAAATTTGTATCATGTCAAAGTGTTTTATAAAGTTCTGCTAAGCTCCAGTCGAGACTATCCATGATGACTTTATTGAAGTATTTTACAGTATGATATTGTTTATTGAAGTTGACATGCAATGTAGCCCTTCTTATGGAAAAAAAAAACTTATCCAAGCACTGTTAAGGTGAAAATATCATGTAAATTAACACCATGTGCATGACATGAGCTTACAATCCTACACTCACAAACAGATCACAGTAAATGATTAGAGTAAAGCTCTGTCAAACTACAGAGTCAATACATTGTTTTTATAGCATAGAAAAAGAATCATAAATACTGGAGAGACAGTGTGGCTCCCTTGTAGATGCTGAAATCAACATCTTAGAGACAGCTAAACTTGGGTGTGGATCAGATTGGTTCATGAGCATGAAAATAAAAGCATGACATGGCCTGATTATCAGATTATTTACCCTGTAAAAAAAAATTCAGCCACATCTTTAAAATATTTTATTTTTTTGTTACCACCTTACAAAGGTATGTATGTGTACCTTTTGAACGTTTTCACTTTTTTTCGTGTTATAGCTACAAAGCAGTGCTAATTGTGAATAACACATGGATGCATGACTATTTTCTGCTATTAGAGCTGCAAGTACGTTGGGGACATTAACAGTGCTACCAGCTGTTAATGTTGGTGCAAGAAGGTTTTGGGTTTGAATCCCAACCTGAGGTCTTTCTGCATAGAGTTGGTATGTTCTCCCAATGAATGCGTGGGTACTCCAGCTTCCTCCCTCAATCCAAACACTTGATTGTTAGGTTGATTAGATTGCCCTTAAGTGTGACAGTGTGCAGGGGTGAGTGTATGTGTGTGGATGAATCTATAAGTTTTGTTTGTTTAGAGATCTAAATTTCCTTGTAAAATAGCTCAAGCTCAGGTCGGATGGGGAGTGTCTGTGAACAGAAATTCAAGTTTTGTTACAGGTTCTCAGCTGGATTTACTACTTTGACTAGGCCAGTGGCCCTGGGCAGTTTGGCTATTATTTCCTGATAAGTAAGTTATCACAAAATATTCTCTGAAATACAAACTTTAACAATTGCCTTTAGCACTTATTGTTATTCAAAGCCTAACCAAACCTATTGTTTTGCAACAAACATAATGAACCAATTGGTGTTAAAGTATATGAGGAAGACTTTTAATGTACTGCAAGTAATGCACACATTTTCCAGATATTGAACATAAGACATACTTGTTGTTTTGCTATCAGGTATCAGATTACAGGTGCAGCCTCAGCTCAGCTGGTGATGTCTCTGGCTGATGTTTGTTTGTTTCAGCAGTTTGACAGTGGGAGCACAACTAATGTCAACACAATTGATGCCGCTGTCATAAAAGTACATCAGAGAACAATCTAAAAATCCAGTTTAATGCAAGATAAGAGCAAAATGTGCACATGCATGAGTGGAGCTGACAAGAAAATACTGCATAACCCTAAAGCAGAAATATCTGTGGGGAATTTGATCCAGGTACCATTTAAGTCAAATAGAACGTAAAAATAATCCAGGTATTTTAATGCAATTTTATTTTTTAAGGTCACAATTCACAAGAACAAAGCACATAAAAATATAAACTTCAATTTAAAAAAGGTGTTACAGAAGAAAACCCAACTAACATCAGATTAATAAGCATATTGTACCAGTGGTCCATTGCCAGTAATCAAAGAGGTTGAAAATATTGCTAGTTTACATGTATACATTTGTGACAATTGTAGCTGAATCTTAAACATTTATTCATGTCCAAGCTTTTTGTCACATCGACAGTTTCTGAATGGAACAGAATCTGGATGAAACACATTTCCTGCTTCTCAATTGTAACCTTTTCTTTTACATCAAAACTTATGAGTCAGGTTTGGAAAGCAAAAAAACTGATCATCTGATACAACCGGTTTTTCTAATAACAAAGGCAAAGTCCAGTTCATATAACCGGGCCACTGTTTCATGGAAACATTGCCAGAAAAACCATTTTATTCAGTGTTCTCAAAAGGCTTAGTTATACTGAAACATGATAGTTCATGTTTTGTTTGAATCAATGCTGTCATTGTTTGATAACAAGAACATCTCAAGCATTTCGCTGAAAATGAGATTAAAAACTTCTAAGACCTGTCACGTGACTCTTTTAAAGACTGGTTCACTAAAAAACCCAGCGATACTCTGATTCAACTTACAAATTCAACCATTAAACCAGACATGGAAATAACCACCATTTAATATTTAAGCCATTTTTATGTTATCAGTACTATAATAGGCCAGAAAAACGTTTTCTTAAATTGTTTCAAGAAAAAGTCAACAATATTAAACATACAGATAAACAAATTAAAAGATTCTGGAGTGTTGCACTGCAACAAAACTTAAAGTTGTAAAGAAATGACATAATTAATCATTTTGTTAAAATTACAAGGCACTTTTAAGTGACTGCTACAAGGAAGAGGTGTAAAAACAGACAAGCATTTTCACTTTAAAAGCACAGGAGTTTCTATACAGCCAAGCTACCTTTGGCATTCAAACTAAACACTTTAATTTTCATTCATGGTTTCTTTGTCCTCAGAAAGGATCGGCATTTCCTCTTCCTTAGATGACAATCTCTGTGTGTGCTTGAGGTTTCATCACTTAAAACTCACTCTCTAGTATTGTCTCTTGCATACGCTTCTCAATATACATCTCACACCTGATAAAACTTTTGGTAAAACTTATAACGTTCTTCTGTCCAGTGCAACTAAGGAAAAAAAAAAACATTTACCTCCCAAAACAAAGCTCACAGAGAAAACTGTTTGCTAGTGGAATGTTTACAGATATTTCAGTCTGTATGTTTTTCAGTAGACAGGCTTGTAGAAAATCTGACCACCCAGAAACCTGCGCCTCAGTTCGTTCCACAGCAGGCTGCGCTCCCTCTGGGATCCTTTCATGAAGCCCCGGTTCTCTTGAGCACGACGAGACAGATAAGGGATCACCTCATTGACAGGGCCGTATGGGACGTACTTGTACACTGGGAAACCTGCTTGACCTGTTTTCAGCATGGAGACGAAAGACAAAGATGTGAAGCTCACTGTTGCCACCATGTGAGAATACAATGTCATGACTTCGAGACTGCAACATGGTTTTCAAATCTTGTCTACAAGATCAAAAAATACAAAAGACAATTCAGGGATAAAGAATAAAGCTGTTTTAGAAATAAGGGGTTCTGGTCAGATCAGAGAAGTTCTTAGCCTACGTCCAAAACTGCGTGACGCACATTGCCGCCCACATCATCTTCACAGGGAGCATGATAATGTGAGCATGATTTTCTTCAGCAGGGACAGGTTAGTTTGTCAGGGTTCATATGAAGACAGATGGTGGGAAATACAGGTTAATCCTGAAGGAGCACCTCTTAGAATAGCAAAAGAGTTTAAATTCATATACAGTATATATATATATGAATAATTCCGAGCGCTAACATGCTGTAACGTGATACGTATCTTGTTTAAACGTGATAGTTATCTTGTTTTATCTTGCTACAGAAGCTATGTGCTTCTGTAGGAATGCTCTTCCGTACAATCACACTGATAAAGTGAAACAAGATACAATATGTTTTTAAATGAGGCCTGCCTTATTTAAAGAGAAGCTCACTCTGAAGACTTTTCTGGGACGCAAAAAGGTTAAATAATCCACCTCGTTTATGCTAATACTGCTCGCCATCGCTCCTTCTCAGTCTACGCCAAACCACAGCCACACACACTCGAGCTCGAGGCAAGTCCATCCTGATTAGATGAATCCTGTGGCAGCGGACTGACCCTGGGCTGACCAAAATTAGCCCCAATGAGCTGCAAACCGAGGGGCTGTGGCTGGACGCCTGTCAATCATTCTGAGCCGTGGCGGACAGTAACGCTGAATGGGGCTGACAGAAGTTAGCCCTTCGCAAAGACCCAGGGATTTTCCCCAGGCGGTTTGACACCAGGTTTGTTGAAATTTTAACAAAATGTGATACATTATTTCTAAAATTTATTTATTTTCAGGTATTTAATTTTAAGTTGTTTATTCTAACAACTTTATTGTAAATATCAGGGAGGGCTTACCCTACCAGCCCATTTATACCAGCCGTCCCTGAGTGGTTTAAATGAAAACTTACTTGATTGATACAGACATACCTCCAAAAACTTGCAGGTGCAATTGCAACAAAAAGTGGCTTTAGAAAATATTGATTCAAGTCTTGTATTTAGTGTTTAATTAAAAGAATAGCAATATAATTTAATTCTGAGTTCCCACATCGTCTGCATAGTGTTACTTTAGGTCAAATTGGGTAATATTGGGTTGACACCAAAAGGTTGTGATGTATGTTTGGCAACTTTCACTAAAGGACACCAGGAACTTGTTTTCTCTCAACACATTCACTGCAGGTCTTTTTTAAAGGTCATCGACTCACCTGACTGTGACTAGGCTGACGTCTGTGGTGATCATGTTTTAGCTGAGCCTTTGCGGCCACATGAGGCTGTGATGTAAGCCTTTGTGATTTCATAACCTAGTGTTTGCTTTTAGTATCTGAGCTGCGCGCAACGTACCTAGCGGGAAGCTGATCTGGTCACACATGCCGAGCAGCTGTCCAAAGTAAACTTTATTGTCCGTGGGTGACAGACCCATTTCATTCATCCTGAAAAAATTGGAAAAACACACATGAGGTTATCTGAAGACTTGTGAAACATTATATTATCATAAGTCAGAGCTATTAGGACTGTTTGATGCTTCAACACAATCTGGAATCTAATCAAGGAGCAATATTCAACTTTAATTTGGATTTTTATGCAGGACAGAGAGAAAAACATACTTTTCAAGAGTGAACTTCACAGTATCCTCATTGTGAGTAGCAACCATAACATTTGCTTTTCTGTTGTGTTCAATCTCCTCCAGGACATACTCCAAACACCTGGACAAACAAAAAGCCAAATAGTAGAGATACAAAAACTATCTGACTGAAGTACAGAAAGGCTCTGGGAACCAAGTCAAGACTTACTTGTGGTACATCCTGTTTGTGGCTTCGTAGTCGGGGTTTATTGGGTCTTCGTAGCCGATCTCCTGGGCTCTGGCTCTCTCTTGGTACATATAAGCGCCACGAACGAGTTTGGCACCAAAGTACCAACCCTCTCGTCGGGACAGCTCTACATCCAAAGTCACATTGTCGTAGGCTTCCTAGAAAACCATTGACAATAGGAAAAATATGATGAGCATTAGTACCACTCAGTCTTATTTAGGCTTTTAGAAAATATAGTTTTTTTCACAATGAAAACATTCGATAACATATGTGCTGTAACCGTGAGAAGTTATTTCTTTTTTAATTTAATTTAATTTAAACTGAAACAAATTGTAATAAGATTGTAACAAAGAGGTAATATTCTCAATGACTACACATTTTTATTAAGAAAAATGTTCAGGGTTTCAAAAGGTGAAAATATTTATAACAACCTTTAATTATTACCATAACTTCATCAAAATTATGTTAATAAAAAAGGTGTAAGGAATAAAATCAAGTATAATAAAACAAAGTGACCTTTCTCAATTTTCCAGTTTTGAAAATAGTAATAACCTTATCTATAACTGCAATGTAAAATCAATATCAATCCTCCAAAATCCCTAATAAATAATAATATTCACCTTAAGATAACACTGGTAAGTGTTGAAAATCACTGGCTTTTCTCTGTTGAACTTCCTCTGCATCTCCAAGGTGAGTCGACTGATAGCTGGTTGGAAGTACGTCTGCTCAGCATCCACCATGAGCCTCACTCCATTCTCCAGAGCATGCTGAAGCACAAAGTAGTAGTTCTCATAATGCTTCTTGATAATGTATATTACAGCAGCAACTGAATATGTGCACAAGGCACACAGAGCCTGTGGTTAATATCTATATTTGGCATTTTGTTTTTCCTTAAACAGCACCTCTATGGTAAGTTATAATCAATTTGCGTCTATATATTATTTAATGTACTGTTAGTAACTTTGGTCATCTTTTTGAGTTCTCACCTTTGCTAGAATGTCGACTCTCTGCAGCATTCTCTTCATCTGGCTCTCCTCCTCGGCTGTAAACTTGTTAGACAAAGATTCCAGCTGGCCTGTCTGCACAGCCAAAACACAGAGTCATTAGCACTCTTATTGAAGAATATGAACTCCTTACCATGGCGTGTGTCATACAGAGAAAACTGCAGGATGATCAGTACAAGTTTCTCCAATATTCGGGGTCTGTCTTTTCTCTAAATTGTGATTCCAATATTTTTTAGTTGGGGGGGAGGAAGATGTTTTTTTCCACATCAGTGAATTCAGATCTGATTATTTTCCACCAAATGAGCAGGAAATCAAGCATAAAGTGGAAGAGATGTTCTTGCCAGCATCTACATTTCTGTTCCTGAGTAACAGGTGCTATATCCCCATCTGTTACTCATACTTTGCTTTAAAAATAGGGCATTAATCACATAGGTTTATCTGACAAGTGTTTTTGTTGTTAATTTAAAGGTTTTGTAGGTACGCAGCATACATTGGAACAACTGCCAATTTATCACCAGATCACTTCTGAAAACACCATAAAAGTTGCAATGACTTACCTCAAGATTTGGCACCATGAGCAGATTGGACATTTTTGTTGTATCATTTATCAGACTGTTCCAGTCCAGCAAGTCGATTGTTCTGGGGAAATCAAATGCAGTAGAAATGCAATAAACGCTTCATACAGTTTAAGGAAGTCCAGCTAATAAATGAGGTGTAAGGAAAAAGGCACCACCGTTGTTTCTCAGCAAATGGAAGGTTATCTTACCCTGACAAACCCAGCTTCTCCCCAGTGAACCAGTTCTCAATGTCATCTTTGGCTGCTACACCCATTTGAGTCAAACTTTCCTATACGAACAAAATATAACAATACAAATAAAAAGTTTTATTGGTTTAAATAGTAAACATCCCACAAATATACGAACAGAAGTGTTCTAAAATAATCTAAAAAGAATATTCAAAGACACCCGTCCCAGGTGAGCATGTAGGGACATGAAAAAGGCATAAAATACCTTCAGCTGCTCCAGTTCCAGTCTTTTCTCCAAAGCAGTCATGTCAGATTTTCCTTGCTGTTCAGCGAGGAAGTTAAAGAACTTCCTCCATTTGACAAGAACCTCTGAAAACTGAAGCTGTTTAAGCAAAAGATAAGATTTTAATCATAAACATGTAATAAAAGTCAACTGCAGTTCTGTCTGACACAGATAACAACTCAGACGTAACTTTATTTAACTTTGATAAATATTATATGTAATCCAAAAAATGGAAAAAGTGGCTAATTTAGTGAAATGATGCTCATTATTTATACAAAAAGATGTAAAGTTATTCTTACAAGGAACTGTGGTCGTCCCAGTGCAGTCATTTTAATTGCAGAGAATCCATCATTTGAAACTCCACCTAAAATAAATAAGCAGTGTGGTTTAAAGATGGCTGGTCATTTATTGCTAAAACTAATATTTACTTTTTTAATGGACATCACATGAGTACATATGCAACCGACAGTGTAAAAAATATGTTGCAATAAACTAGATACAGCAAACATGTTGAGTAATAGACGTGCAAAAAACCACAGTATACTGTTTGCCTAATCAGCAATGATGTTTGTGAAGTTTGATCTGCTTTAGATGGCAAAATATTTGCTTTTCTGGTCAGTGAATGTCTTGGCTCCATCATAAACTCAGAGGAACAACACAGTGACCTTGTTCTACTGCATAGAAGATACTGCCTACATACCAGCTCTTCATACAACTGGTAAAAATATATCATCTTCAAATCAACTCTGTCACTCTTGTATTAATAATGCATTCATTTATTTGAACTTTTTCACTTTAAAAATAAAAACAAATACTCCTTTCCCTAACTGCTTCAGATATTACCTACCTGATGCTTTAATACAGTTTATGAATGTCTCCATTTGATTGTCACATTTGGCTTCATCAGCATAAAAGTATGTGCGAGCGCTGATGACACCTCCACGTCTGTCCCCAAACTGACGGTGGGCCTTGTACTTCTTTTCACGATGATCTGCACCTAAAGAGGAAAACTGATCTTAACCAACTTATGTGAGGAAACAATGCACTTCAACTTGGATTTTTATGGAGTAATTTACTGTTTACAAACTAGAACTGAATTATGTTGTAACTCAGTTCTAGTTACTGAGTTACTAGAACTCAGTAACTAAAGTTTTGATGCAACATTTTGTATCAAAAATGGCAAAAGTTATCATTAGTATAATTGTATTTCATCTTAAAGAGCTGAGCTATTTCACATAAAATATTATATATATCATGAAACATATACAAATAATATAGTTAAACTGAGTAACCGCAAGAACATACAAGGAGAAACATTTCTTTCGGAGGAAGCCTTGCAGCTGGGTTTAAGCGTTAAACTCTTCACATGAATCAAACGTCATCCTGCTGCAACAGCTGAACTGGACATCTCATACCTAACGAGAACCAGCTACAACCAGTGCGGTCCAGCCAAAAGCACATGTTGGCATGAGAGTCCAGCATGTCACTCTGCACTAGAACAGCTTTCACTTGCAGTGTCATCATTCCAAACAAGGTGAACCCTCTTTTCACCATATCAGCCTACTTCCCTGCCGCTTCTTACTACACGGAGCATATAAGCTGATATGTTGCACAACTTTAAATAAATAAATCATCCCTAATGTGAATCAATATACACACCTGGGCTTTCCTTCTCTGCCTTGGAAACACAGGAACTGGGGAAAATAAAGGAGATTTGCATTAGAAGACTCGGTTATTCTTTATAGAATGCATTAATAAACATTTTCTACTGATAAATTATATTTTCACAGTAAATCTTATGTGCTGAGAAACAATGTGATTCTGATTTATGCTGACTTGCTGAGATATTCTGTCTTTTTCTCTTTATATTGAGGCAAACAGTCTTCTTGATATATTATCAAAGAAGGTACTGAAAAACAGAAAATGCTTTTTGTAGTAAAAGCATTTGGACAAAAATAAACTGTGCTTATTGCACCAGAGACAAGTCCACAATCCTTCTTTGCAAGGGTATGAGTGTATAATAAAGAGTTACAACACATTAGCCTTAAGCGTCGGCAGCCTTTTAATAATGTTGACTCCTCCAGCTGGATATCAGATTCAACCAATCAGAAGAGGGAGGTATGTCCCAATTGGCCAATAGGGGACAAGAACTGCTTGTGTTGTTGAAAACAAATATAAAACACTAAGATTTGATTACAGGCCTTTAAAGAGGTGAAAAACATGCTGTAGATTACACAGATCAGGAGGCATAGCGGAAGCAATACATGAAGAGATAAGATAAGAGCAGAAAGTACAGTACAGTGGAATGTTATAGAATTTATGGAAGGAAATAAAATACTTAATTTAAAAGATTAAATCAAACTTTTATTCTGAATGTAATATGTGGAAAACCTCTGGTCTTTGTCTATCTTATATGTTAAGCTGACTTATTCTGAAAATATTCCGAATTGGAAAAATTCCCATGCAAATTGTAGAAAGTAACTAACAGTTGGGGTAATTTAAACAAACTCTATCATATTTAAACAGAAATCTATTTTATTTTGCCATGTAATAATTGCAAGATAAAACATTAATACAATATGTACACATATTTGCCTAGTAGTATAATCAACTGTTCCATTAACTTTGAGCTCTGTGCTCAAACATGCAGGCTTAAAAGGCCTGGGGTCAACATTGTCATGTGATGGAAGACTCTGCATGTAATTGCACCGCCACACTACCCCTGCAGTTTGCAGGTTGTCATGCGCATGTGATTGAGCAATGGGGTAAACTTACTTAAGGTTACTTGCATGAGATCTGGTTGTAAATGATACCCCCCGACCCCCAAAACTATCTAATAATTCTGTTAATTGTTCCAAATGAAAATAATTCCCTGGAATTTTACAACCCTAGTATTTAAAAATAGGGAAGTAGGTAATGAATAGCGAAGTTGCTCTTTCTTTTCTACCACATTTCATGCAAGTATGATGGTGGCTTAATCTGTTTCTGTAGTTAGGCTGCAGTCAACATGAAATGTTGTCTACTCTCCAAGCAGAGGCCAAAGAACTAAAGAATCACTTTCTGAAGCAATTACTGAGCAATTTCAGTATGGGAGATCTGCTGAAATATCTCAATATTTAAATGCTATTATTGGACATAATTTCACCTCATAGTCATACTCCTGTAAAGAAGGAGTCTCAGGAAATGTGTTTTGTCAGTGGTATTTAATGTTATTCCTGCAGTTGCTATCCAAAACACACTACTCATGTCATAAATATGCAGAGGGATGGTTTTCACTCTCTAACTTTAAATAGCCGTCTGAATTCCCAGTTTTTAGTGTGTTTGTTTTATTGTTGACTGACAATAAAGGCTTGGACAGAAAGACTCTGTTGTGGTGCAGACACACCCATTAAGATACAAACTAGGATATAAGGACAGACTGTGCAAATGTACTTGTGTCAACTGGTTTGCATGTATTAAGCTTGTTATATAACTACAGAGGAAAGGCCCTGCCTTCCTTTTACATGCGAGGCTTACTAAACAGTGGTACAACTACTTAAATACAAACCTGAATTCACATTGCAGATAACTCAACCTTTACCCTCAGTGAATATGTGTTCAGATGAGGCCCGTTTCTCAGATTACAATTACCTTTTCAAAATAACATCCTTTAAGCAGGTATTAAGCATACATTTCTATAAGTACACATTTTTGTTTTTAATACTATTTTTGTCATTGGTCTGGTGTAGATACTATAAATTTAAATGTCATATTTTTATGACATGTAAGTGGGAAATTATTTACAGAAATAAAAGTTTTCAAACATTCATCTGTGTGTTTAAGTTTCTGAAATAAATGGGTTTCAGTAGTATTTTAATTAAGTGAATGGCTTTGTACTTACTCCATTTCTTTCTTCTCTGCCTCCTCTTGTGTCAGATCTTCTTCCACACTGTAGTCCAGCACTGCCCCCACACCAAACGCCTGGTTCTTGTGGATTAAAGGTTTAATAGCGTTATGGTCTTCCCCTGCCACAAACTGACCATAGAAGGTCATCTTCATCAGCTTCTCAAACAACCGCTGACCCAGGAGCTTCTTACTGAGTTCCATCAGCTGAAAGAGCAATGAAAAGAGGTTATAACGCTGGTTTGTTTTAACACACAGATAATTTGCAAGTTGAATTACAGCGTTTTCAGATAAACTCACCTCCTTATTCTTCTCAACAAGGATGTCGATTGTACACAGGTTGAAGACCAGCAGACTTCGCAGCAGCTCGATGTTATTCTTACTTTTGTATGCGTCTTCGGTGTTGTCGAAGTCGATGTGAATTCTCTTCAGACGCACGTCTTTGGCGTTTTTGGTCTGGCTGATGAGTTCTATTGGGACAGCATCCACCACCGTGCAGCCCTCTAACTGCCGCTGCGGCTCCTTCTCTTCCTGGCTCTTCGGGGATGCCACAGTTGACCGACATCTTGAAGGTGAAATGCGAATTTTGTTGATGTTTCCCGACTTCGCTCGAGCAAGAGACGCAACCAACTTTGTGTAGGACATATTTCCCCCTTCTTTAAATGAGTTTTTTTTTTTTTTTTTTAAACCGCAGTGATCAGTTCCGGGCTGCTTGGCTGCTGCTTCAATGGGTGACGGTTGTGTAATGAGCGCGCGAGTCGGTGCGGCTGCAACTCATCTCTCTGGTCTCGAGGGGCGGTTCCTCACATGGCGAAGCACGCGCTCTTCTTATTAAAATAAAATAAAATATCCTGCATGGAATCTAACAGATTATGCTTTTGTTATTACATTCATCCATCCATTATCTAACATGCATTCGCTTATCCCTGCATGGGTACGAGCCTACTAGGGGTGCTGGTGCCTACTTCAAGCAAACATCAATGCTTAAAAAATGACATCATCAGACAGACAAAAGATGTTATGAGCAGATTCTAAATACTAAAATAGAAAAAAATAAATGACATAATAAAAACAACTAATTCAGGCAAAAGAAAGACTTTTACAAATATTTTTTCTACGTAAAACCCCGTTATAGATACTTTAAATGACAATACATGGTGCTTACTGTGTGCTTGATCTCCAAATGGCACGGCAGGCTCAGCAAATAATATTAGAACAACAAAGCTTGTATACGCCCAAAAGTCTCCGTTTATCATGGACTTTATGCGTGTTTCTGTGTCTCATTCATTTTTGGTTAAAATGTGTTGATTCTTCATTCATTAACGTTATTCGTCGTGGGTAAAATCTCCAATTTTTTATTCAAGTAAGATTAATTATACTTCATAAAAATATTACTGAGGCATTGGCACGGTGCACTAAAACTACTCCTAAAAGCACACCTCACATTTACTCAAGTAAATGTAGCTTAATAAAGTTATTCTACCCGACTTTACAAAATAAAAGTACATGAGATATAAAACTGATTAAAAAATAATTAATTTAATACTTTAGTTAATAGAATATTACTAGGAGTAATTTCTGAGATTTCAATTAAAGCCATGGTTGGTGAACAAAAAATAAAAAACAAAAACAGATATTAAATTTAGTCATTCCCTTTCCAGGAAGCAAAGAAATATGTAGAGGCACTTTTGCCTCTGGGGGCGGTAATGCACAACGAAGTATCCACACTTGCCGCAAACTCAAGAAGAAGAAGAAGCTAACGTTGCTAACACGGAAGAAGGTGTGTGCCTTGAGTAGTAGCGAGCAAACAACAACACTTAGGTGTTATAAACGTCTTTGAAAGGTAATTGTACTGTTTTAGTCGTAATTAGTTTTCATCACAACATACATGGTGTACTAAGTAATACTGCTGTTATAGACTGACAGAAATATTGGTGCATTTTAGCCGCAGTGGCAGATTCTTAGCCAGGTTAGCTGATCAACAAAGAAATGTTACTTGCGTATCCAACGAACATATTCAGGCTCAAGTCGATACAAAACAGAAATCCTGCTAAATGAGTGAGGTTACACGGTCAATAAACCAAATATGTGGACTACAGAAAGAAATGAAACATTTTAATGCCTGCTATATCTTGTTAGTCGTAGCAGCAACGTCTCTGTCGTGTTTATTAGCTTTAGCCTCCACATTTATTTGGTGTTGTTGCAGTTTTATGGTGTAACTACATGCTGAAAACGTTATAAATAAATCTGATATTCTAGGCCGTGGTTGTATGCTTTCAGTTAGCGCTACGTGTTAATCTTCATTTAGTAGAAAAACAGGTCTGGTCGGTTCATCATAGATGATTTCTCAAGAAGGCCTTGGAAACGTCTTCGTTCTGAATAGTATAAAAGAAAATCAGCCTTTTAGAAAAGCACTGGAACTTGAATAGGTGTGCCAGTTAAAAAAAAATCTTTGGTTTATCTTATCAGCTATTTTTATTTTTGATGTATTCTAAATATTTCACGGTGCATTTTTTGTGTGTTTTCTATTGAACTATAACAAATTGATGTTTTTAAATTTCCATTTGTTGGATTATTTATTTCCCTCAATTTAAATCGAAATCTGTAAAATAGTGGTGTCTAAAGATTACACAAATTGCTTAGTTAAATGTAAAATATTTTTCACGAATTGACTTGAGATGTTGAGCAAAAGCTGACAATTATTCTGCTGTATTAGTGATTACAATAAAAACAATTGAACTTTAATTAAATCTTTTATTCAGCTAAAAGATTTGGTTAATTTGTTCTAGAAATTTATTTTCACAATTAATAACACCAGCAGATAGTAGTTTGTGTCAAATAAAAAAAAACTGTTGGTGTGTTTTTTTTTATTGCAACATATTTGTTAATTAGTCTAATTGACATATATAAAAATGTTTTTGACGGAAACACAGGCTTATTATGCGGGTGTGTGCATATGCAAACTCATGATTTTTGAAATGTAAGCATTGAAAAACATTAAGGGCGGCTTATTTATTTAACAAAACCTGCTAATCATCTTGAGTGAAATTTAGCAGTTTTGTTTTCAGACAATATTTTGCTATAAATCATTATTTTTGTCATCCCTGCTCTGAGCATCTTGCCCATGATAAACTACTAATAACTACATTTTGCTACAGTAAAGTCTCTTCCTATAATAGAACATGGTGTAAGTTACTGGTTGTCAAAGCACCTACGAAACATTACTGTGGTTATTAGCATGGAAGCTCCAGTAAGAGTCGGTCTCCCTTTCCTACCAAAAGAGAGTCTGATACAAAATGACCAAAATTGTAAAACATTTTGTGAAAGGGGGAAAAATGGAAGAAACGACTTATTTGACTGTTTAAAAACCAACGTCTAATTCATTATTTTTTTTAATAGTACGCAGAATTTCTAATTAGGGATTAGAAATATCCAAGGAACAGCATTTAGAAGTATGTAGGTTTTTAGAAGTGATGTAGCATTATGATAGTTACTCTGCTCCTTTCTCCACAAAGCACTTTAGAGTTTTTATCACTCTCTGCTCACAACATTTAAGGATTTTGTTAATTTTTATATGAATGCTAACACTATGCAATAATTTCAACTGCCTAAAAATGCTGTTTCTTATTAAACATTTTCTACCCTCTTTTAAAGTTTCAGGCTTGGATCCAGAGTTCTGAGACTTTTTTTTCTTGACCTCGTCATTTACTACTGTTGTGACTTCGTCTCCGGTTTACAGATTACAGATTTACAGATCTTTGTCTAAATTAAGGAATTGGCCTCCAATGGACTAAGTGTATGGATTTGGAAGAGGACCATTTCCACAGCTGTTTCTGAAAGCAAGAGGTGCACTTACAGTCTGCAGTTGCCCCTATTCTGTGTCAGCAGTGCTATCCAGTCATTCAACATGTCTGACGGCCGGATCTATGTTGGAAATCTCCCCATGGACGTCCAGGAGAGAGACATAGAGGATCTCTTCTTCAAATATGGAAAAATCCGAGAAATAGAATTGAAGAATAACAGAGGAACTGTTCCTTTTGCCTTCATCCGGTTCGAGGATCCACGGTGAGTTTTTGGGACGGTCTCTGGCAAGTCGAATCAGAATCTCCTTGTTGGACAACTTTGATTTTGTGGTACAACTCTACTCCAATAATCAATCGCCAGCAGGAAATGGATGGAGGCACCAAATCCAACTTTTGCCCACTGGGTGTATTTTGGTAAGGAGTTATTTGCTCTCTTCTCTTAGGGATGCTGAGGATGCTGTCTTTGGAAGAAATGGATATGCATATGGGAACTCCAAGCTACGTGTAGAGTATCCTCGATCCTCTGCTGCCAAAACTGGTCCAATGGGAGGTTTTGGAGGAGGAGGACAGAGAGGAAGGTTTGGACCCCCAACTCGAAGATCCGAATTTCGGGTCATAGTGACTGGTAGGTGGATGCTGTGAGTCGTGGCCCAATGATATTAATCTCTGTTATGCTGCGACGACAAATTAAAGGGACTGTTAGGAATATAGGAGTCATAGTCAGATATCATTTCTTCTCTCTCATGGCGGACAGGAGGACAAGGGCCCAGTAAATGGACCCCAAAGGGTGTAGACAAATATTTCTCTTTCATTGTGGAGAGGAGGACAAGGGTTTCGTACATGGACACCAAAAGATGTATACAGATACTTCTCTCTCTCATGGTGGACAGCAGGACAAGGGCCTGGTAGATGGATCCCAAAAATTGTAGACAAAAATTTCACTCTCTCTCAAGGTGGACTGGAGAACCAGGGCCTCATAAATGGACCCCAAAATTTATAGACAAATATTTCTCTCTTTTATGGCGGACTGGAGGACAAGGGCCTAGTAGATGGATCCAAGGATTATAGACAAATATTTCTCTCTATCGTGGCGGACAGGAAGACAAGGGCCTATTAGATGAATCCAACAATTGTAGACAAAAATCTCTCTATCATGGTGGACAGGAGGACAAGGGCCTAGTAGATGGATCCAAGGATTGTAGACAAATATTTCTCTCTATCATGGCGGACAGGAAGACAAGGGCCTAGTAGATGGATCCAAGGATTGTAGACAAATATTTCTCTCTATCATTATGGAGAGGAGGACAAGGGCTTTGTAGATGGATGCCAAAAGTTGTAGACAGATATTTTTCCCTCTTGGAGGACTGGAGGACGAGGGTTCTGTAGATGGATGCCAAAGGTCTGACAAATATTTCACTCTCTCTCTCGCCGTGGACTGGAGGACAAGGGCGTAGTAGATGGATCCCAAGTGTTATAGACAGACATTTCTCTCTCTCATGGCAAACTAGAGGAAAAGGATGCCAAAAGTTGTAGACGCATAATGAAATCTCTCTCTCATGGCGGACTAGAGGAAAATGGATCTCAAAAGTTGTTGACAAATAATACTATCTCTCTCTTATGGCGGACTGGAGGACAAGGGAAATAGTAAAGGATGTCGTGAGTCATAGGCAGATATGTTTTCTCTTGGACTGGAAGTCAAGGGGACTGAATGGATGAGCTGAAGTCTGCTTCTCAGATCATGAAAACTGAAACTAAACAAAAACCGATCATGTTGCCTGAATAATCCTAAACTCCTGCTGTAGTGACTGGTAGGTGTAATTTTATCATTGTGTATCTTTTATCTGTTGTTTTTCCACACTCACAAAATGTTGACATAACACACAGGTTGATAGTTACATTTTAAAATGGTCTTGTCACATTTGAAGTCAGTCTGCATTTTAAGCAACTGCAGCTCAGGAGTTGGCATTACACTTATCAATAAGTAACTTCTCCAAGGTGAAACTGTAAATGATTAAAGAAGCTCCAATTCAACTCCTGAATCAGTACTTAAGCTAACATTTCAAGTGAGTTAATCAAAGTTTGCATTTGTTTCATAAAGAACTTCATGAATGTGATTTTTAAAATGTCATTCAGGCTTCATTTTTAACTACGTTCCTTAAAACTTTACACTTTGGTCAACCAAACCAAATTTATTTCTGTTGTCATTTATTTCTTAAATATTTTTTTATCATATTTGCCCTCTCCTCCAAAGGGTTACCATCTACTGGAAGCTGGCAGGATCTGAAGGATCACATGCGAGAAGCAGGAGATGTTTGTTTCGCAGATGTACAGAGAGATGGTGAGGGCGTAGTGGAGTTTCTCCGTAGGGAGGATATGGAGTACGCTCTACGCCGACTTGACCGGACAGAGTTTCGTTCGCATCAGGTATGTGTCATCAGTGATGGTGAAAACAGAAACTGTTGTTCATATGTGTAATTTATTGAACATTTTTTGCAGGGTGAGACCTCGTATATCCGAGTTTATGAGGAGAGAGGCGGTGCCAACTGGGGTCGTTCACGTTCTCGTTCCAGATCCCGAGGCCGCTATTCTCCTCCGTATTTTAACAGAGGATCTCCCCCTCGCTACCCGTCACCTCCACGCCATCCCATGTTAAGGCATAGTCCACCTCCGAGGAGGCACCCCCCACCTCACCATAGCCCACCTCCACGTCATTACAGATAGAGGCCTCAGTAACATCTGGAGGAAATATTTCAAATTTCTGCATTTTTTACCATTTTGTCTGTTTTACTTCAGACATCCTCGTCCCTATTTTGGTATAAATGCATTCCATGGCCAGAAAACCCACGACAGCCTACTCTTTCTGCAGCCTTTAAGTTTTTCTGTTTTTAGTTTTAGTTATTTCAAAACAGGGTTGGCAATTCTTAAGTCGACATTCTTTTGTCTACTTTGGTACTTAATTTCTTGGCTGTTCACAAAAACTTGCTCAGACGTGATTTTGTGTTGTTAAATTGATCAAATTCATTTTCCCACTTTAGATATTTTGTTTTAGGAATTTTAAATTTTTTTTCCTCTCAACGATGTTAATCATTTGTGAGCCTTTTAGCTGTTGTCTGGGAGACTGTTTTTTTTTTTTCTTCTTTTAATGTGTGAACAATTGATTAAAGTGACCTGAAGTATAATTTGTTGTTCTTTACCAATAAAATACAAACTCTTATTGGGACAGTTTCATTTTTGAAAAGGCAAATCAATTCCACAAAACATTTATATTTAAAAACGACTTTGTTTATAAGCATTCAGGAAAGTATGGAATTGAATAAAAGTATTATTTTTCCAGGAATTTTTGTAATTTTATTTGGTTTCTATCTGCAGTTTTTTGGTCAGTTGCATTTATGTGTTCAAATTGATGAAAACAAATCCAGAACAGTGACTCTCAAAAGTCTGCACACATTGTCTTCTTGACAGTTTTTGAAACAAAAAAAGTGAGACCGTGGTAAATAAATTAAAAATCTTTTGCACATATAATGTCATATTGGTCCTCGACAGTTTAAAAAACAAATCTGTTAGGTTGCACACTTTTTTTCTGCCAAGATATGCATACATTGCTGTAAAAAACTTTTATATTACAGATACAGTTGCTCAGTGGGATCCTTTTTCTATCCACTGTCATTTCTCTGGAAAAATAATGCTTTTAACTGAAATGATGCAAATGGGTAATTCTCAGAAAGATATTTAAACCTTGTACTTTAATTGATGTTTGTGTTTATGAACTCTTAACTGATATCATTTTATTTCAACTAAGCTGGTTATGTCTCACGCTAAAGGTGGCGAAAGTTTAACATACCTTCATATATATTAATTTTCATTTAAATGGCAGGTTTCCCATAAAATACACACAAGGCACATCAGATGCAAAATAGAATATTTTTAATACACAATAAATTAATTATACTTGGGACCATTTCAGAAGACAGAAAAAAATAAATATATTTCCATGAATATGCTTTATGTTTTCATCATTATTTAGACTTAACTGATATACAGACATTGTATTGCATTTATTAAATATGTACCAGCTAAGTATTTGTACAATAAATCTGCTTCAACACATTTTATATCTTCTGATCACAAACAGCAACACACAAGAAGCGATATTCAGGCAGTTTTTAGTTTGTATGGGGACACGTTAGCAGTGATACCAAAACACTGGAACTTAAGCCACATCAATGAACCAACACAAATGTGTATCGGATATTTTGCAATTGTGATGTAGCACAAACAGCATTTTTATCTGACAAAACTGATCTTTTTCAAGATGTTATGTTTATCTTTAGATATTTTCAAGTTATTAAGGTTATCCTCCCCCTCAAAAAAGGTGTCCATATGTTGGGATCAAAATCTCCAGGAATAATGCACTCAAGGACATGCACTTCTATTAAATGTTACAGTTTTTCATCTCTGAAAGCTGACATATGAGACGAAATGTTTAAGAAAACTTTTTCTGTGCTTTTTCTAGTATATGTAAGAGCATTATCAATCAGTAGCAACTCAAAATATCATTGAATGTCTTCACTAAGATCAAACTAAGTTTTAGAATAAACAACATAATGAGTCATGGTAAAATACTTTGGGTATAAAGTCATAAAAAATCAGGATTACTCTTCATAGATAAAGCCTCAGTGGTGAGCATGTACACTTGTAATTAAGAAAAAAAGAACACAATATTGTTGTGGTATAGATGAAGAGAAGAGAGATCCTGACTGCTAATTTGACCATGATGGTAGAACAAAAATGAATCTGTGAGGTACAAGCAAAAGATGGGAGTTTAACGTGTTGAGGAGGCACGGTCGTGTTTTTCACCTCTGAAACTTATCCTCGCGTCACTCGCCTGATCGTGCACTGAAGCAGAATCTGTTGGTGCCGCACTTGTTGGATTTAATGAGCGTCACCAGCTGATGTTTTCATCCTCAACGGCAACATAAACGGAGCTCTTATGTAAGTTTATAGAATGAGTGAATGCAATAAATGTCTGCAGGTGAACAGGTGGATTTCTGAGAAGCACTGGCCTGCACAGAAATAAAAACTGACATCTGAGTCAAAGTACAAACTCAAGCGAGCTGAATCATCTCTAAATCAATGCTTAGGGGATGTCGGAGAATGAGGGCAGAAGAATAAAGGCTGAAGCTACCAGTGGAAATGTTTGAACCATGTCTACAACCAAAATATGCTCATTCATGCTGGGCTGCACCGAGTTTGGGTCTGCATGTTTTCAAGGCTTGAGCGCATCGGAGGCACAAGACAGAAGATTAAGTGTCCCAGGTCCGAAAGCAGAGCAAGGATGTCTACATGCAATTTGGACACAATCATTTGCTCATCCAAATTATGTAATGACACTATATCAAATAAACAATAATGTTTTCAACAAGATGATTAACAATGGCAGCTACAATTCAATTCTGTGAAAATGCTCATGGTGTCAGGTGAAATAACATATTTTAAAGAGAGTGATGAATTTGGTTGCTGTATCCCTGAAAACAAACTTCAAAGTTTAAGGCTAAATAACATCCTGAAGCAACATCTACAAGGGCACATTCACTGGGTGAACAATAACACTTCAAAAATAAATCTACTGGCAATGCTTGTGTCTCCTGAATATAGAGGAGCAACTGGCGAGAGGTTGCTTTACAACCACAGTTTGGATAATGAGCAGCGTTAATGACCTCCAACCCAATGCTTTAGTTGACGTCTTCATGTGCCAGGATCTTTGAAACAATGTTGTACACCAATCATGGGGTCATGGGATGCAGCATTTTTAGTGTTACTTGTTTTCTATGAGAGTCTGAACTTGGTGGACAAGTTCTCGGGCTTTCATCAAGACCTTCGGGACGTCATGCCGCTCTGCCATTTCTGAGAATAGAGGACAGAAGTTAGATTGGCTGGCAAAATACAAGATGTCAATTATTTTAGTCTACATTTTTGTCAACGTAGTTATATCAACACTTTTTTTAAAAAAGCTTTCAAACAGAGACCATGCAACTTCTTTATTACTTTACGCATCAGTTTTAAGATTTGCTCGAAGCAGTTATCTAAATACACTGCAGAAGTAACACCATTTCTCACTATTTCTAGACAATGCGCTACAGTATATTGCTCTGAGTACATTGCTGTCGACCTGTTTTTATGCCTGTAGTTCCATCTACTTTTCATAATGCAAAAGGATAGATGGATTAATATGGGTAATACTTTAAAATCAACAGCAAGATGGTTGAAATGTGGACATAACTGGGTTCTCCAACATGAAAATGATCAGAAAATGCAAAAACGCTGAGAAATTCGGAGTTCATGATTGGAAACGAGCCAAGACATCAAAGGCTTCAGTATTCATCCTTCGCCATCTTACCATTGAAAAACTTGATGATGTCTGTGAAGTCCATGTTATTTTCAAGAATGATGTCTCTGTACATCTCCACTAGGGCAAGAGCAGTGAAAAGCACAAAGTGCTCAGAAGATGTGTGCTTGGCTGCCCAGATTGTTTCCCACACAGAGAACACATCATCATACACCATTTCTGTTTGGAAAAAGAATAACACAGTCCCTGATAATCATACTTTATACAGCATATGATGAATTGATAAGGTTGGATGCTCAAACATGGACGATTCTATTTTCCTTCCCACCTCTTTTAAAGTCAAGAAGGAACCAACGGTAACAGAAGTAGAAGTGAGTGTAGTCTCCATTCTGCTGCATCAGCTCAAACAGTTCAGAATCCAGGATCTGTCCATGGAGAACCAGAGAATCAACATGAGTGTGTGTCAGACCTTATACATTGATACAACCTGAGAATCTGATATAACCGGCATTATAAACTATGCATTATTGTCCAGCTCTGGAGAAGCTTATACACTGGAATTCTTGTACTTAACTGAAAGTTTCAGTGAATTTAATCAGTATGTAATTCATTTCACACACAAAAATAACTTACTTGGGAAAGAAAGGAAACAAACCTGTATGAGTGATCGCATATTGGCAAAGTGAGTATCCATGGCACCTCCATGTGGAAAATTCTGGTTCATCCTCTTCATCAGTTCGGTGAAGCAGCTGAATGCCATTACCTCTGTGAACATTCCCCAACACAGACATTAACATACTCAAACGACGTGGGTCCTGCATGTGCACTAATCCAAACTCAAAGTTTGCACTTTACATTTTACTGACCATCATCTAGAATAACCAGGAGAGGAGCCAATAAATCACACATGCCCTGCACATATCCCGTCTCCAGATGCTGCCACACGTAACTGTAATGATAGCCACATTTTCAACGTTTCATTAGATTTGCCCTTGGGAGTTAAGCACAGCTTTATAGATATATGTAGAACAAATACTAAGTCAAATTGCATTTATTGTAGCAATCTTCTTAGCAATAAATCTTATACCTTTGGAAAGCCTGTTTCCTTTTCTTTATTGGTGCCACAATTTTTAGGGAAATGCTTATAAGGGTTGAACAGCAAAGATGAATATGAAAGTTTTGAATAACTTGACTAGTCCTCTTTGCTAATAGAAATTTTTTTTTTTGTAGTTTTCAATAAATGTGACATAATGGCAGTCATACAATTTATTCATTTAACAAATAGGTTCTTCCATGGTTTTGCATGGAAGAACCGTATAAAACCAGTACAGCCTGACACCTCGTCCTTATGCTGGTGAGTGAGCAGCTTGGTCTGCTCTGGGATGGTATTCTCTTATTAAACCAGCACTGGTCGCACGTTTGTCAGTGTGGTTGCATTGGTCACTCTTGACTAGGCCAAGTTCACTCTCTAAAAGTGGACACATGGAATTGCCAGTGGCAGAAAAATCTCATCTCAGTATCTCTCCGAATAAGATTGTCTCCAGTGATGACAAACTTATTTTTTTCTAGTGAAGGAAATGCCACCCTATACTATCACACTGTCTCCACCAAATGGTGTTTGTCGTTGGAGGAGAGGGTTTGGTAACATTTTCTTTGGCTTACCTTACAAACTCAAATCTGATGCCCAATCCACAAATTTATTTATAATTCAATAGAACAATAAACAGGTTTTTACTGATACTTATTACCAAGAAGCATAGTTACAATAAAGAAAACATGTTGTTTATTTATCAGTGCAACAAGTTTACCTGCACATGATGTTACGCAACCTCTCCAGATTCTCAGCAGTAAAGTACCAGTATGTTCTGTCGCAACGTCTGACATCTTTGTCAATGCGATGTAAGTTGATCAAGTACATGTCGAGTGTTTCTTGCTAAACAAAAAATGACACCAAAGTTGTTAGAGTATGTTTGAAACAGAGGTAAAGAATGTCTTTACATTGTGCAATGCTTACAGAATAGGTCTGTTCCTCCGAGGATTCTTCATATTTGGTCACACCTCCCGTATCTGCAGATTCTGGTTCAGTAAGCACATTGTCCATCTCAGCCTCTTCCTCAGAAAGACCCAGGTCAGTGCACTCAGGACTGGTGTTGCATGCCGTGTCCAGATGATGATCTTGGGCAAGCCTCTCTGACGCCATTTTCTCCCTTTGGGCCAGGGAGATGGGAGGAGCAGCAAGCCCTATCAAAAGCCTGGGCTTAACGTCTTCTGAAGTCACACATGTTATCCCTGCAGGAATGTCCTCCATCTCCAAGGCAGAGGGAGAATCGTCTGAATCCACTGCGTCTGGGGACTGCCGAGAGTGACACGATAATGAAAAGCTGCCTCTTGAGGCAGTCTGCAGGGCATTTAGTACTTGTCTGACTGGAGAGTTTGAACCAGGTTTCTCAAGTTGCATCTCTGTGGCTTTTTTGGTTTCAGCAAAGTCACAAACGGTTGTTTCTGTATTTTCAGGTTTTTTAGAATCCTGTGGCTTTTTGTCACTTTGGGGATCATCCTTTTCTCTTAATGTTGCTGGACACGAGCTTTCACCTTCCAGATCTTTGCTCTTGTTTGCTTGAAGAGTCAAAGTTTCTCCAAGTGGAGGTGCTTGGAAATATTCGTTGTGTACTTCCGTTTCCAGCTTCAGGACATTAGTGTTTTCTGGAGCTGACTTCACGTTCGTATTCATGTCTACTTCTTTTACAACTTCATGAGTCGTGAGCTCTTCACTCTCAGCTGCAGATGTCTCTTTGGAATTATTTATTCCTGTCTCTGCAGCAACTTCACTTTTTTCATTAACCTCATTCTTTGGGATCACAGCTTCTTCCTCAAGATCTGGGAGTTTGATATCTTGACCAGCAGATTCACTGATTGCTGGGTCTGATACTATGACAGTTTCTTCATTGACAATTTCAGATACTTTGGCTGCAGGTTCTTCTGTTAACTCAGGTACAGTAGCATTATCTGGAAGTGGTTGTTCAATTGACACAGCAAGGGTGGAGGATTCACTGGTGGAAGGCTGTGGACCTTCTGGGGTCTTCACAAGGCTAATTGGTGGCATTTCTTCTCCTTCAGGCATCGGTTCGGCCTCAACTGATTCAAACACCTTGAAGACAAAAAGAAAGTAGTAGAAAGAAAATCATTCTAGATCCAAAAGTGAGATGGTCTGATGTCAATTACACCAGACATTGAGCAACTTAAGTAAACTGCTGTGCGTTTTATGCAATTATCTTACTTCAGCTACTTAAGGAAGTAGTTGACAGAAAATATATTTTGATTTTAGTTTAACTACAACATTTCAGAGACTTTAAAAAATATTGTGTCAAATTTGTTTATTAATTGATGGTTAGCAATTGAGTTGAAACCAACAGAAAATGTACCTGAGCACTGCTGCTGGAGTCACTGTGTGAGTGGGCGTTTTGTTGGTCTGAGCTGCTACTCAGAGATGACTAGGGTGGAAGAATTAGATGCAAGAAAAAAATCAACACTCAAATTATTTCTGCATTGTGGTATAAATAATATATTTCAACTTTTTTTTCCTGTTGTGGCACTGGTTACATTATGTAGTGCATTTTATTAAATATTCATAGGTCAAACTTACATCTGTGCTGATGGTGGAGTCCCGCTGTATGGGCCCCCGTTCTACGCTGGCTCCTGAGGAACATCGAGCGAGGGCCTCGGCGTGCTTCTCCCTTTCTCTCTGACGGACTATGACCTCACAGCCCTGCCACTCCTTCATTGTCTGTTCATACAATGCTCGCATACGATCATCAATCTGAGCCGCAGAAAATCCGTGAAAGCAGAAAATAAAACAACACTAATATGTACATATGTCTTTTCATATCTGAATGAAATATGAAATACCTCCAGTCTGGCTTTCTCAGTCATGGTAAACTGATAATGACCCAGCAGAAAGGGCCAAACCTCTTTGCGAAGTGATGATGCCACGCCACCAAAATACACAAGCCTGTGTATCTCCTTTTCCTCAAAAGCCTAAAAATGTTTTTATTCATGAATTGCCTTGCAGTACAAATAATAAACATTATTCCAGTTCAGTGTATAGGAACCTTACAGAGCTGTCCTTTAGAAAACGTTCCCAAACCTCCACAGAGAGACCACCTCTAGCATGACACGGTATATCTGGATCAACTATAGTGGTGTTCACCAAAGCAGAAAGGTGCGTCCGGACTGTGGATAAATGGCGACAGTATGCGAGCCCTAGGGACAAAAAAAAAAAGATTAATTATTGCTCTCCCTTAAATCTGCTGGACTGGTTTTATTCTAGTGCTAAAATTATGGCTAGTTTTTAATACTCACATCCATAGAAAGCCCGAGAGATTATTTGGTATTTCATTGTGTCGCAAAGGAGCTTTATAGGAGCCCTGGCAGGGTTGTAAAATTGAAAATGTAGTCAAGTGGAACAATTTGAATATTAATTGTAGTCAATCTTTTGAGCATATTTACCTTTCATGATTGCAGCCATTAGGTAAAGAGCCATCAGAGGAGCCGTTCTGTGAGCAGGAGGAGCAGGAGGATTTTCTAGGCGTTGGTTGCCACATAGTAACGCCCTGATCCATGATCTCAAGAGGCACTGCACAGTACAGGAGCATTTATCATTTCCTCTCTGTGTTAAACAGCATCAAAAACAAGCACACAGAAGGGGAAATGCAAACAGAATTTGGACATAAAGTTAATGTCTTCAAACTACTTAGAGAAGATTTGAAAGAAAGAAGAGGGAAACAAATTGCAGCAGAGCATAAAGATGGAGATGAGGCAGATAAATTACTTTTTGTCCATGCAAAGAGACCATGCTGGAAAGAGGACTATAATGGGGAATTACCGTAATACAGACAATAAACAGACAACTGCAGCATTTTGAAATTAGAATGACCTTAATTAGATATATGTATGCCTGGGGAAAATCGTTTAACTAAACTGAGATCAAATTAAAAGAGCCAAGTAATCTCAGCTGTAATCTCTAATGATGTGTTATTGGATCATCACTAAGAGGCAGATTAAGAAGATTAAAGACACTTACTGAACTCCATCTGATTGCCTGGGAAGAGGATCCGAAACACATAATCAGTGGCTTCATCCTCTTCCTTATCTGACACGGAATCACACGAGCTGTGGGGACTTCTCCTACGCAGTTTGGGGAAAACCTTTCCCTGTAGAAAAGATAGAGTAAAAAGCTAACTCATTTGAAAATATACATGGAACATGTATAGTTCCCTGATGTCTTTATAATTGATTTAGTTGAACCCAACTTTCGTCTCAGCATTTGTCCAGGTTTTTTAAAAGTCCTTTGAAGTTCTTCTGTGAATGTTGACAGTTTTCTTTCTTCTGGCTGTCAGTCCAGTAAGTCAACCTTTTCAAATGACTGCTCAGGAATCAATCAGACATATTAAACTTTAGGAATTAACACCTTAACAAGGAATCAATTCTTAATTACATTTTCAGACACTTTTGGATGCAGTTTTATGCTGTTTTTGTTATTTCTATTATAAGATACCAAAGAGCAAATGATTTTGTAGACTCATGTCCTGATTCTTAAAATAAAGATCTTCCACTCAGTAGGTGTAGGTATTTGAATTCTGGAAATTTCTAAACCACACACTATGTTGTCATGGACAGGATAAAGAAAGCCATACTCCAAAAAAAGTTGAACCTTCAAAATCTATATTGGTGTATTTAGCTGTGTCTCTTTCTTCACCAAAGTAGAGCTATTTGCTTACATGAACTTTATTTATTTTTTTGTTGCTTTGCTTTTGCTGTGTTATAGATTCTAATAACTTTGTGTAATCTCTTTGCCTTACTTTCCTAAAGAAAGTACTGCTAGATGAGTGTTTCTGTGATTAGATGTTTGTTTCTTGTCTAAATATTTTAAAGAGCCACTGAAATAGTGAACATTTACTGCTCTGTTTGGTTTTTGGTTTCACAGGAAGTACCTCAGACTCAGTTGTTGACAGTTCTTAGTGTTGTTAATTTAGTATAATCCTGAGTGTAGTTTCTCTGTTTTCTCTCCCACAGAAAGTCAACTTGTCTCAGTCCTGCTGACATTTGTTGTGTTTCTTTTGTTGGTGAAGGTATTGATTGAGTTGTTGCTACTGTTAACTATGCCCATTATTCTCTTTTCTCCTGTTAAAATTGATATATTTGTTTCTACTGTCACCACATGCACACATAACTGCAAAGTTAACAACTTGATGCCATTTGCCTGGCCCGTATGACCAATATGGTTGGATTGTACTGGGGCAGCTTAAATCAATCTAACTGAATGTCGATCTGAACTGAACATAACTTGGACCTGTTTGCCTTGTAAAGGTTTTTACATGGTATTCACATTTTATGTGAACTGTTGATAAGTAAATAAACTGATCTGAACTAAGTTTTCTAAGAATATCTGGGTTCTTTAGAGTAAAAATACATTAAAAAGTTGGTTAGGTTATGTTGTGCTAACCTTTCCTCTCTGATTCCAGAGTGGAGGGTCCAGCTGTCCGTGAGGTAGCAGGCCAGTCTCTAGACAAGTGAGAAACTGGAGCAGATGACCCCCTTTGGGAAAATGTAGTGGAGGTCTTTGGATTCCATCTTGACTCACCAAAACTACAGTACCACCACTGTTTACTGAGGAAATCACCAACATACAGATAAATAGCTGAAATTTGCAGGGGGGGGGGACAAAAACTAAAGGGGAATTAGCATACTTTGTTGATGACAGTGAAGGTAAACGATCTCCTCCAAACGAATTGTCATCGCATAATCCCAGAAAACACTGAAATACAAAGGGGAAACCAGTCAACAGTATTATAAAAAAAATAACTTTTTTGTAATACCATACTGTTATACTGTTCTAACCTCTTTTCAGAATCAAGCTCCCCAACATTGCCATTCATCAACTGATTGGGAGTCCACTTCAGGGTCATGAGATCTGCAGTTTGATGAAGAGAAAGGTATCCTGGAATGGCCTCCATGCCGTCTCTCTGCAAGCATGAGCAACATTTCTCATTGGAGTGATTACCAAGCTATGTAGGTGCTGTTGCACGAATTTAAGACACTCACTGGCTGCACCAGAACGTTGTTCTTCCCAAACAGAAGAGTGGCTCGGGAGTTTTGGTGGAGGGACTCCACGTACTCTCTCACCCATGTGAGAGGTCGATCATCCATGCTACCACTAGACTGTCTCTTCTGGATCTGGTAGTTCAAGAAGAAATCATAAAACATAAACCTACGGAAACAGGGGTGAAGTTAATGGGAAGACTAAGCTCTTTGAACTTCATACCAAGGCGGGCCTTCTGGAGGGAGAATCCTGCCGACAGTGGCTGCTGTGGATTCGATGCCGCTGTACAAGCTCATCAGCAGATGGATCCGTCCAGAAATGGTCCGCCGTCTTAACTTTGGTGTACTCCAGTGCACAAGGCCCAACTAGAAAAATTAAGATAGTTGTTTTAAATATTTCTTAATATTTATTTGCGAAGCTAAAAACTGGCACAATAAGGGAAAGTACCCAGTAGAGATGCAAGGATTGGTCCATCCACAGGATCCATCAGCATGGCTTCTTTATCGTAAAATGCACTAAGGCAAAATGTGAAAACAAATTTGCACATGCAGAATGTTTTACAGTTTTGGTAAAAAAAAAAAAAAAGCTTTTACAATACATAATGTAGGCACATAATTAAATAAAAAAACATATGCTGAGGTACACTATATTGAAAATCAAGTGAAATCTTGAATAAAACATCAAATAGTAAGTTTGGATACATATAAAACAGAAACAAAACACTATTTGTAGTTTCTTTGTTAAGAAAATGAAACCTAAGCAAATATTGGTATACCAAGAGCAATACTCTCAACTGCAAATGCAATATTTAACATGTAATACCTGCTGTTTTCCACCAAGTACAGAACAATCTTGTCCAGGAGCTTCTCCATCAAAGCTGTTCTTATCCACAGGTGTTTCAGAGCTTGAGGAGGGAGGTTGGGTAACTTTGACTGCCGACTGCGGTCATTACTAAGAGACGAAATGTTCTGTTTGCTAGTGAGCAGAAAAAGAAACACAATGATAAAATCTATGTGATATAACCAATATAACCACACATTTTTTTATCTTTACAAGTATTTGTACACCATAGACATAAATATCTTCCCAAAAATGTTTTTCTTGCATCTGTATTTTTATTCCTTGAACTTTTTCAGATGTTATTATGCTCTAACCTCATATTTCAATGTGTTTTAATGAAATTTGAAGTGATTTGCTACCACAGGGTAAGACTCTTACGAATAAAAATCTGAAAAGTGAGGTGTGAAATTTTCAAGTTTTGCTGTGCAATTTTCAAGTTTTCAAAGCCCAGATTTGTGAAGTGTGTGGCTAATTGTTGAAGCTCTGTGCCATTCTCAAGCCTTCTGCAGCCTCTAACAGCTTTTCTTAAAGCATTTTCATGTATTTTATATATTTAGCTCCACCCATCCGTTCCTACTGAAGAAATCCATTCTGACAACATGTTGCTGCCACCACCATGTTTAATCTGGAAATAATGTGTCCACAATGATTTGCGGTTAGTTTCCACCCACTTTATCAAGTACCTCAGTTTCAATGATTTAAACAACTCCGTCTTATTTTCTATTTTTCACCAACTCTCTTAAGGCAGCCCAATGTCTACATGATGAAAACCTTCACCAAATTGTTGTATAAATAAAATAAATGCTCAAAATCAATTAATGAAAAAAAGCATATTGACGTCACTTTTCATTTCTTGATAAGGTTGTATGAAATCTAACTAAATGAGTACAAATGGCTAAAGAGAAATAAAGGTAGTCAGAAGTCATTTCACCTGTTTTCAATAAGCTGCTCCAGCTCCTGGACCTTGCGACAGAGCTCCTCAGCAGGAGAAAAGCTCTTTCCTACCTTCATAAAGAGTGCAGCGACCTTATTACTGCACAGCAGGCCTGCAATTCGACGCTTCAGTCCATGCAGCACGCATGCCTCTACAACAGCTATAAACACACAATCACACACGGCTTTAATCAGTATGAATATTCCAGTTTATTTTATTACGCAGATTTGTTTTTTCATGAACAATAAAGTTTATCTTTCTGAAAGTCTGAAGTACTTTCATTCCCATTGCGGTTTTTTTTTTCTTTATTAAAAAATACATGGGAAGGAAAAGTGCAGCTTGGGTGAGGAAAAATACACTGAAATCTGGGTTGTCCATGGTTGCTAGGATATGAGAAAGGTGAATCACACATGTCTCACTCCTGGTTAGCATCAACACCTTAGAAAGGTGTCAGTCTGCTTTAATATGCACTGCAGCTATCTATCCACCCACCCATCCTAGTAAATATGAATAGACATAATGATAGAAAACAAAC
Organism: Xiphophorus hellerii; assembly: GCF_003331165.1. Lineage (NCBI taxonomy): Eukaryota > Metazoa > Chordata > Actinopteri > Cyprinodontiformes > Poeciliidae > Xiphophorus > Xiphophorus hellerii. The sequence goes on from NC_045679.1 coordinate 15,186,392, forward strand.
CATACAGACTTGTGTTGCCTAAACAAATTGCACATGACCTTTAGGAAGTTGTGGATAAAATTGTAGGCGGTAGCAGGGCTTGACACATCTGTACTGTTGTAGAAAAGACTGTCATTTAAAGTCCATGGTTTTAAAATGCAAGTCAAAAGTTGAATACTTATTTTTCCAAGCTGTATATTTTTATTCTGTTAATCTTGAGTGTTGCCAGACAAAAGGAATAGCTTTCACTGCAGGTTGCAAGGCAATAAAAATAAGCAGCAGAAAGATGTTTACCACAGAAGGAGATAATGTGGCTGCTGTCTGCATGCACAAATTTCCTCGTTACGGCTTCCTCCATTATCTGCTTCACCTAAAGAAAAGAAAAACACAGTTTTTGTTACATCTAAAAGTGTTAACAAAGATACCTTTAGTAAATACAATATGATTTTATATCCCAGGTAGGAAGTTTTGTGCACTTTTCTTTGCAGAATTTCTTTAATTCAGTCATACCGGAGTGTTTTTTAGTACAAACATTTAGCTTAAAGTCTCACTAAAGTATTCTGATCTGATTTATATCCAGACTTTGACCAGGTCACTCCATCACCCTAAAAAACCTTCAGTTTTGAAGTTGTGCTAATCAGAGGTAGACTTGCATCAGCACATTGCCTTTTGTATTTTGCTTGTGTTATTTTTGTTTTGCGTTTAGATTTATTTGATGATCTGAAAAATTTAAGTGTGATGTCTAGTAAAAACAGAACAAATTTGAAAGGAGAGAAGCAGTTCTTCATAGCACTGTAAACTGTGCCAAAGATTCTGGAATAAATACAAGAGACAGCTATAACAGCAAACACAACGGGAGGTGATGGTAAAATGGAAACAGTATCCTTATCTTCTGATGATATCTCTGATTAGTTTTAAATATCTTATCTCAACATTCGGTGTTTTCCTTCAAAAGGATAAGTCTAGCAATTCAACTTTTCTGCAGCTCTGCAAGATATAGTTTCTGGTGGTCTGCCCACCAAATGTGAGATGCACGTCTCCTGCATTATCGAATAACACCACAAACATTTCAATCTGTTACAATGGAAAGGGAAAAAAACCCCACAAAAATTCTGTTCTTCCTGTCCATTTTGCCATAAAATTACTTTACACCACATTTAAAGCACAAGCTAAGAATTATTGTCTGAGCACAAAAAACTTAGGTTTTCCTAAATGCAATTTCCATGAAAACTGGATTTTACAAGACTCCTTGGTTCATTTCCCATCTGTCCAAATGTGCAGGCTTCCCAGGGCAAAGTGCAAAAGATATAAGTTTTGCTTTATCCAGATTGAAGTAACTGCACTATGTCAGCAAAATCCTCTGGCATTTTAAGGCATTTGAAAAGACTTGGAAAGCTATGTGTCCTTTTCCTTCTGCTTAACAATCATAACTGTATTTTTCTTGGTTTACTGGATCCATTTTCCAATAAAGCACTAAAGTAGAGGGACAAAATGTGGAAAAGGAAGGTAAATGACATGAAAACTTTTGCAAGATCAATTTTGCCCTTTTACATTTGGTATTTAATACTTTTAATTACTGAATTAAGACAGTTTGTACTCATGAAATAGAATATGTCAAAGTATAAGTCTGCATTTCAACCATTAAAGAAAATTTAAAGTTATACCACCAAATGAAAGCTAATTGCTGCATTTCCAAGTCAGTGTAAGTTGTGATTATCCCTAGATGAGAAGAAATATAAAAATTATATATGGCTTTAACGTATATTACAATGTATTACATGTTTATGTGTCATGATTGGACCTCTAATTGCAAAACTACATGCCATTATATATTCAGCAGCAAGCACCTTGTTGCATGAAAGGTATCCAAAACTGTGGTTCAGTTCATTAATGCACCTATAAGTACAGCTTAGGGTTGTGTTTGCCTCTAATTTATGCATAATAAACAAAACAAAATTAAGACTACTGTTTCTGTGTCTTAATTAACCTGTGCAAATCTATATATTGAAGCTCAGCCCCTCCCAGCTGCAGAATCATAGCTACAAGAGTCATGGATTGTTTTTTTTTTTAAGAAGCAGTGAGTCACAGGTGAGGGCGAGCATGAAAGCAAAGAAAAAAGTCTGCAGGTACCAGATTCTCTAAGGCATGGATACAACCCACATTTGTCTTTTCTTCGGGAGGCAAAGAGTCACCGCTCAGTCTGAATGCAGTGTAGGCTCCCTTGTTCCACAGCTTTTTGTGCAAAAACAAACAAGCTGCCTGAATAGTGCAGCTGTTTGGAACATCTAAAATTCAGCAGATGGCAAGGTCACAGCTGTAAGTTTGGAGCATTGACATGGTCATTGTGTTTTTATGGACTATTATTTTCTTGTTTAAATGCAGGTCTTGCAATAAAAGAGACAAATCGGTGCAGGGTTTCTTTTAAGTGCACGATTTACAATCATCACTTGTATTATCGTCATCATTACCATCACCACCATCGTCATCATCAACATCTTACGCCAATCCAACCTTCACCAGGAAACGGGCTGGGCGATTTTATTTGGGATCACAACATCCACATCTATTTACAAAGGGGGGAAAACCACCAGGTTTATCATAAACAGGCCTGTGGGGTTGCCAGACCCACTGAGCGACATCCACACACACACACACGCACTAATTGCTAAAAGCTCCGGTAAACACGAAAACAGACGAGCAAGAGAGAAGTACCCTAATAAGAACGTTAATCATTTATTTTTGCAATGTCACGAACCTCCTTCTTCACATTGCGAAGCAGTTTCTGTCTCGTCTCGGCCTCTGTCACAAGAGAAAACATGGTGATTATGCGGATCAGATCCTGTCTGAGTGAAAAAAGGAATGGTGACGATGATGAAGAAGAAGATGATGATGATGCGCGGCGAGGGCCGAACCTCCCATCACTCCGGGCTCGATGAGCGCAGCTTTCTGGGAAACGTCTGGAAAGCTGTTAGGGCGACACGAGTGGAAGAGGAGAGAGGCTCTGCTCTGGGCTCAGAGATATGTTCCCAGCGACTAAATTAAACCTATGTGCTATCTCTCTACGAACCACCACCCCTTTAAAGCCACAGAGGCACCGTAAACCCACGCTCTCACACACCCATACACTGGCATAATTGGCCGATGTTTAAACAAAAAAGAAATATGTGCTTCATCAATCCCCTTTTCTCTGTTATTGGGATTTAATTTAACAATATTTCTTCACGGCAGAACTAAATAATTTCGTCGCATTTACTGTTTTGTAGCTAATCTTTTGCTAGTATATACTATTATTGTTTATCATAACCCATCGTTTGCATGTAAAACACTTTAGAATAGAATAGAATAGAATAGAATAGAATAGAATAGAATATAATAGAATAGAAAAGAGAAGAAAAGAAAAGAAAAGAAGAGAAAAGAAAATTAAACTTTATTGTCCTACAATTCAGGTGAACCAGCAGCAAGTTAAAGGTAAGGAAACATGCATTCACACCAAAGTGAAAAATAAAATAAGAACAAAAAAAGCATAAAGCAATGTTAAATTTAAAATATAAGAAAAATAATACTGGACAATAATCCAAAATACCATATTCAGATTAAAAGAAATGTGCAACTGAGTAGGGTAATTTAAAAAAAGAAATATACAAGATATGCATGCATATTAAATTTTCTGCAAAAGCACATTAACAGACTATTTAGAAGTAAAAAAAAAAAGTGTAGAAATTATTGTGTTATTGAATTTATTGATTATTTGAATTGCACAAAACTGTGTAAATAACCCTGACTTTTTGGGGAGTAGTGATAGTTATAAAGTCTTAGATTGAGAGCTGGTTTTACTCGTTGACTAGAAATGCAAATAACCAAAAAAAATTGAGGAAATAGAGCAAGGTACTTTTTTGAATGTTTACTCCCTTAGTGCATAGTATGCTGGGTTAACATCTAAATTGGTTATATGGTGTATAACCTTCAGGGATGTTCCATAAATGTTGCCAGAATGTTACAGATTTTCTCACATTCAAAGAATACTCTATAAATGTTCAACTTTGTTAGCAATATGATATATGTTGCGCTTCAAATATCCTATTCTGGCATTTTCAGAATTAAAAACTTATTGGTGCAAAGTTGTGTAGTTGCTGCAGAGATATGTAACATATATTAGAAGACACAACAACAGTGAAGTATGGGGAGGATGATCGTGTCAAAATGTGGAGAAAGAGCTTTGGGTTTAGGATATTTTTTATTGGGACTCTGTTTAGTGAGATGAACTTGGCACTACTGATGACTTGAAGGAACATAGTCAATGAAAAATAATTAGCAAAATACCTAATGTAACTGCTGCTTTTGGTGTGGGAATGTACAAGTCAGAAAAAGGTTGTAATTGCAGAGTCAACTAAAAGATGCATTTTCCCAGATTGGAACAAATTTGAGTTAGAAATGGACTCTAAGTGGAACCTTGTCTAAAAGTCACAGCAAACCTTACAGTAGCCTTTAAAATAAGGATCGTATCTCACCTCACAGACTGAAGCAGGATAGTAAGGAAGGTAAGCAAAAATCCAAAGTCTATCAGAGACTATGGCAAATATTTTAGGGTCACCAAGTCTTTTTTTTTTTACCAATGATTATGTCATATAGTAAAAAATGTATGACATAAACACGAAAACAGACGAGCACGTTAGTTTTGATTTGGAGTCTTTAGTGACCAGCCCATGGATACAAAGGCTTGCAAAAACTGAGACGTCAACTGAAACTGCAAAGGTAATGCTTTTCCAAGTCACATGGCGCATTGTGAAGGATCTGTAATCAGAGATAAGTACAAATGAAACCGGATTTCTATTTTGAAAATATTCAAATATAGAACATAACTATTTTTCTCACTGTTTGACTTTAAATCACATAACCTTTTCTGTTTTAAGTCATTTACACTTTGCTAAATTATGTATTTTTTCTAAACCCCAGAATGTAAAGCAAACCTAAATTTTTTAGATTTTTTTCTACATAACATTTCTGTCCTCCTTCTCAACATTCATCCCCAAACATGACACATTGTCCACTTAGAAGATCCGTTGTGACCACACTTTTTCTTGTATTTTTTCATAAATTGTCCTGAATGCTACATATTTTGAGGTCTAGCAGAAGGTAGTCCCTTCTCTCATGGCGCCCTGGGTACTTAGGTATAGGGCCAACAAACACAAAAACTCTTTTGTGTCCTTGTGAAATTTATGACAAAGTCCTGTGTGGTTGGCTTGATGTAGAGTCAGTATTTACAGCAGGGGAGCAAAATAATTTTCCTTTATGAGATTTTTTTTCCTCTTCTCTGAAAGAATGTACTTCAATTGATTTTTTTTTCTCCAGATTTCCAGATTTACATAATTTCACTGCAATAAAACATCAATTTGTTTGAAGGCTTTTCACGTATCTTTACCATAAGTACCAACAACATGCCTAGCCCTGCAAATTTCAACCCTGAACTCCGATATAAAACAGAAAAAAAAAGACGACGAAGGAAACGAGGAAGGAAGCAGACAAGGAAGCACAGAGTACTTATTGGAACGAGACGCTGCTTTGTTCAACAGTAGGAGGGGGGAGGACAGACACACAGCTGCTTGTCTTGCCTTGCACGAATACAGTTTACCGACCTGGACTATTTACGTTGTAATATACATTAGGAAAACCTTTTCTCTTCCCGGACTGAGAGGAATTCTGCGTAAGGGATGTCGAAGCGAGTGCGAAGCAGGGAGGTCTGCGCTGATTGCAGCGCTCCTGGTACGGTGCCGAACTAGCTAGCATTTACGTTAGCTGCCTAGCTAACCAACCGCTAACCAACCGCTACGTCCGGTTGGCTAAACTAATTAATATTTCGGAACTGTGACAACTCATTGACAGACAGTAATAGTGCTAAATGTATTTGTAAACTTAATACTCGTGAGTAAGTTTGTTTGTAGTGTAGAAGTCGCTGTGTAGTAATGGTAACTTATGTAATAATGAAACTGTATGTTTAAAATCATTAACAGTACTAACATGGAGTTAGCTTTACAGTTGGTAGGGTTCGTCCAAAAAAAGAAAAAAAAAGATTATCTTACTTGAGTGACTGGTTGAAAATAATGTCACATATATCTTCCGTGATTTTTATATCAGAATATTTCAAAGAGGCAGCTTGAGATTAAATGTGTGAATAACGGTCAGTGTTCATACATAATGGAGCTAGCTCATTAACAAACATCACATGTTTTTTGCAGAGCCCCGTTGGGCCTCTGTGAACAGGGGTGTGTTGATCTGCGACGAGTGCTGCAGCATCCACCGGGGTCTCGGGCGACACAGCTCTCAAGTCAGGCATCTGACTCAGTGTTCCTGGCCTCAGTCTCAGCTGCAGGTGAGTAATACAAGAGCACAACCCCCTCAAAACAAACATCAAATGCAAATCTTTTCAGTAATCAGACATTTCTTCCACACAGATCAATGAACAAGGGTACACAGTCAGCACACTGCTTTGCCAAAGTTTGCATATCCCTTGAGTTATTTCTCATTTAGCATGTTAAAAAAATACAAATGTCAGAGTATTTATTTAGTATTTTACGTGACAAATCGACTTGGGAGTGAAATTATGCATTGTCTTCAAATATACATTAAAAAAATTCTGAAACTTGTGATGTGCAGCAATATTCAGACCCCTAATACTTTGTTGAACTATCTTTTGGTGCCAATTACAATTGCAAGTATATTGGGGATACCTTTGCCTGCATAAGTGAAAAGGTTTTACCTCTGCAGAATATCTCTATATTAGTCAGATCTCGTGTGGAGTATTGTTGTATATATTCCTCGTAGAAAGGGCCCTCTCCTTGCCACTCCTGCATAAAGGGCAGACTAATAGTTTTTCCATCAACAAGCTCCCCCACTTGAGCTGTGGATCTCTGCAGATCCGCTTGAGTTGCCATTGGCTTCTTGGCAGTTTCTCCGATTAATTCTTTCATTTCTTTATTTAAGGGTGTCAGAGTTAGGTCTGCTGGGTACAGATACTGACCACACTTGAGATTTTTATTGGCAAGGAATTTGGAAATTATATAAGATCTCAATAAAAAAAAGATTTGAAGTCTGTGGTTGTGGCATGACAAAGTAAGAAAAAGTTGGAGTTTAATACTTTTGCAAGGCTTTGTGTTCTTTAACTCCAACTAGTTGTGTCTTGCTCTAGATGGTCCAGACATTATATGGCAATGGTGCAAATTCCATATGGGAACACAGCCTTCTGGATCCTTCCTCATCAGCGAGTGGGAAACGCAAAGCCAACCCTCAGGACAGAGTTCAGTAAGTAGGTTTTTAAGGATTTATATATATGTCACTGCAGATTTTGGTATGCTTTCTTGCACTTTGTATAACGGTTTGCAGCAAACATGGATTTTCATACTTGGGGTCAGTGAATATGCACAATTGGCCCTCTGTGCTATGACCATGACTCATTGCGATGCAGTCTCAGCCAACTTGAAGAACTTCCTCAATCTTCCCATAAAATAAGTTTAGTTTGAAGAACTATGAACAACTCCTAGTTGGCTGTAGGTTATCAGTGTGATAGAAAAATATAAAACTTTTATTTAAAAAGCTATCTATAGTCATAAAGAATAGAATAAGAAAATAATCTGCAGGATAGTGTGATGAATACAACATCCGTTTCTGGGTGTAAATATTTTATTAGTTGAGTGTCACAGTGGTGGACTAAACATAAACATTCAGAGACATATAAACACAGCTGTGATAGGTTCAGTTCACATAGTGAGAAAACGCATGCTATTAGCAATCAACAGACATGCAGAAACTTTCTCAGAGAATTGTTAGATTTTTTTAAAATTACAATAATTTAATTTAATAGTTTGCCTTAAATTTGTTTCTTAGTCTGAGTTCTAGTTGTTGGGAATGTGTACGAGGTTTGAAAGTTTGTCCGTGAAACACAAAGCCTTCAGCTGCTCCATGTTGTTTGTTGAATCATTCACTAAACAAGGAGAATCTCATCTATCATTTTTTAATTATTACAATGCTCTGCTCATAGTTACAAAGTAATTATTGAACAGTTAGTTAGATAACAGGGAGGGATAACTCCTGTACCGAATCAATAAGGAAAAAGAGACAAATGTGAGTTGATGTGGACTTAATTTGACCAGCACTGTAAAAGTTCAACATCCTCTTAAGTCAAGTGTCAATTAAATATTCATATAAAAGCTTTTGGGTTACAGTCTTTGGGGAATCTGGAAAGCTGTTGTGTCTGATTTATGATAGCTAGTCAGAAGAATAATCACAGAAAGCAAATAACATGACGCGGCAGTCAGTGAAAGTAGAAATATTCCCTCAATTTCACCTGTGGACTGTTTTATTTGCAGCCCCAACAAGACGGAGTTCATCAAAGCCAAATATCAGATGTTGGCTTATGTCCATCGGATGCCTTGTCGTGATGATGACAGTGTAACAGCAAAGGATCTCAGTAAGGTAAAAAAGTTGTTTTTGATTAGGTTTTTTTTTCATGCGTAGTACAGGAATAAAGATTTAGCATATTTGTGTCAGCAACAATGGAACCCAATTGACAGATGATAGTGGAATTAGCATGTTTCTGTGCTTTTGCAGAGTAAAGGAAGTTTATTTCTTTTTCTGTCATCCCCGTTGGGTTTATGTAAATTAGTGTAGTCTGTGTAAAAAAAAATGCATCCTGATACGTTCTTTTTATAGATCAATAAACTGCTTTCAGTTCTGCTGACATTTTCACATTTTGGCCAGGCTTATAATCTGAATATTAAAATGCAAAACTCATTGATTCTGTAGATACTATATGCCATAAAGCATTAAAAAAGCACTTATTTCAATAAATGTATCAAACAATGTATGGATGAACCTCACATTTAAATTTCAACAAACCTCTTTTTGATTTTCATGCAGCAACTCCACTCCAGTGTTCGGACCGGGAACCTGGAGACCTGCCTCAGACTTCTATCTCTAGGAGCACAAGCCAACTTCTTCCACCCAGTAAGTCTTGAAAAATGTGCTCAAAATATAAAAGCATTGTCCAAATTGTGTTTTCACGTATGTCAATTCCAAAGTGCAAAATTTGCTTTATTGTGACTTTAGGAGAAAGGTAACACCCCACTGCATATAGCAGCAAAGGCAGGTCAGATTCTACAAGCTGAGCTCTTGGCTGTTTATGGAGCCGATCCTGGAGCTCTGGACTCCAGTGGGAAGACACCGATTGACAACGCAAGGTAAACTTAAGACTAATAAAGCTTGTAATAAATAGTTCTTACAAATATCTTTTTTTTTCTTTGTCTTTATCTCATTGTTAAACTGGATTAACAGAGTACTGCATTCAGTCAACAGCTTGTTTTAGAACTACATTATGGTACAGAGCAATTTGATGTTAGTTCGGTGGAACCATATAATTTTAAACATGCCACATGTAGGAACATTCTGTTTTTAAACAAAGAATTGTGATTTATGTCTCACCTGAAAAGCACAAAAGCTTTCTTTTCTGTACCCAAAGCTTTGTGGTGAGAGTTTGGTGTACAAAAAAGAAAGCTGCTAACAGTTATAGCTGTTCTAGAAGTTGCCTAACTCATTGTGCATTTGCAAGCATCACTTTGTCAATGTGTTACAGGAAATGTTACACACCCTGTGAGGTTCCCACTTTTGCTACAAAACATTTCAAGCTGGCGCATAAATCAATAAGTTACAACAGAAAATTTAATTAGGTGCAAATCTGCCTTTCCTGTTCTCTTTAAGTTATGCCGTGAAAAATTTGGATTTATTCCCACTCTTAATATGTTGTGGTTATGGATCAGTGTTTTATTTTGTGCAGAAGTTGGTGAGAAATACTTGGGGAAAAGGGTTGAAGTAGTGAAGCTAGAAATTTGAGAAATGTAACCTGTAATTGACATGACTCATATCTAGCATGCTTTTTCTACAATGAACAATAAGGACAGACTCCAATGGCCTAAGCTGTTGACTGAATGCAATATTATGTTAATCCAGTTTAACAATGACATGAAGACAAAGAAAATAAAGATATCGGTAAGAACTATTTATTACATACTATAGTATTATTTCTGAAAACATTTTTTGAATAAAAATGGAAACATCAATATTTTGTAGACAAGATGTCAATCATTTGAAGAATTAAGGCACCAAAAAGTTTTTATGTTGTGATAAAATTAATCATTAAATTAACAATATTTTTAATGTCTTATACTGAATGTGACCATGAGAACTTTTTTTAGTCCCCAACACTATTCACGTTAGATTTGTCATTTTTATCAGCAGATGGTGGTAAAACTTTCTTTTCATGTGTCATATTTGCAGACAAGCTGGGCACCAGGAGCTGGCAGAGAGGCTGGTTGAGATACAATATGAACTCACTGACCGGTTAACATTTTACCTGTGTGGCAGAAGACCTGGTGAGTCTATTCAAAGTCAATAAAGTCAGTTTAAAATTTAACAAGAAGCCAGAGAAGCGATTATATATTCATTCATTGGAAATCATTTTTTGGGATTGCTTTGTCCTAGATCATAGAAATGGGCAGCACTTCATCATTCCACAAATGGCTGACAGGTAATTTTTTTTTAATCTGAGATTATTGAAAGGAAGAAATTAAAGATTTAAAACCTTTATAAAAATCTGTCTTAGTTTATAATATTTGGTTATTGAATTGAGCTTTTATTGTGAACCTCAAGAATTATTTAGTCTGTTTTTGCCGTGTATTTTACTCTGTGCTGCATTGGATGGAATAGAAACAAGTAAGTGTTTATTTTATGTTTCTTTATGTGCTGGAATATTTTGGAAGTTTTTTTTTTTTCACCTGGTAAAGTAATGGCTTGAATTCTTTTGTCCAAAGCAGTCTCGATTTGTCAGATTTTGCAAAGGCAGCAAAGAAGAAGCTCCAGTCGGTAAGATGTCTTCAGTTATGGTAAATTTCTGTACAAATGGCTAAAAATAAATTTCTAATTCAGCTTTTGTCTTAGTTAAGTAACCATCAATTTGAGGAACTTGCCATGGATGTTTATGATGAAGTGGACAGAAGAGAAACTGATGCAGGTTGGATTTCTGAACTTCTTAAAATAAAACTATGTTCTATATGCAGTCTTGTTTTTTCTCTTTGTATTTCTGTATTTACATTCCTGTCTAATGTTTCATGCAAAATACCCTCATGTTTCAGTCTGGTTGGCCACTCAGAACCACAGCACTCTTGTCACAGACACTACAGTTGTTCCTTTTTTGCCTGTCAACCCTGAATATTCATCCACCAGAAATCAGGCAAGTCTTCTTCATATTGAAACCTAACGCTCTTGTGCAAGTAGTTGACATCTGAAAGTTTTTCTTTCTGCTTTCATGCTTTTGTGTTTCTAGGGTCGTCAGAAATTGGCGAGGTTTAGCGCTCATGAATTTGCCACCTTGGTTATTGATATTCTAGCAGATGCTAAAAGACGACAGTGGGGTAATTCCTGCGATAGTCCAAAAGGTACATGAAGGAAATTTTTGTTTTTACAGATCCGTTCTCACATTGTTCATATATTTCTGAGCTTTTTTCCAGGTAGCTTGTGGGGTTGTGTGTTTTAAGTTTCCAATAAAGCATCAGTTCTATAGTTTGAACCAAGTAGGAGTATGTGTGGTATGAGTCACACATACAAGGTGTTAAACTGATGCTTAATCAAGAAATGCCAAACCACCCCCGCAACTATTTTGTTTTTTTGTTGTTTTTTCAGTTGCAATTTCAAAAGAGGAATTTAAATATGCTCTGTTTAGTATCTTGATCTCTTTGTAGCTTCTGTCCTGCTTCATCACTGACTTTTCTTTCTGCCATCAGATAACGTTGAGCTGATCCTTCAGGGAATAAACAGTCGCCACAACAGTGAGAGCCAAGACAACGATCAACCAGATTATGACAGTGTGGCATCTGATGAAGATCCAGTACAAGAGGCCACATGTGGGGATAGCTGTAACCATGGGAGGACAAAGGTTCATTTTTTTTTAAGAAACCAGTCTCTCACACTGAACATTAGCACCTTTCTTGACATTTAAAATTGATAGCATCTTTTCTTTATTTTTTTTCTTTTGCATTAGAGCTCAGAGTCTTCTGATCTGTCTGATGGACCAATTACAGTGCAGGAGTTCATGGAGGTGAAGAGTGCCCTGACTGCTTCAGAGGCCAAAATACAACAGCTTCTCAAAGTCAACTGTCATCTTAGTAAAGAACTGCAGATGATGCAGAGCAAGGTTAGTTAAATTATGGATTATGTCGTATGTGTTTAATTATTTTGTGAGAGTATGAATAAAATGAACAGTTCTGCAGTATTAATCTCTTTGTGAACGTTAATTAAATGGTGGTATATTAATATTTCAGTGCAAGTGTAGTTGTGGATTATTGCACCTAACAAATTGCATTTCTATCCTCTTTGAGGCATATTGATTTGGTTGATTGCTGCCCTGAGCTGCATTAGTTTTAACATGTTGCCAGCCTAATAGGAATGTCCCCCATTTCATCTGCAAATGTGCAACAGGCAGATGAAATTTATGAAACAGTGTGCTGAGGAGTCGGGAGTTTCTATTCACTATTCATGGTTGGGTGGATTTTATGAGCTGATGCTGCTAAGGTCTTATCTTCCTCGCATTACATAAATTTGCATTAAATAAATTCTTAGTATTTCATCATCTTCCATCAGACTACTATATTCCCTTCGACGATCAATTAAAGACATGGTTTGCATTAGTTTTTTTAATGTTTCTAGACTACATTTGAGACATCCTTAGAACATTTTGGGGCTTTAATGTATTATGCCTGTCCTTGGTTAATTTAGAGAGCTCAATAAACCTCTTCCAAATGTAAGCAGCTCTCACTGGAATGGTTACCAATTAAAAGAGGTGATAAAAAGAGACAATATCCCAGCAGCACAGCAAGCACACCTCTAAAAATTACCATTCTAGCTGAAAATGTTTAGTAGAAGATTTCAGAAAGGAACAAAAAATATAGCTTGGACTACTTCAACAGGTTGGCTCTACAAACTAGAATTATGAACTGAGAGTAGATCGCTTACACCTCCAGAAAGCATCTGCCAAATACCAACCACATCCACTTTATTTCTTACTACAGTTACACATTTGTCTCATCTTACATAATTTTTTAAACATGTCAGACATACCTGTTTTAGACATTGTTACTGATGTTTCAGAAAATCCTCTTCCATTAACATTTCTGGTCACACTTGAGGGCAGCAGATTCAGATCAATGGCATGGTCTCTTTCTAGAAACATGATCCGGGTTATTCAGAAGGAAACAAAGATTCTTTTGTCTACTAAACACACAATTCGCATCCTTTCATTTCTCATATTTGAAGAAACATCCTCATCAGAGCGTATTAAGACGCTATTAAAACACAGCATACTCTAAAGACAAAAACAGCCATAATGCTTGATAGAAAAAAATCACCTTCATTTCCTCACATTTAGTGCAGTCTTGGCAAGATGGGGAAATAGTGTGACAGCAGTTTACAGTTGATTCTGTATTTGTTAGCATGCTTATTTACTGTTTCAATGCATAGGATGGATAGAAATACATTGTGATTCGCTTGTACCACTTGGTTTACTGCTTCCTATGAGTTAGCTAATCCCACTGGTTTTCTGACTTAAAGCTAGGAGGCACTCAAATTTTAGGACATCATTCCAAGTCTCTACTTCTGGAATGCATCCTATGTAAGAAACAGAGCTTAGTTGGCCTTTTATACCATTTTTAAGGCTAATTTCTTAAGAATTAGGCTAGATTTTCTTCTTGCTGTCCCCATAGAATGATGGAGTAACTCTATAAGCACCTTTTATTTACAGTACATCGACTCTCTTTTACCCAAGTCAAATATGGACGATGTTTGTCAGAAACACAGAGCTCAGTTAATAGATGCCCCTATTTTGCCTTACTTTCCTGGAATGTAAGCACTTCGACTAAATGTGGACAATTAGAAGTTATTGAAGTTGTTTACTTTACAACTGTTTTTCTCCTGACAAAGTTTTTTTTTTCTTATTTCCCCGTACTGTACAATGATATAATGCATTTAGCACTGTTTACTTTCATATTCAGATTTGACATATTTCACAGCCAAAATATTTATTAAACTAATGCCCCAGACTTGAAAACACCAGCTTTTTTGTCCGCTGTTGTGTTAAACTCTACATGATCAGGATGTTTCTAATGCAATCATCAGTTAATTTGTTCAAAACATTTTTGACTTACTTTCGAATGATGCAAACTGTCTTCTTTGGTTAACCAAATAATGTCCTCTCTGGTGGTCTTTATAAGACTTGTACTCTGTTGAGGATTTTTGCCCAGTAAGCTGTAAAAGTCACGTTTCTCACCGTCATTTTTTTCCTCATAAATAAGGGGAACCGCTTCTGGTGGGTATTCTCATGAGAGTTTTTATCAACATGCTTTATCAGCATTTCATTTGTCAAGGAGAGCTCTCCTTTTGTGTGGTAGAGCATAACAACAAAGAATTTCCTTTAACCTTGAGGCTTATCTGTTGATTACAGACTTATTGTGGGGAAAGCGACCTCCAGCCAAGATTAAATTACACGTCTCTTTGTTGCCCCCAGCTGAGCTCCCTGCAGACTGAAAACACAACGCTGAGATGGCAAACCCCCGGCGGACAACAACATCCCCAGGGGCCCTTTGGTCGACATCCACCCCGCGGAGGTCGCGCCATGTCGATGTATGAGACGGGCTCTGCTCCAAAACATTTCTCCCACAGAGTGGACACGGCTCGCCATGATGACGGAGTTGTTTTGCAGCCATTTCCCACCAACGTAAGCACACGAGCAGCGGCGCTCCTGCTCATGATTGTTTAAAGTGACGAGATGCTTGGCTTGGGGCTGGTGTTGGATTTTCATTTATTCATTCAGTCATTTACTGCATCTCAATGGTGTTGCTCAACTTGGTTTGACCCCTTCTCTAGATTGGGAGGGGCCCTTTGGGGACAGCTGCCTCCTCTCTCCCTACCTTCCCCTCTCCCCTGTCCTGGTCGTGGGATGAGAGATCTCGCAGGGTTGAGTACCAAAAGTCCCATTGGCTCAGTTGGAGCCTCCAGGGACACTGAAAACTGTCCTCTTGCTTGACCCCACAGTCTTTTCTCTCCAGACCTGTCTTTGAACTGCTTTTTCTGAGTATTGGCTGCATGCATGTACCTTAGTACCTCTGCTATGGTCCAGTCACGTTAACAAACCCAGCAGGTTTGAAAGTAAACATTAAATTTATGAAATGTTGCACAGATGCTGTCTGAATGATCACACTGCTGCAGTGATCAAGATTAGAGATGCACTGATACGACTTTTCAAGTTAATTTTTTGATCTTAGGTTTTTGTATATCTTTGACCTACTGAGACCAATTGAGCTAATTTTAAATTACTTAAGCTTTTCTTTTGTTTGAGCTTCCTGATGTTTGCATTTTACTGCTTGTGAGTAGTCAGTCTTAAATAGACTTACATTGAAATTCAATGCATGTTAAACTGTCTTTATATGTTATATTCGCCATTAGTTCCATTAGCATTGCTAGCCAAAGAAGCCACTCTGTGTATTCTTAGAAAATGAGATTTCCAAAAGGCTGCCAACATTTTCAAATCCAGTCCATTCTATTACAGATGGAGGTTGAAAGCTGAAAAATTGCAAGAGAAACTTTCTTGTACTCAGTTTCTGGTTTCTGTTATCTGCGTAAAAGGTCCTGCTCTTCCTCACCGTCTTACGTTCTGAAGGAACGGCAGAAATCCAGATTAATTTAGTTTCCTTTAAAATGACTTCTTTGGTTCCTCTATGTTTTAGACATGTCACTGATACTGAAAATGGCTAAAGTTAAATGTTGTTCACTCAGTAACAGTGTCCACACTGAAGATTGTGGCCTGAAAAAGAGAGGATTTTTGAGTTTTCGACCGGTTGATCATATTTATAGTCAATCAAGCCTAAAATCAGTCTGTTCCTTCTCCAGTTGATTCCTTGGTGCATCTCTATAAAAACATGAGATAGCTTTATACAAAGTACTTTTTGGCATTGCTAAGTGTTGTGATTACACAACACTTAGCTACCATCTGTATTTTATTACAGCTACTAATTGCATCAGCTGTGCTATGAATGTCTAAAACACAATCACTTGATATTTTTTTCTCCTCCTTTTCTGTATTTGCTTTAGAACGAAACATTGATTCTGAAATGCATGAAGTAAATTTTCCTAATTTTACCGTGTGTTGTAATCATTAGTCACTTTGTGTTTGACTGATAGTAATACATTGGTATCATTATAGGGCTGTAGTCTTGGAGGACACGGTACAATGTTGGAGAACGACTATGACACTACTCCAAACCACTCTGAACTCGAGGAGACTGGGTAAGCAGGAACATTGTATGTTTACTGGGGACTTGCTTGTGCAAAGTGCTGCTGACTGTGAAGTGAAACAATTTTTTATGTAGATTTAGAGCAGTGCTTCTCCAACTTTGAACTCTGGATCAGTCAATCCGGCCCTTTTTTTTATTAATCTTTAAATATTCAGACGGTAACCTTGACCACTTGTGAACTATCTCTAATAAATCTATATCTACTGTATATTTATTTTTTTCCCATTAATCTGTCTTAGGTTACCAGCTGTGTGGAAAAACATGATTACTAATCATTGTTGTCAATGTTTTTCAAAACAAAAGGCATACAATATGAAGCAGAAAAAAACCCATCTTGTATGTTTTTTCCAAACCTGCTGACTTGACTGGACTAAAATCAGATCTAGGTCCTTGAGATTGAAAATTTAGAGATACTTTAAAGACAAATACTACTAAAAAATGTTCAGTGACAAGTAGTGAGTTGTTTTTAAATGACATAGGGCTACTTTTATGGACATAACAATTAAAATGTTCAGACCATGCACTTAATTCAACCACAAGAGTAATCATTAAATTGACCTCGCACCAGGTCAATATAAATATAACATCTTCTTCCAAGACTTGGTTCTAATTTCACTTTAAACTGTATCTTTAGGAGGAATTCAGTGTTTGTATTTTTGCGTTTGTAGCAGTCCGGAAGCAGCTCCTGACTCAGTGGAACCAGGGGTGGAAGGTGAAGAAGATGCCACTCTGCCGTGCACTGAGGACGTTATATGCAAGACGGAGCAGATCACCAAGAACATCCAGGAACTCCTGAGAGCTGCACAGGAGACCAAGCATGAAAGGTACAGCATTTTGATTTGAAGTGTGACGCCATGATTTAAAATTAATTAAACCTGTTGAATGATGCATTTCTACCTGACTTTAAGGAGTCAGCTATGTTCTAGATTTACTCAAGCTGAAGGTTTCTCAGCTTCTTGGTCAGTGCCTTTTAGAAGCCATGCTATGGGATCTGTATGCCACTTGTTTCACAACTAGCCTGTTAACTGATATATGCCGAGTTGTAAGCTAAACACAGTCACATGTTGAAGAAAACCAGACACATGCTAAAGACCTGGAATTACTGGTTTGGAGTCTGGTAGCCAGTTGGATGTGCCTTAACTGGCTCTGGTTGTTCATGCAGCTGATGGAAAGCAATTACTCATTTTCAAGTTTTTTCTTGTCTATTGTCTGCAGACTCAATGTCTGCTCTTGATTTCAATCTAAATCTTTTCGTTTATCTTAGCTGTTTGCTCAGATTCGTCTACAATGTCATGTAGCCTTCTGTTAACCCCTAAATATGTGGGGACTATTTGATTCCAATAATTCTTATATCACAATAATTATAGATACACAAGTGAACCACTTTGTGTAGAGATCTTCATTACTATTTTTCATCTATAGCAACAGGATATTTGGATAGTGTGTTTGTTTGTGAAAGATTTGAGGCAGACATTTCATTAGAGGTCAATAAAATTTATTAGGATCATGTGAGAACTTCTTTTGTGGGTATTGCTGACACAATGCACTCTTTCACATTTTCACTTCCAGCCAGCCAAAATGTATTTTTGGGTGGTATTTTCAATGTTGATTAATATCCTAAAGTATCTTTGTAAAAAATAGTCTGTTTTAATTCATCATGTTAACTCATATATGGTAGTCAAGGGGCAGCTGCAGAACCAAACTGTATGAAGAAATAGCAATAGCAAATGGAATAGTCCCAAATGTGAGGTTTCTTTGCAGATCTATTAAGAAGAGAATAATTCAACAAAACAAGAGCAGAACATCCGAAGGGACTACTTAGATGTAATATTTGGTTGGATATAATATTTCAAGTGTTATGTAATCATGTTCAACATTTTTATGATATATTTGTTCCATTGACTGCCATCTAACTTCTCGTAATGCCGTATGAGTTGTGTCTCTTTAACGAGATGTGGCAGCTCATTGAAAGTACTGGCATTACTGTGTCTTAAAAAAGTGGTTTAAAATAATTGTTGTAGTATTAAGCAATAGTTTCATAACTAAATATTTTTACTAAAATGAACATGCTCTTAACTGTAAATATAAAAACATTTAAAACAAAAATATTCACCCAGTTTGAACAATCTATTGCCTTTTGGGATGTGTATAAAATAAATTAAAAACTGATGAATAAATTGAATAACCCTTAGTTCAAAACCACCAAAATAAGCTATAAAATGTAAAACTGTCATGTACTTCTTGGGAACCGAGTAGTGATTATTAGTATCTGATGATTCATGGTGGAACTTGTGTCAAATATATTGAATAAATGCATATTTAGCTTACCATATGCACTTTATCATATGACTATTGACTTTCCATATAGCTTCTACTAACATTCCTACTTTTTGCTGCGCTGACTTATGAGGAGGATTTGATTCTTTAACCTCCACACCATTAGTTGCAACCCGCATTGCATTAATTTGTTGTGGACTGCTGCAGGTTTCAGCTTTACCTTCTAATTTTCTGTTGTGCCTCTTACCAAAAACCAATACAAATGTGTGTGTGTTTTGTGAATGAGCGTGGTCACCACCTTCTTTTCTGACTACATGTACATGAAGGCGATATTTTTCCTGTGATAGGTTGGGATTAATACATGTATCACTACATTCCAGTAAAGGGTTTTGACACCAAGTAGCCTACATGTAAAAACACTAAAGTCACTTAAGTTAGTTAAGTAAACCTCTGTCAAGGTAAATCATTAAATAAGTTATATGTTAGGTATTAAGTACAGTATTTTCCCCACTATAAGGCGCACCTAAAAATCTTCAATTTTCTCAAAAGCCGAGAATGCGCCTTATAATCTGGTGCGCCTTATATATGGACCAATATTGAGCCACAACAGGTTTCGCAACTACGGTAAGCAGCCGCCGACTTCATTTTCCCCCGTAGAAGAAGAAGCGCGCGGTGCACGCTGGGTTTTGTGTAAAGACCCCAAAATGGCTCCTATTAAGAGGCACGCTTACGACACAGAGTTTAAGCTCAAGGCGATCAGTCACGCAGTAGAACACGGGAATAGAGCAGCAGCGAGAGAATTTAACATGAACGAATCAAAGGTGCGGAAGTGGATATATATTGTGATCGCACTAACGTTTGATTTACCGTAACAGTATCAGACTGTTTTTTACGTGTTTATTGAATCGAGGAAAAGTTCCCCTCCACTATATGTTATACCTTGCTGTTGTTAAAAGATAAACTGTGTCACGAAAATACCACGTCACTTACTTTACCTCGGGGAAAGTAATAAAACAGCTGTTTATTCATTTTGGGAATGAACGGAGTTTTCAGAACGCTGGTTTGTAATCTATTAATAAAGTTTGACTGACCTATCTGACTATTTTGTTGACATTCCCTTTAGCGCAGTTCCATCTAATGGATGCATAACGTAACCCCAGCCTCTACTGTAGCGTCTATTCTATGCGCCTTATAATGCGGTGCGCCTTATATATGAAAAAAGTTTTAAAATAGGCCATTCATTGAAGGTGCGCCTTATAATGTGGTGCGCCTTATAGTGCGGAAAATACGGTAAGTTATGAAGTAAACTTGTAAAGTAGTTTTTTCATGTTGTTTTGAGAACTTAATTATTCTAAAACCTTCTTAAATTTCAGATGGTGAAAGTTGAAGAAACTCTTAAAATTTACAACCTGTTTGTTTCAGGCCTGCATGTACAATGTTTTAGAATTACATTCATTAATACCACTCAGGGTTTAATGGTCTGAAAACTTTAATAAGTAAAATGCTGAGCATGAAGTGTTTCATTTATTAATGAAAAAAGGCAGCAGTTGTTATGGTTTTTAAAATCACATTAACAAACATGAGGAAGAAAAGTGGCTTTACTTTGAAAACCATGCTAAAAAACAAAATTTATTTAAATGTCTCTGTACTCAGTAGAGCCTTTAGAACCTGTTTATTCAGCATTTTGTCTCTTCCAGCTTTCTGCCCTGTTCTGAGAAGATCCGTTTGGCTGTGACCGAGATGGCCGCCCTATTTCCCAAGGTATTCACTTCTTGAACAATCAGCAGATTTGTTGACGGGTCTTAAATATCCCCTTTTGCTTCAAGAGCATTTTTATTCAACTTCTTGCCTTACCCTCTCAACAGAGGCCGTCCTCGGAGACGGTGCGAAATTCTCTGTATCTGCTGACTTCGAGCGCGAGCCGACTTCACGGAGAGTGCCAGAAGGCAGCAGAACTCAATCCCTGCCCATCGGACATCCAGCTGGTCACTCAGCAGGTCATCCAGTGTGCCTATGACATTGCCAAAGCTGCCAAGCAACTTGTTACTGTCACAACCAAAGAAAACAACAACTAACCTAAACCCAAAGGCACTTCTCAAGCACTCAATGCGCAATCCATCTGTTACAGTGCGAGGCTTTCTTTTTAATCAGTGTTATATTTCTGTTTCCTCAACAGTAATAAGTCTAAGCATTCACACACATTCCTTGGGGTGGGAACGTCTCACCAAAGGATTCAGAATCATAAAGTCATCAAAAAAATAACTTTTGTCTTTGTGCAGTACATTTATGAAAAGACACATCCTTACCTCGCAGAGTTGAATCCCTCTAGTTTCCGAAAGTGCAACGTTGTGCACTTATGGAACCGAAATAGAACAACAAGCAGTTCTAAAGAGTTTCTTTGTGTTTTCTCTTTCTCCTCAGTACTGTATTTGACATCTGATGTGGTTCTTGACATCTGCTTTCTGGCATGGTCCAAAAGATTCAGACCAGCAAGGACCACAACTGATAAACCCTCCCCAGTTTACTCCAGTGATGATGGTTTATTTTTCTAATAACTGTTGTTTTAGGAAACGGTGGCTGTATTGTAATCTAAAATCTTTGTGATGTTGCTTGCTTAAAAGTGTACATTTGTTTAGAAAGCCGACTGTGACGATGACACAAAACGCCTTTCGGTGCATTAGACTATGTTTCAGACCAGCACACTTTCATTCCATCCAGCAGGAGATTTATGCTTCCCTCTCTCTCAGCTGGTTGAAGATCTCTTCTTTAGGTAAAGTGTCAGTAGTTATTGGAGTTATAATGTTACAGCCATACTTGTAATGCTCAGTGTGTGACTGTGTGTGAGGGAGCGAAGTTGCTCTCAAATGCGGCGTCCACAATGGGTTGTGTGAAAACCACTTTGAATCAATTTTAACAGCATTATGCAAATATGTAAGATGTATGTATCCATGCAATTCTTTATCAGATTAATCCAAATGCTATTCTATTTAAAAATGTATGTCCATACCTCTAAACAAATACCAGTGTTTATTTTCATAAGCTTTTGTTCAACACAGCTAACATTTGTCCTGCTGTTTGGGGCATCCCAGCTGGCAGTCAATTAACGATAACTTGTGATCTCAGTGTATTTGCTGTGGTGCTGTAATCAAGTGTTTTACACGCTTCCTGTGGTCAAATGCGTAGTTCTACATGGCTTACAGCCCACAATAAAATAACCGTAACCTCTGTGTACCTATTGTAGATCATAGTGAGCCAGATGACTTTGACCCAGTTGTGGAAATGAACTGTAGTTCTTTTCATGTTACTCAGGTTTAATTAGACTTCATAAACATAAAACATGTTCACTATGTTTCCAGGAGACTTTCTCTTCTATGTCAACAATTGCATTATGAGAAATAATCTTCTATAATCCATTTTTTAAAACTACGGCTTGACGTGTGTTTGACAGAAAATATATTTTATTCAGTAGAAAACGTTGCGGACTGTATCACACATTAAGAAAAGCGCTAGGATTTTTTCACCTTATTTAAATGAGACCACAATTATTTTAAATCTGCTTTATTTAAAATAAACTATTTACTAGGTTTTAATTACTTTTGGGTTTTGTAAACGTTAGACTGCAAACAAGTGTCAGAATATTTGAAGTATGATTATTTTAAATGGACATTGGGCAATCTTGTGGGACTGAGAAAACATCTGCCACAATCCCTTCAGTGTATTAATGATGTAACTGATGTTGCATATATTAAGTTAATTTATTTTAGCCCAGCTGTTTTTGTTTTTATTTTTTGTTTTTTTATGAAGACTTGATGTGTAACGAAGCAAGCGCTAGAGAGGATGACTTTAGGTTTGTTTCTAAAATACTCCCCTGAACCTTCATCCTCCAACTCTAACTGCAGTCTGCAGATTTGTTTTGCGCATTTGAACTGCAAAAGCTTTACATTTAAATTACAAATGATGGGTTTGCAATTAGATGAAGAATAAGAAAGGAAGAAAAAAAAACCATTTAATTTTGGCAACAGAATAAATACACTTAAGGAAATGTATAAAATATTTTAAGCTTTTTAGGAAACTGGTTGTTTTTTTATCTTCTTTTTTTAAAAAAAAGCAAAAACAAATATGTCATGTCTTACGAGTTTACTTGTAAGATTGTGTCAGAGATTTTTAATCTGTTATAGTTTAAGAAAAACACACAAGTTTAAACTGGCGACTGACATCTAGTGCTAAGAGTGAAAATACTCAGCCAATCAGAAACGTAGTACTACTTTCCTCCATTGAGTTTGACCCCACAGGTTCAGGGTAGCATTAAAAGTACTGGGTCGTTTTTCCAAGTCATCTATTTTTACTCTGGTAGATGTGATTCAAAAATGGTTAAAGAAAGATTTTTGAAACTGAAACTCACCTTTTAGATACGTAGGGAACCATAAATAAATGTGAAATTGTTTTTTCACACTTTCATGCAAAAATATTTGAGAAAGTTGAAACCTAATCATGTAATCCATATACATTTGGAACTTTAAAAACAAGCTCTTATATATATATATATATATTTTCTGATAAGTGGACCTTACAAAAAAAATCTATTGTCTTTAAAGTCACAGAATATTTTTTATGTGAAATTACACCAAATTTGTTTTGTTTTGGGGGGTTTTAACCAGGAATACTAATGCTCTGAATGAAGCTGGACAATGGGATGAAGGAAAAGAGTCATTTGAAATGTTTTACTGATTTTATACCTCGCCCTTTTTTCAAGCCAATATCGACTGACAAGGGGAAGTTAAAATAATTATTTCAAGACGGGGCCACTTACACTGAAGTCACATTTCAAAGAAAGTGTTCGTTTTGATAATAAATTATACAATTAAATAAAATCTGTTATCTTAAAATCGGCTTTTAAAAAGCGAAAGAGGAATTGTATTGTTTTGCACCAAAAAAATGTTTTTCTTTTCTTTTGCATTTTGAGCCTATTTAGTCTTTCCACTCTGGCGTCAACCCTGGTATTTAATTCCCTGTGCGTTTGAGCCTCCTCCTGCCTCTGTTGTTGAAAACTTCGTTTAGCGTATAATAAACTATAACCAACCTCAACTTGCTCGTTGTATTTATTTCCGCGTGTGTTGCGTTTTTCTCGCTCCCCTGCGTTATTTGCCACCTGTTGGAGGAGAAGAAAAGCGGCGGCGGCGATGATGATGATGATGATGTGGGTTGGAAGCTCTTCCACACCCATCTGAGAAGAATACAGTTCCGGGTTTTTCCCTCTCATTGGTTTTTTTTTTCAGAAGAGCGCTGTTGTTGCTCTATCGCCGCTGTCACAGGACGGTACGATGTCTCTTTTATTGGACAATCAATTTGCAGAACTTCCTGCAGACAAGTCTGTTGACACTAAGACGTTCTTGGACAATGTGTCGACCCTGCCTCCGTTTTTCGGTGAGTAAAGTTCCACCTGAACAACTAAAAGAACTCACCAGGTGACTTTTTTTTGCGAACGCCTGGCTGATCGGTTTCCGATAGGTTATTTCAATTACTTAACATTTTGACTTTTATCTCGGTGCGATCGCTTTTTACGAGGAGATATTAAAAATTTACGCAACAGAAACAGCAGTAATGTCACGGGAGGAAGTTAGATCTGTAGGGCTGGGTTTATATAAAGAGAAACTGTTTACACGCTGAACAGAGCGAACATTGACCCCATTGTGACTTTACTGAAACTATCCATTCACGGTTTTTTTTTTGTTTTTTCTCCACCTCTCCCCCCCTGAGCTCCCATTCGCGTTCACTCTGCCCTCTCGGCTGGGCACATGCGCCATGAAGTCATTCATATTTCATTGCTGGGCTCTCAAGTATCCGTTTCTCTTGCAGACTGCTTGGGATCAAAAGTGTTTTCAATCATCAAATCTGACATTAATGGGAATATAACGGTGAGATACCGGCACACTCTCAGTTTCCCCTGCTATGCATTTTCATATTACTGCCATACATTTAAATCGCAAGATGGATGTAATGCTTAATGGAGCGGTTCCTTTCATGCAAACTTGAACCAAATGTGCTTTTGTTTTCTCCTTAGAAAATTAGAGCAGTTTATGATCAGGATCCTGCAAAGTATGTCACCTTGCAGGACATTGTGGAAGCGGAGAGAGAAACCCACAAAGGAGAATGGCCTAAAGTTGGAGCCACGTTGGCTCTAATGTGGCTCAAGAGGTGAGCTACTTTCTCTTCTGTCACGAAGCAAAAGTTTTTTATTCCCCTTGAAATTTTCCAAACTTTGATGGACTTTATTTGGATTTCATAGGAAAGGTTTTTGCTTAGAAAAATCTCAAAAGTGTGGCAGACCTTTGTATACAAGGCCCTTCAACCAGATACCCCAAAGTAAAATACTGTGAAACAAATTGCTGTTTTGCTGGAAAACCTACTAGTCGTTCACTTTACAAATTTGGCAAAAGCCATAAGAAGTTCAATTTGCACTTTTCTCCAGACCACATGAGAGATAAAGCAAATGTTATACGATGCTATTTCTGGTCAGAATCCGAACTTTTGCACCCGCATGTGAAACAGTACATGTATCATAAAACTAATACTGCAGATAAGCATGAAGGTACCATACCTGCCATAAAAAGTTATCAAGATTTGTCATGTTGTGGGGAAGCTTTACTTTAATTTAGCAGGAAAAGAGTGCACAGAATTTGTCACCCGGTTAAAGGATCAGGGTACTAGGTGGGTTGTTGCATCTGCCTGACCACATGTTCAGATGCATTGCCTAAAGAGTAAGATGTTTACTTCAACAATGAGATTGAAATTAACATTTCTTTTTGATCCAAAGATAAATATATTGCCTTAAATAATGAATATAGTTAGTAAATTAACAACAGATGAGGAAAGATTCTTGGCTGTGTGTGAGACCCCTTTTACTAGTACAAATTTACTTTGATAGCACAACAAACTCAGAGTAACAACTGACCTGTTGTCAGTTGTTCCTGGATGATCCTCAAACAAGCGTAAAGGAATTCACTAAGATAACAGAAAGATGGAGCTAAATAAAAAGTAAAGTCAAATGAAAAATGGCTAGAGGCTGCAAACGTCTTCAGACTTGGGTAAAAGGTAAAAGTTCACCATCCACCAGAACACCGATCCTACTTTTATAGCCAGAGCTACAACACAATGGCCCAGTCAAAGTCTGGATCTAAATCCAGCTGAGAATTGTGAAAAGACTTGAACATTTGCATTCAGATGATCCAATCTATCCGACCTTTGCAAAGAATAGGCTCTAGACGTGCAGAGATTGGAGACACACCTTAAGACACGCAACCAAATGTGGCAGTAAGGGCTGACTCAGAGGTGATGAAGATAAATGCAGGTCACACTTTTCAGACTTTTGTTTGTAAAACAAATTAAACATTTATAACACTTTGAGCACTACTTAGTGTTGATGTATGACAAACATTCAACATAACACACTGACCTCTATGGCTATAACATG
The DNA here is from genome assembly GCF_003331165.1 of Xiphophorus hellerii. Classification (NCBI taxonomy): domain Eukaryota; kingdom Metazoa; phylum Chordata; class Actinopteri; order Cyprinodontiformes; family Poeciliidae; genus Xiphophorus; species Xiphophorus hellerii. The sequence continues at coordinate 15,212,504 of NC_045679.1, forward strand.
ACTAAAGAGACACGAATACATACTATATACATTGTCCCTTACATTATGTAGCAATAGATGGGTGTGTTTTCTGCTCCCTCCTGCAGGGGTCTCCGTTTCATACAGGTTTTGTTGCAGAGTTTGGCAGATGGAGACAGAGATGAGAACAACCCTAACCTTATTCGGGTCAATATCACCAAAGCCTATGAGCACGCTCTGAAGAGATACCATGGTTGGATTGTTCAAAAGGTTTTTAGCGTAAGTAGAAGGTCAACGTGGAAGAAATCTGTCATTTGAAAACTACCCAGGAATGTTTTGTTGGTATTATGTTACTCTTGCATAATAATCTCCTGCATCCAGAATATCGCCCTCAGTACGTCTCTGTTGGTTTTAATCTATATGTTCATTAAATCCTAGTTAGTTCAATAATTAAGATAAAATGCTGGCTTCTTTAGTGTGTTTAGTAAAGGCTTTTCTTCTGTTATCTCTTTCAAAAGAGCAAAGGCACAATATTTCATAGATCACCTCAATGAGACCAGGACAAGCAAAAACATTTTTCTACACCTTTTGGTGTGAGCGATCATTAAATATTGAGGACAGAACAGAGGTAATGACACACCATGTGTGTAACAGCGTAGCTGTTCTTGTGAACGGTCCTCAGCAGCTTCTATTGGTGATGCAATTCTCCAAACAGATGACTCAACTTAGCACCAATCTCTAGAGGCGCAATGATAACGACAAGGTGATTCGAAACATTGTTTCACTTGATTAAAAACATCAGATGACTTCCCAAAAGAAGCTTCATTCAATCACTCTCAGGTAGTCTGACTGAACCACAGGAATGTCTCGACATGTCACTAGTTTCTACCTTTTGTTTGTGTACACATCTGTTTTGTCTGATTTAATTTTTAGCTCCACCTAATGCTAAGAAAACATTTAACTTCTTCCCTCAGCAATAGCTTCCACACCAACAGCTGTTGCTGTTAGCGCAGCCTGCTGGTGCTTCGTATGAATCATTTGCCCATCACAAAAAAATTAGATTTATGAGATTCCAAGCTGCAGAGAAAGCTGAAAACTGGACATGTTGTGTGCAAAGGACTCTTTTATTATTTTATTTTATACTGTGAAGTTGCATTAGGTTAGAAAAATTCTTCTCTTTTTGTGTTTCCTTGCAATGTTATGCAGACTATCATGTGACTTTTGAGCTGACACAGCATTACAGTAACTTCACTTTTCCTCTCGGTTTCTCTGTGTGTCCTTTAGGCAGCACTAATTGCAGCTCCCTACAGATCAAACTTCCTCAAGGCCCTGTCAAAGGGAGAAGAAGTTAAAGACGAGGACTGTCTGGCAAACGTGCATCTCTTCCTGGTAAATTACACGCCCACTGTAGATGCCATCTACGAGATGTACTCAAACCTAAACGCAGAACTGGACTACACAGTTTGATGTCTGAGGATGAAGCTGGGCTTGAGGTTCAGGAGCGACCCACGACTCCTTCAGGGTGTAACTCAAGTCCAGTTTTCAAAGGTTCTTAAAAAGGGGTGCTTTGTATCTTCTTTGTTCTATTTATTACTCTGATTATACCGTACACAAATTGGAAGAAAAATGTAGTTAAGAATGCTTTTTTTGCAGGATTACTAAAGTTAACTTTATATTATCCAGTAGTCAGGATTTTGTAACAGTTGGTTTTTGCTGCGTTATTTATGAGATCACTGTGTGCCTTTCATCTCTTTTAATGTCACCAAAGAAACTCGCTCATCAAAGAATCATTCCTTTCATCTTTGCAGGTGTAAACCTCCATTTTCTGAGCCCTTCTGCTAACCAATACTTTGTTTTGGCTGAACAACGGTTGAATATTTTCATTTTGCGTCTTTTTTTTTTTTTAACCTGTGATGTTTCACATTTTATATTTTTGTGTGAAACATCCTTCCAGTGAAGACGATGTGAATCTTTTTTGCAGTTCTTTTGTGTTGCCTTCATTGTCTTGTGTGACCTGTCTATAATTATTATGTGTGGCAGAGTGTCTGAATGAAATCATCACGTCGTATGTGCAAGTATTAATAGATCATTTCTGAATGAATACGCTGAAAATAAATAAAACCTTTCTGGTAAATCATCTGTGTCGGAAACAAAATGTTTTTTAAAGAGATTGTAGTTTGAGCGTCGTACACTAGATGGTGGTATCCACCTATTTAGTCTTCCAAGTTTGTTCTCTTATTTCTGTATGCTACATTTAAAATTATTCCTCTGATGTGTTTCTGAAAGTGTTTAATTTTTTTCCTCTTTGTTTTTAAGAAGATATCCTTATTTTGATGATGCATGCAAAAAAAAAAAGATAATTCAATACACTGAATTTTATTAGAGGACAATCTGTATTCCACATGTAGCCTAATCCTCTTAACAAGCCATGCTTTTCCTCGGCCCACTCTTATTTATCTGAAGTGTGTTCCAGAGGTCGGGGAGGCTCTGGTTCCTCTCCCACAGGAGCCTGAGCTAATCGTCTCTGAGCAAGAGGAACATGTCCAGTTTATCAGCAGCCTTGCACAGCAGAATGGAAAAACGTCCAAGCAAAGCTGTGACACAACAAAATAGGCACTGCAGTTCATTGAATAATGCTCCAGCGACAGTTGCTGACTTTAAACTGAAGATATTTGTCTAAAATGAGGTCATCTGTTAGCGTTGAAGTTTTTGCTGCTAATGCCCCCATTTATACACACTATATAATTAGCTTTTTAGCAGGCTACTTAAAGTGTCTTCACGTTTCGTTTCCATGATGATCTAAGCTGCATCAGTGTTGCAGCGTGCTAGTTAGGAAGACAGATGAAGTTAAAGGGGGTACATCCAGTCACATTTAATACTGGTAATTCAAAAGAGACATTAAAGGTCTTTTTTTTTCTTGTTGTAAACAGTATTTTTAAAGTCAAATTGTTATTCATGTTGCATGTAGGATGATGGAATAAATTGTAGGAAATAAGCTTATCAAACCATTATTAGAAGCACCAGTCGGTCCTGCAGGAAAATTACTTAATATGCATAAATAGGCAAAAAAAATTACACGACTTTACAAATAGCTTTTCTCTGATGGAGAATGGATCATTTATACAAGCGTAGCTCCTTAAAATGCTAAGAACTTGCATCATTAAAAGGATTTACAAAATAAGAAATGCAGTACATTAAACTCAGGAGTAAAGCTCTAAATCCTTCTGTAAGAAACTAAAACTAAACTATCATTTAGTATGGGGTATGTATAAATGTCACAAAATAATACTTATTGGGTTTTAAAAAAATTTATTTACTTGACAATCCTTATTAAGAAGAGACAAAAAAGTGTTTGATTAGGGTCATACATTTCAAAAAGTTATTTCATCAACATAATTTATGGAGATAACTGATGTGTCCATATATAATAATTGCACTTTATAATTATAAAGACAGTTTGCCACGTAACCCACCAACTTGACAGAAATAAATAGTCTCACAGAACCATTGCAGACATATGAAGTGCTGCTCACTCATACATTTCAAACCATTAGAGATAATATAGCCCTGCAAAGAACAAGACAGTAAATGAGTCAGGCAGCTTACCCTCAAAAACAGCTATTCGTTATGAGAAACAGTCACACAATCTTCAAGAGTTAGAGGGGGAAAAAAAGTTCACTCAACAGATTTACCTTTAAGAATGCTCAAAAAAATATCCCCAAAGGGTGCATCTCACTTGGCCTGAATGCAACAGTGTTCATTTGACAGTCAAGATAAACTGAGCTGAGAAGTGAAACAAATTATTTTAAACGTTAAATAACAAAACTCTGTGTTTATGAGCAATATCTTCTCATATAAGCTTTAGGAGTTGCTTCATATTGATAGATAATACTTTGTTATGACTAGACTTGGCTTAAAGTCAGGACAGACAAAAAGTTTACCAATGGTCCAACTCTAACAAGATAGGTAAGAATACACAACTGCGTTACTAAACTCTTTAAGAGATCCTGCAATTACATCCTTTTTGATTGATACCCCTGATTATTTTTGATCCATTTCCGTTTTGTAGAAGGTCAATAACAGCAAATACAAAATATACCATTAACTGATGAACTCCAAGTGCGATCAAGTGCTCAGCTTCAGTGTTAAATCAACAACAGCAGTCAAAAATAAAAGAATCTGTAGCGTAAACCTGCATCGTGACTCCTGATTATTATTTACTCCCGTTTTCCAAGTGTTTAATGCACAGCCTTCTACAAATACATGCACAAACTAAAAAGGCATGTGTATTTCACGAATGTTCGAACTCGCGTGTCCCAGAGCGCTGCCTCATCTGTAGACGGGGAGTTGCATGTGCTGCTGGTGTTCCAGCAGCGGAAGCATCCCCCCCATGGCTTCGTACCCGCGGCCCAGCATGCACTCTTTGATGCAGGGAGGCTGAATCTCACTGATGAGGCACTCCAGAGACTGCAGACTGCTGCTGAGTACTGCGGCGTGGCACAGGCTGAAGCTGGGCAGCCCGCAGGAGAGGTTCTGCTCCGTGCTGTAGGCCTGGGTTTGATGGTGATGAAGAGGGTGGTGCTGATTAGGATGATGCGGATGAAGCTGGGGTTGGTTTTGTTGATGGCAGCTTGCTTGGAGATGAGGATGGGCGATCCCTACATGTCTAGGCCTGGATGCACACGTATTTGTTCCCAACACCTGAGAGGAATACCCGTCGCTGCCCGGGTTGTCCCAGAGAGGAGCGAAGTACTGTCCCGCTGTCCGCTCTTTCTGCACGGCGGCTCCCATGTTTCCGAGGCGCTGCCCGTAAGGCAGCTGGGAGGAGCAGGGCAGAGGGTGGCAGGTTTCAGGAGACCCCACCCCGGCCTCCACTGTTCTACAGCTCTGAGTGTCGTTACTCACACCGTACATCCTCACCACCTCCTGCTGATAGAGCTGCATTGGAGGTTTGTGCTGCCACATGGCGTAGTCGCCCCTCTCTAGGTATCCAGTTTTGGCTGTGTCTGAACTCTGTGTAGGTAGCACTGCTCCTGCGAAGGCTCGACTACTCTGGGGCGGTACTCCAAAGACAAAGTCTGATTCTGGATGTGCCACTGCTGCCACAGCCTGCAGCGAGGGGCTGGCCCGAGCCTCTCCCCCCAGCTGCTGGGCCTGGCTGTGGGGAACTCTGCTCATCCGCCTCATCAGGCTTTGAACCTCTGCCAGCTCCGACTGGGAGGCCAGGCTCTGATCTCTGGAGGCCATTCCTGCAGCAGAACAAAGTGCTTCAATGGGAACATCAGGGGGCTTATATGAGCCTGTGTTATAGGCTTCATGTCTGTGTCTGACTGTGCAGCTATCATTCAGAGGGTTATTATACGGTGCCACAGAAGTCTGAGAGTTCATGTGTTTAGTCCTCTTGCCCTCAGAGCTTTTCAGAACACCCTTGACCACGGAGGCTTTGACGATTGCCAGCAAGCCCTGGTAGCCTCCTGAGTGTGGGTGGTGGTAGGGGCTGTAGCGCTGACCGGTGGTGTCCAAGCCATTCACAGTTTTGTTGAGCTGCTTGTGTTGTGGCACCCGTACATCAGATGGAAAGATTTTGATGGAGAGCGGGTTGTTGGCGGTTTTCTGGGCAAAAGCGTCCAACTCTGCAGGAGATGGGTACCGAGAAATCATGGACCCGGTCTCTGCTGGAAAACAGGCAGACAGGAAAAGGTGATTAGAAGCCAGGCAGCCCAGAAGAGACTTATTCTTTCACTTTTTCATTATTCTGCAGTCTTGAATCTGCCATAGGGGATAATTGCATATATAAAGCGCAGCTACAAACTGAAGCGCCTTTGGCATGCTTTAAACTGAACTTACTGATATTAATTTAGACTCAGTATACCCCCAATAATTAGTTTGCCAAAAGATGTAAAAAAACAAACAAAAAAACAGAAGGATAATAAATTTTCTAATTCACATTTCTTTTTTAATAACTCCATCAACAGTCAAACTGAATAAGAGAAAGCACTACTATGGTTAAAGTGCTCAATGTTCTTGTAAAAGTGAAGGATTAACCCATTATTCTCAATCTGTGGAACAAGTACAGCTGGTGGTACTTGTGCTGCTTTCAGAAGAAACCTTGGTATCTACTAATAAAAAGGTAAATATGAACCAAATAAGCTGTAATGTTAAGCCAAAAAGCACAAACAGCCAACAGGATCATTTTAGACCCAGCAATTTACCCACACTGATCTCTGCTTCAAACAGATACTCCTCAGATGGGAGGTGCAATGGAGAGTAGCTCAAAACCACATCCAACAAGTGAACCAAGAACAAGTGCTGGCAGCTATTGTTAATGTGTTTCATTTACCTCTGAATTTGGAAGTTGAATCTGGGAACAAACATAGCTCAACCATATTAGAGCTGCAGTTAAAAGAACAGAAGGGTGAACTCAGTAAATAAGGCTTATTGCTGCTACTAATACCAGCTAATTGCAATGCCTCTGCATTTTTGGAAATGAAATACGAAAAGGAACACATTCACCAACAGAGGTTCCATGTATTAATATGTGAGAAGGATTTAATAAGATTCAAACTACCAGAAGTGCAAAAAAAACCCCAAACTGTTTATTACTGCAGCTGTTGCTATGTGGCAGTTGTCTCCAAAATCTGGGTCTCCAAATTGACATTACTTCCCGTTTAATGTAGGGTTATGTTCGAGAAATGCTTAAAATGCAGAAAATAATTGCTTTTAGAAATACTTATCATTGTTCAAACTAAGATATTTTAGAAAAGTCCTCATTTTTTCAATCAACAATTTAACTTTCTTTGTGGTGAAAACAGTTACAAGAGGTTGAAATGTGTCCTCACAGATGAATGAGGTCATTCTAAGATGTAAAAACTGAGGTAACCTTTATAAAAATATGTTTTTTACAGACAATCTGTGAAAAAAAATGATGTTCCTCTGCTTCCTCGCTATGGTTCTATTTGTGGTCTCGCGCTGTTAATTACACTTGTGCACATGCTGCTCATACCCTCCCCCCCCTTTGCTCTCTGCTAGATTACAGGTAGTTCTTCAAAACAGAATGGTGAGGTTAGTAGCACGGCCATCAATCATGACAAATAAACAGTGTTTCTGTAACGGTAAGTTGATTTGCTGCCATTGGCACACTGAACAACACATACACAAGAATTTATCCAAAACAATTGCATATTTTGTCTCATGAAATCAGGAGCTGGCACAGAAATTACTGTAAAAGATTTAAGTTCAAATAGTTGATAGGCTGCTGCACACTAAAAGAAAAAAGCAATTGTCAAGAATGTCGCTGATGAAAACCAATTTTACTTTGTCCTGCCCTCTTACCCGCACATGTCAAACACTATTATTTGAGCTTATTATGTGGTGCTGCTTTAGCTTGTGTTGACAAAGAAAAGGTGGGAAAAGCGCTTTATTTTAAAAACAATAAATCACTTCAGGAAATTATTGCCGCCTTTCAGATTGACGCTTTTGTGGAATTTCTGACAGGGTACAGAAAAGTCTCTGAAATTAACCAAGATCACACAGTGAGCCAGTGGAAATCATAGCATGCAAAGAGAACAAAGCTGTAATCTGCAATAAAGAGGGAGAGAGGAAAAAAAAGAAACCAAACACTTCATTTCATTTTCAATAACAAAACCAATTCCAGCTATGCAGGGGTGGTGCTTGCTCACTGTTCCCATTTGAAATTGATTTGGGAGTTCATTTCATCTCAGACCCACAGTGAGCCTCCCGACTGTGAAAATGACTCAATCTACAAGATCCACCTCATGAAAGGAATAAATTGGGTGTTTAAAATGCAGGGGGAAAAAAAAAAAAGAGGTAAGGCAGAGTGTTCAATCCACCCGACGGTCTCCCGGCGGAGCAGAAGGAACGAGCACCATGGTGCCAGGAGTGTGAGTGAATTCTGCAGAGAAATACAACAAAGCAAAAACAGGCCTTATTATGTTTCAGCGTAGTGCTGCTATAGAAAACAATGACATCTGGGATGTTGAAGGGGTGTTTGTACTGTACACAACATCAAGATGTGAGCTCGCTCCTCTCCAGTTTCCCATAATCCTGCATGTGAAGAAAGAGGTAACACAAAATGCCAGCTGTAATAATAACTTATAGCTTTTGGCTAAAAATGTTTTATTCATGACCGTAAAAGATAAGAGGAAGAGGATCATAACCACCTAAAAGGAGCTTAGATTACTAAAAGAAATGACACATTTAAAAGCGTAATAACTCCTTGCATCACCACACACCAGGATTAATATAATTTCTCCTCGATGGGTAATACGCAGCTACCAGCAATTGATAATTTAGCAGAACAAATCAAAACCTGGCAGTTTTTTTGTTTCTCGTTGTGTAAAATGTTAAGTGCTGAGCCCTGCGTGGTACGACCGCACTTCAAACGCTCCGAATGCTAACACGTCTTCACAGGATGTCTGATATTGTTAGTCCCACAGATTACAGCCCTGTCAGAGCTGAGGAGACACAACACAGCTGCACTTCCCACTGCGGCTGCCTTAATGTGGCACGGTGGAAACCTCATTAGCAAACAGGCACTCTGAATTCACATTCATCATCTGAGCAACACCGCTGTGTGACATATGCATGGGAAAAGGGATCAGTTTAGGGTTTTTTACTGACAGAAACCCAACCTCTGCTTAGTGTGAGGTTTCATATGAGATCAGCATGATCCGTATTAAATTACTCTAAACTACAGCCGGAGGTTAAAGGTTTCAATCTAGAGGAGATTCATTGCAATTGCTGGTGTTAAATAGCAGCGAACAGCAGCAACACAGTGAGGTAAAAAGAGGATGTTAATATGGTCTCAGTGTAATAAAATCATGTCTTGAAGTCTTTATTTCTCCTCATTTGCCCATTTCAGAAGGTTTTTCTGACAAACACAGTCAAGTTCAATGCTCAATAATGACAATCTGGCACTGTGATAACTCGTGTTTCGCCCTGAAGCAGACAACTAGACAAAAGCCGCCTGCCAAGAGGCGGCTGTCTCAACCAAATGCTCAACATGATGCCTCATAGAGATCGGTGAAACTGGACCGACAAGTGGACAAAGTATAACCTCAGTGGTTCCCTGAAAAGGTCCGGAGAGGTAATGTGTGGAATCCACAATCAGGTTGTGAAGTATGGACCACACTCCACAAACAGAGTTTGTGTTTGTGGAGTTCAGGAATAGGTTTAGGTAGACTATGTGGAAAAACAAGCTAAGAGAAATATGCCTAAAGCTGCAAGCCATTAGTTTTATTGTCTGATGCAAATTATTGCACTTTGCAGGTGTTAAAGCATTTAAAGTGGTTCAAAACTACAAGACAAAATAGCAAATCTGAACAACAAAACCTTACTTTGTGACCTTAGCACAAAAGGCAACACAAATACTGCTAAAATACAAAAAGTATGCAAGTGTATTGGAACACAACTTCAAAAGAAAGAAGTAGCAGACACAATTTAGCAACGGGTTCTTTATATTCCTGTTTTACACTGTGAGGACAATATCAATTGTGAAAAGCAAGCATTTTTCTAACTCTCTTCTGTCTCCTCTTTCCATCTTGACCACATCACAACCACGCTCTCAGGGCTTTAACTTCACTATGATGTAAATCAGATCTGGTCATAAAGCACAGTGTCTTTGGATGAAACAAGCCACATCCAAATGAACAAATATAAATTGATATGTAAACTTTTACTATATTGCACATGGAATACACTTACCGGTACATTTTATGAGGTACACCTGTTCAGCTATTTCATAACACAAACTAGTAATAATGAGCCAGTAACATGACAGGAAGTCGGTGCCTTTAGGCATTGAGTGCTGATTGGCTGGAGTTTAACCAGCCATCAGAACTTGGGAATAAAGAGGCAATTTATGTAATTTTGAATGAGACATAGTTGTTGGTTCCTGACAGACTGGCAGAGTAGTACAGAACCTGTTCATCTCTCAGGATGGAGCACAGTCTGAAAAAAAATGAAAATGTCAAGTGAACGGCAGATGTGTCGATGTAAAAGCCTTGTTGGTGTCTGAGGAAAATGGGCAGACTGGTTGGAGATTACAGAAAGGCATAGGAAGAGGATTATATTTATATTTTCAATCCTCACAGCAGAAGACCACAAGTGTCATTGCTGTCAGCTACACACAGGAAACCAAGGCTACAAATCAAACAGGTCGGTCCGATGACTCTCAAATTCAGCAGCATTCAGATGTTAATTCAAAAGTCAAAGTGAGCATCATAAAAGCATGGCTGCATCCTGTCTTGAATCAGTGGCTCTGGCTGTTGGTTGCGTTGTCATGGCGTGGGGGACAATTTCCTGGCAAACCCTGACACCTTTAATGCACTGACTGATATTGTGAAGCTTTTTTTATTCTCACAAATGATAGGAAAGATGTATCAAACCTTTATAACTGTAAAATGTGCAGCCTTTCAACTGACAAGATGTTTTATTTCTGCACCTGACGGTATTAGCCAAGTGATTTATTCCGCATAGCAAGTGTTTTATTGTCTTTACAGACAATAAAATGTCAGCAGACTCAACATATACACTGATCACCTGCTGTTGGACCACAACAGTGTTTTGGTGACCAAAGGCTCATTAACAGATAAGGGTCAAAACAAGCAGTTTGCAGACTAGCTTTGGAAAAACCTATCTTTATTTTCATTCTCAAAAGTTCTCCAGCCCACTGATTACCAAACACTGTCTGACCCACAATACAGTGGCAAAGACTTCTGAACCAAACTAAAAAGCTAGTTAGCAGAAGAAATAATACAAACAGCAACTGCATTGTTTAACCATTTATGACTCAATTTTCACAACATTGGTTCAAGTGGTAAGCCAGAGTCCAACACTTGCTTATTTAGTACCAGTTATTTCAGTCTCCACACGTTTTACTGTGGTGAACTGATTTTATCTTGGCAATAGGGCTTTCTGGGCCAAGAGCAAGATCTTGTCTCAGCAGACACAAAAGGAGGGTTTATTGAAAATTGTAGATCAAACTGTAAAAACCAGGCATAAACCAGAACCAGAAAGAGACATAAAGCTCCTAAGTAAGTCTGCCTAATTGAGGAGAAAACTAATTAGCATTAACATTTCGAAAAAGCAAGTAAGACATTGATAAATGCAAACATTGATGTACCATAACTTTCTTTATGGTTGAACAGAAGATGTAAAAATAGAGGAACAATCAAAAGTCAGAACGTAGCGTCATTTATTACAGCTAGAAATTAGTGATCAGGCCCAAAATCTATGTGTAGCGATGAACCCAGACATGAACATTTAGAGACACATAAAGACAATTACAAAGTCAGCCTTCTATCACCTGAAGAACATTTCTATGATTAAATGACTAATGTTCCTGCAAGATCTAGAGAAACTCATCCATGAGTTTATCTTTAATCCTTAGTCGAATATATCTGATGTATATTTGATGATGATTGTTCTTGGTGATTTTAATGATGGCATTTGACAAAATGTAATGCTTGTTGCTTGTTCAATAGTTTTTTTTTTACTGTATTGTGTTTTATCATGTAAAGCACTTTGAACTGCCTTGTTGCTGAAATAAGCCATACACATGGACTTGAACTGAGTTAACTGACTAAATAGATGCTTTCTAAATACACATATTAGACAAATATAGTGTATGGATGGACTGTGTCCATGAGCCACTAAAGAAATGTAAAATACATTAAAACAAATACATCAAAAGGCATGCTCAAGTGATGTAATGACTTGGCACCAAGCTGCTTCAGGTTCTTAACTTTATTTTTTTTATTAAACCAGTTAAAACTGGCCACAGCAGCAGCCCTTGTTAAGCACTGGAACTGCTTCGGTGGAAAAACACTAACAGAGGAAGGTCACACTGTATGGAAAAACACAAATGTTGCTCAGCGACTCTCAAATCTGTATTTCTTTAAGGTTTTTAACTAAAGAATTAATAGCACAGCTTAAGATTTTTTTCTGTTTAACACACAGAAAACAATGACAGATGGTAGAGATAGTCAAGCTAAATTTGAGATGCCACTGTTGACAGTAATCTTACTATCACACAGTTAAAATAACTGGCAATAAGTCTCTGACATCGCAGAGGAGACATGTTGACCTCCTTCTCAGAACTGCATCACTTTAGCCACATTGGAGGGCTTGTGAGCAAGAGCAGCTTGTTCAATATTATGCCCTAAATCATCACCGAAGGTAGTCAGAAAGCCTTAACCACTATGAACTGTAACTGGTGTACAACAGGACAGTGAAACGTGTGTGATGAAGTGATACAATATAAAGCAAAGACAGCAGCAGCTGCTGCACCGTCCGTGGGTGCAGAGAGAGCAGAGAAAACAGATGATCCACCAGTTTCCATCTAATCTAAGAAACATGATCAGCAGAATCTCCAGCAGATATCATGTTGATGATGCACAAAAACGTTCTTGTATGTAAGGCACTGCATGCATTTTAGACAGCCGGCATGAGGGTCGCAACACACAGCTCAGCCACATAAAGATGAGAATCCCCCAAACACACCTCAGCGTAAGCCCTGTCTCAGTTACCTGCTTTGAAAGCACACACAGCCCATCATCTAGCTAGATTTTGAATGTGACAGATTAAAAAGATCCTCACTTGGGAGGTGTTGGTTGTGTGTTTATTGTAGAAATATGATCTGAAAGAGGCTATTGCTAACAAACAATGACCTAAACTGATGCAACTGAAACCTGCGGCGCTTTAGATTTTTTTCTGTGTTCTTCTGTTACCAACTGTGTGAGTCATTGATGTATTCCTGAGAGTAATTTTGATAGGCCAGTCTCTTCCTGGGAAAGATCACCACTCCTCCGGGATTTTTTCCACTTTTGGGTATAATGACTGTCAGTGTAGTTTGCTGGAGTCTCAGAGCTTATTGCTTAACCTTTTCCGGACCTGTAGATGTCAGTGACTTTGTTTCTTACCCATGGTTTAGGACATGATGCATTTGAGACTGTTTAGCCTACTTCAGGGTATCATCAAACAGTAATCAGGCACTTTTTTGTTTTGGCTATTGGTATTTACTAATGACACTAATATTTTCAAACAGCATTCTAAACTTTCTCACATATTTATAGCAAATGTCAGCTCTAAGCTTCTTTAAGACAGGTTTTAAACAGGCTTTGAGACAGGCTGCATTTATACAACAAAATTTAGAGCTGTGAAATAAAGATAAGAAGTGAAAACAAATATAAGGCCGTTCACATGACGACGGGGGAAATGGCAGCTGTGTGCTGTGAGGTGAGGAATGGCAGGAAGATAATTAGCAGCCTGACCTTAAGCACTTAATCACCCTGAACCTGCAGCCTGCACGCTGTATCTCCGCTCAGCACTGACAGAGAGCGGAGCAAGCCCAGAAAATAACAGCAGCCTCTTTTTTGCGAGCGGCCTCAGCCAAAGCCATCATGCAACGCTTTAACATTTTTTGACCTTTTAGCATTTCCCTCAGGGCTGATTGAAATCAGCCACATGGGGCTGAAAACCTTGGTTGTATTTTTATTGTCCTTAAAAACGAGCACAGCGGCACTGATGTGATATGCAGCATGAATTCTGATAAATTTAATGGACCTGGACTTAAATTACTAGTTTAATTGCAGCACACGCATTAAGTTGTTAAAGCAGAAATGATCCACCTCATCCTGATTCCCCTTTTCTATTTAAGCAAGGGAAGGAAAAAAAAGGTTTGGAGTGGCAGTGATTTTGCGATCTTCTTTAGGAGATTCAAAAGTTAGTTTAAGAATATGATTGAACATTGCAACATTTTTATTTGTGCAGTAGCATATGCCTCCTTCATTCAGTTCCTCTTTAAACTGGATAATCTTTTTCCCGTGGTCACACTCAAAGCTTTACCCCCTCCAAGTCCCTCCTCCCCCCATCCTGCAAGATTAGAGCAGAGACCTCATTGTTTTGGAGCAGTTTGAGTTAATCACTAATTTATGGGCAAAACAACCCAGGGACTGAAACAGGAGTTGGACAAGCTCATTGGGTTTCCAAACCCACAGCTTCCAGCCGTCTCATGCCGAGGGAACATGAGGAAACAATTACAGCAACTCCTAGATATGATTCCCACATGAGATAAAACTAGAATATAACCATACCCGACGGCAGAACTGCCAGGATTAGAAGATCTTTTATCTTCGACTAAGGACTTATCTTGAACACTTGGGTGAGATCACTTGTTTACTGGTGTCAGAACCTCAGCAGGAACGCAGCTCTGAAAACAGGCGGTTAATTACAGAACAGCACTTCTCAGCAGGCGTAAATACTTGTTTACTACACCAATAATACTGATAATAAAAATACTCTCGCCTATATTAATAACGGGGGACTGAGCGCAGAGCATGTACAATGCCTTTCAAACCTATTTCTCTGTTGCTATGACAACTCCTTCTATGCATCCAGTTGGCCCAATAAGCCCAGTAATTAAAACCCATGTAATTAATTGGTCCTGCCTTCATCTGTTTGAAACCAGCCTCTGCGATAGACTTTCTGCCACTTAGCCAGAGTAAACAGCTAAACTGAGCAGCTGCCAATATCCTTCTTTAAAAAATAAGACATGGATACCAAGTGAAAAAGAAATTCTGCTCTTTATTTTATTTAGAGAATTATATTGTTGATACTTTCTGCTCTGTAGCATACACGTGTGTGTTAGTATCATCCCAAGCAAAACAAAGATGCTAACAATGACCTTTTGGATGCAGCTGACAATTAATCTGGAAAGGATTTTAACTCTATTTCTAAATAATTTGAAGTAATTCATTCTAAAAAGATTGAGATATGTTCAGTTAGAAGTCTGAATTTGTTATCTGTACAACCTTGGTTTTATTTTGTGTTTTGAGGTTGAGAAAAACAGGTTGTAATACGAAGAGCTCCACAGCAATTAGAAGGTTTTTTAGCAGGTTTGTGGACTTGATGTTTACAAACTCAACTTCTGTGCATCATCATTCCCAAAGAATCAATTTGTGAGATAACTCAAATGAAACATTAATCGTAAGCTATTATCATAAATTCACTTTCAGGAAAAGTTTAGTCCGATTTGAGACAGAGAGAACAAGTTCAGGGGAAAAAAAGACGTTATGTTCCTCTTTGTACGCTGTATGTCAATAACCAGATTTGTTGCACTGTAACTCTGGCTCATCACAGCAGCAGCTACAGAGACTTGAGTTGGTTTCAACTATTCACCCTGCCAAACTGCGCATCAGATCTGACTGCTAATTATCTGCATTTCCCTCTGCAGGACAAGACACAGATATGTGGACCCCAATATGTGCTCCCCTCACACTAGCCTCTCTATTTATGACCTTCCTTGGTAAACAAACCAAAGCAAAAACACAGACACTCATTCACCCCATTTTCACATGGCTCCCTGTTTCCGTGTCAGTAGCCTCGACACGAACGGTGCTCTCAGAACGGAGTGACCTCAGGGTTCAACACTCAGATATGTGCGCTCGAGGAGGTTCTGGCGAGGACTTCTTTGCGCCAGTGTCATTCCTCATTTGTTTCCGTGCCACTTTGGCCCAGCTTGGGCAAACTTTCCCCTCTCTAAGCCAGCATCGAGCCCAGGCCAGCAGCGTGGGAAAAAAAAAAAAAAAAAAGCACTCGCAGCCCCTGCATTCACACAGAGATACCGGAGAAGAGTGGAACTCTCATTTGCTCTCATCTTCGTAACACTTTCTCGGAAATTGCTCACATGGGGTCTCGCGTAGCCGTGAGAGCTCTAGTGTTCCTTCAATTTATTGATAGCTAAAAGTGGAAATGGCTTTGAAAAGCGCAGCAGTGGCTAGAGGCTGTCCCTTTTTAACTCGCTCCAGCAACGACTCGCTTAATGAAAAAGCGTGGACCACACAGACTGAGCTCCCATCAGGAGCCTATTCCCCACGGCTGTGCTTGAAATGTCAGGCTTGAGCTGGAGGGAGCAGTGCAGAGAACTAAGGATGGGTTGGAGATGAGGAGGAGTGGAGGCCCTGCAGGTAAACAGGATGAGAAATGCATCCTCGGATCCGCCCGAGGCAAACCAGGCCCTTCTGTTACAACAATTAGCAGGCAAGTGCTCCACTGACTCCAAATTAATTTTTAATAACAAAGAGGTATTTTGCCTAAGGAAATGAGAGATGAGTAGATGGAGCATTCAAATTTGCACATAGTTGGATACACACGGTTAAGCAACAACTACATAAGGGAGCCTTAATTAACTACGCAGTCTGTCAAGCCACCAGAGTGGTATTTGAATCAGTTTTAGCTGTTTAAAACCCAGGATGATCATTTCCCGGCCGTTCCTGACTGTCGGGTTAGTCTTGTTGCTCCTGTTATATTCCACATAACAGAAGCTTTTGACGACAAAATAAAATGGTTTTGTGACCTCAGCAAATTCCCATGGCATGGTGCCAGTCAAAGTGAAACTAACAGGATGTCCAGTAATCCAGTGTAAGTGAAAACACCTGCGTGAAGGTGCAGGTGTTGGGTGTAATGGTCTAATTACAGAACCATTAAATCTGTAAAAAAAAAGGATGTGTCTCCTTTAGCTCTAATTCAGTTCTGTTTGTTTTTCAGTGCCAGATGACAGCAAGTTACTTGAAAGAGCAGAAATTGTAAAGAAGTCTTATCTGATTTCATTTCTTTCATTCTAGTCTTACATTTATTTGATTTGTTTATTCTTTTATTAGACTATGTTCAATAACATCAAACCAAGACTTTGCAGTCTCTGCTCTTATTTATCCAAAAGGTGTTTTTTGGGAGTTCAGGTCAGAACAGTCAACTTCTCCCACATCAAATTTGCTCACCCATGTCTTAATGGATCTTGCTTTGTGCATTGGTGTGAAGTCATGCTGAAACAGAAAGCAGTACTGTTCCCATTAAAATATTAAGAATTCTTAATATTATTAATATTTCGTATTGAGTGGCTAACCAATGATCGCCTCTGCACCAATTTTATACGATACAGTGACCTCCTGTCTATTTACAGTCAGTATTTGCAGATTCATCTAATCAGATTTTTCTTTCGAACGTCACTGCAGCGTAGCCACAGATGATCTCTCTATTCATGGATGTTTTTGTATCACATATCTAATATATTTGGGAAAAAATGCAGCTGATTAGCACTACCCTCAAGAGCGGAAGTAAGCAAGATTGTAAATATTAGCTTTTGTGGAAGTGCACTAATGCATATTGAGGTATATTAGATGTGTGAACTATTAAAATAGGCAGTTAGAAGCGTTTTTAGAGGAAATCTCAAGTATTGGCAGATGTTAAATATTTGTGGGCAGATGTGGTACCGAATACTGGGGGTCCGCTGAAAATCGAAATCAACATTGCAATATTTATGTTTGCAATATTGTGCTCACAAAGGACAGCTAGTTGCAATATTTGATAAAGCATATTAAACTTCCAGAGCCATAGATGCCAAAACCAATTTGGGCTGATTTTCACACAGTACCTACACCTGGCTTATTTTTAGTATCTGAGATGTTAGCTTACTGGGATATTTGTGATGAAGGAAAAGAAAGAAAATACTCATCAAATGTAGGTTAATCACAATTAATACCATCATTTCAATATGCAACAAATGTAAAAAAAAATTA
Organism: Xiphophorus hellerii; assembly: GCF_003331165.1. Taxonomy (NCBI): domain Eukaryota; kingdom Metazoa; phylum Chordata; class Actinopteri; order Cyprinodontiformes; family Poeciliidae; genus Xiphophorus; species Xiphophorus hellerii. The sequence continues at coordinate 15,230,056 of NC_045679.1, forward strand.
AACAAAGATTTTCACATATTTGCCCACACAAACCTTTTGTTCTTTTAAGCAAAAGAATCATAATAAAATATTCAAAGATTATTTTCTCTGACAAATCTGGGCCTCTATAGGCTCTTGTTTTCCCCAAAAGTATACAACAAAACACAAAAAAATCTTTTTTATAATATGCTCCTTTGACTTACACTTTTCTTCAAAGAAAAATTTAAATAAAACATTTATCCTCAGTGGTCTCAGTATGTGAATCTACTGTGTGCAGTGGTATAAAGATCATGAGATTTATCGATGCATTTTCAGAAAAAAGGAGTATGTTAGACACTCTGAATGTAATTATTTAGCTGAAGGAAATCGACTCATAAATTCAAGGCCAAAAGACACCCACCCAACCTTTCAACAAAAGCAGAATAATTAGTCAGGATGAAGGTCAAACAACACCGACAAGAAGCACGAAATGTGAGCATCATTAGTGATCCTGTGTGGGCGAGCTGATTAACGCTGTAATTTCAGAGTCCACTTTGACCTGCCTTTTTTGCACGGCAGGAGCACATTGATTACTGACCCAATTAACAGGCATTATTACCGAGAAGCTTGTTAGTTTAATTCAAGAAGATTCACAGCAGCTGGGTCCTCAGCTAACCTATGTGCATCTTTGATAAGAATTTATAAAAGACAAAGTGAAGAACAACATAACTTTCTACTCTTTTACTTAGCTGATTTTGTAATCCGAAATTCTCTAGTGTACGTACTGTCACATAAAATCTCTCCAGCTGTGTAACAGACCAACCTTTCCGGGTGCATGTCTGCAGTGGTGCCACTGGGAGCAATAAGGACGAGGGCGAAACATCAAAGCTTTTGGGTGTGCACGCCAAATGGTGCGATGAGAAGTTCTGCTGTCTCTGGATACAGGCTAGCATGATAGTTCACTGGGCCTGCAAGCAGCCTGGGTTTTCCTGCTAAAAGAAGAAAAAAGTAGGTTTATAACACTTCTATACTATAGTCAACTAACCCGAATGCCCATCATGTTTATCTGTAGTTGGTATTTTAACAGAGCCACCCATAAACAAATAGTACATCATAATAGGTAGTAGGTCAAGGTCAAACAACCTAAAACTTTCAAAGGCACAAAAGATAAAACCAAAAGAGAAAACAGCTTAAAAGACCATTAAGCTAGCAAAGACAGCTAGTAAGATAGTAGTCATTAGCTTTAATGCTTAACAAGCAATAATGGCTATTTATGGATAACAAGGTATAAAACACACTAAAAGAATCATTAAAGCAAATAAAAAAAATGAATCATCGAGATATAATTACATAAATGGAATAATTGGGAGAACACAAATTGGATGTTTTCATTTTTAAAATCAGGATTTATCCTCTTGGGACCATTAAGGCTTAAAAATGATCCACTATCCCAGGCTTTGGCTACTTGGTTTGTTGAAGGGGAACATAAGCAATTGTGACTGTTGTCGAGAGCCGGATCATTGGCTGAACATTATTTGCCCAGTTACGGCACATATCTGATAATAAATTGCAAATCTGTCTAAAAAAGTGTTATTGTTTTCTGGCAACGGAAGACAATGTACATCAATTTATTTCTCTTGGTACTTATTTAAAAAATTAATTTAAAAAGTGATATAATTTGTAATGTAATTAAGCTTAATTAAATATTGTTATATAAATATTTCTCTATTGAATCAAGTTTATATTAATCACAGTTCTGATTCTCTTTTGGGTCCCATGACTCTCATTAAAAACAAAATGAGAGGTTATGACCCATGATAATACATATTATGTACTGGAATCATAATATTTGTAATGTTTACGCAGGTACAAACCATCTTCAAAGCTGCTGAAAGAAACAACCACTTTAAAGAACATCAACTATGAAATTAAAGTTTAGTTGATCTAAAATTATTGCTTCCTTCCAAAAGACAATATTTCTTTATACAGGAAACAGACATAAAACTAAAAAGAATTGAGTTGTGTTTTTCAAATTCAGCTACTCTTGGAATTACAGAGACATAACAGTTAGAAAAGTGGAATCGCTTGGTAATGATTCAATCAGCTCCATCTGCTAAGTTGCTTTGAAGGCTCTTTCCTGTTATCAGTCTTGCTCGTTCAGCTGTAATCATACAGATTATTGCTAACCCTCCTGTAGCCTCAGGCCTGGTCGGGCTACGTGGAAAGAATAACCAGCACGGAGACCTTGTTCCTTGTTGTAAATGTATGACTGTATTGATCAGCAGAGAAAGACGAAAGCATACCTCTCAGAAGCTTGCTGCACTGTTTGATTTAAGCACTGTCAGAGGAAATGAAAGCCTCTGTCTCAACAAGACTTTCCCTCTCCACAGCTGGGTGGTTTCAGTGAAAAAAAAGCCTGTAATTGAGTTAATATTTCAGTAGTAATCATGTGTGACGTTCTCTTTGATTATCTTAAAGAGTCAGCAAAATCTGAATGCCAGCAATGCAAAATATATAACGCCCTCAGGCCACAGTGAAATGCATTAATGCATGCAAATCAGGTATCTGCAAATACAGATGCAAAATGTCACACATCCAGCAGTGTGTGGTATTAAAAGTTAATCCATCCATTGGCTACAAAGGGAAACAACTGTTTCTTTACCACACAGCAGTCCAACAAGGCTAATATCAGCCTGCAGCATTCAGCTGTCAGATTGCCTTTCTTACTCAGTTTCTGTTTTTTTGTTTTTATTCCACCCTGAGGACCCAGAGGGGAACTAAAGTGAGTCAAGCACAGAACAGAACATTCAGTGATGGGCTGCAGAAACATGATTACCTTTGCTTCAAAAAGAAGAAAAGACTGATTTGCTTTTTCCAGGTGCAGTCATCCTCTCACTTTTTCCTCTTTCTTTTTCTGCTCAACATCCATTCATCTGGGACAAACAGACTTCAAACCGCTCTCCTATTAACACACAGGCACCAGGAGAGCTAAAAAGCCTCAGAATGATCAGAACCCATTTAGAAAATAATAGCAATTTCAGAACAATCCCACCATTACCTTACATCTATCATAGGGGAGTCACTGAAAAGACAGCAGGGGAAAACAGAGGAGAGAGAGGACATCTCCAGGGGAATCCCTTCACAAGCAGAAAATGAGACATGCACAAGAATATCCTCCATCACTCCAATCATTTGCAGATGAAAGGAAATACACTAAGGAGGGAGTCAGAACTCAAGATGAGGGCCTGTGGTGACTTACCTGAAAAAGTTCAAATTAAAGCAAGAAAAGATGTCAGAAACAATCGGGAGTGCAGGTAATGATGGTTTCTATTATGCTGTAATTTTCTTTAAAAATTTCAACCTCTCCTACTTACCACATGGAAGAGATGACATCGAAATTACTCCAAATGCCTGCATCTGTCTCAGTAAAACTGTTTCTCACCTATTTATGATGTAAATGTATTGCAGAGGTGGTAGGTAAATATTACTTCCATAACCCTTTAAGATCATAAGGTGCCTCAAAGCAACATAATACACAGTAAAGAACACTATATTTAGTTAAAATGAAATACAATAAATAATAAAGGTAAAATACAACCAAGTTCATTTAAATGACATACAATACAAGCCAAATACTAATCAAATACTAGTCTTCAGCTAAACAGCTTCTTGATTAAGTCCATTCAGCCCACAGAACAAAGAGTTCCACAGCATAGCAGCAAAAGCAGCAAAGACTCTGTCAGCTTTAGTTTTGCAGACATGACAGGTCCTGATCAGGGTCCTGGAGATGACATATTCCCAGACAAGATCAGATCTGGAATGAAGGTGCATAACCAAGCAGAGTCTTAGCTTCTTGAAAGTGTGGGAGACGATGATAATCCAGAACACAAATAAGAATCTCTGACTTGTGTTTGATCAACTGGGGAACGACACCAGTATTTTAATAGTCTAAAAATAATCTTTGTCTTTTTAATTTCTGGCTTTTGTTATACACCATTTAAAAGTAGTAAAGAACTGAATATCACTATATTACAGAGAGAGAAATTATCACTGAACAATCTTGAAAGATAACATAAAAGGAGCAAATGAAGCACAGAGAAAATACGGCCAAGAACAAAACATTGCGAAACTTCATATTTCAGAAAATTCAAATGAGGAGAGCGGCAATGGTGCAGGGGTAAAGCGCACAACCCATGTACAGAGGTCTCTGTTTTCAACGTGGCCGTCGCTGGCTAGAGTCCTGGCCCTTTGACCTTTGCATCCGGTATCGAACAGGATCCAGACCAATCGATCAGTAAAATATCAGCTGCTTTTAAGACAACCTGAAGGCGATAAGTTTCACAAAGGACTCTTATGTGTGCATAAGGCAAACACTGGCTTTCAACCATGCTAGCCAGTGAACAAATTACTTTTGTCCTTGTTTAGCTTAAGAAAATTATTCAACAAACTCTGATTTGATGCATTTGAAAATGTTCTCAAGGAGTGAAACATTAAAGTAGTAGTAGACAGCTGAATATCATCAGCATACCAGTGACACCATAAATTGTTGCATAATCTTTAAGAAGAAAACACCAAGAAAGGAACCCTGTGGAACCCCACAACCAAAGACAACTTAACGTTGAACTTTGCAACAGAAATGCTTTCAAATGATAAATTAAGAAGCAAACCAATATTGAGCAATGATAGATCTATACTAGATATTCCAAGCATTTTAGTGTTTGGGATAAATCCAGTGTCACTAAGACGGTGGGTGGATTTTCCACTACCTCTGCCAACAAATAAAGTATTCCTGGAAAAAATAATTCAACCAGTACATCAGCTTCAAAGAAAAGCAGATTGAAACTTAATGTAATAACTGATACATTTTTATCAGCAGTATCTAAACTTGCATCTACAAGTGTAGTTCAAGTCACATCTCATAAATTAGGTCAAGCAACGCCAAATGTTTCTTCTCTGGTAACCCTAGCGTCTCACGAGTTGAAGTCTTCAAGGATCTTTCTAGAGACAATAACAAAAGCACAAAGTTTAAGCAGAAACAGTGTTTAAATTTTCCCTCTCATAGTCTGTATCCATGCAGCTGATAAGCAGCAGGATGCAGTCCAGGGAGGGCCTGCCAGAGAGATAAAGTCCTTGTGCTTTGTCGTCCATCTAACTGTCCCCCACAGTGTTGTGATAACAATGTTTAGGCAGGCAAAGTTATTTTACAAGCTCTCCTCTCATCTTAGATAGAATGTGGCATCTGCTGCAGGCATTTTGGGCCATTTCTTATGACGAGACAAGAGCCAGAGAGAAGATTTGGGAGGGACCTTTCTGAAGTTTGCCACAGATGAGCAGAAAAACAGCTTTGAAGTGAATACATAAGCATGTGTTCAACAAAATCTCCTCACTTCTGCAGTCATGGAGCTGGCACTATTTATGTCCAGGAAGTGCATTTCATTTCTTAGTATAGCAAAGGCTGTGTGTGCATGATTAACCACACCACCAAACGCTGTGTTAGATCTGAAATGGATTATGCGCTGCTTCACCTGTTTGGCTGTAAAAAGCAACAGGAAAAAAACATCTTTCCAAGCAACAAAAAGAGCCTTAAATTATACAGGCACCAGCATCTGTCTGCCCTTCTGTCAGACTTTTATGACTTTGTGCAGCATCAAAGGTCAGAGTAAAGATAGAAGCCAAATGTATAAAGAGCCTCCCTTTCAGCAAACATGAAATGCACAGATAAAAGAAGGCAGACTCACACACACCTTCCCTGACTTCTTCCATCTTGTCTCCTGTTCTCAGTTCTCAGGATCCTCACTGAATAATTAGAGGACAATGAAAAGGTTTCAGACGAGCATCTTTTTCATTCTATCACATGAGCGCTATGCAAATGTTTTCCCTTCTTTCCACTCAAAAGCCAGAGACGAGGGAAAGGAAAAATGATTTAGGAATAAATAAATGCCTAATAAAGAGAAATTAGAATGGTAAAGTAAGACTGTCTCTCTTTGAATACGGATAATAAAACAGAGAGAGTCCGTCACTACTAAGTCACAGCTTGTGATCAGTTCTAAATGCTTTTGGTAAAGGTAAGTGCAGCAGAAAGCTGTCAGTAATGGGGACCAGACAAAGAGTCTTAAATAAAGGCCGAGTTAGACAGCAGCTGCTGGATTCGTCTCAATACAACCTTCGGCATATGCACAGATCATCCCCAATCCCCTCATACATTTTTAATAGAATCTATTACTTCTGGATTAACTGATAAGAGCTGGCCTGGTTAAATTCTCTAATAGTTTATATAATTGGAATCTGAACGGCACACAAGAGAGACCCAGATTTTTCCCTTGTCCTCTTTATTGAGAAAGCAAAAACAGAACACTTGGGTTGACATGCAGGATAACCAAACAACCTCGGGTCGCTCGGCTCCGCGCTACAAGAATGCTCCGGGCCTGCAGCTCTCAACAATGAGCCTCATTAGCATCAAGATTAGCTCCTGTGGAAGGCATAACAGCATTATAAAGGCTTCTCTTTACATTTTTAATGCAAGAGCAAAATGTATGTCGCTTATCTCTGGGCGATATACTGACAGATGTCCTGAAATTCAATTAGATGTAAATCATGCAGCATTAATGGCTGAGTGACTGCGAGACGGACACATTTACATTACAGACTCTCTCATGCAAAGACGCAGCTGTGATGAAACGAAGCAAATGATTCACCCTTAATCACAGCACAAATACTCTACTGACAACCTTTAATAGGCTCTCAACTATCCAGCTAATGCAAAAACATTCATTTAATGGTGAAAGCAATAATATAACAACAGCAACGCCCCTGCATTATCTCTGCATAACAAGGCAAAGCATGATTAAAACTTTAGAAAACCTGCCAAAAGTATAATATAAACTGTTGTACTTTGGCTTTAAAAGTATAAGGCTGCCCCATTTTCTTAATCTATCATCCTCCTAAATGAATAAATGAATCAGCTTAGCAGGCCTTAATTTACTTTGTGACGTATACTACTAGGCTACTTTAAAATTATTTCTAAATGACTTTGTATGAAATGTGGTGGAAATCGCCAAATTATTATATGTCCTCTGGAGCTGCAGCATTTTTTCCTCAACATATACTAGTATACATTAAAAATGGTTAGATAAATGTAGCTACTTTACAGGAATTTTGATTGTGGTGACTGGTAATTCTGAAAAAACAAAACAAAATGATAAAATGGGATAAAATCATTGAGGCATAATTTATATTCAGAGAGCAATTTCTGTGGTATTGACTTGGTTTTATAAACTGTATCTCAGTGTGAAAGTTTTCTCTAATCAAATCGTCCTACCATCATTACAAAATAAGAAAAGAAAGTTGTCAATATTTGAGCACAAATGAGGTTGAGAACAAGAGAGGCTTTGAATTCAAAGCTGCAAAATTGAGCCTTATCTTGGAGAGCAGCCCTCGGGTGGGGAGTGGAAAGCCTTGGACTGACTTAAATCTGCCCTCACTCATCGCCGGTGCCAAGGTAGAAGAAACACACTGCGTGAGGTAAAGTCTGGCCAATACCAAGGTAGCATTAGAGGGTAAACATGGCCTTATCTTATCCTTAGCCCAATATACACACTAAGACACACCGTTAAAGAGCAAAGAGATATGCAGCCAAACCTTTTGAGAGCCTTGCCTCAAACTGATAGCAGATCTGAATAAATGGACTGGACCACAGGCTGAAAAAAATGATCTACTGCTATCATAAAGAAGAAAAATATTTCAGAGAAGAGCAAAGAAAATCTTTGCTCATGCCCCTAAGTTTTTATACAGTCTTATTTACTAGAGCAACATAAACTGTGCATAGCTGAAGTTAAGGCAAAGTTTTTAGTAAAAAAAAAAAAAAGTACAAATTTGAAAACATTAGTATTCACCCCTTCTGTGAAATTAGATTGTTTTCTTTGCACATCTAGAACGTTTTGCGAATTCTTTTTTGAAAATTAGCTCAAGCTCAGTCAAACTCAGTCAGATTGGATGGAGAGGTTCTGTGGACATTAGTTTTCAAGTCCCGTCACAGATATTTTCATTGGATTTGAGTCTGGTATCTGACTGGGCCACTCCAATTGAATGTGCTTTGATCAAAACGATCACCCTGTGGTCTGGCTGTATGTTTAGGGCATCCATCTTTCTATCAACTAGCCAGATCAGAGCGTCTTCTAGCCAGATCAGAGCGTCTTCTAGCCAGATCAGAGCATCTTCTTCCATATGCTTGTTTCCTATGTGCCAACTGGGCTTTTTATGATTTTCTTTATGTCAAAGTCCAAAAAAGGCATGACAATAAGTTGTCTGGTCAACAGATTTTCCCAAATGAGCTGTGAATGTCTGCAGCGCCTCAAGAGTTACCCAGGCCCTAAGCTTTGCAGATGTGCCATACTCTTTCAGTTTTCAGATGATGGATTGAGCAGTGCTCCATGAGATACTGAAATCTCAGGATATTGTTTTATGAAATAAATCTACTTTATGTCATGAGGTGGTGTGTTGAGGTGGTGAGGCAGACGCAGCGGACCCAGGTATGATGAAAATGTTGATTTTAATTATAAATAAACCCAGCAACAGGTAGTACACACACTGACAACGGATAGACTAGACATTGACGAGGACCCGACGAGGAACAAGGAACACAGGTGGAGTTAAATACATGGGAGGGTAATGACAGAACGAGACACACCTGGGAACAATCAAGGGGAGGACAGGACAACGAAGAGACGCAAGGACACAAAAAACTCTAAATGAACACAGAAAACACAGATCCTGACAGTACCCCCCCTCAAGGGCGGCTACCAGACGCCCACAAAACAAAAACCCAACAAGGGTGGGCGGAGGGGCGCTGGACGGGGGGCCAGAGTCCAGAAAAAACAAAAAACAACCCACCATTGCGGGCGGAAACACAGGGAGGGCCAAGAGTCCAAAAACAACAAAAAACTACCCACAGGGTGGGCGGAGGCAAAGGAGGCGGGAACCACGGAGGTGGTCTGGCGGTCGTCCGCGGCGGCGGGAACCACGGAGGCGGTCCGGCGGCCGTCCGCAGCCCCGGAGGCGGTCCGGCGGCCGTCCGCGGCGCTGGAGGCGGGAACCACGGAGGCGGTCCGGCGGCCGTCCGCGGCGCTGGAGGCGGGAACCACGGAGGCGGTCCGGCGGCCGTCCGCGGCGCTGGAGGCGGGAACCACGGAGGCGGTCCGGCGGCCGTCCGCGGCGCTGGAGGCGGGAACCACGGAGGCGGGAACCACGGAGGCGGTCCGGCGGCCGTCCGCGGCGCTGGAGGCGGGAACCCCGGAGGCGGGAACCACGGAGGCGGTCCGGCGGCCGTCCGCGGCGCTGGAGGCGGGAACCTCGGAGGCGGGACCCCAGGAGGCGGTCCAGCGGCCGTCCGCGGCGCTGGAGGTGGCAATGGGGAGTCCCGGGGGCCGCCCTCAGACGGCGATGACGAGCCCCCCGAGGCAGGGTCTCTGGTGGAGCACAGGGGGTCTCAGTGGGAACGCCAGGAGTCTGAGTCGGAACACTGGGAGTCTTATGAGGAACGCAGGGGGTCTTGGTCGTCGGGGTCTCGGAAGGAACGTAGAGGGTCTCGGGAGTCGGGGTCTCGGAAGGAACGCAGAGGGTCAGGGTCTCAGGAGGAACGCTGGGGGTCTCGGTCTCAGGAGGAACACTGGGGGTCTCGGTCTCAGGAGGAACACTGGGGGTCTCGGTCTCAGGAGGAACGCAGAAGGTCAGGGTCGGAACGCAGGGAGTCTCTGGAGGAACGCAGGGAGTCAGAGTCGGAACGCAGGGAGTCAGAGTCGGAACGCAGGGAGTCAGAGTCGGAACGCAGGGAGTCTCTGGAGGAACGCAGGGAGTCTCTGGAGGAACGCAGGGAGTCTGAGTCGGAACGCAGGGAGTCTCGGAAGGAACGCTGGGGGTCTGGGTCTCGGAAGGAACACTGGGAGTCTCGGAAGGAACACTGGGAGTCTCGGAAGGTGCGCCGGCTGGAACGCCGGCTGATTCGGCCTCGGGTGCGCCGGCTGGAACGCCGGCTGATTCGGCCTCGGGTGCGCCGGCTGGAACGCCGGCTGATTCGGCCTCGGGTGCGCCGGCTGGAGGTGAGCCGGAGCAGAGCCTCGGGGCCGGTTGCGGGGGCGAGCCGGAGCGGAGCCTCGGGGCCGGTTGCGGGGGCGAGCCGGAGCGGAGCCTCGGGGCCGGTTGCGGGGGCGAGCCGCAGCGAAGCCTGGGAAACGGCTGCGGGGGCGAGCCGCAGCGAAGCCTTGGAAACGGCTGCGGGGGCGAGCCGCAGCGAAGCCTTGGAAACGGCTGCGGGGGCGAGCCGCAGCGAAGCCTTGGAAACGGCTGCGGGGGCGAGCCGCAGCGAAGCCTGGGAACCGGCTGCAGGGGCGGGCCGGAGCGGAGCCTGGGAACCGGCAGCGGAGGTGACAGCTCCGGAAGGCGACGAGGGGCCGGGTCCACCGGCGGCTCACGTCGCTGTCTCCGGGCTGACCGTGGAGGTGGCGGCTCCGGAAAGCGACGAGGGGCCGGGTCTGCCGGCGGCTCACGTCGCTGTCTCCGGGCAGACAGCGGAGGTGCTGGCTCCGGAAAGCGACGAGGGGCCGGGTCTGCCGGCGGCTCACGTCGCTGTCTTCGGGCAGACAGCGGAGGTGGCGGCTCCGGAAAGCGACGAGGGGCCGGCTCCACCGGCGGCTCAGGTCGCTGGCTTCCCGGACGGAGGTATCGACGGGGGCCGTATCCGGGGGGTGCCAACACCAGTCTTGTCCCTCGGAAAAGCTCCCGCTGCAGCTCGGCGAGAGCGTCAGCCAGCGCCCTGTCCTCCCTGCCGGATCTCCGCCTCCGCACTCCAGCTGGGTCCATAATAGCAGCCTCACCTTTCGGTCTGGTCGGGTCCTACTGTCATGAGGTGGTGTGTTGAGGTGGTGAGGCAGACGCAGCGGACCCAGGTATGATGAAAATGTTGATTTTAATTATAAATAAACCCAGCAACAGGTAGTACACACACTGACAACGGATAGACTAGACATTGACGAGGACCCGACGAGGAACAAGGAACACAGGTGGAGTTAAATACATGGGAGGGTAATGACAGAACGAGACACACCTGGGAACAATCAAGGGGAGGACAGGACAACGAAGAGACGCAAGGACACAAAAAACTCTAAATGAACACAGAAAACACAGATCCTGACACTTTAAGCTTCTCCATAACTTTCTCTTTGACCTGTCTGCTGTGTTCTACAGTCCTCATGATGCAGTTTGTTCACTAATGTTCTCAAACAAACATCTGAAACCTTCAGAGAACAGCTGTATTTATACCAAGATTAAATTACATCCTCTGTTTACCAATTAGGGGATTTCTTAAGGGCATGTGGCTGCACCAGATTTTATTTAGTAGAAGTTAAGGGGCTGAATAAAGCTGGACAAAAATTTTGAAAACAATGAATTATTTTCCTTTTTCTTTGTATTTTTACAGTACTTTGTCTTGATCTGTCACAAAAAATCCAAATAAAATACAATTAGGTTTGTGGTTGTAAACCAACAAAATGGAACGCTACAAGCGGTGTGGATACTTTTTGGAAGTCATTGGACTTGTTCAAAGCTGTAGCTTTAATGTGGTAGAGAACCTAAAGATAAGCTTTCAAGCGTACAGTAGGCACATCAAGAAGTAAAGTGGCTTTGATCTCCGAACCAAATTACGATGTCGTCATGGCCCTGCTTTTCCTTTCAGAACAAATGATGATGCATCCAGTGCAATTTGGCAGCAGGATAATCATTAATTTAAAGCAATTACAGGGATAGAAGCCTGAAGGCAAAATAATATTAATGACCGTGGATGTTCCGTCCCCTCCCCAGTGAGCAGTGAGACCCAGTCTTTAACCCCTGCACCCGTAAAGCCCCCCGTCTCACAGCCCGTCATCCTGTTATTAAAGAAAGGACCAATTAGACAGATTTCAGAAGATGGCAGGCCGCTGGTAATTACACATGACAACCCCTAGCAGATAAAAAGGTGATTACGAGAAACTGCTCAGCACGCTCAGACTTTGACATTATCCCACAAGATGGAAGCAAATATGTTTCTTCCTCTTATCAGTCATTTTTCACCATTGCAAACTGCTGAGAGTGGCTGCAAGGAGCTACAATGTACACTTAACAGACCCCTGAAAATGAGGTAATAGATGATTGAGCAAAAACATAGAAGACCCTAATCAGCTCACCCATCCCCCCCTGCACTGGCCTGGATGATAATCTTCCAAGAAAAAGGTCACTCTCACAGTGTGCAAGTCCCTCCATTGAGTGATTTGGGATACTTGGTGAAACTTCACAATGAATCAAAGCTTAGCTTCACTCCCGAGGAAGCAAATGAAAGCAGGCAGCCAAATGACAAATCCCCCCTCTTTTTACTTCTTCACAGACTTGGAATTACTGCCTGGGTGTGATGTGGGATCAGAGGAATACCCCTGTGGGGGATACCTGCACACACTGACTGCTGAAATCCACTGAAAATTTAAGAACAAGTTCAAGCTCCAGCAATAAAGAAACATGTTAATGTAAGGATGCTGAATTCTAGATAAAATAAGAGTTGCGTTTGAACAGAGCCGATACAAATGGAACAAAGTACAACATTTTTCATCATGACACTCAGGAAAAAAAAGATGAAGGGGAGATAATAAAACACCAAAATTGCAGGATTTTTCTTCCCTGCCTCTGGTGGTGTGCTCTGACACTCCATCTCTCTGAGTAATAAAGGATCAGGCAAAGGAGGCAGGGCAAAACACACACACACACATACACGCCTACGCACACAGGCTTGAATTTCACACCTGGCCAATAATCTGCAGGAACCTCTGCTGAGGCTAACCTTCAACCCTGGCTGCCACGGGTGCATTGAGGTGCGATGATCCCACCTTGGGCTCGTAGACAATGGAAATGGAAACCCTCTGAGGCAGCCCTGAGTGACTGTTAATATACTTCAAAGCATTGCCACTGAGATGCTGGAAAATAAAACGCCTTTCTGTGCATTTTATTTGCACAGAAAGCTACCAGACAGTGCATAAGAGAATACAATAAAAGGCACAAACCTATTAATGTCATCCAATCTTGTTTGGATTTAAAATCTGCACATTTGGAAGAACTGGGTGCAATAATTCATTTATTAAGTGGAAACAATACATCTAAAATACTTTATAAGGAGAAATTTCAATTTCATTCAGAAAAAGAACTATTATAATACTACAAGATGATTGGGACACTTAATTCTTTTATATCTCATCAGAAAATCCTTACAGCTTTCCTTCTTTTCCCCACCTTTACTGTTATTGTTAGCCTGAAAATAAAAAGAGATGTCTTCTTCTACAACAAATAATCCAAAACTAAAGTAAACGCTCTCACATTGTAAAACAAATATAATCTGATGATGTCTTACAGAGTTTTGCTTTATCATAAGGCTTGTTTATCTTTGGTTCGCCACGGCTGATTGGCTCCCGTCCTCCTCTGAAGACGTTCTTCCTCCGCCTCTGATTTCACGGTGAGCGCTGGAAACCTCGGGAGAAATATCCATTGAAGAAGCCGGCTCCATCAACTGTACTTCCTCGACATGCTCGACGCCCGTGTTACAAATAAAAAATATATATATATTATGAAAAAGATCTCAAGTGTTCGGTTTTTTCTCGAAGCCACTTGTGTATCATTGCAGCGAGGCGGATGGACGGAAAGCTGCGAGCGACTGAGGGAGCGACGTCGGGAATGCGAAGCCGGACCAGTCCTGTGCGCAGCTGGAACCGGCTCCGGGCGAATCAATCAGGACTGCATTTGAATATTCCCACGCCTCGACCAATCGTATGAGAGAGAAGGCGGGGCTTAAGGTGACGTTGAAAAAAAAAAATACTGTCCTCTATTAAAAAATTGAGTTTTTTTTTATTATTATATATTGGCTTTCTCTTGTTATTAATATGCAGAGGTTATTTGAGCTGAACATTTACATACTTCTTAATCAGCTAAAAACTAGGTGAGATGTGCAGGACTAGAAAGCGTGGATCTGGATCTGCATCCATATATTTCACAGTTACAAGTTCTGCCATAAATAATAATAAAAATATACCTCTGTTCATAAAATACATTTAAAAAATGATAAAAATGCTAATAAAACGTCAATAGACGATTCAGTGCTCAGGGTTTTAAGTAATGCATAGGTTTATTGTGCTTTTATAAACCTTTAGCTATTTTTTGTTTATATATTTATGGCTAAATAATCTTTCTCTTAGGGACAAGAAACGTATGAACAATAGCTAAAGTATGCTAAAAAAATTGACAGATGCCAAATAAAAATATATGTCCTCACAAGACAAATCAGTTAGAAGGCTAAACGGCAATGATGCTTCCTAAATTGATCTTAAATAACTGTGCAGAAATTCATCTAAGTTTTTTGTTGTTGTTATTAGATTCTTATTCTAAATGCATGTTCTAACCTCTACTACGGCTCAGGGTTGGTTTTAAGTGTTGGCACTTGATGACTACTATATGTGAACAGTATTGGTTAATTGTTTGTCCTTTCTTTTGATTGTGCATGGACTTAGTGTCCATGCACAATCCTGTGTCTGAATTATAGCTATTCTGAAAAGAAGAGTGGACCACTTATGCCATTTGTTGCTGTCAAATGTATCACAGTCACATAGGGTGGGGGCAGTTTGGATAACTTTTTGCCTTGATAAATTAAACCATCACTTCACAACTGTTATTTTTATTTCCTTAGATTATCAGATTAACAGTTTATTACCATGTCAAAAAACATGGTGATATACATCAAAACACAGAAAAGAGTTTTGAAAACATGGAGCCCAACACCTGGAGGGCACTTATTGGAGTGGGAACAGGTGAGACTGATTAAATGATGAGGAAAAGCTGTAAAGCAGCAAAAACAGAGGAAATTCAGTGGAGAACTGGAAAACATACAAGGGCCAAAAGAGCATCAGATGAAAAACTAAATTGGACATGACTAAACCAAATTAACATGAAAAAATATTAAATGGAGACAAAGGAATTCAGGAACATGAGTTACAGGCAAAAAAAAAAAAAAAAAGTAAAAGTAATACAACGAACTACAGCAACCAGATAAACAAAACAAAACTGCTGGCCTGGAGGTCACATCAGTCAGTTATCTCCCTTTTGCTTTGTGTTGGCTCTGGTCCTTGAGTGGTTACACTCAAAATCAATCCATTTATCAATTTAACAGCCTGATTTATTGTTTCTCTTAAGGACAACAGGACAATAACGCAGTCAAAGATGAATAGCAGACAATGGTTGACTACTCACTAAGCTTAAATCTTGTGAGATTCCCGTAGCATGCTGTAAATGTAATGACACCACAGCATGATATATCTGCATTACAGAGAGGTTATTATACCCATGTCTTAATCTCTGGGTCTCTAAACTCATAAATATAATGGGCTTTTTTATGTGGAGAAATATGTATTAGTGCATAAAACCTATATGAGTGAAATAATGGCTGAGTTCCAGTTACATGCTTTAGCTTCAGGGACCTGATGTCATTTATGGCTGGTACATGCCGACTCAATGTTACGGTCTCCTGTCTTACTGCAATACATGATTAGAATGGAGTCATTATTAATGTCATTAGCAACAACTGAGCCATTATGATAAGTCGAAACATCTTAACTGTTTCCCCATGAGCCAACTGCAGTGCACTCTCCTCTTAATAAAAACAGCACAACATTTCACAGTTAGATGTTTTCAATTATTTTGCTTGAAAGAGAGATTAGTGCACCGGGGACTTGTGCTGATACTCTCATATGTGTTACTTTAGCAGGAGGGGAAAAAGTGTTAAACAGACATTGTAAAAACTTATTATTGTCGCCATCCATCAAAGGAAGTAAGTAAGTTATAATGTGCCAGAAACCTTTCTTAATGTCTCAAACAAATTGTTCTTGATTTTGCAGACTTTTAATTTTGATAGTGCTGAAATAGTTGTATGACACTGTTGGAAATCTTTTTCCAACAAGAAAAAATTAATTTAAACTCTGATATACCTGGTAAATTTATCTTCTGTAACTTTTCAACATTCTTTAACCAGAAAAGTGAACTACACTAGAAAAAAAATGGTTTGTCTTTGCCACAAAGTCTTTTCCTCTGCACTTGGCAGTTTGAAGAATTTCCCCCCCAAAAAACTATGGAACATATAAATGCAACCATACTGGGTACAAATCAAACCCTTCAAAAACACCAGTTTGTTATCTTCAAAGACAAGACGCCTGCACACACTCCAAAGATCTGAGATTTACTGCAGACAGACTCTGACCCGCTGTTGCCGAGGAATACTGAACTGTCTCTTGACAGCTCCCCAAGTGTCATTTTTCAGTATGAATGAGGTCTGCAGATGGCAAATGGGGTTACCATGCCAACTGATGTTCTCACACTGACGTATTGAATGGGGAGGATGAAGACAAGGGATTGCTCTCAAATTAATTATAAGTTGTTAAATTTCAAGTAAGAGGAGTCTACTTTTAGTGTGCTAAAGAAATACTAGGCAATCATAACACTGATGTTTTTCTACTTAAACAGATAATTTATGAAATATATGTAAGTTATCCGATATTTGAGGAATCCCCTACCTGCTAAACAGTCTGGATTAAAGATACATTTCCAAATACACTGGTTAAAATTAGTGACAAACATCTCTATTGTGAGTTGCTAGCTTTTGTTACGGAGGTGTCATCATGCCCTCACATGGTATCAAACTCTCCCTCTTTAGATCTTCTTCATCGGAGCAGAATAAACCTGCAAGTGACATAAATTAAGAGCTCCATCTGCAGCTGACAAGATGAGGCAAATGAACCAATTAAGTTTGGGCAAAATCCCCACTTCCACCTATTGCCAGTGGCAGCCATCATCTCCATCATGATGAAACTGAGGCACTGCAGGGGTTATTAAATACCAGCAGTGGGCCTGAGGGCAGACCTAATAACTCTTTTTAACAAGCCAACAATAGACCTTATTGCTGGAGAATACACACAACTTGAAGCTTATTAATTAAAAGATTTCAATTTAGTGCTTTCTCAAATTCAGATTGCTGATAGGACTGAGAGTTCCTTAAGAAAAAAAAAATTCCTTGATCCAACAAATCTGCAGTAGCTAAAAGATAAAATACACAAAGGTTTTGATGCTGGTATCTGCATTTAAAAGTCTTCTATTTTTGTCAGGATGTGAAAATAATTGCTGTGGTAGTATCCCGCCATCTGCTGGCAAAAAAGGAATGCAATGCTTTATGAAAATTGGTGTAAAATCAAAGGAAGAAAACACAATAAAACACAAAGAAAATATAGAAATGGTACTTCTAATAAAAAGTAGAAAATCAATACTTTAATCAGTCTTTTAGCTGTCCCTACCTCCTCCTGTTGTTTTCCACAAGGCATCAGCTACATCCGGTTGCGTTTCTACGGTAACGGGCCATAGCTTCCTTCCCAGAGGATCATGGGAAACAATTCTAGTTTACGGAGCGGAGGGATTTTCGAAAGATTTCAGCTTTTTCTACGTTATTTCTTGAGATGCCACAGGGACATAGGACGCTCACAAGCCGTTTCATACGGGTTTAGTCGGTGAGTATACCTGCTTTGGTTTAAAGTAATCAGGCTCCAATTTTAATGGCGAATTTACCGCCTCCGCTGACCATCAACACATTTGGCTAGGTAGCTAACATGAACGGTTAAATCTGGTTTGTTCGGCTCTTTGTTTTAACTATCAACGCAAACAATAACTCTTCGACGTACTTAAGTGCAAATTGATTTTATTAATCAATGTTTTATCGGTGTTGGTTTACTCTTTCTCAGTCATTTCTGAAAGAGTGATTAGGAAAGAGAGATGGAGCTGAAGTTGGAGGTTGTTTTGTCATCTAGCATCAAACGGAAGAAACCGTGGCCGCGATTCTGCTGGCTTGGACAGGTGATGCGTGTTTTCTGTTGAGAATAAATACAATATTTTCCAATAAGTTCAAGAGAATTTAGCAGAGAACATGACCTTGTGACTTTGCTCCTTAGGAAAAGGAGTCTGTTTTCCTGTTAGATGACAAACGGATCAGTGAGATCAACATGATGTCTGGTCGTACCAAGAAAAAGATGCCTAAACTACATCCTTTGCTCAGCAGTGTGGTGAAAATGACTTCTTCTCACAATGGTAAGTTTAGTTTGAGCAAGCAAAGAATATATTACTGATATACTGATATATTACTATCCAATATTACTGATTCTAATCATTTGTTTCTGTTATCATTTTATCAGGGATGTGGCTGTGTGGACTTCTGGTGTCAGGAGAATTGTTTTTGTGGAACAGAGATAAAGATTTACTGAAGACTGCAACAGCAGTGCCAGAAGTAGTTCAGATAATCAACTCTGCTCAAGGTTGGTGCTGCATAAGACCCTCATATTTAGGCAGAGAGGTGAAATTAAACCAGAAAAGAGTATTGATGTCTAAAATTAAATTAGTTGTTACTAGAACGTATCATTCTTGTAATAACGACCTACATTATATAGTAAGATATAGGCCTGTCACGATAGCAAATTTTGCTGAGCGATTAATTGTCTCAAAAAATTATTGCGATAAACGATAATATTGTCTGAAGACCTTTTTACACTGATTTAATGGAAATGACGTAATAATGCATGTGATTTCCTGCCAAAGATAGATACACTTTATTTTCAAAAGAATATTTAACACTGGAGCTGATAAACAAAATAAACAAAGCAACCAAAAACAAAATGGATTCTCAGTCTCCATTAACAAAAAATGTACTTGATAAAAACTAAACAACATAAAGCCAAAGTGGAAATAAATACTGCATTCAACCCAAAGAGTGCAGATTATGAAGTCTGTATACTATGTTGCCCTTCAGTAATAATTAGATTTAAATAGAGAAGATGGGCACATCGACTACCTGATGCAATAGTTCACACTACATGATTTTTTGCTCCTATTTTTCCCCTTACAACAATCTTAGACCTTTGGTCTTTCTAAGATTGTGTGGTGTGTTACGGTAGATCCTCCTTGCCGCTCCGATCTAAATCAGGGGTTTTTCCCGACTGGGATCTTAACGCAGCCTCTTGAAAGTGACAGGCAGCCAATCAGAAAGCGAGGATTCTCCTCCGTGTTTTCTGAGGGGAAATTACGTCGGGGAATCCCAAACAGCTGACACGGCGCAACCCGAAGTCCAGCCGCCTTGGAAACAACATTAATGTTTATTCAACATGCAAAGAATATAGAAATGACAAGGGGAGGAGTTGGAGCGAAATTGCTACCGCAGTTGATAAACCCGGTAACTTTTCAGCTGTTCTTCGTTAACGTGAAGTAAATATGTTCTAATGATTTTCATTCAGTCAGGACTTTACGCTGACACTAGCCACATGCATTGCAGGTAGATTGTAGTAAAGCATTGAATTAGTTCACTGGACTTGTAGCCATTATTTTGTGCCCATTGTTGGACACCACACGGCAGGAATGAACCCGATCGAACCGTTATACCTAGGATTTCTGTCGGCTCATGTGTGATCTGTCAGGTTTTGAAAATGGGCCGACAAAAAGGTCGGGAGAGACGATAATGCCGATAATTGAAATGACGTCGATAGTTTTAATTTATCGTACGATTAATCGATTTATCGTTTATCGCGACAGGCCTAGTAAGATACATAGTGCCTGGGGAAATAATTCACACTCCTGGAGCTTTTCCAAATGTTTTCTCTTAATTATTGCAATTTGTTGTACTGGGTCTAATTTGAGGGCATTACAGTTAAGAGGGGAGAATACAAATTAACCATTCCTTTCAGAGTTTTATTTCTAAATCAGTTTCAGAAACATGTAGTGTTTTCCTTCTACTTGTGGAAAAGATCAAGGGGTAAATGCTTTTGCAAGGTCCATCATGTTTTAGGTTGGCATCTCATTTACTTAATTTTACAATATTTTTGAGGCCTCTGTGGATTGTACAAGTGCACTTAATAATTAATTCACGGTGAACTTGTTTTTGTTTTCACAGGAAATTCTCTAAAGTTGTGTCTTCAGGTTTCATGCGATGGGATGAGGGTTCTTCTGGCTGTCATTACTGGGCAGGTGTTCCTGTGGGAGTGCACAGAGGGGAGGGATTTTCCAGGCATGCGAGATGGCGCTGTCAAAGGGCGGTGGGCTCATTTACTGCCGCTTGAAGAAACCATTTTGCCGTCTTCAAATGATAAAGAAGCATCCCAGCACATCATCTTTGTAAAGACAGAGGTCCACACTGAGAATTAAATATATATATCTCTTATTGTGGTTCATGATTCAATTTTGATGCTCCACTCTTATCTTGTATTGCACTTACACTATGTGTGGTTTTCATTTGTTCTAGATTATGGCTGACATTTGCTTATCAGCATTTGTTTTCACCTCTGGAAAGCAGCTTGTTGTCACTATTCTAAAAATTCAGTGGAGCCAAGGTCATATGAGCGTGGGGTGAGTAAACAGTGATATTATTATAGTGGTATGCCAGATTTTCGTTTATGATTTAATGAAAGGAGCACGTTTCTCTTTGCAGTTCTGTTGGTTACAGTGTACAGTGGGCTAGTAAGACATATCCCATGTCTCATCTGTGCCCATCCTGCCAGTCAGTGAAGTCCAGAGGGGCCTTGGTGCCAGCGTTTTCTCCAGATGGACGCCTGTTGGCCATCGTACTGAACCAGAGGAAGCCAAAGGTTGAAACCAGGCCTTTCTAATACATTTCTGACTTAATAGCTCTTATACCAAAATAATAAGAACAACTCCAAAAAATATGTATGTTGTGTTTTTGAATCCAGGACACACAGGTCCTTTTTGTGAGCACACAGAATTTTGTTTCAATCTCAAGTGACCTGGGAGGATGTGGAAGTAAGAAGCTGGACATCCCATCAAAATATGTCAGGTCAGCATGTGGAATTATGTAATAGAATAACTTATGCAAAATTTAACTCTCTGCCATACTATAAACTGTGTTTATTACACCTACACTGTTATTTTTTTAGTTTGTGTCACAAGTTTACAACATGTTTGTGTTTTTCATGAACCTATCAGGTCCTACTGGGTCAGCAGTGTCAGCTGGTCAGCAGAAGGCCTGTTCTTTGCCTGCGTCTTGAAAAGGGGATCCCTCTTGGTGTTGGCTCGCCTTGGCGGGCTTCTCACCCTGACGAGCTCTGGTTGCAATGTGGATTTTGGTCCTGCGCACTTCCTGCCCCTGCATCCGCTGGTCACTTACCGGTAGACTTAACTTTGACGCTATTCAATATTTTGCTTGTTATTAAACAACAAACTAAAATGTATTTATTTGAGCCCAAAGTAATTACTGTACAGTTGTTCAGTCACAGTTAAGACATGCCTACATAAGGCATATCTGAAAAGTGTGATATGCCTTATGTATTTATGGATGTACATATCATTAACTGAGGGGAAAATGAATACATTCATGCAACACATTTCAGATTTTTACTTGTAAAATGAAAAAGAAACATATCTTTAATTTTCCTCTAGTATTTTCTATCTCTTATCAGTTTGATGTAAAGTGAGAATGAATGTGTAAAGTTTATGATGACTGTTTCTTCCTTACAGACCACCGCTGCCTGCAGAGAATAGAGAAGCTTCTCTTTCCAGCTCCACTTTGTCTGTGCGTGACCTCCTGAGGCAGCGGTTTTCTGTCACCTGGCATCCGCGGCTTCCATATCTCATTGTGTCCGATGGCTACATGGCTACAGTTATGAAGGTGCAGGACAAACTTTCGCCTGCCCTGTTCCTGAAGGCACTTCTAAAAGAAACCTATGCAGATCTTGAGAAAACCAGCTGCAAATTAGAAAAATCCCAGGTAGTTATGGGTGAAGATTTCCTACAGCTAAGGTGTCTTTTTTTTAAATACTTGACTTACTTTCATTATTTGTATCTCTGTTTGCAGGTTCATGTGAAGGTTTGGCTAGAGTCTGTGTCTTGGTTTAATTCAGAAAGCAGCCTTGAGGAGGTCAGTGCTGCTGCTACATGTCAGCCCAAAGCGTCAGACTCCACTAATTCAGCGGCAACAGATCCAACCAGGCTGCCGCTTTTCCTTCAGGACCAGCAGACACTGGGTGGCACCAAGGAGCTTCTTGAGAACATGCAGGTATTATGATTTTTTATAGACAACATATGATTTTTGATTCTATGGAAGAAGGTTGATTTTGATATAGTAGATGTTTTAATGATCTGTTTTGTCGTTCTCTAGGATCTCTTTGAAGAAGACTCTGATTTAGAAGGTCTTACTGCTGGTTCTCATGGGCAGGAGGGAGGCCGTTTGGAGTTCGCCTCCATGTTTGACACTCTCCATGCTGTGGACACTCACAGTGAATTTGGAGTTGATTCAAATTACAAGAGACAACCAGCGAAGAAGAATCGTCTTTGCTCTGAGCTGGGGAAGATTCAGAGGAAGCTTCTCACTGCTTGGGCTTTTGCCATGTCAGTAGGAGATTCAGTTGAACACAGAGTTGCTCTTCTGAAGCATACACTTTGCTGCGTGGTTTGGTTTGCCGCTTTGCTCCACTTGGTCCCCCCAAAAGAAAAAAATAGCCCTGTTTTTGGAAGGTTGCTCCACCTCATAAAAGCTCTCCTTTCGTTCCTTTCTTGGGACGGCTCTTCCTCAGGTGGACAGCACTGCTTGGGACTGATGGTGGAGTTCAGTGAACGGATAGTGCGCCTTCTGCTGACCCCTCAGCCCGATGTCCGTCTGACTGGACACTCCCTTGTATCATCTCAAAGTTTGTCCAGAATAATGCAGATCTTACGCCTGATCTCAGATTCTCTTGACCAGACTTATATCTTGGAGCAGAAAACTTTCTGGTCTTCTGAGGAGGAGTTTTTATCTTCTCAGCTGCATCTGAGGTGTTCAGATGTTCACCATGTTCCTCTGCTGCAGAATGTGAATGCAGACCCATCTGCCTTTGAACATCAGGCATTACCAGTTCCTCAGCGGCCTTCAAGCAGGTACCCACAGCTTATGCTGTTGAGTTAGTTTTCAAATACCAGATAAAAGATTATTTGAGTTCATGACTGCCTCAAAAAGTTGACAGTCACTGTCAATGTTTCTGGACAGATTGTTGGGAGTATGGCAGCTTGTGTATGATGTAGCTCAGCGGTATGCAGAGGAGCTGAAGAGGTTTAAAGACTGTGATGGTTTGGAAGAAGAGGAGCAAAAGCTGTCTGTCATCACATCCCAGATCCAGACTGCTCTGCAGGCAACAGGAGAAAATCTGGAAGAGGGTAGATCACTGCTGAGTTACCAAGGTAACTTGCATGGAAGCTTTTGATTGTGTTTATAAGCTTTGCACTTTTAAAAATTTTGCAAATGTTGATATTAATATTTAAATGTACTTATTATTCTTTTAGGTGAGCACCTTTTCCTCTGTGGCTTGTACTCTCAAAGTACCCAGATGTTACGGTTACAGATCTGTCAAGAGGCCAGTAAAGGTAAGGACTATAGCTTCGGTTTTAGGATTAACCATTTATTCTAAAAAGCCATTTTAAGTTTAAATAATTTCATGATTCTTTCTCTTAGGCGGCAACCGTAGTGTCTTCCAGGAGACGCGCCTTTGTCTGGCGCTCCTGTATAGTCTGTTATCTCAGTACCAGCTCAGGGAAGCCCAGGAGTTTGGGGACCACATGGCCCAACTGATTTTGTTAAGAGCTGGAAACCGGACAGACAACTTCACTTGCATTTCAGGTCAGATCTAAATAAAAGTAGCTTCATAGTCTTAGGCCCTGCATACATGCACCCGGGTCTTTTTAAAAATAAAACTCTCCGCCATATCGTTCAAAAAAACAATACAGTAAATCCAGGATAGGTTTCAGAAAAGGTTTCATCCTCACGAAAAGGCACAAATACGTCACTGAATGTTGTTTTAAATATGGCAAATACATAGGATGCAATGTATCACATAGCTAAAACCTATGTC
Organism: Xiphophorus hellerii; assembly: GCF_003331165.1. NCBI lineage: Eukaryota > Metazoa > Chordata > Actinopteri > Cyprinodontiformes > Poeciliidae > Xiphophorus > Xiphophorus hellerii. The sequence goes on from NC_045679.1 coordinate 15,253,983, forward strand.
AGCCAGTCAGATCGCTTCAAAACAACCACCACTTCCTGTTAGGAACTAAACATGGTGCCAGGAGGTTCCTTTGTGTGGACATGTAAGTATACATATAAAGAAGAATATAAAGTTAATAAAAACAAGTCAAGGGCGATTGAGAATCATGTCAAATGTGGCTATGCTGGCGCACTATTTGTTGCAGAATGTGACAAATAGTTACATTCTGCAACAAATATTAGAATGTATGTGTAGGACACTAACTCTCCATGTTCCCATGTACACATGTAAACACAAAGTCTCCACTTTCGTCGGAGTTTTTATAAATAATAGTTTTTAGTGACATTAAACAAAGTTTTCGTGCGCATGGAAGGCTAAAACACAAACATTTGTTTTCCCAGACATCTGGCTGTGTGGACGAGGCCTTAATGTGTAACCTGTCCATATTGTAGACACCATCAAATTAGTTTTTCTAGTTATACTGTGATACTGTGTGAAAGAAGTCTAAGTTAGAGGAAAAGAAACTTTATTTTTCTTTCCTTGGCTTTGTGCGCTGAAACAGATCCTCTCCCTTGCCCCTGGTTGCCGATTGATCTTCCCAGTGATGCCGCCTGTGCAGTAATTCAGGCCCTCGGACGTTTCATGGCCGCTTACTTCACCAACCAGCCGCTCTTCATTCTGCCTGCTCATAATGTGGCTATCCTGCCTCCACTACACCTACCCCTCGGTGTGTTTCTGAAAGTTTAATAGATTCTTTATGAATGTTGCGGCATGGTGATACCTTGATTCTTCTTCAGCCTCGAGTATCGGCCGCTTGGTGTCCCTGTTCCAAGAAGAAGTGGCTAAAGCAGTTCGACAGCAACACCTGTCGGAGGTTTGGACGGTGGACTACGCTCAGGACTTGCTTCTGCTGGGGGGTCTCCTGCCTGAGGCTGTGTGGTTGGCGTCTCATCTGGGCGACTGGAAAACTGCAGTGACTCTAAGCTTGGCATATACCACTTATTGTGCAAAACATTTTGACTTTAATCAGTAAGTTTAAAAGCACCAAATGTGCAAATAAATACGTATGGATGACATTATCATATTTCTGTCAGAAAACATTCAGATTTTGACTTTGTGACAGGATCAGAAGGAGAGATTTTCTCCTGCCAGAAGAGTTACAGCCAGAAAGCATTTTTCAGTCTGAACTGAGGGATCTTCTTGGCAGCAAAACCAATTTACGAGAGTGGACAGATAAAGACGGGAATGACAGCTTTACAGGTTGGAAAAAAACTATTATTAGATAAAAGAGCTCTGTAGGGCTAAATGTTTTTAGTTTACATTGGTATTTTTTCCACATTTTTTAAGATCCGATGGAAGGAGAAGACTGGGAGGTTTTACAGGCTTCTGTGCACGAGATTCTGAAAGCTTCAGCCATGGCAGGAGTGAATGTCATGTCATTTCCTTTGTCGACCTTGCTGGACAAGGTTAAAGACATGTGCTTGTTAATGCCTACATTGGTCCCCTATGAAGTGTACCTACCTTCACCACCTCTGTATTGCCCACAGCCTTCTCCAAACACACAGGTACAGTACTGAAAATGTCTAGTTTTACTTTTAGTTAGTTCACAATGTTCAATATTCAAACTCAAAAATTCATACACTGTGAGCTTTTTTCATGTCACACCCACATGTTTTATCGTATGACAGAGCAATACAAGAAAAAGCACAATTGTGAAGTGAAAGTAAAATGATAAATCTCCTTGGTCTTCTGTTGATCTATCACTTAGTATCCTTAAAATAAGTTCCAGTTAGTGGTTGTAATGGGAGAAATTGTGAAAAAGCTCAAGGAGTTTAGAGGGTCTATACATGTAACAAGGTTAGACATTGGATGTTTTATTTTCAGGACCAAATGTGTGAAACGGGGCCATTTGCTGAACTTGTTTGTCGTCACAAAGTCTCTGGAGTTCTCCAAAGATTACTCTTGCTTCTGAGATCTGCCCATTGTTGCCGTCCTGCTGCACAATGGTACATCAGTTGCCTGCGGCGTGCTAGACACATCCTGCACAAGGTGAGTCTCTAAAAGCTTTGGTTTATTGTTGTGTGGTTAAAAACAGGTGTTAAGTAGTTCTCAGTTTCAGTTTTCCTTTATTTTTTCTTGAGATAAATAAGGAGGTTGATTAGTTGCTTATTCTTCACAATCTTTTAACTTATAAAAAAACCAAAAAAAACCCAAATCCTAAATATTGCCAGAAGCCAATTTTTTATGTTTTTGATATATTAAATTGCTAAAATATCTGGCATTGTCTGCAGATCAAGAAGAAGTATTCCTACCCATCAGCTTCTCAGGAGGAGAAAACTTTTCCTGAGGGACTGATGAAGTTGATTAGCCGTTCTGGATTCTTCAGACGGGACTCTAATAAAGACCTGGACCCTGATACCATCCAAACAATCAGTAATACAGCTACATTGAAGTGAATAGAATCAGAATAGCTTAATATCACCTTAATCATTATTTATTTTCCATAAGTTTGTTTCAGAGAGCTATGCGCTTTATGCTGGATGCTTCATGTCAGGGATCAGCTCTCCCTTCACTGCAGGAAGTATCAGGCTGCCAGACAACGTGACGGAGAGGAAGCGGTATTACAACAATGTCACCTATAGAACATACTTGTTAAATTTGTCCTTACTGCTGATGGAATGTGCACGTTTGTCTTTTAGATCCCAGAGGATTCACCAGGAAATTCAGCCAATGTTACCGCTCTTCACTGGGCTTGTCGTCTTCTGCCTTTCTCTCACTTCCTCAGTGAAGAGGAGGTCCTTCAGGACATAATACTCAGTCTTCTGTCTGAGCTACCTCCTGTCTCCTTGGTAATGTGTTCTAATTCTGTTATACCTTTAAGAGCAAAAAAAGGACTGATTTTGAGTTAGGACATTTGTTATCCTTGGTTCTTCTTGCCTGTAGGTGGCAGACACGCTGGTTCGAGCCTTTCCACAGGAGGAAGAGTCGGTCAGGGTGTCTTTAAGAGAGAAGTATAAGTTACTCCTGCAGAGACTTGGCCAGTGCAACCTTCTCGGTACAAATTCTTCCTTAAAAGGCTGTAGGCAGGTTTTAAATAATGAATATATCTAACTAGCTGTTGCTCTCATACATAAACCTTGTTTATCTGACAAAAGCATTTATTTTGCAATTAAAAGCTGGGAATTTAAAAGCATATTGGAGCAATGTGAAAGGTTGACTATGACTAAATGATGATTGTGTGAAATGGAGCCAAATGATTCCCCTTTTCATGTTTCCTTTTATTTTTCAGGAGAAGGGGGAGAAGACGGGGAAGAGTTGATGATGATTTTTATTCAAGATAGAAAAAGACACAGGAGGAAACATTTGGCGCGATTGCAGAGGCACTTGGCCCCGCCTGTGCTCCATCTGTGGGAGAAAGTAGAGGAACAGGAGGACAGAGGGGGGCGAACTGACACGGCCACATCAGGGCAGCTGTCCTTGGGGACAACTGTGGGCACCAGCACTGTGACCGAGTTTAACCAGCCAGTGTGCAGCGATGCAGACACAGCAGTGAATACATCTGAGAGAATCTCAACTAAACAGCACCGTGCAGCCGTGAGCAGGTAGGAGAAGTGAAGAAGACAGAAACGCTGCCATTATCTATTTTTTGTTGGTTTTCTTATTCTATTTTGACTTCTTAGCAGCAAGAAAGATAGACAGAAGATGACATCTAAGACGGACAGTGTCCTTAAAGAAAACACCAATATAAGTGGAGAGAGAGAAAAGGAGCAGCTTTCTTTGCCAGCAGTCGGCTCCTGGGAGTTTGAGCTGGAAGACGAGGAGTATTTAAATTTCCTGGAGCTTTTCCTTGGCTACGTCCTAGAGAAGGACGCTGCTGGTGGGATGGACTGTGGCGACGAGATCCCTTTGCTGAAAGGTTTCTGCTCTCAACTACGGGAGAAGGAGTTGCATTCTCTAACATTTGATGTAGTCTCAAGTATACATCGTCGTCAAAGAGGCGGGCACCTTCTAGAGAGGAAACACTTGGGGAAGCCCCCATCGGTGTTCAGAGCAGGCTGTTGCTACAAACCTATGAAACAAGACGTGATGCTTGAACCGCAGACTTCTTCCGTTTGGAGTGAAACTCCCGTTTTCAGGAGCAGCCTTTCTGTCGAGCGGAGAACCGAGAAGCAGAAAGGTTTGTTTGGCCACTGGCAACAAAACGTCTCTTCAGCAAGACTAAAGGAAGCCAGTGTTGGCTCTGAAACCAGTTTTGTCCAGAATGCCTTGCTCACTGAAAACCCTTCCCCTGGCTTCTCATCATCTGTTGAAGTTGTGACTGACTTACAGCAGGGCTTGGATCCGGAGTTAGAGGCCCGTTTTCCAGAGCTGGGCAGGTTGCTCGAGTGGATGGTGCGTTGGGCCGATAGAAGGATACTATTGGGGCATCATGGTAACAAGAAGAAAGACATGGCAGATGAACAAAATGATGGAGTTGTGATTCGTGTAAAAACCACAGCACCTGCTATCCTTACCTCTTTAAGTTTGTTGGAGCACAGGTATGCTGCTCAACCCCAAACTGAGTACTACACCTCCCACAGCCAAGTTCCGGAAATGCAATGGGCTTTTCCCCCTGTGCTGCTTTCGGGCGTTGAACGGAAGACGGAGAGAGAGAGCAGCATTGATACTGGTTACCCTGGATCCACCAACACTCCTATCACTGGTCCGGATCATAATCGGCAGCGAGGAGAGGCTACTCCGTGAGTATGACATGTTAGCAAACCAGTTCTGACGTGGCACAGGGCTTTTTAGATGCCAAATATTCAGAATATTGGTTCCTTGATCAAATCTGGTTACAAAATTGGCTATGTGTGTCTTGTGCAGCTGTTTTTTTTAAAAATTCTTATTTATAGATTTAAAACATTTGGGAAATAAAATATATACCAGCATTGTATATGATTTTAATCAGTTTTCATCCTTTTGACTGACAACCTTTTTCCACAGCAAGATTAATCGACTGCATTCCATTTATTTGTATCTGAATCCCAGTTGTGCCGCATTTTGCTTTGTGAAAAAACTGTAAAGAATTATATAATAAAACATTTTTATGGCACAAAAAATTGTCTATGAAAGCCACATTTTGTGGTTTTAACAACTTCACAGAGCAAAGGTTTTTATTGATCCAAAACACAAAAGAACAATAAAATTAAGTACTTACCATTACCTATAATAATATTTATCACTTTTTTACTTTTTTATAAGTATCAACACATAATTTAACAACTAGTACAACTCTTAATAAAAAAATCTATTCTGTTTGTTATTTTGTATTTAGCAAAACAGCACCTTCTAATTTTTGCAAGATTTATTCTCTGTTTTTTTTTCAGCTCTGTCTCAGATGAACAAAAGGAGCTGATGTTTCCGGCTGATGAGGTTCAGCTCAGCTTTGATTCTCGACAGAGAGAGCCACATTCCCCACAGCAGACCTTTGATGACTTGGATGTAACACCTGAAAGAGAAGGTTTGTTAAAACACGAGACAATAATATAGCCGTGTGCTTTTTATTGTCACTGGAAATATTTATTTGAGTGCCTTTAAATTTGCAGACAGAAGCGGAAACAGCAAGAGCGTCGAAGTGTTACTTTCTGATTCCATTCAGGATACCTCTAAAGATGTCTGCTCACCTGAAATGGTGATTATTACTTGTTAATATTGGTCATAATCATTTTTCACTCTGTTCCTACAACAGAGATCATTGTGGTATTTTGTTTCTCTCAGAGTTTAAAGCTTGAAGACCTCGACTACTCAGTGTCTGGTTCATCGTCCCAGTAAGTTTCAAATGCAAATTTACATGGTGCAAAGAAGTCTGGAAAAGGACTGAATTTAACTCAGACATTTTTTAGTATGGGTTAAAAGAAAGAGGAGAAATGGAGCATGATCATTTTTCTATTCCAGGCTCTATTCATTTTCTTTTGGTCTATTATTGTTTAAATATATTCTTCCTTCCTTGCTGATTGATTGTTGATTTGAATTTGTAATGTGGCAAAGTCTTAGCAACTTGCATATTTCATCCTTCTCATGTCATTGTCAAATATTACTTTAGTCTACAAATTAGTTTAAACCCACATCTTCTACAGTGGCAATTGCAGAGGATAATAAAACATAAACTTTGATTATGCTTTTCTAATTTATAGATAAAAGAAGTGGACATAGACATTGCAAACCTGCTGAAACTGAATAATCATTTTTGCTGTCGTGGTATTTTTTCCCCCACAGATATCCTCCTGTTAATTCAGAACCTGCTCCTTCAGCCATCCACCCTAAACCTCCTCCTCCTGCAGAATCTTCTGATTTGGGTGGCGTTCTGCTCCCCAACCCTGCTGCTGATCAGCCACAAATCTCCACAGCTGGGGCGCCCCCTGCTGATTTTACAACGTCTACTCTGCCTTTGATAACTTCCACAATGAGACAGCGTCTGGGTGAAGACTTATTCAGATTAGTTCAGGTAATGAAAGGTTGAACTGAAGGTAAGATGTGGGGCTACATAAATGTAGTAAAATCTCTATACTGAAGACACCTGTTATGTTTTTGCAGCATATCAACTACATGAGTCTGAACGAGGTTTTAGGAGCTACGTTTTCCAGTTTCCAGATGGCCCAGCAGAACTCCTTACAGCTTAATATGAATTTATCTTCTGCTACTAGAATAAACCCTGAGCCAAATGCTTTTCCAGTTCAAACTTCTTCCACCGCTGTGCCACAGACACAGACCTGTGTGCCAAAACCAGAATCTAATGAACCCCAGTTGAATCCGATTGGGTCGTATCATTTTGCAGCCCAGCCTGTCGTGCAAGGAACAGGACTTGGTCTGCATCACATCAACCAAAGCCAACACACCAGAACCAATAGTGTAGGTGTAGCTTTTTAGGTATTCTGGAGATTGTACATTCTGAGTTTTTGTCTCTGATTCTAAGCTGCACTCACACACTCGTTGTTTTGGTTTTCAGGAGATGCAGCCCCTCTCTGTCCAAGCAGAGTCACCACAAACTCAGCAAACGGGGAAGAGGAGACTGATCCCGTCTTCAGACGGTCTCCTGGCCACTACTGAAAGGAGTCACGCTGTTCAACACCAACCGTATGACAGCAGTGTACACACTGACTCTGCTGCACAGATGTCGGGTCTGAAGTTACTTAAGCTTCATCACTTTGCTATGGCAGAATACAGTGCCCGACACTATGCCGCTCAACATGCACAGGCTCCTCACAGGGCAAACCTTAAGTCCAATCAGCCCAAGGCCACACACTATGATCAATCCACTTGGAAAAAGAAAGGTGGAGAGCAAAGAAATGGGTTTTCTGTTCAAACTAAGCATCTCCTATTTAATCCTGCACACGATCCAACTCTGAGGAGCTCTCACTCGCTGATGGGGCCGACAGGACAGTTCTTTGGTCAAGCGTTCCCTCTACATCCTGCTGCTTTTCCGACTCAAAAACCTGCACCAATGCAGGGCCTTCGTCTGTTGCAGTTACGTGATACTCCGCCTAGCAGCTTTAACTTCCCTAAACTGATTACAGCAATACCTGCTGTTATTTCAACTCCAATGACAGAAGTTCCAATAATTAAGCTTTTACACATTGAGTCTGGACCCAAAATGGTGAGCAGTTCTGACGTTCTTCAAGGTTTTAAGCTTGATCAGAACCAAACTTTGTAAACCTAAGTGTTTTATGCATATCTTTCACGACTACAGGTGGCACCCCAGAATATTCCTTCAAAACAAAAGGTTCGTCTTACGATGGAGTTGACTGCTACGAAAAAATTGAGACAGGATCAGCTGCAGATACCAAGACCAGATCACTCTGATGAAGGCATTAGAAATCTAACCAGCACCCCCTGCTTGAGTTCAGCTAAAAGGTAATCAAATATAAGCTTTTATAGCTGTTTGCTTTCTTTTACTCTTTTTGCATTTATACTCTACAGGCAGAAGAGAAGAGAGGAAAAGCGAATGAACATAGAAGTCTCATTCCGTCCAAATGACTCCATCATCCCAACAAAAGAGGTAGAAGGAGTCAACAATAACTTGAGCAGAATTTAGAAATACCTGTGGTAGCTATGCGTACATTATCTTTGTCTCAATATAATTTTAGGCAGCACAAGTCCTTGAAAGTGAAGATGCTACAGTTGCTGAAGAGATCAAACCTGCACAGGATGTGACAGGTGATTACACAACAAAGAACACTTTTCTGCTTAAACCAACACCTTGGTGCCTGTTTCCAGTACCGTTAAACCACCTGTCTGTACATTTGTTCATCCATTTTCCTTTAATCTTGATGTTCTTCCTTCTATCCTGTTAGTCCTCCTTCCATCTATCCATCTGTCTGTCCATCCATCCTTCCAACCAGTCTCTGATTTTTGCATGTTCCACATTTATAACATGACCAATATCTGCCTTAGATTCTTGAGAAATGTTTCTATTTATACTGAAAAAACAGACTAAGAACTCTAGAAATTAAAATTAGGAGCAATATAGATTTTTGACATGAAAAGTGTGTGGGGACTCTACCTCTGTATATTTAGTTAAGAAAAAGAAAAAGATTTAGATTTATACAAACTGAACTTAAATACGCGTGAACCAAATTTTATTGTATCTGTCATCTGAGAATTTTGTTTTCTATTTTAAATCTTATTTATTTTCTGGTCATTTAATCCCAGGCTCCTCAGACCATTTGCTGACCGGTCAGAGATTATTAGACAAAGTTTTCTCCACTTCCGCTGAACTCCATGCCTTTGCTTCTACAAGGAAACGTCCTCCAGAGTGTCATGATGCTTTCACCAACACAGATCCAGGTGATTTTCAGATATAACATGGAAATTTCTTGTACCGTAATCAAGTTCCTGCTGATTCAGAAATACCAAAAGTTAAACTAAGTTAAGTTGGATTTAATATATTCTATATATTACCGGTATATGTAATATTATATATTAATTCAAAATGCTAAATTGTTTAGACTACAATTTATCAATATTACGAATGTAAACTTGTTCTTTCAGCTGCTACTCCCACAGTTGAGAACAAATCTATTTCTGTCCAGACATCTACAATGACTAGCAGCCCAAAAAGTAAGCTAATGTGGGATTATGCACAGCTTTAATGTTTTTTAGTGGATAGAATTAAAAATTCGGCTTACGTGAGTGTTTTTTCAATCTAGTGCAAAGTCCATGCAATTTCCCAGAAGCTCCTGTTCAAGTGGAGAACCAGCAGAAATCAGAGATGTGTCTGGTAAGTGTCCTCTCAAACAATACATATATATTAATCTTTTCTCATTGAATTCTGACAAAAAGCTGTACATTTTACACTTTTTTGTCGTTGTTATTTGTTAGGATCTTGGTGGACGCCAGTTCATAAGTGTCTTGGATCTGGAAGATGTGAGGCAGTCTGAAGATTTGCTGCCATGTCCTGACTCAGAAGCAGCAGATATTTCTTCTTCACCAACTTCTGCTCAGCTCCATGTTCTTGCCACCTCTGTCATCAGCTCAGCTGCTGAAGCTGAGGCACAATTCTCAGTTCCAGTCACAAACAATCTTCAGGAGCCCAGAACTACCGCAGGTTTCTTGCAAATTTTACAGCTGCAACAACACTCATATCCCTGAACATTTTGTCACATAGCAGCTACAAACATCTTTGTAATTTACTGGGATTTTCAGTGATAGAACAACACAAATTAGTGTGTAATTCTGAAGCTATGTGCTTTTCAAAATTCTTTTCAAAAAGAAAAATGTGGTGAGTATTTGTATTTGGCCCCCTGTACTCTAATAGATTTTTTTTTAGCATGAAAAGGACAGCTGGTCACGCTTAATGGGAATATGAATGGAGCTAAACAATACTCCATAGAAAGTACTTTAAGTAAACCTCTTCAAGAGTGCAGAGGTCTTGAGATTGGGCAGAGGTTCACTTTCCAGCCCCACAATTGTCCTAAACATACAGTCAGGGCCACATTTGAAAGGTTTGGATTATAGCCTTTTCATGTGTCCAAATGATCCAAGGTTCAGAGTTAAATCCAATTAAGTCTTATTTGTAATAAGTTTTTTCCTTCTGCTCCACAATTAGAGGCTACTTTGTGTTGTTAATCTATCAGATAAAATGCCAATAAAATACTTTGAAATTGTGGTTGCAAAATCACAGAATCTGCTCAATGGACATGAACACTTTTTGTTTGTCTACCCAATGTGTCTTAAAACTGAGTTTCTTACTGTTTTATCTGGGTTTTTTCTCACAAAAATCTGATACCACAGAAGTCCTTGAGGTGTCTCCTTCATTCAGTTCCTCCCAGCCCGCTAGAGTTGCAGAGAGAATCATCTTACAAGATGATGCGTTGGAGGATTCATCTGCATCTGAAATCTGTCGAGTCATAAAGGCGCAGAGCCTCGTGCCTGACAGAGCTCCTTCAGCGCCTGCCACAGCCTGGTTCTCCTCCCGCCTGTCAGATATGGACTCTCAGTTGGCCGCTTTACAGAACATTGCAGATAATCTTGAGAAGGACTTTTCCAATTCAAGAATGGTACATAAGGATGTTTTGTAGAAGCTGCCTAGAGTTTTCTTAAACATTTATAAATTGTCTTGCATGGGCTGCTTTCGTTTTGTGAGACTGTCCTCTTAATTGTTCTGTTTCTTTTTTTTGTGTGTAGCTGGTAAACACAATTGAAAAGCTCTCCTTAGACAGGGAGTCTGATCCAAAAGCCACCATGGGAGTAAAAAAAAGCGTCAGACTCTCTGTTCCACTCAAAGGTTGGATCAGAATCTTTTTACTTGTAATAGAAGTTACTTCTCCATCTCTTATTCAATTTACATTATTGTGATTTTAAAATAAATTTAGCAAACCTATAAAGCTTTTATTATTATTCCCAACAGCTCCGGATCCAGACTCTTTACGTGCATTGAAGAAATGTGATGAGATCAAAGAACAGGAAGAGGAACTTGTGCTTCATGACGACTCCGGGAATTCTGCAATAAAACCGTCGCGTCACTATTCAACCTCTCCTTTCAGTCAGAGTAGTGGTCCATCCTATCTTCAAGCTCCAGGTTGAAATGCAGCTTATTTAAACAACTTTGTTGTCTTCCCTGATAAACTTGTGTTACTCCATTAGTCTCATCAGACGGATTTGGGGAAAACTGATGGTTGTTTTTAACCGTGATCTGTCAAGATGTCAAGTTGTAGTGTTGGATCTTTTACTAACATCAGACTTTATTGTTTTAATGCAATTATGTGTCATTTCAGGGATCTGTTTAAAAAAAATAACTGTAATTTTTCATCCAAAGGAAAAAAAGAGCACTTCCATGAAACCTACGATATATCTAATGAGTAAGTTTATCTAGACCTGGAGTCTTAAAACGCATAAAATATCCTTTTTTAAAAACTGTGTTTTGTATTTCTCAACATGTAGAGGGGCAGATGGGACTCTGAGTCAGACTGGGTTATCCGACACTATGGAAATCTTAGACGACTTGGTCAAGGAAGGCTACTTATCTCCCTCTGACTGGGATTTGGATCGCTCTCAGACTTCACACCAGAACAGGTACAAATATTTAAATTTTTTGTAATATTTTAAATGGGGATACTCACCCATCTGACAAATAATATGGCGCTCAGGAGGCAAGACCAGAGGGAACATACCTGGACATTAGAGAAAAAGAAGCTTCCTGAGGAGGAGAGGAAGGAGCTGGAAGGAGCCGTCAGGAGGCAGGACCAGCGGGAACATAGCTGGGCATTACAGAAAAGGATGCATCCTGCGGAGGAGAGGAAGGAGCTGGAAGGAGCCGTCAGGAGGCAGGACCAGAGGGAACATAGCTGGGCATTACAGAAAAGGATGCATCCTGCGGAAGAGAGGAAGGAGCTGGAAGGAGCCGTCAGGAGGCAGGACCAGCGGGAACATAGCTGGGCATTAGAGAAAAGTACGCATCCTGAGGAGGAGAGGAAGGAGCTGAGGATTTGGATGAGACGGAAACAAAGGGAAAGATTGACTGCTTATAAAAAGCACAGACAGAGCCTGAGGGACAGGGAGCGTAAACCGTTCTGTGGCTCTTCAGTAGAGGTGGGAGATGTTTTTTTCTGGATGTCATATTCCAGTTTGCTATGAACAATACCTTTGTTTGCAATAACGTCTGCATTACTACTCCCCAACTTTCCATAGCATTTTCCAAACAGAAAAACAGAAAGCATATGGGGTAGCAGAGAGGAAAAAGAAAAGTAGGTACTCCTGTACTTTGAGCCACATGAGAACATGCTTGCCTTTATAAACTGTACTGTCTACTTTCTTATTAGGTTAATGCTTCTTAATCAGTACTTTCGAAGAACAGAAGAGGCCTGCCAGTTGGCCAATGACTTTCTCACTTCTCGTGTTACCGGGCCAAGTTCCTCCCAGACTTGTGAAGGTCCATTTCTCTACAGCCCCTGGTTGAATTCGGATCCACCTCTTGGCCACCCTTTTAGGTATCCTAGGCTAAGAAATAAATCTAGCATCTGAAGTCTTTAAACAGTAATTAAGGTAGATTAATAGCATTCCATCTAAAAACAAAGATCCCAACCTTCCTGGAAGTTAACAAGATTTTGTTAAAAATTAGAAGATTGTCAAGAGAAAGTTTGTTAAACAAAAGTAATGCCATGAAAAGTGATATTTACCTGTTGAGTTCAAAGTTCACCACTCGATAAACAAAATTGATGTAGATTCCACCATGTTGCAGTAGTCTGCTTGCCATTTTCTTTAAGTGATGACTCTGGGGATGTGCCTGAGTAAATCAGCTAATAATTTTCTGCGCAGTTGGGAACAATAAATTGTTTTTATACCATCGAACTTCCAGCCCGAGAAGATCAGTTTTTAGGCACACCAACATTTGAGATAAGAGTATCTTATTTTGTAGACAAGACTGTTATGTAGTCTGGTAATAAGTGTAGTATTTTTTTCTTGCAGGCCTTTCAACGTATCAGCCACTGACAAAAAAAGTCCCACGTCTCAGACAGGAAGTTTCCCTTCTCAGTTACGTTATTCTGCAGAGAGTGAATATTCATATGATCTCCGCAGAAGACTGAGTCTTCGTCGACCAGGTATTGTTATCACCCATTGTAATACGATACATACAGTGCTGTGGTGGGATTTTGTTTCAGGGATGAAGGTGAGAACTAAAGACTCAAAATGTACATGGACCTGAGTGTACTGCTAGCTGTTATAGTGCATTATGGGCTATGTAGTATGATGATATTGCACAGTATAAAACTGAGTGGTGGGCCGTTAATAAAAAAATGTAGTTAATCTGTAGGCTGGTTGGGCTCCACCATCCTTGACATAGTTGCTCTAAGGTGTCACAACATTTTTCATGTTTATTTTTCTTACTTCCATAAAAATGACATATTTATCTTACATTCTCTTGTTTCAGTAATTTTTAATCCAGCGGACCAACTATCTCAGGTAACGAGGGGTGGTATGCTCAGCAACATCAAGAGCCAATCCAAACTCTACGCAGCCAGCCAGAGTCAGGCACAGCAAGTAGGATTACGGAAAAAAACTGAGTTCAACAACAGTTTCTCACGTGGAGCTGCTTTACAAAGAGGGAACCTGAAGGAACACAGACAAGTGAAGGAGCCTGAAGTGAGGAAGCATTCAGAATTTACCAGACCGAAGGCTGTGGAGGATTATACCTCTGTAAAAGTCACATTTTTCTAAAAATAACCTATTTGAATCTTTCCACTGTAGCGAGAAAAACTGAAATATAACTTTGGTTCCTCAATTATGATTATTTTGTGGCTGTTTTTTAGGTGACTGGGATTTTACATGGGGAGGACGGAGCAGTCGCAGATGGCGTTTCAGAGATGGACTGGCTGGATAATCTCTCTGACAGCGCAGGAAGCAGCCTAAGCAGAATAGACTGGACTGCCATTGAAAGGATGGTGGCTGAAGAAGATGGTTAATGTTAAAAATAATAATAATTATTATAAAAAACAACTGTACAGTAAAATAGGTTGTAAGGTACCAGAAGTGCCTAATGGATACATTGTATAAACTGAAATATAAAATGGTAGATTTTTTTCTTAAAAACTTTTTTAGTCTGACATTTGTTCCTATTTATATTTGTAATGTCTTCAGGTGGTATTTTATATTTCTATATTTATAGCCTTGTATTTTATAGCCACCTTGACTGTTTTAAACAGCTTCTTGTATTTTTCACTTTAAACCTGTGATTTAAATAAAGTACTTTAATGATAAGTCCTTTTAACTGAGTCCCATACTTTCATTTTTTTTTTTTATGTATAATTCAGTATTACATCAGTATATTATTACACAAAAATGCAGCATTGGAAAAGATTAATCTAAATTAAAATCCCTTCATTCATTCTGTTCATTTATTTAAATTGGACTTTTAACAACCAAAAACACATCTATTAATAAATTGGCCTTCTAATACTTTAAATGGACCATATTACACCAATCCCTAAATCAGTGCACTTGCACCCTCATTGTCAAAGGATAGTATCTGATATCCTATTGATGGTCTGCAGACTCCTTAATTCTGAAACCAACTGCTTGAAATATTGAGATATCCAGACACTAACGGCTCCAAAAACCAGGTCTGAAAACGTTTATTTCTGTAAACCAAGCGCTGCCTTCGAAATAGAAGTCCTCCAAGACGGCTGTGGCGCTGTTGGAGGACTTCGGCTATGTCGCTCTTGGAGCGATCGTGTGCAATGCGCACACGATCATCGAAGAAGAAGAAGAAAAGCTTCCGTAGGTCAGAGGTAATCAGTCGTGTTTGAAAACATGGATGAAGGTAAACACTTTGCAGGTTTTTACGTCTGTTTTTTCTGTGTTGCATTAATTTAAAGTACTTGAAATATTATTTTTTGTAGCCATGGAGAGGTTCTTGTGTGTTTTTTTCGGGAATTACTTTAACTATAAATGTCGAAGTTTGCTAATTTATTGTTAGCTTAACAATTTAGCTTACATTCTTTTTAGTATTTAAAATATATTTTACACGTAGAAAATTTAACATTGAACATTTTAAGAAAATTTAATATTGAGCATTGTCTCCGAAATGATTTTAAGTGCTATCTGTAATTAGTTATTTAAAACTGACTCGATTGCACATCTGTTTTAAGGCTTTTATATGTTTTTGTACCCGGTACATTAGCAGAAGTGTAAATTGCAGATCTCATGGTCAAACGAATGAGCTGTGTTATTAAGTCTACTCTAAAATACTCTCTTTTGAGCAGAAAAATTACCGAGTGATGGAGACATCGGATCTGTCATGGGATTCTCTGGGTTTGGTATGTGGCAGCTACAAGTGATATGACGGGTTATATTTGATAAACCATAGAGCGTATTGTTTCAGATTTGATTGAATCAATTAAGATTAATTTTTTGTACATTTTTAGGTAAGAAGGCGCGGACATTTGATCTTGAAGCCATTTTTGAGCAAACCCGGAGAACAGCTATTGAGAGGAGTCAGCGTGTCCTGGGTGAGTATTTTGTGACTTGTACTGCTGTTTTACATAATAATAATAATTCCCTCCTTGTTCTGGAGAAGTGTTGAGATTTGTTGTTTATTTGACCCACTATTAGTCACAAAACACTAATAGTGGGTCAAATCACTGATCTATTGTACGTAAAAAGTTGAATGCTTCATTCAGATTTTCCATACAATATGTTGAGTTTTATGTGTAAAATAAATAACTTCAGTGTGTCCTACATACCTTCAGAGGATCAACAGAAAGGGGCTCAGGTAGAAGAGGAAGGGGAAAGCTCCAAGTCAGTTAAACCATCAGTTCCTAGTCAGAGAGACAAAGCTGCAGCTCGGTAAGACAACTTTGCCTTGTTTGAGTGAGTGTTTCTTAAACCTTTCTTAACTAGGCCTGAACGTGTTTTTGCTTTACTTGAGAATCTGTTTTAAAAACATCCCCAGGAACCAGCAAAGCAGCACCAGCAGTAGTGACAGCAGTGACTCAGACTCAGAGCTCGTTGGGCCTCCAGTGCCTCCTCAACATGGAGCACAGGAAGATGAGCTTGTAGGACCACCCCTTCCATCAGGTTATAGGGACAACACAGCAAATAGTGACGATGATGATGACGACGACAGTGAAGCAGACACAAAAGATGAAGACGACGACGATGATGATGTATGTATGAAAGCCATTTTAGTTTTTTGTATTTTGAGTTTACAGTGTGGATCTTCAGATTGTTCCTCTTTGTGAGTAGATGTTGGGAGTGATAACATTGAATGTAATTCTGTTCTGCTGTGTACTTCATACAGTCAAAATTAAAAATTAAATCACTAAACTATAAAATTCATCATTAATGTTGTTATATACATTGCCAACTCTTTTTCAATTATGATATTTCTGTCTGTAATACAGGAGCTTGAAAAGCACTGCAGTATTACAAACACGAACACTAGGTGGCAGCACCACAACATCCAGACTCTGCGTAACGTTGCCTCATGTTGTTTATGGTTATTATATTAGTTTGTTTTAGGAGAATTCAAATGATCCTGTAAAATAGTAACGCATATTATGATTGAATCTTCATTTTATGATGTAGTGATGTAAACAGGACAGAACAAAGCATTTTAGATCCTGAACATAGAGATTAAAAGGAAACTAGACAATAACAAAATAACTTAAGTTTTTATGTTCTATGTTTTTCCGCAGAACCCAGTGAAGAAGATTCCAGACACTCATGAGATCATTCTACAACACGGCACCAAAACAGTAATGATTTTGCCTACAACAGTCAAAATATTATTATTTTATTGACTCTTTAAAGTTTTTAAAAATTGATTTTATTTTTTTTTACTGTTGCTAGAATAATATTAAATGACCAGAAACTTACTGTCAAAGTCTTCATAGATAAATACTTTATTTCAGACTCAAGGTACAACTAAAACCTATTTCTTGTGGTATTGCACTTTCAAAGGAAGATATTTAACTCTGACAGAGGCAGAATTAATGCAGCCAACACTTTCTTTCTGAATAATCAAGTGCTTTCACTGCACTGACCTTCAAGTATTTTATTTGTATTTTTATTGTTATGTTTTTGTTCTTTAAGTCAGTTTAGAAGCAGTCAACCGACGTTACAGTATGACATTGTAGGTTTAAGATTAAGTTTGAATTGACTGCTAATTGTCTCCTCAGGTATCAGCTCTTGGCTTAGACCCCTCTGGAGCCCGCCTGGTGACGGGCGGATATGATTACGATGTTCGTTTCTGGGATTTTGCTGGAATGGACCAGGCTCTGCAAGCTTTCCGAACCCTGCAGCCCTGTGAGTGGTATGTGGAACATCAACACAGTTGCCCAACATGTGTTTAAATTGGTTTCATGCAAACACCAGGCACACGGACTTCATTTAAGTGTGCTTCAGCGCGTACAAACATACACATGAAGGCTTGTTAAGCTTCATCGGGTCTAATGTTTGCTTTGTGGAATCCCCTCTTTTCATCCAAAATGATGCTTTTAGAAGCAGATGGTGAAGTTATGTGTGTGTTTGTGTTTAATCTATGTTCCAGTGTTCCTGGCATTAAAGATTGCATTCTTTTTTTGCTTTTGGGAACCAGTGGACTGAGCTGGACAAGGCTTCCCCTTATTAAGGGAAATTCATGCTTCATTTATTATGATTACAGTGAGATCCAGTAGCCTTTATGGGTCACTGGAAAGTTAAACTTAAGTCAGAAAGCTGTGCAGGTGAAGTGGTGAAGTCCACTCTTTGTTCTTTGTGATATAAAACTGAAACTTGTCAACTTATTTCACTTGACATATTTTTACAGTCTTTGGAGCTTCTTAATTATTGTGCTGTTCATGTAGGATTAAAAATGTTCATTTCATTATTCTGATATCTCTCACTTACTATCATTATTTTAGTTTGTTGTCATGCATCAGATATAGAAACTAGGGGTACCACTGAAACATGGCTGTCTCTGTAGCTTTATGCAACAAACGTTTTTCTCTTTTTTTACTAAAAATATTTTGTGCAGAACCTTTTCTAGTGATTGCACCATAAAAATAAAGCTAAATCATCTAGTTTATGCTCTTCTGTGTGTCAGCCACCAGATCAAGTCCTTGCAGTACAGCATCACAGGTGATGTCCTACTGGTGGTCTCTGGAAATGCACAGGCCAAAGTATTGGACCGTGACGGCTTCAATGTCATGGAGTGTATCAAAGGAGACCAGTACATTGTGGACATGGCCAACACCAAGGTATGCAAAAATAGCTGTCTTATTTGATTTTGCTTCAAAAATGTTTTAAAACTCTCTCAGTGCATGATTTTATTCACTGTTGTGTTGAAGGAACCATTGCATAAAGGTAATTTTTTTTTACCTAAAGTCCGACAACAAGATTAATGTTAGCATCAGGTGATCATGGTTGTTGAAAAGAAGTCAGGGTTTGTCCGAAAGAAATGTTGTTTCCCCAAATCTCAGAGATTCTCGCTCATATCGGAGGAAAACTGCAAACATATAAACAAGAATGTTTTGTATATTTCCCATTAGTGTAGACATTACTACTGATCAAATGAATTCTGTCTTTCAAATGACACCGACCTGTAGGAAGGCTTGGACAGGATGAATAGGATACCTACTTTGACTTTTAGGATGTAGAGATGACATCCAGTATTTATGCTTTCGTAAGAAAATGACAGACTTCCCTAAACATAAACATTTAACATGATATTACGCCTACAATTATCTGACTAAATGTTCTGACTTACAGCTTTAAGTATGACAAAGATGTGTAAAGTTGGAAAAATATGGAATTTAAGTATTTTCCAGATCTGGATGCGCTTAAAATATAAAGATAGAAAGTATGGAATTTAAAAAAGAAAATCAGACTGTATTTATCTATAAAAGATAAAAACACTGTAAATGTTAATGTGGCAATGCATATTTCTTTTTACCTCTGTTGCAACTCAACTCCGTTGAGCAGCTTCTAGTGTTCCGTAGGTAAACCCTACAAAACTATTTAATGGTAGCAGGGCATACCCTCTGTGTTTTGATTACAAGCTAAATGGTCAGAGCCTAATCTTTGAGAAAGAATGACTCCAAATGTTGTTGTCCTTAAACCTGTACCTACAAAGTAGAACCCTAATTAAATGTCTATATTTGGGTCTTAGAGTGGTATTGGTGGTCAGCAACCATGTGTGCTGGCTGTAGCACATTTAGACACGGTTTATAAATGTGCTTGAAGTGAAGGTCCATTGATTACAAAAAGTGGTTTTCAGGATGTCCTTCATTCTTATCCTGCTCTGTCCCATCTGGAGCAGATTGGTTCAGTGCAAATGCATCTTGGCGTGCTAACAGAGTCTCAGTCGATTAGCTGTCTCTCATGTGATTAACTCATTGCCTCCACTCTGCCTAGGTTGACGTGTAATTACTTCCCTTCTGATTCATCCTATCTCTTCTATCTGCTGAGTGGTTTGGGACTCACAAGCTGATGTATGCATGCAGCAGAACAACAGATTTTTTGCTGCTTACATTTGTTTCTACAGATTTTGGAAAAATTATACATATTGTTTGATACATATTGTTTCTTTTAATCCACTGCAAGTTGATTAAAAGAATTACATTTATCATAAAATCACATTTATTTTGTGATTATTGCTTCAAATCACAAAATAAATGTGTAGCTGTAGCTGTCAGGTAGTTATTTCCTCTGTTATTCAACAAAGTTAGAAAAAGTGTTTAATAGTCATGCATAGAGGCCTATACAGAAACGCGTATATGATCTACCATAAGAAATCAAAATGACAAACATGTGCAGGGTAGTATTACAAGGTAATTTTCTTGTCTGTGCTCCGTTCTTGCTGTTCACTGACTTTATCAATCTGATTTATTTTTTTAGTCATTAGCAATTTATCTTCCAAAACTATTGAAGAAGAAGAGGAATGATATTAGTACAGGAAAATTACAACTTGTTCAGTTAGTTATGATGATTTATGTGTTGAATAATTGCTGTATGTAATTTCATCGTCAGAGCAGTAGTTGAGCTTGTTTACTCCAAAGTTGAGTTTATATTACTACTATTTTAACCATTAAATTTAACTGCTAAGCAATTCATAAAATGGTGTTGTTGAGTGTATAACAGTAAGCAGACAGGCCTTCTCCCTGATCCACGCATACCAATGTTGTTTGGTCACATCTTCTGCTGAGGTATGGCTCTGTTTTCTTTTGTGTCCTGTCAAATAGCTGTGTGTCATGTGTGCAGACTCCTTGCTGTCTGACCTGGTGGCTAGAGGTCCCCCTTTGAGCTATTCTTCTTTAAAGATATTTTTTATGAATTCAGTGCCTTTCTCAAATATCCCTACCTTGTTTTTCCATACTTTGTTTCACTATATCCAAAATCTTATTTTTATTTTACTAAAATCTTTCGTGATCACAGAGTAGTGCATAAATATAAAGAGTAATGAAAGAGATATATTTTTGTAAATAATCTGACATGATTTCAGGGTTTTTTTCTCAGTTGCTTTAATTTCAAATAAATTTGAAATTCTCAAAACTACTTGTTCATTTTGTCACTGGTGTGCATCAACAAAGCATTTTCTTATTTCTTTCAACGAGTTGCAAATGTTCTTTTACATCATCCAAGTTATCATGTTCAGTTCTCTGATTTTTTCTACGTTTTCAATTGCTTCTGTCAAGTTGATCAAAATTTATTATATGGGTTGAATTGTCTCAACCTCCACAACATTTAAGCATAATTTCATTGTATAAGTCTTAACACGCAAAATGTTTGAACAGGTTGTCATAATATGTCAGGCATATTTTTATACATTTCCATTAGACTTCTTTCTAAATCTCCTCTGAACTAATAAGTTGCTCCCAGGTGAATCCTAAGTTTCTCCAATGTACATATTGTATTATGTTCCTATTACTACTTTAGTTTTGTTTTTCTTTGCTCTGCTTTCTGCATCACGATGACATGGTCTGTCAACAAATTTCAGTAAAACCCAACTCTACTTTACTTAGAGTTAACCTAACTCTACTAAACTTCTCCACAATGTTATCCCTGATCCATCTGCTGTGTTCCTTGGTCTTCATGATTCTTTTTGTTCTCTGTTGAACCTCTAAAGGCTTTCTCAGAACAGCTGGATTCATACTGAGATTAAGTTACACACAGGTGGACTCTGTCCACTAATTAGATGACTTCTGGAGATGGTTGCCAGGTAAAGATGGTTGAATTCAAATGAAATAAAAGTATAAATTCTTGGTCTTCCATCTCACAATTTGTGTTTTAGTTATATTAAATCCCAAAAGTATTTATTGAGGTTTGTTCTCATAACATGAATAAAAATTGAGAAGTTTACAGGTATGAATCCTTTTTGCAAGGTAATGCAATTCTCCCCAGGACTCCTCCAACTGAGGGGACGGCCAAAGCTTATTATTAAAGGAACTTTGTGTCTAAGATGCAGTGCTGCCTCCTGCCCAGTCTCAAAATTTACTTGCTCATTTGCTAAGCAAGGTCTGTGCTGTTGGAGGCAGAAATTAGTTTAAGAGCTTGTTCAAATTAAGGGTCATTTTCTTAATGGAGATTCCTCTGCAATGCAGACATATGGGAAAGAAAAATAAACGTTCCTTTTTATTTAGGCGTTAATTTTTGCTTGCAGTTTACAACACTCAGAACTGAAAATCCATCGTCACACAGAAATTACAATCAGTGATGAACTGATTGTCTTATCATATAATTGGTTTAGAATTAAACTGCACATTGTATTGGTTGGTCTTGGCAACATTCAGCCTTTTAAATCTCCTTGTTAATTCTGACTGCAACCACTTTGGCTCGACTAAATGTTAAATGGGTTTGAAAACACTTATGTGGCAGCTTCAATTTTTGAACCTACGTGTGCTTAATCTACATTAGACAAGAAAATCCCCATTATCATCCATCTGTGTGCAGCCTGTCAAAGCTGGCTCAGTTTAATAGTTTAATTATCTACTTGTCTTTTTTCCAGGGACACACAGCTATGCTGAACTGTGGCTGCTGGCATCCTAAGATTAAAGAGGAGTTCATGACCTGCTCAAATGATGGGTGAGTTTTAAATGTAGAGTGAGCAAAATGTTTAACACCTTCATTATTATTTTTTGTTTCCATTGCATTCCAATAAAACATAATTGCCTAACTTGCATTAGACCCCACAAATGGTTATTTGGGAGTGAAGCCCAACATCACAAATGTAAAATAGGGATTTGACTAAGTACTACTGGGGCTGTAAATGCAGCCATTTGCTTTGGACAATTGAAATTTATGGTAAAGCTTCTTATTAGATTGAGCTTTTATCAACAAATTCTTCTGTTATGCAACACAAAGTTGGGGAATACAGAAAGACACTTTAGACTTTTCTTTCACTCCTACAAATGTTCATGTACTTTAGGGTGGGATTTGTGTAAAACAAATAAGGAATGTGTGGTTGATGATCTGGGATGCTGTGGTCCTGTTTCTCTTCTTTAGGTGCTGAAATCTGTGTTAGTGTGGCGTTATGAACTCTTTTGAATTCCTGTAGATTTACAAATAGAAATCTGAAAAACTTGATTTTTCTCAAGGATGACGATCTAAAACATACAGTCAAGTAAACACAAGAATGCTTCACCAGATACAGGAAATATTTGTTAAATTTCTTGTTGTTTTTACTGTCTCTGCACTTAATTTTAGTTTAAAAAGTTGTTAGGTTTGCTGAAGAGAAGAAGGTATTGATCTCACTGGGAAATTTCACATTCAAACAGCAGAAAACTGTAGAATATGGTACAAAATAAAGTACATGAACATTTGTAGGAGTGAAAGAAAAGTCTAAAGTGTCTTTCTGTATTCTCCAACTTTGTGTTGCATAACAGAAGAATAAGTGGTGTTCAAAAGGGCTTTGAGCAAAGCATTGAATACAAGAGTGCTACTAATTGGCTCCATCATTTTAAAACAACAAAACCAGTTATTTCTAAGATTTTTTTGAGTCATTTTTTTGCCATTTTCTAAATTCTTCCATGAAGTTATGCTGATATATGAACTCATTCTACAGCTAGCAGTGCCAAAAAATATGGCTATCACTTTATATTAGACTAATAGGTTTGGAGCATCTCGGGTGTGCAGTAATATTTGAGCATCAACATGTGCAAGAGAAACGGCAACACGATGAGAGCAAGTGAGTGTGACAGGCAGCAGTGCAGAAACAGGAGGTTATCATCGTTAAGTGGAAACGAGGGCCCAGCTCTGCGGTGTTTACCAGTGTAACTGCTCTCCCAGATGTGGCTGTTGGTTTATTTAGCTCTTATTGAGTCTCTGGAAATCCTCTGCTGGCACGTTAGCGCTGGGTGTTGCCCCTGGCCTACTCGCAGGAGATCAGCAGTGAGGAGCGCACAGGGAGCCATTCATAGACAGAGAGCAGCTGCATGTGTGAACGGTTCACTGCAGCGGAACAGGACAGCAGCGCAGGCTGAGCGTATCAATGGGAAGAGTGGAAGGGACTGCACGGTGTCTGGTGTGGGGTGTTCATTCCTTTACCTCTAATAATTTATTATTGCATTATCCATTTCATGATTTACTATGTTGCACTGCATAGGTGAACCTGGATGATAAAACGTTGGAGTTTCTTTTTTACTATTGGTTTGTTGTTTGCTAGAACTCTAGTATTAAAAATGTTTTTTATTACCATTTTTCAGATACATTCAAAAGCTTTAGGCAGTTTATAAGAAGCATAAAATATGTTTTGTTTGCACCTTAATTGCAAATTCCCAAATATTTCTATTTACATTAATAATTACATGTTTTATCTTTACTTTAGCATCAGAAAATATTCATGGGCATTTTTCTCCCAAACTTGCTAAGCGTACCAGAAAATAAAGTCCAGAACCTGACTTGAACAAAAGTGACAAATCAGCTGGGGTTAAAGTGGTTCCAGAAAGGTCAATTAATGGCCAGACCATCCGACTAAATGGAAGCAGGCCCCGGCTACTGCTTAAGCCGTCCATGTAATGGAGCATGGATGTCAACGATCGTCTTTGCACCAGTAAACAAAGCACTTTATTTTTCAGACTCAGAACTGCTTACTTTTTATAAGCACTCAGTTGAGAAAATGTTGTGAGGTTGACACAATATGCGAAACTATAAAATATTAGAAAAACAATATCAAATTGCAAAGAGAATCTGATCTCTGCATCTAGAAAACTCGATCAGCTCTTGCTCTATGGTTCCCATTCAAAACATTTTCACAGACGAACATTGGAGATGTTGAGGAGAATGAGCGTATCATTTGGTCTGGACTTTTTCCTAAGTTGCTGCCCACACTTGTAAAATTTCTGACTAAAGATATGTTCACACAGCTGGAGGAAGGGGGTGTAGGGAATCGTATTCCTTGAGCATCCGGAGGGCGGTTCATGCATAATTCTGAATTTCAGTCAGAGATTACCTTTATTTATTTATTTATTTTTTTTACAACATACTGAAAAAAAGTTATGGATTGTTCATTTGTAGAGTTTTAATTATAAATATATATTTCAGCTGATTCAGAAGACTGAGCAAGAGGAACTTTACAGCTGAAAATAATATAAATTGAAAACCTTATTGTCCAGATAAAGTCATGCAGGATTTATTTTTGCATTAGAGTATTTCTACTGTTTTTCCTTAAAAATGACCTGCATTTTTATTATATTGTCCCTCTGGTAGCCTAGATAGAAAGAAAAGAAGGAAGAAAACAGGCTTTATTAATCCCTTAATAAAGTCATTCTAACCCTCTTAACTCAAACCATGGACCGCCCCCTACAGTATATACTGTATATTTGAAGTCAACCATGCCTAATTAATTAACTCATTGACATCATGAGGGTTGTGACACTTGTCAACATTAGAAACTGGTAGATATATTTATGTCCTAAAGGGAGCATAAAAGGGCCTTCAATCATTCAAGACATATGTCCTGACAACAGGGCTGCGGATTACTGGCCTTGATGGATGAAGTGATAAACTCTTCAAGTCGTGACACTCGTCATCTTATTTGTTTTCTTTCAACTCATCCTTATTCACATAACCCCTAACACTCAGAATGTCACCAAATTGTAAAAGCGAATGAAATTCTGAACTTTTCACTCAATGCTTCATGCTTTACCGTCTGTACTATATGAAAAGATCTAAAATACTCATAACTTTAAAATAAACCTCTTTTAAAGGTTTATTAAAAAAAGCCTCAAGCACAAAGCCTACCTGTTAACTGATGACAATCTAAACCGCTACAATGTTGTCATTATGGTCTGGAAGCAACACAGTGAAGCCTTGGGGTCTGTCATCCTTTCAGTCTGACATGTTGGACTGTCAGACTGAAAGGATTTCAGATTTTGCCCCCCATGAGATATGATGTGCTCTATCCATTCAGTTTGTAAACACTAATGATAAGCCGCCGGGTCTCTAGCCTGTTGTTGGGTTTGTCTCACCATAAAACTAACACCTATGCTGCCTATTTAGGAGGACTCTGCAATGATAATTTGAATCGGTAATAATGTACGATCCGCAGACCTCCCTGCTTCCTAATTGAAAGAACCCCTGTCGTTGGACAGAATCTCATTCACAAGCTCTACATCCAAGCTTCTTAAATTATGCCCTTAATGGAGGAAGTGGATAAGAGGAAAGCAGCGATAATGCAGCAGCAGGGAGGCTGGGATTGTTCTTCCAAAACCATGGGTTGAATAGGGACGTCTGTACAGCTGGAAAAGTATTTCTTCTCACAGTGGTGTGAACATGTCGACGTTCCAGATTTGAAAGTGTTTAATGGCACAATGTTTTCCAGCAAATTCACGGTTTATCCAAGGGAGGCTATTATGTGCTGACCCAGATCTAACCATCTATTTGCTGAAAGACTGAAGAACTTTGTCAAAAACACTTTTCCTTATTAAAAAGTGTCTGGAACACATGGCGTGTCTTGTAAAAGGGCAGGACTAAACCAAATGCAACTACAAAATATTTAACTAACTTGGGTTTGAGATGATTTCTGTTCAAATAAAAATCCCAAGTATTTATTACTTAATAAGAAATTAAAATTAAATTAAGAAATAAAAAATTAACAAGTATTTATAAGCATTTAATACTTGCCAAAGGGTATGTTCCACCCTAAATAGATCTTATGTTTTTACAGACACACATGGAGGAATTTTACAGAGAACATTTGTTTTGATGAATGCTGCTTTATAGATCCCAGGAGCATTGTAGGAATTGTTTTTTGATTTCTTCTTTTGCGACTGAATTTTCAGCCAGTTGAACTGAGAATAGGATGAATGGCGACTTTCTAATTGGGCCCACATGTTTTTTTTCCCCCCCTTTGTGTCATGAGGCACACTTGAGTACGGGTACACACAAAAACACACAAATTGAGGGAAGTTTGCAGGATGTTTGAATGCCAGGGATTCCCTCTGTGTTGGCCCTCTGCCAAGGCTGCAGCTGGACCTGGATTAGTTGCCACAAACCACAGAGCCCAGGGTGGTGGTTTTCGTCTAAGAGATTTACAAGTACATTCTTTTAAAAATGTTTTTTTGTGCCATATTAAGAAACTTGGCCAGCTTAATGTTTACTTTAGATTTTTAGATTTTTTGCGGAGTGAATTAGGTGATGAACGCTGAATGTGTGTACATGTCGAGGCGATTCACCTCATTGGACACTTTGGGTTCATCCACAGTCCAGTTCATACCCAAATGTTCCTTCCTTGCAGTGCAAGCGTTCCATAGCCTGCGCAAGAATGCACATACTAAATGAATGCATTTGTCCGTTTTTGTCCATTCTGCAGCCATGACTGAATATTTGACTGGCAGTAACTTTTGTCTTTTTTATGTGCGAGCTATGAATACAATATTTGTTTCTTTTTCTTGTTCCTCTGAAAGGATCTAATGGCACAGTGGCTTGATTAAATCTCAGTGATGTTGTGACTCAATCTCATAGAAAGTAGGGCAGATATTCAGCTGCTTAAAACCAGGCAGTGTTGTTAAATTAGAGGAACTTGCTCCTTGCTGTTCCCACGGTCCATTTGCGCTTCGTCCACATTGTTTAGCTTCTTTGCTTGAGTGGAACTCTGTGTATCCCTCCTCCTAAACCTCTTTGTAATTTCCCAACTTTATCATCTTCAGCTGTGAAGGAGCATGGAGCATCGTCCCTTCTTAATCCTCCTTTCTCATAACAGAGTCCCAGTTAATCAGTCAACCAGCTATCACTGGAATTCTACCAATAAGACACCCTCATATAAGATGTGTGCCTCGCTTTTCCTTATCTCATCATCTGTGAAAGAAATCCCAGCAACCATCACCCCTGTGGTGTCTGTAACCTGATGGACAGATAAAACCTGGGGCCAAGGAGAGCCGTCTCTCCTCAGTCGATGTGTAAATGAAGGTGTTGCCTCGTAAAGTGTGCATGCATGACTGGGGTTGTATGGGTTTCATTCTGTTACATTCACCCCTTAGTCTGGGGAGTGTTTGTAGAGAAAAATGGGGCGGCTGATTGAAGCGAAAACACAAGCTGGAGAATGGAAGCAGCAAAATTATAATAAAAAAAACATACTACTATAGAGTAAAACCGTAATTTAATTTTTAGACTTCACATGGTAACACTGTTGCGGTGGTATTAGAGGTGATTAGTTTAAAGTTAAAGCAAGGGTTTATAATAAACTGAAAAGTGCATGAATGATCAGCACTTATTTATATACACATATTAAATTATATATATATAAAAATCTTTTTCATCTTAACAGAATACTGTGATCGTTTAACCATGTGGAATCTTACAATGGCCTGTGCATACTTTGACACAAACCATCTTCAATTTTTGAAATGGCATCCAACTTCTCCAACTTTTGTTGCAAGTTACAAGTTTGTTACAAGTTAATTTTGTAACTAATTCAACCAGAAAGACATTTAAATGAACCATTTCGCCAAGCCACACATCAGAGCCAACACTTTCCATTTCCTTTTCCTCACTAAGCCTCTTATTGGTGACAGGTGAGGGTGTCCAGTCTTCCTCCAGTGGAAAAGCGCCATTAAGATAAATAGCATTCCAGGTTCTGTGTGCGGTTCTAAAGGTTATATTGGCGTTATTGGCCTGACAGGCCTGCGATCTTCACTAAACAAAACAGAGATGTGTGTGTGTGCAGCAAGTGAACTTATTTGTCACCCACTCCATGGCTATAACTTTAATTTTCCAACACACCCACCTGTATACAGGCTCTTTTTAAAGTGTCCAGGTTATACTAAGAAAGTAATTGCATCACAATAATTTTCAGCAGATTATTTTTAATTTAAAGCACTGGATTATAACAGATTATAACAGTTTTAGTCATCAAAATGAGTTATATTTTTTAACTCTTGGCAGTTTTCAAACCATATGTCTTCAGCTGGCAGTTGTATCGAGTTGTTAGACTTAACTAAACACACTTGAGTGTATGTGTGTGTCTTTGTGGCCTGTCATGGAGGAATCCTTGCCTGGCTTTTCGTAGCTGCTATGGGTGTGTGTTTATACTCCGCTGCTGATCCCATGACCCAGAGGGGGTAAGATGTTCACTAAGGTGAGCAGCGGGTCGCAGACACATTTAGATATACTCCGGCCTGCTGTGAGAGTTTACGTGGTGGCATGAGAGGTTGAGTAAACATGTATGTGTTGTACACGTGTTTTACTCTAAAAATGCAAAGGGTTACATTTCTATAAATTTCCAGACTCCCTCTTATAAGCAGCTAATGTCTTGCACACTTATTGAGATTGCCTAACTTGAATTACAGGTTCTGTTGTCTTTCCTATTTTGAAGAATGAGTAATGGAACTCCTGTGTCATGCCATATTCATTCTAGTCCCTTTTGTTTGTTGTGAGATTATGCAACTACAAAAGCAAAGATAATTATTTGTAAGGCTTTCACAAGCTTTTACCAAATAATTTTGTGCTGACATGTGCTGTCACAAAATAGCTGTTTAGATTTATGCTTAGATTGGGTTGTAAACATGATGTGAAGGTGAAATGTTCTCCTTTGAGACAATGTGTCCTAAAGTTGTGGAACAACTTCATTTAATCTTTTGCTCTAAAATAATGTATTCTTGACCACAAAATGAGTATTTAGATTGTAGTTTTCTAGTGTTGCGTAAATGCCAAACATGTACACTATACTGTTGTCTGTTCAAAGTTTTTAACCATAATTAATTTGGAAAAGTTAGTATGTACATACAGTACAGACCAAAAGTTTGGACACAACTGTGTGTCCAAACTTTTGGTCTGTACTGTATATATATATTAGAATCAAATCACATATTTGTGCAATAATAAAAAGTTTTCATTTTATTCCCCTTCTCAAATGGCTCATCTTGCTCATTTTAGCAAGATGAGCCATTATAAATCAACCAAAATCCTGATGTGTCATCAATGAACAAATATGTTTTAAAGTATAACATTTATCTCCTGTTCTCAGCACTGTGCGCACTTGGGACGTGAACTCAGAGAAGAAGCACAAGTCGGTGTTCAAACCTCGCTCCCAGCAGGGGAAGAAGGTCGTCCCCACCTGTTGCACCTACAGCCGCGACGGGAAGCTCGTCGCAGCAGGTTGCCAAGACGGCACCATCCAGATCTGGGACAGAAATATGAGTGTGAGTGTTAAAGCACATTCCAGCTGAGACAACGTGTCGTAGATTGCAGGAGTGAGTTAGTGGCTTCAGTATAGCTGTGGATACAGAGTCTTGAAACTCAGGGTCATCCAGTCACAGGCCAAAGAGACCACAGGTTAACCAAACACTAGCTATAAATAATTTGGAATAGATAGCTTTAACACTACAACTGCCAAGGACTGGATGTAACTCTGGTAAGTTGAACTCTTGACTCATTTACCGCATGACTTCACCTAAAATGACTGTCCTTAGCATTATATTGTGGGATAACTGTAAGATGAAATATCAGGAAGAAATACTTTATACCGACAACCATCAACAGAAGTCATTTTGACCCAGTAAACATAAAAAGCTGTCCAGACAGCTGCCAAGTGATCGTTTAAGCACTACTATTGAAACCTGGTTGTAGTGCATACAACTAACAGGGACCAAATTAACAACAAACATCTTTAATATGTTGGTTTAAATCAAGTCAGTGATTTAAACAAATAAAACAAAATAACATTGGAAATATGAGAGAGAAATATTCTAGTGGAACTGTCATCAGAACAGGACTGCTTGCAGTATTAGATTTTGCAAATGGTTCCAAAAGCTTCTCCTTACTTCTTATCGTCTAAGAGAATTTCTTTTTCTCAGGCTCAGTCCTACATAAAACAGTCCCAGAATGCAATAGACAAATAGCTAAGTGAAGAGTTTGGAGTAAAATGTCCATTTTAACCCAGACTCTTTCTTTTCATTTACTTGTATGTTTTATTCTAAAAAATAACAAGGAGCGTTGCTTTTCCCTACTCTGTCAATGGTGATTTTGGGTAACTGCTAAGTCAAATGAAAACTGACACAGAAGATTAAGCTATGACATCATTATCAGCGCTCTGATAAAATATTTTATGAATGTTGTAAATTTGTATTTTTGCATAACACTCTAAATTATGGGAGCAAAAGTAGATATTTTAAAGTTAAATTATTTTCCTAGACGTCCCCATTCAAACTGATAAACTTCCATCTGGTTAGAATTTATAAAACACTGGGTTTTTTACTTACTGAAGGCCTTGTTCAAAACAAATTTCAAATCTGATCCTATGATGGTAATGGCAGAAACATTCAGGGAAATGAGTTACAGTTCATCCTTTGAGGTAAAATCAACAACCTTTTTATGTAACCCAGCTATTTAATGGCATTTTTCAACAACCTTTTTATGTAACCCAACTATTTAATGGCATTTTTTTTTCTTTGACCAGGTTTATGCACTTACTAGGAGCCCAGTGCGGCCACACTAATGGTATGACTCAAAATAGCCTGAGTTGCATAAAAGCTGGTGGGTGGCCTGATTACAATTTCCCACCAGCACATTTTCCACAATTAGTTAATTAGACAATTATCTGATCAAAGGCTGCGTTACATTCTTAAAGATTCACATTGTCTACGTAGGAGTTGATTTTGGCTTGTAGGAAGCTTTGCGCTCATTTGTTTGGCTGTTTTTCCTTCAGCTGTTACGGAGCTGCACTGTGGATGAAAATGAACTGGAGAATGCAGCATCTCCATTTTTCATAAAGATGGCTGTTCCATATTAGACTGTGGTTAGTGTTTGGGCAACCAAGGAATACTTTAAGCTGCTGTTTCTTCTTGGTCTGAGAGTTTTTGCTTTATTTTTTTTTATCATTAAATTTAACTTCATCAAACAAAGAAAACGGCAGACTCCCTTGAACAGATTATTAAGTTGATATGTGTATAATGCCTGTAAATGATTAATGTTTTAGGTTCAGTTTAGGACTATGTTAATTTTTAGCAGAAAAAATACATTGAAGAAGCTATTTTATATAAAGATAAGATCAGTAGGCACATGACAAACTAAGTATAGTGGCAGTAAAATTATCAGATGACATTAGACTAGTCACTGGAAAATAATGTGTTTTTTTTGGCTTGTTTCTGCTTCTTTTTCTGTTTTCGCATTTGTCGAACCTCATACAGTATGTGAACAAAGCTGAAAGCTTCTGTTATATCCTGCGAGGATTGAGACAGTAACAATCAAGCTGTGGTTAGTGAGTTGGAACAGCTTGATTGGAAAGAAGGGCTTATCCAGATTAAGTCAAATGGGAAGTAGGCTACATGATAATTGCTCCAACAGCCAACTTCATAATCAAAAGACACACAGAGCGTAGCTTCATGTTTTTCTTTCTTTTTGTGTGCTTCCCAGTGTTATAAAGACTCCCACCTTTTCCCCAGCCACCCATCATCCCACCTCTGTGCTGCAGAAAGCAGCATGCCTCAAGTGATTGGGTTAAAGCTCTCAGAATTTATTACCCCTCCTTCTCCAGGCTAAATATTTACCCTGTGTCCCGTAGCAGCTTACAATAGTCGTGTCTCTCTCCTGACCACTGGAGCCTGCCCCGTTTGAATGGCTCAAGAATTTTGCATGTTACCCTCTGCCCTAATCAGCAACCTGTGCTGCTGACTCAAATTCAGCTGAAACCCTAAAAAGGAGTTGACCTTCCATTGCTTTATTGCTGCTCCCTCCTCCACTCAAATGAGGCCTATCTCCTGTTATATTGCTACTATTACTCATGCACAGAACATGCAGCCAGGTCAGTCACGATCAATTACATACGTGACCTTGATCTGCGGCTCAGCCTGAGGAGAAGCTATTGGGGATGACACATTGTGTTCTCGAACCATGGCATGAGCTGATTGATCCAGTGATGGGAGTCAAATAGGTCGCTTCCAGTGGACTGCCACAGAGAGGAATTGCATGTTCATCCCCCTGACCACAATTACGAGGCTGCATTCAGGTTGACAGGCTTATGAACACTACAAGAGACTTGTCCTCTGTCCAAAACGTTACCGCAGAGAGTTAAGGAATGCTATGATGTCAGTGATGTACTTTCATGTTACCAGACATCAAAGTGGGACCACAAACGAGATGGCTGAAATAAATCGATCAGCGCAAGTGTTTTCTTCATGTGTCATGGTTGACTTTCCCTTAAAATCTGCAAAAGGGAGTGTATGCTTCCCGATGCTAACCTGCATAGCATGGAAGATTAGCTAGTGACTGAAAAATATCAAATATTAAAAGGTCATTTTTAACTAGCAGGCTGCAATATTTAGTTAGAAAATGCATGTGTAATTCTTACATTTTATATCTTTGTGTTCCACAACAGAAATGCTTTTTTTTTTTAATGAGTTTGCAGTTGGTGCACAGACGTTTTAAATAATAAAACAAAATGCTATGTACAATTTATTATGCAATGCATCAATCAAACCCTTTATTTTTCTTGCTGACCAGATTTTTGTAATTTTTCACTGATATTTTTTACAATTTGTTTTTGATGAAGAGGTCCGAATTTTTGGGATTGGGTGCCATCAGCCTAATCTTCAACTCAATGTTCAATTTTAATTAAGATTTAAATTTAAATCAATGAGTAAAAGAACTTTATTTCAAAATGCTGTTTTAATTTTTTAGAAAAGTGAATAAATTAATATTTCTTTCACTCCTAAAAGCTCATCCAGACTTACAAATCAATAAAAGCAAATTCCAAATTTTTCCAAACTCCACAGAACCGTGTTTTATATAACTATCAGAGATGGTTTTTATGTGCTTTGTCAGGTGACCTTAAAATAA
Source organism: Xiphophorus hellerii (assembly GCF_003331165.1). Classification (NCBI taxonomy): domain Eukaryota; kingdom Metazoa; phylum Chordata; class Actinopteri; order Cyprinodontiformes; family Poeciliidae; genus Xiphophorus; species Xiphophorus hellerii. The sequence goes on from NC_045679.1 coordinate 15,287,184, forward strand.
AATTGATCATTTTAGAAGTTGAGTTTAGTGCTTCTAGTGAGCAGAGGAGTGTCCAGCCAGTCTAGAGAAACTGGCTGAACTCTGCTGCTGCTTATCATGTAGTCATAAAAAAAATCTAATGTTTCAGTAACTTAAGCCAGGGTTCCCCAGCCGTTTTCCTCATGGAAGACTGCCCTGCATGTTTTCAGTGTTTCCAGCTTCAGCACACCTGATTTCAATTGAAGGCTAGTTAACAGGGTTTTGCTGAACTATAATAACCTGAATCAGGTGTTCAAAAGCAGGAAATCGTGCTTTAGCATGACTTGAACCTTAAAACTTGTAGATAACCTCTGAACTGAGTTGTTTTAATTGCTCCATTTTTAGCAGTGATAGTTTACGAAAACCAAGTCCTTCTGTAAAATACTCAAGACAGTTCTGTTTACTCATGGGTTGTTCACAAAACCCAACATTAAAAAAATTAAATATTTTGTCTTAAAAGAGACTTTCATTAAAAGAAATATTGCTTAGAGAAGTTATACAACATTACTTGTACGATTTTTTTAATCATTCCTCTATTTAACTTTTACAACTTGTTTAGTAATTCAATAGCATTAGAGGAGAACATTGTAACTGCTTGAAATCTTTTCAGACTTTACAAACTGTTCTTTTCCTTTACTACATTACTGAGATATGGTGGTAAGTTCCAGTAACACAGCAAACGTTTTAGACTATTTGGCCTCTCGTTCCAGTGTGTGTGATTCCCAAACACACACAGCCTCGCTGTCACATCTTGCTGATTTCCTTGAAAGATCATAACAGCTGTTGAGGACTGCGGTTCTGCGGCTTGATCCCCACACAGTAACAAAGTCAGAGTGAGACGTAAGCTGACCGCACTCAGGGAATCGACATCTTTTAGGGGTTCGGTTGTAAATATGTGGAAAAAGCAGAGATTTAGGGCTGTATAATTCTAGTCAGATACTGTGATTTGGACGAGTTGGTGTAGTGGGAGATTTGTATCACAGCATGCAGAGGAAGAAACCAAATGCCATCAGATATCATCTTGATTAAAGTTTGGCGCAAACATACATGTAGATTATCAGGCAAAAATGTTCACACTCTGACTTTTTTCATGTTTCACTCATAAACGTCGGTCTATTTTATTGGGATTTTATTTGATTAACCATCATAAAGTAGTGGGAGGGGATGGAAAATTATTCTTCTAAACGTTCAAGAAAGAGGATTCTGAAAAGTGTGGTGTGCATTTGTGTTCAGCCTCCAGATACATTTTAGAACCACCATTTTAGAAAAACCTCAATTACAGCCGCAAGACTTTTGAGATGGGACTCTACCAGCTTTTCACAATCGACGACCAAATGTTAATGCCAGTCAGGTTGGAAGTAGCACACGTGTGAACAATAGATTTCAAGTCTTGCCACAGATTAATTGGATATACGTTTCACTGCAAGATGAACCTTCTCCTCGTTCACAAGTCTTTTGCAACCTAATTTCTCCCAGGATTACCCTGAATTTAGCTGAATCCAGCTTCCTATCAACTCTAATTAGCTTCCTATAACCTGTTTAGGAAAGGAACAACGCAACAAAGAACTTATTTTTGTTCTTCAACCTTATAAAACGTTCAAGGGGTGTGAATACTTTTTTGAGGCACTTGTATGGATGTGTGGTGGAAATTATGTTCTGCCTAACATACAAACCAACAAAATTTTTGGCAGAATTTGACATTATTTTTCAAACAAATAAGGAAAACAGTATGGGATGATTAATCTGAAATCGAGCAAAAGTCCCAAACATTCTTTTTTAGCTTACATGGGAAAACTGTGGTTCTAGTAAAGAGTTCAGTTTGAGCAGGTTCATTTAGAGAGAGAAATGATGAAAAACAAACATCTGGACAGTTGTTTTTGGTGTTCTATAAAGCACATCTCATCACTCTCCCTTCGCAGAGTTATGTTTTTGGTATCATTCCAGACTTTCTCTGGTTTTACTACAGGCCAAAGAAGGCAACCTGAATCTGCTTCATTGACCCATTTCCATGGTGAAACAAGTGCAACAACATTTCTAATCGACACATCTGTGGCTTACAGAGTTGTGGTCCTTTTTCCTGTTGTGAATTTGCACAGAATAGCTAAAATTCACTCAGGATTAAGATAGGCTGGAGACCATCACAGCCATATGTATTAACATTTCACCTTAGCTGCTTCTTATAAAGTCTAAAATTGCCCCCTGATGGATTAGAAATGGCGGTTTTGGGCTTAAACTGCCATTCTAAATTTAATTTACAACTAAGTTAATTTTAGTCCAGCAAAAAAAGACTTGGGAGATATTTAAAGACAACAAAGGAGGAGAAAAGCATTGACTCAGAAGTAATCTTGATGATGGGGGAGCAGAAAATGATTCCCAGGGGCGACCAAGCATAAGAAAGTGTAATCCAAGTTATCTACACTCCAAGGTAACACTGTTATCTGTCTCAAGCAAGTTAATAACTTCCCTTCACTTGCTTCGGAGGTGCAGTATGGCCCCCTTTCTTTGTGTTATCATGAGGGCACATCACTCATTCAGCTCATGCTCTGCTCTCTCCTGCAAGTTTTTCTCTGTATTTAGCTGCCTTATCTGTCCTCCACAGTGTGTGCTCACTTCAAATTCCTTATCCACTGCTTTTTTTGGTCAAAGACCTGCAGTGCTGCAATTCGCTTTTCACTGATTTATTTGCGTTCCTCTTAGAATTAATGACAATGTGGCTGTATAAACCAAGGTTATGTTTGTTTGAGCGCTAGAAAGGCCTACTTCTCGGGCTTATTGCTTCACCGTCGTCTACTAATGATCGATTCTCTGGAATTTGGCTGTGTTCAGGCCAGGTAAAGCCAGGACAGTGGGCAGTGAGTGTTGGGGATAGCAGAAAGGCACAGACCCAGTAGTGCTTTCCACAGAGCTGTGGTTCTCAAACACGATCTTCAAGATACAATTAACTTGATTTTTATTTAGACCTGGATGGTTTTATTTTTATTTGGCAGTATGGTGTTGCTTACAGTTCGAATAATAATCTTAATACGCTTAGAAATAGCTTTAAACCAAAACGTTAGTAGAGGGGGGATCGTTTTGAATATTTAGTAAAATTAAACTTTTTGCCTCAACCCCATCTTTCTTTACAGTTTATGACTGTAACCTTTCTTACCCTTATGCACTTCTGTATTATTATTTTCCTTTCTGCATGCTGATCTTCATATGCAAATGTAATAAAGCTTCATCCTCAAACTGCATGAATCCATATTATAACATTGGCTACATGACGAATTGTAATATAGTACACTCTAAAATTAACCATCAAGTGGACCTCCTTATGTCCTCTGCTTAAAATGTTATTTTTTACATTTTGACTTATTCTGCTTGAGTTTCATAAGAAGGATTTGAGTGCATGTTTACTCCAGGAATAGAATTGTGATCAGGAGAAAGTCAGCTGAACAAGCAGAGATTTACAGTATATGGTGTTCTTGGTGACTGAGGCTACGCTGTTCAACCTCATCACTACTTTTTCTTGCCAGTGTTTGTCCCACAGAATGAAGGGAGGCATATGTAGCTTGTCCACCCACATAAGTGGACGCTGTCTTTCAGATTTGGCTATCACCATTGTAATATCTTAGTAGCAAAAATCCTTCTGTCCAACCAAGTGGTGGTTCTGCTGTGGCACATATCTGAGTTAAATTTAAAGCGTTACTAGAAGTAGTGAGGGCTACACATATACATTTATTGGCTAGTAGAGACATTTGATCAGGATGCCTCTTGAACCTGCCCTCTTTGAAGATTTTCTGGTAATGTCCAACTGGGACAAAATCCCAGCAGACCCAAATTACGCTGGAGAGAATATGTGTCTCTTCTGACCTTGCCCCCTAGAATAAGCTTCCAGCTTCACCACAGAGAGATGTCTGCAATTCCCTCCTGAACCACCTACTTCCTCAGATAAATGGAAGTATGAATAAATGAATGGAAAATGCATCATCTACTGTGAGAGAATACTACTGTGCACCAATTTGTCAATTTGTACTTGCCACTGGCATGTTTAGAACAATTTTCTGTAATTTAGTGGGTGTATCTTAAATGGCTTGGTTATTATTGCCTAATAAGTCATATTTACCTGCAAGAGATTGCTTAGTTAATTTGATTTGACGAGATGTCATAGTTTATTAGTCAACATTACGTCTGCATTATACAGTAGGTTTAATTATTTTTATGACTGTCTATAACTTGTAGAAATAGTTAACTACCAAGAGAATTGAACAATTAAATAAATGGGTACGGAATAGCTTGTTTACATTTGTTTTTGGTGCTTTTTCCCCTTTTATTTACACTTTGATCAACAAGAGTCCTAATTCGTCACCACAGTTTATTTTTAAAACACAGATACACATAACAGATGTGTGAATGTCTGTTTTTAACAATTAACGAAAAAAACCCCTACTGGTTATTGTTGGCTGAAAACATAAAATAAATTTTTTTTCCCTTAATCTCAGGCAAATTACAGCTATGAAAAACCCAGATGCTCTTTATTTGACAAATGGTAAGCTTGGTTGCTTATAGTTAGGACATTGGTTGACACTTATGACAAAACATTGGCTACATAGAAACTTGTTTAAGAAATACTTATTACAACAAAACCTCAAAAAGAATTATGCCGGTCAGGCCTGTGGTTACAGTCAAAATGTGTCTGCTGTGAGTTATTTGTCTGCTGTGAGTTATTGCTCAGTAAATTGTTCTCTGTAAAACATCATAATTTAATTTAATGTAAAAAAAAAAAAAACGACAAACTTTTAATACCATCTGTTAGGCTGTAGCCTTGGAGTTTGCCAAGGTAAATGTCTGAGATGTTGCTACAGTGTGTTAACCTGCTTGTGTTTCATAGGTTGTGGAGGGCTAGTTTAGTGTTCGTGACTGTGATGAAAACCATATGTTGTTTTGAAGACGCAGAGAACAAACGGGTCGTTTTGTTACTGTAAAGACAGACTTAAACATCTACTATTAAATCAGTGGTCAGGCTGTTTCCTATAATAAGAGATCATAAAACATAAATTACACACAGCTACAGAGGAGCTGGGTCTGAAACATTATTACTAACCTATTTAACCTATTTAAAAAAAAAAAGCACACCTGAATGAGCAATAATCAATGTGACTACCGTTTTTTCCCCTTTTTCTTAGGTTCATACAAAGTTTCACTGCCGGCAAGCCCACACTCCTGGATCAGACACCTCCTGCCTCTGCTTTTCATACGATGGCATCACTCTTGCTTCCCGTGGCGGTATGGAAAACACTGTGACTCTCAGAGTCCCCAACCAGCTGCAGTCATTGGCATCATAATATTCAACCTTTAGTTAATAAAAATAATGAATTTTAGGCAAATTAAGTGCTTTTCCCTCCCTTAGTAGGCAAATAAACAAAGATCCACCACTATCAAAACACGGAAATCTTACAAGAGGTGGATAAACACTAAAAGACTTTGCTTTTTGGTATGTAATCTCGTTAAGAGGTTGCTTACACAAACATAAACAAAAATAACTGAGGAAGGAATAGTCCTTCTTTCAACATGATTTTGTAATGTAAATGAGAGCTAACTATTTACTCAGGAAATAAGTGCCACTTCCATAATAATATATAAAACTTAAAGTAAAGTTTGCCTTTTAAAGTTTCATTAATGTATTCATTTTCAGGGGACGACACACTGAAGATCTGGGACATACGCAACTTCAGGAAGCCTGTAAACGAAGCTAACAGGCTGACCAACTACTTCTCCATGTGAGTCATCTCCGCTTTTATAGACTGCTTGTTTTCAGTTCTTGGTATGAGTGCATCGTGTGTAGATTATAAATATTTGTATGTGTGACTTTCCCTTCCAGGACTGACTGCTGTTTTAGTCCTGATGACAGGCTTGTCGTGACAGGGACCTCCGTGAAGAAGGAGGAGGGAAATGGGAAGCTGGTTTTCTTCGACAGAGCTTCTTTTCAGAAGGTCTATGAGATAGAGGTCACCAACGCTGTAAGTTCTGCTGCAGCTCACACTGGAGGTTTTCACTACAGCAATTATGTAAAGACTTTCACAAATAAGAATGAGTAAAACACTTGTTTTAATTATTAACTTTGACTATAATTTTATTAGCTGCAAATGTGGCTGATTTCATTTAGATACTAACAAGTTTCCTTCACAGTGTGGAGTTTAATTTTCAGTAATTTCCAGGTATAGATAAGTACAGATAATGAAAATATGAGTAAGGAAGCATATCTTTATTTTTGTTGTCCTTTCTTTTGGTCGTCCTTCTTCATATACTTTCTTTGATTCTGCCCTTCTATTATGTCCTGTCTTTTTTCCTTCATGACTTTCTTCCTTTTGCTCTTTTTTTTCTTCCCCACTTTCTAACGCTGTTTTTTTCTTTTCTTTCTTCCTTGTGCCATTACTATAGGCCTATTTGTGTCTTTGTTTCCTTGTACCCTATCACTATTCCCTCTTCTCTTCCTGTCATTTGTCCCTCTTTTCTTTACTTCCTGACTTTTTTTCCTCCCTTTATGCCTTTTGTAGATCCTAAGTTTCCTTCTTTTTTTCTCATATTCCCTACTTGTCTTTGCTTCCCTTCTTCTTTCCCACCTTTTTTGTGGGCTTTTTTTTGCTTTCCGTTGTCTTTCCTTAATTTTCTTTGTGTCTTCTTTTTGCCTTTTGTTCCTATCTCTTTACTTCTTTGTGTTTTTTCTCCCCTTCTTTCTTTGTTTGTCCTTCCTTCTGTGTGTATTTTATTTCCAGATTCTGGTTGCTGCTGAAACCTTATGTAAACCATGTCCACTGTACACATATCCCACATAAATTTATAGTGAATGTTTGTATTTTAAAGTGAACGTAGGACTAAAAACTCTGGAAAAGTATTAAATGTTGGGACAGAAAGTATTTATACTACTTCAAATATAAATATTTTGATGGTAATTTAAGTTCTCATTTAGTTTTTACATTTTCTGTAGAGCCACCTTATTTGTACAGGATTTCAGAGAACAAGCAGTGATATTGTTCCACCCCCAAGCTCTTTTCTAAGGGGAATGCACCTTTGAAACATGTTGTGTAAAAGTTGCATCTGTCATATAATTACTGTGTCATATTGATATACTGCAGAACTTTATTACCTTAAAATAAACATTTGGACAACTGCCTTGCAGCAGAAGAGCTACTTCTGCACAGAGGTGGGTACAGGAGCTAAAAATGCAACTCAAGTAAGAGTAGCTTTACGTCAGTGTATTTTTAAACAAGTACAAGAGTATACATTCAAAGAATTACTAAACTATGTGTAAAAAAACACTACTCAAGTATTGAATGATCTGATTTAATTTGTGCAAAATGTAACTAAACAGACAAAAATATAATGTTATAGTTACAGATATGTTTAACTCAACTGACTCAGTTGTAATCTGTAAAAATAAAACAAAACAAAAAAAAACTAGTAAGTAACATACATAAAAAATGTCACATTTTCCAACATAAATTTTTGGAAGTCAATATTAGATCATTTCAATGTTTGAACAGTACAAAGTCTGTTCAGTGATATATATACTGTTTACTGTACGTGAACATGACCTCCAAATTGCATGGTAGGCTCAGCAGATAAAGAATAATATTAGAACAATCAAGCTTGTGTATGAACAAGACGTCTCCCGTTAACAAAAACTTTTGATAACGGGAGTTATCAAAAGGTAACTTTTTGCTTAAAACATATTTGTTATTCATTTACTGATGTAACTAGAGATGGGTAGAATAACCTGAAATTGTGCTGTGACAGTTGCAGTTCTTCAACATATTACTCAGTCAAAAGTAAACGCTTAGATTTTTTTTAGTTTTATTTTGCCAAAAAGTAACTGAAACTGTGCAGGACGTAGAAGGACAGACAACAGAAGACTGGAATTCCTCTGAGGAATCCTCCGTTTTATTATTTGTGACATCTGGAGATTCACTTGTGTCAAAAAAAGCAAAAATGTGTTATCCTGATTCACTTCTCTGTTTTCCAAGCAGACAAGTTTCCTGACACTCCATGTGTGGGCCTGCTTCACATTTAAAGGAGGTGGCTTACTTACATTTTAGCCAAGACCACTCCTATGAGTAGAAATTTAAGTGGAGTTAATATATCAATGAGTTTAAGCTTTGTAAGTATTGAGGAGATTTCTGAAAATGCTCACATCTCCGAAATGTACCACTTCATCCATAAAAGACTTTGGGCGTTTCTTGCCAAGCACGTCTAATTTTATAATCTTCCAAAACTTCAAAGATTTTCCTGATAATTTTGAGTTGTCTTCCAAATTTTAGGTGATATTCTACTTTTATTATTGGAAATTTATGCTTTTGATCATGAAAAATTATCCTTTTTTGTTGCAGGTTTTTGACTTTTCATTATTGGTGAATGTCAAAGTTTTTTTTGTCAATATGTGAAATTAATGTAGAAAGTTCTGCATTTTTTGGCAAAATATTTGATTTTCTTTGGCTTTGGATAATATTGTCATTTAAGCCTGCAACATATTTTAAATGAGTCATTCTGCTCAAAATGGAAAAACAGTTTTTCCCCTTTCAGTCTTAACATTGTGTGGTAGTAACTAAGCATCTCCCTTTATAAAATTATATGTCTCAGTCTGGTTGTATTTTGGTAACAAATTTAATTTTGCTCCATTTTCACATAAAAAGTACATCTTGCAGCATTTGGGGAAAATGTTGGGCTAAGGAGTAACATCTTAAAATGGCTAGAGGCGAACTCTGTGGGAATAAAATAAAGACAGAAGGGATCTCATTCCACCGTTTTACTCAAAACTTTTGGCAGGAAAGATGTGAAGCTCTTAAACATGCTGAGTGTGTTAGAAATGCAATTATCTGCAGTCACAATCATCATGTTCCATACACAGGAGCAAATGGCGTGCTTTAAGCTAATCCCGCTTTCTGAGAATTGCATTTCATGGAGTCAGCCAGCCATAGGTGTTAAACCGCAGTCCAGAGCTGCTGCTGCCTACTATAGAAACATGTGTCTTGTCGCATCCTGCTTCTGATCTCTCTGTAGCCATAACACCACGGTTTGACAGAGGTTAATGTCTTCAGCAGTAACTGTCTTCTCCAGGGCTGGAGCAAGAAATACACACTCAGACCGATTAAATAAACACATTGAAGGTGTCATTTGGAATGCTACAAACCTTTGCATGTTCATGCAAAGCCACACTTCTGATGCAATACTTTAGCACTCAGCTGTCAAAAGAAGTAAAATGATCAAAGTTAAATGTAAGCTTCCAAGTCTGCTTAAACTTAACAGTGAGAGTAACATGATTCTGTCAGTGCAGCTATCTGAAAATATTGTATTGTTTTTCTTCTGATGGCAAAAAATACTAAAAATAGCAGCTTTAAACTTCAACACAGACGGTAAAGAGGAAGTGCCTTTGCCGAGGCAGTAATCTGTCTTGCAATGACTTTTTCCAGGATTGTTTGTGTGACTGTCTCTCAAAATGAAGCATGCATTTTCAGTTCTTGTGTCGATGATCTTGGCTCTGTAATTGCCTCCTTCAAAACCGTTAGAGCTCAAGATGCTAAATTTTTATTTGTTGCTTGGTCATAATTTTGAATTCTTAAAAGAAAATGAAAAAAAAAAGTTATTTCATTACAAACCACATATCCCTTGTACGCATGAAAATCCGGAGACCAAGCAGTTACTGTTGTTGATTTATGTTCTTGACAGAGTCTGTTTGCACCCAGATTCAGTCTAGGAAGCACCAGACAAAGGACACACTTTGGGTCAAAGAGTGTATTTAGCTCGCCACAACTCTGCTCCTTTGCATCACTCTGTGGACGTTTGTCTTCCCTTTCACTCTACTGAGGGGAGGGTAAACATTTGGAAGTGATTTTTTCCATTGCCCCTTTCACTCGTTCTACTGCCTGGCTGTATGAAACAGTCTCTAAGCTGCAGCTTGGTTTCTCTTGAAAGTTGATAAAACCATCTTTCCTTCTGCTTAACATGTGTGTTATGAACTCCTGCAGACTCTCCACATCACTGAACAGACAGTGGATGATATACAGGATTTCTGCAGGCCGTGTCTTAAAAAGTCCTTAGAAAGTCTCAAATGACTGTTTTATCATAATATAAAGAATTTGTCACTGTATAGATGAGTTTAGTTTTACTAAATAAAAAAATAACATCTAATGCATAGTTTTAGTTTTCCTATTGCTTAATTAATCAACTTTCACTGTACACATACTCTTAAAAGGCATTTAGTCACATTTTAAATTAGGATGTTTCATCATTAAATGCACTTTCTATGGACTTCTCCCCAACATTAGATTTATTTGTACACTGGCAAAACAACAAGACACAGTGCAGCAAACATCTCTGTAACAAATAATAGGAATTAAGCTCCATACATTCAGTCAATCCAGCAAACCCACCAAAATTTTGGCTCCTAAAAGCAGTTTAATGTATATTTAACCAACTAAAATAAAAACCTTTTTGTTAAATGATCCATTGCCATCTTCTTCATCATGCCAAAGTGTATCTTTAACAAGGTTTGGCTTGAAAACAAGGATTTCAATGGGCTCTTATAAGTAACTCTTACTTTACTGTAAGAGCAGTTTGAAGGTATCCCACTTTGGTATAAATCACTACAGTAAAAAACAAACTAAAATGTTGACAGTTATATTTTCCACTAGCTTAAGCGATAAAACATACAAATACAACAATTGCTTAAGCTATTATATGTCGCTTGTAACCCAAGTGACCTACAATAGCTTGGGTCATTTTTCAAAATTCATGAAGCCCTTAAATTTAAATTATGATAATCTTACAATGATAAGTCAGCATGTTTAATGTGAGATTCTATTAAAGGGTTATAAGCAGTCTAATATTTACTAATTAACAAACTCTTGTCTTCATCTAGGATCAATCTTGTTTAATTGGTTGTGGAGCCTGAAGCATCGTAAAACAATTCCCTTCCCCAAAATGTCCTCTGGTTTATGTGAGCACTATTTTAAGAAACTTTAAACCACTTTTAGGTTTCTATTGGTTACATTGATTATTATTTACATGGGAAATAAAGAGCCATTGTGGGACTGAAGAGCCAGTGTCCCACAGAACACCAGAAGCATTTGTGGTTAGTTACTGTGTGATATAACAGTAAATGGTTTAAAAAAGGGGAAAAAAAACCCATTAAGTAAACACCGTTTGATATATACTGTATATATATTTTTTCTAAAGCTGCTTTTATCTTCCATTCGTTAGCTACTTTGTGTTAAGTCTGTAGAAATCCACTTTGCTCTTGGCCAATGTCTGGCTAGCCATTACCTTCATTCAGCCTCCAGAACCAGCCGATCTGTATTTATACTAAATAAATTTGCTGAGTGGGTTATTTAAACAGAGAAGCTATTAACTACTTATAATAACTTTACTAGAACCTCTTTTAAAAAACATTGAACTATTGCTTTTATCTTTATGAAACTCACAAACATTCAGCTGACTCTTGTTATTTACTAATGACAAAAGTATTTTAAACTTCACTTAAGTTGCTGCAAATCTTTTTTTTTTTTTCCAAGACATTGTTGTTGTATTCCATTGGTTTTATTTATATTTGAACTATTAAGACATTGTTTTATCTCTCAACATGTTTTGTACAGTTATAGTCAAAGTACTGATGTGTTTCATATTTATTTTTTGGAAATTTGGGAGTAAGAGTGAGTTCTTGTTCACTAGAATAAGTGTTTAAATTGAGACTTCAAAAATCTACTCATCTCAAACAAACATTAAAGTCAGTGAAATATTAAGTCGATTTAAATAAGCAACAGTATTGTAGATCCGCCCTGCTTAGCTGTAACTTTTACTTCTTCCTTACATGCTCTGTACACCATTGTTTCTATAGAAATAAAGGGAGGCTTTCATCTAAGTGAGCTTATATTTCCGCCAAGAGCATTAAAAGGGTGTGTGGCAGACAGGAAGACGTTGCCAGTTATTCAAGTAGCATTGTTTCTGCCTTCTTGGACAGTAGCTCTCACAGCATGGGGCTTAAATGGTAAACATTTGGTTTTCCTTTCTCCTGCAGGTTTAAATTGGCCTCCCGACCAGTGCTGAATAAGGATTGTAGCATACTGCCGGGTCTCATTACTTCTGCCTTGTTTTTATTTCATAATTGGCATATATGTTGTGAAAGTGGGTGGCAAATCATTTATCTTTGTTCAGTACTTTGGCATTTTAATCTGGTGGGACATAGAAGTCTGAATCTTGCTGCTGGAGAACACACTGGTTAAAGTGTCTTCTTCCCTGATGCAACTCTGCAAACACAAAGTGTAAACAGGGATCCCTGGAGTATAAACATGCTTCTTTGAATTTCTGGAAAGAAGTCCAACAATTAAGCTGGGCCGAGCAGGCCTTGGCTGTGTGTGTGTGCTAGTTTTTGTGCATACAGTTGTGGTGCGGGCTGCACTCAGCTGGGCTGTTGCAGTTCTGCTTCTATGAAACTTGTTGACAGAGTGATTTGTTTGGGTCTGTGGAGACCGTTCAGTGAACTCAAATGGACTGAGTTTATGGTACCTGGCTGGATATTTGGGATTTACGATTACTACAGGCTGATCTGCCTGCGCTGCTAACCTGGATTCTTTGATGGCACCTGTGGAGTGTAACCAGACCTCAGACTTTGTTCTTCACTGTTGCTCGAATGAGTCGACTGTCACTGTTAGTGTAGCATTCTTGACAGGCCAATTTACAACCCATTACACATTTTCACTGGAGCACACCCAGAGTGTCTGGATTTCAGTTCATAATGCTGACTTACATGCTGATACGTGTATCATATCTTCCATAGCATCAATTCAACAAACCTTTATTGAGAATTATATAATATGAAACTTTTCCATATGTTATCGTTTTACAGCATCAAACTTCAATGGAAGAAAAATTTTATATTTTTTTACTTTTTGTTGTCCTTTTTATTTGAAAAGTACCCTTTAATTTAATCTTGTTCAACCAGTCTTCTTCAGAAATCACAGAATTAGCAAAGTCCACCTGTGTAGCTGCAGACCTTTTGGCATATCCTGGGAACTTTGGTCACTGTTTCAAATCTTCTACAACCTGCAATAGGCTTCCAGTATTGCTGAATTTAGATTTCATCTAACCAGAGTACATTCATCTGCACATCATTCTTGTCTGCTACCTCTTTTTCTTTTAAATCAAACTTTAAATGGGACTTCCTTTTGTTTCTTGTATTGTTTTTATTTGGCATTCGCTTTTCCACTCTTCCATAAAAGTGGAAGAGTGGTATGGATTTGTTTTAATCCATACCACCATACCACTTAAAGAGTGGTATGGATTAAAACAAATCCATACCACTCTTTAAGATTTTATTTGTAAAAAAAAAAAAAAAAAAAGATGTTGAACCATGTATCTTGTATTTCCTTGCTGCTTGATAAGGATGCACTACTTTGGATTTGATCTCCTAAATCCCAATGAAATAGAATGAAATTTGTTTTTACATGACAAAATGTAAAAAGACTATGGAGTATACATTCATCTTGAGGTAATTTTAAGCTACTATTATTTTATTGAAAGCATGAGGCTCATTTCATTTAAAAGCCTTTTCCGTATTGTTCTCTCAGTTACAGTCAGCTGATCTGGTTGAGCAGATTAACCTTCATCTCGCTGCAGAGTTAAACGACTCTGTGACCTCCTGACATGATGGTGTTGATGTAAAGTGATCAACCATAACATTACAACAACCTCTTTTTAAATCACAGTGTTCCTGTGAAATAAAAGATGTATCAGTGTATGTAGATTACTGGTTCCACCAAATGAGAAATGTTCACCTGTAATGCACGGTATTACCAAATGCTAAATTAAGGGAAAAAAGTGAACCAGAAATGTAGTTTTTCTGTACAAATGTCTGTGCTGCTTTGATTGTGCGTGCATGTTTTATTTTTTGCGTATATGATTGAGGCTCGTTCCTCTGGTGTCCTGATGGGAAGCTGAACAGCTGGACGTTAAGCAGCTTTCACTGTACGCATGGTCTTACCCAGCCCCCCAGCCCACAAAACTCCTTTAGATGCCCCCCAATCAGATCACAGGGGCATTTCAAGTGAGTGGGGAAAAATGAGGCGCTATTGGAGGAGTTTTTTAGATGCGTTGCAGCTTGCATATCAGAATGAGCTGAAGATCTCAATCACTGTCGAACAGCTGTTCTTATATTGCTCCCTCTCTCTGCTACTCTCTCAAATAAACACAGAGAGTTACACACACCCGTCTCTGGATAAATGTGGTCACATTTGCCTATTGGCACCAGGCCATCTGTCACACACAGACAGCGAGATCCAGCCCTCATCCCACCAACCAAATATAGTCAACTAGAGTAGCAGAGCACACTGGGACTTCTCCTCACTGTACCTGGGTTGCACATTTTCACTACTGTGGGTAATAAAATATGATTGTTACCTTCTGTTGTCTAAGTAGGGGGAACATGAGCCTTTCAAAAACCAAAAGAATGACGCAGTCTTCCATTTTACACTCTTCTTACATACTTAAAAAAAACATAAAATAAAAATTGAACTGATGTAAATAATTTTATGTGTGTGTTTGATGCAGAGTGTTGTTCGCTGCCTGTGGCATCCCAAACTGAACCAGATTATGGTGGGTACTGGGAACGGACTGGCCAAGGTGTACTACGATCCAGTTAAAAGTCACAGGTATGTTCAGGTGAACCTCCATTAGCAACAAACATACTTAAAATTTTTTTAAAAATTGTGACTATTAAAATAATGCTAATAAAATGAAAACAGTATAGAGGGATTCCTAAGTATTAGTCTACAGAAACCAATGAAAAGAGTTGATTGAGTAATTAAAAAAGCTTTCTATCCAGAGACACCGAATTGTGATTGATTGTGTCCAATATTTTAAAAAAGACTTTTAACTGTACTCTGGCTTTCTCCAACAGTGTAAGAACTTGAATTTCTGTTCATTAAGTTCTAAAATTCCCTTAGGTGACATTATGAGCCTGGACTGCTGTGAGTCAGTTACAGTCTGTGAACTGTAACTGACAAGAACTGTGATTGGTTCTTGTGTTTCCCTGTGATGACAGGCGACCTGTGCAGGATATAAACTCCCTCTCACTGAATGACCACTGGAATGGGCAGTAGTATATCGAGGAATTTGACAGACATATTATAAAAAATTTCTATCATTAAAAGCTGTCTGACAAATCTTCAAAACGGAGTTTAAACTCTCAATGAATGGTCACTGTAAAAAATTAAAGAAGGAAAGATGCCCAGATGCAGCAATCTAACCCCAATCTTTGAATATTTTTAGTGTTTTAACCAAAGCAAAAACTGTAACAGTTCTTTTTAAATAGACATTTGTAAAGGTAATTTGACCTCCATGTTTAAATGGTACAATAAGATTCGGCTGCAGATGCAAAGATGGTTTAGAAAAATGCATCTACTGTTCAACATGTTGTAAATCGTTGCTCAGCCATTTTGCTCCTGATCTTTTTCCTCCAGAGGGGCCAAGCTGTGTGTGGTAAAGAGCAAGCGGAAAGAGAAACACGCGGAGACGCTAACACAAGATTACATCATCACGCGTAAGTTCTTCCGTGTTTTTACGGGACAAAATTAGAATATACAGGGGTTGTTTCACAACAATAGCAACTCTCAGCAACAATAACATTCCTGCTTCTCTCAATCCATCTTGCATGGTAGTCAGATTAAAGTTCATCTTTTAAAGCCCTGTTGCAATGAGTCCCCAGCCTCTCTGCTGAGCATTGCGGTCTGCCTACAATTTGGCTACTGTAAATATAAATAATCTGAGAAACCTTTTTCAAAGATTTGACAAGCAGAGCCTGTTTCTCGTCAGGCCAGATCTAATGCTACCTCCCACACTCAGATATTCAGACGAACTCCATCTGATGCCGCAGGGCTTTTTGGATGGAGCGACAGCTTGTTCTGGATGTTCACCCCTTCCATTAGCTGATGGATTTGGGTGTGGATTATTGAATCGATAGCCACGCGACCGCCATGTACTTTCCTGTCACGCAGGAACCATGAGAGGAATGACCTCCTCTCTCGCCCTTGCCGGCGTGATCTTCTGCTGGTTTTGCCGCACGCACTCCAAACTGCCCCCCTCTCGCAGTCGTAACACTGACACATGAGGCTGTCATCTCTTTTGTGCGTGCCTCCCATCTCCTCCGACTCCGGACAACATTTACCTTTTGGTCTGCTTCAGGCTTTTCAGAAGCATCATGTGAGCTCATCGTCGTGCCAACAGGGTGTAAAATAGTCGAGCATTTCGCTGCTCCAAGTGGTGAGTGACGCACTTGATGCCTTGGCACTGGAAAATTAGACGGGACAAGAAGCAAGTGACGGCCCATTGAGAAAAGCGAGGGAATCTGTTAACAGTAACCTTTTTGCTTAATGTAGCATGGAGAAGAATTAACACTGAGCAGCGACAGAAGCTCCTGAATGGAAAATCACTTTATCTAGCTCTTCACTAAAGTGTCTCCTTGTAACCCCCGAGGATGAGAGCAGAGCATACACACTTCCTGAAGCAGATGCTCTGTCGCCCACACACGCTCAGACAGCGTCGCCGAACTTACTCGGAGTGCACTCATTCACACCTAATCGCGCACACAGTCACCCACGCGCTCTGGGATTTCAGCATGGGAAGCCTTTGTTTTGGTGGTGTTCAGAGACATCTAAGGTTAAATGGAGTGGCTGAAAATGTTGGTGTAAATTACACCAGGAGGCAGCTGAAGATTTAGAGTTATGATTGGTTCTTGTGTTTTTGTTTGCTGGGGCCATGTGACTGTTAACCACTTGGACTCACATTTGTTTGTTTACTCTCTCCAGCTCATGCTCTGCCCATGTTCCGAGAGGCCCGACAGCGGAGTACACGGAAACAGCTGGAGAAGGACAGACTGGACCCAAAGAAATCCCACAAACCCGAGCCACCTGTATCTGGACCAGGTAACATATTATATACAGTATATATATATATATATATATATATATATATATTAAAATAACAAAAATCATCTCAGCTGAAAAAAGTGAGGTACAGCTTTGTTTTGCAGCTGCTCTCAAGCATATGAAATATCAAGTTTGTAAGTGGACAGATAATCTATTTGTTTTAGGCAGATGTGTGAGGCTGCAGTTGGTGTAACACAGTCCAGCCCATGTGGAGCAACTGGCCTCTCAAGCATCCTGGCCATTTGCCAGATATGGTTTACTCTTGCAATGAAAATAATGCAGGAAAACCATAATTGTTGTATTCAAATGTAAAAATGCTAATTTTTAAAAACAGTATTGAACTCCAACAAACCACAGACGACATTTCTCTTGTCTCCAGGCTCACTGCTGCCGAGTTATGTTGTGCAGTTTCTCTGTTTTGACCACAGCATTGGGAAATTGTAGCGATGTAAGCTGTAAATGGTTTCATATCAGGAGCAAATAAAATAATCCAACAATAAAATAAGATGAACTAATTTATGCATAACTAATCCAGTGAGTTCTAAGTTAGCCTGGAGTCACCTACCTATTGGACGTGACTAGAAAACATCCAGATTAATTTAGACAGTATTTTAGAAATGTAACTTAAAAATATATATATATAAATATTACATTAAAAAGTTTGTGTTTCTTTGTTACTGGGGTTAAACTTTGGAATAGTTTGCCAAAACTACTATAAATACATAAATAATAACATAACAGTTTAAAAGGGACTTGAAACAAAATGATAAATAGCAGATTTTAGATCAGATATTTAAAATCTGATTGAAACTTTCATGATGCGATTTACTTACTTTTTAATCTTTCTGTTTTTTTCTTTGTCTTCTCTTGTCTTTTGGGTTTATATTTATGTTTTTGACTGTTCTTGTCTGGTTCTAATTGTTGATCCTGTGTATTCAGTAAATATTTATTACACTAAAGCTGTGACGAGTGAAAATGATCTATTTGTAACAAACGTGTAAAAAGAACATGTATAGCTTCAGCCTACACCCGATCTATATAACACTTATGAATTATTTTTATTTGACTTTATTTTGAATTTCCGTGATTGTACTTGGAATGTTGATTGACTAACAACCTTTATTATTATGAGTGTCTCTGTGTGTTTTAGATCAAATAAACTATAAACTAAACTTGGCGAAGGTGAGTCCAGTTTGACTCTGAACAAACTGGACTCGACCGCAAAAGCCCAAAAAAGATTCATCCTTTTTAGGGCCTAGAGCTGACAATGGCTTATTTCAGCTTTGTTTTTTACACATTGAAAAAGAACAAAAAAAAAAAAAAGGGAGATCAGCAGATGTTGCAATAACCTAGAGAAAATCCAAGTGAATTTGTTTCCCACAAACCACACTTAAGCAGTTAAGCAGTCTTGTAAAAAAGGAAAAACAATCTTGTTAAACATGCTTTGTGAAACCAATGCCACAAGAAGGATTAGGATGGATGATCAAATAAGATTTTTGTTTTCTGTGACTGCATCCTTTTTTGTTTTCTTTCCATTACGGCTGTGTATTAACCTTCCCGCGGTCTTAGGACGACGCTCAGGAGGAGCGCGACAGATGTCGCGGGAAAGTGGTTGGGGATTGTACCGTCAAATCGTCAGTTACCGAAACCACACAAAAAAAATCTAACTCGTAAAAGCACACACTCGTGTCAGCGCGACCCACAGAGTAAAGAACTCATGGGGTCTAGATCACCCCATCTCTTAAGACCACGGGAGGTTTTTATGTTTTTTAAGTAAAACTATACCCGGCTCATGGTTTACACATTTTTAGTATCTGAAATTGGTACAGGGACTATCATTGCACACGTTTCTGTATAAATAAAACACATGAGTCACTAAGGTTTAGAAAAGGAGCAAAAATTCAAAAATAGGTCCATTCTATGAAAAGGAGAGTGACTTCTTGATGGGTGACTTGTGGCTCTCAGATTATAGACTTTGCTTATAATGTTTATCTTGTGTGTGAACTGACTTCGCATAAGTGCAAGGTAATGTTTGGTGGTTGGCTCAAAGCTTACAAGCAATGGATGGATGCGCCTCTCGATCCCCAAACAACACAGCTGGGCCGCTACAGCAGGAACTCCCTGCATGCTTTATGTTGGTCCAGATTTAAACTCTGGTCTTTACATTGTCTGGAAAGAAGGAGGTGAAGTCAAATTCATCAAATAGATTAAATTTTACAAGCATTTGATATGAGAAGAAAATAAACTGTTGTTCCAAATGACTTTTATATCTGTTGTTTTAACACTGTGACCAACACATCTGCCATATGCAGATCTATGATGCAAGATAATATCGGTGTCTGTTCAGTGTTGCAGGTTATAATAGATAACATCATCTGGAACCAGAGCTCTAAATCAGTGGCTCAACGTAAGGTCAATGTCTCCTCGCTGATCATGCCCGAACCCAACCCAAAATCGGGATTTGTTGATTTTCTTTCCCCCTGCTTTCTAAGAGCATTCAACATGAAAGAGTCTCTAATCCACTAATCTGTGTGCCCTCACAGGTCGAGGAGGCAGAGTAGCAGCACACGGGGGCACGCTGTCTTCGTTCATCGTGAAGAACATCGCTTTGGATAAAACTGACGACAGTAACCCACGAGAGGCCATCCTGCGTCACGCCAAGGAGGCATCGGAGAACCCGTACTGGATCGCCCCGGCTTACGAACAGTAAATTCATGATTTTTCAGCATTTTGCCTCTCAATCTGTCTCATTAGTGTACAATGGGACACGATCATCCAATCTTCTGTCCATTAATTTATACACACACATATATTCAGTACATCCATCCATCTGTCCATCTACTTGTCATACAGCTATAAATTTTTTTGTCTATTCACCCATCCTTCTGGTACTGTCTGTCTCTTCGCTCATCCATCCATCCATCTGGGAACGTTTGGAGAAATGCTTGGAGAAATGTGTTTCTGTGCCACATTCTTCTCTTCTTAGTCTGAAGCTCATTAAGCCTTATTTAGTGTGTCATTGGTCTGACACTCTGACACTCCAGCATCTGACTTAATTCATTGTTTCACAGCTGGATGACTTCTTTGTTCTGCACTTCATTGCTTTTGCTCCGAAGCTGAATGAATAGAAATGAAATAAAAGTGACAGTTAAATCATCGCTCGTCTTTGTGAATCCCTGCAGGACCCAGCCGGAGCCCTTGTTCGCAGAAGAGTCAGAGGAGGATGAGGAGGCTGACAAAGAACCGGAGTGGAAGAAACGCAAAATCTGAGTGACTGATTTTCTTTTTTTTAATTTTTTTTTTATATGAGATTAGCTGATAAAGACCTTGGTCAGGCCAGAAACACAAAGAACTGGCCAAAATGCTCAAGAGCATCAATAAAATTAAATCTAAACTAAAGCCATAATGTTTCTGTCCTCCAATGAATCTCAATTCCTCCCTTTTCTTCCCTCCTGCTTCGGTGAAAAAAGGAAGAGCATAAATCTGATCTCGCCATGGTACAGTTTTATGTTCCTCTCACTGCTACACATGAACCACTTCACTTTTTATGTCTGTTTTGATTGTGTGGACGGTATTTTTTTATAATTTCTTTTGTTCTCGCACTCCACATCTCCAGAATTTACTAATGCCTCGTAAATCAGCTCCAAATTTCAGCCAGTTTTATGTGGGGATATTGTTTTTTTTCAGCCTTGACAATTTTAAAGCTGTGCTTTTTTTTTTTTTTAGTTAACTGCAAAACCTTCATTTATTTTCTGTTTTCTCCACACCATGTAAACCAACTCAAAATTCAAATAAAGAAATTTATATCCTCTTGTCAAAGAGTTGTATTTCATCCAAACTGAAGCTGAGTCTGATCTGTCTTACCTGTTGATCAAAGGAATGCCTTTCCTGTGAGGCACAAGCTCAAACCTGAAGACAAATAGCGGAGCCAATCCTGCTGTTTTTACTTACTGCATTGAAAGAATTTTACACGCTATGCATTGCTTCAATTAAATGATTCTGGACAAAGTAGGGTGTATTAAACTGGCAAATCAGGGGTGCTTAATTTTTATTTAAAAGTTCAGTTATTGTTAAGATGTGGTTGTGCTGTGTGGGGGGTGTTACCTCTCGGAAGTTATGCTTTTGATCCCAACCTTGGCTCTGATATTGGCTTGCTGGCCAGGCGATTTTAATTCACAAAGTAAACACTTTTTTTTTATTTTATTTGAGGTTAAACGTCTTAATTTTACAACTCTGAGTTCAGCAAGAATTGTGAATATCTCTTGAGGTCTGACAATTTATTGACGCCTTAAAGGATGTTTTTCCTGCTTCGTACCTACAGCTTTTTCTCATCTCAGACTTTGAACGTGGAAATGTTTCTTTTGGATAATGTTAAATGAAATAGGTCTGTGATACATAGTGACAGAGAAACCCACAAAAACAGAAATAATGAAAGCCACTTTTGTGTTCAGCATATTATACATCTCTTTGGAATGCAGCCTCTGCTTACCACGTGTTAGTCTGAGTTTTTATTTGCAGCACGCTGGGCCTCACAGAGCTTTTTCACATTTTGTCGCATTAAAACCACCAGTTTTTCTATATTTACGTAATAGTCGAGCTCTTCAGAGTGCATAGCTGTAAATTTCCATGGTTTAATTTTCTTTTAATTTCTTTTTAATTATTTTCACAAGTTATTAATTGGAAAGTGTGGCATCCATTTGTATTCTGTGTTACTGCAGCGGTTTTGGGAAGGACTCAAGTTATTTTAGAGAACAAATTGCTTCACGAAGACCAAGGAACACAGCAGACGGATCAGGGAGAAAATGGTGAAGGAGTTTAAAGCAGGAACTTCTCATGCTCCGAACATTTTGTGCAGCAGTGTACAGTCCGTCATCTGCAACTGATGGATCAAATAGTTGTACAACTTTAACCCTCGCTAGACACGACTGTATAACAAAACTGATTAAAAGAGAGAAGTGGTAATAAAGGCAACTTTTATTTATACTCTCCACAAACGATGCTGTTGTAGAAATTAAAATAGAACAGTAATCAAGTTTAAAATTTGCCACAAACCGTACAGGGACAGCGCAAGCAGGAAAAAATTTGCTCTCAAATAAATAAGAATAGAATTGAACCTGTTGGTCTATGTGCAAAACCACTGTGTGGCCTGTCTTTCTGAACATCCCCACTGTAAAACCTGATGGTGGCAGCATCATGCTGCATGACAACTATCCTTCTGCTGAGAAAGGAAAGCTTTTTAGATTTGATTTAAAAAAAGGGCATTCCTGGGAAGAAATCCGTTTGAGCGGATGACAGGCTCACCTTCCAGCGGGGCAGCAACACCAAACGTATAGCTGCAAAGAAATGGTTTATGTAGATCAAAGAATGTTAATGGATTAGAATGGCTTAGTCAAAGTCCACGACTAAAGCTAAATTTGATGTTCTTAGATGCTCTCTGACTGAGATTTAGTTATTCTGACTAGAATAGGCAAAACCTTCAGTCTCTAGATGTACAAAGCTGGTAGAGTCAAACCCAAAAAGTGCAGCTGTAATTGTGAAGAGAGGTAGTTTCAAAATATTCTGACTCAGAGGGTCTTTAATTGAAATGTATGTTCCACATTTCGGATTTAGGTGAAACCCATAAAAGTTTCTTGTTGGAAAGCGAAAACATCCAGGACGTTCAAAGGGTTTTGATACTTTTGTACAAAATTATACTCTATGCTTGATCAAGAAACGTGAACAACAGGATTAGAGTAATGATTTTCTTTTAAAGAGGATTTTATGCAGGTTTCGTATATCCTCTTTTTTCTAAGCTGCTAAAGTCTTGCATGTTGATCCTTCATCTTACTGATGTTTCTAATTGGTGACTTAAGAGCGCAGAAACCAAAAACTTACTTTCTTGCCAATGGAAACAACAAGAGAACAGTTCAAATGTCTTTGTCCCCGCAAACATCCGACTGTCGTAAAATTAATCAGACACAAAGATTTGACCAGAATAAATATGAAAGCACTAACACATTTAAGTGCCTCATTTTCTGAAAAGAAGGCTGCAGAATTGGTTCATGGTTCCAGGCTTCTGTCACGTTTAGAAAGCAGCAGGAGTAAGTGAAGGGAGATGGCTGGCTGCACTGAAATCATGTGATACAACAGCGGTGCCTGTGAAATTGAGAAGCTAAGTGTGGAGTGGAAACACTTGCCTCAAGGTAGAGATTTAAACAGACCTATTAAGGGCTCAATTCACTCAAATTACAAAGAATGTTTTGTTTTTTTTGGCAGAAATGTTATGCTAGTGTTATCTGCAGGCTTCCTGAAGAACTATAAAAAGTAGATCTGAGTGAATCTGAGTAGACCTTTGTTGGCTGTTTAGAAATGTGTATAAGCCTTGTTGTTGCAGTCAAAACAAGATTTCTGAAGTTTTCTGGAAGGTTTCTAAAAATAATTCTGACCGGAATCAGACCGTCTAATGGATTCCCGTTGAGGACATCTGTAGCTGCTCGAGAATGCTATTGCTCATCCAGGGTACGACTTGCAGGCCTTGATGGCAGCATTGAAGTGAATACCTTTGATAAACTTGTTATGCTGAAAGAACATCTCAGTGTCCCACTGCAGGACAAGACCAGCAGTACACTGCATAAAATGTCTTGATATCTGCAGATGAAATCTGATTCTGATCTGATTTCAGCCTGGAAACCAGAACACAACTTTTTGGTCCAAACTCCAAGAGTCATATGTGCTTATCACATGCCTTCTACCATCCTTGCATGGTGGTGGCAGCATCATGTTGTGTGTCATTGCTTTTTAAGCTGTTTTGTAATTTGTTTTAAGCTTGTGTATACGGTTTGTCTTGTGTAACGAAGTTGTTGTGTGTTGCAGATGAGATCTGGGTCTCAATGTGATTTTACCTGGTTAACTGAAGGAAAGAAGAAAACAAAAGAAAAGGAGTGACCTATGAAAGTCTCTTAGTGGATCACCTGCACTCCAAATGTAATTCCAAGTGAAAGTCTCAGGAAGGACATAAAATTGGCCCTCCATCAACGCTGCCCGCCCAGTCTGACGTAGTGGGAGGATAAGCGGAAGTTGAATGAACACCACAAACAGGTATGCACACTTTGCAGAGACCTACCCAAGAACACTTGAGTCTTTAAAGACTGTCAAAGGAGATAATTTATATATTCAGAAAAAAAAAAAAAGTTTTAATCCATTTTTTAAAACAACTGTAACACAAAATGTTAGTGAGTAATAATTACCTTCAAATTCCTCCCACTACTGGTTTGGTGTTCTGAAAGTAGCCAAAGGGAAAGGAGCAAGACAATGAATTTTAAGCATTAAATATGGAAGCTTATTCGAGTAGCCTGCCGAAATTAAATTGGAAAACTTTGAAATCGGCACAGTATGGGCTTCTAACACAATTGTGTTCCTGCATTTCATTAGTTGGGTTACCTTGCTCTTTTATAACTGTCTGCGTGTGCGTCAGCCCTTTCTGCCATCTGCTTTTTCACATCTTTCCGCTACAGTGGAAAGATTCTCCAGTGCGGTGATTTACAACTCAGTCGCTCTTTACCACAAGCTTTTGTTTATCGTACGACCCTTGGCTCTTGTTCAAGAATCCAGAAGAGAAAGTCAGTGCCCCTTTGTGAAGGCCACCTTTCAAACGGTTGCCTAAATCTACCACTAAACCAGGAATTTTTACTGAATTTTATGTCATGTTTGTGTTGACAATGACAGCAGCAAGACTATTTACCTTCCATAAGCTTAGGTACACTAATTATGGGTGTAAATCTTTATTTTTGCAGGGTGGAATCGCTAAAATTGATTGCTTTAGCCATCATCCATAAGTTTAAAATACAGTTATATCAGGATGATTAATGTTGGTGTGCATTATCCTTTCTCTTATTCCATTTGAACACTCAACAGTGTCCAAGTTTAAAAATGTTGCTCTTGACTGGAGATGGAGTTTAAGAATTCAAAGGCATGGTCTTCCTTTGATATTTCATCGACTACCACCATCTGACCTGACAGTTGGTGAAATGTGTTTTGGCTTCAAATCTTCGTCTTAACTTTCTCCTTGCAAACAATTTGTCCAAATAGCTGAGTTTTTATCTCATTTGGCCATAAAACTTTACTTCAAATGTTTTTTTTACCAAATTTAGTGATTCCTAAGGCTGAGGTCTGTTTTAGTACATGCTGACAATCTCCTCCAACAGTCCTGAGGAAGACTGTTTGGGTTAGAGGGTTGAAATCTCAATACAATTGGGTGTTCCAGCAGGATAGTTAAGCCAAGCCCACATCAAAGCTGGTTTAGGATGTAGAATGCTAGCTACTATTAACATTTTACAATAAAATGGTGTGCATAAAATTCAGATCTGTTTCTGCAACCCAACCAGATTAAAGGAACATTAAATCCTGCCAGAATTTCTCAGAATCGTGTTGAGATTTAATCCCGCAAAAAGAACTTCTCGAGCCAAAAATATTAGAGATATTCATTCACAAAGTGAGTGGATGTCAGATTACCACCATCTTTGGTCATTGCAATACCAGGAGGCCTTTTTGATTTAATAGAAACAAGTTTATTTCTGTAAAAAGTTATAAAATGAATATTGTACAAAAATAAAGTTTGCAGAGAGCTTTGGTTCTGTAACACAAAACAAGTGAGACAAGACAGGATTTTTTCTCCCCACATACATAGATGCTAACAGAGTGAAAACAAAAACTTCTGATGCTAACATTGCAGATTCCTTCGCATTTAACAATATTGTTCCGATTGTTAAATCAGTGGACAGTCACATGAATTGTACAGAAGATGAGAAGCAGGAAGTGTTATCTGAAGGATGATTCAACTGTGAGGTGATAAAAATCAGGATTTTTTTATTTTTATTATTTGTGTTTATTGCTTGGCCTAAATTCAGCCTGATGCAGTGGATTTGTTCTGTGCAAGGGGGATTACACAGTAAAGCTGGCCTGCTTGCTGCTGGGTGGGCACAGATACCTTGGTCCCTAATCCGTGCTAACGTCAAGACCTACACGAGGGCTCTCTTTGTTCCACTTATTATGACCGCCCTCCCTTTAAAGGGGGGAGCAGCTCCTTTCCTTCATATACGTCTTGGTTTTAGTTGGAGAAATTATTTCTTTACAAGTTGCTACGTGCAGAGAGCATGCAGAGCAGACCCATTGTCCTCACTCCAGATTTTTCCAAAACATACTCTTTTGTCCGAATGTCTAGTCTTCAGACACTTACAGCAACTGCTTGACAACAGCTGCTACAGTAGCTAGGTCTTCTTTAAATTGTCTTTGCTGGAGGGGATACACAGTTAAGACTCACATCAGAGGATCACTTTCAAGTTCCCTTTGAGGGAATAAGAGCTGCCAGTCAGGGCGCGGACAGAAACGCAGGCACACCAATGAAGTTTGAAGCTCACCGGGACATCAACCACTGCTTAGGCCCAACGCATAGCCAGACTGAGGTTTTGGATAACCTTAGCTGATTGGCAAATATTCATGGATGTTTTAAAGCTCCTCATGGAAATGGCTCCCCAGTTTTCATAATGTCGTTTCATATGATAAAAAAGGATGTTGTGGTTTTTAGCTAATTCACATACAGCGTGTCCTGGATTGTTTTTTTGAAAGTTAAGAGATGCACTGATCAGAAATGTGTAGAAAATTTCAATTCCAATTTTCATGTTGAAACACATACTCAAAAAGGGTTTAGTTAGCTTTACTACTATGAATGGAATTTAATTGATGGTTGTATTTACTATGAAATTGAAATGACAGAAAAAAACATGGTGAAAGGCACAATCCTTATGTCGTAGGTTGCGTTTTCCATTTTAAGGAAAGAGCTTATCTGCATCAGCATCGTGATGTGTACTTCTCTTGATTTGTGTTTATGTACTGCACGAAGTCATGCACTGCAAATGTCTCCAGGGCCATACCTTGAACACCTCTCATCTAGACAGATTGGAACATTATAATAGCACAATTCAACTTGTTTAGGTCTGTTGTTTTGTTATATAAACCTAGAAAAGAAAACGTTTCTCGTCCATTGGTGCTACTAACAGTTTGAATTGCAGAATGCTGTTTTAATTATGTGTTTCATGGGTTTCAGAAGGTTGCGAAAGTAACTGAAAAGTGCCTGGAAGCTGGGATATAATGTGGGAAAATTCAAAGTTTTCAATAGTTTATAAAACTTAATGACAATCATTTAATTTTCACCTTTGATGATTTTCATCCAATTAAATCAGTCACACAAACGTACCATAAAAACTCCTTCAGCAAACATGTTGCTACAGCATGCAAATCTGGCTCAGCTACTTTTTGGATCTGAAAACAATCTTGTCCCTTACAAAAAAATCCCATGAAAATCACGTTTTCACATGTGATCACGTGATTTTCATGGGATTTTTTTGTAAGGGTAGGACTCAATTTCAATTGCAAAATTGTGACATAACAAAGTCATGAACTGACTTTTCCGTCTACTCTTGCAGCCCAAATGCCCGAGTTAATATAGTTTCCTTTCGAGATTTTTTGCTTCAGTCAACTCACTGATACTAAAAATAGCTAACTTTGAGCCTTCTTCCTGCAGTAACAACATTCACATCAAAGAGTGTTGTTTATGATGTGTCTCTATAGAAACAGAGTATAAAGAATGGATGATTTTAATATAAGTCAGGCTCTGTGAGGAGAGAGATGACGTTTCCCATGTCAAAGAGCGGTTACATTAGTGAAAAATGATGGAAACTACACTGCTGTCTCGAAATGCTTAAAATCAACCAATCATTTCTACCATAACTCATCTACTGGTCCCCTCCTCTGTCTCTGTATGTTGCCTTTTTGTTGAATAACCATCATTTGGATGGTTAAAGATGGCTGGAATTTAAATGACAAAGCAAAAAAAAAAAAAGGCTTTTCCAAGCTTAGCAGTTCTGAGAAAATCCTGAAATATTTTGCATGGGAAAACTCTACTTTGGCACTGTCCAGAGCAAATGAAACAATTTAATAAATAGAAGAAAAAACAGCTTTTTCTTTCATAAAATGGATTGAAATAAATAACAATAAGTTAATTCCATTTCAATAAATATACCTCTTACACAAACCTCTTATATATATATATATATATATATATACATATATATATGTATATATACATATATATATACATGTATATATATATATATACATATATATACATAATCGTCATATATATACATATATATATGTATATATACATATATACATATATATATATATGTATATACATATATTGCTGTATGTTGATTGCTTTTCTTATGCAGATGCATTCCACCAGTCTTTTCTGCACCTTGGTGTGTTTTCCTTGGCTCTGAATGTCAACATCAAGACTATACAGGGGAGGTGATTTAGACTACAACTGAGAGAGGTTCTTCAACTCTCTGCACTCATCTGGAGACAGCCAGCTAAGGAAAAACTGAATTCCTGGGAAATTAAATCCTCCTTGCTAGATCAGTTTTTCTTCACCTTCTTTTTTGACAGCATTCTGTAAGTGTAACAGTGTTTAATCTGCTGTGAACTGGTACCGTTATGCACAATCTGGAGGATTATATGTGAATTTGCGCAGTTTGTTTCTTTAGCGGCTGTTCCATTGTCTCTCATGAGCTCTCGCTGTAATCCACTTTGTCCCGTCCTGAGATCAGCTGACAAAAACAAGAGACTACACACCCTGCCCTCCAGAGCACACGTCTGACTGCAATCCCTCTGTGCGCAGCATCTGCTGAGATGATCCAAAGTCCGCTGCAGTATTTTGTCGTGAATTCCTCAGACGCAGGCACACTTCCGAGCTGAATGCTTTTTCAGCGTGTGATACACCACGTCGTCGTCCAAAAAAGACAAATCGTCATCGAAGGCGATCGGTCGACAGCAGGTGCGTGAGGGCGTGTCCTTGTCCAGCTTTTTGTTGTGTGTGAGGTTGTTCAGGATCTTGTCATAGTTGGTCTCCGCCTCAATGCAGGGCCCGCTACAGTACCGAAAGATCAGCTCCTCCTTGGTCTGGTACCCTAACCCCAAATCTGTTACATTGAGATGGACCTCCTTTAGTAAGCAACCACGACTCTGTACAGATATCCTCTCCTTTTCTCTCTCCGCCCCGCTTCCCTTTCCTCCTCGGCCTCCTCCTCGGCCTCGACCCCTTTTTTTCCCCCCATGCCCTCTCCTCTCTTCTCTCGTGCCTCTTGTGTTTGCTGCTCCTCTCTGTCTCTGCTCCTGTCGTCCTGCAGAGTTCCCGCTAGTTTCCGATGACCTCCGGAGTCTGCCGATGGTAGCCTCGATAAAATCCATCACGTCCTCAAACTGGTCTGGATAGGGAGCTGCTATGTCATCTGTAAGGTGCAGAAGAAGATCAGTTTATAAATCACTGTTATACATCTTCAGTTTTTAAAGTGAATGCACTATATATCCAAAAGTATTGGGGCACTTGCTTTTACACACATGTGAATTTTAATGATATATTATTCTTAATGCAAAAACTTTAATATGACAGGGAGTCATTTTCTCAGGCCATTCTTCCAGAAGCTCGTTTGTATCCAAGTGGGCCACAGCTCATTTTGCTCCTTCTGAATTGAGCGCTTTAGCGTTTAAGTCTTTTCGTCTATTCGTCCGTCTGATCTGGTCACAGAAGTGACAGTTTCAGTAGGGAAACCTCTACATCCCTTTCCTCAGCAACATCCTGACTCATTTTGTGTAAATCAATGGAATTACCATTAGATTCTGGTTCATCCTAATCTAACCACCTCAGCTGATTCTTTTCAATTTGGCTCTACTTCAAGCCCCCCATTAACAGAGCACCACACCCTGTCCAGTCACCATAGGAACCATTGGTCAGCCACTTGTATCCAGAATGTCACTGTCTCAGTCATGATTCATACCTCATGATCATACAAGATCGTTGGAACGTCGACTTGAACGAAGAGTTTCACTTTTTGCCTTAGTTCTTTCCTCACCACGAAAAACTAGAGCAGTGGCCAAATTATTGCAGACAAGGCCTCCAACCATTACTTGTGAACAAGGCATCAAAATAATAACAAAAAAAGCAAAAAACAATAAAAACAACTCATCTACTTGATGTAGACTCTGACCTTAAATCTAGCGATACCAAGTCTTTCAGATCATTTTTATTTGCAACTTTTTCAGGTACCAGATGGACTTACCAATGATACAACAATTCATACCTGATTTGGGGATATTTCATACAGACTTTGAGAAGCAAAGAGTTAAAGTTAATTGAAATATGGTTATGAAATTCCAATAAATAATATCTAATAGTTATTTTGGTTCTTGTTTCAGGAGTCAACTAGCCCAGATGGTCAGAACCACAATCAATGGAAGTAGAGCCTAATGTAAAAGATACAGAAAGTAATCTGCAACTATGTTAAAGTCTTACTTAAAAGTTACACATTTTTATATAATTTTATTACTTTATGTTTTTATTTTATATTATTCAGCTCCAAATTTGTTAAATAAATAATAGAATAGAATAGAAATATTCTTTTTTGTCCCACAATGGGGAAATTCAGGTGTAACAGGAGCATCAAGGGATGTAGGTTCACACAAAGATAAAAAATAAATAAAAACTATGTAAAACAATTTAGGACAATATACTGTACAGTAAGGACAAGATTATGACATAAAAATAAGACGTAGTTTTCAGAAACTATATACTCCAATCAAAGCATCATCAAATTACCTTGAAAAATTAACTTATATATAATAGTTATAACTATAGTTTTTTTTAACTGATATTAGTAGGGAGTAGGGTGGGCTAAAATAACAATTTAGAAGTAAAAAATGTGAGCATGAACTGGGTAATGGGTGAAATGATCTGTTCAAAGATCTTCACAAGGATAAACAAGCATGCATGGTGATGGCAGCTCCTATTAAAATTTCTATTATTATGAATGTTCCCTCAGTTAAACTTCACCACACTGAAACAGTGCTTTTTTAAAATCAGGGCTCCTGTTCTCATTCACCATCCCCTTACAGTATGTTATACAAATACTGCGCTTTGTACTTTCATTCACACTACAATGAGCACATCAGGAGCAATAGTAGTTTCAGTCTCTTGCCTAAAGGGACTGTCAGCATATTTTAATAAGGGAAAAGAGTCATGCCACATTAACACTGAGCTGTGATCATCCTAAAGCCAGATTTAATTTTATCGTTTATAATTTTACAAATAAGACCAGCACTTTTTATGTATAGATTACAAATTATTTTCATGTCAAAAGAAATTGTAAATGTACACTTTGTACCACTTTCAGTGATGCTATGTTAAGTTTTCTACTTAGTAACATTCAGTTCTTCCTTTAAGGCTTTATTCTGTTTTCTGATTAATATTTTGGTCATTCCCAACTTGCTCTTTGAGCTTTAAATACCTAATTAAAATGTCAGCGCTACAAAAGATTGTGTTGGCTTCAATTGTTTATTCTGTTCCTGCCGTTTAATTATTCCTTCTGGTGTTTATGAAGCTACAAAAAGCAATGAGTCATTGCACCAAAGCTCAGCACTTTAACCAGCAATTGGCAAAACCTACATTTTGGGTTCCCACCTATGTAAACATTTTGCTGACAACACCCCGTCCCCCAAGGAAACGAGAGTCCTCGATAAAAACATGCAGGGAAGCCATGAATTTTGTTTAAAATGATCGGGATTTACTCAAAGAATGCCTGAAGGAGTCTAGAATGTTTAATCAGCTTCCAAACCTCACATATGGGGTCTGCTGGCATCTGTGGGAGGCAAGTTCAACCCCATGATCAAAAGGTCCCAGAGAATCTATAACTAAAGTTCAGGTACCAAATGTTCCAGCGCACCATTTGATGTTTGTTGTCTATGTTAATCGACAAGTACACAACTTGTTGTTTGGATATAATTTTTAGGGTTTTGTGGATGTGTTTTAAAAGGTTTTCAGATTTTTGTGAAATACAAAAACCACCGGGCGTTTCGAAACGTTACGGCCACACAAGTTTTCATTGAGATTTTATGTGATAGACCAACACAAAGTAGTGCGTAATCTCTCTGTTTTGATTTTTGTTTTATTTGGTTTTTTGTTGGGTTTTTTTTGACTAATGACAAGTGTATTGCGTGTCTTTGCTGAAATTATAGATTCAAGCTGTTTGGAAAATTGTTGTTTTGCCCACTTTTTGGGGGAAATATGCCAAGCTCAGTTAGAATTAATGGAGAACATCAGCGATTGTCAGCTTTAAGCTTTTACCATAGATTTTCCATTGGATTTCATAACTCGTCATTCCAAAACATTAACATGCGTTTATGTTTCACATGCTCATGTTGTTTGTTTAGTGTTGTTACCCTGCTGGAAAGTATCCAGATTTCTCATCATCTTTTGGAATGCACTTTCATCACAGGACAGTATTGTAAGGACACAAGTAAGGTTTTAAATTCAAAATATATCAATAATGTAGCATTTTATCCATTTAGAGGTTAATACTGTAATTCAAAATCCCACTAACACTTTTAGTGGTGATAATTTTACTTATTTAAAAAAGTTAATTCTGTTCTGTATTTCTATCGTTGTTTGTTTCTTTCTCATTTCATCTTGGGAGGTTTTAAAGAAAAATCAGTGTTTACAAGCTTTGTTTGCTAGCACTTCCTTCATAGAGCTAAAAACGCATCCAGGTCTTCTCGTAACTCCTGGAGAGTTTGACCTTTTAGCCAGAATTTGTGAGCTTTCTCACAGGAACTGCCAGGTTTGATGCAGTCAAGCACAAACAAGTCACAAATGTGTTTTAATGTCTGATGGATGTCATTATAATCTGCGCAGACTTGAAAGGCTGTAAGAAAGGGAAGTCATGTGCTTTGAGTTATTCGGATGAAACAATTGAAAATATGCTACTGTACAACTCTGTAGCATTTGCTCTGAGAAAAAAAAACAACAAAAAAACGAAGTGAAAAATTTGGACCCTGCTGAATTCCATGTTGATTTCTTTAAAAAGTTATGTGAACTGGCACAGGTATGGGAACAGTGAACTAGGTCGTAAAAAAGTTCTTTTCTGCCATGACTAAATTAGTCAAATGCTAATTATACTACCTGAGCGTGTCTGCGTAACGGGAGGCAACGCCTCTGTGCTCAGATGTGTGTTAACCTGTTGTACGTGCATCAAGGAGTCACAGCCGGCGGGGTGAGATATCTGGCAGGTGGTGTTGTGGTTAACGCAGCGTCTACTCTGCAGTGTCCTCTATCTCTTCTTCTTTACCTTGGCTATCTGATCTGTCCGAGTGCCACAGCTGATTAGGCTGCCCTTCATGTATCAGGTGAACTATGGGGCCAATCTGTTTAGACACACCTATCCTTTGATTTAGACACCTTATATTGTGTGTCAGGTGAAAGACGTGGTGGCTACAGGGTGCACCTGCTGACAGATTATACTGCGACACTAATGAGCTGAATCAAACTCTGCTATTATGTTGCTCAATCAATCATGGAACCTCATGCTGCTGCCTAAAATAAACACAAACGAGGCAGAAATGTAAAATAAAGCCCCAGACTTTCACTTTATTTACAGGATTTTGTCTTTTAGGCATTATTCATTTTAAAACTCCAGTGCACATTTCTAGAAATATCAGTCCTTTTCTATCAAGTAAAAAAAAAAAGGTTCACTATGAATTAATGTCAGATAAAGACGTCTGACTTTATGGATCCTGCAGGGTGGATGGATAGATGGAATAGTAGGGAATAAAGTCTGTATATATAACTAATATTGCATTTTCTAATTTTTATTCATACTATTCAATATGTGGAAAACATAGTCAAATTCAAAAAACTTTTCCAGACTGTGTAGGAACCCTGTTTTGGCATAAATCCCATTAAAAGCGGAAGCCTGCACATTCCAGTCACAAAATTTAACGGCAAACCATGTTTTTATTTGACATTAAGCATAAACCGAGCGACTTATCCCCTCTCCCTGCATGGCCGCTTTGTTTACACTGTTCCTGAAGACTTCATCGTCTAGGGATACACTGCAGATCAGTGATGTCACCGCGCTCCAAACACAATATGAAGTGGCAAAGACAAACACATGCCCCAAATGTTCCATGCCTTATCTAGTTGTTAGCTGTGATCACTCCAAAGTGAGGATGATACAGTGTCACACTGATCCAAACAGAATAAATTCCTGCCCACCGTCTCTGTCGGAACAAATGTAAACAGAGGGTGCTTATTCAGTGCTTCAGACAAGCCTTTGCACCTTAAAAAACCTCCTGTGACCTGGTTCACAGTGTCTCCTCTAAAACCTGCCATGATTTCTGAGTTTTGGCGTGGGTGTCTGAGGCACAGAGAGGCAGGGGGTGAATGTAAACACGGGGAGACAGGGAGATGTGAAAAGTGAAGTCTGCTGAGGATTGGAGCTGTTCAAAGTCTTTTGCATGCTGCTGGTTTGTTTAGACAACATGATGATGCAACACAAAAGCAGCAATAAAACACAAATTAAGACCTCCATCTGATAACCTTTGAGTTGGATTATTACCCAGTGGTAATTGCTTTACAGGGTGTTTTGTAAGAGCAATAAGTTAAGATGCACCACATTATTTAGCATTTAAAAGTAACTTGGCAATATTTATGTGCATTTAGACAGTCGATGTTATTTATTGTACTTTTTGCACATGTCCTTTCATGACTGCTTAAGGGAACAGGATGGTGTGTCTGGTTTCTTTATAATGTCAGGACAAATTTGTTCCACAAAAGAGGAAAAATAAGTTTTTCCCCCTTGTGCTTAATTGACTTGTCCAAGGCTGGGAACTGAACGTATGTGACTGGTCCTACTCAAAGAGAACTGTTGCTACTATACATCTTACACTGATATATCTGATCAGATGTCTTACACTGATCTTCCATGGAGATCTCCTGAAGGTTGTGCTCTTCACGCTGGAACAGTGACTCTTCCTCTTCCACAGACAGAGACCCAGAATCACGGTAGCTGCTGGGGAAGCGAGTCCTCTTGGCTTGCTGAGTGTTTTGGTAGAGAGGCCGTGTAGCGACAGAGGTCAGGAGCAAGAAACACGTGGCCAGAACATCCCATAACTTCATCTTAGACTCAGTTCCTATGATGAAAGCTGCAAAATAAACCTTGGTCAGTTTTGCTGTTTTAAAGATGCTCATGAATAAAGTTGGCTTGGCTTTATAGATTTCAGGACTTTGGTATGCGCTGTAGTATTTATATTTTGAGGCCAAACAAATTAGAAAAACATCTACTTTCTCCCAGAAAGCCAACCAATGCTTTTCGAATCATGCATATGAAACAATACGGTTTGTAGACGTACCACAACTCATACTATACTAATAACCGTGCCAACATGTCAACAAGGTTTGATTCCGATTTCTGTTTTGTGTACGCTCTGAACATGAAAATCTATCGATGAAATTATACAAGAGCAGATCGAGACCTATCTACACTACAAAAAAGAACTTTGGAAGGTATTAAATTTTAGTCATTTTACTGTCACTGAATTCTAATCAAAGATACTAAATTGTAAATGTAAAGTCAAAATGTTGTTAAATTCCAATGCCTTCTACATTTCTTGGGGGGGGCAAAAAAGTAGAATTACTATTTCAGCAACACATTATGAGTAGGGTAAAACAAACCTGTTTCACAACAGTCTAAACTCAGCTCACATTCCCTACTGGTGGAGGAGGGAGAGGAGTAACAATGTTAAAGAGGAATAACAATTCTTCCTTAACATTTGAATCACATTTTAACTGAAAACATTGTTTCAGTCAACTTTATTCTGATTTACAGAGTTCGGGAAAGGACTAAAGCTAAATCAGACAATTGCATTTTCAGACAATTTTCCATTTTTGTGAAAATCGTCCAATTTGTGACAATTTTGACAATCAGGCTTGTTTTAACAGAGGTTGTTTTATAAATTAATAT
Organism: Xiphophorus hellerii; assembly: GCF_003331165.1. NCBI lineage: Eukaryota > Metazoa > Chordata > Actinopteri > Cyprinodontiformes > Poeciliidae > Xiphophorus > Xiphophorus hellerii. Next base: position 15,323,041 of record NC_045679.1, read on the forward strand.
ATTTAGCAGGGAACAGTGGATATCCGTGAACATGTTTTTGTGTCTGATTTTAGCGATGCTTAGTTACAGTTACTTGATTGTCTCAACTTTTTGATAACATTTAGACATCTACAGACATGGACGACTTTTCACCTTTCACTTTTCAATCACGTTTTAACATTATTTAGCTAGAGAGCTGCTGTCACTTTCAGGAAAAATGTTGCTCATTGGGATCTTTTTGCTTCAGAAAATTTGCTTTTCTGGTTTAGTTGTAGCTCCAAAGCTCGAGTAAAATTTTCTTAGCTAACAGACCAAAACTACATCTCGTTGCTTGTACTTGTGACAGTGCAATGACAATAAAGTTGAATTCTATTCTATTCTATCTATACACTAAGGCTACAATTGCCAATGAGTAGCATTATTAGCAGTGGTTCGTGTTTATGCCACTTTATTAGAATACATTTAAAACATTTGTGTCCTGCTTCAGCTAGTGCTACCAAGTCACACTTCCTTGTGTTCCTAATTTTGAGGAATATTTTGTCTCTCACTGAAGAGGTTAAAGTGAGACTTTCTGTCAAATTTGGCTGCTTCACTTGGAGGTTTGTAAAAAATTATAAAATTAAACCGTAAAGTTAAATTTTATACCTTTATACTAGAATTTTTATTTTTGTTTATTTTTGACATGGGAGGACAAACCACATGAGCCAAATTTACTTTTTAATTATATGCCTATAATTATATTATATTATTTGTATTTATTGTTTTAATTTTTATTTTTTTTTTTACATAAGAGTAGCCTGATTCACATCTACATCCATGAAATATATGCAAATTACTCAGGTAGTTTCATTGTTTTAATTCTAACAGTTTGTTTATATCAGTGTGATATTCTGTCAAAGTATCATACCTAGATTATTTACGCGCAAACATTTGGCGTTTTGGACGAAATACGTTTTCTCTCATCTGATATCAGATGATGCGCAAAGGGTGCGCCTCACAAACAAGAAAACAAACACACACAAATACGGCTGGTTAAAGCACGCACCTAAGTGTTTTGGCAATGATAGCCTAAATAATGGTGTGAGTTGGCCAGATGGCGATCCGCGGAGCTTACGTGACTCTGTCTAATGGCATGTTGAGTCTGCTGTAAACCTAAACAATTACGTATGGATAAATACTAAACCTAAACGAAGTGTCTAAATGCGTAATTCCATATTTAATTTGCTATTTTAAAGAAAAACACACGAAAATGAAGCTCATTTTGCTTGATTTTTATACTCCCTGTAACTAAGAGCGATTATAGAGATTCACTTACCTTACATATGGCCCATGCAGACCTAATATTTTCTTGGTAGTTTATAGTAAAATCCAAACAGAAAGCGCAACTCCTGGAGTGTCCCCAGCTGACTTAGCTGCGTAAATCATGTCAGAATCTCCAAAAGGAGAATTCCCTTAAATCAATATTAGTCCAAGTACAGAAGGAAAAGGCCGCTCTGTTGTGCCAGATTTGTTCTCCGTATTCCGACCCAGTGCACTGAATAAACCATGCGTCTCTGAAGACGGCGGACCAAAGTGCCTCTGCGCCTCACGGAGTACAGTTGCAGTCGCTGATTAATTGGATGCTACGTTTCCACTCTGGAAATCCGAGAGAGCTCCACCATCTCCGATCGAAAGGAGTCCAATGAAGACATCAGAATGTCCAACAAACTAGAAAAGCCCCAGAGGTGTGTTGTTACCGTTCATCTGCCTCTTGGTAAAACAGCTCAATTGTACTTTGTCCAGAATCTCCGGTATTTCTCACCAATCTCGCCATAGTAAACAACAGATATTCAGATAAATGTTTTCTACTTCCTCCAAGTCACTCTGTGTTTACGCAGAAGTCTCCACACGCGTCGTCCTCATATTGGACTAAAGCAGGGCAGATGTCTGCGCACAGCACCGCGCCAGGCGCAGAGGGGCTGTTTGGAAAGATTTATAGTTCAATGCGCTCTGACGTTTGGGGGGGTAGTTGGTGACCGCCCCCTCTTTTATAGACCCATGCGAGCGCAAACAGTGAGTAACAGAGGTCCGCATTTCTCTCCAAACCACCCCTGGAGCCTTGTTTGGAGGAGCGAAGTTTTCAGATGTCTTGAGGATTATGTCACACATCCTGATGTCCTCGGATTAGATTTCAGTATGCGGAATGCGATTTGGAGATGTTCTGTTGCGGTGCATGTTTCTAACCTGATCTCCGCGCTCCGTGTGCCTGCAGTGTCAAGTTCCGTCTCATGGCTGCACACATCTCAAATGCAGAAGTGCCACTTCACCTGCTATTTACTCGGAGCATGCTCGTGCAGACGCGAAGGGAGCTGTTAAGGAACTATTTTTCTGGGCTGCTTTAAAATTTACAGTTTATTGAAGTGCAAACTCGATGCTGAGAGGGAGAAGTTCATTGGCGCATGTTGGTGTGGGAGTAATTGGGTTCTGGTCAAAGTGAACTCCCGGCGCTCATAAGAGAAACCTGGGAAAGCAGCAACATTAGCCTTTATAGTTTAAAAGCAGCCTGCTTTCCAGGGGCGCTTATAGAAAATTTGAATTTAATGGTCCGATGTGAGCAGCTTAAAATCTTGGGGTGGCACAGCAGATAAAAAAAACAACAAAAAAACTATTGCATTATTTAAAGAGTTTTTATTTTATTTTATTTTATTAGCCATGATACTATGGTGAAAATTTAGATTCCATTGAAAACATTTTGATTCTCTTTCTGATTTTTTTAAAACAACATAATGACTCGCATTTTAATGCGTTTTTTTTTTGTAATTAAGTTTATAACAAAATGAGCTGTTTTGATTTTAGAATCTTAAATTTGCTCATTCCAAAAAATAAAATAAACAAAACAATGATGGTAATAATAATAAAATGAAATGCAATGTTCAAATTTATTGTAGCTGGGGGAGCCATGGGATAAAAAATAAAAATAAAAGTTTTCTTTCAGTTTCACATGAACAACTTGGCTAAGGCTTATCCGCATGTTTAGTTCGGTGGTTGGTAACGCTAACGTTTATTATCTGATTTGTAGGTTGTGAATCAACAAATTTAAAGGCTTTTTGAAATTTATGTTTTTATACAGCATAAACTCCTTTTAACCACCTGTTATTGAAAATTTAACCCAATTAAAATAGAATTAAAAAGTATTTTGTAGTTTGCAGTGTTTCTAATATTACATCATCTACAAAATGAGTTTTATGTTATGTGGTTGTGTGTTTACATGTGGAAGGTGGTAAAAGTAATATGGTGCTCACCCAGAAAGCCATCATGCAAGAACGGTCACTGCTAATTTCTAATAAATTTATTTATATAAGACATCGTTTCCGGAGTTGGAGGTTGCTCAGTTAACCAGTAGGAGTGCTCACTGCCTCTTTGGTCCCCCCTTGGTGGCGTCACTGCTGCTTATTTATCTCCTGCAGATCTGAATTCCACAAGTTACTCAAGCTTCTAAGAATTAAACTCAGTGTTCCCGAGCCAGGACACCAGATCCAACCACAGGTAAACACTTGCGTGTCCAAGAAGCGCTCTGGTTCAAATTTTTACGTGCAACGCTCTTACAAAAAAAGAGAAAAAAAAGGCGAGCTGTTCAATAAAAGGCTGAAAATCCTCACTCTGACACCCTAAATCCGCACTGACTTACCTGTTACTCAGCTCAGATTTGTTTGCTCACAATCCCAAAACGTCTTGTTTATACATGTTTTTCTTTCAGGCGATTTAGCTGGGCCCTGCCCATCCCTACTGCGTCTACGTTGCACTCTGCCAAGTCTACTTCATATGGATTCCTCCCTGTCAAGTTCTCACATGGTTTTATTGTGTTACCAGACAGCTGCTGCTTCATTTTCAGTGACAATACCCTGTTAATTTTAACTCAGCTCATATTAATTTTGTAATTCTTAATTCTTTTCATACTGTCTCGTGTTTTGAAGGAATGCAAGTCTATATTTGCTCTTCAAAGTGGCTCCTATTACCTTTTGACTACCAAAACCTAATTCTTCCTCATTGACGGCGTTTGTGATACTATTTACTGATTCAATGTTTTTGTCTTCTTGAGTATCACTTCTTAAGCCTCCTTTACAAAAGGACAACATGGTCATAAACGGCCGTAACAAAGGAGCATGGAAAAACAGGAAGTGTAGTTACACTTCCTTTTTAAGTTTTCAGCTCTTACGTGGAAACGCCTAATGCTTCAAATTCTTACTTTTTACAATCACTCAACACTACAATTCAATTGAAAATGAATAGAATATCAGTTTGTCTTTTTGTTCGACTAGAATATAAGATTTTTGTTCCCCTGCCAGTGCATGCTGGATCGCCTTAAGGCTCTGCACAACCCTAAACAAGAATATGCAGGTGAAAAAACTCAAAGATAGAAAGTCATCTTTTAACACTGTTTAAACAAACTCACACTGGTGAATATAATATGAACAGACATTCAGAGAAATCAGACCATAGCCTGATTGCAGAGTGTTGCTAGTGTGGGTTTTCAAGATGGCTCAGAGTTTGACAGCAGTCAAATTCAGTCACATTTGCAAACTTTTAGCATGTCATAAAACTATGAAAGACAACAATGCTTTAAGTGGAAATTTCAGGCATAAAATATCTAATTTGGCATCTATATCACCCCACTACCCGACAGAAGACATCACTATCAACTCTATGAACCTGCAGGCTTAACCATTTATGAATCAACCCAAATATTTTGTTCTTTGCTCTCAGATTGATTAAATCAGTTTTACTTCTAAAGTACATTTAAAATATTATAATTGGACTGTACAACAAGCACCCCCAAAATATAACACTAAACCAGCAAAACCCCCCCAAAATGTTAAGGGAACACAGTTTAAAGAAAATACAGAAAATATCAGTTTTGGTAAAGCTGTTTTAACTCACCAAGTGCAAGCCACTTTCCTCTTACTAACTTTTAGTAAGTTGATCAAAAGTCTGAATAAATAATAAATATATATGTTTGGGACTAGTAGGCTTTCATGCAAATTTTAGCATATAAAAGAATTGGTTTGCTGCAACTCTGAACAACGCCAGCAATAACTGTATCTGAAAAAGTGTAAAATACAAATTTTGATCACCCATCAAATGGGGTACCAGAAAGTGACATGACCACTGTTTGCCATAATTATCTAAACTTAAGAAAGCGTAGAAAAAATGTAGACATGCTGTACAAAAAAATAAAAACACCAATAATTAAAACAAGACCAGCAAACTGATGTACCCCAGCAGATGGGCAGAAAAAAAGTTGTTGTCAATGATTTAACAGAAAACATCCTGTAAAAGCAGACTATGAAAAAAAACAAACAGATAAAAGCTTCCATTATTCTCACAGTTGGAATGGAAGACAGACAATTAAATAGCTGAAAACAACCATTCTCCTTTTTTCTGACTTGGCCTTTATTTATACAGGTTGTCTCATTGAGATCCTAGATCTCATTTACAAGAGAGAGCTCTTTTGATTTATATATACATCACCATAATATTTACAGAAAAAAACTACCACAAAGACAAGTAAAAAAAACATTAATGTTCCAGTAGACACCAGAAAATCCCAGAAAAAGCCTGTTAATCCTGTAATTTATCTTAAGCATTTAACAGAAAACCACTTAAAATACACCAACAAACTGTCAAAAGAGCATTATTCTGGTAAAGTGGATGCCACAAAAGGCTTGTTTTTTTTCTTCCAATTTACACAAATGTCTGTAAAACTCAATATATATATGTCCGTATGTACAGTATATACAGATCATTTTACTGTTTAGGAGATAAATATCTTTGATTAGAAATAAAGACTCAGCTTAATGAAGGCTCAAACCCATTACACATTACGGCATTTGGGTCTTTATGCTTGACAGACGTTTCTCAGAGGCTTGTACACAGTGGCTGTATTGTTGATAGGATCTGCAGACGAGTCTCCAGAAAACGTCTGCTGTCCTCCTCCGCCTCATCCAGACAGAGCGGTGAAGATAAGAGAGACCAAGAATAGGTTCATCTTCGCTTTATGTGGGAGCGCTGCAGACTCTGTGTGTCATAAGTTCCTTGAGCTGAAAGACTTTAGTGCCTGCAATATTAACTGGCAAGGAGGAGAAACATGAGTAAGACAGAGGAATCACCACCACATAGGGTGTGATGAAGAGGCTCGTCACTCCATCTGAAAAGCTCTCTTTTATTTTTTACCCCGCTGATGGAACAACCACACTGATTTCTGAATTTATTCCTCCACTGAGCGCTGACAGCCCCTCAGATGGAAGCATCAAGGAGTTCCCACAAAGTCTACAAAGGCATTTAACAATACTCGCAGTAACAACCGGATCATCTGGTTCTGTTTACCATCAGGCTGTAAAAAACTAATCTGAAACAAATGCTTGACATTACTAATTGATTTTATTTTCCAACAACTTTATCCCGTCTTTAAGCGTGCACTATATCATTTTGTAGTGATAATATTTTGTTTAAAAAGTTTTATTTGAGGATTTAAAACAAAACAAAACAAAACGCAGCTGACGTCTTCTGCCTCTTACTTTATGGCACACTTCTTTATATGTGATGGAAGTGGGGCATTCTGTAGTTATGGTTCAATCTGGTTTTATGTGTGTTAGAGGAATAAACAGTTACTACACAAGATTCATGACTGTGTAGTAAATTTAACTGATTGAAATTATTTAAAGAAAATCTAAAGAAGAAATACTAAAACCCATTCATGTGATTTAAGTTATTTAAGTAGTCCAGCAACTTTCGGTCTCCGAGTACTCAGTATCATAAAATGCTCCTAGGTTTTGGTTTATACTGCTGTCATGCAGTTTAATTGGGGAAAAGAAGTTAGTTGCAATTTGTACCAGACTGTGTATGCAAGTAGTTTATGTTGCTTTTATTAATAAAGGTCAAATCAATTTAAATTCTCTAAATTTTAAAGGGCTCTAATAATTTCCAGTCTAGCATAACTCTACAACATTGTTTTTTTTTCAATGTTGGAAGAAAATATGAACAATCCAGATGGCACAGTATTTTACTTAACTGAATTTCTCAGTTTTATTTGAAAAAAACCCAAACTGTATTAATACATGTGAATAAAAAGTATCAGCAACAATTTCAAAATCTATCAAATCAGTCTATACTGAACATTATTATTCATCACTAAATAAATAATGTTATTGAATATCGTGCTTTTTTGATCACACAATTTTCTGTTTTTTCTAATGATCTAATCAACTTAAACACAAAAATAATCTGAAACAAAAACACTAACACTATTTCTGCACCATCTGTACAGAGAAGGTTTTCCTGAGCCGATCAAACGTTTAGCAGCGTACCTCAGAGGTTTAACAACTTCATTTGAAATTCTAATGCCCATCAATAGTTTCAGAGGGAAAAATCTGAGAGACAAAAAAGGAGCAATTTAAAGTTTGCAAATCACAGCGTTGTAGCTGTCGCTCACGTCAGAATGCGAGGAGTGAAACTAAAATAGAGAATGCTTTCTTTGTCAGCCAGAATCAAGCTTGTTTTTCACGCTTGGAACTGATTTTGGTTCATGCGACTCCAAATTTAACTGGACGCTTAAGAACAATATTATGCTTAAATTCTAGTCATATTTTTAAAAAAGTATTCTAGTAATATTTAATATTCATAATAGCCAAGCTCCATCATGTCATAAAGAGCACATAGTTGGGTGTTTTCTCAAGAATAAACTTTGAGACTGCAGGGTTATTCGACGTGTCCTAAGTAAAGCAGGAAGCAGAGTAATGGCCCTCACTCAATGAACCAGATTTCTGCTTTGGGAGGCAGACAGTCTTCTTTGCTGTTAAAACGTGGCTTAAAATATTCCTTTGTGAAAGAATTTATAGTTACACCTAGTTTTAGTGACCCTTCCTGTTACAGGTCCCTACACACTTCTTTGCAGCTCTGGTAAACACCTGTAAATAGTCTAAATTAGTCTTTTATTGCTATAGTAAAATATTACACTGCTAAATGTGAGAAAAACTAACCTTTAGGCCGAGTACACTTTTTCAGAGATCAATGAACCAATTGCGTAAAACTGAAGCTTTGCAATTTAAAGTTGATTAAAAGTCCTGAACTTTTTATTACCTGTAACTAGTCCGGCTCCTTCGCTGGGCTGGCAGTTTTGGCGGATCTGAATCGCTGCCAACAAAAAAGTCTGGTTCATCTCCAAGACGTGGAACAAAATGTGCGTCCAGTTTTTGTCTTTTCCTTGCTCTCTTTTTTCCATCCTTTTCACTTTGCCGCTCCATGGAGCTCCGCTCATGTTAACTTAGTCCGTAGAAATGCTCTAGCTAGTTTGCCATCTGTTGTCAAGTGACTGATGATGATGTTGGTGGACGGCTGGTGACAAGCTTTACCCAGAATACACTTGGAGACAATATGGACGATCCACTTGTAATTGTGTGTGTCATAAAGTTAAATGTAAATAAAGCCAGTCATGTAGCACAACATTTTATTCAATATTTTACACTCACTATATCACTAAAATTAGTCGGTCTCATAAAGTTTATAGCAACCAGGACTCAATAATGACTGGGGCAACCTACTATATAATCTACTGGGACACCAGGCTATATAATCCACTCAACAGGACAGGGCCCACTTTCTCTAGCTCTCATCAGACGTGATAAAGATTTGGATTCCTGAAGTCATATTCCATCCGGCCCCCCTCTAGGCCCGGGCCAGGCCCCCTTGAAGCTCCGTCCCTGGACCTGTACCAGGCCAGTCATGCCTCCAATTACCAACATTTGGACTTTTTAAAATCCTATGGGAGCTTTAACTGTGATTTGATTACATACGAGTAACATTCCAACTTGGTCAGGTGTGAAACAATGGATGAGTATGTGAAACTACACCTTATGGCCACTGCTAAGCATGGTAGAGGATCTGTGATGCTGTGGGCTTGTTTCTCTTCCATAGCCCCTAAAACTGCAATAGAGTGAGAGAAAAAAAATGTCAGGATGTTTTAAATAAAAATCTGAGGGAGAGAAAACTGAAAACAAGTCATCACTGAATCTTTTTAAAGGAATTCAGTAGAAAATCAACTTTTCAGATTCTGAGTCAGACTGTGCCATTGTAAAAAAAAAAAAAAACCTTCACCTTTTTACATTCTATATTTTTACCTATGCTTTCTATGAGTGTTGATGGTTCTCTGGAGAAGGTCCTGACTGATTTTAATGGCGTTTCCATATGATGAGTTAAATTTAGCCTCAAAATGTTGCCTTAAGTTCTCTGGCACAATACCTTTGGCCTACATGATACCAGAATAGGAACTTTTTTATCCTGTATTATACATGCGGTGTGCAGAAGTGCCAGTTGTCTGCCTGAGAAAGCTCAGCTGTCACTCGGATCACTATTGGTGCAGAGACAGAGAGCAGGTAGTCGGGACAGATACTCAGGGATTCACATAGCTTTCAGCTGATCCATTAGGACATTCTACAATCCCGACATGGCCCAATGCCAAACATCCGGCTATCACAGAATTCAGACCAGCTTGACGGTTCGCTCACTGCTCCATAATATTTGTTGCACAAAAATGTCTTTTGCGCATAGATTGTTTGCGTGCATAAAAACATGCAATCACGAGGCAGCGTGTGTGAGTGTATGTAAGCAAGAGTGTATGAAAATGTGTAAATGAGATCGCTTGGTACTATCAAAGTGCAGCAGGACTATGACACTGTTATAAATAGAAGGGAGGAAGTAAGGAAGGTTAAATCTCTGACACTAAATGAGTGGAGCGAAGTCATCTGAACTGCTACATGTCCGATTCGACCTACTTCACAGAATGCAATTCTGCTCTGCACTGCAACTATACATTGGCACCGTAAAAGCAAAGCAGTTTTTTTTTTTTAGTTGTATAGTTCTCCCCTCTATTACAGAGGTTTAATTTGAAGTAGCAATCGCTGCCATGTATGGCGTGGAAAGAGCTTATTAACAGTTATGGTTAAATTATCTCTCCATGAGCTGATGAGAAGCCAATCAGTGTTTTTTTTTCTTCCCGCATTAATAGTGCTTTACTAAGCAGTGAAAGTTGTTTCATGTACTGAATCCAGTGCTTTTTTTTCACAGTGCTTCAGTAAAAGCTAAATGTGCAAAAGTTGAACTCTCAAAAATCCCCTTCATGCTTGTGATCCAAACATTGAAACTCTGCGGCGGAGCCGTTCCCAGCTGTCCAAGCACAACCTCGCTGCTCAATCATTCACTGTCTGCACTCTGACCACCGATCAACCTGGCATGACTTTGAACCCTGACTTTCGCCAGCTGCCGGTGGCGCCCATCTTCGAAGAAGGGACACGCGGGACACCGGGACTCATTGCCAATGTGGTACGGTGTCAACTCTGTGCTGGCTTTACAGTTTTTAGCATTCAAAGGGAATCTGCCAGGGCCCCCTCCGTCTTTATTACTAAACAAACAGGACAGGCTAAGGGCTGATCACATCCAGTCATCCAAGATGAAAAGCCCTCCTGGGAAGCAGTCACCATTACGCTGCTTGTTGTCCAGCCGTTTACTGTTTCCATATCAGCTTACAGGTTTGATCTGAGCTATTTTGTTTATTGCCGCCAGCCGCCTGCTTGCTTGAGGACTCAGCTAAAAGTGCAGGGAATAAAGCTGGGTCTTGACTTTCACAGGACCCAGAGATGCTGCTCAAGCACAACAAGGTCACATTAATTGGAGAAGGAAGTGCTGAAGATGTCTTTGGGAAGGCGCGCCGGGGTTTGAGAGTGACAGCAAAGTGAGGCAGATCCTGTTTCTGCTCTGGTCCTCCTGTTCTAATCCAGCCTGGTATGTGTTGAGATCACAGCAGGTCCCTTTCACTGCAGCCATCCGGTGACTCTGAAGTGGGACCCGTTAAGTCTGTGCTTCCTCTGCTGCTGCACTTTCAGAGGAAAGCACCAGAAGGGCAGACTGTGGCAGGGCCACTCAGGGAGCAAAGTTTGATAAAAGAAACTTTAAGTGAAGTGAACCAACAGGAACATTCCCACTGGTCCTTTCAGATGTTGACCCCCAGCAAAAACACGGTGCAGGACAGATGTGTGTTTCCCTTGATGTATTTATGTCAGCCGCTTTCATAAATGCGCTGTGGCACCCAGACATGTTCACACTCATGAAGACGGTCCAGAGCGTACGCCCATAGTGGCACTCGCCACAAGCATATGGACACACACACACACCCACGCACCCCTACACACACAGGGAGAGAGAGAGAGCGAGAGAGAGAGAAAAAGATCGTGCTCCTAGTCAGTAATACCCCATGGATATTATGTCTCTCTCAGTAGACTGGACAGTTGATCACAGGAACTTAAGCACACAGTCACTTTGATGTAAACCAGATAGTGCAGTCCAGTCACCTTGAAAATTGTTTAAATTGTACAAACATAAATATATATATATGTATGTATATATATATATATATATATTATATTAACTAACGATATATATTATATTAACTAACGATTCATTAATTACAGACCCAGCAATTAACTTGAAATTTTTATCAAGACCCATCAAGACCCAACATCTCTCTCTCTCTCTCTAAGTGTATATATATATATACATACAGTACAGACCAAACGTTTGGACACAACTGTGTGTCCAAACTTTTGGTCTGTAGTGTATATATACTGTATATATATATATATATAGAGAGAGAGAGAGAGAGACATGTTGGGTCTTGATGGGTCTTGATAAAAATTTCAAGTTAATTGCTGGGTCTGTAATTAATTAATCGTTTGTTAATATAATTTTAATTGATAACATTTCCAGTTTGCATGTTTACTGCTAGATTGATGAATAAATAGAGATGTAAGATTAACAAAAACACTATTCCTGGGTCGTTTCATCAGGTTGTTGGAAAGTACTATCATACCCATTCAGCTTTTAAGTGTTTCTCCTGATCATTCATGTAACTTCTTTGAAAAAGATTTTCTTAAAAATGTGGATCGTGGTTTGTTGATGCAACATGTTTTGCATTGAGATGGTATTCTTGGCTTGAATAACTTTGATAAAAGCCAACTCCTTTTTTCTGGAGTTCTAGAGTCGACAGTGTAAAACTGCAGGTAAAAAAACGTGAGACAAATGAATGTCTGAGTGTAACAAGGCTTTTACATGGCAAAGGTTAAAAGTTCACATTTTAAGTGGGACCACCTATGTTAAAATGTGTAAACTCCTGGAGCTGACAGGTCGACTTAATCCCCAACAGACTGATGAGAGTTAAACAGTTTCAGGCCTGAGAAAATGTAAATTAAGAACAGGAGTTGAATTTGTATTTTTATATTTAAAACTGTATTTTTATTTAACCTATGTTAAGTTTCGTCACTCTTTGTTCAATCCAAGATGCAGACTGAACAAAAACTCTTAGGTTACTCTTCAAATGAAAACATAGATGGGTCAAATAAACCACGAGCCTTGAACTTTGTCTCACTAATAACAGTTCACAGGTAGCTTATAATAGCTAAGAAAACACATCTGCAAAGAGACAATTAGATAAAAAATCCCAGCTAATCTAATCTATTCATTTGATAACAAAAGTCATAGAAAGTGGACCTAGTGTGATTTACCTCAAAGTTAAACTGATTAGTGAAAGCTACTGCTTCCATGATGCAATGTTGAATATCATCCAAAGTGATGTTGGATCTCACCAGAAATAGCAAATTTGTGATTTCTCTTTCAGATAAACAGAACAAGAAATCAACAGAGGTCAGTTTTACATGGAATAAAGATGGACAGTAGATAAAAAGTAAATAATACCAAATGCGTAGGTGAGGTTTAGCTGGTGATTGTTTTTGATCCAAAGCCAAGTCTCCCCACACAAGGGCGGTGAGTCATGTTGGATTCAAAGAAAATTTAAAGCTCTTCCCACTGCTTGCTTTGAGTTTACCTGATAGCAGGAGGAGCTGCAGACATGTGCTTGAGATAATAGTTCAAAGTTCAGCCATGTCATGCTTGAATGACTGGCCCACGTATTGTCCAACCTTGTACAGGATATAAAGCCAACATTAACAAAAGTCAAGTCAGTGAAACCACCTGAAACTCTAAATTTAAACACGTTTGTGATCAGTTCAGGCTAAAATAATGCTTAATCACCAGCACTTTGATCCAAGATCTGCGTTCTTTGAAGTGTGTGTGGCAACGCGACACTGTTAACTTTATAATGACTCTAAAAAGATAATCTGTTCTCATATCACACATTACAGAGATTAGGAGAACCTTTATCAGTTTAAGGGAGAGTCCGAGAACCTTACAGCTGTCTTTTTGACCTGTGACGGGCAATCTCAGCGCAGGTTAGGATGCTCAGTAGGTTCATGTTACTTACTTTTGGCATGTGCGACACTGCTGACACACAGAAGCAGCTGAAAACACTATGGACAAACCACATGAATGAGTGGGACAGAGACATAGAGCTGCACAGCTAAACAAAGACTTTATGTTGGGTTCAAAATATCTCACTGACCAGATCATTCCCCGTTTTTGTTGGAATCTTATGTATATCTACATGGCAAATAATTTACTAGAAGGTGTGGTAGGCAAAAAGAAAACCAGATGTCATACTATGTATGTTGCTTGTGTTGCTGAATTCTTATTTGCAAGGAGCATGTTCAAAAATAATGTTTGATTGTTTGAATTTCAGAATCGGAATCAGCTTTATTTGCCAAGCCTGCGAACACAAACAAGACATTTGTCTTTGGTTTCACTTTGATCTCATTAAAGATGGTTAAAATGTAAACATGTATTAAAGTAAAAATAAAAACTAAAAAAGTTTTTGTCTGTCTTGTAAATATGTAAATATGAACAGTGGTTTTACAAAAGAGGAAGACAAGGCTGAAATAGTGCGATATAGATGGCATTGATCTGGACGTTTTGTGTGCTCATTAGAGAGACAGCCTGGGAGAAGAAACTGTGTCTGTGGTTTTTGCAATTAACTCTGTAGCACCATCCTGAACACAGAAGTCTTAATAGTTTGTGTCCAGGATGTGTGGGTTCTGTAGAGATTTTAGCTGCTCTGACCCTAGAGTTGTACAAATTCTGGATGGAAGGGAAGGTCACTTCCGACGGTTCGCTCTGCAGACCTAATTGTTTGTTGCAGTCTGGTCCTGTCATGTTTTGGGCAAATACAGGGCAGACTGAATCAAATTGCCACAGGAAGTACAGACTCTGCCAAGAAAAGTTGCTTCCTGGGAACCTAATGTGATCACAGTAGACACAGTGAGGAAATGAATGTGGAGGGTGTTCTTCAGTCATCCACCTTCATTTCCACAGTCTCTAACAGGGTAACCCCTCAGTGTCTGACCGCAGCAGCAGACCAACAGATCCACTTCATCTCTGTATGCAGACTCATTTCTGTCTTTGAGCAGACAAATAACAGCGGTGTTGTCTGCAAAACGTCTGAGGTTTCACAGACGAGTCTGCTGAGCTTTAGTTTGTGTAGGGAGAGAAGTGGAGTGGAGAAAGGACACACCATTGGGAGGGGTGCTTGTACTGATGGTTCATGTGCAGGAGAAGATGCTCCTCAACATCACCTGTTGCTACCGGTCACTGAAGATTTTATCTAAAATTCACAGAGTCAGTTATCCAGCTCCTACTGGCAACCACAGCTGCCAATATTTTACCATAAATTAGAGATGCCCTGCAGAAATTGAACAGACGTATCTGGTTGCTATGAATAATTCCTTTAAATGCAGAGGTAAGAGACCAGGAACTGCAACAGCCAACACAATCCCTCAATACAATATCTGCAGATTTTAAGAAAATTGGATTCACATCACTGGTGTGAATGCTGAACATTCACCAGTGATGTTCAGCATCCTGAACATCACTGGTGAATGAGTTAAGTGGGTCATAATCACTATATCAACATAAACCACTTTGACTTTCTATGCATATCCATGAAATCTATTTCATTAACTTGAATAAAGCTATAATATTGTGGCTAGTTATCAGCAAATGCCTATTTTTTACAAGAGTCAGGTTGTTCCGAGCTTTTTCTTGAAGAAAAAGTGATTGAATGCAAAAAATTGCAGTTAAAGTTCAAGATTGTGACTTTTGTGTGTTAATTTCTCACTGGGCCACAGAGTCAGTAAGTTATTCAGCTCCTACTGACATTTAAGTCACATTCTTTCAGAGTTGTTTTTCCGCTTTGAAAAATACTGTTTTGAAGAGCACAGGGGTGCAAAGGGGCAAAGCTTTGGAAAGAGATAACGATCGCATTTCCAATATGTTTCTCCAGAGAACAGAAGAACTTTGGTACCTGTTGCATGTGCAAGACAGAGAGGTGTCAAAACTGAAACATGACCAGCCCATCTGACAAAGGGGGGAGCCACTGTGAGGGATCGGCTAGAAGAAAGAAAGGCCCGAGTCCCACCACAGCAGATGGGAGCTTTATCGTTATTGCCGCGGGGAGGAAGGGGGCCAAAAGAAGAGACCAGAGACCACAAAAAAGGTTCAAGACATGGCTGGACTGTGACACATGTCCTACAGTGGAGGGGTATTTTGCTCACCTAAGCCTTTGGTGTGTCATCATGTTACCCTGCCCTGTCAGGCGCCTCCACCCTGTCCGCCTGCACCGTATTGTTCTGGACAACAGAATAAAGGAGAAAAGATAATGACAAAAGACAGCCGGCTAGGCAGTGGGAGTGAGACACATTTTAGTCTATTGTTACTCCTGTATTTTTTTTTTAACACTACTAAACTGAGGGATAAATCTGATCAAAGAGTAGTATTTGATTGCTTTGTTGTATTCTCAGTTATGAATTATGGCTGTACTAGGATGACATGTAGGAGTTAAAAAGCTTCTAAAGATGTAGAGGCTTAATAACAGTAACCTCATATGGCAGAGCTCTTGAAAAGACACACCTGAGAATCATTCAGTGAACATCGCAGCTGGGTTATATTTTTATTATCATCTAATGTGCAGACAGTGACAAATTTATTGGCACCCCTGGTAAAAATGAGTAACCCCTCACTGTCTGAATGCATGCATGATTACATAAAAAGTAGAGATTATTAACTGTAATACAACACAAGAGAAACGTCAACATGATAGCAGGTATTTAGTATGGTATTTTGCAAAATTAGGCATAATAGGGCATAACTCATCTCAAGAAGTGCAAAGTTCATCTAGGCTGCTTTCAGAGGTGAAGCAAGCCTTTGCAAGAAGGTTTCCGAGAAATTCAAGATTTAATTTGAGTTGAACTAATGAGTGTGGAAAAAAAGTCCAATTAAAAGAGAAAAATTGTTTTGATCAAAATCATCATTGCCATTTTTATTGCCCCCCCCCCCCCCCACTCCCCCTTGATTTAATGTCTGGAGAATTGATTCTCTGTTGATTATGCCACATGTTTTTAATCATTATCAATGTTCAGCTTTCTGGTAATCCACCAGATTGTTATTATAATGTCTGGTATGTCAGAAAGTTGGCCACGGTTTCTATGGCCATTGGTGGAGAAAAAAATCCATTGCATAACTCATCTGCCACTGCACTTTACACTAGAGATTAGGTGCTAAACTTGTGTTTATTTTGAAAGAAATTCTAAGCATACCTGTTTTTCTGCCTCTGTTAGCTATTTTCAGTTACGGTTATTGTCCTCGCTAATTAAATACATAAAAAATGTAGATTTGTCTTAATTTCTTGTAGGATTACAACTTTTTAAAGATATTCCAACAAATGTATCTACACTGTACATCACCACATGGCTCATTCAAATACCCACAAACTCCTTGAGATTAGTTTTAACCCCAAAACAAACAATAGCTAATTCCAGTTTCAACATGTTCATTTCTCTTTGCACTGATGTAAGGCAAAGCTTTACTGGCACTGTTGAGTTTCCATCTGCAGAATTAAGAACAGATCAAACAGCAGAAGTAAAACATGACGCATTTGATCATACAGGACAGGGGCGCAACTCCATATTTTTGAGGTGGATGCGAACATATCTTCGGCGCCCCCCCATATATCGAATGATGACTGAGGCCTGCTCTTGCTTTGAAATATCAGGTGTGCAGTCCAGTTCCACTGCAAAGTACTTAGAGGACTTGATCTTGGCAGATATTTTACTCAAAACACACTCTGATATTGAATCTAAAAATTCATTCTGAGTGCACCATGTCAGATATCCAGTGGTTTGTTTGGAGGCAGCCTTTCTAAGATGCTCTGCCAGTGTTACATCATATCGTGCTATGAGCTCAAGGATTCCCAGAAAATTTCCATTTTTAGGATTTCCTAACTGAGAATTTTTCCCCCTTAGTGGCAAGTTTCTCTCTGCAAGGAAAAGTATGCAGTCGATAACTCTAGTCAACACACTTCTCCAGTGTGCTTTTTCAGCTGCCATGGTTTTCTGCAGTTCACTATCAATAGTCTTACCTAGGCGTAAGCGAGATGCCATTTCTTTCCACGTCAGATAAGCATTTATGTGAGAACTACTGGTTTCATGGTGCTTCAGTGTTTTTGAAAGACATCGCCAGTTATTATACCCCTCCACAAGGCATGTGTCAAGAACTTTAGCTTCACCAAAAAGCTTACATGCAAAACAATAGACTCTGTTAGTATTTTTAGAATACAGTAACCAATCTCGTTCAACTTTCTCTCCATTAGACAGTAAACGAAAACAGTATGCTTTGGAAAAACACCTCTTATTCTTCTCTGATCTTGGATATGGACCATCAGAAACTTTCTGTGGGCCATTTACAACCATGTACTGCCTAAATGTGTCCCCCATTTTGTGTGGTAAAGGCCATTCAGATGGTTCTTCTGAATAAAGCCTTGTCTCGGCTCTCTCCTCCGCAGCTCTGTGCTTCTCTCTCTCTTCATCATCTAGTCCTCTCTGCTCTTCCTCTCCCTCATCTGCACCTTTCTGTTTCTCATTCTCCTTTCTCGTGGTTGACTCACCATGACTGCCTGCACTAATTTTCCCAAAAAAAGAACACAATCAAAGATGGTCATCAGAAACTCAAACCATCATGGTATATAGGTTTTTGTTGCTTTCCTAATGCCTACCTGATCTCATCACTTGTCTCCTCTATCACTGACCTCATGTCTGTCTCCTTCATCCCTTGTCTGTGGTGTTCTCCACTAAGTCATGTGGTCAAAAAAGCATTATTAGTTGTAAAAATTACAGATCTTACCGTTTTTAAAAATGATGTTTAAAAATTTGTGCTTGAGATGGACTAGTTGCTCCCTCACTTCCACCTGCATTAGACCAACCTGTTGCCTTCCCCTGTCTGTCCTGATTCTTCCTCTTTCATCATCTTCTCTTCTTTCTCTCCACCACCACAGCTGAATGACATAAATTTTGTGTTAAATAGGCTTAAAAAATACAGCAGTCAAACTACAATAGAAATTAAACTTTAATTTAAATCATCTCCTTGTTGGATAACAGTTACTGATTGGACATTACATCTGATCTGACTTATCAGATACATCACAACACCACTGTAGTGGTATTGAATAAGACATTTAAAATCAAGTGTCCCCCTGCCAAAAAGGTTGGTAAAATAGGTCACCAACCTTTTTGAGTTTAAGGGCTTTAGTGACTCTGATGACTAATTTGTCTGATACACACATGAACTTGAACAACTCATCTTTAATTAAAGAATCCATAATACATATGAGTGAAAAAAATGCACCCAGGAGGGCTAAGTGTTGGACCATAGCTGGGCACTGCCGCCACAGCAGCTTTAGCTTTCCTGTGTTAATATTTCCTGAGTTTTATTTCGGTCATTCTTACTTAGTGCGCGGTTATGTGTCTGTGACAGGTTTATGTATCAGATATTCATAGAAATACAAAACAAATCGCGTCCCTTAATGGTTTAATAGGGGAGGCAACTTTTAACAGCAAATATGGGACGATTCCGTATTAGGCTAGCTGCTAGCTTTAGCTAACTTGATTATTTACAACCCTCCTGTCCTGCTAATACACTGACGGTACTTACCTACTATCTTTCAACCACATTGAAAGGCTTTTTTTCATCCCGCCAACATCTTTATCCTTCTCCCTTTTCCTTTTTCTGTTTTGCGCCCCGGACAGCTTTTTTTTCTGCCGCTCCATTTTGTCAAGTGCACTACGAGTGGTAGTCTAAAATTAAAAAAAAAATCAAACAAAAAAACGCGCCTGCGTACTCTTGGGGGCGCGTGCACAGCCACCTGCATGGGAAGGGAGAGCGACAGGAGGGGAGGTGAAGGAGCAGAGGGGCGCCTAATCAGTGCTGTTCCCCTGTTATTGATCATTTCATTCTGTTAATTATAGAAAATGCCAACAAGAAAAAAACATTTTTCGAGACGGGGTTTTGGCGCCCCCTCTAGTGCAGCGCCCCTATGCGTTGCATACCCTGCATACCCACTTTTTGCCCCACTGATACAGGATGCAAAATAAATAAAACTAATCATAAGCATGATGGATGTAATCTTCAAAGTGAGGCATGTGCTTCATCTTTGAGTCTCATGGTGTTTTGACTGAGCTATCTGTGACATAAACAAACTGTGTAATAAACACAGATATTAAACCATGTCTTACAAACACAAAACTCTGGGAGCTCTGAAATGAATAACACAGCCACCAAGACCTCCATGTAAATACAACTGTAACAGACACAACATGTAGATACACACACATACATGCTGTGTTTATATATCTGAGTGTTCTGGGACCTCGAGGTTTTTTACAGGAAGCATGAAGAGAAGAGGTTTATGCAATCCTCCTGGAGGTGCTGCGGGATCAAGAACAGTCTACCTGCAGGTGGTAAAGCTAAGCTTTCAGGGGTGAGAGGTTGCAGACACTGGTGCGGTCACACACGTGTCAGAGCACTGTTTCACTATTTACAGCTGGAGAGGCCCACCTCAGACCACCTACAAGACCTCCTTCACTGCCATGCTGTATACACAGCTCTTTGCCTCAGGATCCACTAGGCGGGAGTGAAAATCCAAAAACAGCCTCTGTTCATCCTGACATCCTCTTGATCGTGTCAAAAGCGTGCTGTGACTGTCACCATGTGTCCGTGGGTGCTCTGAACTCTGATTGTTTATGATGCAGAAAGAATTCAGAAATAGGAGCCAATGGTTGTGGCGCTTCAGAAGCGGAATTGGTCTCTTCGTGTAACTCCAGTGAAACCTGCGGCTGAGCCTTTGGGCTCCTCAGTTTCAGCTGAATGTTGAAAGTTGAGTTCAGTAGGGTGGCTAACATTATTGGCATGCATATCAGCTTCAACCAATAAGATCTACATGCTAAATCTACTAGTCAAATATCTAAAATAGATCTGTATATGCAACACGAGAGCATTACCCCCTCATTGCATTGCTATGAATATCTTTTCATCCTTGATCTGGAAGCGGTGATCATACATGAATATGCTCCTCCAAATCCTGCTACCTCCCAGTCTGCAGAATATACATACTCTGAATTAGCCAGAGGCTGCAGCTGAATGCATGACGGATGACATACAAACTATTGTTATGCCAATAAAATCAAAGGATGGCCAAATTTGGAATTGCTCAGTAAGAGTGCTAGCATTTACTGCATGTATATTGTAAAATCCAAAATATATAACAGAAATAAATTCTTGAATCATATCTTTAATGCTAACATTCATATTAATGTTTTTCTTTATCTTATTCATTTTACTTTTATTTATTTTATTTAGATATTTTTTTATGTTGTAGCTGTAGCAGTAGCATATAACCCTAAAAAACTGGCTG
Source organism: Xiphophorus hellerii (assembly GCF_003331165.1). Lineage (NCBI taxonomy): Eukaryota > Metazoa > Chordata > Actinopteri > Cyprinodontiformes > Poeciliidae > Xiphophorus > Xiphophorus hellerii. The sequence goes on from NC_045679.1 coordinate 15,343,733, forward strand.
TTTAACATTTTCTTTCTACAATTCATGCCAAGCATTTAAATTTTTGTTGTTTTCCCCATTTATTCATTTGTTTGAAATAATTTACTTTAGTAGTAATTACATTCCAAATTTATCTAATCATCAACATTTTGTGTGCATTTTTAAAAAGCTAAAAAAAAAAGGTAAACTATTTACAATAGGCACCAAAGAACTACACCAGACAAAGAAAACAGAAATAAAATAAAATGTCTCCCTCTGGTGGTTACATGCTAGTAGCAAAGGTAAGCTTGTTTTACCTTACACAAAACAAAATGTAAAGATTTTGTAGAGCTGATCAAGTGCATCCTAGGTCTATGTTTTAGACTTAGATTTCAGTAAATATTTAATATAATGGAGCATAAATGCTACGGTTGATTTTGCTTTCAACAAAAAAGAAAAAAATCAGCCCAATATTGTAAAATGATTATCAATATTTGCTGACATAATGCAAACTCTATTTATTTATTTGAGGCATATTTATATTTTTTTGCACTACATCCTACAAAAATAAGTGTAGAGAAAAAGCTTATAAGACTGCTTGTTCAAGCTGGACTGGTATCAACACAGGATACCCTCCAAACATTTGTAAATTAATATTTTTAAGACAATGTCCTTAACAGTACATCAATCTCCATTCCAGTCAGAGTATAGGTTTAAAGTCAGTCCACTTCTCATTAGTGTAGAACACTATAACCCAATAATTTCTCCGTTTCTTCTGGCTTTTCAGCAGTTTTATCAAGACAAATTGTTTAGCATGAAAGTTAAAGTTTTTCAGCCCCTGAAAATTGGCAATAGCATTTACTGCTTATTTTACTACAGGTTATTTTATTTAAAAAATTTTTTTTACATTTTTTGCATTATTTAATTTTGAATTAATGTTATTTTATGAACATTTTGCTTGGTAACACACTGATGACATAGCAATTTGTATTAATGACCAGATGTAGCATCTGTTACTTGAGCTGCCAGTTTTCTCCTTCCTTATCTCTGAACATCTGTTCAACATTTTTCTCTGACAGCATTTTTCTCATTTTGCTAAGTTTGGTCTGTATTTGTCCCCTTTCTTATCTACACATTGCAGGTTAAATTAAACAACTCTGCCCATAAGTTTTCCAAAATCTGAGTATGACTATGCCCCTGAATGATAGAAGCAGGAGCTATAAATCATGATTATTCCTGTGAAGCTATTTCATGGTCTCTGATAGAGTTCACTGTGTCACTAAGGTTGGTCTATTAATAATCTCCTTTCCCATCTAGTTGCTGTGCTATTAGCTCCGGCTAAATCTGTAGTAATCTATTCAAACAAGTCTGACGAAGCTCTCAGAAATAATGGGTGGTTGATCCACTCTGCCATTAGATAATAATTTTCACCAAACAGTGGCTCCAGATTCAGGGTTGACCTTTAAACCTGGCTTCATCTGCCTCGCTGATGGTGAACTGATGATATATTTAAGGGACACTGAAATTAACATTCTGTGAAAGTAAGTTTTTATTTATGATATTTTTTTTTTCTGTAAATCATTAGAAAGAGGTTAGACATTTTCAGGACACACTAATAGGAAATTCATGGAGGTTTTTACTCATTTATGTCTAAGACAAATTTGGAATAAGATTGATAATTGTTGATTTTTATCTCCACTAGAATATTAAATTTTGAGCTACCTACATATAGTAGGTGCTTGGTAAATTTAGTCTTTTGTTTTTCAGAATAAATTTATAAGGCATAGTTAGAAAAAAAATCAGTTAAATATATTATAAAGGAATTGTTAGGTATATTAATAACTGTACGAATTCCTAATGCCTATTAATGCACTCAAAAGAAAAGATGAATTGATTTTATAAGACCTTGTGCCAATAGATTTGTTTCCCATCTGCAATCAGGGATTGTTAGTAACATAAAGTGCTTCCAAAATGACAATATTTATATTAATTGCTTTTCTGGTAAAACATCACCTAACAAAAAGTGGAAATATACACCAATAGCAGAGACAAACTGAGGCATAAGTGATCTAATCTGAAGGCACCAAATTGTCAAGTGCTTGAATTTTAACACAGTTGCTTTGACAGTGTCAGTGTAGATATATTTACAATTTTAAAACAAATATTTGCAGTTTTATTTTAAGTTTACTTTGTAAAAGTGAGTAATTTTCATGGTTTGATTTTCATGCAAACAAGGTCACAGTCTGATGCTACAAGTTTAAAGTTTTCTTTTGTTTGATCTCACTTTATTCACAAATCTATCTCAACAAATGTTAACTAATTATCAATGACGGTTTTTAAGCTCAGTCAGTTAAACCTGGTGATCTTAACAGGGCCAAATAGCCTTCCAGGGGTGTCGAACTCCAGTCCTCAAGGGCCGGTGTCCTGCAACTTTTAGATGTGCCTCTGCTGCACCACACCTGAATAGAATAATTAGGTCATTAAGGCTCTGGAGAACTGATCTACACAAGGAGGAGGTAATTAAGCAATTTCATTCCAGTGTTTTGTACTTGTGGCACATCTAAAAACTGCAGGACAGCGGCCCTCGAGGACTGGAGTTTGACACCTGTGCCTTAGGCCAAACCAACGCTGAAGCCACTCCTTCCAGACACAAAAGTAATTCTTAAAGGCCACAGGACCTTATAAGTACAACAAATCATCAAAAAAAAAAAAATTTGCTTGAGAGGATAGACATCCTTAGGCCTTCTTTGTCCTGACCTAAATATAAAACAAAAAGTCTTTTAGTCCTTCAGGAAAGCAGCCTTTAGTACGAGTGATGTAGAAACTAAGAGAGTGGAAAAGTCTCACTTCTGACTGATAACGTCTGTATGTGCCACATATCAGCCTGGAAACATTTGCTAGATTGCTGAAGAAAAATTGTTCTCACTTCTAATTTTAGAGCTATATCTTTAGAATACAAAAAAACTATTAAAATAGGGTGATCCAGCTTAACCCTCCTGTTATGTTCCGGGTCAAATTGACCCGTTTTAAAATTTACAAATTAAAAAAAAAAAATAGAAGCATTTTTTTTGCATGAAACGTTTTCTATTTGTCTTAATAGGTGCACTCTAGACATAAGTTGAAAATTTATTCATGTTACACATTTGTACCAAACCCTAGGTCTACTTTTTACATCGATACTGTTCGGGTCAATTTGACCCGGCAGTCAGGTTAAAGTGCAAAAAAAGATTTTAAAATGTCCAATTCTATATGTTTCCTTGCAGTTATGAACCATATTTCACCACACACACACTCACACACCCACACACGCAACCACACACACACAAGCCCACTTTCTCACTATTCTCTTTACTTCACTAGGAAACTGCGAGAAAGCAGGTGTTCACACAACCTTTGACGGGAATCTTTTCTGTTCCTGTGGACAAACTCCACCCACTCTGAGTGACACTCAGCAGAAGTGGATGAAAACATAAATACTCTCTGCATGACTCATTTATCTTGCTTTTAATCAGCGGGTCAATTTGACCCAGAACAGTATGTGTGTCTCAAGTTCAATTATAAAGATCACCCTTTGGTAAAAAAAAAAAAGTATAATATAAAATAATTTACCAAAGGTCAACTTCAAGGAAATTATTGTTTTTTTGTGTCTAGGTTTTTTTCAGTGGACATTAAAAATCTAAATTCCATTTTTTATGTCCAAATGAGTAAATGAGCAGGTTGTCGTCATTGATCCTTAATTTCTGAGAAATAATAAAACATCATTGCACAAATATTGATTGAAATGGTTAGTATTGGAGTTAATAATCAGATACAAAAATGTTTTGGAGGAATTTTTTGGTTTCTGACACTATTGCATGATTAAACACTCCCTGGGTCAAATTGACCCACGAACATAACGAAAACGAACATAACAGGAGGGTTAAAAGAAGTGAAACACCTTTAGACAATTTTAGTGCCTGGTTGTGTTTAAGGAATAATACCTTCACTGGATTGAAGAAAACTGAGCTCTTTCATGTTGTTTGTCACTTAAACCTCATTTTAGAGCAGAAGCTATTTCAAAACCTGTTTCTTGGCAGAAGCATTTGTCCTTCTCAACACTTTAGTGAGAAGTGACAGAGGTGACTGACCACTTACACAGTAATTGGACAGCTGATTGTCGTGGATTGCCCGAGAAAAAATAAACTAACAGGACCTTCCTCCAATCATTTAGTGTAAATAAAAATACTAGAGGACATGAAGAATTTCTCTTTTACTTTATACAAAGGTCGGAAGCTACAAACGACTTAAAGGGACAAAATACATTCATTGTTTTACTCTCATTTAGTGTGAGAAGCTTGAGTACCCTCAGAGAAGTTATATTGATTTTATCTCATGTTTGAGACTTTTCATTTTAATATCGCCCTGGGCAACTCCCCATATGGCTCATATCAAAAACCACCACAGTTTGGATGTGTTATTGTGATGCTTTCAAGCCAAACGGTACTGAGGTAGTGACATCTTGATGGGATTATGTTTCCATGCTGGTGTTTCTGGTGCATTGTAGACATTTAAAGGAATGCCAAAGTAGAAAAATTAATTTACACTTTTCCTCAAATCAAAAGTTAAAACCGGGGCAGTTGTGTTTTCCAGCAGAGCAAACAAGCATCCAAACTGATTTCGAATGTAGTGAAGGAGTGGAATAACCCCCAACATAAGTTGTATTAAAATTATATAAACTATGTTAAAAATAATTTCCCAAGTAAGAAACCCTGTCAATTTTGCCAAGAATAGTTTTCAAATACCCAGCCAGAATGACACCAAACTCTTGATAATTGCTTAAAAAAGATAACTGCTCTTAGTTGAAGGTTTTCGAAATCACAGAAGACAGAGACACAATAGTACATACAGTGGGAAGAAGCTGGAATACCCACAGAGATGTTCTAAAATCAGTCCCATTTTCTCATTGGCATGGAAATTGTGCCTATTTGTGATTTTTTTAAAAAAAGTATTGGTACGACAATCTCAATGATAAAAAGTACCAGGTATCTGATCTAATTTATGTGTGCATGAATGATAGAAATTGTTTCATTTCAGCTGTGTTAAATTTACCAATTTGAGGAGGATTTCCATCTGTATTTCCAGTTTTCTAAAAGAGACTGAAAAATTATAAAAACTTCAATGAGTTTTGTTGTTGTTGTTGTTATACTGAGCTACTTCATTGGAATTGCAATAGAATGAGTGTTCAACCTGCCCTACTAAACACAGCGTGAATCATTTTATGTCACTTCAGATTGCAACACGACACAAAAAATGAAGAAAGCTGTCTTTGTCTGAGCCAGATGCAGAAAACAGTAAAACGTTGTAGAAACGATGCTCGTAGTGAGTCAGCTGGTTATCACAACTATAACCTTTTGCTCAACCAGTTATTTGTCTGGAAAATAATTACAACCATGCAAGAAAATAATCAATAATGGGACAAAAATGTTCCCAGAAAATGAAGGAATAAGTAGTCTCCTTTTTCTCGGAGGATTTATATTTGTCAAGTCTACTGGTTGGAAACTAGTGCATATTGATGGACCTGCTTCCCTTGGAAGTGCAGTGACCCATGAGTGTAAAGGATTATCCTCCTCATGCTGGAAGGTATCTACACAAAATCTTCCTGGAAAATGGAAATATTAAGGGCACAAGGAGGTGCTAAAGCTGCCTGTTCAGTTGTGCATGAGATGATGCATTGGGAGGCTTTCATCTGAACACTTTTCTCAGAAATCTTCTCACACATGGCTAAGCAGTGAACAAGTATGATACTTTCATACTTGGCTAGATTTTTTTCCCTCGTAAACCACGAGACTTCTTTCTATGCGCCTCAGCTCACTCTATGGGAGGTTGTTACAACTGGGTTATGGCACTTTCACACCTCCTGTCCACATGTCTTATCTGATGCATGAACATAGACATCCCATTCATATTTTGTGTTTGGTGAAAAATAATCAGTGTGCACAAAACATAATCTAGGGCTCTAAGTGGCATTTTAATTCAAATGCCATTAAAGGTTCTGCTTCTCAAACAAAACGGGTTAGATTTTGCTGTTGATACCAGCCTCTCCACACAGGCAGAAACAAACAAACAAAAAAAAAGCAATCCTCATTCACGCATAAAAAACACATGAGCTGGATCAATTTATTGTGCCATGAGAGATATGTGCGTGATGGGGAGCTTTCAGGGGGATGGGCCAGTGTGCTGCTGGTGGCTTTCAGGCTCAGTCTGGACATTCTTGCTTTTGTGGAGCATTCATGGCAGCGCATGAAGCATGTAAAGCGCTGGCTTTTGGAGTTTAGACATTAGAGAATCAGATAGACTAACTGATTAACCTGCAGGATTTTTCATCTACTGCACAGCTTCTATGTTTCTTGTCTTCTGTCTCAAAGCAGAAAAGAAGAAGGAAAATAAGCTCTAATTTCAGCAAAAGGTATGGTAAAATTTAAATTTTTTACTTGGGTATTAATGTCAAACAAGTATAAATGTTAATTTAAGCTTAATTTTGGCCTTAATTTAAATCTTGTTTTAAATATTGTCTTTTGTTGTGAGTCACAAGACTTGCAGATTGCTTGCATTCAAAAGCAATTGTAGCAAACTTTCTCACAAAGTATTTAATGTAGCAAGGCAGAACCAGTGACTGTTTTCTTCTACACTTAAGCTCTCCATTGCAAATCATTCTTTAAAATCACAACAAAACACAACTGACTGAGCCTCTAAAAATAACTGAATAAATATGACTGGGAAATAAGTGTGCACATTGTAGATAACATCACATGTGGGCTTGATTCCTAGAAGTGTTTTTCAAGTGAAACAATAAAACCACTTTCTGATTTCTAACAGGAGCACTGGAGGATACTTTGTTTAAGTCTTCATTGGTGAAAGGGTTTAAAATGTTCACTTACAGGACTAACTGCAAAAAATAAAATAATGACTGCAGACTAAAAATTAACCCACCCACACCAAGATAAATATGGACTAACTCAACACTGGTTTATTCTGGCACTATAAGGTAGGGAATTGGGTTTGAACCAGCATTCTGAGTTATGTTTTCAAACAGTAAAATAGGTAAAGTCAAATGACATGCTGCAGAATCAAATGTGCAGGAAGATGATGCTGGAGCATTGTTAATCTGATAGAGTATATTATATAACTTCCTAAACCATTAAAATGTGAGGCCAGTCCACAGAATGATGGAATATGAAGCCAACAGGTTGTGGTTAAAAGGAATAACCCATAATCTGGATTGGTAAAGAAGTAATATGTGAATATGAAGAATTTCTGCTTAAAGTTATGCACGAAAATTGATTAAAAGAACTGAATAACTGGTAAAAGTTAGCTTTTGCAAATGAACTGTTTCTCTAGTGCAGGCTATAGCCATCAACCACCATGAAGAAACATCAAAATTCACCCTGTTATCATCTCTTATTCAGAAAAATTCAGGTCTCTTCAGGTCACGTATTTCAAAATGAAAGTCTGTGAAGAATGGTGAAGCTTCTTCTCTCCTCACAATAACAAGAAACAGTAACAGCAAAAAGACTCCTTGTGATGTAATCATTCAGAAACAAAAACTTGGTAAGGTATTTATCAGATGCTGCCTTCTGGCATATCAGCCACTGAGTACAGACATATTTTCTGGCAGTACTTACTTTGTAAACAACACAAGGGGTTCCCTCTCCTGTTGCACAGACACACACATGGGAATAGAATGCTACTTTGGGCAAAAGTGACTGAAAACGTTATGTAATTATTTATTTAACCTTATGTCAACCTTTGCCACCATAGGGGGAGAGACATACTTTTTTTTTTTTATCACTGACGATACAGCCTGGCTATGGCCTTCCTGTGCAACTCCACTTGAAAAAAAATCTCACAGTCTGGGCTTTTTCCCCTTGACTTAATATTTGACTGGACCAATCAGCACACAGAAGGAAAGGTTGTAAACAATGATGTCAATTTTCTGGGCTGTTTTAGAACTGTAGTCTGCCTGTAGCTTCAGCAATGGCAGCGCAGAAAGTGAACAAAGTCATTCAGTCCATGCTGTCCACACTTCGAAATATTAAATTTACACGAACAGCCTCCTCGTTCAGCTCAGCTCTTCTCTCTTCTCAGTGCAGGATGGTTGTTTACAATGCAGGCAATTTCTAGTAAGCCTTCATAGAGTCAAACTGGCGCATTACAAGCATCACGGACAAACGTTAGCGATTGGGTCAAATCTAAAACTTCAACAGAGTCCACCCCTCAAGGAAGCAATCGCTTTTCACTAGCAAAGAGCCCAGACCCTCTGTATGAAGCAAATACCCTAGGACAACGGCTGGTTTTCACAAAGATACTGAAGATATGATACTTTGATACAATGTGAAGTAGTCACAGCTTGTATAACCATGTAATTTTGCTCTTCTCTCAAAACACATAGCCATTAATGTCTACACCAAAGTGAGTACAGCTCTAACTATGGATAAGGTGTATGTTTGACAGTGCCCCACAGATTAGGGTTCAAGTCTGGAGACATGCTTAGTCAGTCCAGCAGTTGTACCCTCAGTTGCTTTAGGAAGGCAGTGGCCATCTTGGAGGTGTGTTTGGGATAGTTATCATGTTGGAATACGGAGAGAATGATGTTTGGCTTCAAGATGTCACAGTAAAAGTTGGAAATCATAGTTCCCTAATTAAGCTCTCCACGGGGAGCTTAATTAACTTTAGCTCCCCGTGGTTGGCATCACCATGACACTCCCATTATTGTGCTTGACTGCAGGCAGGACACACTGGTCTTTGTTTTTCTCACCATATTGCCACCACTCATGCTTGACATCATCTGCACCAGAAAGGTTTATCTTAGTTTTGTCAGACTGCAGAACTTGGTTTCAAGAATCTGCCTTTTTGTCTGATTATCTTCAACAAGCTGTTTGCATGCTTTCGTGAGTATCTTCTTCAGAAGACGCTTTCAACAGGCATCCAGGGCAATTTGATGCAATGTGAGATGGTCTGAGCACTAACAGGCAGACACACCAAGCAGTACTTGCGTCTACTTTCAAAAGACAACCTCTCAATGTGATGCTGAGCACGTGCGCTCAACGTCTTTGATCAACCACGACAAAACCTGTTCTGACTGGAACCTCTTCTGTTAAACCACTGGATGGTGTAGCTCAGGTTCAGCGTGATGGCAATCTCCTCAAAGCCTGGCCATCTTTTTGTAAAGCAACAATTTTCTTTTCAGACCCTCAGAGAGTTCTTTGCCATGAGGTGCAATGTTGAACTCCCAGTGACCAGTATGAGAGAGTGTGAGAGCAATAACACTAAATTTAGCACACCTGAGACCTTGTAACACTAACAAGTCACACAGCACTGTGAAGGGAGAATGGCTAATTGGACATAATTCACAAATTTTCACTTAGGAGGGGAACACACTATTCTTGCCTGCAGATTAGACATTAATGGCTGTGCATTGAGTTATTTTGAGAAAGCAGCAAATTTACACTGTCATAAAAGTCTTAGACTGGGTATTTTACATTACATTCAGTTGCCATATTCAGTGTTATCCTATTTGTGAGATTTTGCATCTGAATGTAGCTTATTAATCATAAAAGATGGGGAAAACTGCTCCACTTTTGCAATGTGACATTAACCAGATAGGTATTGGATTTGTGAGGAAGTAAGAGTTGAGTGTGACGACCTCTGACAGAGAAGAGCTCAATGAGCACAGCAAGACTCCACTGTGTGAATCTCAAACAGGTCCAAGTGCACTGTGCAAGAATTCAAGGTCTATCTACAAGGTATTTTCACCTTTACTAGATTACAACACCATTATTTCCGGACTGCAGACCACTACTTTTTGAAATATAAAGGTATCAGTAACACATTAAACCTATCTCTTAATTAAAAAAAAACAAACATTTTTTATTTATTTATTGATTCATCATCATGTAGAAAAGTCACAGACATTAGCTAGTAGTTTTAAAATCCCCCTGCAAATTCTCAATACCCATCAGCTCAGTAATAATGAGGGTGCATCTCTTTTCTGACCAGAAAAGCACCTCTCTACAACCTTTATGGCGATTATTACTCACTTGCCCCATTTGACAGTCTGCAAGTGTTATTAATTGATATTAAAATTTTGACTGTCATAATCCCCTTGATTAAATAACCTATAACACCTGTATTTAATTGCCACCACACCTCCTCACACACAGACCATAATCTATCATAGTATGTCAAATCCTGCATTAATTTTAAAATGTGCTTTGCTCATAAGAATCCAGTTTTAACAGCTGAGTTTGATTCTGTTTTAGATCTGAGGTTTATGTGATGCGGATGCTTGAATTTTACACTTTATTTTTACTCTCACATAATCAATGCCATCTTATGTTGATGCTTAACAGCTACAGTATTTTCCATATCAACAAAAAAAATTAATGTGGCAACATGGTGGTAGATTATCTAAACAGAGCTTACCGAATTAGAAAATTTTAATTTACTTTTTTAATGAAAATTGATGAATGGGATTAATATGCGCTGGTGACAGATTTCATATAAAACAGGATTATTATTTGCTGGTGGCTGCAGGGAAAATGTTAGAAGTGATTTAGTTTTATCAAACTGTGTGGCAATTTTTCTGTTTCAAAGTCATTCATTTGATTTAGATGCATTCTAGGGCTAACTGTGATGCTGAAAAGTAAAAACCTTGCTTCATTTCAGATTCCTAGCAGCAACTGGAAGGTTGTCAGTTAAAACAGACTGATATTTAGAACCGCTCATAATTTATTCCACAAAAACAACCTGGTTGCGTCTCATGAAAAATAACCCCAGAGTATGATACTCCCACCACCATTTTTCACTGTGGGTGTGGTGCTTCTTTGGTAATATCTATTGTTGTTTTCAGTGTCAACCGTTTTGGAAATGTGTCCCACGAATGGATTTTTGGTTTCATCTTCATCAGCTTTCTTATTTTTTTACTGGACTCTTCTCCTTACTGATACATTTGTACAACATTTTGAAAACTTTTCTGAAAACCTTGGCCATGGCTCGATGTAAATGAATATCAGAAAATCCCAACTAGGTAAGCTGAACCTTTTTTCAGGCTGTTCCAGGTTGTTTCAAGAATACACATTTTTAAAATTGAATCCAAATATATTTCAGCCGCAGATTTATGTTTTTGTTTAAGGTTGTTCACACATATGCAGCTGGGTTACTTCATAATTTTTAATTTTTTTCCCTCCAATATATTGGTCTGTTTTTCAGTTAAACTGTATAGCATTACTGCCATTAGAATCTCCATTTTAACTTCACAGAAATGTTGAAATTTCATAGATGTGTGAACATTTTTAAGATCCACCATATGAATTTATGGTGGATTTAAATAATAGACTCTCTGTGATGAGTTTTTTCCCCTCAAGTCTAGTAAAGTGCCAAAGTAAAAATTCCTCATCAGTGCTGACATTTAATGCTGTGGCATACCGGAGTATCTGTCTAAAATATTTGCACTTAGACAAAATGCTTGAATATCCTGTTTTCCTAAACGGAAATTCCCTGTTCGTGTGAACTGAAAAGGCACATGTCCAAAAGTTATCAGTACCAAAGAGAACATTTCATATGACTATGAGGAATGCAACTCATGAACGACACTGTTATGTCATCCAACAGAGTTCAGTAGGTTAGGAGGGTGAGGAAGCTGCACAAAACTTAAGACATGCTCACAAAATGATTCAACATGTATTTGGTTGCATCACAGGTATGGATCTAGAACACGGATTCTATCGGCATGTGGACGTCCCGGACCACGTTCACTACATCGTTGCCTTCTTCGTCTTAGTGATCGGAGCAGTGGGAGTTTCTGGGAACGCCTTGGTCATGTATGCTTTTTCTTGGTAAGCAAACTGACTATTATCAAGATTTATTTATTTATTTATTTGTTATTCTTTCAGTAAACTACTTGTCTGGTAACTGTGGACAATAATGTGATATTACGTTTGGACTTTTAAGGACTTATTTCAACTGTGCCTCATCACGGTGGAGTGATCATGCAATAAATACCTTTATTGAATTTTAGGATTGAGGAATATCTGAAATACTTAATCTGTGTAGTGTCCAAAATGTACAAGCTAAAACATTTGCAGCAGTCATTTTAAAAAATTGCAAACATATTTTTCAAACTTAAACATATAGAAATTTAAATAAATAAAAGTTATCGATACTAAAGAATTTAAATAATGTAACCAAGCTGAAAAGGCACATGCTTTATGCTTTCTTTGTGTTGAAGATAGAATTAAAAGCATTAAAACTTTTAAAACTTTTCTTTTAAAATGAGGTTTTCTGGTCAGAAATACAGTAGGACATCTGACATTTAAACTTACATTAAGTAGCTAAAATTGCACACAAGTGGATATAACAAGTGTATTTAGGTTTTTTGTGCTTTACACCATCCAAATGTTTTAGGAAAAACAGAACATAGGTAAAGTTTACTGTATAATAAATCAATTTCATACTATTTTATTGGTTTGTAAAATAATGACATCTTATAGGCAACATTTCAAACTTGTTGTCTTTCAGCAACAAGAAACTCTGGACACCTCCCAACTTCTTCATCATGAACCTGGCCATCAGCGACTTCCTGATGGCTATCACACAGTCACCCATCTTTTTTGTTAACTGCCTCAATAAGGGGTGGATTTTTGGGGAAACAGGTATATTGTTTATCATTGTCTTCAATAACTTGTGCATCATTAGAAAAAAATAAATATAACAGCATAATTTATTTTGCTGTTTATGAACAGAGTATTTCATACAAAACAAATTTTTTTAACATACTATGTTTTTTGAGCATATTTTTCTTGCAGTAAGCAAAATGTGACGATGAGGCAACTTTAAGACATTAGCAACTTTAAGCATGCTCCCTAAAAGCAGAAAGTTTGTTTTGCTCATGTAAAAAGAAACATGTTATTAAACAGTTTCCTTCCATATTTATCCCACACAGGCTGTAAAATTTATGCCTTCTGCGGGGCTTTATTTGGAATCGCCTCGATGATAAACCTTCTCGCCATCTCTATAGACCGGTACATAGTAATCACCAAGCCTTTGCAGTCCATAGGGTGGACTTCAGCAAGACGTACTTGCCTCATAATTGCCCTTGTGTGGTTTTATTCACTTGCTTGGAGCCTTGCACCACTTTTGGGGTGGAGTAAGTACATTAGTCATTTCAGCAATATTTTCAAATCACCATTACTTGTGCTGCTTTATGCTTTCTTTTTGTTGAACTTCTTTCCAAAGGTTCCTACATCCCCGAGGGCCTGATGACCTCCTGCACATGGGACTATGTGACATCTACTCCAGCCAATAAAAGTTACACTTTGATGTTGTGCTGCTTCGTATTCTTCGTTCCTCTGGGCATCATATCCTACTGTTACTTGTGCATGTTCCTAGCAATTCGTCAAGCAAGCAGGTAAAAAAAAACCCTTTGCTACCCATTTGACCCAAACATTTTTATTAAAATTGCAATTTGTTCTATTTGTAACCATTATTTATGAGGCAGGCGTATAATAAATTTGTATTTTGTTCCAGTTTTATCTCACACTCGTAAATTCAGATATTAATTTCGCAAGTCTTCTGGGGTCACTACAAAGCTTTGCAAAATACCTCAAGCTTTGTCAAACTGGATGAAGAGCACAGATGGCTTGCGGGAAACTTTAAGTAGGACTTCTTGTAATTTTATCTTTTCCATGACTTTTCTTGTTGCCATACTTCCAAATAGACCAGATTTTTTGGAGCACACAACTAATAGTTGTCCTGTCACCAGATTGTCCCACCTGACCTGTGGATCTCTGCAGAACTTTATAAAACATATAGAGGTGGATTCAATTTACTCATCACTTAAAGGCAACCTGGGTTTTATTTAGGGGTAACAGAATAAAAGGGTCTGAATACAAACATGCATCACATTTTCATTTTTAAGGTTCCTATCCCTTTAAACTGTGGCTCTAGATTGAGTGATAAAATATATTACTGCTCAAAACAGCTGGCGTTGAGACACACATGGGTGCTGTGAAGATGTTAAGGAAGGTAAACAAAATCTGCAAAACTTGGTGTGTGGGGAAAAAAGCAGCAATTTTCAAATTGTGGCTCTAATATAAGGCTTTTATATAAGGGTTGCAATTAAAGGTATGAGGTATGTTGTGTATTACCTTTCTAGTGTACATTTTTTTAGTTTAACTTTTTCATATTATTGCATACTTTTTTGGATTTGGTGGTGTATTAATCTGGACCTTTCCTTTTTTAAATGTTCAGAGATGTTGAGCAGTTGGGGTCTCAGGTGAGAAAGTCCACCCTGATCCAACAGCAGTCTATCAGGACTGAGTGGAAGTTGGCAAAGATTGCCTTTGTGGTGATCATAGTGTTCGTACTTTCCTGGTCACCCTATGCGTGTGTCACTCTCATCGCCTGGGCTGGGTAAATATAAAACCCTTACCTTTTGGTGGAAATATTTATTTCAATAGACTAAGCTCTTTTTGGTCATTATTTCATTATGAACTCTATTCAATCTCAATGAATGATTGCATATTATCCTGCAGTAAATGCATGCATGATCTCTGCTTACATTTGTCAACACACTGTGTTTTAGATATGCACACATGCTCAATCCATACTCCAAAGCTGTCCCTGCGGTTATTGCAAAAGCATCTGCCATCTACAACCCTTTCATCTATGGAATCACTCACTCCAGATACAGGTATCAACACATTAGTTAACTGTTAAGTAAGGGTTTAAATACAAAGGAAACTATTTCAGCGAATGATCAGGAAATATTCCAACAGGGACACCCTGGCAGAGAAGGTCCCCTGCTTACACTTCCTGGCCCATGCCCCTAAAAGGAACTGCATATCAGTGTTAAACAGTAAGTCCTCCATAAGGGACTCTGTGCTTAGCCATCAGTCATCAGTCTCCAAATCACAGTTTCAGAGAGTTTCCTCCATGTCTACAACAGACACAGTGAGTATGAGCCCTGCAGGCTTTTGTATTCTATTTATATTGGTTAGGTTTTATTACCACAGTGCATTCTGATTCTCTCTCAAAGCTAGAAAGAAATGTCTTTCAGTAATTTCCTATCTCTGCTTGATTATGTACATGTTCTGTATATGAATTCTTTGGCCAAATGTCTTCAGTCACTGAATACTGTTTATCACTGTGCTTTGAGGTTAACAGGCTGCAGACGTCTCACCATTGCACACAAAAGCTCGATTGGCCTCTTAGTGTACAGAGATATACTCATTTGACTAAACTCTGCTAAGCCTGGCTTCATCTTACTTAAATTCTCTCCAACCAAGATCTAATATTGGCTATTCTTTTCACTCTAAAAACATCTTTCTTTTGTTTGAAATGTTTCTCTTTTTTTGTTTGGATGAAAAAAATGAAATATTCAGCATTTTGGCTCCTATGTAGAATAATCACCAGTCTGAACTCAAGATGCCAAATCTTATTTCCTTGCAATTATTTCAAACTATTTTTAAAGCAACAAGAACCTTTTAACCAGCATGATTGCTCTTTAATAGTTTTTGAGTTGTTTTGTTGTTGTTTTTTAATTGTTTTAATGGTCTAATTGCCTTAAGTATCTTTGATCTGTGTAACCATTTTGTGTGCTACAGACTTTTTATATTTGAATTCACAGTCGTTCTGTAAATCGCAAATTAGATAAAAGTACTAATTTACAGACTCTAAGATTTAATAATTGACATGCTTAATAACATGAAAAACACACATTAAGCAGTTATGACTAAACATTTAGGTTTAGTTTGTATAAAGTCAATTGAAGATTTTATGAACATTAACTTTCTGTAGTTTTAATGATTTTAGTAAATGCTTTCTTTAACTTTTATTCACCTCATTTCAATCAGGTTTGCAGTGACGTGGAGTTGGATTCTATGGATCAGAGTCATTGTGCTAAGACAGATTATACCCCTGCTGCTGCAAAGGTCAAAGAACGTTATTCTTTAACTAAACAGTTCATGGAGAAGGAATGTCTAAGTCAGGAAAAGGTAACGTTGGTGCTCATCAACGTAATTACTAATTTTAAATTTTGATGGTTACAGAAACGCCTTCAGAAGTAATGTTCTCTGTCTTTGCGTTGCATTTTGTTTTAGGCTGCTTTTCCAGAGAAAACGTCACAGAAAAATCTTTCGTCAGTATATCACATCAGTTTATCAACAGAATAGATGTTCTTAGCTTGGAGGAGGAGAACCTTGAAAGCTGAACAACACAGAGAAAGCGGGACGGTGAATAAAGCATTCCAAAGTGAAGACACTGAGGCACAGCAGCCCCAGAAAGAGAAAAACAAGGATGAGTCACGGATGCTAGAAACTTTGGACAATCATGTATGTCTTTTCCCCCTGAGAGGTCAGATCCAACTCAATGAAAAGCCTTCAGTTATATAACAAGAGCATGGTGCACAAAGCCTACAAGAAAAATCTGAGAATTTGTTTACAACCTCTGGACTGTTCTGCTCAGCAAATAAAGACTGCAACATTTCTGAAGCACAAGTTGCGACACAGCTTATCCCAAAAAGATTTGATCCATGTTTCCAGACGTTTAACTGAAGAGCAGCAAGTAAAACTCTTGTCACCAAAGACGCAAAGTCTACCTTCGTTACAATATGTGAAAAACTTAATCATGTTATGTGTCTGCTTACATAAAAAGCAAACTCTTGTTCTTTGTGAATCATGTGCACTACAAAATTAAAAATATTCACTTTTTTTCTTTACGTTTTCCATGTTGTTCAGCCTCAACACACACAAAAGAAATATGAGGCAATTTTTTTTATTTTGATTTGAAAGAGCTAAGTTCAAAATACTTCAGCATATTAATATCTAATTTATGTGAATGAACCAATAACTTTACCCATTTGGAAAGATTTATTCTCTAGACAAGCTTACATTCCCAGTTTAGTTTATAGCTAAAATCTGGTCTAAGGAAAGCTCCCATGCTTATCAAAAAAAGCCATAAAAAATCATCTGTATTTTGCTGATGTTGTGCAATCTGATACAAGAAAAGCTTTCTCTGTGAATTTCGGAGCCCAGTCTTGTTACAGGTCTAGTTGTTTCAGTATTTTTATTTTTTTATGTTGACTGTTGCAGGTCTAGTAAAGATCATTTCTTGCAGCTATATCCTGAAGATCAACACACGTCTGCTTTTCTTGAATGATGTGTTCTCTCGTGTCCTAGTTTTGAAAAAGAAAAAAAAAGAAATAATCTTAAACCAGATTTTTATCCATGTGAAACAAGATAATCATGGATAATTAAATGTTTCTAGAAAGTTAGATCAACTTGAGAAAGAAAGGACAGCAAACATTTAAAATAAGTTGTTCAAGTTATATTTATTTCATATAAATTTTACTCATTTTGACACTTGTAACTTTAAACATTTAGTGTGAATTCATTTCTCTGCAGCATTACAGGGTGTCAGTAACAGGAAGGCTCTTTCCCTGTATATATATATATATATATATATATGTATATATATATATGTATAGCACTTGATGTTGATATTTCACTAGTGACAGTGGGTGTGATATTGATCAACTGAATAACGGTTTCAGCTATAATGAAGTTAATGTATTAGTGACACTGTGTGTATCTTCTTCTAGATACACACACATGCGCACATTATATGTCTTTCTACATTAAAACCAAGATAGGGTTCTTGCTCATTTAGGTATAATAATCTGAAGGCATGTAACAGATCCTCAGATGATTACCTTGTGCAGCTGAGTGATTCAAAAGAATTACACAGGGGATTTAGCTGCTGGATTCCCAGTAAATCTCCAGGCACATATTCACAAATGTGTTTCATCACATCCTGGCAAGACAATCTAGTTTTTGTTAAATAAGAAATGGAGTGAAGATTTCATACAGGTATGTTTGTTGGCAAGAGGTCAGAAACTTTAAAGTCCAAGCTATAAAAGACTATAAATAGCTGAATGTATCACATTTACAGGAATTGTGAAGATCATTTTGGCCACTAGAGGGCATATCAACACTGTCACTCACGTCTACTTTGACACAGAAACACTCACCAGCGCAGCAAGCAGATTTAAACCAAATATTATTTACACACACTGTGTAAAAATACAAAAAACATTTCTCTGTCTGACATTAAATCAGGCTAATAATTTTTTATCACTATTTTCTGAATGTCAGACTAATGGGAGAGCGATTTTTTTCTGCTGCCTCTCCTATTCTCCTATTCACAATTGTTACAGTGTTCTATAGCATTCTCATTTCTCATGTTTCCCTCCAAAGGTAAAGACTTCAATTTTAGTTTCATTTGACCAAATGAAATTTATCCAAAACATATGGTCTGCATCCCTGAAAACATTTGCAAATTGTCATTTTAACTCAAGCAAACTTTGGTTCTGCAGCAGGACAATCATCCAGTGCACACCACAATTTCCACCTCTGAAAGTCTGAAGAAAAACAAAATGAGGACTCTGAAGTGGCCTAGTCAAAGTCCTGCCCTTAATCCTATTGAGATGCTGTGGAATGACCTTAAAAAGCTCTTCCAGTTCAAGAAAACATTCCAATGTTAGAACAATTCTGCAAAGATGAAAATGATAAAATTCTATAAAAGACTCATTGCAAGTCATGACTGCAATTTTACGAGCAAAGGTTCACCCAACCAGTTATTATCAGGTTTAGCTGGTAATCACTTTTTCCCCACAGGGTTTTGTTTCCCGCATGCAATAATAAACACCTTCATTTAAAATTGCATTTTGTGTTTAATTGTGTACTCTTTGGCTAATATCTAAATTAGTTTGATGTTCTCAAATGCTTAAAACCAGGAAGTGGAAAAACATTTTTTCACACCATGATATATAAATATTTAGTTTCAACTGTACATTTAGAAACATCCAAACATTTTATCAAAACAACACATGGAATATTTAACAGCTTTTTGTGCTAAAACAAAGTCTTCATACTGTACCAACATGAATCATAAGATTAGTTCTTGAAGACTGTGTGGAACTGGATTTATTCAAAACTAATGATACTTGCAGTCACATTGTTTCACCTTATGAAAGGCATCAGTCTGCTGACAGTAGAGCACGTTGCAAAAAGAGGATGGCATACGTTGTGTCTGACTTCTACACTGAGGTATTTACTGGAAAGCATGACTTCACTGTGCAGGGATGCAGCACAGAATGCCAACTCTTCGTCAGAGTTTGAAATACTTCTTCCATAACTTCCACCTCATTCCCTATAGAGTCTAACCTTCCTTTAAGCAAAATGCCAATGAGTATTTTCAAACAAGTAATTCTTGTGTAGGCATAAAAATATCCCAAGGCAAACATTAAAAATAAAGAATAACATTAATAAGATGGTTTTCATTTACAACATCAAACATCGCTTCTGTCAGGCTCCCCCAGGGCAGCTGTGGCTACTATCCAGTAGCTTGCCACCATCAACGTGGGGGGTGTGCGTGAATGTGTGAATGACTGTAGTGTGAAGCGCTTCGGGCTGGATAAGGCGCTGTACAAGTACAAAGCCATTTACTATCAATACAACGAGAGATAGAAGATAATTTTAACTCATTTTGACTTTCTCCCTCCCTACTAAATGACAAGAATATGTGGATAAAAGTCTGATGTCTTTTAATGGATACTGAAACAGTGCTTTAATGGTGAGATGCACTAAATCTATAGCTTAAGCCTGACCTTCTGATACACATTTTTTTGCAAAAATTACATGGATCTTACTCCCAGAATATAAACTTTTATCTGTAAGTCAAAATAAGAAGAATCATGTGCAACGTAAAAGATGAGCTGTAATCTGGATTTCACCTGTCAAATCCAAACAGTTTGATGTGACAAGCACAATAATATATGACTGATAATGCAGGTTAGATCATTTATGCATGAAAGCATAAATTCAACTATTACCTGATTGCCAAACACAAAACAAAGTGCTTTCAAAAACATGCTGTTTGTTAATAATTACTGAAAATGCACCACTCAGTCAGAAACAACCAATCAGAGCCAGGAGGAGAGTCTTAATGCTGTCAATCACTCTGGTGTACTTGCCGCTCACCCTCTTCCCCTTGCTCTTTCCTATGGTGCAGGTGATGTACCACAGCATAGTCTGCCACTAATGCTAAGGCTTGTTAGCATAGCCACCAGATCAACGGTTTTCCTGGAGCGTGAGCTGTTTTTCCACCATTAGCACACTTGGCAGCATGTGTCTCCTCTTGATTGACAGTGCTAAGACCTTCCTCCTGGCTCTGATTGGTTGGAGTGTGCATTTAGTCAGATGGCAATAGACGCTCAGGAAGGAGGTGTAAGAGCTAGAACTTTTCACAGATTATCTCTCTCTCTATTATACTATCACAACATAGTGACAGTTTTAGCAAATATGGAAAAATTTTATTTAACATATCTTTGTAAACAATACATACTGCAACTTTAGTCAAATAGCCTAAAGATAACAATCCTCCAAGCAACTGCACACTGTTTGTTTGTTTTTTTTCACATTAATGAGAAAAAAGTCCCACTAACAGAGTGAAGCTAAAGATGTTTATAAAGCGACTTTCCGCTCTTAGCTTTGCCCTTGCAGGCCAGTCAGTGCGTTTTGTCCCTGTCCCACCTTCAGGACAAGCCTCTGCCTGCCTGTCTGCCTGCAGTCGTGCTGCCCCCGGCCTCAGGGAGCTGGTGTAGTAGACCCTCCTCCCCTCTTGTCTGAAGGGCTGGCTTAAAGGCGGAAGTTTCAGGTCCACTCACTTCATTTCTTGGAGGCTGAGAATCGACGGGCAGAAGTCGCTCCTCTCTCTTAACACAAACCCGGGTTCCTCGAGGTAAGGTGAGCACAATGTTACTATTTTTATTTACGTCATTATTTTTTACAACTTTTTGTTCCCGCTACGCAGCTGCAACCCAGAACTTCATCTGGACTTTCAAAATCACATGTTTTTAAAATAAAACGTTTAAATAACAAACAGATTATTATCTGTTTTGGGCGGATATGTTTTTGTTTCAGTTTAATCTAGGAGAGCGGTAATAATCTTAGACATGTGTTTTATCAGTGCGGTCCTGCACCTTCTCCAACTGAACACATGGGTGAACAGACTGACTACATTATTCATTATCCTCAGTGTAGTTGTTTCTCTATAAATAAATAACGTGTATAAGCTAGCAATGTCAATAGTAAGACATGGATATTTAAAAATAGGACGTTTGAAGATTAAATTGTACACATTTGATGATCCTATCAGGAGTATTTGACTTAATTGTAATTGATTGAGCTCTAATATAACGTATTTTAGCATTTTAAGTGAAGTCAAAGAGATTCCCTTTGTTTTCAGTGAAAGTGCTGTGATAAGGTGCAGTAAATCCAAGGCCACTCAGTCAATATCTCGCTGTAACGTTACCTAGCAGCAAAGCCTCCTCATGAAACCCTGTGAAATAAGCCTGACGTCTGAAACTTGAACTTCTGATGACAAATCTCACACACTGTGCTCATCAAAACTTGGAGACATTCTTTCTTTTGAATACGGCATGAAGAAAACATGGTTTGACACAATAATGGTGTGACGCATGCAGCTGGGGTCATGATGGGGAGCGGCTCCTGCATTCAGTTCAGGTGACCCGTGTTTAATTAATGTATAGTGTTTAATAAATGCACCTTTGTTTGCAGGGGTGGTGGTTCATTTTATTATGAAATTTACTGTACTGGCCTAAGATTAGGGAACTTACAGTGCCTTGTAAAGGCATTTATGACCCTTGGACCTTTAGAGACTCTTTTAAAGTATTTTATGTGAGAAACAAAACATACACATGTTTTTGGGTGCACCCATTCTAATTTGTCATTTAACTTAAAGTCTTCCCACAGATTCTTAGTTAGATTTAGATTTTGACAGGGACATCCTGGATATGCCTTCATCTAAACCCTGACATTGTAACTTTAGCTGTATGTCTAGGATTGTTGTCAAGGTGACAGAGTTACTGTCCACTGTCTTTTGCAGCCTCTAACAAGTTTTCTTAATAGATTGCCCTGCATTGGTTGCTACTGTAGAATAGCATTCCCAATACCACAATGATACCACCACCATTTTGGCTTAGTTTTGGTCTTCTCTGATGAAATTTTCTTTAATATGCAGTGTCCTCCTTGTGGTAAACTGCAGATGAGACTACACATGAGGTTTTTTTCCAACATAGGGGTTCTTCTTATCGCTCTTTCAATTCTCACTGTCAGATTTGTGGACTGTGTGACTGATTGCTGCCCTGGATCTTTGACCTCAAAAGATTGAAATGATCAAATTGGTGTTTGTTGTTGCTACATGAAAGAATGTGAAAAGGCACCCTAATGGTATTTATACAGCTTCCTCTCCAAAATAACCTAATTTTAAACTCATTAAGAAGTTGAGATGTTCTGCAAAAATTTGAGCTGTTCCTATCAGCATGCGTTATTTACTTTACAGTCAGACACTGGAGGAAAAAACATTTTTCAAACTATTTAAATGCTCTTCCTACCATTCAGCTCAGAGCCATTTAAATGTCTGAGCTAATATCTGGGAAAAGGGGATGAAATGGTTTGCAGTGGTGCCAACACGATACGAACTTGACAGATGAGGCCCAAAAGGGGAATTCTCTTTCAGACTTGCAGATGTGTCGATATGAATGTTGCTGAAAAATTCTGATGCACATCTCGACTGTTTTTCATCTGTGTGAGAACACTGAGAGGTGTGTCTGCTCATGTCTATGCATGATATCATTAGGGATTTCAAAACAAGCAGGGGCATGAGATGGGCCTAATCTTTGTTCTTTCCTTATTAGGTAATGCTATTGATATGTGTGCATCTGTCATGACTGGAGTCGTGATTCAAATCTCACCACTTCAAAATGAGTCGATTCAGTTGACTGTGAAAGTAAATATTACAAAATATGCAAGCCTGAACAGTTCAGAGTCATGTTTTCCCAAAGGGCTGTACATTAGGAATATGAACTCTTAAGGCCTCAGAGCATTAGCTGTTTGTCAGCATTGGTGGTTCATAGGTCAGTCCTTAAATGAGAAGGTAAACAAAACATTTGACAATGTGAAGGATGGCTTCCAAGTTATTTTTTCTGAACTATGACTTCTTTACATTTCTCTTCATTTTGCTGTAAAAGGAAATCCCTGATATGTTGTGCAATCACACCTTAAATGAAAAAGCCTCAGAAATACCTCTGTAATTTGAGAAAGTGCTGAACTGATGGATTACTGCTTCTGTTTATATGCTTTTTTTTATAAAGACTTGCTTATATATACATCTTATTTCTTGTACACCAAATTCCCCCATTTGTGGTTCAGTATTCACAGAATTTTGTGTGGTAACGTGACTCCAAGTATTTGCAAAAACATTTCTTGGGCATAGATGTTTCTGGCTTTATGGCAGTTTTCAGCCAGCACTGCTTTAGTTTAACTGCTGGATATATACCATAATATCTGAGTAATCTAAAAGACTTTCTTCAGATCCAGTTGTTTTTGGGTTATATCTTCTATTGCTTTCTATGTGGTTCTTTAAAATAACAAATCTAAGTTAACTACAAGGCTTAAAAAACATAACACAATCCTTTATTGTCACCAACTTTATTCTTCATTTAATGTACCTAGTACGTCTTTTTGATTTAGCAATAGTTCACTGGTCTTTCCAGATCTGCCCATATCCATTATGTAACCAGCAACAAACACCTTCTCCATCTTTTTTATTGAAATGCTTTCACTCCATGAAGGAAAGAGAGGACTGGAAACAGTCTTTGGCATTTTAAATCAACTAGCATGTTTGGTACCTTCGTCTGCCTGCTCTCAATAATTTTTCATTCTACTTTAGTTCCCTTTTCATTTTTGTCATTGTCATTTGTTTGATTTAAAATAAAAGGAAGTTCACCAACATTTCCCATGCTCCCCCCAAAATTAACTGCACTTCTGACATGAAGATTGTAAAACTATATGGTGATATTAGGATGAATTATATTTTAATGGGGAAAACTCAGTTTGTTGCCAGATAACAGTTGGGGAAACAATGCATGCTACCCTGTCACTTTCACATGTAGTTTTAATCCTTTCTTTCCCAATTTCTACTCCCTTTTACGTCTCCATTCCTCATATCCACTTGTTCTCCTTCAGGCTTGAATGGAAGATTGTGTGAAAACAGGCTCCCTGATTTGCCATGCGTCTGGTACAACAAAACCAGGTGACGGGCTGCAGCAGGTGGTGCTTTGTCCCAGAGGCAGCCTGACTGGCAGCTTCAAAAAGACATTCCTTTAGGATGATAAAACATTTTACTCATGAAATATTCACTGGGAAAGAAAGGCATGTCGTCTTATAACCCAGCTGTGTTTCTGGGGATTACATATGTAATTTCTTGAATAAAATGAAACATTAAATCACCTGTTCTAGCTCAAGAGACAACTTTTACTGACTGAAACAATTGATAAAAGAGAGAAGAGAGTTTCTTCTTCAAGTATTGTAAACATACCATAGACCACGAGGTGTTTGTTTTAGTTTTGGTGTCTGCATGCACCCTTCCTGTTTGGTAGGGGCAAAGGTAACATTTCCACATGACTGTTAAGTGACAGAAGTTGTGAAACAGACACACACACACACACACCTTCCTCTAAAAAAACAGTATTCTCCAAATCTGGTTTAACAGTTTCCTCACTTATCGCTTTAAATAAATTTTACAATATACCAAGCCTTCACATTTTACCCCACTTGACCTCAGTCTTTCTTCCAGTAAGTATTTTAAAGCTTCAGTGTTTCAGGGGAAAAGGAATGCGTAACAGGCAGGCATTAGACAGTGAAACTTAATGGTGGATGAAATATTTTTACGCTTGCATGTATCTTGCTGCCTTCCTGACGTTTTTAATTTCTAATTGAGGCATTATTAATATATTTGCACATATATTTGAGAATAAGGAGCTACTGAGGTGTTTTTAGATTTATAGTAATTCTTGGAAAGCTTGCATAACTTTGAGTTGCCAGTGAAATCTGAGTTCTAACAAGTCCCTCGCTATTAAGGGTGTGTCTCGTCTTCACTTCTTTCTCGCGCAGGTCCAGCGCCACAACAGTGGTGTGAGGAATGACATCTTGTCTCTTTGCTCCTTGTGGTTAACAAAGGCAGGGGTTGACTAAATATGAATGCATGGAAGACATTTTGTCTTGTCTCTTGAGCTCTGAAGCCGAGGTATGAGTTTGTGGACTCTGTGTAAAAAGGGAAGATGAAATTCAAGATGTTGCCCGCTTGACTGGAGTAATGATGCCTTTCCGTCACAGCTCATAATTTTCAGAATGCCTTATTTGCCTTGGTTTTGGTTGTTTTTTACCCTCTATGTGTAATGTTGGCATGATTACACTTGGTTTGAATTATGTTCAAAACAGTCCTGGTTCTTTATCCTTAATAAGCAGGTATACAAGTAGCTTCACTTGTTTTTCCCGTGAAGAAAGACTGCTTGTCTCATGCAGAACATCTAGTGACAGATTGCTGACATAATGTGCTCAACGAATGGCTTTAAAATGCTGATTGAGATGGTTTTCATTTTCTTTTTAAGATAAAAAAGATCACCGCTGGAACATGTTTTTTCCCTCAATTTGTACTAGTTATTTCAACCTTACATTCATTCAGCTGGATATTCAGTCAGCATTATTTAATAATTTACACAAAGTATTAGACATTCATCCTCTTTTTTTCCCCCCCTTGCTGTCAATCTGTTGATTTCAAAATATAAGCTGGCCAAGAATCACTTTCACTCTTCATTCCGATAGTTTTCCTTGTTAAGCAACTAATACCTGCTCTGAAACGGCTGAGTCTGACATTTGAATCTTGTTGACAAAATATAAATAACAGGTTTAGTTTTCTCATATGTATTCTTGCTCTTAAATGGATTTAGTCATTATAATGCCTTGCAAAAGTATCCCCACCCTTTTATTTTTGCCAAATTAAATCTGTAAACAAGGCATTTTGAAAAGGATTCAACTGGTAGGTCAGCAAAAAGTAGTGCATGATTGTGACGTGAAAGGAGACTGGTTTGTGATTTCCAACTGTTTTTAAATGAAAAGGAGAAAAAAAAGGTAAGGCTTTACACTAATTGAATCCAAAATTCACCTGTCAAAAATTTGATGGCATTATAAAAATAGCTGTTCCATGAAGACTTCTGGGAAAACATAAGTGAACAAACACCATCATGGACACTGAGGAGCACAGGAGACAGACCTGGGATGAAGTACTGGACAAGTTGGTTATAAATTTGAATCCCAAACTTGGGGACACATGCAACAAAGAACTGTAAGATCTGTTTTTCTGTAATTGAGAAAATTCACTTGCAAACCTGCTAAAGCATGGCTCTACTCTTAAACGGACAAGTTGGCCAAGAGATCATTAAACAGAGAAGCTTAGTAACTGTGTAGGAACTGCAACAATTCAAAAAACAGTTGACAGAATAACCACTGCTTGTTAACTCCACAAATACACCATTTTCGGAGGAATGATGGGAGGAAAACTGTAGGAAAGCCCTCTTTAAAGTTCACCACAAGCCATGGCTGGTACATAGGAGATGCATGTAAGAAAGGCATCTAATTGGAGGAGACCAAAAGAGACTTTATGACCTTCCACCAATGTGACAATGTGGCTGCTGATGCTGTTTTGTGTTAATCTACTTTGCCCTTTGGACTACACTAACCCACAATAAGACAATGACTAAAGATGCAGCCAGATATATTGTGAAAGGTTTGCGATTGAATCTCAGCATATTAATTAATTAGACAAATTCCAGACAAGTTTGGTTATTAATGCTTAAAAATTTTGATCAGATTCTCTAAATCCATTCTGACTGAGCTTGGGCCAATTCTTAAAAAAAAAATTAAAAAAAAGGACTGGGTGTTCAAAGTTGGCTAAGGATTGACTCAGGGGAGATGGATACAAATGTGTGCTCCACTTATTTAGTGTTTTATTCATGGAAAATGTTGAAATCTGTGTTTTTGTTTTGGATCTTCTAAATTGATTAGGTTAATCACATGATCTGTCAATGAAATGCATTGAAGTTTGAAACTCTGTTATTCTACATACAGGCCTAATAGAGTGATAAAAATGTGTGTTTCTAGGTACATCATGAGCAGCAGCTACAGTGTCTCCCTGGCCGGCCCTGCCCCGTGGGGCTTTAGACTGCAAGGAGGGAAGGACTTCTGCCTGCCCCTCACCATCTCACGGGTGAGTAGGGGATGGACACGCACACTCAAATGTACCCTTCACTTCATGACGGTCACCTCAAAGGAATGCAACCCATGCACGTTTTGCCATTTGCTTCCTCAGTTTCAAAAGGACCATTTGCCTCTTGTGTGGCTCTTGTTTCTGGATTTGGACAGCTCATTCAACAGTTTGTGGCCTGTTGCTCAAGGCTTTTACACTCCTCCTGTCTGCCTATTGTTGTCAAAATCACATTGCATAACAGGATCTAGACATAATCTGTCCATTTGGAAAATGAATCACATATTTCATAGATTAAGAAAATGGGTGTTAATGACTATTGTCATTTAGCCATTTGACTGAGGGATAAGCGACCTTTCCTCTTCTCTGGTATTTCTCCTGATTAGAGACACAGGAGACATGGTGTGCACTGTGGAAGCAGTTGAGTGTAACCCTAGAGAGCCACAGTGGTTCTGTAATAACTATTTGGGGACGTTCTGCCACATAAATTCAAAGTGGACTAACCAGGACCTTTCAATCTGTGTTCTGGGAGCTGGATGGCTTTTTGTTGGCATGAATATACACAATAACATAATTTATGATATTGGTTGAGGAGGACATTTCTCAAGCATTGTGTTACAGCATCTGCTACAGAAATTAAAAAAGAAACCTTCCGTTTACATTAGCAGTTCAGCAAATACAACTGAAGTTGCCATTTAGTCCTCCACCCGTACGGATTGTGCTTTGTGTACTTCTTCAGAAAGAGAGGGGAGTCACTCAGGTTTCGCCACTTCCTGTTATGAAACTCTAATCTGAGTGTCACGACCAAGGTCAGTTCCTCTGTTTATTTGTTGTTGGCAGGATTAGTTACGGAATGTCGTATCATGTGTGCAAAGAAATTATTCCTCTCATTTGATGATGTGTCCATTAGTGTTCAGACGCAGCCACTCGAAGAGAACAGAAAGGCCAATGTTTGTTTTCCACGCTATTTTTAAGTCTTGCTACGGTGATAATAATTGGTATGTAGGACATTATGTTGTCAGTGGAAATCTTGTCAATATGAAAGCAGCTGATGAATGAAGCGTGAAGCACGTCCTCATTTAGAAGCTTATCTGACAGCAGAGTTTCCTCAACAACACTAGTACAGTAGGAAAAAACAAGTGACAGGTGAGACTGTTAATGTCCAGACAATTACATGCAGTCATTAGTCTAAACATGATAGTCATTTTGTGTTTTTAAATATTTAAACATTGTTTTTTTTTTCAATTCTTTGGTGAACAACTTAATAAAAATATTTAGAAGTAGAAGCCAAGCCAACGTTGTTTATGCAGTTTAAGAACCACACTCCTGACCAAAGTGCTGAAGAAATATTTTATACTTTTATAAACAATAAAACACAGATACAAAATACAGAAAAAGATGCTATAAAGCATAAATTAGCTCAATTGTGGTGGGTCAAAAGTCTAAGGATAAAAATGTATTTTCAGAGGTGATCTAAAGAAAAACAGCAAAGATGCCTCTCTGACATTCACATGCAGGTGAAGTTACTCTTCTGATCTTATTGAACAGGAGAAGCAAAGTCATTGTAAAAGCTCAGAGAGGTAGGGCGGTGCAGGATTATTTAGAGATTGGAAAAACAAATAAATGAATTTGTGAAAGAAGGGTGGCAGGGTTCCAGGATATTGTGCAACCCTGCTTAATTTGTGTAGTGTCTATAACCAGCTTCAGTTGAGGTTTGAAGAAAAGCATTGCACCACTCATGATGTCTTATTACTAGTCTGTATTTTATTTCAAAAATCTCTAATGAATCTATCCTTGGTTTATAATTTGGTGGCTGGTTTGTGTCTTGACTGTGTGGTGGAATGATATATAATTTAATCTCATTTTAGACATGGTGAGCATTATTGGAAACGATCCATTAGAGTTGGTGGACAAGACACATTTACAAACATCTGCAAAAAGTTTAGCTGCTCCTTTAATCCCTTCATCCAGTTGGTGAGTTAGAAAACTGTGTTGACCTCAAGCTTGTTTCTGGGTTCATTAGAGACCTGCGATGTTAAATATACTTACCATGTTGAGGAGTATGCATCTGTTGACAACACATCAGAGCTTGAACTTATTTTGCTCCGATAAATGACGTTGCCATAGAGTAATGATGTAATGACTTGATTTTACATATGCCTACCATATGCAAGTTATTCAACGATTATGAACAAAGTGTAAGGCTGGTCGCAGGATGACCACAGACAATTATTGGGATTTCCATATAGGGAATTTTGGGCTTTAGTTCTTAAAATAACTCTTAATGACTGTAAGAGATGCAATAAAAGTAATATCCACCAAAATGTTGTAGCACAGCTTTGACATTGTAGTCCAATACCACACGAATTGGACTACAATATTCAGACTAAAATTGTATTTGACGTTTTGTTAAATAACAAACTTGATTCAGTGCCGTTAATTGTTCAAACTAGGACCACCCAGTACCTCATGAATGATTTATGGAGCTAGGACTCAATTATATACTTTTGCGTGGGTGTGTCTCTGTATGTGTGTGGAGGGATGCCGCTATTTGTTTTTCCTGCGACTCGTCCAGATCATTTAGAACAAGGCTGCTGCGCTTCTTTTCAGAGTTCCCTTATGACTGTTTTCCACAGCTGGAAAATATTCTCAAAATGCTTTTTATTTTCCCAAGTTGGAATACATATGCTAGGGGAGCAGCGCTGAATCTATTTCTTTGTCCGTTGGGCCGGTTTCTTTTTATTATCCCTTTATTTGCTGTTGTAAGGGCTTGTAATACTTTCTGAAAACAGACAGGCTAATTTTAGGTTGGTTTCTGCAGGAAGCTTTGTAGTAATGCACTGCTTTTAGTCACTATATTTTTAGTATGGCAAAGTTAATTCCACTCTATCTGAATAGGAATTAGGCCATAGAAATGATCCTGGTAGCCTACATTAAGGTTGGATGTAAATTTAATATACTTTTTTAAAAAAGTGTTAACTTTGATTATTTATATTTTTTAAGCTTTTTTAGACCAAACCCATCCCAAAGATATTCCAACATTTATTGGGACACTTGCCTTTTCTGGAAGTATTGTTAGTTTAATTTTGTTTGCAGCAGTCTTTTACTGCTCTCTTTGATCTGCCTTTAAACAGCCCCTTCACTCACCAACCATTATTCTTCTCAGACATTTTTCTGAAACTCTTTTAAATCCAGCACACGAGACGGTGGCCAAAACTGCAGTTTAATTTCCTCTCCGCAGACTCGACAGACCTCTATAAACCACCATGAAATACTGCGGAAACTTACTCTAGGAAGCATTTTGTACTAGAAATGTTCTTGCTTACAGTAAAAAAAGTATTATATACGCTTAAAGTACCTAACATGTCTGTTTTATTAGAATTTTTTTTTGCTTCTTGACAGGTTGAGAACTGGTTCAGGGAAAAGGTTTAAAATTTTAATGCAATATAAAAACATTACCCCAAAAACATAGTTCTAGGTAAAATGCCTTCCATTGAAGAAAATATTGCGACTCAAAACCTAATATCATCTTTGGCTTCTTGATTATGTTGGCTGTTTGGACCTGACCATAAGTGCTGGTTCAGAAACAAATAAAAGCAAGCTGTTAAAGGAAAAATAAAAACATACCCTACATTTTCGGAAACCACACAGACAAGCTGTGGTCTGTGCTGCTTAGCTGGGAAGCAGCTTGTATTTTCCTTAACCATCAGTTGTGCAGGCTCCTGGAGATGCGTTCAGGTTCCATATGGATAGCTGTTCTCTGCAGTATGTGTTTGATCCTGGTATGATTGGTTTGTGTCTGCCTCAAGCTTTTAGGAGGGCATCTGCTTTCAGGCTCCCCTCTGCAATATGGCAGAGCTACATAGAGTAGCTGTGGTGTCACTTTATTTTGATTTAGACAACTTTTTGGAGGAATTAAACTGTTCTATGATTTCTTCCATGTGACTAAAAAAAACCTGCATGCTGAAGCTCATGATCTGTTTTATGGGGAGAGCTTTGACTACAACCTTTGGCATTTTTCTGTGCCACTGTTAAAATATGGTTGGGCATGCATAGTAATGAATTTTTTAGAGCGAAGCATAATGCTTTGGAAAGAACCTTGGGTATCGTTTGTGTTGTTCTTTTACTGTAGCAGAAAGCTGTTGTCGAATGTTTCCCTTCAAACCGAACAGCATGGAGTTGGGATCCAGTTCTGCCTCTTTGCTCAAACTTTTCCATATCTTCTGGCTCAGGAGGCTAAACCAGCTGGCTCTTTTCTGGACCTATCTATAAAGAGCGTTTAGTATTCGGGTCGGTACTTTGCTATGTGTTTTTGTTTGTGTTGTCATGGCAATTTGACTAAGGGGTCCTTTAAGGTTTTCCTGGCATCTCAGGTTTTCTAGCTGCCAGATTGATGTAGTAACAGACTGGGATCAAACCATGACAACAGTTTGTCTACCTCTGTTCATGTCCTTAATTGGGATGCTTGGCTTTGAGAAGATGAGCCTGTGCTATTTGAGCAACCTGTCCCCCGCTGTGTGCTACTGTTCAACATAAATACAAACCGACTACATGGAACTTCAACATTACTGATTTAGTAGCGTGATTCAATTTAAAACAATAAAAGGGAAATTAAATGTTGTTGTCACTATTATTATACAATTCCATTAAAGAGCTGCTGTAGATGCTGATGGCTGGGGATGAAGATTCTCAGGGTTGTGTATAATATTCTTTGTTATAAAAAATCCTCCTACAACATTCTCCAGAGTGGGCCTCAGAATAGAACCAGCCATCTTTATGAGCTTGTTTTTAAATCACTGGCTAACAGATGATGTGAGAAGACTGTGTACTCTCCACAACATTTATAGAAGAACTGCAGCTTCTTGCTTAAATACTGAAGGACTTATGCTTCCCCTCGAAGTAAAGCATATACAGCAATCCTCTATATTTGCAACTTGCTACATGAGGCCTCAAAGTATTTTGAATTAAGTGGAAGACTAATTTTAGACTCCAGTTAAACTCACGTTGGTCCGAATTGCTCTTTTAGAAGAGCGGTGGCTCTGGCAGCAACGGGTTATGTCAAAGTGTGAAGATCAGCCCACAATTCAGAAAACACCTGCACATTCACCTCAAATCATCCTGAAGAAACTGCAGAATAACCTATTTTTGCACTGGAATTATAATACAGTGAAACCATAAAACTGTAATATTTTTAGCTTATCATGCCGTCATAATTTCATACTGGCTCATGCCTATTTATGATGTCTCGTTTTTGAGTGGCTTTAGATTAACTCAGAGCTACATTATCTGGCAGCATTGTGACATAGTGAGGTTCCGTGAGCCTTTCCTTGTTTGTGATGGCATGGTCTTTAAACTCAAGACTTCTCCATATAAGGTTCTTTGTCTTACTCCATCCTTCACAGATGTGACATGCAGCTTACTAGCCTTCCAGCTCCCACCACAAGATACTTCCTGTAGCATGACGTCCCAGATGTGAAGCAATCCTCCTCCTTACTTCATACTTTCACTGAAGGCAGGAAGTTACACGCTGAGAAGCAAGGGAGGTGGTTAGTGTATTCGTAGTGTTGAAGTGTGAAGCTAAAAGCACTGGGCAAGCTAAGCTGTTCAGTAAAATATTGAAGGTA
Source organism: Xiphophorus hellerii (assembly GCF_003331165.1). Taxonomy (NCBI): domain Eukaryota; kingdom Metazoa; phylum Chordata; class Actinopteri; order Cyprinodontiformes; family Poeciliidae; genus Xiphophorus; species Xiphophorus hellerii. The sequence goes on from NC_045679.1 coordinate 15,376,534, forward strand.
GATAGTGAATTTTCTTAAATTTGACTATTACACTGAAGCACATGTAGAACCAATGGAGTGCCGTTTTGTATTTTAGACATCTTTTCATCTAGGATTAGATTACAGTTTTGGCATCTTGTTTGTATGTTTATTATTAGTATTATTATTATTATTTCCTTTTGGACAATGTTGGTAAGATTTATCATAATTTCTCAGTTAGTGCTGTAGAACATGGCTTGTTTTACCAGCTCCCATCTTACTGCATTTACAGAACCACAGTGAAAGAACCAGTCATTATTAGTGACTCCACAGCAGTAAATTCACCAATGTGGAGAAGGAAACCATGAAACGGCAGCCTCACTATAATATGCCTGAAATCCCATTCATGTAAACGTAGCTGGACAGATACCCTTATTCATTTAAAAAGCATAACCATCAACCACTCCAGTAATTAAATTATATATTTACACACCCATTACATGGCCTTTTCCATTTTATGTTGCAAAGACTTAAACCATTATATGTTTTAATGGTGGATGTGAAATTATAGAACAAAACCAATAGATTTGGTAAAACGCAGTGTTATTTCTCTCTTTGGAGAGCAGTGAATGTCACTGTTTATTGCTTATCTGCTTTCCGTCATGAGTCTCACTCAGACCTCACTTGATTTATATTTATAGACTGCACATGCCAGAGATTCTTACTCAACATCTATTTGTTTTGTGTCCACATGAGAGCAACAGTGATTGAGTGGGGGGGAATTTGGGATGTACAAAGTACAGTTTGTTCACCACAAATTAAAGCATTAAATATTGTTGACAATGCATATGTTTGTCTGTGATTTATGTAAATGCTTAAGGAATTAAGAAATGGAGCCAAGAAGTATTTTTATCTGCTCTGTTCAAGCGTACAAATGTGAGTGTGATGATTGCGTAGCATTCCAATTACTTTTCTCTTGTACCGTGGGGATTCAGAAGACTTTAAAGTCTGAGCTATAAATAAAAGAAGAGATTTTAAAAGTTGAGAAAATTCATTTTAAACACATTTTTCCAAATCAAAACGAGAGTCTGAGAATCTATTGGTACTTTTGTCCTTCATAGACATTGTTATGCATTAAAGGCCGAGGTAAGGTCATCTCTCTTCGGCAACTTTGTGCTGTTGTAAAGCCAGTGCGTAGTGAATTTTGGAAACTCAACAAGGCATAACACGTGAAAAACAAAAGTTGTAAAACTTATTATTAATCTGAGAATGTGGGTTGCTTGATTAAAAGTACCTATGTGTTTCACTAAATGCTTGTAGGTAACTGTGACTGTGAGTCACACAAGTAATGAGCGAGTGATTTGGTTAAAGCAGAGAGCCTGTCTGCACACTGGGCTTTTGTGAGTGGTAGAACCGCACTATAGATGCCCTAGACGTCGGTATGCATACATCAGCCTCAGCTTTGGGTTCTAGACTTCCTGCTACCGATCAAGTAACAAGTGAGTGGAAGAAAGCACTTTTCAAGACTTAAAAAAAAAAAGTGGCAGTCTCTAGCACAGATGCTGTCACTTCCTCATTCCTTCGTTCCCCTTCCCATTCTTTTCCTCTATTTTGTTAAGTTGAGAGTAAACACAATGGGACAATGGCTACATTTCAGAGTTGCCCAACCTGAATGCATTCTTTAGCAGTGAGGAAAGAGGATATATTTTTTTGTTGTTTCTCTGCCCTTATCAGTTTTGTTCATATAAATAGTTTCACTCAACTGTGTGGGGACAAGGATAACAGATTCAAGATAACAGATACTAGAACTTTTCATAGATTTTGTTATTCACTTCAATATCTGAAATCAGAGTTCTCTGAACAGACACAATAACCAAAAACTCTGCTTTCCACTGAACTTTGAAGAGTTCATTTAGTTGTCTTGTCACATTGAATTACATTCTACCATCATGTTGAAGAATGACATGAAGTTATGGAGGTAATAAAGACCACATAAGATAATGAGTACACAGAGTCCTTTTGGCAGCCGGCATAGGTGTGCAGGATTTGAGTGTGTTAAGAGAGTGCTGACTGATTGATGAGGTGCTTGTATATAATGACAGATCAGTCATCACACCTGAAAGGGTGTTGTCCAGTCGTAACGATTTTATGACGTTATTACCATGTGTGAAATGCAAGTCTCAGCATGGGGGAAATTGATGGAAGATCTGGTGAGACTTCAGTCTTAACTCTCGCTTCTGTGTGCAAGACTCCTTTTAAGACCCTGTTGAAGCTCTCATAATGAAAACAGTCAGGTGATACTTTGTCAACTTCTGGATTTTTATGGAACCCATAGTAAAAAGTTATGCTCTGCTCGCTTTTCATTTGCTTTGGCAAATCTTCAAGATGTCAGAAGTGTTTACAGATGGTGTGTGCACTTCTTTTAACACATAGTTTTTTATATTGTAAAAATTATATTATTTTGATTTTAATCTGTGAAAGGTGCTTTAGAAATAAAACTCTCTTATTTATCTACCTTTGCGTTTACCCTCAACCTGATTCAAGAACGGCTTTGTCAGTTGATTGTATTAAATTTAAATTCTTTACAGACTATGATAATTACAATTTTCCATGCCTGCATGCAAATACAATTACCACAAAAACATTCATGTGCGATCACATAAAAACTTATCAAGTTAGGAAAACAGTTGAACTCAGAGAGATTAAACTTTCAGCACCCAAACCAAACAATGAGCTGGAACTGGCGTCAGTCCAGACTGAATATTCTTTACATTATAGTCAAGAAGTGTCATAAATGAAAGCTGTAAGCTTTCAAACCATGGGGCTCCAATAAGATTTATTTTGTAATGTGTTTATGTGAAATTTTGTGGAGGGTGTTTTATGTACAGATTGTTATAGTGGAAATCCAGTCTTATTTAATAAATGTTGTGTAGAGAATAAGATTCCTATCTCATCAGATACGACAGGAAAGGGAAAAGAGATTGTAATGATTAGTGGGCTCAAGACATAAATAAACAAAATGTGGTTACATAACTTTAATTCCTCAAAGGTGTTTCTAGGAATGAAAATGAAAGTACTTAATTTGAAATGGTGCGTGGAATTGAAGAAACAACAACTTCTTGCTAAAGAGCTTTTGAGACCCACTATGTTTTTCTAACGCTGGACTTACATTTTATGCTTTTTGTTTCACTGCAGCTGACTGATGGGGGCAAGGCAGTTAAAGCCGGGATGAACATTGGAGATATCATCCTTTCTATTAATGGGATTTCCTCAGAAGGCATGAATCACCTGGAGGCTCAGAACAAGATTAAAGCCTGCACAGGCAACCTCAGCCTCACTCTACAAAGGTAACAGTTGCACATAAAATACACTTTTCTTTTACAAGTTTGATTTTTAAACTGTTTTCCTTCTCAGTTTATTTTGCTTGTGTGTATTGTAGTGGTAAAGCCAAGAGATGCTAATACACAGAATAAATTACAGATTTAGGGTGAAATGGACAGGCTGTCAATGAAAGCTTTTAGAAACAGTCAAACAGGATAAGAGTCAGACCTAACAAAGATAACATCCATGGAGTATATCACAAGACATCAATATTACAGTGAAAATGTGACAAAAAGATGTCACATTGAAGTAAAAAAATAACTTCTCTATTTTATACATATAAAAACATAAATGAATTGGCTTGTCCAAAAGATATCTTTGAAGGAGTGGAATAGTTATTTGATGCAGATCTGGTCTAAGCCATTTGCTGACAATGGCTCTGTTCCTTGATCTCCTTCTCCAAGCACATCACATTCTGTACCCTTCTGACTTGGTCAGCTGACTGCTTCTCCAGCAGCTGGCTGTGCAGCTCCTGTATCATTGAGGGTTATCACCATCGCAATTGAAAATATGACAAAAAACAAATAAATCTTTCCTCATTGATTTTGCAACCAAATATAAACATACTGTCTTTACAGCAAACAAGGCACTGCCAAAATGAGAGTAACCAATGTCGGTATAAGAAAAAACTACAAAAATGCATTTATATAGGGAAAAGACTGTATTAGAAATCTAAATGTTTATTTAAAAAATTCTTTACCTGGTCAAATAATTTTTTTTGTTAGTATTTGAAAGCTACCCACCAGGAAATACCACAGCAAAAGCTTTTGCTTTTCCTGTGGTATTGTGGTATTCTGGTTTTGCTTTTCCTGTCTTAGGGTTCAGAGGAGTAAGCTTGTTGGTCATGTACATCGTTTGAGCATCATGTCATCTACTTGGTAATTACAGAAAATGTCTGCAAAGGCTTTTAAACTGGATTTATGCTCATGCATGATTGGAAAGCTAAACGTTACCCATGAGAGCTGGAAGAGTTCCCATTGCACCATTAACTTAAATTGTAAAAAAACATATTTCATGCAAATTTACTTTGAGGTTCAGCTCCATTTTGGTCTTCTGAAGGTCGTTTCCAAAGTGGGCGTTTGTGAAGCCACAATGTTATGTATATGAATGTTACATGCTACACAGAGAGAACATGAAGTACTTAATCTTAATTCTAGGTTATTACAATCTGTAACTAATTGTCTCCACATGTCGTTCCATGCTTAGCATAATGCAAAGACATTTGACGCTGCTTCTCTGTTCTCTTGTTACCCAAAAATAAAATATTAAAAGATCTTAAGCCTTATTGAATGCAAACTTTAGGTCTTGAAGCTCATTGATGCGTCAGAGACTATTATACATGTTATTCAGAGAAAGCAGCACATGAGGATTGATCTGTTGTTTTGTTGTTGTTTTTAAGGCAAGACTGTAAAAAGGTTTCTGCCACTTTGCAGATCTCTTTTTTATGTTTTTATTTTCTGAAATTTATATATTTTTAAGGCAAAAAAGCAATACTTGGCTCCTAGGCTCTTTATCGTAAAGCAATTATCCAAGCAGCCGGACTTCATTGCTACCAGAACCCAGAAACTTAAGTAGAACCTGTCTCACAACATGTTCAAGTTGGTTTGGACAACCTTTTTTTCTTAAATATCATTTTGAAGTTTGTTATTGTATTTAGTCAGGCTATGTTTGTTGGACGTAAATATTTGTTTGCTTTGATGCATCCAAGTTTGACAGCACAGTAGAAAAGGTGAAGAAGCTCTAAGATGGTCTGTTAAATGCATTTAACAGAGAAGCAGCATAATGCTGCTGATGATAATGTGGTCTGCTGTTATTCGAGTTTAAGTTAAGTAATCATTGAGGTGGCTATATTTGAAATGAGCGAAAAGTATCTCTTGTGTTAGACGGAGACAAATGGAGCCAAAGCACGCACATTCTCCTAGCTGTAAAACATGTTGACAGCTAAACTCAAGTCTGCTTTGCCCATCCTGTCATTTCATCACCACATCAAAGGAAAAAGGAGCCTCTTTGCTTTAATCGTGGGAAAACCGTCTGAAAATAGTCCTGTCCCACAGCTGTGTATAATCTGCTGTGTGTTGCTGATGCCCGATGAAACATCAAACAATTCTGGTCTCATGGAGCAAATAAACTACAGCTAAATTACCCCCGAAACAACAAAGGTCTTGTTGTTACAAGTGGTGTGTAATTGTGGTGTGTGTTTATGGATCCTTACATTTTATTTTGTGTTTAGAATAAATCAAGATGGTTGTAAAAATAGTTTCAAAATTGTATAACCTAAATAAACAAATGCTAATATTGTCTTCTAAAACTCCTCAGCCCCAGAAAACGGAGTGGGGCACAACTGGTAAAAAAAAAAACATTTCCCTCTGATCAACAGTTAATCCTTTCTTCTCTCTGTGAGCAATTTATGGTTTCGATGGTCACTGATAAGGCTGCTGACATTACAACTGCAGAGTAAGAGTGTTGGGAGATGATTAATGGGACAGTTTCGCCCAGTTATGTCACTTTGTCATAGTTTACATTCCCCAAGCACTTCCTTAAAAAGCCACTTTAGAATCCAAACCATCTGGAGGAGGAGTACAAAACATCTGACTAAAGAGAAACACTCTTAGATTAATATTTATTTAAAGGAGACTGCTGGGACTTGATGTTTAAATCACCTCACACTTTATTTTTTTCTTTGGATATTTATTAATTTCTCTAGTTAAAATTAGATTTCATAGTGTATGCATGCCATATAAAATCTTCATACACTGTGGCTTTAAACATGCACAATACTGAACATTTTTGAATTGTAACAATGTTATACAGTATTTTTTTTGTTTCACTAACTTGCAAATAAGTGTCCAACTAAAATGCATATGGAAATCTCAGAGATCCCAGAACAGCTCGGTCTGTTTGACAAATTTTTCTGAGTCAAGCAGGGGTAAACATGTTTTCATCAGAGAGGAAATGAACTGAGGAAGTCCACTGCTTGTCCTGCTGTAATTCCATTATTCCATGAAGCGGGTGGATTATAGCAAATTACATGTTGAGCCTGAACAAGCAGAAGTGGTCGAAATCCCAACAAAATGTGCCAGAATGATAATATCTTGCTCCATATACTTGCTGTAGTGTGAAATGACATTTGGCATTGCTGCTCTGTGTATGGAAATTAGAACCAGGAAGGATAATGCAGTGTTTAATTTGACTGTTTGACCACTGGAACAAGCATGTTTGTTCAGAAAGAGGTCCAACCCGTAGCATTACTACCAGTAATGCTGAACAATTTATTCGTACAAACTTATGACCTTTTATCAGTTCGATTATTAAAAACCTCCTGCATTTTGCCTTTTTAATAGATGCGTCCACAAAAATTTAATAACCAAAGGGCACCTAATTTTTTGTGGGCACTGTGCATTAACAAATTATATTTCATCATCTGTTCAGAAATGGAGACATCACAGGTAAAAATGTACTTTGTTGTGAGTTAGTAGAAAATTAAGTTCTACTCCCTTTATCCCAAAATGCATGGAGAATTCAAAAGTGGAGACTTATTAATAACCTTGGCAGACCTGAAAGGGTAAAAGGCATTGAAAATGAGTGCAGGTACTTCTTGTTTAGATTCTTATTATAGATGTCTTTTTATGTGTCATTATTGCATAAAACAAACGTGAGTCAGTAGGTTTGGAATGCAAAAACTATATGGAATACAAAAAAATCTTTTTTTAACAAATACAACTAGAAACAACATAATTGAGAGACTTTCAGCAAGAAATATTTGAACTTCAACTCACTGCTTTAAAAAAACATTTATCTGTTTTCAAAAATTTAATTTCTGTAAAAACCTACATCAAAACTTTTTGCCAAAACAACTTTAAAGTGCTTTTGGTGAACATCTTGAGAACATGTTCTCCTAGTTTCTGTATACACTTTGTGTTCATTTAGCAGAACTGACTGACTTCTTGAGGTTTCAAACTTCCATTTAATTCTGGTTGTTGCTATGAGCAGCAGTTTCCAGTTTATGGGCACGTTTTATTCTAAAATCAAGAAAATCTTGTTGTTTAGCCACTAGTCAGTCACCAGATGGCTGTGGGAAGCAGGGTTAGGAAAGTATGATAATTGTTTATTTATTGTCTTTGAAACACGCAGCAGAGTGCAATGAAATGCTGTGTCCATCAGGCAGTGGCTGGTTTCTTCTTGATCCAAAACCTCAAAGATGATGGATTAGAAAGGGTGAGCCTCACGGTTGAACCGCATGCATTTATCTCCCGTACATATTATTTTCATTATTGTTTTTGAATGTTTCAGATTCTTCCATCTAAAAATAAATCAGAGCTAGTCGGTGGAAACAACATAATTTAACATTTCTGTCTTTTTTTTTTTCCCTCTGATTTCACATTTTTAAACCCGCTTTACTTGATCTCAAACCTTCAGCTCCTGAAAAGTTCTGGATTTTATCTGCATGCATTCTCATATATATCCAATAAGCTACAGTTTACAGGGTGAAGTAGAGGCCACCATACGGAGCCCCACAGACTGCCGACCGCCTTAGCCAGATGTATAGTGGCAGCTGAAAGTAAAGCAAAAATAAAAACAATGGGGGGGCTTCAGGCATTATTTGAACAGATATGAGACTCTGCAGCTTAAGACAAAAGTACATGACAGGAGTTATCGTGCTCACAGGCACAATGAAATGGCATACAGTGAACTCCTACTGTCAGGATAATGCCTGGGACTGCTGATACGAAAGGCACAGTGCTTCTGTTTGATATGTTTACACAATCACTAAACATGCAGACAGGATGAAAACTGTGTTTGTGATGTATCCAGGCAACCGACAGCAACAGAAAGCAGCGCTGTTGCATACTGCTCAGTGTTTACTGTGGCGTAACATAGCATGTTTCTGTCATCGCTGGCATGCCGAGGGTTGATTGGAGGTTTTTAGCACTTCTTTAAAACATTTAGAGAGTGAGCTTGACTTAACTGGTGATGGTTCAAAATAAAAATGAATAAAAATATTACACATGTTAAACGAATTGCCAGTTGCAATTATTTAAAATATTAGACAAGTTTTCCTATTACTGATAAAAATAAAATATTATATTGTTCGTCACAGTGGTTATGTTGAATACTAAAAGCCGGCCCAAATGAATATTGTCACATTATTTAGTTCCAAATTGAAAATAAGTTTTGTATATATAAATTCCCTTCAATGTTTTAACTGATAAAATTAGAGCAAAAATCTTCATTCAATTCTAGTTTTAAAACAGATTTGCATTAAAGCCAAGTTTGAAGCAGTAATTTCTTTTAAAGCCTACTCGTACCTTGATGCTAGTTACCATGCCGTGCTATTTTGTAGAGAAAGTTTTTCACACCAACAAGAGCAAACAAAAAATGCACCTGGTGCATGAATTGGATGCAATTAAGAAATGCATATTTATTGGAGAAGCCAGATTTTAAGGCAAGGCAAGTTCATTTGTATAGCATGTTTTATTAACAGAGCATTGAAGGTGCTTTACATGATTAGAAAGAACCAGCAAGCAATAAATATCACATTTTCTCAAAAACAACATTGTAATGAAAACAAGAATTAATTTGTGTTCCAGTTGTCTTTAATCTGAGACATCCCTAGGTAAATGGGGTTTAGCCTTGATTTAAATGAACTGTTTCAGCTGTTTTGCCATTTTCTGGAAGTTTGTTCCTGATTAGTGGAGCACACAAACTGAATGCTGCTTTTTTTGTTTGGATCTGTTTCTGGGGATGCAGCAACAACTTTAATCAGACACAAGTCTTTTGGAAGGTTGCAGATTTTTAATGTAGTTTGATGCAAAGCCATTGAGTGATTATAAACTAACATGGTTTTTAAAAGTCTATTCTCTGAGCTTCAGGAAGCTAGTGTAAGGACTTTAGAACTAGGGTGATGTATTTTATTTTCCTAGTTTTCGTGATAATGTGAGCAGCAGCTGCTGTTTGACTTTTTAGGCAAACATGTGAGGACATTGTTGCAGTAATCAATGCGACTAGATATAAACACATGGGTGAGGTCCTCTCGATATTATTGGGATATTAGTTCTTTAATCCTAGAAATGTTCTTCAGGTGATAGGTCAACTTTTTTAAAGAGAACACTCTTGGTCCACAGTGGTTTGGAATAAATAACAATTGCTTGGATTCTTCTATAGACATGTTTTCCTGCATATTTCATAACCCTGTCAAGCTCTAAGCCTCAATCTGCTCCAGTTTAAATATAGTAAACAAAACTGTAACCAGAGATCATGGCACAAGACGGAGACAGATGCCTGGAGTCACAGGATTATCGTGGGTCATTTAATTACGTTTATCGAGCTGTTTTTTTTTCACAATCTAAAATGTTTGCTACTAAAACTCTTCGAAATTAAAGAAAAACTAGAGGCTCCTCGTATATGCGCAATTTCACTTTTGGAAAAAAAAGAATGTAAGTTGTTAATCCACAAGCCTGTACTGAGAAAGTTGTCAATTAGACACTCCATCATTCAGCCAACTGCCATATGCCAGACTGTTTCTCTTAGCCCTCAAAGAGACACAGGCAAGATGGAAATGCGTCAGTGTGCTCTGCCCTCAGGCTTTACTGCTCTTGTTAACCTCCTTATTCTTGGCAGCCGCAGCTGCGTGTCAGGGTGTGTACACAAAGAAACACCATGAGATGCATCATCTTTTTTTCAACCAGTGCGCTCTCTTACATTTACCTGTACCAGACAAATATTTATTAGCTTTTCTTGTAAAAGAATTTAGAAAAAGTGAAGCATTCTTACAGATTGAGACTTGTTCTCTGACTAAACAATTTCCACACCGGGGGCCAGATTACTCAACTCATTAAACTTATTCCGAAATACCTTAGATGTTAACAGATGAAAGCAGCCTTTTACTTCGGGGAAGCGTGAAGCTAATCTTAATGAATGTAAACCAAACAAAGTAACGTGTTGCTCAATAACTGCTCACTATAAAAGCATTAAAAATGCAATGAACCTTTTTGGTTTAGTAGTGTAAAAAAAAATTATATGCATTTTTTTACACTACTAAACCGAAATTTATATAAATTGTTTTACAGTGTCTTGTAAAAACACTAAATGTAACTTGAGGTTTTACATGACAGACCAACTCAAAATAGCACAAAATGTAATTGAAGGAAAATAATATAGGGTTGTCAAAGCTCTTTGCATATAAGGAAGCAAACCTTATCAGCCCCAGCTGACAAGCCGAGCAAGGAGAGCATTATGCAAAGAGTCTCCATGTTATCTCTGGAAGAGCTGCAGAGATCCATAACTCAGATGGAAGAATCTGTTAACAGGACAACTCTTAGGCATGCACTCCCCATCTGGCAAAAAGAAAGCCATTGTTTGAAAGAGAACCTTTAAAGTTCTAGAATGGGGGGAAAAAAAACTTGTGGAAGAAGTTACTTTTTGCCCTAACTTGGCAAAATAGTGTGTGACAAAATAACACTGCATTTCAACCTGGAAACAATATCTCCTCTGTGATTTCTTAGAAGGGCCTAGTCAAAGCCCAGGCCTAAATCTAAGGGCAAATTTATGCCAAGACTTGAACAATGATGGTCACGGATGCTCACCGTCCAGTCTCACAGAGCTTGATCTGCACTGCATGAAATCACATTTTAGTCACTTAATTCTCTGGTGCTGGTAGAGACAAATATTCAAAGGTGCTAAAGCTTTATATTAAGCAAAAGTTGGTTCAAAAAAGTATGTACTCAGAGAGGATGCTTTGAAATGAGCAGCTCCATTAGGTATTGTGAAGGATAATGTATTAACTGAAGTCTGAAAGGGAATTGCTGAACTACGTGGTTGCCATTTAAAAATGAATGTTCGACATGATATACTCGTTAGATGTCTACTTTTAGACACATTAACCAATATTTATGCTGCTTAAAGTCACATGAACACATGTTTGCGTGCCCTTAGTGTTGTCTTTTTGACAGCACTACAATAGCAGGTTTGGTTACACAAAGTGCAGGACTCCCACAGGTCTGAAATACACTGATGTTCAGGCCACCACCCTGTAGGGTGTTTGTTCAGTTTGCTCTGGGAATAGACAGACACAGAGAATCTGCCCAGCTGCCCCATTCTGGGACCCTGATAGCAGATGCATAGTGGCTTATTATTATAGACAGGGTGTTCAAAACAGTCTGTGCCGTTTGATCTTTAGACCTCTGACTGTTTTCCCTGGCGAGGCAATGTGTTGCTCCATAAGCAATTACAATAATACGCTGGTGTAGCTCATTGGAAAATAAGCAGGCTGGATATTAACTGTTAAGTGGAAAATTGTAAGTGGAAGCATGGCCGCAGATGACGTTTGATTCTGCAGGGTGGGGCTGTTTAACAACCTGGTACCAGGCTCTGTTAATGCGCTTCAGCTCAGTTGGAAAGGAAATGTGTGAGTTTGTTGTCTGTTGTCCTGATAGACAGGAAGGGAGGCAGGAGACATACCACAGTTCCTGGTCCAGGACCAGCCTCTCTACCTCATGTCTGTTTTTTCGCTTTTGTTCCCTCTTGTTTTTTTTGTTTTTTTACATAGGGGAAAAAAGGGCTACATTATCTGGAGTTCAGACCAAATATTGTAAAATATTATTACAACCTGTCATCATTCAAATAGCCAACATTTTAAGTGCTTTAAACTGCTGATTCCAACTTATTTTTAACATAAAACAGAATGTGTTATGCATTAACAGGAAACAGTCCAAAACATTAATAGAATAGTAACACTGCACACTTATCAAAAATAAATCAAAAGTGCGTTGAAAAGTTTGTTGTATTGTCTTCGGTTTCCAGAACATCTCCAGAGTGAGATAAAAAGGAAGAAGAGACGAGCAGACCACCCTAAACCTCCTTCACGGTTTTAAAATGTAGCAGCTGCTTCAGCTGTTGTGCAAATCAAATGCATACTGGACCTTTTAATGATCACAGGACTTAGCACAATGTTTATGTATGTTTGCTTGAATTTGTGCCTATTTGACTATATTTTCTTTTCCCCTCTGCAAACCAGCCTTTAAAATAAGTCGGGCAAAGTAAAAAAAAACAAACTTTAATACTTTTCCAAACACTTTAGATTTAACAACTCTACGCGTTTCATGTGGAGTGACTCATATTTTTATTTTTTGTCTTTTCAGAGCCTCCACTGTCTCGAAAGAGGAATCGCACAAGGTAAGGGAAACGTTTACTTAGCTCTGCATCATAGTTGAATAACTCATATTATAAAACATTATGTGGAAAAAATTAGATTGCTTTGCATGTACACATTGCCTTGCAAAAGTATTCACACCCTTTGAAAACTTTTTTTTTTGTCACTTTACAACTACAGATACCAATGTAAATAACTAGAATAGATGTGATTGATTAAGACAAATTATTTCATAATTGCAAAGTGCAAAGACATTTATAAATGGTTTTCAAAATATTTACGCCCCAAAAAACCTGAAAAGTTTGAAGATTATATATATAAATTCACTCTACATAGAGTTAATGCTTTGGAGAACCAGCTTTAACTGCAAAACTGCTACATGCTCTACCAAAAATAAAAGTTTTCCCCTTTTCTTTTTACAAAATAACTCAAGCTCAGTCAGACTAGATGAAGAGCCTTTGTGGACATCAGTTTTCAAGTCTTACTATGGATTCTTAATTGGGTTCAGGGTTCACCCTGATCTCAAGTGTTTTGCATCCTTCGTCCAGTTTCCTTGTGGTATTGCCCTGTTATAACTTTATCCCCTCATTAACTCTGACTAGCTTCCCAATTCCTGCTGAAGTAAAGCACCTTCAGAACATGATGATACCATCCATTACCATTTCTCATCAGGTGTCATATTAAAGCGGGCTGAATGTATGCCACACTTTTCAGATTGGATGCAATTCACATCAGAGTTTTGTTGTACTTTGCGGGACAGTCTAATAAAAACCATCAGTTTGTGGTTATAAAGTGGCAAAATTAGTAAAAAGAGGTATGAATAATTTTGCAAGGCGCTGCTTGAATTAGCTTGAATGGCAGAGATGTAACTTGATTCGTCCACCAGTGTGAGAACACAGTTCATTTTTATTATGTTTGTGCTGTGAGTTCTGGCTTCAGTGCATGGGATTTTTGTGGATTTGCTTTTTGTGCATGTTTGTCTTCACCTTCATTCAGGAAGAGCCTCAGGAAATCATTAAGCCTGTGCCGATCACTCACCCTGCGCCGAGCACCACATACACCAAGCCACCAAGCCAGCCCACTCCTTTGTACAACAAGACAGCTCGGCCATTTGGGGGCGGCAGCAGTGGGGTTACTGCCTCTTCCTCCCCGGCTGCTCCAAAAGTTGCCTCTATTCCTTCCGAATCATCAGCTTTCACCCCAGCCGCTCCATCTCAGCCTCCACAGCCTCCCTTCGCATTAAAGTCAAGCATCCCCGTTTCAGATTCGGCCGTAGTAAACTCTGCCCCCAAAATCAGCCCCGGCCGTTCTGCCTTCACCTCCCCCTCTGCCTCATCCGCTTCATCTAACACCTCATCTTCACCCAGAGTGACGGCCCCCCCTTCCCATCCTAATGTCCCGCAGCCCTCCGTCTATAACACACCTATCAACCTGTACTCCAACGCCAATGCTTGTGAAGTTGCTGTTGGACAAAGGCGAGGCCTTTTGGAGAGCCAGGGTCTCTCAGAGCATGTAAATGGGTAGGTTCAAGGTTTTCATGTTTTATTTCTGTTTCACATCTTTCTTAAAAAATAAGTGATCCATTTAAAGCTACTGTTCGCATTAGTCAGCAGGCCTGGTACCACATTTTTGTGGTTTCCCCGACTGAAAAATTCATTAAAGCCAACATAACTCTTTCTGATCTCCACCATATGAAACTCTGTACTCCATTACACTTCACCCCAAAATATTTATCTAATTTAAAAAGTAAACAGTGAAACCACACATCATAATTTATATGCACTTGATTACAAGAAAATAAAATAAAAAGACTTGGCATAGGTTGAAGTCACACTCTTTGTATTTGTTTTTAATCATCTCAATCCTAGCAAGAGACAGAGTGGCTTGTTTCAGTTCTATCATTGTTGGAGGAAGTTTTCTGAGTGGATTGTGAACCGTTTGGTGGCATAGTTTTCATTACTATGTCACAGTCAGATGAAACAGGAAGATATGTCTTATTTGCTTTACTACTTCCTCTCATGCTTATGTAGATTCTCAGTCATCCAGGACATGAAAGCCATAGGTGCTAGATTTGCCTTCTATTGAAGCACTTCATCTTATTTTCTCACAGTTTCCCACCCCCTCTTTGCACAAGATTTAATGGAGCCAACAGTAGAAAGCAAAGGGTCAATGTTATGATATTTAGCAAAATTAAGTTTTGGATGTAAACCACAGCTGCAGCTTTACTGTGGGCACACTTTGGTTTTCAGCTGCATGAACCAAAAAAGGGAACTGGCAACAACATTAAAAAAAAAAAATTATTGTGTTTGGAGCAAAGAGTCAGATTGTGGCAAAATTAAGTAATAAAACAGAAGATCTATTATTTATCTTCATATTTAATTGTCAGCTGTTTTTTTTTAGTGTGTTTTTTTTTAATATTGTTAACCAGGCATTAGATATTTATGTAATAACCTTGACTAAAATATTACAGTTTCACTATATCAAGGCTTCAGTAATTTTAAACAGGAGTGTATGTGGTTTATTTGGCTTTGCTCTTCAAGTTTCCACACATGACTGTTTCTAATCTCTGAAAATATTTCTAAAGGCACACGTTTGTCTTTGTCATATTTCAGCAACCACACAGGCAGTGTCCTCAAAGAGATAGAATAATTATTAGAAGGACTTTACAGTTTACAACAGAAAGACCTTGTTATTATATCAAATTGATGCATAATGTCAACACCAACAGTTTAGCAAAGCTTAGTAGGACTGGATGTCGTCTGCAACCTTTTGGCTCACTAACTTTCACTTCGCTGAGCTAAAGTGAGTTAAAATGTACAAATGTTAAAAATAAAAGATCAAACTGAAACAGTTTCAAAGTCTGAGTCTAGTAAAATTTAGTACTTTTGTTTCTTCAGCTTTGTCAGTTATACTTTTGCTTAAAACAGCTACTTTTTCACCTTTTTAGACGTGGAGCCTGGTTTTTGTCTTTGTGTCCTAACTTGCATGCTTGCTTTTTCTGATTTGTTTTGCTTGATGTACATTCTCTCAAATTTATTCATCTTCATTCTTTGCTTTAATTCTTTTCCATGCACTATTTTTTTCCCCCCACAGGATGAGGACGAGACAAACACCAAGTTAGTGCTATGATTGATAACGTGGTTGCTGCAGTAGCTTGTGATTACAGCCTCCACATCTTTCTGGGTTATGATTATATTAAAGCATGCTTACATCTCACAAACCTCATCTGCTGACATGAGAACCTTACTTTAAAGTAAAAACAACCCAGTAAATATTCATCATCTAAAACCTCCATGGACACCAATTGGTGGAACAGCCTTAGATCTTTATTTATGCACTTAGGAGCATCTGTGTTTGGCATTTGCTTCTGCATCTGATTGGCTTAGCTGCAACCACTATCAGTTTATTGAGGGCTGGTGTTGCATCTGTATATTTGCATTAGACTAAGGATAATACAACATGTCTTTTTGATTGCATTTGTGTTTTACTTAAACACAAACAGAGGAAAGGGGTGCACATGTTTTGATCTCTTGATGATAAACATGCTCACAGTTTGAAAGGGCCACTGGATAACATACAGTGCATTATTGTATAAAAGTAAAAGATCATATTTAAAATTGAAAGCCCATTACTGCCACCTGGTGGTGCAGCACTGACTCACATTTACTGATTATTGTTAGATTTTCCCTTTCAGTTTTGCTGTTATGACAAGTTTTCACTAGCTCTTGACTTTACTAAAGTTTGTTCTGTTTTTTTGAAGGTTCACTTTATGAAATTTTATCAAGATAACATTTAGTTTCTTTCTAATAGTATTCCTAATTTCCAATTCTTCACTTTTTTCTGTCTGTGTCTGTAAATGTTGGATTCTTTCTGTTTTTTCTCTCCTCAATCGTCTTTTCACTCTTCACCTGCAGAACTCCACCTGCAACTACACCTAGGAGGTAACTGTGGTCTGATTGCTGCTAGGCCATGTTGTTTCTATATACATAATATAAATATAATTTGTCAAACAAAAACAATGAAGTGTTAGTTGTATTGAACTACTTGTATTGAACGAATATGAAAGAGATCTCTGCTTATGCATCAAACCATAAACTTATTGATTTTTATTTCATTTGGTACTGAAGTCTAAAAACTGCCTAAATACGCATGCTGTATTTGATGAACAGGAAACAGAAAGTTTTATTCATCGTCTCTTGACGTGTTTATCACCAGTCAGAGCCAAGCTAGGAGAAACTGATTCCCGTTTCTGGCCAGTCGATTGTTGCATATCTAATGTGTTGTGCATCACGTGACATTTAGAACTGCTGACAGAAAAAATATAGAGCATTAGTTCTATATAGTTGTTTTATTTTAAGGGGAGTTTAAATGGCACACATCTATTTATTAAAAAAATTAACATTTATGCTTTTTCTTTTTATTTAATGAACAAACTGGTCTATTTTAGAGCATATCCCAAAAAGTATACAACTGTGACCCAAACCAAGTTAACACAAAACACTATTAGTACTATGCCACTTTCAGGACTTAAAGTAGAGAGCAATATTCTCTCTGAATCTGCTTCCAATGTTCTCCTGCTGCAGTTTACATTTCCTTGTATTTTTCTAATTTTTTTTGTAGCAATAGTTGATCTGACAAGTATAAATTCCAGCAATGTATTATTTTTTTCTTTACAAACTGAGCAAGTAATTAGACACCAAGAATAAAGACTTTATACCTTCAGCCCGTTCCTTTTACAGTGACCATGTTATTTATGTTCTCCATCTTTCTGATGTGTCCCAGGTCCAACAAATCTGAATCAAAGGAGTGAATTATTACCTTGTACACTCAAGTTTTATAGAGTCATAATAACAACTTGGTATTGTGATTTTTGAGATGCAGTGACACATCTAAAAGATGCAGTATACCAGCCCTCGGATCTGGAGTTTGAAACCTGTAATCTTAATGATAGCCATTCAAATCAAAATTACAAGTTACCTATTTTATGTCCTGTTTTGCTGCACAGGAAAGCTGGTGTGGAGCTTGAAAAGAGCGTGTCCCCTCTGAGTGACGCCAGCAAAAAGCGTCTTATTGAAGACACGGAGGACTGGCACCCACGGACCGGTACCTCCCAGTCTCGCTCCTTCCGCATCCTCGCACAAATGACTGGCACTGAGAACGGTGAGCACTGACCTCAGCTTAAAGAAGTAAAAAATATTTTCAAATGAGTATTTGTAAGACTTCATGACTATGGGATATTTTCAAAAAAAAGTGCTGCTGTCTGAAATAAATTCTAGCTATTTTTTCTTTTAGATTCATTATAACTCCACAGTACATGTAGATTGCACTCAATGAAAAATAAGTTGTATTTCTATATAAATGAAGCCATTTATATTTTAACTGCAAATGAAATACCCATATTTCGGTTGGTACCCATAATGTTATTTTCAAAATTATAGATATCCAATATCATTAAATAGACTGATCACTGTTTTTGGTTGAAGTTAGATGAAACTAAAATATTTTTTTGTTTTGTTTTAATTCCCCAATGTTCAACTTTTGATCATGTAAAGTCATGCTCTTGCCAAGAAGTACTAGCAAAGTCCCATTGCTGAAGAAATTGCATCTCTTTGGTGACTTGTAACTTTTTCAGCAAGTGTCAGACTATTTAACAGATGACCCACAAACTTTAAAAACAAGCCAAAGAATACTGTGAAACAAGAAAGCCCAGGTTTTTTTGTGTGATCCTATGCAAAGAAGCCTGCACTCCATGTTAGGTCTGTTTATGGCTAACCAGAGATTATTTGATTATTTATTGGTGTAAATATTTCACTATTCTTATGAGAATAAACAGTTTGCAATGGGAGTTTTTAGAAACTTATAGCAGTTATTTAAAATGGCAACACATTATCTGTAGTAGCGAGTTATCAAAAACAATAAGATGTCTTTTTCAAAAGATCACATAACACTTGCAGCTCTAAATGAGTTTTATTTAACAGGACTAAGGGCAAAAAAAAGTCTCTTTATGTTGCAAAGTTTGCACACCCCTGGTCTAGACCAAAGAGATTAATATTATGGTGTGGCTAACCCAATCCCAATGCTTTTCCCCAATCTAATAGAAACCTTGTGTGGCGACTTTGAGGCAAAACCAATTGTGGGTTGGACTGTTTACCGTGCATGAAGTTGGTTCACTTCATATAACACTAATTTGAAACAGTTCTCTGCAGATCTCAGTGTCAGTTCTCAGAAATTGTAAAGAGAAATGCAGACTCTGCATAATATTCTCTTTCCTTGTCATTCCTTAAGTTAATGCGAGATACCACAGATTTTTCGGAACAGAATAAAAATCGTTCCAAATACATTTTAATGATTGGTAATAAAAGCTGTTGCAAGAACTGCCAGCTTTGCTCCATTTTTTTGAACATGCTATTTTTTATACTCCAGCTATATGTGCTGCTGTTCTCTTGGTGTTTATAGAACAAGTGTGAATGTGTGTAAATGTGTCCAGAAAAAATTGTGATCTGCTCTTAGTCTTAGAAATATAAAATGTTTTGAAGTTGTAGATGCTTGCATAGATTTAAAAATATAGATTGCAATACGAATTGCAATGTTTCAAAATAGCCAACAAAGCTAGGGTTGTTTTTTTTTTTGTGTATGTTTTTTTATGTACGCATCTTTCATGTAAGCTTAGCGCAAATTTTCCATATGATGGTAAATTTATTGGTGCTTTTTTTTCTTTCCTCTTGTAGAACAACTGCCAGAAAATGGAAAAAAGTAAGTAGTGCTTTTTCTTAAGTCTGATAAATGTGGTTCTTTCACTTTTACTACTTTTAGTGACAGATTAATATTGTGCAAAAAAAGGAGATCTATTTTGCAGGAACACTTGTTGAAATTTGATCTAGATTTGTTTCGTTTATTATTTGGCTGGTAAATGTTCACAAAAGAAAATTTTCAAGATTTCCTGATCCAGGGTGGTATTTTATTATTGTTTAAATGACTTTTAAACAGAAAACATTTTAATTAAAGAGTGCAAAGGAAGGTGGTGTTGACCATTTTTGTGGTCTCCATTGTTGTTCTCAATGTAAACTTTTATTAAATCAGGATCTAAGCAGTGCATGCTCTTCAAGCATTGCCAACCAGTCATTTGATTAGTTTCTTGTATTTCTCTGTTAGAGACTATAAAAAGAAAACATTCTCTAAGCCTATTGTTTTTCCTCAATTCATTCCTCCTGTAAAATCTTTGACTTCTGCTCTGCCACCTTAACTGTCCAACTGTTTTCTCCTGTTTTTTCTTCTCTTTATTCTGTCCTTTTGTGCAAATCAGAGTGAGCAAGGTGGATCCAGAAGTTGTAGGACACAAGTACAACAAGCTGAGAGACTGGCACCACGGTGTTTCAGCACGAGTTCTAAATGTACAGTAGTACAGTGCTTGTTTTGTCTATTGTTAGATTTTTTGACCAGAACTGACGTCTGTAGTCTCTTTTTGTACATAAGTACAAAATGGATGAAACGGCAAACCATGATGCTCCCGTTGATGCATGCTTAAAAAATGTCTACATTTAGATAAATAGCAGTAAATTATTTTTGCAGTGTGTATGTTTGCAGAGGTTGCATATTCTGTAAATCTGTTCTTTCATTATTTCCTGTTTTATATTCCTGAATTTTCTGAACCTGTCTTGTCATTTCTTTCCTTCTAATCTTTCATTTGTGATCTATTTTCTGAATAAACAACTTCTTTTCTGCTTTCTTCTCATCTCCTTGGCTTTTTTTCTCCTCCTTTAATCTTGTTCAGAGAAACCTATTTAAGTAGATGCAAAGATCAGTTTTTATGCGTTTATGAAATATTATTGAACCATATTATCGAACGGTAATATAAAAAAAACATAGTTAAGGTTTAAAGTTATCAAATGTCATATCACAATCTTCTTTTAAAATGTATTTTCTACTTTACCTAACCAGCATTAGAAATGTGTTTTTATTCTATAGTATTGACAAAGAAATAAATATACAAAGGGGGGTTTGTATTCACAACATATATTGATCTGCATCTCCTGTTGTAAATGGCCTTTGGTCATGAACTTTAGCAATATGACAACAGCATGCCCCAAAAATTTGCATCAGTCTCCATCTGGTTACCATTTTGACAATGTTATAGGGGATAAACGTCAATGTATGTAAAACTAATTTGAATTTTATGTTTAAGACCAACACAACATAGTGCATGAAAAGGAATAAGAAGATGAATGATGTAGTTTACAAAAGCAAATATGAAAGATGTGGTTTTATTTTGAATTCAACAATTTGCACAGTCTCATGTTGTAGCATCTGCAGCTGTTTTGCAGATGTGTTTCTACTGGCTGATTTTTTTTTTTTTTTGGCTCATTCTTCTTTGTAAAGTAGTCAGACTGCATGGAGGGTGTCATTTTTTATATTTTGACACATATTGGATTGGGTTTACATCTGTGCTTTGACTGAGCCGTTGTAGCACATGGATATTCTTTAATCTAAAACGATTAATTCCAGCTTCGCCTGTATGTTTGTGGTCATTGTGTATCCAGAAGGTGAACCTCTAGCTCAGGCTCAAGTCTTTTGGAGCCTCTAACAAAATTTCTGCATTAGGTTTCCTTATCTTAACCATAAACTCTGTCCCTGCTGGGGAAAAGTATCCCCACAGCATGATGCTGCCAATGCACTGTTTCACAATGGTGATGAACAACTGTATCGTGTTTAAGATTAAATTACACACAGATGGACTCGGTTTACTATTTTACAGAGTCTGTTGGTTTCATTGAGTTTTATTTGGGGGTAAATGGTCTGAGTGTAACTATATGCCATACTTCAGATTTTTAAATAGTAAAAATTAGTTAAAACCATGTTTTTTTTTTTACAACACAAAATGTGGAAAAAGTATCATACTTTTGCAAGGCTCTGTATCCATGTGCAATATAATTTATGCTTTTTAAAGCATTTTTTCTACATTTGAAGAATTCAGCCTATACTTGACCAGGTCACAGTAACATGTCTCTATTAAAACTTATTCATGTTGGCTAATATTGGTATTGCTGGTCTTTATTTTATGAACAACTAAAACACAAACAGCCACACATTTGCAACTTTGTGGTATGCAGTTTTTCAGAAAAAATACACAAGTATTGAAATACGTATGCAGTTAAGTATTTTTGTATTGTTAAACTGACTGAGTCTTCATTTGAAGTGTGTATCTGTTTTGTAGAGAAGCAGTTGACCCAACCGCTCCCAGTGTTCACACATCACCTGCTGCAAAAACATATTCCAATTCTGCAGCAGCACCCAGGAATGGCAATGTAGTCCCTGGATCTACATTTAAGACTCCTGCTCAAAATAAAGCCTCCTTCCAACCTGGAGGTTCTCCAGGTACATAAATACACACACTGTCCTCTATGTCTGTATTCATACACATTAAGTTAAGATGGATTTGCTTCTTTCAGCCTGTAGAGGGCAGCCTCATTCTTTTACATCACCGCTATTTAGCTATAACATTTATAGCAGGTTTAATACCTGACACTAAGCCACTTAAGATTATGGGCTCTATAAAAACTGGAGGTATTCACTTAATGAGCTCAGATTATTGGCTTTTCCCAAGATTCCGTCAGTGAAATAGATTGTTAATGTGAGAATTATGGATTTTATTTTGTGTGAAAGTGGCTCATGAAATGCTGAGATCCCTGCCACAAGACCTGGAGCCAGCCAGCGCAAATATTTGCTCAAGAGGCATCCATCATTATTAGTAATACTAATAACAAGTGCGCCCTCATACGTGAACAGATGTGCTGTGTTTCCCCACCATGTTTTCCTCAAGAAATGCCACACAGAGAGAGGGAGAGAGGCTGAGGACACAGTGATCTTCTGTTGGCTTTTATTTATCAGATTAACACACAGGCATGAATCTCATTTGTTTAAGTGGATCGCCCAAGGCTTCAACTTGTTGTTCATTTATTCAACGTGAATGAAGTAATTTTCACAAGCTAGCCATCCGCGTCCATTTAAAAGTGCGACTTTGTTCCAAGTTTAAGAGTTGTGAGAAGAGCTGTTTTGAACTGTTTGTACTTGAGGAGTTAAGGAGGTTGCAACCACAAAGAGCAGAGTTAAAACTGAGTTTGTTTATTTTCAGCAGAACCTGGAGCCTTTTTAGACATGTTTTGCATTATCTTAAACCCATTTATGAACATCTTTTATAATGCAATCAATGCAGAAGTAAAATTAATAAAAATCCTTTATGTTGGTCCAGTTCTATCCCTTCATAAAATAATAGAAAAAATAATTTTCAAAGGACTGTGCTCAAATTCCTCATGTTCCAATACTTGCTTCATGTAGAAGTTGGAATTGATGCAATTAGTTCATGTTCTATGTTTTATATGTTCAAATTTGAGTTGGAAGAAAATCCCAAAAGAAGGACATTTTATTTCCCCTTGGCTGTATTTTGAGCATTAATGTATGCGAAGCAAATAGAAGCAAACATTATCTTATTTTATTGTCACCATTTTTCATGATTCCACTTTCCACCTTGATTGAATGTAAACCTTTATTTTATTTTATTTTTACAGAGGATTGTGAAAGGTGTATACTGAACCCATGGTAAAGATGTGCAAAAAGTCACAAAAGGCTAAATGCTTGGTTTATCACTGCGATATCTCACTTTAAACATTTTTGCTGCAGTTCTTACAATGAGTTCTACAGAGTTCTTCCTGCTCCCTAAACAGCCTCCTCTATGTGCCTGATTGCAAGATATTTGAGTGTTAAACATTTTCAATAATTCTTCTAAATTTAGATTTGGACAAGATTAGGAAAGTAGTTATTTTGGTCTTTTGAAGTGTGGATAAGAGTGATGGGTTCTGTGTCATATCATATTTACACTCCAGGAAAACAGGATGTCTAGATGGCAAATTGAACATGTAACTAAAATATCCATTTGAGATGTTAAATTTATAGGTATTCTTGAAAGCACAACAGATTTAGGTAACAGTGATTTTGAATAGTCCCTAAATAAAGATCTTTTTTATATATATATGAAGATTTATTTAGACATGTTATTCATGTTTCAATCATTATATTTTATGCATATGTAATTGGATAAAACCCAATAATCCTACAGAACTAATGTGTGTATTCATTTATTAAATGCATGTTCAACCTTCTCACATTAGTACAGTTTGTTTACAGTATTGGTTTTTTTTTTTCTTTGTGAAAAACAAAAAATAATTCAGTTCACTTGACTATGTTTGCTTAGGCACAATAATAGTTGAACCTTTTATAGCTCTTTCGCAGTCTTCTGATGTCAGCTGTTTTTTTTCTCCTCTTTTAACTGGAACCTCACCCTTTTCTCCTCTGCTTCAGGCTTTTCTAAAGTGGGAACAGGTCCCTCATTTGGGAAAATAGTCGGTCCTGCTCAGAAAGAACTGGACCGCCCCACTCCACAGCCACATCCTGAGGATCTGAACTCTTTGGTGCAACGTGCTGAGCATATACCTGCTGGTACCCGTACCCCAATGTGCTGCAAGTGCAACAAAGTCATTAGGTACATCAAGGCAGCTCTATATGCGCATGTGATGTTTAAAGAGATTTTGAATCAATTTTTAAATAATTTATGTCTGAACTCTGCTCCCATCAGAGGCCCATTCCTCGTGGCCATGGGCATGTCCTGGCACCCTGAGGAATTCAACTGCGCTCACTGCCACTCCTCCCTGGCAGAACGGGGATTTGTTGAAGAGAAGAACCAGGTGTACTGTGTGCATTGCTACGAGCAGTTCTTTGCTCCCACCTGTGCCAGCTGCAACCAGAAGATCCTCGGGGTGGGTGTTTAAAAAAAAAAAAGTTTAGTGCTCCAAAAATATATAAAAATGTAATTCTATTTAGGTGAATATTTAGTTCTATTCCATATGCTATAAAATGGGATATGTTTTTAGAAAATCTGAAAGGACAAAAAGTTACCATGATTCTTGGTGTCAAACATTTTTTTCATCATGGTAACATACTGTGCCATCCAAAAACTATTCTCGCTGCTTGCAAAGATGTATAAATTATGCACTATTGGCGTATTATAATTTCAACCTAAAATGTTCTAAATATGCAATCTTTAACTCATGTACATAAATTCAGTGGTGTGGGGATCCCACTCTACGAAATAATTGTGAAAATAGAATAGAATTTAACGGAACAAAGTCTTCACAGAGTTTGATCAGAGGAAGATGATACTTGACCGTTACTCTATGTACAGCTACTTTACATCCTCCAGAGTCTGGGGTCTTCTATTATGTTTTGATTTTTCTGGGAACTTTTATACCCTGAACAATTTTATGCCATTTTTTCAGATTCACATTTATGAGGTCAGAGATCTATTCATTCAGTACCAATACATTCGCAAGGGCTCTCTTGTTTTGCGGTCAGTATTCTGTACAGTACGTGCAGGTAAATTGGAAATTCAAATTAGTGTTGACCTTTAAAGTTAAGTGTACATAATAGCAAAACTTGCTTGTTCTTGTTGGAAGTACCAATCAGTTTGTAAAAAATTACTATTTCATCATTAAACCTTTTCCTTGTTGAATAAATGTACTTGAATAAAAATGTTTTTGTCACCAATGTGATACTATGCAACTGTAAAAATAGTTGCATTTAACACTTTTAAACATTTTCATGTTTTATGTTATATACTATATTTTTTACACTTATTTTGTTATAGCCGCCCTATCTGTTGCAACAAAATGTTTTAATGTTCCGCAGTAGATATGGTGCTTATTGATAAATAGCAGAAAAGAGTCACATATTCAAGTTGTAAACTTTTGGGCAGATTTCTAAAATACTTCCAGGAACTGAACAGAACTTTTGTTCTTGTGTGTTTTGAACTTTGTTTATAAAATTTAGCAACTAGTAAATGTTCTGAATAAAGATCTGAGTATATTCACTTTAATGCAGTGCTAACTTCAGGAGTGGCTTCTCTTGCTATTTCATTCCCCCTGCAGGAAGTCATGAATGCCCTGAAGCAGACCTGGCATGTGTCCTGTTTTGTCTGCGCTGCCTGCCACCAGCCAATCAGAGGCAACACATTTCACATGGAGGACGGACAGCCATACTGTGAAAGAGGTACAGAAAACACCACCTAATGCAAAACCAGGAAACACTTACGTATTTCAAACAGACTAATATTGTGTTAATGCAATAATCAAACAGACTACTACACCATGTTTGGGACCAACTGCCACGGCTGCGACTTCCCCATTGAGGCCGGAGACAAGTTCCTGGAGGCGCTGGGTTTTACCTGGCATGACACCTGCTTTGTGTGTGGGGTAAGTCTGGGAAGACCCTTTTCAGCCAGTGACAAACTGGTAATTCTTACTTGTTCCGTGTAAATAGCACATCTGTGTAAATGTTTGACTGTCTTTGCAGGTTTGCTCTACCAGCCTGGAAGGCCAACCTTTCTTCTCCAAGAAGGACAAGCCTTTGTGCAAGAAACATGCTCACTCTGTCAACATCTGATCTTGTCCTATGGCTGCAGAATTTTATGAGATTTTTGATTAATACCTGAACAAGAAACAATCTGGTCTACCAGTTTGTGGATTTTGTTAACATAACAGTTGGTGAAACAAATCACTAAGTTTAGTTTTAAATCCTTTCTAGTATATTTTTGGTTTGCTGTTTTTATTGCTTAAAACTCTTTAGCTAAATATTTCAACTTCATTTCAGTTCACTGTTAGCATTTGGGCGAGAAAGAGCAAGTTGTGGTCTATTTGTTTTACCCAGAACTCATGCAGTGACCTACTGAGCCCATTAGGGTGTCATTAAAATACACTTTTGTATGACAGCTACACCTGGTAAAAGTACAGCTATTGCAAGATTTGAAAGTGAAAGCTATTTAATGTTGAGTGAAAAACATATTTATGTGTAAGTCAATGTGTTCTGGAGGTTTAACAGGAAGTGTCTTGGTTGCATCATGGTATATGTGTATTTCTTAAAGTTATTCATTACCACTAGACAGTTTTTAGTATCATGCATAAGTTCAGGTTTAATTATCTGTGAATTCAGGAGTATGTTTTTAAACCTTCATCAGCAGATCACTTGGATGATTGTAATGTTTTGTCTTGATGTAATATGAAAAAACACTTTTGTTTTCAGCTAGTGCCTTTCATTGCAATGCATTTTTCAAAATGTAATTTTATCAACAATTGTGCCATTTCAAGCAGGAATTTGATTTAGGGGATGGATTTTGCTTCATTAAAATAAAGTATTTTGTAACTGGTAGACCCGTTATTTAACATCTAATGTTTTTTCAACACTTTTTGTATCTTAACCGATTCAAAATGGTAAGGGGGACATGCATTGTTAGTGACTAAGCATGGCAGAAATGTCAGAAACATGATTTTCACAGCATTCAAAAATTATTTTAAAGACTTGCACCCTACAAATCATCTTTGGGGCTAGATCCCCAAAGATGGGGGTAGAAAGCAAAAGCTTCAAAGGTAGAAAGTTGTCATTATTTAGAAGAAATGTTTTAATTTCTGATGCTAAAGGGTACCATTGGGGAGAATATTTCATGCACACTGTAAATAAATTTGTTCAACTTTGATTTTAAATTTAATGCACTATTTAACTCATTTAAATAGTGAATTCAATTTAAATCAATTTCAATTGAATTAAATTTACAGTAAATGTTTCAAGTCACTTTACAAAAAAATTTAA
Organism: Xiphophorus hellerii; assembly: GCF_003331165.1. Taxonomy (NCBI): domain Eukaryota; kingdom Metazoa; phylum Chordata; class Actinopteri; order Cyprinodontiformes; family Poeciliidae; genus Xiphophorus; species Xiphophorus hellerii. Next base: position 15,403,709 of record NC_045679.1, read on the forward strand.
TTCAGTTACACATACATTCCAATTGATCCTAGTTATCAAGCAGTACAGTAAGCTGAGTTATTTATTCAAAGTACCTTAAAAGTTTGTATTTAAGAAAACCCAGCAGATTGCATTGAGTCATTGTCTTGCAGCATTGGCTTATGTAGCCACAGCAGAAAATCACTTGTCATTTACTTTACAGCAATCCCTCGTGAATTGCTGTAAAGAATACATGTAGTGATGGTAAGAGACAAATAACTACCTATTGGCAGTAAGAAAAACCCAGCAGACCTGGCTCAGTAAGCACCCATTTGCCACGACCAATTGGGCAGTCTTTGAGAAGACACAGCAGACAAACCCCCTTCCCCCAAAAAACAGATGAACTGATGTAGGATTATTTTTGATCTTGGAAAAAAATAAGAAGCAGAAGACGGAGAACAATTAGTTGATGGTGGCATTATTTTTGCTGATGTCCCCCTCCAGAAATGTACCTTTGCCAAATGGAACAAAATAACAGGGAGAATAATATTTACCTAAAACTCCACTAATATTTACCTAAAGTATAATTAAGAACCCAATGAATGTTTGCTTATGTCCCAGGCTACAAAGCTCAGTAATGCTCCTTAGTGATGAAGGAAATTAAATGCTTGAAATATCAAAATGTTTTTAAATAAGTGCTATTTTAAAGTAGAATATATTAAATAAAATCACGCGTAACTGTCGAGCAAAACACATTTTCATTCAGCCATTATTAATGTATTGTTGGCAAGCTAACTGTAAAAGCAGTAGTGCAAATTAAAAGTGGAAATGTGTTCATTTTGTCTTATTTTATTCAACTGAATGGATGATTAAAAAAAGAGTATGTAGTGATCACATATTGATGGCATGGTTTCTCAATATTTTTTTATTGTACTGCAAAAATAAATTTACAACCAAATTTCAGGGAAATTATGAAATCAGTAAATTTGAACATAATTTAAAAGTTGTTTTATTTGAGTGGCTATTAAGAAAATATTAGTTACACAAAACATATATTTTTTGACCTCAAACAACCAGTAAATGTACATTGTTAGAATCAAGACAGGTTGGTGTGTGAAGAAAATAATTACTATAAGATCTTAATTTTTTGAAATGCACCAACTATATAAGAAGGGAGATTGGTAGTATGTGACTGGTGGGTAAACTTAAAAGGGGCCCCCAGATTGAAAGCTGGTTAGGCCCTCAGACAGCTTGAGGTCGTCTCTGTTAAACAACTTAAAATGTTTGCTAGCATTATGGACATGCGGCGCTTAGTTTTAATATTTTTGCTAGCCTGTTTTAAAAATCCACCGCTTCAATAGGTGCTGCTGAATTACAGAGCCCAGCTCTGCTCACGTGAGCTGAGTTTGCGAACGCGCACCTCTTCAAGACGTGTGCGCGTGCGGGCAGAGGGTAAAGACACGAGATTCTAACCCGTGGTATCCCACACTTGGAAAACTCTGTTGCGAGACTGAAAAGCAAGGAAACCGAGGAGGACTTCTAGTCGAAGAGGAGCTGGGTCTGACTGAGCGGAATTTTAAGTAAAGTGGAGAAGGTAAGGAGCGCGGCTCTCTTTGTAGCTTCCTCCGGTGAAAACAGAAAGCTGGCCGGAGTTTGGTTTCGGTGCTGCTCATTAGGATTCAGCTGAGGAGCTGGCAGCAGCTGATCAATGGGATTCCGCACGCTGTTATCAATCAGAGAGGAAGAAGAGGATGCTTATCACTCACTGGTGTCCTCAGCTCATCTTGTTGCGCAGAATTATGCCAAATCAGAGCGTTGGAGTCGTGTGAATTGCATTAAGATAACTTAAACTCGCTATTAATTTGATCTTGTCACCGTGTTCATGTTAAATCTTGTTTATCTCGATGTTACTCGATGACTAGAAACTATTGAGAGACGGGACGAATGGTACCTGCAGATGAGTTCATTTGATCTAAAGCTGGTTTATTGCCTCTCAGATACGAATCTGATTACACGATGTCTGTGCTTACTTGTCACTTGTTTAATTTCACCAAGTCAGTCAAAAATATTCGTCAAATGCAGAACATAAAAAATGTTTTCTGCAAGCCAGCAAACTAAACCTGATGCATGGTGTTTAACATCAGCTTCTCTGATCCCAGAAGAGGCAACATGTAACCTGCTTCCACCTCCAAGGTGTGAGGTGTTGACTGAATCCATCAGCAACAGTCAAACCCCAAAGCTTGGGGAAGCTTGTTGAATCACAGCTTGGTGTTTTGGATACAATATTAATAAAACACGGAGAAAGTGAGTACTTCTCCGCCCAGCTCTTGGCTCAGTGCTGGTAATGCTTGGGGTAACACCCATGCTTTTGACTTACACTATTAAGGATGGCACGTCAAGTGAGGGTGCCTGGCAAGGAAACTCTTTGTGGTCTACCGCAGACTCCTAACCTCAAATGCTTCAGTGTGCTTGGCACTGAACAGCTCCACTTGTAGGCCTGGTCCTCAGTTTCTTTCCCCAAAAATAGTATGAAGCTGAAACATAACAGTTCTGCATTTCATGTTGAATAAATTGTTCACAATTGGTCACATTACAACTGCAAACTCCATTATGTTTTTTTATTTGGATTTTATGGAATAAACACTAAGTAGTTTAGTCTAATGATAGTTTTAATTTTTTTTATAGATACATATACGGTGGCCCTGAGGTGCAAACCACTTCAGCAAATTGAAAGCACGATTACAAATTACAAAAGCACTACAACATTAACGAAAGCACTACAACATTAACGAAAGCACTACAACATTAACAAAATGGAAGAGGTATGTCCCAGTGGGAGATCTAAGAAATCATTGATTGGATTACAGCTCGTTTTAATTTTGAACCGGAAGTTACTCTGGTGTGCTTCGTTTTTATAAGAAGCAAAGCAAGCGGGAATACGGTCACGTCGCCATGTATTGCCCAAACTGTGGAAAAGAGATGGTTGAGCCATCATCAAACTTTTGTAGCAGTTGTGGCAAGAGGCTTTGGATCACCGAGAACATTCATGTTTTTAAAAAACACGTTAAAGCCAGAATAACTTCCGGTTCAAAATTAAAACGAGTTGTAGTCCAATCAGCGATTTCTTAGGTCTCCCACTGGGACATACCTCTTCCGTTTCGTTAATGTTGTAGTGCTTTTGTAATTGTGCTTCGTTAATGTTGCAGTGCTTTCATTAATTTTGTAGTGGTTTTATAATTTGTAATTGTGCTTTCAATTTGCTGAAGTGGTTTGCACCTCAGGGCCACTGTATACATATCTATATTTATAGAAAGTCAAGAAAGTCTGGTTCAACTGCAACATGGCATGTGTGACGGAAAACATACACTACATATCACCCTGGACACCATCCTGATGGTGAAACATGTTGGTGGCAGCATCATAGAGGGTGATCCTGGGAAAAAGTTGTTATTAGAGGCTTGAAAACCCTTGAGGCTGGGAATGAAATTCACCTTCCAGCAAGTCGAGCCATAAACATTATACAACTAGTACTACAGCTAAACTGATCAAATTATTCTGGTGTGATAAAATGGCCTAGTTAAAGTCCAGATTTGTTTTTGCTTGATAAACCAGATGTAAAAAAAAAAACTTAAAGGAAAATTGTGTTAAAACTCTTTAAATCTGCAAAACTGACTGAGACATACCACCCAAAAGACTTGCAGTTGTAATTGCAGCTAAAAGTGACTCTTAGAAGTGTTTTCTCAAGAGCACAGAATACAAATGCATTGCACACTTCTCATTATTAGTAAATGAGACAAAATACTTGTGTTTATTCTTTGTAACATTGTCTTGGTCTATCAAATGCAATATGAATAGAATACTTTGACGTTTGTGACTCTAACCTAAAAAATGCGACATAGTTCAAGACATTGTTGGTTTTCAATTAAACTACACCTGTAGAAAAGTACCTGCTCCTCTTTGGGCATGCTATTCCTTAGGGCCTCTTACTCGCATAAACACCCTCACAAAGACTCACTTCCTGATGTGTACAAATTCTTAAAAACAACTGCTCTTTATCTTGAAAGATAACCTGCCTGTGTCTGGGCTTGTCCACAGGGCTAAACTTAGCATGCTCTGACCTCTCACCCTGGTTTCCTCCCCTATAATTGCAGGAAGCACCTTCAGCCAATCCAGGCTGAGATGATTTGCTGCATATCAACAAACTAGAAAGAAGCAGTTTTTAAGGTCTTTACAAGTGTTGATCACATGTGTAAAAGTGATGCTTTTTAACTAAGAAGTGGGTTAAAACTCTATAAGGAGAACCTAAAATGTTAAGTTTGTAAAATCATTCTCATGTAATGCGATCATAGTGATAATAGACAGAAACATTAGTGTGGCGAGACACAGACGGACAAGAGTTCAGTACCAGACATATTACTTAATGTCTTTTCCAGCTGGCAGAACATTATAGCCTTTCATATACTGTACTTCCTTTGGTTTATCCTCTTCTATCAGCACACCCTGATAGATCATTTCATACTGAGATACACTGAGAGTTCAGCACCTTAAAGGGCCTCTTTCTATGTGTCTGCCACTTTGCATTCAGTCCTAATATTATTCATTGGAGTAATTTAACCAAAATTGGCAGATTTTCAGCAAATGTTTTCCAAACCATAAGTGCTGTCAGAAAATAACAATAATGCCAGGGAAGCTGCTGTGTTTCTTTTTATTACTTAGATTTTTTTGTTTGTTTTCTTTCAAGGAAAATTGAAATTGGTGAAAGTTGATTATCACAGTTTGACAAAGATCAGATAAGAAATCGACAGCACAAACTGATCTGTGTTTCTCTTGTCAGTAAATTGTATTCTGTGTGGCAGTTATGCGTTTTTGAAGACAAACACACAAAGAAATGGACATGAAGTTATCCCCAGTCTGATCCTATTCAAGAAGAAGACGATTAATTTCAAGAACATAATGCTAAATAGTATTTTGTTATAACAACCAAAATCCCATCAGCAAAGGCAGTGAAATACAGTTGATCTTGTTCCACTTACATTTAATCGTCTTAGTTCTGTGCCTCTTTAATTCAACAAACGCATGTAAGGAGAGAGACCCCACTCGCTGTTTCATCTGCCGATGAGAGACAAGTGCGGGCAGCGGGAATTGCTTAAAGCTGTGAGCTGCTCGGCTCTTTGGCACTGGGGTCAGCGACCATTTGAGAGAAAGCAGGCATCCTATTACTAGAGAAGGAGAGGAACAGAGGAGAGGAGAAAAGGATACAGGATGAATTTTCTGTTCTTTGATGGGAGATCGAAGTTTAGAAAATAAAAAAGGGGCACATTGCATGATTGCTTTAATGTCCAAATGGAGGAAATAGACCTCAGTTTGAAATTTAGTCTCCATATTTCTCAGATATGGACAGTGGACACAAGCCATTTCCAAATTAGTTTCTTTATTTCTCTCTTTCTTTCTTTTAGAAAAAACACCAAAAAGACTTCAGATGCTGCTTTTTGATGTTTTTTCTTGCCTCACCCTCTGAGTGAAATCAATTTGTTTAAGTTCAACTGCATAAAATGTATAAATACACAGATGCTTAGTGATGGCATGAACTGAGATGTATTGATAAATTGTAATTTTGTGTACTTTCACTTGATTCTGCACACCAATAATATTGTGAAGAATGTGAAACCCAAACCCAAAAGCTGTATCGATCAGCCCAGACTGTGTTGATTCTCCCATCACTGGAGGTAGTAGTTTATTCTGAGATTGTAGTGCTGTAGTTGCATCAATTTGTACCGTAAGTGGTGAACTAATTGACTTTGTGCCGAGTGCCTTGATAAGCTATGTAAAATAAACCACGGCGACTTTAATAAAATCCTGTATTCCCCTCTAGAGTTTCTGTCGAGACAGAGAGTCTGCCTGCTGACTGGAGCTCTGAAAATGAACAAGATTCTGACAGAGTGGGGTACATTTTATAAAGATGCAGAAGATTTAGTTGCACCTGAGTAACTCCAGAGATCTTCATTTTTGACAGGTTAACCATTTTATCTGACTAACAGAGTTCCTATGCATGCTTGAAGAGTCTAGTTATTGATTTCAGCATTTTCCAAGTCTGGATAAGAATGAAAAAAGAAAATAGTTTCCAGACTTTTTTTCTCATTCCATTGTTTAAAGTCATGTCCTTACTTCTGCTCTTCTTTCTATTCTTCCTTTCTTCCTTCCTTGTGTTGTTCCCCTTTTTCTCAATTATGCCCAACATTTTCTCCTTCTTTCTTTCTTGAGTTTTCTTCTTTCCTTGTATCTTACCACCTTCTGTCTTTCCTCACTGGTGTCTTACCTCTGTTCCTTCCTCATGCCTTTCTTTTCTTGTTGTATTTCCTCTTTTTTATACCTTGACCTTTCTTCCTTCCTTTCTCATGTCCTTTGTCCCTCCATCATTTTCTTCTTCTTTAATTTCCTTTCTTATTTGTCATCATTTTCCCTCCTTTCATTTCCTTCTTTTGGATCTTCGACTCTGCTAAACTTGTTTCTATCCTTTCTTCTTTATTTTCACTGTGTCACTTCCTTCCTTCGTTGTCTATTCACATGTTATAAGTAACTTGACCTAATAATTAACACGGCTTTTAAAATTTAAAAGAGCATATTAAAGTGTTCTGACACTTTTATATGCTAAATCTTAAATTGAGGTCACTCCTCCACTTTAGCCTGTCAGAAAATAGTTCCACAATAAAAACAGAGCCATGAACACCTCATAATGGATCACTTTGTTCTTTCACTTCATACAAGTCAATACTTCTAAGTCTAGGAGCCCTGTGGGATTCCAGAGGTGGACATGGAGTACCCGATTATCGCTCATCTCCACCCTTTATTTCAACAGGTACCTGCCACACTCGGTTGTTTAATTAGAATTCCTTTTCCATTAAGCAATGAGCTTGCTGCTACAAGAACCTCCATAAACATATAAATATGCTGACTCAGACCCAAGAAGAATGTTTTTACCCAGTGCCCTCTCAGGGATCTGAACAAATTCAGAGCTTGAACAAACAGAACTCCTGTACTTTTGATGGAAAACGATGCTTGCGAGAGGCTCACACAGACTCCTTCTGCGACAGCGATTTGCTGGCCGCAGAGCAAAGAGAGATGAAGCCAAGCATCAGTTTCTGTTGGAGAGTAACTCACACCCAGCAGGAATGTTAAGAATCTGTGTGCTAAAAGTTTGCACTGTATCGCCATCTGCGCTCCTGGAAAATAAAAGGCAGCTTGGAAGTGTGTGCGCAAGTGTGTCTGTCCAAGTGAAAACAAAGATAAATGGAGAAATGCATCATTCCATCAAGTGTGGGTCAATCTGTATTGCATTTGCGCACTGTCGCAGAATGGCAGCTCATAATTATGTTCTTTGCTTAAAAAAAAAAAAAAAAAAAAAAAAAAGGGACTGGTCCTGGAATTACAGAACAAATCAGTTGTTTTGGAAAAAAGGTAAAGTCCAGGATTCAACACTTTCCAACACTCTGGCCAAGTTAGCATTCTTTAATTCTGTCTCAGTAAAGTTTAATAATGCTTCGTTATATTGAATTTTACGAATTCTCTATTTGGGCATGAACAAGAGGTTCTTTGTTTCACTTTAGTCAAAACATATAATAAACTCCCTTTAACAGTTTATTTTTTCACATAGTAAAGGACTTTAAAAAAAGCTTTGTTCTGTAGTTTTCAACGTGTCGGTTCTACTATAAATCATTAATGGACTGTGTCTGATCCCACAGGGGAACCTCACACTCATCCAGTAAATAGCAAGTGACAACGAGTGCCACTCAGACCACGAGAAAAGAGAGGGAAACAGATGAAATCAATTTCTGTCCTCTTTTTTTAATCCCTGCTTCTCAGCTCCACAATGACAGACCATAAAATGGGTTTCACATGTTTCTTTCTTTTTCTTTATAGGTGCAACAGAGGGCATTTAGAGCCATAGCTGTGACACATCCAGCTAATGTTGATGCTTTGCATTTCACATTCTGCAGACAAAGGAAGTGATTGAGAGAGAATACGGTGAGTATGCCTTCTTGATCACTATTACAGTGCCTTGTAAAAAAATTACTTCTGTGTATTTGAAACTGACTAGCTGGGCTAGAAAATAATCAGAGAAGCACCTAAGACACTAATGCTAACTTTGGAAAAACTGCAGAGATTCCTAGCTCAGGTGGGAGTATCAGAACAACTATTAGTTTTAAACTCCAGTTTTCTGATCTTTATAGAAGATTGGTAAGAAGGAAACTATGTTGGAAAGTGAACTATTATAGGTCCAGTTTAAAGTTTGTCACAAGTCACATAGGGGACGCAGAAAACACATGGAAGTAGGTCCTCTAGACAAATCAATTGGACCCTTTAAAACATTATATTTAACTTTTGGCCCACATTCAAACGCTGTGACTACCAGAAAACTAACAATGGACTGCTAAAGACTTAAGACTGGGGTTAATGGCCCAGTCTAAGTCCAGACCAAAATCCAGTTAAGAATCTTTGACTTCAAAATTGATGTCTAGAGTTTTTCTTCCAATCATTAAGTTAAATTGGTCAAATTTTCTGTCTCTATAAGTGCAACGTTTTTGCAGCCAAAGGTGATTCTACAAAAGGTCTGAATACAATTTCCATAGAAATGTGAAAGTACATTCATTGTTCTACCATTTCACAATTGGACACCTCTCTTTATTCATCTGTTACATGAAATTCCACAGAAATACATTGAAGTTTGACGTTGTGATGTGAGAGAACGTGTAAGGGGGTTTGAATACTTTCCTGAAAAAAGTGTGTGTAATGTGTGTGGACTATTTTAAACAATGTTATCTAAATTGTTCTTTCTTGCCAAGACTCAGTGAGATATTTATGCATATTTGCCAGCTGTACAGTTGCTCTGTGGTGCTTTTGAGAATAATTACTCCATTGTGCGTCTGAATAGCACACAGCTTTGTGCAGTAACAAGCTGAACATGCTCTCTCTCTCACACATGCACGCCGCACACACACTCAACACACACTGCAGTTCCTGAACAGGGTCTGGCATCAGTTGGAGGATTAAGGAGCTGGCCAAGAACAGGTGGCAGGTGACAAACTAATGTCAACACTTGACAAAAAAAAGGCTTCCACACAGAATTAACCCAGCCACCTGCAAATAAAAGGTGAATCGTGTTGTTGGAGAAGTTGCCAACCTCTGTATGCTGTGTATATCGATCATATCCTTTAACAATTGCTGCTACATGTTTTCCTGATTTACTAAACTTTCCAAACTGCGTCACAGAAGTAATTTCCCTTTGAGGTATTGGATGTAACTTTGAATCCTCTGATAAGTTTAAACCTCTCACAGCTATACGGCCCTATGGCACTCAGCCTAATGTATGTCTGGGTAGCTCTTTAATGGTGATTAGGGTTCCTTGTTTTTCTTTGTAAGTGGCACAGATTAGTGGTGACATCACTGAAAGGAAAGTTATACGCTGGCTTTAGTAAATTAGTTAGGGTTGGGTTGGGTCTAGTCTCTACAAACCATGTGGGAAAAAACTCTGCCATTTGCTTTTGTTGGCTTGCAGGAGTGTAGCATTGCATTGCTTGGTATACAAACTTATTGATAGCTGGATTTTAACATTATAAACCATACTCTTTTAACAGATATAATTAACTTTAGATGACTAACCCCATTCAGACATGTTGAGGACTCTCAGTGCTTCAAATGAACTTTGAAGGGAAAAATGAGTTGGCTAAACCAGTCATTTGTCCTTCATCTTTAGTTACGGTTTTGTCCAGTCTAAGAAGTGAGCAGCTTCTCACTGTGTCTTTTCCACGCCTCCGCTGCCGCTCTGAGAATTCAGAGGAGAGGCTGGATCGGATTACAAGAAAGAAAGAGAGGAACTGCTTGCTAACCTGCTACACCCTGGATTGTTTTTGCAGGTGTTTGAGAGCAGTTACAGCTGTTAATTTATTCTGCTTAGTGACATGTGGAGTGGGAGTCACTCAGGAACGGCCAGCCCAAGTGCTTGTTTTCAAGCCAAAGATCACAGATGGACGTTTTAAAGATTAGAAGATGGCTTTTCAAGATAAATGACTTGGAGAGGGGGAATTCTGGCATTTGCTCATTTTTGTCATCTTCTGTATTCCAGACCGTTACAATTGTTGTGTGTGTTTAATATGTACAACATGATTTAAGTAGATTACTGTGTCTGTTGTTTTTTTTTCTGTAGATTTTAGTCATTTGGGGATTTTGGGGCCAGAATTTATACATAAAAGATTGAACTGACCTTGAGAAGTGAGATCACTTAAAGTTTCCTTTTCCTAGTAAAGCATAAATTCACATATTTGTAATGAGAAAAGGATATAATCTATTAAAGGTCCACCCAAATGATGAGTCTCCTGGAGAAGATTGGAGATCTAGGTATAGGGCTGTTTACAATTATTCTAGGAATTCTCTCTCTTTCTGTCTCTCTCTCTCAGTGCCGTACCTACCATTCGCTCGAAAACTGTGAAGACGCGCTTGCAAAAAAATGAAGCATTGCAAACCTTTTACAATTGAATCCCAAGAAGATTTTATTTATAATGAGGACCTCGGCTATATTTTTTGTGGTTAGGTATTTGAGTCTTTGGAGCAGTGGGGCTATATTTCTGGTGTTTAACCTGTTCTATTTTGCACACCTGCACTGTGTGCAAAAAACATATTAGTAGTTCTCTTCTGTTTTTCTTAAAGCTCAGCTTTAAGAAATGCCAGTACATATTTATTGGTGAGATCTTCCAGTGGCAATGACGGTGGAAAATAAAATCCTTTGTCGGATGCCAATATTTTTTTGTTATACTTGTTAAACTGATTTAAAACATGTTTTAAAAATACTTGCTACAGACACATAGGTAAGCACAACTCTTTTCCGTCTTTGAATAAAGTGGTAAAGTTGCTGGGTGTTCCCTACCTTTTCAAACATGTTTATTTTGCTTTTTGAATGGTCTGGAAATTAAACTAGGTAGCCTTGCGTAGAGTGTACACTGGAGTGCAAAAGTCTGAGAGGGAAAGGGGAGCAGGGAGGAAAACCTCAAATGTGAAAATGACTGGAACTCCCAGGGTTTTCAAAACAGAAAGCAGGATTTTATTACACATACCTGGACAACTGAGAGCATGGAAAAACCCTGCCCATGCTCTACATGAACCCGGCTGTTGGGTTGGTCAGAGAAATCATAGGAATAATGTAAATCAAATAAAACAGATGACTCCTAGTACATGGAGCCAGCACATGTCAATACCGAGCCATGTACATCGGTCATACACAGAAGGACTTTAGTCATGAGGGAAATATTGACCTCTGTCTGTGTGGACTGACCAGTGGAGGTTGTTTCCCAGTCCTGACTTCAGCCTCTTGAGTCAGTTTAGATTGAGACTTATCCAAAGCACTCAAGTGAATGACAAATGATGAAGCCTCAATCGAAGCCAGAGTAAGGCTAATGCTCTTTATTTGTCAATAAAGTCTGTCGGTTGTGCTTACTCCATCATTCTCTTTCATTAGGTTTCTGTAAAGGTGTAGAGTGCAGCTCATGAATACCATCAATTTGAATGTCTTATTTGAATGTTTTCTTTGTGGCTTGACAGTCTGTTTTACTGCCTGCATCTATCTTTCCAGCAAAGCAAATCAAGAGCAAAGGGAGGTAGACAGTCCTGAGAGGCCAAGCTGGAATTTGGCCCCTAAAACTGAACCGTCCCCAGGGGTCAGTGAGAAGGATGAGAAGGGGGGATGTAAGGATAGAAGAAGGGGGTCAGGCGATTCTCCAGCAAAGAGAAAGCCCCCAGGGTTTCTACTGGAAAATCTGACTTTGTCTGTGCAAACAATGTTTAGAAAGGCACACTTTCATTTCATGTGTTTGTTTTGGTGCTTTCATCAAGTTTATCATATATAAGTATTATTCACATACTTTAGCCCACCTAAAGTATGGGAATAACTGAGTAGACTAAGCTCCAACATCAGAAAGCTGTTTATATTTGAATGATTTCCAACCTTTTGGGAATAGATGTCTTGAGGGGGCTTTACAGTTGAATTTAATGTCATTTTTAATTTTTTACCCTTCATGTTCCCTTTTATTTTTGACAGACTGAATATTTTCAGTCCCTTTAGTATTCCTGCAATAGAAGCAAGCTGGGTTCAGGCTAAGATAACAACATGAGCTGTTTGCATGTCCATTTTATTCCAGGAAAGATAAAAAAAAAAATAGCAGTTCTAAAAGGGTTGAGCAAGGATTTAAAAATTCAAATTGAAAAATACTTTATTGATCCCGAAGAGAAATGCAATGTCGTTGTAACTCATATTAAAATTATTATAGTTATTGTAGATGGTGTTGATTGTTGGCTGGTTTAACTTTCATCTCAAGCTTTTAGTCTTTTTACTCATCTGAGTTTGTCTCTTGCTCACATCTTAATTTATTCTAACGTTATTAAACCTGTGAATATATTTCTTGGATCAAAGCATAAATTCATTTATAAAACAGAATAGCAATCTCATCCTGTCTTGAAATTATAAATTGGACTCCAAGGCCTTTGTTTGTGGATGTCTTGTTTAATTTGATGTGCTTCTGCTGTAACTAAAGCAGGCCGTATTTCTACTGTGTTTTGACATGTCTGTGCTATAAACCCTCTGTAAAACATGTCCATCCTCATTCATATATCCACAGTCACTTTTAGGTTGAATTGATATCTTACTGCATCCAATCAGTTATTCACCCCTTCTCTGTCTAGATTAGACACAGAATGACAGAACATCAATTTTCTGCCTTGCCTTTGTGCACTTATGCCAGCACATGTGCACCCTTGTAATAGACCTGACAACGCAGATTAATGTCCTATTTCAGTATTATAGGATTCTGTGCTAAGTGAATATGGCAAACTTTTACACATGTACAGTGGTGTGAAAAAGTGGTTGTCCCTTTCATGATTTTCTTTTTTTTTCTGCGTGTTTGTCACACTTAAGAATTCAGAACATCAAACTAAATTAAAAGTATGTTAGTCAACGACAACTCAAAAAACACAAAATGCAGTTTTTGTGAAGAAAACAAAAACTGTTCTCTTCACATAAACAGTTTTTTTGTGAAGAAAAAAACTTTTTTTTTTCTTTGCAAGTACACGTCAAGTACTTGTACTTGATGTATATCAAATACTTGTATACATCAAGTCCAATACTTGATGTACACACTTTTTAAAAATTTCTTACAGAGAAGGTAGCACTTGAAGCCACAGGAAAAGGAGGGGAAAAACTGATGAGTCTGCATAAGAGTGTATAACAAGAACAGACAGAATGTACCCTGTAGGCAATATCATAATCTCTTTCTCTGCAGACAGCCAAGCTGAACAGAAGCCGAACAGTTGATGCTCAGTCATGTGGTTGTGGACCGTTCTTTGTCACACACACCTTTCACACAATGACCCCCTTGGGGAGACCTCTGCCTCTTTATTGTACGTCACGTCCCTATCCGCAGAGGTTCCCACTCCCGCCTTGGATCCTCTCTTTTGGTTTTATGAAAGAGTCACACAGAGAGCACCACACTTTTCTACAGGCAGCCTCATTTTGGACAACCAAGTTGAAAGTCAAAAACCGGATTGTGGAAGCGAACTGTTTGAAGATAAATATCAACATTGCTGTCATAACACACATTAACAAACTGACCAATCACACCACTCTTTGACCGAGCTCTGTTGAAATATTTCAGCCTGGGCCTGGCGTAGAGTCTGATGCCTTTCAATGAACAAAATTATACAATTTTGGTCACATATTTAAGTCATTGAGAATCAACTTTAGTACTTTGGATGAAGTTTGTGAGATCCTTAAATAAAGTGGACAACATTGCCAGCTTTTCCTTTTCTTGGTTTTCCTTCACAAAAATTCTTAATTTCTGCAAGTTTATGTAGTTTTATCACCCTCCACATAGCCAACTTTCCACAGTGCTCACTTTTACCCTTTCAGTGTAATAAAATATTACTGAATTGAACCAAACAGGCTAAATAAGTTTAATTAGATTACAACATAAATCAGTCAGATTTCAGTCAAAGCATTCAAGCTTACAGAGCAGCATGTCCTCTTTTAGCACCTTCATTAATATCATTTAAAACAACAGAACTTAAAAATTTGATTTACAACATTACATTTTCCTCAAACCTGGTGAAAACGTTTTGCATGACTTTCCTAAAGTACTGCACTTCATTTGGGAACCCCTTAATCCACCACAGCTGCTCAAATCCAAGTACAATTCAGCGCATTAACTGTGCAACCGTTGACTTCGCATTTGTCCGTTTTCTCACTGGGTCCTGATGGTGTGTGCCCTCTGAAGCTGACATCATGGGTTTCAGGTTGCCCGCTGCGGCTTTGGTTCCCAGAGGGACTGAGGGCTGGAGTGCACACCAGAAGAACAGATCCATGCTGAGAATCGACATTTATTCTGCGCTCGCTCTCCTATCCTTCTGCTCAGACACTCACATGTGCAGCTGACTGAACTCTGTCCCACCCCACACGAGGTTATTAGCTTGGTTAGGATTTGCTGACAGATGAAACAGATGTGTGTTCCCTACTTGTAGATGGTCTGTTTGTGGTCTGTACAATGTTTAAAAATTGTTGGAGTTAACTGAATAACGGCAGTAATTCTACTCCATAGTATTAGAATGGCTTTGTTTGGAATATTTGTCTCATCAATTAGAAAATTTTATTTTGTCTGTCCATTTTCTGAGTGTATTTGTCTTACTGGGTATGTGCATTGTGAAGGGTCTAGGGTCTAGCAACTATTTCATAAAGTCAGATGGCATGCAACTTTGATTGTTATGACTGACTTGTAATTTGGATTTTTGTGGAAAAAATGCCAAACTGACAGCTTTTTTTGGTTAAAATATTAAGGAAGCAATTATCACCTAAATGATTATAAATCATCATTGGAGGGTTATGAAATAAAAATGATTCATTGTAGATTCCCTTTCGTCCTATACAAATTAAATATCAGTTTCTTTCTGTTATTTTTTTTGTGTCGTAGTAAAACAGCTTTAAGCATCCTTAAAAGCTTTGGTCATTAGATAGAATAGGGAGTTTTAGGCACAATTGGTACGGTTTTCATCTACAAGTAAATGTTGACGAGCTTTGCTGCTTTTGCAAGATTATATACAAACATTCTTATGTCAGCCAATGTACTGAATAATCTATAAAATTCCTCTCGATCTTGTGCTGCCAGGGAGGAAGTAGTGCTCAGGTGTGCTGCCAAAGGCAGCTATCAGCACCTCATTCACAGAGTGTCAAAGAGCATTGAAGGATCTGTGAATGAGAATTTGACTGAGTGAAGGTGAAGTCTTTGGTTGTAAAGTCTCAGACATCAGTGCTGTGCAAACTTTGACTGTGAAAAGAATTAAGCTGCAGTTGACAGCAGATGAACAAAAAAACACAGACATGCAGCTTAGCACAAATATGTTGCTATAAAAGCAGGCTCTTATTGCACAGACCATAAATAAATTTACTTCCCCTAAATAAAAATTATTGCCCTTTTTCTTTCTTTTGTTTTAGTTGTACAAACAAAAACATTCATGGAAAAAACTATATATAGGCTTTACCTAAAAAAATTTTGGATATCATGAAAAATTCAATACTTTTTGTCTTTTCATTCAGGAATGAAACTCATATTTATATTTATTACACATGCAGCGAAATATTTCAGCAATTTATTTCTTATATTTTTGATGATTTAACTGCATATGTTTTTCAACGTTTTCTTTATGGCAATTTTTTCAGTAAAATATAAATAAAAATATTTTGATGCTTCTCTTTTGAGAGAAAAATTCTTGGTTGAATGAAAATAAAATAAAATCTAAATCGCCAGGGAAATTTACAATTGTACACTTATGATGATGAGTTATTGATCTCACAAAACCAAATAGGGGGCCAAAAACATGTAGCCTAGCAATGTATAATGACAGATTAGTATTCCCTATGTGTGTCTGTCTCTCAAAGGAAGGAAAGTTGCATTGAGAGCTAGATGGACAATAGCTGGAGTGTGACTGAACGTAAGAGTCCAAACGTATGCTTGCATTCCCGCTTTGTTCCATCAAATCACAGTTGTGGCAGATGCAGAATAGAGCAAGAGCAGCTGTTTTTTCCAATGCTCTCCAGTTACAGCAGTGGGCACTGCCTCGCGCTCTGGGGCTGGGCAAAGGGGGCAAGTTGTTGAGTCTTACTAACGTTTGTTCTCTGAGGGTGGGCACGAAAGGTCCACAAACGAGCTCCCCAACTGTAATTTTGGCACTGGAAAAGAGGGATGTCACCGAAGGTGTCAAGCAGAGTGGGACTGGTGAGAAGACAAAGCACACAGCTGGTCCCACTCTCACAGGACCCGTGGCGCCATTAATTACCCCCAACAGTGGTGGCTGAAGGAACCTCAAAATATTATTTGGAAACACATTGTTATTGTTTCTGTAAGGCAAAGTTAGATCAGATATGAGCTGAGTATAAATATTTGATAAACTATTTAGAAATCTGTCATTACTAAATGTAGAAATACACTTTTGAGACTCCACTCCACATGTTCTGTGGTAAGTGGAAAATGTTTTGCAACATGTCTGTTTTATTGTTTATGAAGACTTGACAACAGTTCAGTGTTCTCATTCAGCAGCCTGAGCTAAAGCAGGAGTACAACAGAAGTATGAACTAACTGCTGTGGTAAAACACACATTCATTTATTAATGTGTAATGTATTATGTTATTCATTCAACACTTTTTTCAATTTTCAAATTAATCATTTAAAGATATGTAATTACTTATTTTAAAGGCTGAAGTAATGCATTAAAAAGTTTGCATCACTTATTTATTTAGAAATGGAATCCCAAATGTGATTCTTCCCAGTCAGAAGCTGGTTGTAAATATTTAGAGCCTAGATCTTGTCAAGGGCAGGAGCTCTCATGATAAAATATTTACAATTACTGAGTTCTATAATCTGAAGAACATTTCCAGGATTAAATGACTGGTGTTCGTTTATCTTTAGTTGCATTATTACTTCAACAACATCTTCACAGATCTGCCTAAAAAGTCAGACAGCTGCAGCTGATCCACAACGCCACTCTTGGTGTTCTTACTTAAACCCGGAAGATGATTCTAAAGTCATTATACTGGCTCCCTGTGCTAAAACCCAATTTGTTTAGAGTTGCCTTTGATTAATATAATAACTGGAGCATATTAAATCTATTCTGAATTACAACTTTTTAATTATTTCTCTTTATTTTTGCCAATGTAACATTTCTTTAAAAAAAATGTTTATCATGTAAAGCACTTTGGTGTCTTGTTGCTGTAAAGTGCTATATGTAAATAAACTTACCTTGATTTTTTCTCCTTAATCATTTTTACGCCTTTTGTTTTCATGACTCAAGAGATGACAGCTGTCATCTAATGCCAAATGGACAAATTGCTTGTATCTTCTGGCAGTAACATTTTCATGACCTTTGTAGAAAGTGAGTAATGAGTCTTGTACAGAAATTTAGCAGAGTGCATGCAAAGCACACAAAAATGGAGCAAATTGTATGACTTCTTGAGTTACTTCCAGAGCATGTTCCAGCATGACCAGATCTACGTGTAATCAATTGCAGACATCTGCTATAAATGTTTAAAGCAAAAGTGATTGGTATAACCACCTATTTACATAATCCTGTGATGCATTCAATCTGTTAGCAAAGCCATGTGTAAATGTCAACACACTGCTTCTAGCAGATCCAATGCCCTTAAACAGGATGATATTGTCACAGCGGTCTCTTCAGACTTCAGAGTAGAACAGTTTGAAAAAATGGACTCTAATTATGCATTATTGTCTTACTTATACTGTAGGTCTAGTTATTTTCACTGCTAAAAGAACAAAAGTAAAAAAAAACAATTTTTGTGTTATTTTGAGTTATATTGAGTTATTTTGATGCTGTCAAATAACTCAATGACTACAATGTTTGTGTATTTTCCTATTATTAAGAACAATTTTTCTGTGATTATGACTGTAATGACTGGGTATCATACAGTAATCAATTATTACACAACATAAAAGGACATGCCTTATTTCTGAAACCTGAAATTATACCTGAGCTCCTCTTGTTGCCACAACACAATTGGGGTTAACATTTTTCTTCACCCCTGGGCTTTTATTTGTACAAATAAAGAGAAAACCTTCAGGACTTTGTTGCTTTAAAATCTTCAGATTTAGATTTTTGAACCACTTTCGACTTTATTTATCATCTGTTAGTAAAGAGTGGGGGTGCAAAATCCTCTGTATCCATGGATGTGTAGTTATAGCAACAAGTGTGTGATTACTGCTTCAGACATAAACCCCCCCCCCAATCTTAACCAGTTACTTCAAAATTATGGCTCAGCTACTAAAACATACCACTGTTTTATTAAAGCAGAAGTTGTTAGTTCATCAATCATCCAGCTGCAGACTAAGGAAGACAAAATGTCTGACAGAACTGCAATTTAAAAGCTCTCAGGTCTCAATGATCCGATTTCCGGCTTAAAGACAAATCCAGCACAGCATAGTTGTAGTCTAATTTGCCTGTAGCTTGGTTAGATTTTTCAGACTTTCAATACATTTAAACATATAAGACACTGTCCATTGACCGCAATTAACAGAATCCAAAGAAAATATTGAGATCCTTTGTGTTTATTGGACTGTTGTTGTGATAACCACTCTAAATAGCTTAATGTATGGTCACACAGAGAACATTTAAAGGGAAAATAGGCATAGAGTTGTCAGATGACACAAGAAATTGATCTTGACTTTACTCCACAGGATCTGCTTTTTGAAGGAAATCCTTTATTCCTGGAAATGATGTGGAACACCAGCTCAAATTTGATAAACCATAGCTTAGTTCAGTCACTCTTTATGTCGTCTGCAATTTCAGCAGTGAAAACCTTGTCTGTGGTTGCAGCCGGTGATGCTCAGTCACAGCATGATCTGGCTGGTGTTGTCTTCCTCCCTGTCAGCAGTGCAGGGATGCTGCCCTCGCTGATGTGCACTTACAGTAAGTGAAGGAGTGATGTTTCAGAGATGGGTAGCATTTCCAGTACTTATCGACTGCTGCGAGGCGGCACTGGATGACACTGCATTCAGACACATTAGCGGCAGGAGGAGACTTGACAGGACGGAAACGGACGGTTGAGAAAGCGAAGAGGGCAAGATGTTGAGACTTCACCTAGCTCACAGTTGGACACGGATGCATCGATCGCAACCCCAGCGCTCTCCCATCTGCTTCCTGTGTTTTCATTGCGCTATCATTGGAAGAGAGCAAACAACAACGTCAGGGGAAAGGCTGCTGATAGCTCCGTATCTAATGTGCTCAAATCTCCAGGGAAAGAGAGTTACATGGGATATAATCCTGAATAGATATCTTTATATCTGAAAAGATACTGCTCATGAAAAGAGGATAGAAAACAGACATTTTAATGATCAGATATCTGGCTGCAAGTACACCAACTGTACTTTTATTTTTATCTTGTTAAAAATAAAATGTTTTATTCCTGTAGATTTACAGATAGTTTTTAAAGTCTTCAGCAGACTTGTCTGTGTGAATTCCACCAGTTTGTGAATTAAATAATAATGTTTGTTACACCAAAACACATTAATGATCCTAATGGTGCTATAATTTCATGTGAGCTATTTAACTTCTGTGGCTTCCCATCTCTCACAGTTTAATCTTTTGAGGTTCTTTTTCTATCATTTACTTTAATATATTTTGGTATTCTCTGAGGGAAGCTTTGATACCCGTGCTATATATGTTTTTCATTACATTATTTTTAGATTAAGGGATGCTGGTGCTTAAAACAAACCTTTTCTTGTAAAACAAAATATGTTGATCTGCAGAAAGTTCCTTTTGAATTATGTGATCAAGCGTAAAATGTTTCAGCTCAGTTTAAAATCAAATTTTCATTGAGTAATTTGTCAGAAAGCCACAAACTAGGTGTTCATTTTTCCTGCATGTTTTGTTATGCAGGTAAGGGACATACTCAGTTCTCTTTCTCGCTAAAGTAAAGGTTTCCTTTAAAGAACATCAGCTTCTAATTAAAGGAAAATGTGCCAAAACTGACAAATAGGTCACGGGTCAGCCTGCCAACCTGAAAAAAAGGATTTCCTTGCCCCTGTATTTCTCATCAGCCATGTTGGCAGATGATTTAACACTCACTTTGACCTCTCAGAGAAAACGGGTATGTGTGATCTGTTTGTGCAAAAGATGAGGGACTGAAGGGGTGGCAGCCCTGTGAGTATTTCAAATGGACGCAACCATTACTGTAGAACAGGAACTAATTAACGCTAGTTGTTTTGGAAAGGAGCCAAATTTTATTATGCAGATGAAAGGTTTGCTCCTGACTCCTGACCTATTAAAAGGCCTGGAAAAATCAATGAGCGTGCATGTGAAGACATACTCCAGAGCCATCACAGGGCATTTAGGGATTGTTGTTCCATCAGATATGTTCTGCTCATCTGCATGTCACCCATCAGTTAGTCAGGGCTAGATGTTTATTGTGGTTGGTAATTAACAGTGGATAGCAATACACTACTATTAGAGTTTTGATTTAAAGTTGAACTTGCAATGGAAAAGTCTGAACAGTATGTCAATAGGAGTTGAGTATTACCAATCACCTTCTTGTGTTATGAAGTAAATTTCTTTAAGGAAACCTTGAATAGAATAGAACATTCTTATTTTTTCCCACAATACGGAAATTAATTTGTCAGGACCAATGTAACTTTTTCTTCATTTATCTTTTTCTTTGTTTCAAGAAAAAAAAATATTTGGAGCAATGCCTAGCTACTCAGTCATACTCTGTTTCAATCCACCTCATCAGCTAATGTGGTAGAACAGATGATTATGTGTCTGCAGGTATTATTTTCAAACACCTCAGAGACCCAGAAAGCACAGTAACACAGTATTGCTGACAAAGTTCCACAACTGCTAGAATGATCCAAAATTTAAAGGTTTACTCAATTCTTGGCAAAGCTGGAGTGGATTAGTGAGACACGGTGAATCTAACAGATTAATATAGCTGGCAGACTCAACCACACAGGAACAGAAACATCTTTTGTTAATGAAATCAGCTCCCAAATAAGTTTCTTGAAATGTTGAGTTGTTGGTATATGAAATAGCATTGCATTCCACTGATATGAAAAATTTCATTTTGAGTTTTAATTTGCTAAAGCAAGTGGTGTACGTATGATTAGCATGTCAGCCTTTCACCACTTTGAGGATTTATTTACTCTTCAACAAACTCACTGTAAGATACATTTCTTCTACAAATAAAGCAACTATTACTGATAACTGCTCAGAATCTCATTTTGGAAAACTGTACCAAAGAAAATATTGGTACACAATATCATGTGGATATCACATCAGCCTGATATTTGGAACTAATGTGTAAATGAGGGAACTCAAATATTACCATTAAACCATAAAAGGACCATCTGGCAGCTGCTATGGAAATTAATAACGAAAGGGTAGAGAAACTGTTAGAAATGAGAAAGAACAATCTTTGTCTTTAAATGTTTTATTTCGAAGGCCTGAAGCGTTCAAAGTCTCTGAGACTGAGGCAGACCAGTAGAGAAGAGCCGCCACACACACATATATTGGAAAAGTAAGCACAAGGGGGAAAACTTAAGTCTGGATTTGAAAGTAAAAAAACAACTTGATGCATAGACACCTACTTTGAACCTTCCTTGCACTCTGTGGTTATCACTTATGTTATCTGACCTTTCAAATGTACCTGCTCCTTACACTATGTGTGCTTAGAAAACTGCTTACATGCATACTTGCAAAGGAAATAAAACAGACATGTCTAAGAAAATAAAAGTGCAGACGTATGTGCAAAGTTTTCCACTTCACAGCGTACAAACCCAAAAACATGACCATGCTAAACTCTGTCACAAATGCAATGTTGTAATTAATCTACAAGGCAACCTTTGTGCTCGGTGACCCTCACTTACTATTTTAAGTGGCTGTCAGACGCTCTGACTGGTGCTTGATAGCACTATCGCTCCACTCATGATTCCACCACTAATACCCCAGGGGCTCTTTCTAGACGCGTCAGTTTTTACAAAATGGTGCCATTGATATAATGATAACTTCTCCTCGTGTGTGAAATTATTTCTCTTCCGTGCTCCAATTTTTTTTTTTCCTCGAGTATTTTAAGTTCATTTCTCAGAAGCGCAAAGGGGATTTTCTGTTGTGATGCAACATTTGTATAAAAAAGAGCGACGTGTTCAGAAACTGCAAATTAGATTAAAAATATTACATTTGCAAAATTCCAATGAAAACAGCTATTAAGTTAAGCTCAGAATTATTACTTAGATGTTATTGGTAACAGCTCAGCCTGTGGTCTGTGCCTCGACTTCACACTACACACAGACATACAAAAGAGCTTTCAGCAGCACCAGCTAAAGGAGAGGCGTGGGTACACATGGAAAATATGCACAGAAGACTCCCTCCCTCCTGACCGACTTCTCTCCCTACATTCCCTCTCAATCAAACAGAGCAGGTACTCCAACAAGAGGCAGTGCACCAGCCCCTTCTATTCATTTCTTGTTATATAATAAAGCAGTAAAACTGAAATTTGACCAAACACCATTAATCACAAAGGTTGTGAGCACTGAGCTTAATGGACAGATTCATACTGGGCATCTATGGGTAGTTAATTTGCCATTTAAATCCCACCTGTCTGTGTCAACTGGTCCATAGAGCTGAACATAAATACACTTGGTAGCTGTTCCAAGGCTTGGGCTGAATCCATCTCTTCATGCATCACTACAGCCAGAAGAGGGGAGTGTGTGAGAAAGGCTACACTGTGCAGATGCCATTATAAATAACATGTTTTTTCATAGATATATCAAATGTACTGGCATTACAGCAGATTGCCATACTTGTGTACTGTGAAGTCTTTATTGTGTGGTTGTTTATGTGAAATTACTTTTGATTTATATGGTTCTCCACAGGATTGAACATATTATTATAGCTGAGAGTTGCAAACTTTTTTCCATTTACTACATTATTCGGCTGGCAATAATGTAGAGAGGTGTTATTTTTCAGAATATGTTTCAACATGAGCTGCATGATGGAGCAGCTGATGGCATTGTTGCTGGTCCTGGGTTCAAATCCTTCCTGTATGGAATTTGCATGTTCCCCACAGGCACTGGTGGGCTCTCTCCAGGTGCTACGGTCCCAAAACATGACTATCAGGTTAATTGGTTACTCTAAATTGCTATAATATCTGAGTGTTTGTGTGAATATGTGTTCATCTCTATGCTGCCCGGTGATTGAGGCGACCTGTCCATGGTGTAACCCACCACTTTCCCAGTAGCTGTTTGAGATAGACACCAGCAACCCATCCCCATGTGTGAAATGTGGCATTTGGATTTTTTTTTTCCCAATCATCACAGCCTTTTATAAATGTCTGTACATGTAGGAGCATTTGTGTGATTGGATTATCAAGCCTAAAATTGGTCATTTCTGAACAGTCTGCTTGATGCTTGTCTAATTGTTGTGTGTCCGTCTTTCATTCTCCTCACACAAGTTAACATGTTTCCACATTCCAAACTTTTTTAAGGCTTTGTTTCATTCCTTTGACCCTATTTTAGTCCATCCCTGCTGGTTTAGCACTTCAGGGACTAGCACGACTAATTAGAGTAAGAAACAGGTGGAGTCACTCTGTAACAATCAGTCTTGTTTGTGGTGCAGGGGGATAAAGCCCACATAAGGCAAACTCTTTGTTTTTGCAGGTTGAGCACCGGAAGGGGGGGCTTGAACTTTTGACACACAAATGGAGCCCCTCTGCAGCTTGCCAGACTCTGCTTAATGTTCTCCACATTGGCTTATACGTGAGTTCAGTAAGTCAAACCTCTCCTTATATTTAAAGTAATTCAGAAAAGGAAAAAAAAACAGTATGTTCTGTCTGAAAGGTTAGTCATTGTGTTGTCACAATGCTTTTTTTATGCTTGTTCACACAAAAAAATAATTTTTTTGCACACCAGTAAGCATAAACACTTCTTTTAGAGGCTTGTCATAGTTGCTGTGTTATGATGGCATGCCACAAGGCAAGTTTGAGGATTACATCCACTTTATGATCAAACATCTTCAATCTCACTGCTTAATACGATTTCTGTGTTGAGAGTACAGGCAATCTATTTAATAATTGGACCTGGACTACTTGGTATCACTAGTCTCACTTTAAGATTTACTGGCAGAAACAGATTTTTAGGATCTAAAGCAGCACATGTTTATTTTTTTTACCAATTTACTGAAAACAATCAAATATATCAGATTTTTTGATGGGTGGAGCTGAGCTGAAATGTTTTATGAAAAAAATCTGCGAATACACAAAATTTCCTCAAATACTAAACCGGGAGTAAGTGGGGGTCCACCATTTTATTTAAATGCTTTATATGTGAGATTGGACATTTTTAATCCCATTTACATAGTTTACAAAAAATAAAGTAACAAGAATGAGATTAATAAGTACATAGTCACAAATTTGCTTCCTTACAAATCAGAAGAAGGTCTAGATATAATGGTAATATTTGAAACTATAAAAGCACCGATCTTTTCCCAGGTAAAGATGTGAATTTACCTGGGACTATTGCAAGGTCTGTTTTACTGACAGGCATGCTAACGTCTTCTGCTTTTTTCAGAACTGCAAATAAGTTAAAGGCAGTGCCTCTGTCCCAAGCAAAACTGTTTATTATTTCTGGTGCATGTGAGAATGTTGAATCAGCCAAGTTTGTCTTTTTCTAGTAAGGGGAAAAGTTTTGTTTATAAGGTGTGAAGGACACAAGGGTACTCTGCACACCACACAAGCAGAGAAAAAACATAAACACTTCCTGCCATTTCATTAAAGCAGTTTCAAAAGTGTGATGTAGTGATGTAACTGTAATGTTTCTTTCATTGATTAAAACCACTACATAGCTTGAAACAGTCTAAGCTACGACTCCTCTCTACTTGTCATTGTTATGTCAACGAGATTTTACAAGCGGTTAGTCTGTCTGTGCAAACTCAAAACAGACTTAAATACTTGATGCCAGATTTTTGTAGTAAAGTGGGCAGAAAATAAATGTTAATAGACCTTTGCGTAAATCAGCTGAGGCAAAATTCTTAGATATTCATCTCCACCAACAAAAACTAGAGGATTTATTTAGTAGAAGCTCAGTGAGGCACGGACCAATAACTGAGTGATAGAGCCGTTCAGAAGCAAGAAAAAGCGGGGGAAATGACACTGGCTGTTTTTGCCTGGAGCAAGGAAAGCCACTTTGTTAATGAGGATTTCTGAAGCACTGACATGGAGGTCGTTGTGTGAACGTTTTGTAGTCGCTGTGCACATTGTTTAGGTCTGAGCTGCAGGTGTGTGTCGAGTAATGCATGTTTTTTATGAAATGGCCTCATGGATTGCTACTGTTGTGATCATGAGATTGGCAAATTAATAAAGATTTTATTTTTTTGTTTTTTTTTACTTTGTCCGCAGTAAACAAAAAACGTTTTTAAACTTCTCCAGTTAGTTTTAGTTTATTATTTTCTGAAACTTAAAAAAGAAAGTATCGAACTGACTCAAGATTAAGGTGGAATCTTTTTCAATGAGTAAGGTAGCGTAAGCATAATCATAAGCTCACATTCTGTTACAGTTTAGTTTACTCAACTTGTTAGAGGCTGTATGAATTGACATTTTTATGTGAATCACATTCTCCGACATTTACAACTTGGCATACATAATTTATTTGTGTGTGTGCCACATGTGTAATTACTGGGTGCACCTTGTCTATCATCATACAAATCAGAGCACTATAAATTCAGGTTTGTACATGGCGTTATTTTGCTGTCTGCAACACAAAGTTAAAAATATTGCTGCTTTGCCTTAGACGGGTCAGATCTTGTCTCAAATCCTTTTGATCTGAAACTCTTGTCATTCAGGTTCTAAATTTAATGTGCAGGGTTTAGATGAAGTCCTGGATCACTCCACAAGTTGTATCTTTAAACATTGATATTGGCAGAGAAAATAATCCAATAGCAGTGATTTCTTGTTTTGTCTCTCTGGATATGACATCTTGACATTGTGCAGAAAGAGTCAATGAGTCAGACTGAGGGAGAAACATAGACAGGGTGAGGAAAAGAGGAAGGGAAGGAGGGGGAAACTTGCTGTGACAGCCTTTTCACTCTTCATGAATAGTGTTCTTCGTCCCACTCAGCTTTCTTGGTGACTTCAAAGCATCAATCTCAGCTGAGTAATTTGCCCTGCTTTGTGGGAATTTTGAATATTCAACAGGACCTCTGTCTTCCCATCTGAGCAAGTGGATTGTTATTCTGTAGATTTCCCTGCTGGTGTCTTTGGCTTTGGAGCTAATGCTCTGTGATCTATGGTTTTCCTCAGCACTCCTGTTTTAATCTTTTTATGTTTTTACATTCATTCATCTGAATTCCAAGTAAACACAGAAAATTAATAAAGGTGCTACAATTTGGTGCTATATTCTTCTTCATTCCTACAGGGATTTTATGTTTTGATATTGTGCTTGCATAAATTCATTGAATTAAAAATAAAGTTTTAGCCCTGCTTGTAAGGCAAACATTGATTTGTAGTTTAGTCAAAACACCAGGAAATGTTAATAGATTATAATCCAGCACATGGTTTTATCTTTATTGATTTAGTTTCTGATCTGTGGATATGTTAAGAACCATCCAGACCGCTCATATCATCAAGAACATGTTTACTATCTCTTGCCAGACTTGCTTCTACAAAAAGGAGAAGCAGTTTAGTTTTAATGTGGAGCATAGCTGGAACAGAAAGCTGGGTGTGTTTTCAACTTTCAATCACTTGGGACTATCTTTTTATTTAATTTTTTTTTTTACATATATGGAAAAATCCAAAGAAATATCCCAAACATAACAGTACTGGTGAAACAAAATGTAATTTGAACTTTTGTATTCACTATTTAAAGCATTATATTTTCATCATTTTATTTAATACAGTTCAGTTTATTTTTTTAAACTCAATTAATAAATGTTCTCCTCAAGCACTTTCTGTGACAGGTTCTATTCATTATATACATTCCAGTCTAAATTCATTCAGTCTAATTCAATTCAATATTATACAGAAAGAGCAGTGCTTCACAGCAGTGGTCCCCAACTCTGGTCCCAGGGCTCACTGTCCGTCTCGCCTGTTTTAGATGTTTCCCCACTCCTGCACAGCTGACTCAAATGATTGCAATTGTTACAAAAGCTTGTTAATGACCCATTCATTTAAACCAGGTGTTCAGCAGCCGGGAAACACCTAAAACATGCAGGACAGCGTACCCTGAGGACGAGGGTTGGTGACCTCTGCTTTACAGTGCAGTGCAATACGCTACTTTATATAAATAAAATTACCTTTGCCTTTACAGAACATTACAGCTCATTTTATTTTGTCCTATAGTAACACAATACAGCCTCAACAGACCTTTATTTATGAAGAAAACCAGCTGATTGCATCATATCTTCATTTTGAAGGCCTTCATCCTGAGAAAGCAAGTGGTGACAGTTATCTTTTTTTAGAAAGAAACCTCCAGTAGAACCAGATTCACTATGAGCCTCCATCTGCTATAGCCAGCTTTATTTGTTTCCCTTTCCCCCTGCTTTTAAAGTTTGTCCAGCTTTTGTTGTATTGTGAATTTTTTTCTTATAATTGAAAAAAATGAAGCTGTTCTCTTATTTTGCTAAACTTTACATATAAAATACAATAATAGGTGCATATATGGTGCCATTACACCATAATGTACAGGTCTTGGTTGTGAAAATGGAGGCATATTGTTCAGCATGAGCTTGAAAAGCAAAGCATTTTAAGTGGTGGAAATGCCTAAAATCTGGAACTTATGAAAAAAATATCCCGCTAAGATCTGACACAGAACCTTAGATAAGCATTACCTTTCAGTTTAGCATCTATGATGGAATAATAATAATAATCTCAAAAATAAGATTTTCTTAAAGTTTTACTCTAGCTGCTTGTAATACTGACAATGTTGAATGCAATAATTGATTGGACTTTGTTTGAAAGATCCAACACAGGAAACTGATTCAGCATGTTTTATGTTTTAGAATTAAATTACTTTAAAAAGTATGCTGCTGATGTATGGAAATATAGCTGTTTCTGGGCAGGACTTAGCTTCTGACGTTTAGAATCCTAACAATGCCTCTAAGCCTTCTTGTAATCTGTCAAAAACAAGTGATCTCAATATGCCAGACTCTGTCCATTTATGATGACAAGGTTAGTTCTCCATTTTTTGTGATATATTTTTTTTCTGACGTTCAAAACCCCAAGTCTGATCTTTATCCTGTTGGATGATGAAGATCACATTGAACCATTCGATCTAGACAGCTGTGATGCCATGCTAATAATCTGCTCTTCAGGAGTCAATGACAGCAGATTTAACTTTGAGCTGCTGAAAATCCTCTAAATTTCACAGAGCATAGGATCACTTTAGCTCCATCTGAAACTTTGTTCATGATACGCATTCCATCTCTGCACAAGGTAATTCCATCATCTGTGTCCATCATGGCTTTTTGTTTAACAGGTTAGCACTGACTTTTCTCAGTCATCCATCTCATTTTTCTTGCTGTGTGATGGAACATGTGTTTGCACTTTTAAAGTCCTTTCTGAAATTAAGAACTTAACAAATTTCCATGGTGCATTTCAATACCGGCACAAGTGTTCATGTAGCATCTCTGTTTCAGAAGCAAATATTTTCTTATGAAATGGAGATAGATTTCTTTAAACAGTTAAGTGGTATTTTTTGAACTTTTACTGTGACAGGCTAGAGTTTGTAGTGTACATAATCTACAGAACAAACTGAAAATGACCTCCCCACAGATCCCTCCCTGTTTCTCTGAAAGTGAATGAGCCAAAGTAATACATCAACAACTGCTCTGATAGCTCAAAGCCAGGCACTGAGGACCATGAAAATGCATTTTACACATTTTTCTTGTGTACAGCAGACATGGTTCACCTCAATGTGCGTCGCAGCTGCAGCACAGTATTTCTATACTGATTTTGCAATACTAAATTGGCCTCAAATTTATCTCAGGGGCAAGAAAAGAGTTACAAATTGAATACCCCTACTTCAGTTTTTTTGTTAACTCTTTATTAATGAATCAGCTTTAGAATATTAATTATACATTTTCTAAGCCCTCACAGATAAGAGAAGGTGTATTGAGGTGGGTTGAAGTGGAAAGCCTCCCATGTCTTTCCTGTTTATTTGAATTTTTGTATTTTTATTTGATGCTGAAAGAAGTTTTTTGTTGTTTGATGTTTCACTTGTTTCAATGTGGGGGTTTTTCTTGTGTTCCTTTATTGTTTTGTAAAACACCCCAAATTGCAGGTGCTAAATGTGCTCTTTGTTGTGCCTGATCTGCAATCTAAATATTCTCTAGGGATTTTTACAAAATGATGGAAAGGTTGTGTATTATTTCACTAAGAAGAAATTAAAGTGCAACTAATCATCTTGAAAGGCACCTTCATAAATTAACCAGTTTGAAGACTTTTTAACTAATCTTGGGATAATAGATGTGCTTTGCTGTTTAAATTCTAACCATTAACTAGAGGCAAAGAAAATAGGAAGGGGAGCAGTAATTTGCCTGAAAATAGGCCTCACAATCAGCGTGTCCCACTTGCAACCCCCTCTGTGTGGTGGCGTGACCCCCACCTGCAGAGCCGGCCACTCCACTGAACTTTCCCGGGTCCAGCCTCTGGGCCGAGTGGGCTGTCACTCCGAAGAAGCTCCACGCTGGGCATTTGATGGAGCGCAGAAGAGTGTGTGAAGTGCACTGACCCATTCAGATCGCTCCCCATGCACCGAGACCCCAGAATAGGCTGACTTATCATATGTAGCACACAGCTCTGCACAAATCAGACGTGACAGTTACAGGACTGGTGGAGCTCCAGAAGGGAGAGGTGACTTCTGGAGCCTGCAGTTCCCACCCAGTCAGTGTGTAAGAGGGAACAGGTGGTGGGTGGAGACACCCATATGGTGGTTGTTGGTTTAGTCTCATATCAGCCCTTTTTACAGTTTTGTTTTCCTCTTAATGTTTGATTCAGAAGGCTGCAAGGGATCTTGTTTCCAAAAAAACATGTTTATGGTTTGTGTGGTTGTTGTTGGGAGCTTGATCCAATCTGTCAACTTGCTAATTATTGTAATTTGTAGCATGCATAAATCGTTCTCCACTGGAATTTGTGCCTGCGGTTCCTCTGTTTCTACCATAGTTTGGTTGAGGTTTACTTACTGGTGCTAGATTAGTGTGAATTTTCCAAAGCCAAGGCGGTGCCTGGGGGTGTTGGCTCTAATCGCCTCTAATCACCTGACGTGTGACGGCCTGATCCTTGTTGCATTTTCACCCCTCACTGGCCTGTATGAAGAACTTAACACGATTCAGCCCACATATGAACTATAAAATCGCACGCTTCGGTGCAGATTAATACATGGCATTTGGAGTTCAAAAGACATCTGTGGGCAGCTTTAGTTCAATAGTCACACTAAGAAGAGTGAGGGTCATGGAGAGCTTGAAACCCCTTTCTGTTTCATTCATTGCATATGATTGGAATTTCAGACAAAAGTTATAATTTAATGACTTTTATTTTATGTTCATACAAATAAAAATGATCATTTTCAAAATGATGTTGTACCCCTGTTTAATAAACTTATTGATTCTTGTTTAACCAAGTGACTATTTGGGCCCCCTCTTTCTTCCACTGTTATATTACGGAGTGGAAGCAGAAGAGTTTTGGAGAATCTGCTCTAAACTGGATTTTGTCTTAACTTCCTCTTTGTTCTTGGCATCAGTCAGACACTCTGTGCCTCACAGGACTAATACCAGTGGATTTAACCAGATTCTCTGCACATTTTCTTTGAAGTTCTTAGTTCCACATAAAGTTTTCATGTCCTTTCAGGAAGTTTTTACATTTGTTACTGAGTTTCATGCTTCATTCATTTTGTAGGCAACTTCACGACCATGCCTCACTTCCTTTTGCTACATCTGCTTTGTTTCATTTCATCTGCCTTTTCAGTTTGCAATGCATTTGTGTGCATTCAGTTTTCAGTTTGTGATGCATTTGTGTGTGTTTGAAATAACAGACAGAACATGTGTGGATATACTCAGCTGTTGCCTCTGCTGTGAAGCTGCCACAGAGCTGGACAAATAACACAGTGAGGGAGCAGTGAAGTAACACCCTCCTCTTCCCCCTCCTTTCCTTTTGTCCCAATCTTCTTTCTCCATGTCTGTCTCTCCCAGGCTGTCAGTGTGGAGGATTGCTGCAGGCTGCAAGGCAACTGTGAGAAGTTCCTGGGAGTGCTGAGAAGTAGAGTGGGAGTCACTTGCGAGAAGGAGAAGGAGAGGACTCCAACCTTTTCCCATAAAGGATAAAAAAAGCAGACCTTCTTGAGCAGGAGGCAGCACCTCTGGGATTGGAAAGAAGCCGGAGCTGGCAGGATGGTTGTGGTGGCGTGGCTGTCTGCAGAGTGGGCCTGGCAAGCTGTTGTTCTGGTGGCTGGACTTGCATCTCTGAGCTGTGGTTCTGACGGTAAGTGCCACACAGAAAAACATCTTGTAATTCCTCTATATTTATACTTGCACTATTACTGTTATAAATGAGGTACCTCTCTTTTTGAGTTTTAATATTCATTCTTTTGTGAGACCCATCATGCTGATCATGTTTTCTCTTGTTTTGCTTGAGATCACATTGAGCTGACAGGTTGATTGTTACTTCTGGGAGGTTATCTATCAATTTCCCCCTTCTGGTATTAATGAGGGATAAACTCTATTGAGAGATGATCCGAACCCCTCTAATTGTTTAAAGATGGACACTTAGTTTACATTGAATGCCAATATGTCACTGCGCTCTACAGGCTTTTGACGATGTCAGGGGTTTGGTAGGTTCCCATCTTAAGAATGACTCTTTGCCCTTGAAAAAAAATTATCATGTTTTCAAAATGACTAAAATAGGCTCTGGAATTTTGTATTTTATAGCCACATATGCATCTTAACATAAATCATGTGTACTTGACATTCAATAAAACTCCAATCTTCAATAGAATTTATTTCTCCTTCATAGAAATGAATAACTTTTTTTATTTTTCAGTAGAGAAACTTTGTTTTGAACTTCAAAGTACAGACATTTCGTAGATTCATTAATTAGCAACAAAAAAAAAGAGTGAATCCCTCGAGTGAAGAAGATTATTGCTTGCAGCGATGCTCACACAGTTCCACGCCAAGTCGTAAAATTATCATTTGGGCCCCACATGTTCCAACAAACACAAAATGTTTATAGACGTTCACATAAAAAGATGATCTAGGACATTTGGGCCAATGACTCTTTGCTTTCTTGTTCTGTTCTTGGTGTAAGCTTTAAAAATCAATTGTTTTTATGCTTTTTATCTCAATTTAATTTCTCTTTTGTTTTACTTAATTTAATTTCTATTATGTTTCATACTTAATGTGTACTTAACTGAGCTGTATCTTATTTTATTCTTCTGATATACCTTAATGATCCAAGTTCCAACGTTTTATTCACTTGTTAATTAGCTTCTTTCTGTTGACTCTTCAAGATATAAAAACTCAGCAGGGTTCAGATAAAGTTGGTGAAAATATTGGAAATAGTGATATCTACCTACATGTTACGATAAGCATAAATTCACAGCTTGCACAAAGGCTCTCTGTGCTGAAATTGTGTCAAAACTGAAGACCAGCTGTAAAATCCCAGACTGACAGTGTGGCTCTGAGCTAAATGTAACTTTCACAGTTGGTCAAGAAATACCTCAGCTGCTGATGAATGCTTCTTCACAGAATCTCCCAATCTCTTCTGGATGGACCGAAGTAAGAGCTGAAACACTCAGGTCTGAAACTCAACAGCCACCCAAATATATAAAGAATGTGGAAAGATGGAGTGGAAAAAGTAGCTCAAAAGAAACATTGATTTCCACTTTCCCAGCAACAGCTATGGGAACCAGTGGAGGATGAGGCTTATATTTTTGCCTTTGCTGACTAACAAATAATACATGGACTAAGGATCTTAGATTTCTTTGCAAAGTTGGGTTCCACCATGTTTCTTTGTGATTCGATCTTCAACAGGTCACCCTAATGAGCTAAACATGTGGGAGGTTGCCATAAATCTGGGCAGCAAGGTCAGTTTGCCACCTGTTTCTGTAACCTGGTGAGGTTCACTGAAAATAGATGAATGCTAGCCCAGTCATTCAGAGGTGGTGCAGCACAAAACTAAAACATTTGCTACCGAAGCTGGTATTATCTTTAGTTTTTTAAATTATGTTATTCAAATCCATTTCTCTTATTCAAAATGTCAGGCTTTGAGATCATGTGTGTGGGTTTTGTAAAGGAGAAACCAGCTGGTAATGAACCCTTACAAATGTTAATGCTTTGACCTGACAATTTTATCTGATTGTGATTTCTTTTTAAGCACTCCAATGAAAGAAAAACATAAAATTGCATTTTGAAAACCTTCTCCTCTGTCAGGAGAAGACTGCATATCATACTGCATGTGTGTGAAAGTAGTTGTTATTTAACAGGATGTCACTGTTTTAAAACTTAGCCAAAATCAATGGAATTGACATTTTAAATTCTCTAGTTTATATTTTTAAAAATAATATAAACTCTGAGTTTATATTAGCAATTAGCATGGTTAGCTAAAAATCACTAAAACAACCGTTTCGTTTAGTTTTCCTAGCGAATGTAGATACTTTACTCTGGTATTCCCAAAAGGCCACATGCCTTCCAAATCCAGCATGTTTATAACAGATGGAGGTTGTAAAGGCTTATGAGGATAAAAGAGAGAAACTTTGCAATTCTTACCCACTTGTCCTCAGTCCGAATCAACTGACATGCCCCTATTTATTGCACATTTTTATTATTCTACACTTGCAAGCAGCTTCACACGCTTTTTTGTTTTTAAATTTTTAAGTTTGGGAGTTACTGGGAGTTACGTCCAGTTACTGGTCAGGTCCAATCAAGCTGAAAATGTAATTGTTCCAGTCTCCAGGTGATTTCTTAGTAGCTCCTTGACTAAATCTAACAGCTGGAAATGTTAAAACAATCAGGTTTCTTTATCTCCTCCACTGTCCTGCATTGATCATTGACATCACATGCAAGAGCAAAACTCACAGATCTCCTGTTTACAAAAGCGAAGTGTTTTTTTCTCCACACAATCTTAAAATGTCTTTTGATATATTGAGGCACATTGAATATATCTTTATCTGCAGGAGTGTTTTTTGCATATTTGTGTGTGTGCAGTGGATTCCAATGGCTGGAAATACATGAGGGAAGAGAAAGGGATAACTGTGATCAGTGTGTTATTAGAAAATAAAACAGCAGTCTTGATTTTTTTCACATTAAAGACTGCAATATGAGGAAGAAACATATCTAGTTCTTGAATTCAAATGCAGGTGAGCTCAGATTTATATGGTTGTTGATGACTACCATCAGAATCCCTGGAATCCAAAGCAAATATTCAAACTTTTCCATACCAGTTGTTGGGATTCTCTTAAATTACTATGTGACTTTGACACTTCCTTTCGAAGATGCGTGTGGAAGTTAGTGTTATGCAGCAAGGTCAGAGTGCAGCGTGCCATAGAGGTCCAGCATTGCAACACGGCAGCAGTTGGTCTGCAGCAGCACTGGGCTCCTTCAGCCTTCTGTGAGCTGCTTCCTGTCAGGACGTGAATATGGTTCCCCTCACACAGAATTTGATCCTAGTGCAGATGTGCTTTTCTAGCAGTCAGTCTAGCCTTGAAGGAAAAGCTTTGCATGGTTGTTCTGTACTAGCTCATGTTTGTAACATTCCTAAATCTGCATTGTGAATCTCCAGATTGGTTTAATTCTTGTGCCCCATTTAGTTTTGGGTTTTTGTGTCAGACATAAATGTGTAACCATATTTTCAGCAGTTACAAATAACCAGATTAAATAGGACAAGCAGTCTTTCAAGTAATTATTTAATGTATTGGGTGGTGGGAAAGCATTCCAAATCAACCAGGCCTAATTATTCATACCCCTAAAGTGTTTCTCAAACGTTTTCCAGCTGGGGACCACTTAACCAATTTAACAAACACTCAGACCACCTAAATTGAAATTGCCCCACAATAACATAACATCTTAATATATACAACCTGAAATGAAAATGTTAGTTTCTTAATGTACTTATTGTTGTTTTATTTGTTCATCCATGCTGTTTGGTAAATGGGAATGGCCACCAAAGCCATGAATCCACTCAGGGCATTTTGAGTGGACTGAAAGTGTGGATATCAAACACATGGAAATCAAAAAAGAAGTTGTTCTTTACTACCAAGTGTTGTGTGTATTAATAACATTTAGGGCTATTTGTAATCTGTTAGCACAACAAAAGAAAAATAGAGTTGGTTTGCCGGAAACAAAAATCTTCTTCTGCGCCATTAAACATAAAATTATAAACCAATTTCTGTCATTTGTATTTATCTATTGTATTTAACTAATTAAATTAATTTAATTACATTTTCAGTTAACTTGATTAGTCATTTTTAATTAAGTAAAAATAACAATAGCTGTTGACGTGTGACCAGCAAGCAAAGCCGTAAAAAACAAAGAAAAGTTCTCACCAACTGAGACTTGTTCCTGGCATAGAGCCTTCAAAAGAACTGAATTGCTCATGAATGACATCAATACTCTCAGCAGCAGGTATGACTTCCTCTGATTATGTTTATTCCTGAGCTTGTATCTTGAGCTTTTCTTTAGTGTGACCTGGTTTTAAGCCACTTATCCATAATTAATTTTAAAGACAATTCTTTGGTAAACTAGCTGTATGAGTAGCACTTTGAGCTCACATCACGGTAAATTAACAGCTGTTTACATGCAGTATCTTGCGGACCACTAGGGGGCACCCATGGACCACATAAATCTTCAAAATAACAGTGGAAACATGTAAGATGATGGTAACATTGATGTTGTAATCCCAGACTTGATTGGGAATAATGTTTTTTACATACTATTTTTCATTCAAATATAAATATTCATTTCAAAACTGATCCTCCTTTTACATTGTTCTACTGTCTTTTGAGAGGTGGTCGTCTCTCCTGCCAGAAACACACTTGTTGGTAAACTGAAAATCATTTTAAAACTCAATCTGAAAGTATCAATAATTTTGGCTTAGTTATGAGCAGTAAGAATGATTTTCTTGGAGGTGGGGTTTCATAGTTTCCAACATGTTCAAAATTTAAGTGGAGCACACTTTCAAACACTCAGCTCTTATTTTCAGTCTTCCCAATAAACTAAGTTCATCTTATGGAAATTTTTGTACATAAAGATAGAAGCATATACCCCTTTTCTTTTTTTTATCAGAGGCATTGTTGTTGGCTAAAGTAACATACTGTGGTGAGACTATGGTTGCAGTCTTTCAGTACATCTGTAATGAACCCCAGCATATTGTGGCTTTTTTCCAGTAAGTCCAGACCACTCAGACAGATAGAGGAGCAGGGAGGTGCATTGCTGGGAATTGTGGGGAAACAATGTTTAAAAAAAATGATCAGAGAAGATGGGATCAAGGTTGCGTGTTGAATCTCACACAACAAAGTACAGAAAAACACAGCATCTTTGCTTTTTGTGTTCATAATTGTGTGTGAAAGACAGAAGCCTAAGAATAAGGGCATTTTGTCAAATAATGATACAATTGAAAACTTTTTCTTTCAATAATTCAATCTAAAAACTGAAATTCAAGTGTCAGATTTAATTTGCGTACAAGATGATATATTTGTGTTATCGTTTTTGCATTTATTGCCATTAATTAAGATTGCTATGGCTTACAATCTTAATTGTAATCCAGTTACTATATAAATTACAGAAGGCCAGTATGTCCATGTACTCTCCAGATGCATCTCAGCTTACTGTCTGTTAGACAACTTAGTCAGCAGTCTTTATTATAATTGT
This sequence comes from Xiphophorus hellerii, assembly GCF_003331165.1. Lineage (NCBI taxonomy): Eukaryota > Metazoa > Chordata > Actinopteri > Cyprinodontiformes > Poeciliidae > Xiphophorus > Xiphophorus hellerii. The sequence goes on from NC_045679.1 coordinate 15,440,600, forward strand.
CTGGCTCATAATAATACAAAAATATATCTATTTCTACTGGTCTTATGTAACATTTCAGTTGTCTGAGGATCTAAATATTGGGATGCAAGTGGCTGTAAGTCATAATTATTAAAATTACCAGAAAAAAACTGTTTAGAATAAATTACTTTTTCCATGATATTCCAATTTGAGATGCAACTGTCTATGCACAGTGTAATCCATTTTTACTCAATACTTATTAGTTTGCAGGCCTCATTTTGCTCTGAATATGCCGTCTGTGTTTAAATAAACATTTGTTGATTTAGCAGCTCTATGCAGTATTCACATCTATGCGCCACATTTTCTCCATGCAAACTGTGTGAATTCCTGAAAGTTAGACTCTGACTTTGGCACAAGAATGTAATGTGGTGCAGGGTCAGCGACACAAAGATCCCTTTGTGGGTGGTTGTAGCCTTCTGGCGAGGCAGGCCGGTCTCACCAGGTAGACAGGGAACAGGTTGAAGGAAACAGCATGATGGAAACAGATGACCCAGAATGGGTGTAGCGGCAGAGGCAGCGAGACGGCGTGGAATGCGCTTTCTTGTATGATGTTTGCACATGTGTAGGTGTCTTATGTGTCAGAGGTTCTTTGAAGCCTGCAGGGGGGTGGTTAGGAGGAATGGTAGTGTGATGTTAGGGTGGAAGAGGATGCATGGCCCTCCTGCAGGCTGGGTGTGACCCCAGTAGAGTCGGGCTGAACTCTGGAGGCTCCAGGGAAGATGCCTTCTTTGAGGAAGTTATTTATTATGGCCACCTGGAGCAACTTATCTCTCCTTCCCTCTCATGTTTGCCTCGGTACCTTCGATGATGAGCGATCAGTCTTAAAGTTCACAGATTAAGCAGCTGCTGCTCAAGTGAAACAGTTCTGTTAATGGGAGCACTTTATAAAGCTTTTTTAGACTTAGACTTAGACTGACTTTATTGTCATTTTGCATGCACAGGGTGTATACAGAACACCCTGATTTTATTGACCTAAAATCCTCCTGTCGACATTTCGTTCTAATCTCTGGAAGCATTAATCATGGCATTGATCTCTAATTGTTAATTTTATTGACACTATTGTCTGTGTCTGAACCGAAGCTCTCTGTAACATACCAACAAATCCTGATAATTATGTCATTAAAGGTAAAATAACCTTTTGTGTAATTAGTTTCGTGTGTCACATAGCTGCCAAAGTTCCTGCCAACGATGCAGTGCCATGTCAGATTGTATGTCTTGTCAAACTCCTTTTTAACTCAATATAGCTGAGTTAAACTATTTTACTTTCTGTACAAAAAACCACCACCAAACAAAAAGAAATGTTCATCATATGCCTGAACCACCTGAACTGATCTTTGAAAAATCAATGGGCTTGTTTATGAAACAGAGCTGTTTTTTGCTTACTATGCTTACACATGATAGTCTAATTTGGGAGCAGTAATATCATTGTTGTTAGTAGTGGAGCAGTTCATCTTTGCAGCTGATGCCTCTGCGAATGCTACCACAGTTTATTTGTATGTATTTCCTTTCCAAAATTAGCATGTTATGTGTCCCAATAACATATTTTTCTCTGAAATGTAAAAGAATTTTTTTTTGACCTTTCCACTAAATAAACTGAGTAAAATAGATCCTACGGTATTCACAGGCGTTGGGGACCACAGCCACCATCCATGAAGCCCTAGACTTGAGAGAGGATCTCAAATCCAGAAATACTTGAGACGCCCTCTATATTGTAGTTTGAACACAAAATATATCTTAATATGCAGTAATACAAACATTGGTAATTGCTTTTGCACTACCACAGAAACTCACATCTTCAGTCTTCTTTATCTCTGCTCTACAATTAATACCAAGAAAAATAAATGCCGCTCCTGGATTGGCTTCTCTCCAAATTGCAGCCAGTAGCGTGTCAAGTAGCATTGCACGTAGGTATTTTAGTTTCCCAAGCCATAGTTTCTTTTGATTTTGACATGCTCTATTGAATAAATCTGTGAATTTTCCACAAATAATTTGGAGTCACATTCTCCAGAAAGCTCTGCAAATAGGTGAATCCACAAATACTGAACTTCAAGAAAGGGATTCAATGTCTTTTTTTTTTTTTTTTAAATGGTGTAATATTGTGTTCAGCCTAATTTGAGCCAATCAACTTGTCAACCTGTGTACACGGTTTCGACCCACATGTCTAAATGTTACACCACAGAGCAATCCTTCAGAACCCCTTGTCTTTGAAATCTGAGACACGCTCACTGGACTCACACAAGACACTCTTTGTCACGCATTGATCAATTTACTGATTATCAAATTATCTACACTCAGGAACTGTTGGTTGCATTATTGATTATGTGCATTATCTCAATTCATATTGAAAGTTCTTTTCCATAGAGAGAAGGACAGACAAGATTATTAACCAAACTGTATTTGGAGATAAAGAGACAAGAGCCAAAGGTAACAGCAGCACATAAACTGTGAAGGTTTACAGACCCTCTGACAATGACACTGAGCTACAGTTCCAGTTCCTGCAGTTGGAATGATTCACCCATCTTCCACGCTCCAAATTTCCCAGAGTTTGACCATGTTTGTGCGCTATATCACGTCAGCGTTGAGGAGCCGCCTGTGGAATGCGTGGGGGACACAGATCTGGTTTCAGGATGACCTTGAGTGTGCCACGCCGCAGACATAGCAAATTTAAAGCTGTGTGAATGTTTAGAACAGGAGTGAAGGAAAGAAAAAAGAAATGGTGTGCACTTTTTCAGGTGCACTAAGACTGTATTTACCATTTCATTTCAATATTTTTCCTAGTTTGGTATTAAAATTAAGTTCTTCAGTGTAATAAAGAAAAGACATGTTGTGCACATGTTGTACCTATGCAGTCTGCTGTTGCCCTGCAGGCTGCATAGATACATTCACTGGCACCTCAGGTAAAGATTTGCACATTTCCTTAAAATTAATACATTTTTTACTGTAAAACCATAATGTATAATTAAAAAATATTTGAAATTCAAGGTTTTTTTTTATATCACTTCTACTTTACCTGAATGTAAGATTAAGGTACAGACAGTTCTAATCAGACTGTGTCTTTGAGTTTTGACCTGTCAATTTCAAAAGTTTGTCCATTTTTTATTTCATACAAGCTACAAAATCAAATAATATAATTTATCTACTTTTAAGTCCATTGCTAAATGCAAAATTCATGTCTTCCTTTTATTAACATCAAGACAACGTGCATGAAACGTGCATCTGTATTAAAGTGGGAATTTTCAGCTTTAAACATTTAACAGCGAAAGAGTCAAATTTTTCAGTGAATGACCTGCTTACTACAAGTCAGAAGTGTCCATAACCTGCTCTTGTTGTCTTTGAATGCTTGCCTCTGAAATAAAAGGAAAAATAAAAAGTGAAAACAGTATTTTTTTTTCATAAAATCTGACTAGGGAGAGATAGAGAAACAAAGGTTGCTGTTAGGGAGGATCTGAGCTGCTCCAAAAACTTCCCCTCTGACTGAAACAGCAACACAGATTACACTGAATGGACACAGAGTTGCAGTTAAAGAACGTCAGTCTGTTTATACCACTCTTTGATTACGTAGTTCTCTGGAGATTTACTTACCGCTCGTTATCAGTAGCTGCTCTGCTGTCAGGCTGCTTAGATATGCTTACACCCGGCATAATGAAACCTATCAAGGGAAGTTTTTCTTACAAATGACTGACAGAATCAAAGTGAACATCCTTGATTGTGCAGGTCTTTTCTAAACAAAACTCCAAGTTTTTGAACTTATATTTATAACTGAGTGCTTCTGTCTTGCTTTCTGGCTCTGTATAAAAAACCCTGGCAGACTAAAGAGAGTGAGGGAGTGAAAGTTAGACTTTCAGTGCGATGAAGGCATCCATCTAGTGTGGCACAGAACTGTTCAGCTTCCTGACCACAATCGTCCTTAGGGATGAGCTGCTGTCAGAACTCGTTTTACTCTGCATAGAGGAACTACATGCACCTTCTGTTGTTAAAAAAGAAGCATTCCTCCTTAATTGTGATTTTTAAATAATAATTTAACTGTTTATTTCTTGCAAGATAACCAATTTCTGATAATTTTCTTAGTTTTAATTTACATAAGCATTTAATTTACGTTATATGCTGCTATTGTTAGTTTTGCAGGTGTTGAACCAGATATGAGTAAAACATGTGTTAGATTTAATCCAGAGAATCAACTTTCATGATATTTAAAGTATTCATATCTTCTCTGTGAACTTGTTAATGCTCAGAACTGTACATTTGGAAATTAACTTGGAGACCAACTTTCCTGTGTCATTCTGTGTGATGCTGGACAGCCGTGAAATTTCCATGACTATCCTTGGCTTTTAGATACATTAATTTAAATAATTTAGAACATGTTAAACACTTAATCCGCTCTTTGAGTCATTTTTTCCAATGTTTCAGCTTTTGGCTTACAACTTGACAGTATCAAAGATTTTGTTTTTAATGTCGTGTCTATTTGTGACATGCTGTAAATAAATAATTTGGATTAAAGAAAAACCCCTGGGGAGAATCTCATAAGTGACTGTAATAGGATTGTCATTTAAGATTTAATTGATGCTGAGTGTGGACAAAATACAGATAAGTTGCATAAGTCTACTGATGTCAGAAAAATACTTGTTTTATTTAAAGTAAGCCATTGCCTTTTGTTTTATTTAAATGATTGGTATCATGATGAAATAGCAAATGTTTGAGGTGGCTGTTTTGCTTAAAAGCCATTTTTTACCGTTACATAGAAGTAACAATGAAACATCACTTAGATTAAGAGGAAACTTACATACAGATGCATTACAATAAATTCCAAGGTAAAACTAACCTACTCCAATAAATCAGATTTAAAAGGAAAACTCTTACATTAAGATGTAGTAAACGAATATAATGTGTAAAGCAGAGGGACAATAAAAATCCTGATATTATTGATCTGATGTTAAATCCTTTTTTTACATTTTTAAGTTTTATTAACTGAAACAATTATCAATATTAATGTAAATAGACTCTTGAAATATATCCCACTCTGTCATAAATGTACATATAAATTTTACTTTTTTTAAAGAGAATTATTCCAGTAAATTAACTTTGGTATGGAAATGAGGCTTCAAGGGCTTTACTGCCTAAATAATCTGGTCTTTATCAGATTCTAAGATAAAATAAAATCTCTGAAGTGTACACAACAGAGATTAGACCATGCTATTATTAGTTTATAAAATACTGACGACACTTCAAAACCCTATATATTAAAAGGTAAAGCATACCTCTGTTGATCTGTCTTCTTCTGTCTCTCTCTGTTATAGCTTTTAGTATTTTTAAAGTAACATTTTTTCACCTAAACAGCCAACCTTTTGGACACCATGCTACTGAGGAGTGGACGGAGGGAGGAATCGGACGGGCCATTGGAGGAGAGCAGCAGCACTGCCACAGTTTCAGCTAAGCGGTGCCACTGCTACCCTCAGTGCCCCGATGGATCCTTCAACAACACCTGCATGTATGCTGGAGTACACACCCCTACATGCTTACACACAGAAAAATGAAATTACATTTTTAATGGAAAAGTGCACTAAAAGTTGCATTAAAGGTTTATTGAAAGTGCCAACTTTGAATTATTTAGTAAGTAATAACACTTTTAATGGAAAGTTTCCTTAAAGCTTGCATAAAAAGTCCATTAAAATTGTCAACTTTGCATTAAAAGTGTCATTATTTACCAAATGACACTTCATGATAACAGTCATAAGCATTCATGAGAACTATTTTTCGTTCATAGCAGGTGTTATGTCATACTTCTGACAGTCTCGTGTCAGTCTTATGCACACCCCTTCAAATAAAGTGTTACCAAAAAAATCAAATTGAAGTTAATATTACTAGAACAATTTTTAAGAAAACTTTACAGTCATAGTAAATGTAAAATTACCTTTTTCCTTTGTATGTTATTTATAAAGTTTTACAACAATTAAAAGTTCAGTTTATTAAATTATAATATGCATCTTTCAAACTTTTATATATTTAATGTATGATACACCTGTAATTGTTGATTGTTCAGGTAATGACTTGTGTGCATTGATTTCAGGACCAATGGTTTCTGCTTCGCCATGGTTACAAGAGAGGAGGGGGGTCATGCTGTGTTCAGCACAGGTTGTTTGGCGCTGGCTGGCTCTGAATTTCAGTGCAAAGTAAGTTTTTATGCACGTATGTTTCACAATATTTATCATGCTTCCTTCATCGTCAGACACTGTTAGGTAATTTACTAATGCTGACCTGGGCAACTGCCCATGTGACCTATGTTATCCACCACCACTGATCTACATCCAATTGAAAAAGTGGCAGGAATTACAAATATTTGTTAACAAAAACTCTTCATGCAATTTGACTCGGCATGAACCACTTGGCAGAAATGAGTGTAACGGTGGTCAAAAATGTGTCTTCAGCTGGTAGAGACATACTTTAAAGAACTTACAGCTGGAATTGTGACCAAATATTGACTGAAATACAATGTATGTCACATATTTTGTAAAAAATCTTGTATAAGTTATAAATTAATATCCAAATGTGACAAAGTAAAACTTTTGCAAGGCATTGTATCTTTTAGCTCTGAGTTTTTTATTTTTTTATTTTTTTCACAAATATTTCTAATATTCATCTAATTGTTAAGATATGTATTTTTTGTGTTTTTAAAGGATACTTTGAGTGCACGCTCCCAGAGAGCTCTCCAGTGTTGCGACGATCATGACTACTGCAACAGAAAACTACGTCCAACGCTTCCTCCACTAATCACATCAGGTAGTTTAAGTCACACAGTGAAACGTGCCGCACTCTAAGGTTTTTAAAGTGGCTTCAGTCGGGCCAACGCTGGGTCGATGATGGACACTGCCAGTTTAAACTGTTACTAACCACAGTGTGTTGCTGGAGGGGACATGACTCCTGCTGCTCTGGAGAAGCAGAGGAGAGAGTGGCAGGTGGAGCAGAGTGCAGACTTGGCTTGTTTTCTCACTCTGTAATGAAAAGGACAGGCTCTCCCCAGGGCCTGCTTGAGTTTCTTGCCTCAGGACGGATGTGAGGTATATGTCCATCTGTCACTCCATGGCGAGCCAACACACACGCACAAACACACGCATTCGTTCTCTTTCTGCCTTTTTCAAAAACACTCAACATTTTGCTTTTGCAAGTACATTCAAGACTCTATTGGCCATCTGATTTCTCACCTCAGCTGTAGACAAATAGAGTGTTATGCCTTCTTGGGATGCTGGCAGGGCCGATCATGCACTGTTCTGCAAAAGTGTTCATAACCTGCAAACTCTTTACATTTTATTCCTTTAAAACAACAAATTACTTTGGTGAGACTTTATGTGATAAATCAGAACAGTAAGCGTATCCCATAATCATGAAGTTGGAAGTTAAACATACATAATTAAGAAATATACTTCTTTGCATAATTGCTAAAAAATGTCCAAGAGATAGGAATACTTCTGCAAATTTAAATACTCATGGTTTTATTTTGATGTAGTAGGAAAGACAAGAAGCAAACCAGCATCATTTCTAATGGAAGAAGATATTAAAAATCACATTGTGTGACATTTTTTAACATTGGTGTTATAAAAAAGTGTTAAATTTGCACTTTTTGTGCTGCACAAGGTGAGTATTTGCCAATCTTTTTTCAATGAAATAATTAACGCAAGTCAAATTAAGTACATCTTGTTTATAGTCCTTTAGCTTTTGTTTTCCATGAAGCATCTGCAGCCTCTTCAGTGTGTGTGTCTGTGATTGACAGCACCGAGACAGAAAGGCCAGAGCTCTGGAGCCGTTTTGGGCCCCTGGGGTTTCTGCAGCGATGTATGTCACTGTGACACGCAATCCGTGGGATTCAGGAACGGGATGTGATCGATAACGGGCTGTGAAAGCACGGTGCGGGAGGTGGAAGGGTGGTGGTGGTGGGGTGGGCGGTGCGCATGAGTAAGACCGAAGGGGATAGAAGGGGAGTAGCTCGACCCTGCCACTCACAATTAGAACGATTCCTAAGTTGATAAGAGAGAGTGTCATCCTCTATTAATCAGTAACATTTACCAACCCTCCTCTGTGCTCCTTTAAATCAAGGACAGAAATAACTTTTTTTTTTACTCTTGTTTCACTTTTTTCTTTCAGAATACGTAGACAGCAGCATCCAGTACATAGCCCTGTTCATTTCAGTGGCAGTTTGCAGCATCTTTTGTGTCGTTCTCGTCCTCTGCTATTTCAGGTACAAAATGCCTTTACGAACATTATAAACCAATACATTTATACTTGCTAAACCAATCCTTCTTTCCCTCTCCATGGCAGATATAAGCGACAGACATCGCGGCCGCACTACAATATTGACCTGGAGCAGGATGAGACATACATTCCTCCTGGGGAGACTCTGAAGGATCTGATAGAGCACTCCCGCAGTGCCGGCTCCGGGTCTGGATCAGGACTCCCTCTGCTGGTATGAAATAAAAACAGCATCTTAAAATGTCTTGGCATGTTTAAATAGGTTAAATTTACTTCTCTAGAAAGACAAGGGAAATTTTCAATGAGTGGTCTATTGAAATCCCAAGTGCTGTTGTAAGAAGAGGTGATGCAACCCAGTTGTAAAGAAGTTTTGCATGATTTGCAAACCATTTCATCATAAAATGTTCATAAAATATTAATTTTAAGAGCCTCCAACTGTAACACAACTAATAGGAATCACCAAAAACATGCTTCACATCTTCAAAATCTTTTACAAAGAAAAGTCTGAAAAGTATCCCACACATTTAGGTTAAGCCGGCTTTACTCTGTGTAAATGTGTTAGATTTACAAAAGGTAAATCTAACACATTTGACAGCATATGCTTAAAAGCAGTTGAAAACTTGTTTGGGTGCAAGTGAAAGATACGTTTTATTTTTTTAAATTGTGCTCTTGCCTTACCTTGTCTAATTCCACAATGTGAAACTGCCCATATAACTCATGTCAGAAACTGCCATTGGTATACCTACAACCAGATCCACATGTAGAATGGTCTAGTCAAAGCCCAGACCTAAAGGCAAGTGAGAATCCAAAGGCAGACATGAAAACCCATGTTCACAGATTCTCCCCAGGAGTTTCTAGATGTGAAAATCTTCTAGAGAAAAACTCTAAACAACTTGCAGCTGTAATTGCAGAAGGTTTTGTGTTATTCAAGAAAGCATTGACTTGGGGGATTTAGATTTAAAAATGTTCTACTTTGTATTAGTTTAATACTAGTTTAATAGTTAAAATACCTACAACATACATAGAAGTTTGTAGTTATAACTCAACAAAATATGAAAACCATTTGGAAGAAGCTGAAGAAAACGAAACTGCTTGTGTTGCGTTGAAAGGTTCAGCGGACCATCGCCAAGCAGATTCAGATGGTTAAACAGATCGGAAAAGGCCGATATGGAGAAGTGTGGATGGGCAAATGGAGAGGGGAGAGAGTGGCTGTCAAAGTCTTCTTCACAACTGAGGAGGAGAGCTGGTTCAGAGAAACAGAAATTTATCAGACCTTCCTGATGAGGCATGACAACATACTGGGTAGGTCGACAGAACCCAGTGGTTTTTCTGCTGGTGTTTGTTCCTCCTCCCCTCATCCAACATGTCTCGTCTGCAGGATTCATCGCAGCTGACATTAAAGGAACCGGCTCGTGGACTCAGCTGTACCTGATTACAGACTACCATGAGAACGGATCCCTGTACGATTACCTCAACTCCAACACCTTAGATGTCAGCGCTCTGCTGAAACTGGCTTATTCCTCCATCTCAGGCCTTTGCCACCTGCACACAGAGATCTACGGCACACAGGGCAAACCTGCTATAGCACACCGAGACCTAAAGAGCAAAAACATCCTGGTGAAAAAGAACGGCTTCTGCTGTATTGCCGACCTTGGGCTTGCTGTCAAGTTTAACAGGTATGGGAGGCCTTCCTGGGGTCATAGAACAGTTGTTTTGATGCAGATTAATAGAAGGCAGAATAAGTGTGTCCTGAAGCATAATTGTGTTCTTATTGTGCCTTTCAGTGACACCAATGAGGTAGACATCCCTCCTAACCTACGAGTTGGGACCAAGCGCTACATGCCACCTGAAGTGCTGGACGAGACCCTGAACATGACCACCTTCCAGTCCTTCATCATGGCTGACATGTACAGTTTTGGTCTCATTCTTTGGGAAGTGGTGCGGCGATGCACCTCTGGAGGTCAGAAAAACGTACTTTAGTCACCAGAACTCATTCCGATGTTTTATTGCTAATGATGACAGAGGACATTGACTTTCTTAAAGGTGTTGTTGAAGAACATCAGCTGCCCTATCATGACCTCGTGCCCACTGACCCTTCGTATGAAGACATGAGGGAGGTGGTCTGCATTAAGAAGCAAAGACCTTCGATTGCAAATCACTGGAGCAGCAATGAGGTACTATTTATGTTTTTGATTACTATCAGCTGCCAGCCGCCAATTTAGTAATGCAAATGTACATTCTGCTTTGGGTAGATTTTATGTTGGAAGTTAAGAGAAAGAAATTGCTTCATTTAAATAGCTTTACCTAACCTCTAATTTTATTAAGGCACCAGATGGTTTTTTCCTCAAATAAAACTTTTTACAGCAATAGCAACATGTAAAACTTTTATTCCGCCATCTGTGTTTCTATACTCTTTATTCTTCCTACTCCTACAAAGGTCTGTCAAACAAACTGCAAACTGTTAGTACCTCAGTTTTAAGATGCTGATTACATTCCAAGAAAATATTTAGAATTTCGCTTTGTTTTCGGTTTAATGTGTTTATAATCTTCATAAGGATTTATGTGTTATCCTCTTAACAAGTATATATTTTTTAAGATGAAGGATTTCACTTTGATATAAAGCATATTTATTAAGTGTTAGTATGTTTATTTTTAACTGGAGAACAAAATCACCACATTTTCTTTCAGAGGGAGTTTTTTTTTTTTTGTTCTTTCAATTTATGTAAACATTAAATATTTGTCGTTAGAAGGTGATATACGCCTATCACCTCCTGCCATTGTCACCCCTTATGAAGATGTTAACAAAGGCTTATAAAATAAATTTATCTTTTAGTGCTCTAGCATAATCTCTCACTTTAAAGAATACTGCTGTTCTCTAGCATCTTTTATTGCTGCAGTGTATAGAGTGAGCTTCTGAGATTATTATTTTTTGCTTTTTTTATCATCCTTCTGTCCTTGCATGGTTGCCAGACAACCCTGGGACTTCTTCCAGCCTTATGTTGCCATACTGCTAATTGTCTTAAGCTGTAAAGCTATATTGTTCTAATTTTAGTAATTAGACGAGTAGATATTTTCCTGTTGCCATTTTCTCAAAATTTTATTACTGAGATGTAGGTACTGCCATAAAAGAAATGTTTCTTTTAAGGCTGTTTAGACATGACTAAAAATGGTGCTGGATTCATTTGTAGCCTGATGAGAATTGCATTTATTTGTTTTTCTGTTCTGGTATTTCTAATGTTAAATTGATGTGTGTCTTCAGTGTCTACGGCAGATGGGGAAACTGATGTCAGAGTGCTGGGCTCACAACCCGGCTTGTCGCCTCACAGCCCTCCGGGTGAAGAAGACCCTTGCGAAGATGTTAGAGTCCCAAGACATCAAACTGTGACGGAGAATCAGAGAGATGCTTTCTTCTCACCTACAGACTTGTCACTGCCACTGGCACAGACCTCTTAAAATGACCAATCGAAGAAAGGGAAAATAAAGAGACTGTGAATGATCGGACAAAAGACACTGGCATGCAGGATAGGCGATAATGGAGCCAAGAAGAATGTTAAGAAAAAGATTTAGCAGACGTCTGTCCTCAGATTGTGCTTTCTGTGAAAGCGGAGTGTTTGCCCGGCCAAAGAGCGGCCCTGCAGGTTCCAGTGAGGATGCCGCTGCAACCTCCTTCCTGAAGCCATACAGCAGTATTCTGAGCAGTCTTTTGTGCTGTCACAACTGCTCTTTATGTGTTTGAGTGATTTTTATTTCCATGAGCTTTGTGAGACTCGTTGCATGGAGAGTTCACATTCAACATGATGGTAGCTTCAGCCTATATAATTCTAAGACAAGTGGCCTCATAGTCAAACAAATATTGAATATATATATATTTTATTGTGTAATTTTCTTCCTCATAATGTATTTTGTAAGTTTATTTGTTTCAAAATTAAACTAAGATTTTCTGAGTTTCCAAGCCAAGTCTGTCATCTTTGTATCATTTTTAAATTACAGTAAATTTTCACAAAGTTCATCTGAACCTAACCAAAACATAGAGGTTTCTTTCCAGAGCTTCAAGATTTCTTTCAGGTACTTTCCCCAAAGGCATTATTTATTTTTCGGTATTTTCACCTACTTTTCTAAAATGTAGAAATGTAGAATACATCTACTAATTCCAGGAGATGCTGGTTCATCTCCTGGAATTACTTTCAGAAACTGGTTGGTGACTTTGACTGGGGTATGTTTTGAATTTGCAAGGTAAGAAAAGGTACGTGGGAAGTTTAGCTGGCATCAGTTCTTTACCACATACTTCATGGGACTTTCCAGATATTTCCTGAAGATACCAGGTATGTAAATGGAAAGTAATTGCTGAGTTTAGAAAAGGTAACAAATGTATCTTTTTAGTTCCAGGAAAGTTCTAGAGTATGAACTGTGTTTTTATCTTTTATTAATGAATATATAAGCTGTGGGCTTATTAGATATACTTGTATATACGTATAAGCCCACTGCTCACCACACAATGTGAAATATATAGGAGTGGAATAGGGCTCAAATTAGAATAAAAACTATGCACGTGCAAATCAAGCTTTGTAAACTTGTACAATAAAATGATGAGATACTGAAGCTTGTGAAGTTAGATGAGCAAACTGCTTTTGAAGTATATGTTCCTATAGATACAATTTGTATTTGTTCAGTTTTGTGCTGTTTGTGGACATCTGGAGACTTGGCAAGGCAGGTTTTGAAAATCAGTTGTCTTTTACATGTTTATTAAAATTTCTGGTTTGGATAAAATGAAATTAACCAATCAGATTAGACATATGCAGCTTACCGCTAGTTGTTTAGCACAACTAATTATGTTCAAAAATCATACTGTCTAAAGAGGACAGCGAATGTTTTTTTGGATCTCAGATGCCTGAATGTCCCTTTTTTTAAATAATTTGCCTCATGGTGAACATTGTTTTGTTGCCTCCTAACTGCCCTTGGATATGTCTGTACCTCAGCCTGATTGGTTGCTGTGAAACTGACCACTCAGAAGAGAGTCTGATTTATTGTTTTTTTTTTTTCATTTTTTACCTTGCCTCTGCTTCTTTTAGCTGATGCCTTGGTGTGCTTCCTTTGGTATAAAGCTGTTTATGTAAAAAAAAAAAATCAAACTTGCCAGTAAGGTGAGAGTTTAAGTAGGATCCTTTCTAAATTTTACTCTTTTTGTCACAATTTCTGCGCCTCAAGATGATTATTCAACTCCAAATGGACAGTGCCAAACAAACTGGCTTATCATAAGAGAGACTGATTTGTTGCCGCTCAGCTCTCCTCTAGATGTTGCTTTCTTATTGCAATTTCTTTACCACAAGCTGATTGCTCAATGAAAAATCCAACTGGCGAACCAGAAGACGAATTGTTTTCTTGCATCCCAGATGTACTCCGGGTTTGTTATGTCAACCAGACTCTAGATGTCACGCTTTTGAGACAGTCACTCCACTTTAAGCTGATTGTAGTACAAACCCAAACTGAAAAAATCAGAAAATAAATTATTCTGCCGCATCTCTGTGCATCACGGAAACTAAGCAAAAAAATATAACTGGCCAATCAGAAAAGAGATGGACCTGCTACATAGCAGTTACCCACTAGTTGTCCCTCTGTTAGCCTAATTTCTGTGCCCCAAGCTTGCTATGTTAGCAAAGCAAACTGGCCAATCAAAAGCAATAATTTTGACACTTTTCAACTCTAGATTGGCCAGTTGGGTTTGCCATTGTCCACTCAGTTTGAGACATAAAAATCATGAGGGAAATTTGCACTTGGATCTCAAGAAGCAGATCCAAGCAGTGGAGTTACACATTTTTATTTCTGCTTTGCCTGTAATGATATGGTAAGCTACACGAAACTGGATCAACAACAACAGCAAAAAAAACCTTTTCTACAGATACACAAACCTGATTTTTTCAGGAATTTTATTTCATAATGTTACAAAGTTGGGTTTACAAGTACAAAAATGTTTGGACAAAATTTGTGCCCACAGGATAACAATCTCCTCTGAAACATTGCTCTGCAGTTCCAGAAATTCAAACAAGAATGCTTCATTTATATTGTTGCATATAAATATAATTTATTATCAGTCTTAAAAATTCTTTCTTACACTTTTTACAGTAACTCGACAGATGAAACGCAAGCGAGGAACATCATGAGTGCCAGAAACAAACAGGCTACATTCTCGCTATGCACAACATTAATCATGAAGCTGAAGGACAATCAGGTAATGCAAAGGCTAGCCCACTGATAAATGAATAGATTGTTTCGAAAGGATGCAGAGTTTGCATAGACAGCTTTACAAAAACTTGGACAAATACAATTGAAAAAAAAAAAGAGAAAAGAATGAAGAACACTGGAAAAGACGCAAGTTCTCGCTTCATTAAAGGAATGTCGCATTTATAGCTATCAATAATTAATATGCACATAATCAGCGTCATCACGACACTGATGGCTTCTGTCGTTTAATGTACAAACTTTTAAATCAGTTAAAATCTTAGCCTTTGTATCAAAGTGCTGAAGAATGTGATTTGACTCCAAACACAAAATAACACAAGACTTAACTGATTAACTTTCAGGTTAAACTGACCCTCACAACTTACGTCTCCATTTTTTGGTAGAAAGCAGCTATTTCCAGCCACATTGGTCCTACAAAAATAAAGTTGTTTGATCACAGGATCGAGTTGTGGAAATTCTGATCATAAAAGTCATTAGTGTCATTCTTATTATGTTCTTCTGCATGGGATATTATGTAGGCTTTCATACCAAATCTAATTTCTACAAAAAAGGGTAGAAAGGGGAGGAACTTTGAAAATTAATAAAAAAATAAGATTAGAAATAACCAAAATGTTGTAAAAAAAAGGTTGCATACATAATAAAAACTCAACAATAATATATAACACTAAATAATAGCAATTATTATTACAACAAATGTGAAAATGTTCTTTTTCCCTTTGTTTTTCTGACTCTTACTTTCGTGAGTGTCCACCAGGTGGTGCTGTGACACAAAGAAAGAAAATGCAACTAAATTAAAGGATTCCGCAACATACAAACAGGCAGAATGGAATAAAAAAACAAGCACAAATATGTATATTGTTAAATACTGTGTTATCAAGGATTGCAGAATATTGACTTAGATGGCTGAGTGATGCTCTCTCTGAACCCAGTCCTCCTTTGATCCACTGACCTCTTGTCGATAGTTACTTGTATACTGTGAGGGAATCGGCAACAAAATCCATCCAAACAACCGGACAGCTGTTTCCAAGGAAACTAGAGCCAAAAATATCAAACTGTTGCACCAGAGAGAGGAAGGATCAGCCAGAAAAGTGACTGGCAAGGGTTCATGTTTGCTCTCCAGGTTTTTACACCCTTTTGTTGCCAATGTTTAACTGGGTCATGCCTGAGCAGACCTGGCTGTTTCGATACTTCCACCTCTATCAGCGTGCTCTCAGGTAGCTTTTAGAAGTGCGAAAGAGCATTTTCCACTGAGATTCCAAAATCAAAGTCTTGCCTTTAACTCCTCTCTTCCTTACTCCTGTTTTTATCTTCTTCCTCTTCGGATATAAGCAGACGTCAGTGCTCAGTCGCAGCAGGAACGAGGCTGTCGTGGCGACCCATCTCTTCCAGTACCTGGGCCAGGCGGCTGAGGTTGCCATCGGGAAAATGCTGCGCCTCCCACAAGTCCAGGATCACTCCTGTAGGACTAGATTTGGTGGCGAAGTAGTTCAGATACCTAAATGAAAGATTATAGAGAAACAAGGAGGAATGTGTAAGGAAACATGCTGAGAGGTAAATGAATATTAGCTGCTTCTTTGTTGAGTAAATGGTTGGTGAGGTATCCAAATGTTTCCAGGAAACTTAATATATACAAATGTGCTGCTTTTTGATTGATCTGTATACATTTTAAATACACTTTTTAAATCTCTCAAAATAATAAAATATAGCTGAGGCAAGGCAAAAACTCAAATGATCAAATTCTCTCTAATTAAGCCCATCAAGCAATTGAGCCACACATACTTGACTTTTAAACTATGTTTTTTCCCCAAAATAATTTTGTTATATACTAGTTTGCCAGTTTTACAAATTATAAAACAGAAGTCCCTTCAAAGAATTATTTAGAGTTTTGTTTAAAAAGTTGAAGATGAAATAAGTTTTTTCTGCTTTGGAAAACATTCAAACTCTTGCCGTTTTTAATTCACCGTTTAATTATTTAATGGTCAAATCATCAAAAGTCAATTGAAGGCTAAATTAATTATTAGTCAGGAACTTGGCTAGCTGATCATTCTTATTTTCTGTGATCTTCATTAATTAAAACATCAACAACACTTTTCTTTACCAAAAGACTAAAAATATTCTACAGCTGCTCAAGAAGAGACTTTAGCAATTTCTGCCAGAACAGAGCAGGAACAACATGAATAGTTGTGTAGATTTTAAGATTTGATACTCCCCACAATTATCAGCAGCATGCCTGGGGAAAGACATAAACAGAAACCTACAAATGAATTGCTCTTATTGACGCTTGATGACATGGACGCATGAATCTCAATCCAAGATCTTTTGAGACTTTTTTTTTGTGACCTTCCTTACCATCCTCTTTGCTGTTTGCAGCAGAAAGATAAAAACTAGCCTTCAACACAGCTCCAGTTTTGTTTTTCCTTTTAAAGTTGATGTGAATGTAAAGATGGGTATGTTTAAACAAGTGATTTACTTAGTGATTTTCTTTTCATTTTCTTAGTGATTTACTAAATTGTATATCGACATGCATCTGTGAATGCCATGTTCTCTAGTCTTTCCCATTTTGAAGAGCAATCAAGAAATCATTCCTTGAAAGCCGTATTTACAGTGTACTGAACTTGAATTACAAGTTAAAGTTGCCACACAGTTTAATAAACTTAGAAAAGTAGAACGTTGAATACAATTATTCCTTCGTCAGGATGCTTTCCCCATTTGATTAAAATGAGATATTATGATGTTAAGATATTTTAATACTTTTAGACTTTTTTACATTGATGAAGAGGGTCTTGTATGTCTGAATAAATTAGGTGCTAGTAGCTGATTCTTATTTTCCTCTAGAATATTTTTGGCTCATATAAATAAAAGGTGAGATAAGTAACCATGACTACGATGGATCAATTCACTTTTGCTTTCTGATGCTTATTGCCAGTGAAAACTGTGAGATCTTACAGGGATTTAATCAAAATCACTTTGAGAAATAAGGTTTAAGTTACTTGGCACAATATTTTAGATTTTACATTTATGTTTTTGCAAACCTAAAATGTACAAAAGCTCTATCCAGCATTTAAAATTCTAAATATCAGAAATATCTACAAAATTTTAGGATACCTGTATTCATTCCTCTATTAAATAACTTTGTTACCAATTTTGAAGGACCGCTTCCTGAGCTTCCAAACTTCCCTGCGTTCAACAACAACTTCCCCCTCAATAAGACAAACACATAATCCATAATCCATAGGAAAATACTATTCAGAGGTCTGACTGCGGCCCATAA
Source organism: Xiphophorus hellerii (assembly GCF_003331165.1). Lineage (NCBI taxonomy): Eukaryota > Metazoa > Chordata > Actinopteri > Cyprinodontiformes > Poeciliidae > Xiphophorus > Xiphophorus hellerii. Next base: position 15,458,364 of record NC_045679.1, read on the forward strand.
GAGCCTAATATGCTCCTGGTTCTCATCTCATCTGTCACCTCTGATAAATGAATTTGGTAAAACTTTTACATTTTTCTATTTTTTTTCTGAGAAGGAAAGTTTATTTAAGCAAAAAATCTAAACAAAACATAAAAATCACTACTAAGATGCATCGCTGGTGTGAGCTGTGAGTGAGGAGTTAGTTGAAGTCTCTCGCTAGCGTTCTGCTGCCTTCATGCTGAACTCAGTAAGAGGTCTCGTCAATCTGCAGCTGCTGCTTGTGATAAGGCTGTCCTGCTGAGCTGGGATCTTATAAATGGATTCACACTGTATCTCCATCTCTCTTTCTCTCACACACGCTCACACACACGCACGCATACACAGGACTATCAAAGACACATGGGTGACGTTTTGCACTGAAGAGCGTCTCTCTCCATCTTCGTCTCTCTCCGTCTTTGTCGGAGTTCTCTCCAAGTCAATTAATCTCAATTCAGCTGATGTTTATCACAATGAGTCACATCCCAGCAGTACAATCACAATCAAATTAAAAATAGATTAGTTATCTACAATTTGTCTCCATGCAAAGTAGGTCTCTGCTTCTTCTGAAAAGGATAATATGGCAGATAAAATTTAACATGAGCAGCTTTTTGAGTTTTATTGGCTGCTGGCAACAGCCTAACGGGGTGCAACCACAGTTCTAATATTACGCAACGTCTCGCTCGTCTTCCCACCTGTCAAGATTAAGTTTGTGGGCCAACATCCTCCAGTCGTTGCCTCTGGTCTGCGGTGCATCTAGGCTGCCGCACAGCTTCTGTCGAATGGAGAGCGGGATTCGAAAAGCGTTTGGACCGACCAGTGTGGTGATGTTGCTGGCGGGGTCGAGCAGAGATGTGTCAATGCTCTGGGAGTCCTATAAAGATAGAAGAAATACATTGAAGGAGCTCCAATCAGAGGAAATGTATTCTTGCTCCTTGGACTTGTTCACATTTTGTCACTTTATAACATCAAACTTCAATGTAGCTAAATAAGATGCTGTGTGACTGAACAAATCAAGTGTATAATTGGGAAGCGGAAGGAAAATGTTAATTTTCAAGAATGGCCACAGTTTCTCAATTGCCTTTGAATCTGGACTTTGACTGGGCCATTATTAGAAATAGATATGTTTTGATCTAAACCACAGCATTGTCCCTCTGACCGTATGTGTAGTGTCATCCAATAGGAAGGTGAACCTCTGTCCTGCATTTGACTCCATCCATCTTTTCATTAAACCTGACCATCTTCCTTATCCCTGCTGGAAAAACAAATCCCCATGGACTGATGCTGCCACTGCCATGTTTTCACCATGCAGACGATGGGCTCAGTATAATATAGAACATATCAGATACTGAAACTATAAAAATGTTTTTAGAGTGGGGGAACCTTCTTTTGGCATTATGCTGCCAAGTGTTACTGCAGAAAGATTTTATCTACCACAATTCTGTTTTGAAAAATTGTATATTTAACCTATAGATATAAAGACATACCTCTGAGAGTGTAGTATCCAGCTGAAAAATCTGTCCTTCTCCTTCAACTTGTCGCACACATATCTTACAGCTCAGGTCCCCCGTGCTGACTGAGAAGCGCTCCAGAGTAAAGCAGCAGTGGAGGTTCCTCTGTGAACCGGTCCACACTTGCTGGAAGGACAGCTCCTGCAAGAGACACGAAGGAGAAACTAGGACTGTTTTCAACAGCATCGGTCCTGTCATGAAAATATTTTTTAAATAAAAATTTCAGCTTGATCTGCTGGACAGAAACTAAAGCAAAAAAAAAAAAAAACATCATGTTGATTTTTTTCTTTATTTTTCTCCCGATCAGTAAGCGCTACCAGTTCATGCTGAAAACAAAAAATCTTCAGTTTAACTAAATTTGTCTATTTCAGTATCAGTGAAGTCAAGGGAGGAAGCACTGAGTCTAAAAGATGTTTGAAGGGAAACTATTTTCCATGAGATGTTGACACAGGTCAGCCATTCATTTAGACTGCAAAAAAGTAAGAGAGGAGACAAAGGAAAGCTGAACAGAGGACAACAAGGTCAGTCTTTTTTAAAATTCTTTCTAACTTTCAACCTTTGTCTGTCATGAACAATGATAGATTTGGTATTTTAGCAGACTTTTGAAAATCTCTGATTAGAAGTTAGGATCAACATCCTTGAAAAAACTACATGATGTCTGCTGTTCTAGAAATACCAGACATGATGACTGTGCTATATGCTAAAGCTAAGCTCCATCATCATTATGTGTTTGTTTTAAAATGTAAGTAAAACTCTTAAAGGAACTGATATCTCATGGACACGGAGGGGTGTGACTGACTGCTAGGAGAGCTTCTTAGACTGTGTTCTTAATGAGAAATCAGACTTGGTTTATTTGACTATATAGAATTGACATTTGAAGTTTTGTAAGAACAGAGTTTGCTAGTCTCAATCCTACCTGATACTTTGCTAGGAGTTTGCTCTTCCATAACGGCTGGGGAACATCATGGATGGAAAGTCTCAGGTTGTGGGTGCTGTCTTTAAAGTTTAGAGTCTTTGGTTCATCCAGCAATTTTCCACCCATTTGCTTCTCCATCTGCAGAACCTCCTGCAAATGCAAACATGCAATGAGACCATCCACAACTTGCAGTGCATCCTGTTTTCAAGGACAGCTTGTAGACGTGTCAGTCTTAAAAAAATAAAAAAAACAGCCTTGGTCTGTGTTCTTGCAGCTGGATAACTATCACCTCTCATTACTTGTCCCCAAATTTAATAACTGCGTTCAATATCCCCCTCAGCAGAGTAATTTCTCCTTATCTTTCCTCCACATAGGTGCGTCCAGGTATTAAACAGAATTGATGTGATGACAGAGCAGCAGAGAAGGGGGATAAATGTGGCTTATTGCATTGATGCAGAGGCTACATCTTTCAAGGAGCCGCACCGTTTCTCAAGTATTGTGACAGGACCACACAAGGGTTTCTCATCTGCTGGCTGTTCCCTCACACAAACAGCTCAGGCAAAATGAAAAACTAAAATGTGTTATTAATGCTCAAAAACAATCTAATTCTGCCGACACGACCTTCAGCAGACACTAAGAGATTAAATCACTTGCATGCGCAGCTGTGTATGTACCTTGAGTGCATCCTGAGTATCGTCCAGACAGTAAACTCGGATGTGGTACTCCATGGCGGGGCAGGTGACGGGGCCAAAGATGGCTAGCTTGAGGCGCTTGATGGTGGCAGCGCTGAGAGACTGACCCACAAGGCAGTATGTTCCTAGTGTCTCCGTCAGGATGTGGCAAGCCTCTTCATCCATCTGGATATAGCACGGCGTGGTGAAGTTTTCCTCTCCTACCACCACCACATCCTGCAGCACAGACAGGTAGACAAAAATAGCAATGAATGTATATGCTAATATGCCAGCATAACTGTACTTTCACTAAAAGGCAAGAATAAAAGCATAAATCGACAAATGTAACAACAGGAGAGACCATCTGGGATTAAAGACATGAAATCGGACTGTCAGCACTGCTGACACATCCTCCACCAACACTGATGCTTTGTTTCGCCTTTTTGAACAAAAGAGAACATGATCTGCTCTTTAAGTCACTTCAGACTTACACAGACTTTGTCAGCAGTAATAATGGCCTTTGATGACAGAAGTCATCTCACTATACCTGAAAAACGCCACTATTCAAGAGCATGTAGAGCCAGGATGTAGTGAAGAATACATCTGAAAATGTGTAGCAGCGTGCAAAAGAATGCAAAGACTACCTGTTACTCTGCTGTGTCCAACATCCAAAAATACAGATAAGGTAGAAGATTGTTGTGTTAGAAATTAGTCCTAAATAATTTACTTGGTCAAAGGAGATTTAATTACGTCATTAGTGTTATGTTTTGTGTCTTACAACTCTAAGTGTAGGAACCCTGATTTTGTCTAAGGTTCACAGAAAATTTAAAAAACTGTATTTGATGTGCATTTGTACTGTTTCTATTGACCATGAGCCAAAGTAGGAGAGTTTCCCAGAACAAATTTTGCCTTACACTCACCAATTCACTAATGATTTGAAGTGTATATGTGATAATTTGTTCTATTCCTGGGTGGGAGGTGACTGAACATCTAGTTCATCTAGGGGAGGCCAAGTCCCGTCTTCCAAAGCTATTGCCCTCCCTTTTCCAACACACCAGAAGCAAATGGCTGAATTAGAGCCCTGGTATATAACCAGTCATTAACTCGATTAATAGCATACTTAAAGAACTTTAAACTGCGACACAAGTTACATATTTAACATACCTGCCATTCGGCAGACAACAACCATCTAACTTTGCAGCGTTTTGGATTTATTTTTGTTTACCGTCATGTTTTGTAACTGCTCAGTAAATTTAAATGAATTTTAATGCAAAAGGCACAATTAAGGTTCTGACCTTTAAAAAAAGCTGTGTCCTTTTGCAATATTAATGTGTGTGTTTTCGCGTGTGACTCCCTCTGACACTTACTCATTATGTACACCAGATAATGGAACATGTAGTATTCAGGCCATCTGAAGCTGACCCCTTTAATGGCGCTATCGCCTGGACATATTTCTCTTTCATTAGGACCGTCCTGTCTGAGGCGACTCTTGCCTCCCTCCGTCTTCCCATCCTGTCTTCTCTCGCTCCGCTGGCTCTCCTGATCTTGATCTTTTAGTCACTCGCTCTCTTTCTCAGTGTAACAAACACTCCTGCCTGCAGCTCACTGGTATTAATTCAACCCATTATAGGAGACAGAAGAGGAATTACAGCATTTTATTGTGAGCTGTGCCATTTAACAGCAGTATTATGGCTGATCATTAGACTCTTTAACTGCCCCTATGGGATGGCACCGGGGGCTTTCCTATTGGGGGATAATGAGAACACGCAGCAGACGAAGTCAGCTTGCACTTTGTTTATACAGTATGTGCACAAACAAACGCAATCGAGTGAGCAAACACAGCTTTAATTTATTCACACCACGCATCTTTTAGTTAGGATTTTTTAAAAGAAATTTATGAAGCAGAAAGTCACAAAATATTCCTCACTATACGATCTGTGATCATCAACATGCCTTTGGAGGGACACTGCGTGTATTTGTGAGGGCCAGATATATTTGGTAATTACCTATTTAGTGATACTCATTTCCTGTGTTCCTAAAGACGGATCCAAAAGTATGTTTTCACAGTCGCCCACGTAGCACGAACTTTTGGGAGTAGGTAAGCTGAGCTTTATCAGCTGGTCAAACTGTTCAAACACTTAATCACTGGTTGCTGTTGTTTTATTTAAAAATGATTAGTTGTACTGTTTTCTTTTGGCTACAAAAATCCTCACTGCACATGAAGAGGTTTAAAAAAAGTAAGAATGCTTAAGTCATTATTTAGTAACCCACTGAAAGAGCATTATATTGGATACAGAAGATAAATTTGAAACTGCTGCTTTGCCCATTTTAATTCTTACATCAGTTTAGACAAACAGCTTATTCATGTTCTGCAGTTTGCTGGCTGCACTGGATTTTTTTGTCCAAAAATTTTCTCTCGACTAGAAAATAAATAAAAGATTGTAATGTTGCCTAAATGATGTATTTACAGTGTAAACTACTACACAATTTTGAATAGGTTCACATTTGTCAAGACCTTTCAGTGATGAAGATGGAAGTACAGTTTATATTAATGACCTGTTATGAGTGATTAGATGATTTTAATGCAGGCATAAGAAAAATGAGTGTATAGTAATTTCAAGGACTGTATTAAGTTTATAAAGTCATATTCAGAAAATTAGAATATGGGTTCTGATGATGCTCATTTGTCTGATTAAAATAACGTGGAACTCTGGTATTCACAGGGGTTTTTATTACATGCTATTCATGTTTTTATTAGCTGTGAGCAAAAAAATCATCATAATTAACCGAAAGACTTACAACAAAAAACTGTATGTAATTAATAAATATGGGTTCCACTTTTAGTGATTTGGGTTTAATAAACTTAAATCAAATAAAATTAACTTTTCAGTAATATTCTAACATAAAATGGGAATCAAGCTGTATTGGAAGATTGCATTGCAAGATTTTAGGTGCTGTTGCAGGTTGTATGTGAAGAACTACAAATGTTTAACTTTGGAAATAGGAATACTATTTTAAATCGTGGTGATGGTTCAGATCAGCACAAGCATGAGGAGTTTTAAACAATCAGCTGATGTCCTGACCTGAGTATAGGAGCGAGGGTTTTGTAGTTCAAACTGATTTATTTATGCAGAATGATGAGAGGCTTGTGTCTTTTGAAGCATGCCATTGTGGAGTAATGCCAGACCCTGGAACCCTATTTCATGGCCCTCCAATGCTATTACAACATGGCTCTTGGAGTACAGGATGTTTCACATTCGTTCAGCTTGAAGAACTCCGTAATATGCCTGAGAAAGTGTGCAAGCATTTGGCGTTCTGCAGTCAGAGGAACTGATTCCAGTCTGAGGGATGTGAGACGAAGCAGAACTACTTCTAAAATGTGATGGGTAAATATTTATAATTGGGAAGAGGAATGATGAGACCAAGCACAATATTTTCAATTTCTTACTGCCCTCTTTTTTTGTGAAGCTGTAACTTCAATATGTGGGAGATGTGGGTTTTTTTTTTTTTTCCTTTATTGTCTTTTGTTTGTCCATAAACAAGGTGGTAATATGTAAATGAAAACTGTTTTCAGGCAACAAATTTTGAATTTCAAAAGCCAGTTATGGAGTATTTCATTAATCCCATGTAAAATGTAGCCAGTAAGGATTTCTGCACATTAATCTAGCCCACCTTTTGATTAAAGAATCACAATAAAGAGGGAAACAAGCCTAACCCAGATGCATAGAAGGGACAAAATATTTATCTTTAAGCATCTATTGTGATTTGACTTGATAATTCAGGCTCTAAGCAAAAGGTTTCAAATAACTCAGTGCACAAAAACAAATGTATCGAAGAAAGCCATAATAAAGGAATGGGTAATGACCAGTTTTACTCTCAGAGACCAGAGGTTTACTCTTTCAGCACTTGATTAGAACCAAGCTTGAAACTAAACTTTTATCTGCTGTTCAAAGGAATATCGTCTTTCTCCTTTGTTCTTTACTCAATACAGAGCTAAACTTTCAGCAAACCACATGCCTCTTCAAAAATGCCTTGAGTAAATGAATTTTTAAATCTGATGTTTAACTTAAAAGGAAGCCATCCTAATGCCTTACATGAATGTACATTTTTAGAACCGACTGCGGCCACAGGTCTTAGTTTCCACTGCAGCAGAGGATTGTCTGGGTTTTTCTGTGCGTCTCAAATCTCACCTCCCACTGATTCTGCGGGGACTGGCTCTTGAGCTGGATCAGCCAGTCCTGCTGGCCGTCACACACGGCACAGTGGTGCATGGTGATGATGACGGGCCGTGTCAGCAGGGCCCCAGGTGGCCCACAGCTCACTATGGGGCTCAGCACTGTTTGACCATCTTCCACAGAAGGCCTGAAGGTTTTATTTAGAGAGAAAAAAAGAAAAAGGAGCATACACATGCTGTTCAGTGACAGTGTTGACAGCAGTCTGTGTGAGAGTGTGATAGGGCACAGTGGACGGGGGTAAACACAGCTCTCGGGGTGTTGAGCAGATATCCGTACCTCAGGTTGTCCTTCCTCTGAACTGTCACGTACATCTCATAGACTCTGCCTTGAGGAATGGCCCCCGCTGGTATGAGCAGACTCACCCCTGACGAACAAATAGACAGGAAACAAGCATGCAACCAAAACTTTGACTTGTGTGGCACACCAGTGTAGTATGCATGTTATATTTATGGTATTTTTTATGTTTGTTCTGCTTAATTTGAACTGTAAATCTCACATATGGATGCATCAAAAGGGGTCAAGATAAAAAAGAAAAATATTTGTTTTTGGAAAATTGTTTTGGAAACTATCACATCTTTCTTCTGAACTCTGTGCCATAGTGATAATATGTATTCTCACATAAAACTCATATTTTATTGCCTTTTCCATGACATCGGAAATGATGCCGGATTTCATTTCTACAATCAATGATCTCCCTTCTCCTTACAGCTTTCCTATATAGCTACAGCTATCATGATTTGCATTTTCCATCTGAGATTGATTTGAAATGATGTCTCGTCTCATGGGGTTTCTTTTTGGGAACAAATCCATCAAATTTCCTCATGCATACACACAATCTAGACTTTTCTCTCTCAGGAGAGGGAGGTATTAAGTTTGAACACTGATTTCCATTGTAATTGAAGTAAACTTCTCAAAAAGGTGACAGACAGGTTTTCCCTTCAATCACGGATCTGCCTCACAGGAAAGCTGTGACGCATTTTAAAATGCAGGAACAGCCACACAGGAAGTGTCACCAAATATTTCATTACTCTGACACACAAACATATCGAATATCAAATGCCCTTTCTGCCCCATACCGCCTGTGTAACATAATAAGTTGAGAATATTTTTCAGGTATCATAAAGAAAACGAAAAAAGAAAAAAAAAACTTGAGAAATGTGAGAAGTCTGTGCATCCTTTAATGTCAGAGCTAGTTTGTCTATGCTTGTCAACACGCATCTGTGGTGTGATCCGTACAGCCTGCACGTGTTTGAAGTGAAGACAGCATGGCTAATGTAAGCTGCCTCAAACTAGAACACCTCGACTTTGGCGCTTCTGGTGGAGGCACCTCAGGTATCCATCAACTCCTGTCATACTGCGCGCAGTCAGCTGCCTGATAAGTTGCATATGGCTAAGCGTATCACTTCAAAGTCACATCTGTTTGTATGTTTTATGTAGTGGTGGTATAACAGGCAGCTAAGGTCTGTAAGTAGAACAACACGCCTACTGTACCCAGAGTTTGTTTTACACCGAAAACTGAAAGTATGTGTTTGTGTTGAAAACTACATGAGGATTATGGATGATTTGGTTTTAGCAGTCAAAAAAAGGTTTGTATTTGATTAATTATTATATTAGTAAAAATCTTATGGAGAACATAAGAATATGTACATATCTAGGACTTATTTGCATTGTATTTTGAGTTAAAACATTGTTGACATCCCTTATAAAAAGATTTCAAAGCATGAGCTATAAAAACATAAAATAATCCATATTTTATTACACTTGAGCTCACTCTGTAGGGCGGCTGGACTCAGCCTTAGACATTGGGTGAGAAGCAGGTGGAGCTCAAACTAGAGCTGCTGGTGTTTTTTCACTCCCTTACAATCCTCCTTATTGTACAATGAATAAATAGATAAACTAGGGCTCTCTTCCAACCTTGCCTGTAACTGTTCTGGTGATTTTGAACATTTTGTTGCTTTGACTATAGGTGTTGATAAGTCTTTTTTATATAAATTATAATTTTTTTCTTATCATGGAATTATTCCCTGATGTAGAAATGTAGTCAAATATTGAATTTTAAAAACTTTTTTTGGTGGGTTATCTCAAACAAAAACACATTTTTGTGAAGATACTTCTCTATCTGCTAAACCAGAGAACATTTCTACTGAATATCAAATCAATACCCAGATATGGAAACAGGTCTGCATCTTGCTGTTCTACCTGAGTTGGGCACAATCAGCTGCCCCCCCTGCGAACTGAAGGAGCCCAGAGCGGTGCAGGAGGGATCCCTGGTGCGCAGCAGCGTCTGCGTCTGCATGCGCCGGCCCATCGTGCTGTCGCTGTTGTCCAGCAGGCAGTGGGGAAGCTTTGGGGACAGCTTGGAGGACAGCTCCCCTCCCAGGTCGTCCTGAGGGGTCACCAGACCCGAGGAGTTGTACACCTTAATCTTCAGGTTGGGCAGTGGATCCAGCAGGGGGGAGTTGGTCATGGGGATTTTGTCGGCCACGTCATGGAGAGCGTAAACCGGGCCGCGGTACATGGCGGCCGCTGAGGTCAAGTCAGGGGGTGCTGTTAAGAGGTCAGCTGTGGGGGGGGGGGGGGGGGGGGGGGGGGGGGGGGGGGGGGGGGGAAGCAAAGTAAATCAAATTTTTGTATTTTTGGGGAAAAACACACAAAACTGAACTCAGAACAGCTGCTTTGCTTTACTCTGCTGTTTTTCACTCATTAAGGAAGTCTGCTTCAGTGGCAACAAACATTACTCAGTCTGAGAAGTTCTAGGCGCAGCTGTGATTCATGAAGAACAGATGGCATCACAAGAACTGAGTTTACCCTGTAGGTAGCCTGCAAAGTTAAGCTCCTTTACTGCCTCCACACCCACTCTGCTTTCCTGCCACAGGATACTTTATATCACACATATGCCACGGAAGGTAATAAAATTAGGGGTGATTATTTGTTGTTTATGAAACGTCAGTAACTGTGGTGATTACACTGTGAATTAAGGGGATCACTGCAGAGAGGAGATTGCAGGTACAGGTAGAGGAAAAACAGACAAACAGATACAAGAAAAATAAAATCTTTCTTGGTTTTCCACGTTTAAAAACTTTGTATTAAGTGCTACAAATTAAAGCAGAATGATGAAAACCAATTAGGATTTCCACAAATCCTTTGAAATGAAACATTTGATGCCTAAGTTAACATTTATTTCCCATAAAATTAAAATAAAAAGTGATAATGTGATAAGACACTAAACAGAAATGTTGATCAGCTGAACTGAAAATCCCTTAGCCAACTTGCCTTAACATGTTTCTTTATCATTATTCAGTCTCATTAATGTTACTTCTATATAATGTGAAAATTGATTACATAGTGAAGCATGTAGTAGTAAAAATCTACTATATGATACAGATTTTACTACTAATTAGAGCTTGAAGCCTTACAAATGTTCTTTCTGTTTATACTCATATTACTGGTAATTGATAATGAAACACTTTGAATAATAATTTCTCAAAACATTGATTTTATATGTGTTAAGATCACCTCTGGGACATCTCTTTGTATGTTTCTCCCTTACAGAAACAATAGTAGGCCTGACCCTGGCCTGAGGTCTTCCATTTTTCACCTCAAAATGAAAGTTAGTTTTTAAAATTAACTTAAGCTGTAGTGAAAAATACTTTAGCATGATTTCATTATGGAAGAGGAAACTTGAAAACCTTATAATGCTTTTTAAAACCTTTTTTTACTGTCTCCAGTCATTATTGTCACGCTTTACCTTTAAGTCCAGTTTAAGTGCTGATGACTCACTTCAGATCAACACTGTGGCACAGAGGTGGCTCCAATTACGCTTTAATGATAGGTCCTGGTTTAACCTTTTGTCACATACTTCATCATCATAGCAAGTCATTCACATAAACATAGTCTTCACATCAACTGTAGTCCAAAGAGCACATCTGCATTCAAATGATCACAGAAATGTTTGCTACTTTAGAGCATCCAGGTCAAACAAACCTCTAAAGGCGGATGTTATGGGCTGTTAATATAAGCCACTCCAGATGTCTCTCAAAGCATTTAGGCTAACACAACTTGATCTAATGTGCTGTAATGTTCACTTGTCCTTCAACTAAATGTTGTTTACCGAGTTTGCTTAAAAGTCAAAATATTTAAAATAAAGACAATTACAAAAACAAAAATATGCTTGAGGTAAAGCTGACATAATTCTAAGAAATTTTAACACTTTGTAAAAAAGGTTTATGTTATTTTTGACTGTAAGCTTTTGTACTGACAGTTGATCTTCAATAATACGTTAAAAACTACTTCTTTTTTTTTTGCTAATGCACAACAAGGCAACGATAATGATAGAGATGTTTGCTAAGAAACGATACTATTTTGGAATCAAATCCTTTACCAAGTCTAAAGTAGCTGGATATATTATGGCCTGTGGCTATTTTATTGAATTCATTAATTTTTTGTCAAGAAACATAACTAAAATCTTACATCATATCATTTCAAGTTTAAGGTAAAGTGACATAATGTACTTTTTTATTGGGAGCTCTTTTAAATGACATTTGGACCTCGTTCACTTAATTTTAATATTTTTGAACTTTGATTAATCTACCCTTTTCTGCTCTGGTTGTCATGCTGAGGTACTAAACTAAATATTTAATTTAGAATTAAATAAAAATAATAATAAAAACAATAAAATACAAGAAAATCTAAATGAAAAATGCTAATTTTACATAAGATAATGGAGTAATTAGTTATGCATGTAAATTCAAAAACAAAATAATGCCTTTTTTCAAGATTTCCAATAATTTGCACATGTTGTACCTATTTTGTCACATATGTCCACAAATTAAAAACCTTAATGTCCCAGTTGACCCACCTTTGCGTGCGGTCTTGATGCTGACCGGTTGGAAGCCTCCGTTCAGGGCAGACGAATCGATGATGTCGGAGCTGAACTCCCGATGGTTCTTCCTGTAGATGAAGAGCGCCACGACGACGGAGATAACCACGCACAGAATCACGGCGATGACAATACCCACATAGAGGGCTACGTCATCCGTACTGGGAGCCACTGGGGGGAACAAGCAGAGATAGGATACAGATAGGAGAAGAGTCTTTTAAAAGCTCATAACTTTGCATCAATAAGATTAGGCTTTCTCTTTCAACATGCAGGAGTTGCGATGAAGACATTATCAGCGGACTAATATCCTGGCTTGGGATTGAGCCGGATATTAACAGCCATAATACAGGGAAATAAATGCAGAAAGCTAATTTGTTTTTTTTTTTCTTTTCCCCATCTGGTATTTTTTATATTCATATATTTGCAAAAAATAATTTCCCTATCCGAAACATGTTACAAAGGAACAAATACACACATAGTTCTTACAGCAAACAAATTAAAGTCTTTACTCCAATGCTAATAAAGGGCAGAGATTTTACAAAGTCAAACCTGGATATTTCTTAAAAGAAACAGAGCTGTTCTGTATTTGAGAGGATGTTGTTCACAAGGCCTCATAAATATGATAATTAACGCTGATTATCAGATAATGATGATAAGAGTCTGGAGAAACAACACAATTAAGATACATGGCCACCCCGGCGTAACACAGCGGCAGGCTGAATCACGCTCAGACGCAAGATCAAAAGTTCTTGGACACATAGTTGTGCAGGATTTCATCTTCAAATCGCAGCGCTCCGTGCTGAAGTTCAGAGCCCGTTTGCGTCTTTGTTCTTACACACTGCAGATAAGATCTAGACATAGCTTGGATTTCTCAAATTGTCTTTCATCTCTGCCCGCCTCCCAGAGTTTTTCTGTCCATTTTCCAGCTGGAGAAACCTCTGTGATTAGTTGGCCAGGCATGGAAGAATATATATGCAGCTGCTAGAGCCAGACAGTGAGTACAGATCAGGCCTTTTATTAGATGCTGACTGACAGTCTGAACTCTGTGGTGCTCTATGAAGAATGTCCTTCAGTGTCACAACTTGACAAATGAGGAGGGGGAAACACTTCTTTCGAGGTAATGAAATACCAGGGGGGCTTGTGGGAGCATGTGTCCGTGCATTGTTTGGCATGTTAGCACAGGGCCTACATGCTGTAGGGTTGTTGAAAAAGTCAAACAAAAAGAATGCAAATGCATACTTATTTATAAGAGAACAAAAGGCATTTTGATAAGGGGGAGAATCCCATTTTTAGGATAAGCACTTATGCAAATTGCGCTGAATATGCAGCAGATGGCAGTGTCACCCATAAATCCAAAGACAAGGCTTTGAAGACATGCATGATGGTGGAACATGTGTGCAGATGGCACTCATGTGTCTCTTGTGCTCAGTTTCACAAAGAAGCATGAAGCAGTAGAGCAAAGAGGCTGTGAGGGAAGAGGGTTTTTGCAAAAAGGGAAAGCCATAAGTTTACTAATTACATACTCTGAAGAACCATATTTATATCAATTATCAAGTTGCAATTTCAAACTTCATTTGACTTAATTTTGTGTTTTATGTGAAAGACCAACACAAACTGGTAAAGAATTGTAAACTATAAGGAAAATAGTACATACTTTTGAAAGATTTTTACAATCAAAAATCTGAAAAGTGTAGCATACATTTGTATTTAGAACTAGTTGCTCTAATACCCCTAAATAAAATCCACTGCAACCAACTGGATTCAGGGAAACAGGCAAATCCACCAAAACACAGAGTCAAAAAGCCTATGGAAACTTTGGAGAAGAACAGCTTTGTTGGCAGATCAACAATCAGCCACACACTGCAGAAATCTGGACTTTACTGAAGAGTGGTGACAGGAAATCTGTTGATGAAGGAAAAGTCCAATTTTAAGTTTGCCACAAGAGGACACAGCAAATGCGGTAAAAGGTGCTCTAGTCAGACTTTCTGAACTATATGAAAATCTTCAGGTGTGACTTAAAACCAACTCTGCACATAACCCTAAATATAACATCCTCATTGCAAGACATGGTGGTGACGACATCATGCTGTATGGGTATTTTTTCTTTAGCAGAGACAGGGAAGCTGGTTACAGTTGATAGGAAGATGGATGACACTAAATACAAGACAATATGATAATAAAATCTCTTAGATGCTGGCATAGACACCATCCAGACTCTAGATGTGTTAAATAGTCCAGTTAAAGACGAGACCTACGTTCAACTGAGAAGATAAAATGTTTGTGACTGCAAAATGATAAATTGGGAAACGGTTTTAGCGTTACACAGAACTAACCTAAGGGTAAAAGGAGCATAATGTAGTGCACAGTTTGTTGCTATAAACTTAAAATGCATTTAATGCACAGTATGAGCAGTGAGGATGAAGAAGAAGACTGTGTTACAGCAGAGGTTTAAGTTTCCTGAATGACTATAATTAGACACACTTTATGTACTGCAAAAAGCACATCAGTCTATATTATATTAATGTATCTTCCTTAGAAAGCATATTTGTAACATAGGCGTCTCTACTCAGCCTTGCCTTAAACATCCTCTTCCAGATGCATCCTAATGTATGTCAGAGCTCTAATCTTTCCTCTCGCAGAGTCACAAACACAAAACAGAGCAGGGCGCCAGTGATGAAGGTCTAAAAATGTAATTTCACTCCGCTCCCTCTGCAGAGCTTCCCTGCAGTTGCTTAACATATATCCCCTCAGTCGAACAATCTTCCATCCACGCTTTGATGATGAATGCAGCAACCTGCTAAGTGTACGCATTAAAATGTATCACTCAGATTAATATGTCCCTTTGAACATGAGCTATTGTCAGAAGTGGAAAAATACAAGGAGTGAAAATGAAACAGATTATTAAACACTCTATTTTCTGTGAAGAGCAGAAGATTTAAAGACGGAGGGAGAGACAGATTTACAGAAAGACTTAAAGGCATAAAACACTGCAACAAAAAAGAAGTGTGATGGGAGATGTTTAGAAGTGGTCCTATTGCACATTGCTGTCAGAGTGGAGTTGGGCTTACTTTAAATCCAATCTTAATTACTTAAATAACTTACATTATTAAGACTGAAATGAATGTTATTAACATTTTAATATTTTTTGTTGTTTTTTTTTTAGAGAAAACGTTAAAAGACAGAAGGGTAGATTCATCCGTACTCTAACAAGGTCAAAAAGCCCTTGGCCATCTGCAATTATTTTCTTCATGCTTTTGTTTGGTTCAGAAATTAATTTGCTAACATCTAATGATAAAACGTTACATAAGGTGTCTTCTAATGACTGTTTTAATTATTTCTGCAGTAGCTGCAGCACAGTGAGATGCCGCTGACTTTGAACTAAGAAAGCAGATACCTAAAAAACACTTAGCTCCTTTCTTAAAGATATCTCCAGCTTTCAGAGTCTTCATTATTTCACACTTATAGTAGCCCCACAATTAAGTGTTAGAGTTTTTAAAGCTTGAATCAAATGGTGCTCTTTCCTTCACGACTGTGAAGACCCTTAGCCTTGAGAACCTAATTAAGGTCTAAGATTCTGGTAAGACATCTGACAACTCAAATGATTAAAAATGTTCCAAATTTCTATTTAAGCCCTCTGTGTAGAGGGTCATCTTCTATTGTGCAAGAAAAAGAAGTTGTCTGCAGAGGGTTTTTAACCCAATCAGCACATATTATCCATGTTTGAATTCAATTCAGTTTATTTTTATAGTGCCAATTGACAGCACAAAAAAAAGTCAAACAATGCTGTCAAGTCAAACAATGCTGTCAAATTCAGTTTATTCTTCAAAAGTGGTTAAAAAGTGTTTTTCTTTCTAAGGAAACCCAGCAGATTGCATCATGTCACTGAGAGTGGAAAGTTGCCTGCATTGTGTCGCTAACTTTGCAGCAATCCATCATACTGAGCATGCATGTGGAAACCTCAGAAGGGAAAATCCCTCTGTGTGAACAGCCTTCTGCCACAACTGACGGGGGGTTTGAGAAGACATACAAAAAATGGAAAAAAATTAACACTGAAGCATTGATCCAGAAGTATTTTCTATGTTAAAGAAAAGTAAAGAAATTAATGACAGTATTAGTTCCTCTACTGGCTTCATCTAGAAGAGAAATAGATCAAAACAATGAAGTTCTTAGTCCGATTTGAAGCTTATACGACGAGCGAAAGCTGCGACTACAGTTAGTCGCAGGAAGATTTATTTAGGAGAGGTTAAGGACTGAAAGAGAGGGCCAAGTGTATCATTCACAGAAGGAGAACATTAAGTTGTTCCCCTTCAGGAAGATATCAGCTAATTAGAATGCCAGACAAGATGTAACTTCTATGAAGAAAAAAAAAACAGAGCGAACATAAAGCTATAAGCTGAAATAATGCAAAATTAAGAAAGTAGTAAGAGAAAATTGCAAAGTGAAAAAGTGGTCATTATGTCACCCAGCAGTCTAAATCTATAGCAACATAATAGCCGAGATAGCTAAGGAGAGTCAAAGTCAGTCTCTATTCATGTTTATCCAAAAGGAAAGTTTTAAGCCTAGTCATAAACTAGACCGGGTGTCTGCATCACGGGCTAAAACTGAGAGCTGGTTCCACAGGAGAGCAGTCTGAAAACTAAAATACTTATCTCCTATTCTACTTTTAGAACCTGTGGAAACCAAGAGTAGTGCTCTGTTTTCTGATGTGTTTCTGCTCTATCCACAAGTACAATGTAAATACACAACCAAGATTGCTTTGATGATTTTCTGGCACTTTTAAGATGTTGATCAAATACATACAGAGTGCTTTGACATAAAACATGAATAAGTGTGAAAATAGTTTATTCATACAGAGAATTGACTGGATTCTAAATGTGTCTTGAGCTTTCTGGCAATTTGCATAATATGCAGACTTTGATAGTGACATTTATTAGTTTTATTCTTTTTTATGTGATTTTGTTTAGCTACAAATACAAAAATGGCATTTTCTAAAAGTGGTATAATCTTAGAAGCACAAATGGGTCTAAATAAGGGATAAAAATGCCTTAATAAGATGCACACATTTTCCAGCCACTTAAACTGATACACATATTTTACTTCTTGGTAACACAAATGGTGAATCAACCAGTCAAATAGCCGCTGCCGAATGTGATGAAGACAGCCTGCGGAAGTTCAAGCTGAGCATCATGAATGAGAAAAAAGGGAATTCTGATGGCTATTGTTGCATTCGGGCTGGTCGGAATATTTCAGAATATGCTGATCTACTGAGATTTTTGTGCACAAACCCCTAAAAATGTTCTTCCGCAAACGACAGCTATGTGGTAGACAACTCCTTTTGGATGTCAAGTGAGAATTACTGTAGCTCAAACCATTTGTGCCAAACTAGGTATGCACAACGTTATCTGTAGATGCACAATAACCATCATGCCAAGTTAAACTGAGGCTAGATCCATGCTGGCTCAACAAAGTTGGACAATAACAGATCAGAATAACATTTCCTAATCCAACCAGTCTTGATTTTAGCTGTAACATTCAAATGAAAGCTGCTTTGTATCAGACTGCTCCTATTGGAGTAGTAATGTGGGGGATTCTTCTCAGCACTGTTTGAGTCCTTTGAATACCAAATGAGTATTGTTGCTGACTATGTAATAGTGTATCAATCCCATATTGCAAACCTCAAATTACTTTGAAATGGTTTATTGAATAATGACATGAGAGCAAGTTCACTGCACTCTGGCATCATGGGTATGGGGGCAATAAATTTACATCAACTGGGTGATGTAATTATATCAAAGTGGACCGAAATCTCTAAGAAATTATGACAGATTTTTACAATCTATGCCACATAAAATTAAAGCACTTCTAAAGGGAAAAACGGTTTATATCCACCACTAGTGAAGTGTACCTCAAACTGTCTAGTAAGTATACATGCAGCCTCAAAGTTGAAATCCGATGTACTACTCAGTGCAGACAGTGAGAAACCAAAACCCTGAAGTTGGTAGCGTTTCAAAAAAGTATAGTTTTACTAAATTTTGAAAAACAGCTTTTAGTATCTGGGAGAGTTTCTGCTTTGGAAAGACAAAGGGAGACCTGATTGTTTTTCCCCCCGTCTGGTCCTCATTTATCAAAAAATAATATAGGTGAATGGACTGCAAGCATTTCGATGCAAAGGTCGCTATTCATCAATTTGGATATGCCAAATATATACCATCTTTGAGATCACCCACAGAAGTTTAGGCCAACATGAAGCAGAACGAATTAGATCTGCACACCAACAGTAAAACACATCATTACAATATTTTTAGCAAATATTTCATTAAAGACAAATTCTGACTGAACAAGATTTTTATGAATATTCTCTCTTTAGAAAGTATGATACCCAAACTGATGTCTCAATGGCAACTGAGTTGATAAATATTGTTGATAAATATCAATATTTATTGGACTGCTATTAGTTCTTAGTGCAAAAGGTGTATTTAGTACCACAAGATTTTAAGTGATGCTTTTAAGTCTCTTCAATAATTACATTTTTACTCACCAATTTACTTTAAAGATTTGAAAAAAACACAGAGCTTGTTTGCTGGTATATTATGATGGTATTGTAGAAATTAAGCAGTGATGATCAAATTAAAGCACAATGATAATTTGGAAAGCAGTATTTTTTAAAGATTTTACTGCACATTTGCAGACATGTTTTTTAGTGTTTTATTTTAGTGTTTCTTTTTCTTGTTCGGTGATATTGAGTGCTTTGAAAGGCGCCTTCAAATAAAATGTATTATTATTTATTATCATATTTTCAATGTCAAATTTGTTAGACTGTAGTGACAAATACAGTTTGTTCATAAGCTGCTTATAAAAAAAAACACCAACAAAAACAAAACAAAAGGTGGAGACAGAGACATATACATGCATGGGAATAACAGCAAACAACAAGAAAAAAAAGAAATTATAAGATGAAAATAAACAACAACTCACATGAATTTCCAAAATCACCCTCGTCATTAGCCTCAGTAGACTTCTGATATAAGGAACCTTTAAAAAAAAAGAAAGAAAAGGTTGTGGATGGGGAGGAGGGTGTGAGAGGTAAGGTGGGAGGGCAAAGAAAGAGGGATGATGAAAATCAAATTTCAAACAGAAAAACTAACTCAACAAATGAGACAGCGACAAACCCATGAGCAAGAGCGATGACACAGGGATGTGATCGTTCTTGATTTAGCCCCCCCTCCTTGCCGTATCTGTGCATGCTGTATAGAGATGAATGAAGGGAAAACAGGGGGAGAACATGGAGGCTCTCTGAGGAAGCGGCACGATCCATCAAGTGGGCTTAGTGCTTCGGCAGCAGCAGGACAGATGCTGGCAGGTGAGGGGAATGGAGGGGCTGATAAAGTACGAGCTCCAGCAGAGTCAATAGAACCTACAGCCTTGCATCTGTCACTGGAAGGTGGATGGAGACGTTAGTGAACGAGATAAAAGGAATGATTATGTTAAGAAAGCGGGAAGAGGAGAAAGCTGAAGGACAGCGATTAGAAAAATTGGACACGTGCGATTGGGAGATTTAGGAAATCTTCGGCATAGAAGGTTTTCTGGCTCCTGCTGGTATTTTAGAAGCTTTAGCTGGGGCCAGACTGAAAGGCAGAGCCAGCGCACAAGCACACATAATATTCAGTCTCCCTGAGACATCCATAAACAACTATACAAACAATGAAATCCTTATTGGAAAGGGAGAGTGCCACAGGAAGACAAGTGGACTGACAGGAAAATCAATGATGTAATAGATGAGGTCGGTGCATGCAATCAGGCGTTGGGGATGCAGGGTTGGAGCAAGCGGGAGGCGACAGTAAGCGGATGCCCCTTCTGAACCCATCCTGTGAAGTTTCCATATATCCAGACTGAGAGTACTGGAAAACCAGCATAATAGCTTCTTTAGTGGATGGGCTCCAGAGGAAAACAAGCAGCTCCAGACAGAGGAAAAAAAATCCTTTTTTTTCACTCTACTTATAGATCCAGGAAGGAAGTTGGGATCATAGCACAGGTAATCAATGTGAGTGTTGAACATTACTCCTTTAGCTTGACAATTTTCCAATCTTGGAGGCATACTTTGTTCTTTTGTTTGTGAAAAGAGCCATTATTAAAAAATTTAAAAGGTTAATTTCAGTCCCTGCTACTTATTAATCTATGTGAAACCAAACATCCAGAGACAATTTGATCAAGACCTTTAAGCCAAAGTGTAAATAGCAGAACTCAAGCTTGGCATCGTAATTGTGCCGTCTTGTCTCACAGCATTAAACCATGCACCCTTGCTGGTGTCTGGATTTCCCTGTTCTGTGGATCGATATGTCAAGAAAATGTCATGTCTGCGAGCAGGGTTACCGGAGGCTCAGCAAACAACATATGAATTCAGAAACACAGACCACAGGGGAAGTGCCAAACACAGACGGGTCACCCATGGTGAACTGTGGTAGCTGAACAAGTTAGAAATCCAAAGGTTTTCTCTGAATGTGCAGAGTGCAACCTTTCTGGATCAATTTTACGATATTTAACTTTAGTAAATGTAACACCCAAAACTCCCTGACTGTTAAAATGCAATAAACAAGCTGTAAAGTAAAGTATCACACAACTCTTTCCTTTTTGACTGGGGTCAGTTGTGTTTCTACAGTGAGGAGTTATGGATGCCTGAAACATCAGGCCCTGTTTCAGCTCTGGCCAGATCAGATTCCTTCAGGCAGAGCTCTGTGATGGACTGCAATTGAAGTGATTTAAATAAATTCAAACATCAGAAAATAAGATCAAACTGCAACGAAATCCACAGACACGTGTTTGCTCAGATTCCAGCTCTGCACTGCAGGGAGCAAATCAACCGTCCGAGGTGAGTTCGGATTGCACACAACTTCCATTCCCAATCATATTTGCCATAACATGAGCTTTCAGATAATGGGCCGTTCTCCTAAATGCTTGTGGAAATGGTCGTTAGCATTGGCATAAGTGGCTCTGGCCTCTTAGCTTCTAAAAAAAATCAATCTCTGAAATGATCCTGAATCTATATCATTATGGCTCTATATTCTCGGTAAACTAGCCATCAATCCTCCAAGAACTAATGCTTTTGGGACAGGTGGAGCTGAGCCAGGCGAGAACAAGGGCAGGTGAGAGTTGGGCTAAAATATGTTGCTATGCTGAAGCAAAAAAAAACAAAACACAGTCTTACACTTTCTTTCACAGATTTTTTCCCCAATGTTTTTGTGTTCTTGTCTTAAACATTTTAAATTAGAATCACAAACTAGAACATTTTGTTGGGATTTAATGTAACAGACCAACATTAAATTTTATGAAGTAAATCTACGTTTTTTTTTAAATATTTGTATAAACATAAATCTTTGTGGAGTGTATTTGTCTTCAAACCTCAGACTCTTTTACTTTTTCTGTAATTACAACTGAAAATCTTTCAGGGTGTGTCTCTATCAGCTTTGCAGCACTAGTGATTGACATCTTCTTGTTCTTCTTAACAAAGTAGCTTATGTTGATTGAGATTAGAGGAAGAATGACTGCAAACATGCTTTTTCAAGTCTTGTTACAGATGCCAAATTATTTATATATCATATAGGATATGTTTTTATTAAAACTATCTGATGGCAGGTCTAGTTGTACAATCCAGGGTGTTGTCCCACTGGAAGGCAAACCTTCTTGCCAGTCTCTAGTTAATTTTAGCATCTAACAGGTTGTCTCCCCAGATTGCTCCATATTTAGCTCCATCCATCTTCCAATCACATCTAATCAGCTTTGGCTGAAGAAAGTATTGCTGCAGCATTATGCTGCCATTACCATGTTTCAAACGTAGGATGGTTCAATCAAGATTGTCTCATTTGGGCAGCACATCTTCTCCCATATCGGCTGTGTTCCCTAAATGGCCTCTTCCAGACTTTAATATGTCTTTCTTTCAACATTAACTTTCTTCTTGTTGCTCAATAGATCCCATATTTGTGGAATCCATGACTGATAGTTGTCCTGCTATCTGATTCTCCCACCTGAGCCATAGATTTCTGCAGCTCCTCCAGAAAACGTCTCCACAATTTCAACCCTGAAATGTCCAATGTACTTCTTGGCCTTTATATTCAAATAAAAGCAATATAAAGTCTGTAGTTTTAATGTGACAAAATATTTATTAAAAGTTCCAAGGGCAGGAGTGCTTCTGCAAAGCAATGTATAATCAGCTCAACAAAATCAGCTAATGCATTCGTGTAATCCACTTTCTGAATACGACACTTCCTGGCCTAGTACTCTGCAGACACATTTATTTACTTAATAAATATGGACTTTAATTAGTAATATAATGTTGACTCTAACTTATGATGCATTACAACTAGTAGCCATTTACAATGTGGTGCAACAGAAGCTGCACAAAGTGTTTGCCAGCTCTATTAAATTTAAGACACCTAGCAGCTGAGCCTCTGTTATATAATTAGTGTCACAATCACCATCTGTAATAGGTTTACACATGATGAAGGCGCAAGTGACAGTGATTGGATCTAACACCTCCAAAGATGTTTATTGCAAAAGAGTTTTATAAAACTAGACAGGGTCTAACTCAGTTTCTGTGCAGCATTTGCCTCTCTCCACACCTCATCCCCTTCCTCTTGTTGTTGAAGAAAAGATGGCAAAGATCATTTACTCAGACGAAGCCGAAGGGGCCAAATACTTCACCCTGTGACGGCCCCGCCATGTTGAAAACACACACACATCAAAGCTATAAATTTATGATTTCAATCTGTGAATGTGTTATAAATAAGTGGGGGCAGGATTGTTGGATTAGGCAAACCGTGCGGCTGTTTTTAACTTCCTGGCAGAAACGGCATAAGTAAACAATTCTCTGCTTGCGTGAAAAAAAAGGTCTGGCTTCATCACAAACTGGCTTTTATCTGTTGTTTTGTCAACATCAACGCAGTAAGACCAGTAAATGAATATTTCGGAGCAAGCCTAAATACAGCGTGTGCCAGAACTTCCCAGAGAACAGCTCAAAATTACATATACAGTTCTGGTCAGAGATGTACGTGTATTATTAGGGGTATCAATGTAGTTCATTTTGGGCTTTTCAAGATTTATTGAAGCCACTCTTTTCCCACGGTGGAATGATGATAAAACATTCAACCTCAATGATTGTTAAAAAATAAGAATTAGATGCACAAGTTTGAAAAAATCAAGGATTTCCGCCTTTCGTAACAGGGTTCAACATTTTACAGCTGGGCTCAAATATGTACATACACATTCACCAAAATGTATTTAGTTTTGGTTCTGTTTTTAGTTTGTAGGCTTTGTTTGGTTTTAATAGCTCAGTTTCTCTCAAGTATCTTTCACATCTGTTCCTGTTCACTTTTATTGTATTTCTTAAGACTTTGGCATTTGGTCATGTTTTATTTAGTCATTGTTCATCTGATCAGGACATTCTCCCTGTGTTTGCTGGTGTTTAGTCATTTCCTCATTAAACGTCTATTTTTATTCTTCCCTGCAGCTGTTCCACATTCGTTTAATCTATCTCGCCTGCTCCCACTCCACAAATTACCTTCCCAGTATTTATGCTCCTGATTTGTTCTCAGTCTATGTCATGGATTCCAATTCTTTACATGTTTCTTGCCATCATGTTGTCTCCATTCACTTTTTGTTGTATGTGATCTGTATTTCTTCTGTGCAGTAGGGCTGTACATGTTCCCTGCTTTGGGGGTTTTCACCAATTTTTTTTTGTTGTATGACTGGTCAGAAATTTAAAGGGAGAATGAGTAATGCTGAAAATGTCATTCCCCCCCACCACCACCACCAAGTATGGACTTAGCAGTTTTAAACTGTTCTAGGTTCTAGTTAGGTTCCACTCAGGATGCCTCCTGGACGCCTCCCTGGTGAGGTGTTCCGGGCACATCCCACCGGGAGGAGGCCCCGG
This sequence comes from Xiphophorus hellerii, assembly GCF_003331165.1. NCBI lineage: Eukaryota > Metazoa > Chordata > Actinopteri > Cyprinodontiformes > Poeciliidae > Xiphophorus > Xiphophorus hellerii. The sequence goes on from NC_045679.1 coordinate 15,482,514, forward strand.
GGAAGACCCAGGACACGCTGGAGGGACTATGTCTCTCGGCTGGCCTAGGAACGCCTTGGGATTCCCCCAGAGGAGCTGGAACAAGTGGCTGGGGAGAGGGAAGTCTAGGCCGCCCTTCTGCAGCTGCTACCCCCGCGACCGACCCCGGATAAAGTGGAAGAGAGTGGCTGGATGGATTGATGGATAGGTTCTAGTTAGTCCAAGAATATATTAACTTTATTCTTGGTTTTGCCACCTCCATTTAAATGTACAAATTAATAACAGGATTGGCAACAGCATCAAAATAGATTCCTAGTTTAGTCCCCTAATAAGGGCTATTTGTAAGTTCGGTTCACAAAGGTTAAAACTGATAAACATTTTAAACACTTTAAACTATTTTAACTTCCACAAGAAAGAAAGAGCGAGGAAAAGCCTAACGCTTTCTGTGCATATATTTGGTCCTGAATGTGTAATTCTATCCCTGTGTGGAACAGAGAAAATTGTTAATAAGTTCAAAATTGTACACAAAGTTCTTGTTTTATTAAATTAAGTGAAGTGTCTGGTAATCAATCCACCCAGGTAAAAGAACAGTTCAAATAAACCAGTCAAGGCGTTTGATGATATTCAAGCCCTTGATGAGTACATATAAACTACAGGATACCACCATATGTTCTCCCGGGTTGAAGTTCGGTATTTTTGGAAAAAAAAAAGTGTGAATAAAATGAGACAGATAAAGACAGAGGCTTTCCAGCTTCTGCTCTTGTTTTTCTGAGTGAGGTGAAGAAAAGCTGAGTGATAGACAAGGCGGAAGTGTTATATGTGGGTGTGAAACACATGGCGATGAAAGAGCACAGCGAAAACTTCTGGTCAAAAGGCGAAGAGATTCTTCTGGATCGGCGGGTTCAGAGAGAGTAGCACAGGATTAGCATGGGTACTTACTCTGCATGCACAGCCCGTCCGTGCAGTTCTTAGATTGGAGCACCACGCCCTCACAGTCCTTCCCTCCGTTTTTGGGTGCCGGGGCGCTGCATTCCCTCCTCCTGTAGTGGGTGCACTCTGTCCCACAGGTGGACCACTTACTCCACTCTGTCCACAGGCCATCCACTATCACACAGCAGACAGGACATGGATGAGGGTCGAATGAGTGAAATGAGGAAGATGGAGACAAATGAGTGCGTGAGTGGGTGAGTGGATTTGATTGAAACAGCGAGAATAGGTACATGTAAGCATGGAGACACAATATGCAAGCACAAGTTGCATCATGTTATGTACCCAGTTTTGTCCTGCTGAACCCTTTTTAGCCCATTAATAGGTGGGTGTATCATTTTGTTTTGTTTTTTTTGTTGTTGTTGTTGTTGCCATACCTGGGCAGAGAGGATTGCATGGCAGCTTCTGGATGCCCTGCCCTTCACAGATTGAACCTCCGTTCAGTGGGGCTGGGTTGGTACAGCTGCGCGTCCGTTTCTGGTAACCACGGCCACAGCGGCTGTTACACACTGACCACTCTGTCCATGTTGACCATCCACCATTTACTGGAAAAAAAGGTTAAAAGAGGCTTCAACTCAGGAGCATGAACAAATTAACAAGTCCTTGACAAAGCAAAAAAAAAAAAAGTCATCTGGTGACTAAAGTGAGAGATGGGGATCATCCAGTAATGATTAGTAGTTAATAAAAATAGAGACTGGAAGCACAAAGGATTAAGAAGATTCTAGATATATTTTCTGCAAAAACCTAGACTCCTCATTCAGGCTGTCCTATCTTCCCCCCCCAAAATGCTTTCATATCAGACTATGGTTCTACGAGGACACCAATGTCCTCAAGACAGTTAGGAGGTTAAAGTCCAATTCTATGCTGGATTACAGAATGTTGGCAGTCTTTTGGAAATGTTAATGTAAAGGTCTACGTACTCTACACAGATCAATCTAAGCTGTACTCATGTAGCTAATTCTTAATGTAGGATGCTAAAGGTATTATAAAACATCAACTCCATCATAATTTTGAATGACTGAATTGCTGCAGAGATGTTTACCAATATCTGTTCTCACATAAATCGGTAGCATCATCCTAATTAGGTCTGCATGGTATCATGGAAATATGATATAATTGTAACAGCACTGCTAAAGCTACAATGATGATGAGGATCATTGTGACAGGATTCAACACTTTTTCCTCTGACTTCACAAACCTGTCATGTGACCCACATATTTTTTACTCTTTTTTGACCATCACAGTATCTTTCTGCATCAATTAGACATGATACATTAATACTTTGCCTTAGCAGAAAATATGCTGTAGCCTCCTTTATGGTTAAAAAATATATATAAATGTAACATTAAATAAGAGTGTTTTCTCTAAAATATTAGGCTAAACACAAATGTTGTTTTTGTGAAGTAAAAGAATCCCCTATTAAGAAAGCCCATGCCCAGTCATGTGCACATCACATAACATGTTTTAACTGTTCAGATTTTGCATTTGGGCCGTGTCATCTTGGGTGATTACTATCTGATGCGGACAGCGTGTCAATTTTGGTCCAGTTGCTGCCTTTTCCATTCACTGATTCCTCCTAATGCATCTCTTACCTCCCTCATCCATCTCTGTCGGCAGCTAAATCCAGTGCGGAGTGACACCAGGGCTTGTGGCTGAGAACAAGTCTGTGGCATTTGAGATGGTGAAACCGGGCCCCTCGGAGCCAACAACTTTCAAATGTGACATGGTGAGTGGAAAACCCCCTCCTAAAAACATTGGTCTCGAAGGAGAGCCAAGATTTCTGTGCTGTCTTTTTTTCTTCTTTCCTACGGGGGATTAGAGCTCCATCTTCTCTCCTTCGCTCATTGTCTCTCTCCAAACCCAGATTTTGTTGTCATCTCCTCTTCCCAGTGTCCTTTTTGTGAGTTGGTTTGGAAATACTGCAAATCCATCTCAGTTTTTTTCCCCATCACTGGTATCAAACAACTCTCCCTCATCCGTAGGGTATTTCTATCCTGCTGCATGGGGCAGTATGAATACTTACACATGCAGCACAATTGTACTTGAATGTGTGAGTATACCATCTTTGAAATGAAAAGAATGAGCTGACATCAAAGCACTTTTTTGACACTTAATCCTAAAAGACTGTGCTGGTGACATGAAAGCCTTGTGTCTGAAGTCTGCTCTCCTACATTTGTACAGTACTGTTGCACTGATCCCCAAATGGCTACATTATTCTCGGTATCCACTCAGCTGTGAAAAATAGTTGATAAACAAAACAAAGTCCCTCTATGAATGTAACACCACTTGCAGGTCCAGGAGAGAGTCGGGGATGGAAGAAAGAGATGAGAAGATTATGGATTTGAAACTTTACCCTGGTGGCAGTATTGGTTGCAAGCATCTGGTCACTTCTATATTATTTATGTGCATCTACTGAATCGGTATTTAAAGGACATTTATCATGTTGTTTAACCCTTGAAAACCTTCCAGCTTGAAAGTATGAAATATAGTGACACTGCAATCGGCATTACTGTTGTCTTGCAAAGCATTTAGAAACAGTATAAAGCAAAAAGCACCATAAAGGAGACCATAAAGTTTTCAGAAAAGAAAAGACTGATACAGTGTTTATTTAAGATGCATGTGTCCATTGTTTGTAAAAAAGTTAGTTGTCATTAGATAGAACCGGTAACAGTGGAGAGACATGGGGCAGACATTGCATCAGCTGGAAGTCTAACAGAGTTTTTTCTTTTCTTTTCAATTGCAATTTCTAACACAAGCCATTACTTAAGATGTCACGGAGTGCTTTCAAATATCAGGTTAGGGTGCTGGTCTGTTACCTCTCTCAAGACAACATTTCTCATAATTCTCTCTTACTCACTGGGTAAACTGAGATAGAAATCCTCACCCTTGTAACATCCCACAACTTTCATTTTGGTTGGCTAATGCAATGGTATGCAATGATTACCGGAGTTTGGTGTTCCATGTGTGACATTATCACTTTTCTGCAATTTTTAATTGAGTTCTTGCATATCTTGCAATTGGATTCCTTTTCGCTGTTGTACATATTTCTCAACAGAAGACATGGAAATTAATATAGCTATTATATACTAAAAGCTGAAAGACATGGTAAAAAAAGTTATCAGAGGTATTCTTATAGAGTATAATAGCTGTGAGCAGTTTGCAATCAGGAACAAATTGAACAAAGAAGACAGAAGTTGTAAGTTTTGATTAATTGAGCTATAAAGCTATTTTCACTCAAAAAACAGTGATATTGTATCTAAAGAGCATTTGTGTTATGTGTCATTTGTTCAGTCTTGAGCCTCCTACACTCGTTGAAGTTTATCTCTATAGCCATGCTGTGCGGCAAGAACCAAGCTGGTTGATGTTGGGGAGACGGTAGCTGAGCCTATGCAGGAGCCACAGCGGGGGTCTCTTTAAGAACGGCTCAGCTACATCTACACCTCTCTCACAGTTCAGAAAACCGTAAATCCTCTGCTCCCCACACACCTTCCGGCAGAAACAAAATGAGCAAATGTTACTCTCTACGGGTGACAGACTGATTCCCACTTCATGCACAGCGACTTTGAAATTTGATTTATTTTGACTTGAGCCGACCTTGTGACAGGATTCAACACTTTTTCCTCTGACTTCACAAACCTGTCATGTGGCTGATGTGGAAGTTTTTCAGATCAAATGGTTGAGCGTTTGAGTTGGTGAATTATCAGATTAACACTGTCAAAAACTGTGAGCATTACTAAACTGTTTGAAAGATGCCAGAAGAACTGAGTTGGAGTCATGAAAAGTTGGAACCGGAGTATAAGAAGGAGTTTTACCATAGACAATAACTGTAGCGGTGGTGCTGCGTCTTTTGGCCACAATGTTCTTCGCCACGCAGGTGTAGTTAGCGGTGTCGGAGAGGCGGGCCTGTTTTATTATCAGGTTGTGGTCGATGGTGATGTAGAAGTTTCTGTCGTCTGCAGGATCAATAACTTCTTCATTCTTTAACCACTCCACCTAAAAATGAAATAAAAAAAATATTTTTTAAAAATTACAACAGCCAGTATTTTGGGATGAAAAACATGAGCAGTAATGGTTTTATCTATTCCTACATTGAACTCATTTCTATTGGTTATTTTTCTCATCTTGTGCATACACTATAAGAAAATATGGTCATAATCGCTTGCAGAAGTAATGACACTGAATTTCAATGCTAAACTAAATACTATCTTTGACCAAATTTAGTTCAAAATTTGAATAAAATACCTAGACTGGTCAAACTTAACCTGGATTATGATGCACTGAACACAGATTCTTTAAAGTTTAGGACTTAAGCTTGTCAAAAACAGTCACCAAAGACTGTCTTTTAGATAACTTTTTGGTGACAGGGCAACCTAAAACTGACACAAACATAACAATCGCAATATGTAAACAGGTCATTTGTGGACAATCCTAACTCTAAATTGATTACAGAATCTTAAAAACAACAGACTACAGTTGTCAGTATGGGTTCTGTGCCTCAACAGGGGTCTGTGCTTAAATCCTTAAATCCAATCCTAAATAGGATTTGCAAGTTGACCCAATGTATGTGCAAGTACTCTTTGGGGGCTTTGCCCGTGTTCCACAGTTCAAAACCATGCAAGACAGGTTAAACATCAACTCTAAAGATGTGACAACCCAAACACCCTTGCAAAGATTAAGGAGTCAAAAACAATGAATGTATGTATGGATATCTACATAGGTGAAGAAAAAGGGGCTCGTCTATGGCAGCATTCATACAAGAACCGCCGCTGGAAAAGACAATAAATAAAGGATAGAATGACCTCATTAAATTATAGGAGAAAAACTCACAATCGTTGAAGCATTTAAACTGCCATAGTTTTTCCTGTTTCTGTCCAATTTCTCATACAGCAGTGAAAGTCAGGATTACAGCACCGTTGTTTATGTCTCAGAGGTCTGACTACAAAAAGTCAATAGCTATCATGCTCTTTTTATTCTTCCCCAGAACAAAGCACTACAGTAACAGCAGCATTGTCAGGCAGTGGAGAAAAGCAAACTCTCTACAACTGCGAAAGCCGAGAGGCTCTCTGACCTTTCCTTATGAGTTTCATTTCTCTGAATCACTCCGATATTGAACGCCTGGCTCCATCGCAGAACAAGGAATAATTTGGAGCCTTTATTTGACTGTAATTCTCCAAGATCCCCCTTTTCTCTTTAAGAGGTGTGAAGGTTCAGAGTTTTTTTTTCTTTCTTATTCTTCAAAAGAACAACACGTGCCTTTCTCGCTTTCTGCAGTCACTTTGATTCAAACATATTTCCTGGGTGTTTGGTTTTCTTCAAAGGAACTGTCCAGCGATGAGTACGCCTGGCAAACAGGCTACCTTCCTGTGCATCGAGGTACCCCGCTAGGAGTGGGACTTGATGAGGAGAACAGACGAAGATAAGGCTGGATGTTTATAAAGTGTCCTTCTCAGGGGAGATAATGTATCTCCAAAAGTGGGGCAATAATCTGATATGAGTCCTGCCAAGACAAAACAGCCACTGTTGTTGGATATCTACAGAAACACCATCTGACTCACAATTGGCCATTGTTATAAGACCACCATTGTTAGAAGTCTCTTAAAAAAGAAGATTGACTGATTTGTGAAACTGCACCAGGTGCTACGCTTGAAGCGGTGTACCAGCTCCACCACTATCTGCCTCAGTTTGAGATGACAAACATTAAGAGACGCCTGCGGCATAACACCTCTGCAAAACGCCTTCTTCCTCTTATCCAGTGGGAACACGCTGAATATGCCTGAGAAAAAAAAAACTTTCTTTAGCGTTTCACACTAAACGTCTCTCAAATCAAGGTGTGCAACATCAACATGATGCATCTCATAACACTCTACTCCCATAGCATACCTGAGTCTCAACCAACAGCGGGTGTGAGATTTATATGAGCGGCAGTTTACAGTAAACCTCCATATTCTTGATGTGTTTTCTCTGCGGATTTGGTGTTTATGAGTGTTTTCCTTCATAAACATGTATCAGCATAATCAATTTCATGGAGCCAGGAGAGATATGATTCCATCGCTGTCTGTCTGCAAACTGAAACTAAACCTTTCGCTTATTTGATTTGGCTGCAATTAAATGCAGCATTACTTTTATTGCAAAGCATAGAGGATGCAATAAACTGTCTATCACCAAGTCTGCTGGGTTAAAATGTAGGTTTTCATATAAACCACTGACAATTTAAGGCAGAGCTTATTTAAAAGACAGTTATCACAGAAGCAGACATCTTGGTTGACCAGCCATAGTTTTCATTCAAAATCTGGCAAAGGTACAAATAATTTTGGGTTAACTTGAAATCAAAGAGAAAATCTCATTCAATTACCAATTTTTCTGATCATTGTACATGAAAATGTAAAATACAGTACGCTACAATTAAAAAAGCTATATAAAAATTTATATTTATCCCATTAGAAATCTCATAAATGGATGCAAACTACTTTGTGTTTGAAGTTGTGTTCTTACCTGAGAACATTTTCAGGAATCAGTTTTAATCTGTGCCAGCCAAAGTTTGAGCTAGCTCATGTGAAACGTGATCATCTATACTATTTATAATTAGTCATCTTAGCCCACAGTGGCTAAATCTGCTTCTTCTATTTCATTTCAACTTACTTGTCCTGACATCTGCTAAAGCTGCAGACATCTGTCGTGATTTTCAGGAGTTGAGCATCACACTGTCAGAGTTCAGTGATCTGCAGGGTCTTTTACTTTTATCATATAAGGTTATTAAATAGGTCTAGAAAAGTATGTTTAGAAACAGTCAAAATGATAGACTGCAAGTCATTTTTAAATAATGTCTAAAGGCATGTAGGTGATAGGGGCAGGAAAGGCTGTTAGTGGATATTTGGGTTAAAATTAAATCTAGTCTTAATTCTGAATGAATCGAAAAATATTCTGCGAGAAAGAGAGGGAGAGAGAAGGGCCCGGGAGTTTAGAGAACAAAGATTTGACAGTGATCTCATTGTCACTTTCTGTGTCTTTTGTTCTTGTGCTGAAAAAGTCCTGAATAGAACAAATTAAATGATGCAAACAAGAGAAAGAATGGGTCTTTTTTTTTTTTTTACTTGACATGATAAATATTTTCTCTTTTCGTACTTGATTCAGTCGATGCTGAGAAGAAGGCACTGGTAAAAAGCATCAGAAGGGGGTTTTTGGTAAGAAAAAGAGATTGACAGTAGATACAAAGAGGTGATTATCCAATTTTCACCAATCATAGAGGCAGACTTTCCAGACGTGCTGCGTTCAAATGTCAAGAGCACTTTTACGGGAAAAGGTAATTAAAATTTGAACAAAAGAACCTTTCAGTGCAGATGGAGGGGCGGGAAGGAAAAAGAGTGACAAGGAAAAAGATTGTGGCAGAATTTTATATTATAAACTGGAAAGTGTGAATAAAAGTAACAACAGATCACCAATATTTAATCCTGTGCTAAAACCAAGAGAAAATGGCAAAACAATTTCTTCAGCAAATTTCACATGATCAAAGTCTGCAAAACACTATAGCTCTTTTTGCAATTCCCCAATCTTCTTTGATGCCTGCAGACGTAAAAGCGTGCACATGTGCAGATGCACAAACTTGCACGCCCATGCAAAGACACACTCTCACAGCTCGTTAGTGTCTGATTGGCAGCGAAACATCTAGAGAGGTAATTGGCACATTTCTTGTCATTAACGACCGGGAAATTGCCACATGTCAGCTGTCATCGGATACAGCCAAGTGACAGACAGCGAGATGGAAACTTAGACCCAGAGTGGAGGAGAGGAGGATGTGAAAAAGGAGCAATGCAGCGAAAAACACGACAGAGAGGAGGGAGCAGGTGCATCTGTATGAGAACAGTTACCACAGTGTCAAAATATACATTTAATCTATCATTGGAGAGGGTCGAGGGTGGACATGTGAGAATAAAAGATGGGCACGTTTTGGGATTAAAGGTGGAGCTGTGAAGACCTAACTGGTTATCCGAAGGAAAAGGTTCGCATTGACAGAAAAACAAAACATCATAATTAACCCAAAGCAATGAAAAAGACCAACATGATCAGGATCAAAATGTGTTGGACATCGTCTAAAGCAAAGTAAATAAGCTGAACATTACCAATAATTTTAACTTTGTAAACCTACCTACTTTTTATTATGACTTTATGTGACAGTCCAACATAAAGTAACATGTGGGAAGAAAATGATAATTAGTCTTGAAGAGTTTGTTGTGTGTATATGCTGTATATTTTAGTTAACCTGAGTTAATTCTTTGTAAAAACATCATTTGCTGCAAGTGCAGCATCAATCTATGTTTCTGCCAGCTCCAGACACCTGAAAGCATAAGTATTTGCTCATTCTGCTTTGCAATATAGTTCAAACTCCCATATCTGGATATCTGTGAACAGGTTTAAAAATTTTGCAGAAAATTCCAGATTAGATTTTTGTAACTCTGGCTGTTTAGGTCCTGCTGGCAGGTGAACCTCTGCAACAGTCTTGAGACAGTTTTTGGCTTTTAACAGGTTTTCTTCCGTGATACGTTGTGTAATAAGCTCCAGCCACAATCCCAATACATTTTTATTAGCTTTTTATTCCCTCTGAAGAAAGAAATCCCCACAGTATGTTGTTGTGGAAATGGTGTGTGTTTGAGATAATGTGCAGGGTTACGTTTTTAACATGTAGTGTTTCACATGAAGGTAGAAAAATCTGCTAATTTATCAAAATGGAATCCCTTACATCTGAGCTTTGGATCTCTGCAGCTTTTCCAGAGTAACAGTGGGCCTCGCTGCTGCTTCCTTGCCAGCCTGTCATGGTAACAGCTTGGTAGCTTTGCAGTTAACTTTATTTCTTGATGATCGACTGAACTGTAATCTGTGTAATGTTAAAAGTCTAGAATATTGCTTTGCAAACTAACCCGGTTTTAAACTTCTTTAAACTTTTTCTCTGACCTGTCACTAATATTCCCTAATAAATTTCCAAGGCCTTAGCAAAAAGCAATGTTCAAGCAATTATGCAGCTTTTGAAGGCAAAAGACGGCACTGAATTTTATTAAGGGGTATTAAAGAGAGTAAAAAAAACTTATATATTTATCTGTAAAACATATTCATAGTGCTCCATTATTTTTCTTAAACTTCACAATTGTACTTTTCCTACGTTGGTCTCTGAAAAACACAGAGACTGAGACAAAATGTTCTCATACTGAGACAAAATGTGAAATAGTTCAAAACACATAATATTAATATTTTTCACACAATGAGCCAAAGCTGTATCTGTGGTCCTTAAATGATCATTTTTTCAAGTTGTGTATTTCTTTAATTATAGGTCTAGAACTGGGGTCTGTATCGCCAGTCCTAGGGGATTGGCGTCCTACAACTTTTAGATGCATCTCTTTGCTTCAGCACTACGACTCAAATAATCAGGCCATTAGCAGACCTCTGGAGAACTTTACTGAATACTGAGGGGGTAATTCATCCATCTGATGCAGGTGTGTTGGACGAGGGATGAATCCAAAAGCTGGAGGAAACCAGTCCTTGAGGCCTAGGTATGAGGACCACTTGTGTAAACATCTGTGTGAAGACTTTTTATTTGTTTTGAAAATTCAAAATAATAATCAGACCTTGAACAGCTGCTACTTCAGATCCATATTCTAAACTTGTTCCAATCACCAAAGAAATTTGGAAAACTAGATGTCTTAGAGCTAAAGGTGACTTTATATCAGCATTTTATCACAAATGTGATCTAGCGTATGACACATGATCAATTATTGATTTAAAAAATTTCATTAGTAGCTGCCAGAAACTGTAAACACATATAAAGTTCAATCCAAATTCAGGGTTCTTCTTCAATGTCCTACCACTGTCATTCCTTCCCCCCTTTAGTCTACAAACCTGGCTGCAAACCACATTGCAGCAGCAACGTGGGAGTAGCCACCAAGTGGGACGCCTCAGTGCTCTGCCTGGTTGTGCCAGCACAACATTAATTAGCCTAATACACAGAACACACTATATACAATCCACACACTTGTTAAGAACCAATGCGAGGCAAAAGCAGTCATTACTCACCGCAGTCAGAAATAGAGTGCACAGCAGTGTGTGGGGGAAGAGAAGGGTGTGAAAAGACAAGAAAGGTGAAGAAAAAAAATGTTCCTCAGAAATGTGCGACAAAGAAGTCATTATGAGATCTTCAGCTCCTTCATGTGAAGTCTAACTAGCTGTCTCGCCTAAATTATTCATTTATCCCTTTTTTCACAGCATTTCCTCTCCAGAGTCGAATGACAAACCTGGAGGATGAACCACAATAGGTTACCAACTGATAATTAGATCATTTATTGTCAGAGAAGAAGCCATATGCTCTGCAGATGCATGCATGACAAGTGTGGGATTGTGAGCGATATAAATATTCACAAGCCCAAATTCACAAAGGTACGATGTCTTGAGACCTGATGGTAAAAAATTATTTTCAACTTGCAGATTAGATGGTGTTGATTAGACAGGACAGAGGAATGCGACGATACTGAATAGAAGCAAATATACAGTTGCTGCTGCAAACATTGACTAATCCAAAAATGTTAAAGCTGCTGTCAAACTATTTTCTAGATTTCCATGTATGCTGGCATATTCAAAACACATATTAAGTGGGTCTGAAAATGAAAACATGATGGGGATTTGGGGAAAATCAAGTCCTATATTTTGATCATGTGTTGCTTTTGACAGAATCCCACACTGAAAAGTGTAGGCGTGCACTTGCGCACCTATCCAAAAGGGGACATTCGCGTCGTTTTACACTCACCAACAGGGGACCCTCCGGCCAAGAGGGGACATTTTTTAGTGCGTGTGTGTGTGTTGGGATCAAGGCTATTGAATTCAGATTTTTTCTTTTCTAGCATTTGAAGAAGTGAGTAGTATATAGCTGATTTAAGATTTAATCTTAGTTTCATCAATTAATACATTTATTAGGCAACAATAGAATGAATTTAAATGGTCGTTGTCAAAAATATTGTGTTGACATTTGATGATGAAAAAACACACTTTAAATCACTTTTGATGGATTGACAATCCAGTATAAGATTTGGACCAGAATGCACTGTAGAAGCGAACATGGTCAGACCCCCTTTATGTAATGTCAGCGTATGGCTGGATTTTTTTATAGAAGACTTTGCAGCAGAAGTACAGCAAGTTTTTGTCAGTGCCACTGTGCTGTTTATGTTCCACTGAGTAGGGTTAAAGGTGAGTAATTAGGTTGAGTGTTGAGAGAGCAACATAACTTCTCGCAGTTGAATACACTGACTCAAGATTTCTTTCTCCACTGTAGTTTAATGAGAAGCCATAATGACACCCAATAGCTGCCTTGAGAGTAAACATCCAACTTCCCCTTTTCAATGTCAATGATAATATGACTCCATTCTTTCACTCTGTGATCTATTTGAATGTCTTAAGTGATACATTTTTCTATCGTGGAAATTTTGGAGCCAAATGCAAAGGAATGTTATTTTGCCAAGTCATAGTCATAGCCCATGCAACACAGTGAAGTACTGTAGTTCACTCATTAGTTTTGAAAGCACATTTCTATCTCTTTTTAAAAGTCTTTTCTTACTCACAGGAAGCCCCAATGAATAGACTGGAGCACAGAAAGCTTCTTCGGCATGACATTTTCCAGGTAAAGCTGACCCACTGGAATGTGACAGCAAGAAGAGAAGAGACTCACGGAGAAAACCAAAAGCTCACAAATGTGAGCCATTACAGGAAATCACTGCCTTTACACTGGAAAACTTTGGTGATTGGCAGGTGAGCACCTGAAGGGCAATCTTTGGTTGGCTGCAACAGGGCTGTAGTTGGGTCCCCACTAACACATTAACTCCCACAGGGAGTCTTGATGAAAATGCACTTAGCTGTTTCCGTGGGCACTGAAGTGCCGTAACTCTTGACATTCCTGGTACCACTTCATAGCTCAATGAGGCCCCATTCTTCCTGGAAAAAAGTGCTTAGCTTCTTGTTGGCAAGGCAAGCTAATATGCTGCTTCTGGCTTGCTTCCAAATCACCTTTAAAGTGAAACTAAGCTATTACTAAGGTAACTAATAATCAAGAATACCAGACATTCATGTGGTGTATACTGAAAGGAAAGCTGGCAATGTCAATAAAGCTCAGCAATTAGACTGATTGGAATATATTGGAGTTTCTATAGAAACATCCCACATTGTAAACAAGTTATTATTATGCCAAGTCTGTACCAATTAAAGTGTCCCAAGATTTCACAATAAAGGGAAGCACATCTCATCTTCTGCCATCTCTTGGACAAATTGATTTGTGACCAATCCAGCCAAAGCTCAGCTCTTCCTCAAACCAATAGCCTGCTGATAGAGACCTGTCTGCTGTGTAACACTGTTCATCAATAACTATGGCTAATAAAACAAATAGCCTCGTTTATGACGCAGAAAACAGCTCTGATGGTGATATTTATGCAAACTTAATTAATTGGAACAACAAGAACATATTCTTATCCAAGTAAGTTAGTTAGCCTGTCCTTTCAGCAGGGATCCTCAGCAGAGCGAGATGCATGTTTATTGACGTTTTGTATTCGTATATGGAAAATCAAGGCATCATTTAGCATTACCAATGAAGGTAAGCATGTATTAGTTGATGTGTTGTTTAAACATTATAGCAGCTTTGCTATGTGTTGAACCAGAAAACACAGATCACAAACTCTAAAGGCACAAAAACATTGGTCGCTTTTATAAAAATAAGAAAGAAAACATGTACATGTAATATTGAAAAATGAGAATTTGAAAAGTAAAATAAATTTTTTGGGGAGAAAGTACAGGCTCCTAGAACTAGGGAGCTAATTAAAAGCAGGAATTGCAATTTTCCACATTGTTTCATTTCAAGTTAACCTCAGTTTTATTGCTTTCATTGTGTTTTCATACTCTTTAAGTTCAGTTTCTTTATTTTTCTTATTCCCATGTGTAAATTAAGCCACTTTGAATTGTTGAGGCAAAAAAAGTCCTTTAGTAGGATACGTTAAGTTTGAATTTCTTACAAGGTTACAATGCTCATTGCATTTTACTGTGACAAATTAGAACAGAGTTAGAAAACAAGGTTAGAATAATGTTCCAAGACTTCCACAGACAGGTAAATGTTTGATCTTTAATTTGGTCAAATAGTTTGAATCGCCCATATTTATATAAAGATTCCCCATTTAGGCTGTTGGAGTAATATTTATTCATCTTTCAGAGTTTTCTTTTTATTACAGAATTCCAATCAGTCTGGTTAATTATACTTTTTAATTCTGGGTTCTCGTACTAGCTCCAATTGATCCTTAGCACATATATATATATATATTTGACAATTTTTTCAGCTCTAGGGAACTTTATTTGAAATAAACACATTAAAATTCCCAATAAATCTGGGTTAATTTGCTATTGAGACATTAAATCAGATTTCAACAACCACATAGTAAAGCCAATGGACTTCTCTCTGCCAACAGGAAAGGGCAGAGAGATGGGGGGGGAAAGGCAGGTGATGGGACTTGAACTTGAGATGGCTGCATCAAGGTCTTTAGCATCTGCATACGGTGCACCCACTATTACCACTGCAACACAATACGCTCCTTCTTAACATAATTTAAATTAGGTGTGATTATCTTTTATTGAGCCTAAATAAATTGTTATCTTATACAGAAAGCTCTTGTTTCTACAAATCTGTAACAGAAATCATTCAATGGAATGGTAAGTAGTTTTGCTGATTTTATTTAAAGCATGTGATGGATTGTGAGACTGATTTATTTATGCACATTAAAATAGTTTAAATGTCAAACATCATTTTTAGACCCTGAAGCTTTGGAGCAGAATGCAAATATAACACATTCTGGTGTGCTCAGCAATCTAAAAGAATATATGTATGAAATCTTAAATTTGGCCTTTCTGTCTCAAGTGTTAAAATTCTTTTGTTTACATTTTCCTTTTTTCCAGATGGAGAAGCTTGAACAGCAGATCTTTGTGTTACTCTGCTTTTTTCTCAGCAAAGCCAATGGACTTAATCACGGCAGTGAGGCCTGTTCCCCACGGAGCATCAATGACTCGTTACCCGCGATAACACGGCAGGACCCCGGCTGACGGAGGCGATGCCTGAATTAAAATCCTGCTCCCATGGAAACGGGCTTAGCAGCTCGCTGTGCAGCATCACCTCTGAACTTTCGTCTTTGTCTCAGGGCCGTGGCAAGTGCTGTGAAATGGAGATGGGGCCTTCAGCAGAAGAAAAAGCACAATAATGCTACATTCTTTTAGCTGTCCATTTTATGAGCCTGCCACATATTTTTGAAGTATGAAAAGGGGCCAGCCTTGCTTGTGGAGAAGCCCTTCAGAAGTTGATGAAAGAGCTTCATGGTGGTATTCAAAGGGGGAAAGATCTGCACTGAGCTGATGGAACCCCACCCTATTTTTACCTTTATTACTATAACTACATGCAGCTCCCAGTTAAGCCCACATAATAGCGAAACAGTGTCCTTTACTGCTAAATGGCTCCCTCCTCATTGTTCCTTGAACTTCTCAACAGTTACATTTTCCCCCCTGTTCCTGATTAAGTATATATCAAATATTCATGGCTATGGAAACGTGTAACAATGGCTCTTAAGAGAGCCTGCTGAGTATCTAATTTATTCAGACCATACATGCCTGAAACCCTATGCTGCTTCAGAAACCTCACTCTCTGTTTTTCAGTACGCCCAGGCCAAAGTTCCACTGGTAATGGTCACAAGGAGAGCCAAAATAAATGCCTGCTGCTTGTTTTCTTTGTGAGTGTGGGTTACTGTGTGGTGCATTTTCCAGTATCCAGGGACTAGCTGTACTCGGCTAAATGTATGCATCAACTGCAAAAAAAACTATTCAAAAATATCTGTTAGCGTACCTCAAGTTGAACTCTAAATTGCTTCAGATTTTTCGTTAGGGAAATTTGCAGAACCATCACAGAAACTATCTGGACTAGTCAGCAGAATCTTTACTTTTTGAGGGCAACAGCCTGGCAAAAAGAAACCCATCAAAGAATCACAAATACTTAAATAGAACCAACATAGGATGTTATTACTTTGGTTAACCATCCTTACGGCTGCTGATGCAAATGGCCAAAAATGAGGGAAGACAAAAAAGAAGGGCTGGAGCTCATTGGGATCAAATAGTGCAGGGATTTTTTTTTTTTTTTTACTAAAAGTGATATAAAGCTATGGACTTAGTTTTGTTGTACATGCATCTATTTAGTATTTTTGTTCACGTCAGTGATTTTGCTAAACATGTTTCTTCTTTCTGTATATCTCTATTTCCTCTATTTTTGCTAGATTCTGAACTGTCTTATTTTGTCTCTATCTGAGCCACAACATCTCCATGTCCTTGAATGTACTCTGCTTGAACCTACTGACACATTGGCAGTTTTATTCATACTACTTTTTGTAAGTTTAAGAATGGATTTAAACTCAGAGATTTATATTGTTTGAATCCAGTCTCGCAGGGGGCGATGGTGTACTGGTTCGGCAACTGTCTACTCAGAAGAGGAGAACAAAAAAGAAATGTTTTTCTGTTGGTTTCCTGAAAAATGAAAAATAGCAAGTCGCCCCACCAAATTTCCTAGAACAAAAGCTCATTGTTGTTTGTTTTCTTCTGCTAGTGATCTTGATTCATTATGTTTCAGCTCCACCTTTTGAGTAGGAGTGTAAATGCGGCATGAGGGACAAACATTACACAAGGTCACAAAATCAAAGTTGCAGCAAACAAAGCTTTAACAGACGATGAAATGAACGTCAAAGGTTATGTTAGTTGGTTGCCTCCCTCCTAATTGTTTGTTTTTAAATTCAGCTAGCATTACAAAAGCCTCTAAAACAATGGTTAAAAATGACTTTGTACAACATGGGGGCTGCACAGTATACTGAATCACAATCATCATTGGTACATAAATGCTAATATGCTGCAGCCCTATTTTTAAACCATTAGCATTTTTTCCAAGTAACCCACTGTATTTTGAAAAAAGAGAAACCAAACAGCTTTTGATTTCTCCTTTTTAATCCAGTAATAACTCTCAAACTACCTGCTGGTCAGCTACAGTCACATTGTGCAATCAACAACAAGGAAAATTATTTTCCCTGGTTGTGACACAAGATGTTCACCTGACAATGAACAATCAGCACAAGTATATGTCCTGCTTGTCCTTTTCATGCACGGCACAATATCCGTCACATAGAGTTCACATAAAAAATCCAAAAGTGCTGTGGGAGCAATGCTTTTATAGCTCAGCCACAGGCTGCCCTTCTTCCAGCCTCTCAGTAACTGGCCAAAGGCCTGCAAAGGAACCACTGAGTGAACCAACAGCCCACTGGAGGCCTGACAACATCCCAGTGAATCAAGCACTGACAAAACCATAACAGCTCTCCTCCTTCTGCCTTCAACTTCTTCCATCCTCTCTATATTTTGTGTGTCTTGAGCGGGTGAAATATGACAGATCTCTTCCCTTTGCAGCGGCTGCTACATTTTTTCTGTAAATTCATATGTAACCACAGCCTTAGCCCCATCTGCTTTTTTCCAAGGCTTCTCTTTGGCAAGACTGTGTGAGAAAAAAAGGCCTCACAAACACAGATGAAAAAGCAGCTTTTAGTTATTCCTTTTTTCCCCCCTCTAAATCACCTGGCACTAGGGTAAAACGGGGATATTACCATGTGAAAAGAATCTTTTAAGCACCAATTTGTGCACAAAAATGAGGTTTGTTACAAAAAACTGTCTGCAGTCAGAGTATTGACTCATGCAGCAATATATAGTAAATTTATTGGCTTCTGAAGCACAGAGTAAAATGTCTAGCAAAAGTATTCATATCTACTTTTTAAAAAAATTATTATTTAATTGGGTTTTATTGTAAAAAAAAACAACACTAAGTAGTGCATTTCTGTGAAGTGTTTTTAAAATGTCTTGCAAAAATACAAATCAAACTGATTAGTTATATTTCATAGAACCTCCTTTTGCTGCACCTACAACTTCAAGTATTATATATTATATATATGTGTATTTAAACACAGCAAAGGAACTCTGCCCATTCATCTTTTTGGATATCTAACCTGCGGTCAGATTGTGTGTAACCCTAAATTTTCAAATCTTGCAGCAGTTTCTCTGTTAGATCTAGAACTGGACTTTGACTGGGTCATGAAGAAAATTATTATGCATTGATTCATATTATTCCACTGTTAATCTGTCTGCATATGTTAAGAGATTTTTGTCCTGCTGGAATTTGAACACTCCAGGGAAAGTTCATCTTTATACTTTTGTAGATAATGGCTCTTTCTGTTGTTTGTTGAAGTCCCAAAGCCTTATGAAGGGCTTGTAATTTTTTTCAAACTTATAGATCAATAACCTATATTTTATATTGCATTAAATGTCTTTACATCAAGACATTATGTGCTGTTGTTTCAGATATTTGGCCTACTTCATGTCGTCAAGCAAGTTCTGTTTAAGCCCTTTATTTATTCCTCATGTTTGTCAATAGTGAGGGCTACAGTGACTAGTCAAATGTTTTAATCACAGTTAATTCAATAATTAGCATTAAGTCTGGAGGTCGATTTAAGTTGTTGTCATAATTAAGTTTAATTATTCTTTAAAAACAGACGTTTTCTATTTACTCTAAGTACTGATTGAAAACTTTGATTTAAAAAAAGTCAAAGTAGGAGAAATCTTTCAAGGGGTAAATACTTTTTTTTTACAGTTCACCATCATTTATTTTCCTTTAACTTTACAGCTATGTACCACTTTGTGCTGGTTTATCACAAAAATCCTGATGAGATGCAATAAAATGCAACTAAGCTTGTTTTTATAATCTCACAAACATAAGTGTAAGGGGTCTGAATGCATTGACAAGTCACTGAATGTTAAACTGCAACATTCTGTTTCGACTACAGTGTAATTTTTAAACCAACAATGTTGAACAGATGAAAAAGTTTAGCTTCTGCTGCTTACCGTAAAATAATTCTAGCTCAATTTCCAAAAGAAAGTCTAACAAGTATAACGATGATATTACCAGACAAAGAACATAAAACAAAAACACATGGCCAACATAATAGACATAGTCGGAGCATGACCGAACTCCAAATGAGCACTCAAAGGTTGGACAAATTCACTGACAGCCATGCACATACTCAGAATTTGCAGGAATCTCAGCCAAAGTGAATGCTGGGTTGCACACAGACGGCAAGTCCCGCAACTTCTGTCCACTAAGCTTGTCAGCACTTTTAGGGGGGATAAATTCTGCACAGTTCCACTCACTTAACTCAGCTTTTCCGGGTCAATCAGCCTTCAAGAGTTTAGCACCCCCAACTTCAACCCATCAAACCACACTTCCACTCTGTATTTTTATGTTCCTGCTATCTCGACTGAGCCTTTTCAGACTGAGTTGTAACACTTAAAGGAAAGGAGGAAATATTAGCAAAGCCAAGGTTGCCCAGACACATTTCTTCTTTTTTTGAGCTCTCAGCAGATAATTGTCTTTCCATCAAATTGCTGTGACTGGCTGGCATTCAGAAAAAAAAACCCAAAGCACTTCAATAGTCCATGTAGTGGTGCAAAATGTCATTATTTGTGCACTGTGCTGCATCGGATTTGTTCAGTGTTGTTTTAGGGCAAAAAGAAAAAGTATTTCACCAGTGTAAATAAAAAAAACAAAAAAAACCATGAACAGTGGTTTTACATTTGATTGTGAAATGAACAGACTAAATAGATGAATATGTAGCAATACGGATGCAGGGCATTTTTGCAGTCCTTTAAATGTTATTTGGAAAAAATTACATCAGACATGATGTTGACTTTTAATCAGAAACTGACCCCAAAAAGTCAGTGAAAATCACATAAACCTCTTTACAGAGAAGCCAGTTTACTGGATTTGAGGTGGGAGCTTTCAGCCAAGCTTAGTGTGGAAAATCTCCACTGCCTCCATTTCTCACGTCTATATCAGAACTTTTTTTTATTTTATTTTATTTTTAAAAAAAAGAAAGCGCTGACATTATTCAGACATTTTTTTAAGTGTACCAGCTCAGTAAAAATGTCTTTTAAATCTTACCTCGGCTGCTGGGATGCCTTCAGGTGGGCGACACTGCAGCAACACTTCCTGCTCGAGTAACACTTCCTTCCCCAGAGGTTCCTGATCAAATGTCTTTCTCAGGTCTGCGGGGAACAGACAAAGCACACTGTGCATCAGCATGAAGCTACACCACAGTATGATACTGACAAGTAGATGTAGTGACATATTTTAACATAAAGTTAGGAATAAATGCTGAGTAAAGTGAAAACATTTTTGTCACCAAATAAATTATGCAAACAAACTGCATCTTGCTGATTGTTGCAGGGGTTTGCAACTCCAGTACTTGAGTGTCACCGTCCTCCAATTTTTGGATGCATCTCTGCTCCAACACAACTCAGCCAAAAGGCCAAATTACCTGAGTAATGTCAGCAAGTTTTGGAAAGGCCTGGTCATTAAGCATTTATTTGATTCAGGTGCACTGAAGCAGGAATTCATCCAAAGGTTGCAGGACTGTGGCACTCAAGAACCAGAATTACAAATTCCTGGTTTAGAAACAGACTATTTATGCACAAATACACCAAGAATTAGGTTTTATTCTATCATATCCCACATTTTACAATGAAGTGCAAACCGTAGGCAACAACAGCTCAGCAGAGGCATATAAATATGGAAAATATAGCACTTTCATTATAAAATCTCGCAAATCTTTCCAAAATACTCCATGATGCCCATGCTATGTTGACACATGCACACTTCATTTCTTTACTGAGACAAGCTTTTGTCTTCGTTCTTTTTTCATCTTCATTTTCTCACTTTGTCATCTTTTCAATGAAACTGGTGGCCTCATTTTCAGCCCTTGACAACTTGCGTTGATTGTTCATTGTCAGTTGTTTCCGCAGTGTCATAAAAACACCTGGCACTCTCACAAGCAACATTTTGGCATCTCATGAAAAAGACCTAAACTAGAGATGAACCAGAATTTAATTTTTTTTTTTTTTTTAAAAGACAGCAAACCTGATTCTGACACACAACTGCCACGTTGTGTGTCAGAATCAAAAGACGAAGTGCAAGTCAAAGATGAGGAAACAGACAGGGGAAACAAAAAAAATTTGGTTTGTTGCCACAAATACACAAATGTGAAACAAAATAAAATTAACTTAAAGAGCTTTTTAAAAGTATTTACAGCTCTGGAATATTTTCTGGATATGAAAAAAAGTGATGAAAAATCACTTTTTTTCATATCCACTACTACAGAAACATGCATATTAGGTTAGTTGGGTTCTATAAACTGCCCTCAGGAGTATGCATGTGTGTGTGCATGGTTGTTTGGCCTCAGTGTACAGGCTATAACTGCGTTTTGACTAATTCAGTGGGCATAGACAATGGATACATGCATCAAGTCTTAGAACAATCACTATTTTGTGGTTATGAATGGATGCTATGCCTTGCTAAACTTGGATGCATTTATTGAGTTTAGTGTAAATCAGTAAAAGGGATGTGATGCATTACTGAGAATGGTCCTTAGTTTCTTAATTTTCAGTTGGATTTAAAATTAATATTGCTATCAAATCACCTGCAGCACAATTTTATCTTTTATGTGTTATAGTCCTTAGGAAAAAAACTACAAATCAGTCAAAACTGGAATCGACAGGTGAGACCTAAAATAAAATGGAAATTTGCATTTGTCAGGAAATGCCTGAAATGTGTATTTCTACTTCAAACTTTGTTAATGAAAAAAATTACTAGCTTTGAAACTTGACATTCCTTGATACAGTAAGCAGCCTAAACCTAGTCTTTACTGATGCCCATGCTATGTTGATTTTTACAATGCAGGGAAGTTTCTTTGTCACACGCTGCTTCCAGCAGTTCGTCATGTTTTTATTTAAGCTCTTGGATTTCTCAGTGTTCCAAGGACCATAAGTAAACGAGGTCATGCTGCATTGAGTTTCTATCCTCCTTAGCTTTGTAATAAACGGCCTGAACATGTGCAGAAAATGTTGATCAAACAATTTTACTTCTGAACTGTTATTCAGGGTTATTCATGTGCCTTCTTTTATGTTTTTTGGCTCTGGTGGCCTTTATCCATTAGTAGATACTAGCTGGACAAGAAGTAGGGCAGAGAGAGAAGGGGAAGACATGCAGTAAATAAGACCAGAACCAGGAATCAAACCCAGGACAGCTGCAGAAACGACTGTAGTCTCAGCAAATGTAGCACCAGCTTTGCCACTGAGCCATGTGATGCCCAAATATTTATATTTTTACATCCTTATTTTATGGCTGCACAGCATATTTCAAATGTATCATATTACAACAGTATAAGCATTATGCACATCACAAAAAACTGATTTAACTATCATAAGTGCCAGCTAATTATTAGATACCATGCATTTAGGGTCTCTTTGCTTGTAGTATTACATACATTAATACTTTTTACTTAATTGTTTATTAATCAGAAATTGTATGATTTATACATACAATGTAACCTAATATTCTACAGCCCTAATTAAAATTTATATGTGGACATATGTGGACATGTGTTACATACTTAGCCTTACATTAACTCCTTCACTTTTGTTTCTTTTTGTGATCAGTGCCACTACTTTGGAAATGTGGAGACTTTGATTTTTGTCCATAAATAAGTTTTACACATCTAGACCCCTGCTTCCTTTTTTGTCCAGGAGACATAGACTGGACTCTGTTTGGCATAAAATTATTCATATATTTAAAAAAAAGAGTTGCACTAAACAAATAACAGTAAAACACAAAGACTTATCCTGATGTTCATTTACCCAAAATTCAATGCAACATTGTCTGTTGATATGAATTCAAGATTATGTCTTAGATGACTTCATAATGGTGCAATATTTTAAAATTTGAGACTAAAACTAAAAGCCCTAAATGAGAAGCAGTGATGCAGATTGAACATATAGCATATGTTGTGCTTTAGACAAAAATGCACATAAACGTCTTAACTCTAAAACTCTTGGGCTAAGCATGTAAAGAGATATCCATATCTATTATGACACAGTGTCTTGGGAGATCAGTACAGAAGGAGTATAAAAGAAATGTACATTTAAACTTTAGAGAAACATTTTAAATTTTTATTTGTGCTTTAGTTTAATAGTATTAAATATTAATACATTATATAAAAATAGAGAGATCTGGCTGTACTTTTTTGTTTGTGTGTTTTTGTTTTATAAAACACAAGACCCAGAGGAACCAAAAAATACATATTTCGATGTTCAAAACACTGAATAGGAGTCCCTGTCCTTGTTCCAGTTCAACTTAAGCATGCCTTCAGGGGAATATGCTCTGATTCCAAACATTACTGAGTTTTAAATAGCTGAAAGGCTGGATGATAAATTGAAAAGACTTTTCTTTTTTTTAGATTGAAATACAAGAAAAAGGAATAACTAGACAGGCATTCTCTTTGAAAAACGATTTAAGGAATTTTATCCAAGGACAGACGCATCATTTGTTTTTGTCTCCAATAAACAGAAGAAAGAAAAGAAAGAAAACAACACGCAAAGGAGGCTATTAAAGTTTCTGTTTTGTTCTAAAAGTTATGCTGCTAAATCAGAACAACACAGAGATTGATTTCTGCTTAAACTGCCTCTTAAAGACAGAAGATTGCACAGACACAGTGTGACAGGTGAGGAGGCAACACAGTCACACATTCTAGATGATACATTTTGATTTACTGCATATGCAGTACAGCTAAATCTAATAAATCAAATTTGATTTCTTCACATAAATGCATTACAGCATATGGAAGTCTTCATGACTGCTCAGTGTGCAGTGATTCAGCATGCCACTGGCCGCTTTAGAGTAAACCATAAAAGCTGGCAGCCACTTACTGGTGATAAGGTCCCAAGAGGCCCTAAATTTAGACCCAACATATTTCATAGTAAAATACGAAGTGCAAGTCAAAGATGAGGAAACAGACAGGGGAAACAAAAAAAATTTGGTTTGTTGCCACAAATACACAAATGTGAAACAAAATAAAATTAACTTAAAGAGCTTTTTAAAAGTATTTACAGCTCTGGGATATTTTCTCATTTTGTCACATTTCATAAACTTCATATTGTCAGGAGAGCACATACAAACAGCAATTTTAAGTCTTGCTAAGTATAAGTCTCACATTGACTTAGTTTTCTTCTTTTAAATATGTTAATATATTTTTATCTACGCCAACATACAGTAGCTCTGGTCAGCTCTGTGTCGGTCTAGATTTTTTAGGATAATGTACAGTTAGTTTTCTGCTGATCTCATCTGGCGATAGTCCCTTCCATAACTTATTTGCTGTGTCCACTGCATCCCTTAGGTAAACTCTAAACTATACTTCTTTTAAAAATTGCTTTCTTCTTCCCACTCTTCCACAAAGACCAAAATCTGTGAACAGCCAGGATAAAAGTTGTCCTTTTCACAAAATGCTCTCACTGGAGTTGCTTCTCTGACGAAAGCTTTCCTTACCCTGGTGTGTCAGTTTCAGTGGATAGGCTCTGTCATGGTAGTCTGGAGTAATGTCATTTATTTTAGGATGATATATTGAACAGTTTTTAGTGAGGTGTCCAATAATTGGGATGTAATTTTATAAAGCAACACCAGTTTAAACTTTGCCAGCAGCTTCATTCCTACCCTGTCCTACCCCACATAGATTTGTGTTTAATAAATACTTGACTTCTGTCTTCAATTGTTTACATTACTTTGTGTTGGTGTATGACATGGAATCCCAATAAAATACATTGAAATATGTTGTTATAATGTCTGAAAACTGGGTTAAAGTTCATGAGGCATGGATGTTTCGCAAGCCACTGTAAAATACTTTTATGTTTATTGCATGTGGATTTTCGCTATTCCTCTAGTCTACCGTCTCTCCTCTCCTCACACCTCATAACCTGGATCAGCCCTGCGGCCCAATGACGGGGGGAACGATCAGCTGAGTTGGCATTCCTGTGGGAGTCGCACTCCACACAAACGTTTCAAACCTCACAGCTCCACAGAAACAGACACATATGACTACCATTACCTTAAGTGGATGTGTTTGGCTACTTGTCTCGCTAAATTACGGCAACCTCACACTTCAGACATCGTTTCTTTCCCCACTGAGAAAATCATTAGCAGCTAGAACGAGTCCAGATTAGGAGTGACACAGAACACATTCAACATCTGAATCTAATTCAGGGATAAAATGTTGGTCAGCAGGTTTTACCTGGAATAAAAAAATATACAGTATAAGGCTGCAAACAAAATTATGCTTCTCCATACTTTTAACTAAGATTAATTAATCTGACTGTAAATTTTTTTCAGTTGGTAGGCAATCCGTGCACCGCAAAAATTGCGACAAATTTAATCAGAAGAACATTTTGTAAACTCCAACATGTTCTTGCAAAACCTTTTTACATTGGAAGTCTGAAAGCTCTGTCCTTAACATGGCAACCTCTTTGCACAACAGCACTTGCTCTGACTCACTATCTGATTAAACTGCATATGTTTAGATGATGGGAGGGGAGAGGAAAACAACCCCAGTTTCCATTAGCTTAACGGGATGGAGTCTGGCTCTAACAAGAAGCCCGCCCAAAGAGAAAGCCCACTAGAGGAGCTAATCCATTCAGCAGAAGCTAATGGGAGGGGAAGAGGGGTCCATTGTGATTTGAGGGATAGGCCAGTGCTGGCAGGCCGCTCATCACGGGTGATTATAGGAGGTGGAGCAGCGGGAATGAGCTCGGTGGGAGACTGGGAAGTGTGATTCTCTATTCGAAAGGCTAGCCTTATAGAAGCAGTAATAAGGGTTGTTGGTGCTTGAACTAAAGAGAACGCAACAAATTTAGATGGAAACTGTGAGGGAAATGAGGACAAACAGCAGGCGAAAAACACTTAGCTATATGACAATTTAAAGACGAAGGAAAGAATTCAAAAGGCTCAAACTGAGAGAGACAAATGCTAAGTAAGTTTAAACCGGCTGACTCAGGTGAAAACCACAGATGTTGACTCCTTACTGTGCCATCTGTTCCAATTTGGTGTAGATGAGTTCATTTTAAAAGTAGAATTGAGTTGCCAGCTAAACTTTTCATTACCATCACTGAAGTAGAAGCCAGAAGTAAGTCCTGAACTGACTCAGTAATTTGAAGAATGAGTTCAGGTCAATCATCATTTTATGAAATAGAATAAAACAAACCACTGCTAGATTGTCAATAATATATCAACGTAGAACAAGACTATCTGAAATTTTTATGTCCAACTGCATTAGAGTAACTTTGTGCTGAGAAGAAAAATGAACAAATCAGATATTCTGGTGAAAAAAAAAATCACCCAAACTGCAAATTGACTAAATGAAGGATATTGCTAAGTGAAACGGTTCAGTTCTGGTTGCTTTTGCTGCAGAGGTTTGATTTCAATGTTGAACTGTGTTGCTTCCACTGAGTAAACAAAGACCCAACTGTGATAGGCCCGTTACGCCATTGAAGTATGTATCAAATGAAAAGCTTAAATCTCGTTGGCCAAAAGGAGAAGAAGGAGCAAACTTCTGCAGGAAATGTCATGGAACCATAAAATGACTGACAGATGGTTGGGAAGCTCAGGCATCTCACTGGTACTACAGAAAGACTTGCCTTCAGGTGGCATTTTGACAACAATGCATGAGCAAGTTGTGTTACATAATATTTGTTGTGTTGCAAAAAAGGCTGCCTTGATGTCACAACTCTGCATAACAAAAACTCTGTTTACCGCATCGCAGTCTTCTGGGGTTTCATTACTTTTCAAATTCTCACTAGAACATCCTTTGGGGAACAGCGTAAAATGAGCCTAAACTTTGGGGCCAGTGCAGAATGTCTCTCATTACTTGAAAACAGTTGTGCTGTGCTGTTCAGATGGAGGACAAACACACAGTCAGGGAACAAATGGGGGCCATGGAAGAGGAAAAAAGGCGGAATGCTGACATAAATAGGAACCATATAGGCCTTCTACTGTGTATAAACACTGCTTTGCCTCTTTGCTTTTTCCTTTTTCTTCTCGTCGTTTATATAGAGTGCAATGAAACCAATTCAGATTCTCTAAACTTTCATGAAAGTAAGATGTCAGCAAAAGCCTTTTTAACAGCTTGTTGGACATCAACAGTCTGGCAAGATCAAGATTGTGCTTAGAGAGGAGTGCACAGATGAGGGAGTGGATAATAACAGATAAACTCACAGGCGATGCGGACGTGGGCTTTGCGGCTCTTGGTGGTCCCAGCGGAGCTCCAGGCCACACACTGACACCAGAAGTCCTCCGGCCCAAACAACTCCTCCACCTGCTGCCGGGTGATCTCTATGCTGGCCTCTCTCACAACCAGACCTGCAGAGGTAACAGAGGAAGTTTAGAGAGCAGAAACAAACTGACTCAACCTTAAAGGATTCATTAGAAAAAAAAAGAAAGAAAATCAGAAATCACTTGGAATCAAACACGTTCCTCTCAGACGTTGTGGTATTTTGGAGGGTCAGTCTGGACTGACTAGACAAGCCTGAGTACTGAGCTGTTTTGGTCTGGGCCCTGCGGGGGCTGGCTTCTCGATGTTACAGCTAACACAATCCTGTTTGCTAACTCATCTGATTAGGGCTCATTTGGATGCCAGTACCTAATAAACAAACAAAAACAAACAAACAAACTGGCCCTAGAACAGATGCTTCTATCAACAGCTGCCACGCTACGGAGGACTCTGCTGCTGCCACAGTCTGCCTACATCTGTGTTTACATATAAGCCCATTGATATCATATGTTTCCCTAACAAAAACAGTCATAGAAGATATCAACACTTTAATTCCATTTCAGCTCAACACAAATCACATTTTTATGGCTCAGATGTATATTAAGGAACGTGCAGTGAACCGCAGACATTTAAGGGTAAAAAGAGTAGTTTATATACTGTATGTTTCATTTTGCTCTAGTTGGATGCTTTTTAGCTCCAGCAGAGCTTGAATTTTGCATGCATTTAAGCTGGAAGCTCATATTCAAATGTGCTACAACACTTCAGCAGATTTTTTTTTAATAACACCCAGACTGTGATTTTTCCCTTCCTCCTCATCCCTTGGACGTACAGCTACATATTAAGTTTAGATATGGAAGTTGAGCAGCATGTTGGAAATAAGTTGATGTAATTTTTCTGAAGCGGTTATGCTCATGGTCAGCTCTGAGGTAAAACTGGACTGTGACATTCTGATCTTTCCCAGTTCCCACTGGGACACATTTTGTTACATTATATTACGCCATCATTGTCAGTCTGTACTATAACCATCAAAAAAGACCATGTTAAGAAGCAGTGGGTTCATTATTCCTTTAATTTTGTGGATCACTTGCTCCACTGAAGGTTTCCTAGTTAGGTGACAAAACAATGAAAGAGAGTTTGCTTCTGTTGTAGCAAATCTAATTCAAACCCTGCTGAGCTGAGGAACATACTGCTGTGGTGTACATTGCTTTTAAACTATTCTTTCCACTGAGAGATTTATTGTGTTTTTGTGCCTGTCAAAAATACATCGAAATAATGCAAAAAGTGACCTTTGGCAACCAGAGAATGAGGATGGAAGACAGCAGAGTTAGTTTTTAGACTTTTTGAAAGCCAGACTCAACAGATAAATTTAACGTATCTTTTTTATTAAGCTGGCAAGATTTTCTAGGCTTTTGAAGACCACTGTTTTTTCTGTTGTTTTGATGGTACTGACTTCCTTTTTGCTAAGATTTAGGCTCCAAAACTGGCATGATGTAGTCATCAGCAATTCTCAGTTAACTTTAGAAATACCTCGGCCTTGGCCAGGGTTAGGAAAGGACTAGCTTATCTTCAGGTTATCATTACTCTTCAGGTTATACTCCTTGATACTGATTTATTACAGCAGAAAGTAACTCCTGTCTAATAGGATATTATTTTGGCCCTGAACTGGTGTAATAAATTATAGACATATCTGTGTCCCTATCTGCATCCATTCTGTAATTTAATATTATTTTGCAATCTAATTCATTACAGAGTTATTCGATGTCAACTCAACCAAGACGGACTAATATAGGACACATTGAGAATCTAAATTCATAGCAAAGGGGGATTAATTTTAAAGTAATTTAGGAATTGCTTCAAAAGTTCCAAACATGTTGAATAAGTTGAAACATCTTAATGCTCCAAGAAATAAAGTAACAAGCCTACTTCAATGTAATTTCAGTTTTTCCTTGTTTAAAACCCAATGTGTGATCACATTTTAGTTGAAGGGGTTTGGCTTAACAAGTAGATATGAAAAGTGTCAGGTTCTGGCTGAATGGAAAATACAATAAGAGCAGATGGTTAAAAAATGAACATGCCATTTTATTTCAGGTTCATCGCATTAACACAGCCTCCTTGTTCCAGCAGATACACACACCAGGCACATTGACAACCAACGCACCAGCTTAGCCCTCATGTAAAATTTAAGCAGTGCGCCGACAGGCAAGGGAGCAGCCATGTCTGGAGTCTCACAATTTGCCTCTGCGTTTTTCCACACGTGTGTGCCACTGTAAGGAAGGAAGTACTGTTGCATGCTAATGTGCTTGCCTGAGAGAATGTTTTGTTAGCTTGATAATGTCAAGGATGAATGTTGTGCAGTGGGAGTGTCTCTAAACAGCAACGGGAAAAATCAACAGTAGTGAAAATAATTGTACTCACAAAATACTCGATGTCTGAAACTTACACTGGGGAAACTCATCTCCTTTTTTAGTTTTATGTTAAACATTCATGGATTTGAGTAACATGTCTGTTTTTAAATGTTACCCGTGTTGTAACAGATTAACTAAAATACTCATGATGATCAAGTATCAAGTCTACATTAAAAGTCATAATTAAACCTGGATTAAGTTTTCTGAGATATGTTTCGCTTTTAACACAATAAAAGCAAAACTGTGAACAATAATGTTGTGACAAAAAATATTTGCCCTCTTACACATTTCTGCATATTTTTGTATTTTTCTTACATTTAAGTCTTTAAGACTATACCAAAAGTTTTCATATATGGCAAATGTAACCTGAATAAATATCTAACGTAGTTTTTAGGTGACAATTGTATTTATTAAGGGACAAAAGCTTTCCATACTTACCTGACATCTTTGTTCAAAATTAACTATCCTCCCTTGTTTAATCATGAATTGATGTTTCAGGCTCATCCAGTCACTTGAGCAGTGCTGTTGCTTGACACATAATCTTTAAGACACTGAAGTATATATCAAGAATGCCCTAAGAATTTGGGTGGTCTGTTTAGGGTGGCATGCGCCCTGCTCCACTTTACATTTCATGCACTGCTGCCAGCTTCTGCTTTGTTTTCTTCAGCCCCTCCACTTCCCTGTCACCCCACTATTCACTCTGGTGTGGGAGACCTTCTTCTCATTTCCTGATGTGTGGAAGACAGGTTCAGTGGGAATATATATGCACTCATTACTCTATCAAATGCTGAGCAGCATGGCTATGGAGTGATGAAATTTGGCCTTCATTGGCTTTATTGGCTAATAAAGATTTCTTTAAGCATTTACACGTGATTTGTCAAACCGAACTGTAATTAACAACATTTCAGTTTAATTTCACAAGCTGCACCCAGACCTGATTACAGCCAGACCAGCAGAATCAAGAAGTCACTTAAATGGAGTATGTCTGACAAATCAAATGGACTAAAAGATTTTGAATAGCAACACAACCTGCCCTGTTCTAAAGGAAAAGAAGAACAGATGATCTATCTGTCTGAGAAAATTACAAATCTGTTTATAAGGTTTTTGGGCTCAAATAAACCATAGTTAACACTAATAATCACAAACAATGAAAACATGCAATAGTGGGCGACTTTCTCGGGAGTGTTCAACCTACAAAAATGAATCCAGAAGTACATCAGTGACTCATCACAGGTCACAAAAGAACAGCATCCAAAGCTCTGCAGACCTCACTTGCCTCAATTAAGCTCAATGTTTGTCATTAAACAAGAAGAAAGGCATTTATGAGAGCGTTACAAGGCCGGAACACTGCTGACCAAAAAGAAAACAGCAGCTTGTCTTATATTATGAGATATTCTGTAAACTGCTGAGACAAAAGTGGAACTTTTTGGAAGGTGCATTTTCATGTTACATCTGAAATAAAACTAACCAAGCCTATTCAAATTTTTGAGTTTGATATGATTGAGATTTGAGGGTATTTTTTGCTGCAAAGATTGAGCCAAACAGTTTTTATATGGGGGATAATTATAAAAATTCCAGGTTGACTTGTAAA
Source organism: Xiphophorus hellerii (assembly GCF_003331165.1). NCBI lineage: Eukaryota > Metazoa > Chordata > Actinopteri > Cyprinodontiformes > Poeciliidae > Xiphophorus > Xiphophorus hellerii. The sequence goes on from NC_045679.1 coordinate 15,513,749, forward strand.
CTCTGGCTATCTTTTTATTCTTAAATAAAATTTCTTTAATATTCATATAAACCACAAAAAAAAAAATGTCTTAAGAGGTCAAATACTTTTACATAGCCCTGTAACTGTGAAGTCACCCTGACTTTATGTAGCACATCATTACAATTAAGAACACTATAGAGCATAGCATTAAATTTAAAGCCATGAGGGCTGAAGTAATTGTGAACCCCAGCAGGACTAATGATGAGGGGCTGTTTCATCCAACTACAGCCATCAGCCTCCATTCATAGCTGGCTGACACAGGGCACTTTATTAAAAATAATTCATTATTAATATGACTATAAATGTGAGCTAGACTCGCTCTTCAGTGCTAGCGCCTGGCTAACATTATTGATCAGACTGGTCAGGAAGGAGGAGGAAGCATCGGTCAATAAAGATGAGCAGAAGCAGGAGGGAGGAGTATGGGCACTCATTAACGGTCCAGATGAAGAGGACTCCCGTTTGAACATACACCTCGTTTCTCAGAGGAAGTGACAAGCTGTCTCTGGTGTATATTAAACGAGCTGCTTGAAATTAATTTACCGCTCATTTGCTCGGATCAATGGTCATTTTGTTCAAAAGATACTATAACCTGCCCTCGACTCTGGGAGGTAAAACATTACAGCACTCAGAAAACAAAACTGGGACTGTCAAAAGTATCAAAGCTATGTTTTATAACCTTTACACTTCTCCAACCGAGTTGTACGTAGTTACACGTGAAACATATAACGGGAAATAGCTTTATATACAGAGAAAGAAAAGATGACCCCCGAAACCTAAATGGCTCTGCCACAAAGCCACAGAGAAACTTATTTAGTCAGAAGTCCAAATTTACTGACTAATTTCCCTTTGTTTCTCATGTTTTTTCCTTCAAGTACTGAAATAAAGGTTCTCTCAATCGATTGGACTGAGTACATTTCTTGTCCATACCCCTCTTCAGGTGACCTAACAGTTTTTTTTTTAGCCCACTTCAAAACATCACTTTTTTCTAATAAACTATTTTTTCTGTTTATTTGAAGGTCTGATTGGACTTAATATGATGCTAAAAAACAAAATCCCCCTTTTTCTTCAATCTTCTAGTAGGCATGCAAAGGTCTTAGAATAAAACTGTTGATAACTTTAATCACCTTGCCAAAAACCTCATGTCCATTAAAGGAAAGTAATCCCAGAAACGGTCACCATTGTGTTTCATGGTATACTGTATATGATCATCTTTTTGTGCTACACATTGCTATACCTTTGTGAAGATTGAAGCTGAAACACAATTTCCCACTAGGATTTTGGAGATTTTGGCCAGGCCTGGATTTTTATTTCAACCATATTCCATACTACAAACGGAGAATACAGGAGACCGCTATCACATGTACAACACAACCAGTACTTGGCATCGACTTCTGCAGCTATTTCAGATTTGCTGTTCGCCTGTTGGCACCCACCCTTACTATGGATTTTGTGTAACCTTCTCCTGACTTATGCCTTTGTACATTCTGATCCTTTGTAACCTCTCTGAAAAATGACTTTAGCTCAAGGATTTAAGAACAGTCAAACTTTGATGGAAGGTGTGAACTTTACAAGACTAAAAGCTGAAACACAATCAAAAAGTGATCAAACTTGAAGTATTAGTATAAGGAGGTATGCCTATGCAACCAAGCTTTTGCTGCTTTCTTGCTTCTTACTTTTACTTCCCCAATAGATCTGCATTTCAGTTGAATTTTACAAGATAACTGTCACATTAAAGGTGGAAAGTTTTGAATTTAATAATATTGGTTGCATTGTTTTACATCACAAACACCTTGAATTTCAATATGGCTGTGTAATTTTTTAAAAGCCACTATATACACTATAATCATGCACAAGTGTCCATGTAAATGCTTTAAAAAACTACCCATAACTCCTAAAAATCCCCCAAAACATAACAAAACAACAATCTCAATCCAATAAAACCATCTTAGATTCCAGTATGCGGTAATAAAATACAGTGCAGCTCTGACAAAAGAACATAACCTAGTCCCCCAATTCTCTGCAGCAAAGGGAATCATGCTGTTGCTGTTGCATTTGTTCACTGTAATTTCTAAATGCGCTCTTGAAATTTGGATTGATGTATCAATGTTAAATTACCGAGGTAAAGAGGTGTAAAAGGAGATCAAAGTTTACCGGTGTCAGAGACGGAAAGGGAGGTGGTCACATATCCAAACATCTGTGAGAGGGGATAACGCTTCTAACAGAGGAGTTAATGTGTCTTAGTTAATCAATATATTCAAATGTGGAACCAATTTATTGATTTTATTATAAATGGGTATATGTAAAAAATATGTAACCTGAGGGAAAAGTGCTTTTATCTCTTCAAGTAACCTAAATGAATTTTTCATGATTGTGATCTGACGTTGTTGCCATGAGGCTGGAGACTAAATCTAACACCAGTCAGATGTTTCCCTGATGATTTAGCACAGTGGATGGTAATAGAAACATCTGTGTGATGAAAATGTTTGCACAGCTCTGCACACAACGCTAATATGAGAGTGTAAAACATCTGGATAAATACGCTATGGATGCAGCTAGAAGCCTAAAATGAACACCTGCGGTTTCTGTCTTTAGTCTCTTGTACACTTAATCTCAGTATCTGTGACTGTGCTATTTGCATAAACTCATCAGTTCTCTCCAACATGACAGTGAGACAGAAAGAAGATAGAAGGCAGGGAAGAAAACCAAGGAGGGGAGCGATCTAGTTTCTTTAGGCTGTTATTAGTGGTATTGACCAAGCTTGCTGGTTTCTATCGGTGTTCCCTTTCTGTCAATTTGGAGAAATCAGAGAGCAAAAGAGTGGGTTGAGAGCAGCAACACACATGCACTGAGCTCCGCTGGTGTACTGTGTGTTTTTTGTGCTTTGCAAGAGCATAAACGAATAAATATCTGTGCAGTAAATAGCCTGTGGATATGGCTATGTAGAGTGGGTGCCTGTATGATGTGTGGGTTGTTTTCCTTGTTGATGCTTTTGGCACAAAACCTCCTTACACAAGGGCTAAAAGCCACTACTACCTTCTCCCTGTTCTTTGTCATTATAACTAAAACGCATGTCGGAATTTCTGTTTTCATGCGAAGACACAAGGTTGCAAAAATGAAAAGGCTTCAGGATTTTCAATCGTTCCTTTTAAAATTGGTGCCTGCTGAACAAATCTGTTCGTACATTTTAAATCATGTACAAGTGCTGCAAAACTTTTGGTGTAACTTTTAACAGCTTGCTGTTGTCTTTAATTTGATGTTTTGCCATGCAGGTCACTACGAAGAGCAACAGTGAAGCCTGTTTTTAGTCCACATCTTGATAGAAACACACGTTTTAGGTCCTTGAAGGGGGTGAACACATGCGCTCATGACCTTAAATGCTCACACTGGACTAAAGGAGCGTTTAGTGTGTGTCTGTGGAAGCTTGAAGGCATGTGTATAGCAAACAGTTGGATGAAAAGGGTAAATGCAATGTGATTGGTACCTTTGGGCGGCAGAAAGAACTCAATTCCAAATACAGCAGCTGAATGCAGGCCAATCAGCGCTGGCTTGTAGTGTGTAATGGTTCTGGTGCCTTCAGGGTTTGAGTTCTGGAGAAAACAACCCTGCTGGAGATTTGCTACCTTCACTTCCCTTAGATGCCTCCTAAAAATATATGTCCAATCTTAAAGACAGACTTTATGATAGCTTAAACATTGTCTGTGTGTGTATTTCCAGAGCCCTTTTTCAGAACAAATGTATAGATTTGTAGTTCATGTGGTAATTATAAACCAAACAAAATGTGAATGTGTAAAAATTTGGTTACATTATAATTTATGATGACAGGTAATATGTTTCCCAAATGAAGCATTATTTTCTAACACTTCTCTATAAAAGTCTTAAAAGTCCACACAAACCTGAAGAATATGAGTTTAAGCTTTTAACAGCAAGTGAAATCTAGGTCAAGTCACGTTCTAAATCAAAGTATAAGCCTTGCAGCACCATATGTATTAGGAGTAGATTGAAAGACATTGCTATGATCAGAGATCCTGATAATAAAGGAACCTTAAAGACCAAATCCTAGTATTGTCTATTCTCTGACAGTATTTAAGGTATTTTTGGCCTTCAACAAGCTTCTGATACTTGCTGAACAGTGAATCAGATAATCATGTTTTAGAAAGAAAGAAAAACTCTTGGCAGCTACCTAGTGGAAGCAAATAATTTAGAAATTTTGCCTGCTGAATAGTTCTTCATCAAGTTGCTCTCCGTGTAGACTAAAATGAAAATCGTCCTATCTACAGGATTCTCATATAGGCGGATTTCACTTTAGATGATTAGAAAAGGTAAATTCACTTATATTCAGCTTGTCTATGGAAAATATAAGTCTTCTGTTGTGACAGAAAAGTTCCATGGTAAAAATTCCCAGTAAGATTTGCTAGAAATTCTTCAGAAAGGCGGTTCTGCTTTTCAGTTATCGATATGTGCAAGAGTTGAGTGTTTGTGAGATGTTAGTTGAGAGATTATCAAAAGGCAATACAAAAACAATCATCAATATCTTAGACATGTTGCACTTTTTATGTTTATGAGTTTATTTTGATATATTTGTCAAGGTCACTTGAATCTCCGGGTCCAATTCAGGAGATGTTGGGTATGGTTGCCCAAAATAACTAATATCAACATCATTAACTGTGATACAGCACTAACAAATACACATAATGATACTAAAAAGTTAAATATCCAGAAAATCTGTAGTAGGATGTTTAATATTCCTTTTGTCAGTGATTGTTGTTCAAAGGGAAATTATTCTGGATAATCTTTATCAAATCAATAACAATGAAGGAGTTGATTAAAAAAGTTCAAAGCTCTACTCCAGATGTGGCCCTTGTCCCTTTTCCTTAGATCTGAATGAGGTCACTCCAGGTGCTCTGGCTATTCTGCACAAGCTAACACACATGTAAGTCTAATTTGTTCCCTCAAATTAGTCACAAATATGTTTTTCTAAGTATCTGTGTTAGCATTGCTTATGGACCGACTTAGCATCCCAGATAATCCCTAGGAAAGGAGATAACCCCCGATGGGGGGATATTATACTTATCAAAAGTTGAGTCAACAGAGCATTGACATCAAGCACATTTTTTGGTACTTTAGGAAAATCATTTCTTTAACAAACAACTTGTGCAACATATGTTCCATGAATGTGATGTTTTTACTGACCAGAGTTTTCGTCCACCCTCTCTTCCACGGTGTGCTCCTTTTGATGGACCCACTCACTGTTGCACTTGAAGTAGATCTGCGTGGCAGGCGTGGCTTTGCAGTACAGGTTAACTGGCTTGTTCTTCACAATGTAGGCCTCCTCCGGTTCCATCAAAAATACTGGAAGTGGCTCGGGTGGATCTGAGGGGAACGTTTCAGGAAGCTCACCCAGACCAATGAAATCATCGTCAACTGTAAAGAGAAAAACTTTGTCACATGATGGGAGAAGGAGGGAAGACATTGAAGAACTAGTGAAGACAGACATAAAAGCAATTATGGAAAAAACAAGGATCAGTTTGGAAAGAAAAAAGGAGGCAGAAGACAGTGGGGGAGTATTATAACCAGTCTTTGGATGAGATAATCCATTTCACAGAGCACACACAGTGAAATCCCTATCATTTGATATTTTGGAATGTTTACACAAGTGTTTTAGAGCGCAGGAAATTCTGGGATTCCTCTCAGGCCAATAAGCCTGCATGGATTTACAGAAATTCGCCCTCACTTGGTCAAACCACAACCAGCGATTGCTGAGCAATGAAAGAGCAGTGACGCCAGCCAGAGCCAATAACGAGAAACAGAATTTGTAGGTTGACTCCGAGGAACTAAAGTTATAAGCTCTTCTAGCTGTGCCTCCAATTTTCTCTTGTCTTCTCCCTCTTTGTCACTCTTTCTCACGCACACACACAAACAACAGCTCACGCAGACAACCCGGATGCAGGCAGCACATCTAATGACCTCGGGCTTTTGGCCCAGTTTGTGCCATGTGCCATTCCTCAGATACTTCTGCAGTAGACAGATACGCTTCCCTGTAATTACAAGTCTCTTTCATCTCTGTGTCTTAAATCACAAACGCTCAGCTGCATGTGCATGCGCATACAAGTGCACAAACACACAAAGAAAAGCTCACAGTCGTACAAATACACAGGCGTGCACGCCCAAGTGGGCCCAGCTAACTTTCTAACTCTTTGAAGAAAGCAGGATAAGGCCTATTCGCCACCCTATTTGTCACCTCCAGAACTGTTCTATTCTTACCATTGAACCGGTAGACATCAATTATTCACGAGTGTGAAAGAAAGAAGGCAGAGTAATAGAGACAGAGACACAGAAGGAAACAGAAGGAAGGAACAGTGAGAGCAGCTAAGCCAGACAGACATAGATTGATATGTCGGAATTGAGCTGGGAAGACAGACAGAAACGTAACGCAGGAGGACAGGAACAGGAAGGCAGACTCTTCGGATAACAATAGAGTTTATCAGCCCAATCAGTAATTCTTCCATGGCCCTCCATCTATCTGTCTCCCTGACCTGTGTGGACATGATGGAGTCTTGTTGTCTGACAGAAGTTGCCTCGTGAATGCTTTTGGGAGCACTAAATAACATCTTGACTGAGCAGATATCTCCCTGCGATGTTGCTCTAATGTTATCTATCCCTCCATACCTGCCAGTGGACTGAGGCTGATTGCTGGGAAATGAAAGTGCAGGAGGAGCCAATCATCAAATGAACAAAGCAAACCTCACCGAGGTGAAAGAGTGTGTGCCATTACAGTATCTTGGAAAAGTATTTATTCCCACTACAAGTTTCATAGTTTTGTACTTTATGTGTTATATTGGCATTTTACACAAACACAAGCATTGCATAGTAGAAAATTTAAAGTGCACAAACAAATGTTATATTATTCAGATCTCCCTAAGTCAATTCTAAAACAAGGGAAGTCTGGGCCTCCATTCTTAAGTTGCTACCTCCGCGACCCGACCCCAGATAAAGCGGAAGAAAATAGATGGATGGATGTCCGATCAAAAGTACCTTTCCAAAATAAGCAGGTGTTATTTTGGAAGAATAACACTTAAAGAAAAGCATGCTTTTCTTTCAAGTTCATATTTTTATATTAAAATGTTGTTTACTGCTCTGATCTAATATTCTAAACTTAAATGTCTAGTTAAATGTCATCTTTTTGACAACTATGACCAGCTTCCCTCACCCTGCTTCTCCATAAAGACATAACAGCATGATGCTGCCACCACTGTGTTACACTATAGGAATGGTGTGTTCAGAATGATGTCCAGTGTTACTTTTCTACCACACATAACAGTTTGGATATAAAAACAATACATTTTTTTGTTTCACTAGACCAGAGCACCTACTTTGACATGTTCGCTGTGTCACCTACATGGCTTGTGGAAACCTGGAAACAAAACTACTTGTAGCTTTCTTTCAAAGGAGTTGTTCTGTTAACAGATTCTCCAACATGATCTGTTCCTCTCTGCAGCTTCTCCAGTGTTACCATGTGTCTACTGGCTCCTTCTCAGATCATTTCTCCTATTGTTGGCCCTGTCAATTTAAGTGTACTGGGCATGTCTTGTTAGGCTTACAAGTTGTGCCTTACTTTGTGTTTTTAGATGATAGATTGAACACTCTTATGTAATATTCAACAGCTAATATATTATTTTGTAACCTATGCCCGATTTAAACTTCATCACGTTTTTCCCTGACATGTCTGCTGTGTTTGTTGGTCGTCCAGAAGTTTTTTGTTTGCCATTGTTCTCTAACAATTGTCCTTCACAGAACAGCTGGATTCATACAAAGAATAAATCTTACACAGATTTATTGCAGTAGTTCTTCTGAAAGCAATTAGCTGTACGAGATTTTTTTTAGGGGTATCGGAATAAAAAGAAATGCATGTCAGACTTTTAAAATTGTAAAGATTTTATAGAACCTGTATTGAAGTTTGTGAGTTCAAGATGTACTGAAACTTTTCCATCAAGAAAAAGAAGTTGGAAACTTTCTCCTCCATTCAATTTTGCGAGTAATGTCTTCATAAAGCTGAAGTCTTATTCACCAGACCTTGGGTTAGTCTTTTCTTTTGTGCAACATAGTCCTCAGTCCACCCACATACTCAGCCAAAGGGACCATGACCCAGAAACAGGCAAAGAGAGCCAAGGAAACTCATTAAAGATTGTGTTAGCCTTCTTTCGCCCTCCATTCCCATTATCTCTCCATCTTTCTCTCCCTCCTGGCTCTGTTGCCTCTGTCAAACTCTGAGGCAGAAAGATCTGAGGCGGCCAAGAAAGTGCAGCTCCCTTACAACCAAAGAGAGGCACGCGTCTAATGTGCTCATGCACATACAAACGCTCACAATGGTTACACGCACACCGGCGCACACGGCTTTGCTCACAGATATTCGAACTCATCAGCTTCCTTAGTCCTAGAAATAATAAATTCAAGCGTTTTGCACGAGCTCTGCAGTAAAAAAAAAAAAAACAAATTGCAAAAAAAATCAGCAAAGGAGTATAAAAGGAAACCTCATGACAGTATAAGAAACCCTGACTTTTACCAGTCCTTCTGCCCCCACCTCCCTCCCATCACTTGGCATTTCAGCATCTTTCACCTCACACACGAGAAACAATAAAACTAAAGAGACATCTTTACAGAACATTTTTTTCTTAAACCCTATTTTTCCAAAATGTGAAAGGAAATGTTTTTCCTCTGAGTTTTGAAGTTGCATCCTTTTTAGCAAAAGCATTAATAAAGAATGCTCCCCCTGTTTGATATGCACTTTAGATTTTCCTTAAGCATTTGTATTACTCTGCCTTTCTTTTAATACAAAACCCCCCTGAACAATCTGCAAATTGAGTGTTTAAAATTTTATGAAATATATCCTTGCAGCGCTTTTCTTTTAATTATGTTTTGCTCTGTAATTGAGGTAAGTTTTTCTAATTCATGTGTAAATTGTGACTTTATAATCAAATATTTTAAGGCACAAATTGAATTTTATATGGACTCCATATCTCACCAGCAAAAAATGTGAAAAATAAATGATATAAAAACAGATACTCAAGTGAGAGCTTGTCAAGTGGATACAAATGTCAAATACTTCACTGCCAGATAGGAGCAACCACAGTCCAGAGTACCACTGAAAAGAAGGATGAAAACAGGCTGAGCTATCTGAAGCTTTACAATCAGACTTCCTTTGCCTTGAGTCAAACTGAAATAACGTAGTAGATTATAGTGATGGATGCTAATGTTTTGAGCTGATCAAAGTCAATCAACTAGTCTAATGAAGCACATGTTGTATAGCTTGTTCTAAATCAAAACATATAAGGTGGCAAAATAGAGCTGAATGAGACATAAAGCAATATGTTCTCATATGAGGCAAAATAAACATAATGATTCCCACTGAAACGGTATTAACATAATATAAGTGACAGGCTGAATAATGGTGGTAGTTGATAGCACCTTGCAGAAAAACAATCCTGGGTTCAAACCCTGGCCTTGGTCTTCTGCGTGGAATTTGCATGTTATAACATTTTAAAAAACGGTGAGAACCAACAGCTAAACATAAAATAAGAAAGAATAAAAACTATAAAACTCAATAAAATACTGAAAAGAAATACATGTAAAAGTTTGAGTAACAAGTGACATAAAATAAAATCCAAATAAATTCAATAGCTAATAGGTTGAAAACAAAACCCAAAAGATGAGTCTGCAGAGAAGATTTAAAAATATCTGGTAATATCTACAAGGCCTTTCTAATTTGTAATGACTATGCCTTCCACAGTTTTGAATTTGCAACAACAAAAACCATATCGATCCTTGGCACATCCAACAACAAGCGGTCAACTCTAAAATGGACAAGCAGCCAGTGCTGAGAGTGTGGGTGAAAATAGGCTTGTCATTGTTTCCCCCCAGAACTGTAGTGAAAAGAGTGAAGGGTTGTATACTTTGCCAAAAGTACATCAAACTCCAAAAGCATGAAAAGATGGCATGACAAAGTCCTAAATAATGACCCCCAAACCTCTCTGACAAGTAATAAAGAAGATCCAAGACATAGTGTGTCCTTTAATGATTGAACCACTTACTTGTCCTTGTGACAGGTGTGGAAGATTTTCAGTTACTGCATACAAGCAAAAGATCAAGAAAAAAAGGTAATGATTAGGGGGTGCAGTTAAAGTCAAGGCAACATACCTGGATGGAGTAGCAGCCAGTGGTCATGACCATGAGTTTCTTAATCGCTGTGTATTCAAGTAATAAATTCTTTATAACTACTTTATAATTATTCTAAGTGCTGTTGACTAGGTTCTGAGCAACTACAAGTGAATACCCTACATAAAGCAAGCTGCATATTTGATATTATTCAAATACCGGTATATATATTTTTTACCTTGAAAAACATTAAAGCTGCTTCAGGAAAAATACAAAACCACAGTACAGAAAATCAAAACTGCACAAACTGTATCGCAGGTAAATTATTTAAGCACATTACAGCATGTAGAGTACACCGAACAGACTGCATGTTGTATGGTTGCTGTGTATTCGGTGTGTACAGCACTTCATTACAAAGGGAATCATGGGATCTTGTGGCACAAGATTAAAATTTCACTTACTGGCTTTTGGCTTTTCTGCTTACACTGCACCACTCACGATTTTATCAGCAGCTACGCTACCCTGCAGGTCTCAGAGTATCTCTACTGCATTGTTTCAAAGTTACACAAATGCTTCTCAATTTTTGCAGCCATGACCCAATGATTACATTATATGCTCTTATGAAACAGTATGCAGATGCTTTGTGTGGACTGATGAAGATTCACACACCTCAGGATGCTGGAAACTGTGAGTGAAAGTGGCTCCTTGGCCAAGTTATGTGAGCTATTATTATTTATCATGTGGGGAAAATCAAAAAGCATGGTCAGTCGATGGCATCACAGTATAAGTTGCATTCCATGCTGACACTGTTGAACCCTGAATACCACAACCTTCAAACCAACACAAATATTTCAGACATGTTATAATGCACATAATTTGCTTCCTTACATCTAGGCACATAGGAGGTCAGAAAACCATGTGACAGCAGCCTTGCCATTAGACAAGCCTAAAAGAAATTTATACCCCGATCAAGCCTGGATTGAAATATTCCACTCTGATTACATGTTTTCTTCAAAACACAGTTTGTAGTTAATGAAATATTTAATTATGAAAAAAGAAAGTGGGGATATTCTCAGAAATATTGCTAAAATCACTTGTCTCATTCTTATAGCTGTTGGTCTCATGAGCTGAATGTTTTTGTTACACCCCTATTCACTACAGAAATAAGAAATGTTGCCCAAGACTGGACATTGTTCAATGTGCGAATGCATGTTTTAGAACCTAATAAAATGCTGGGGATCTGATGGTGCTGTGGAAGATAAGCTATCTCTATCAGTGCTTGAGCAGATTTATTGTCCGGAGAAAAGTTATGTGTTAGTGAGAACAATGTTTTCCCTTCATCAGGGGTAAGTTGAGCATGAACAAGGATGAACTCTGGAACAAATCCTCTTTATTTCATTTCTTTATCTTTTTTTATCCATATCTCATTCTCTCTTACTTTCCCAAATTAACACCTCATCTCACTAATCCTTCTAATTATCAATACACATACAGGGAAAGTCCAAGCAAAACATTGGTCCATTCTCATCTAGTCATCTAGCTGGGGATTTTACAAGGCAGATTTTTTGTAGCACCTACTCAGCTGTCATCTCAGTTATTAACAGGTTGATCAGTTCTACCTAAAAATGTGCTTTCGACATACCTACTGATTTTACTGAGTGAACATAAACTATGGTAATTACTTTTTTCTGGCCAACAGTATTGGCCTAAATAAAGAATTATACATCCCACTAGCCTCAATCAATACACATGGTCCTTTCAACAGCATCTCCTTTCAAAACCTTTAAAAGAAAACGGCAACACAGGTTTAAACTCATTTCTTTGTATTGGTGTTCTCATGCAATCTCTCTACTAGCTCAGTGTTTCATGCAAACTCCTATATCTACACACCCTGACCCAAGCTGAAGAAGGTATTGATTGCTACCAAGAACCAGTGGCCTCTTCCTTTGCAAGATATTTAATAAATTGGATCCAAAATGAACCCAATCATTTCCCGTCTTAAGTCAATACAGATCAGAATCATTGCCTGGAGAAAGCTGTTATGAAACATGTTGGATTTTAAAAAGTCGGCAGGTTTCTAGAAGTCCCAGAACTAAGATAAAGATCTACAGTAGACTTCCAAGAATACACACAAACTGTTGCTTAAATAATGCTAGATGAACTAGTAAGATCCAAAAGAGTTACAAATTTCAGTAAAACCCTGACCTCTCACAAAATCTAGCAAAATCAGTATATTCTAAGAATTGCTCTATAAAAACCATCGATTGGAAATTTGCTACAGAATTCCCATTGGTGAATTTTCAGAAAGAATCTCACAACTTTTAGAGAGAACAAGCCATCTCTATCAAGATAAAAGTTGTTTTCTGCTAACTTTGCAATGTTAGTCGTGTATTTCGCTTTGGGCGTGTTTACATGTTCTCTCTGATCGTCATCCCTGACCTTCACTTGGTTCTCTCGGGCAGCACCCTGGCAGGTGGCAGCTGGTCTTTGCCAGGGTCATGCTAAGCATCGGTCACTGTCTCTCCAGTCACATCAATGCCAGAAGAGACAAGGTCAAAATATGATGATAATAAACTTCATCTACTTTTAAGTTGATGTTATAAAGGAGGCAGGATTTAAAAAAAACTTTTTATCACATATTTAGATAGCAAGATATTAGATTATAAAGATATCACATACTCTTATGTGAAATAAAAACAACTAAAAACAAAAAAGTGGTCAGGAATTTTTTAAATGACAGAAAGCCTTTAAAAAAATGAAAAGGAAGACAATAATTAGTCCTGTGATAAGGAGGTGAAAAAGAGGTAAGCAGAGACCTGCATAGACCAGTTTAGTAAGATGATCTGAAAAGAGGTTTTGAAAAGATGAGATTCTTTGGGAAAAAATGAAAAAAGGCAAAATTAGGGTGAAAATAATACTTCTGTAAATGGTTGGAGAGAGCAATAGTGTGAGCTACTTCAAAAAAAGAAGCTGCACCAGGTATTTTTCTTACTTAATGTTCATATGAAATATGAGAGTATTGAACCTCCTTTTTTAAGCCAAAAGTAATTATCTTCACTCCCACTCCACATGCACACCAGTTTAGACAAATCTCAGTACCAACTCAGTCCTAAAATTCCTTCTAGGGACACGAGTTGCAAATGAACAGACTTTAAAAATAGTAAGCAGTGTCTGTTTACACTGCTGCTGATGGACTTCAGCCCATTGATTGGCTCTCTGTTTCTCATGACTCAATAGACTGATTTTGTTTGAGCTCAGGAAACACTTTGGTCAATCCCACTAGACAACTGACCTTACAAACATATAGTGATAAGATTCAAAGGTAAGAAACCAAAACCCAATTCTTGTTGCAAAATAAAAATTAAAGGATGCTCATTATCATTTCTGCAACATGTCCATTGTATCTGTGTTTGGGCTTGTGGCTCATTCATGCCCATGCAAAATGTTGGGAATTATATGTAGATGAAAGATTAGCATCAAATGCACAAGACATTGGGGGTGCTGTGGTGGCGCAGGGGCAGCGCACGACCCACGTATTGAGGGCCTTAGTCCTCGTGGCGGTGGTTGCAGGTTTGATTCCCAGCCTGGCAACATTTGCCGCATGTTTTCCCCCTCTCTCATTACCCTGTTTCCTGTCAAACTACTTACAAATAAAGGCCACTAGAGCCAACAAAACCTTAAAAAATGAACAATGCACATCATTACATTAATTGGCCAATCCAAGCCACAATGGCTATCCAAGATGAAAGTAATGAGTTTGTCCAGTGAAATGTTGTCTACCTTTGAGATTGACCATATTATGATTTATCACCAGACTTTAAGCTATCTGGCTCTAAAATGTAACATTTGGCTCTAAATTAGAGCAGTATTGGAGATTAACACTCCCTCAGATACTTCAGAATGTAGCAACTTAGTTTTGACAGGTACCAGTAAATTTTCTTATATTACTCAGGCGCTGGCAGCTTTCAGATTATCGCATTTCACATATAAAATACTGATTGAACTTGGAGCATTGTGGTTGTCAGAGCTGGTCATCCCTTTTATGCCCCTATGTTATCTACATTCCCAGGGCAGCTTTAGGTTGAATGTTGCAAAAGTTCACATAAAACTGCTGGTGTGTGAGGTTTATTTTTTCTATTCTGCACACTAGCACTATTAAACCATCTACCTCTAGATATTAGACAGGCATGTTCAACTAATCTTTATAAGTCAAAATCTATAAACTTTAAATCTTTGCCAATTCTCTGTAATTTCAAAAATCTTTCCTTTGCTTGATTTCTGGTCACCTTATTGTGATTTTTATTGACATATTTATTTCATTTACCACTCTCTTGATTGATTTGACATAACAAAGCTATATTTAGCCTTGTTATTGAGGTCTGTTGCCCCTTTTCATAGAATAACTGCTTGTTTTTTTAAGTCTCTTCTTTTAAAAACATTACATGATAGCATAGTACATCAGCTTAGTGTGGAAGCTGAACATATTTAAAACATATTTTAAATCTTTATCATACTACCAGTGTAATTGAACTCTTGATTTATTTATTTTGCTACTTTTCTCCTTTTTCCCATTTGATATTTTCTTACTATTACCTTTATTTTGGGATTTTTCTTTTCACCTAACAGGCCAACACCCTCTCCTCAAGTCCCCATCCATCTATTTGCTCATGGATGAAGAGTCTCCTTGGTGGTTGATCGGAGAATGATGCCGCTACTTAGAGAGTCAGAGTCCATCGGCACTGAGGAAGTATAGTAGCAAGGAGACAGAGAAAAGCTCCAGAGGAGAAGTGGCTCCCTGGGGCGTTGTAGCCGTGATGGGTGAGCTGTCAAACGCCCCATTGTCCAAATTACCCTGCAAGCACCATGTCACCACACGGGACTAATTTACGGCGCGGTCTGGCACACACATTGCTTATAGAGAAGTCCGAGGGAGGGACAACAGAGAAGAGGGGTGTAAAGGAGAGTGGGGCATCCGGCCAAATACCTTCAAGAGGTACAACGGTGGTTTGAGTACAACCAGTACAAGACGGACCCAATTAACGTCACGCAGGTTTGATCGCTGCTGTCTTTATGCTTGGAGTCTTCAGTGACATGTGTCAATATTAATATGTCACGCACGGATGCTTTCCCGCCCACCCACCATCACAGCCCATGCATTCAGTGGTGCACAAACACTTTAATCCAGTTCAAAGCAGCCGTTGCATAACTCCCCTGCTTGACTTCACTTCCTGACGACTGGTCGTTTCTGCACAAGCTGGCAGACCCATTCACTTGTCAACCGTCACACCCCTGGGTGCCCAAAGCCAGACAGGGCCGTCACCCTGCCCCACACTGACCGGTGGGCTGTGGAGTAAAGCTGCTCCTGTCAGGAGAGACATGCGGCACTCCCTGACCCCCTTACTGTGCCCAACAGCCTGAAGAGATGCTCTGAATTTGGTTAATTGGCCAATAGCAGTGGGACGTGCAATTCAGCTAAAGACTAAAAGAAAAGAAATAAAATAGAACAAGAAAAATATCAACCAAGTTCAGTGCTTCCTGCAGCCTTAATAGTTGGACTTTAGTTTGTTTTTTTTTATATCACTCTTAGGTGCATCCTGTTGACGTCTACATCCAGAAAGGTTTCCGCTTCTAAAAATAGAAAAATATGACAATTTCCACAAGAAAGTAAACAATAATACAAAAACAATAGACAAATAGACAACTGGGTACTTTGAACACATCAAAGTTACCTATAAGATAAAATCAAGTTAAATTGAGTCTTAAAATAAAAACTTTTATATATGTCTAAAGCATGTCATAGACATCAAATGGATATCTGCATTTTAGCTGAGATAAGCTGAAATATGAATTAGCTTTGCTTGTGAGGGGAGACGAAGTCTGGAGCTTTTACGTTCAAGCATTTTTGCACTTGTCGCATCCTATTGAACTCTGTACATCATGCAGCTTCAGCAGTAATCAGAATTTCAAAGGATAACTGGATATGCAGAGTGAAATCAGGGCAATGGGTAGATTCAGTGTTGAAATGACATTTATTACTCTATAATTTTCTCAGGGTTAAGGTTAGGGTTTTAAGCATGCAACTCTGGTTTTAAGACTTTGCATTAAAATCTAGGTAATATGTGGTGTTTCTTTATTTTCCTTACCAGGACTATCAATTTTCCAGCTTTTAAAAACATCTGAATTTGCATTCGGCATAAGTAAATACAAAATTGTTTTTGTCCACAGCAGAAGGAAGGGGATGGTTAGTGCTGCCAAACTTTATGCACCATAAATCCACATGAAATTCTTCATCAGTTTTGAAACAACAACTTTTAAAAGCCGTGGTCTAAACGTTTCATTTTAAGTACAGATTTTACAACTAACTTTTACTAGAGATGGTTATGGTTATGATGCCTACGCAATGAAAACATGACATAAGACTCTTTGTTCACTTTAGAGCTCAAAATAGACAACAGTTAAAAAAATTAAGAGATATTTACACACTTACATTTTGACAGATGAAAACAACTAGCGGTTCAGTGGGTTATCAGCATATCAAATTAAAGAGGCTTTGCTTCTTTGTGCCTGGATTATTATAATGCCTACCCATGTTTAATCAAAACCTCCCTACATGTGTTGCAGGCCGTTCAGAGTGCTGCTATCAGGATTCTGACAACATCACCCAAATTCTCACATGTGATTGCTGCCAATGCATCTACATTTGCTCCTGGTGTATTTTTGAGTGCATTGTAAGATTCTTGTTCTGGCTAGGTAGAGTGTTTCATGGGCAGCCACTGAGTTATATCAGAGAACTCTTGCATTGATTTGTCCCCAGCAGATTCCTGAGCCACAGTGATCAGGACCTGCTGATAGCTGCCCACACTAAGGTGAAAACAAAAGATTTTTCTTTACTGGATGTTCTTTGGATGCTCAGATCAGCAAACTCTGTAGCTTCCTTTAAAAGCCAGTTAAAAGCTTATCTTTTTTAATTTGTGTTGTTAAACATTTCTTGTGTTAATGTTTATTGTGAAGCACTTTGCAATTTTTATATATAAAATGTGCTATATAAAAAAGGTCTTCCTTAGATTACTTACTGCCAGAATGTCATTTTGGTTAGCCTCAAATTTGCACATTTAACGGAAAATGGCACATGATTAAAAAAAATAAGTTAAAGCTCATTGCATAGGAAAAAAATTACCTTGGTCACATTTAATTCTTGCTAAAGTTGCTTAAATCTGGTTTAGCAATATTAGACCAAATTTACCATTTAATCAAGAGATCTATGAACAGTTTGGGTAAATTTGTTCATTCAAACATATTTTCAACATAAAGATTCTAAGGCAACATGTCGGAATGAATGCGTTGTTGAATGGTTTAGAATCCATACAATATTGCAGCAACTCCCCGAAAACACAAAGCTAAATTTCGCTATCATTTGCTTAGTTTGTGGTTTCTGTGCTGCACAAAAATGTAAATTCGCTGAAGAGGAGGCACTGCCACCACACATGTCCACACATACTTCACACATGCCCACCTTGCGTGTGTAGCCTGAAGCACTTTAAATGTCCCAGCCTTTTCTCAAACAGGAAAAGAAAGCCTTCAGATGCAGTCCTGCATCTGAAGGACATTACAAACTAAAAATGTGTGAGACAAAGTCCCTGAGCACAGCCTACTCTCCATGTCTGTCATTGCCTACTTATGCCCTGGAGAAACATGGGGACGTACATTGGCAACCAACATACCTACATCAACACCCTAAATCTCATTCTCACTATCTTGTCAACCAAATAGCAAGGTAAGGGGAAAATAAAACGTCATGTAGAGATATTAGGCTATTTTCTTTCCACTTAAAAGTTCGGCTGCTTGTTCAGCTAGTCATAAAATAAGAAAAAAAAAGTATTTTCCCAATCAGGGAATGTGACATTATGGAGCGCTACAAGGCTGAACTGACAGCCCTCTTTCATAAGAAAGTTGTTACTCCAGGAAGATAGATCAAAGTGAGCTATTTTCAACATAATTGAGTGTAAAAATGAATAAATAAATAAAGCCAGAGCTAAACAGAAGAGTTATTTAAAAGAATGTATATTTTTTTTACAGAAGCATGATGGCTTTTAATTTAAGTAAGTAGAATGAGGACTGAGACTATGATGGGTTGCTCTTTTGGCACATCATACTTTTGCAGTTTGGGGCATTTTTTTCAGCCACAGGTGGTGATGGTTTCTACACACCTGAGGAATGTTTTGAATTAACCCAGAACAGACTTCAGTGGATCCCAGCAAAACTGAATGCAGTGGAGTTCCGCCAATTTACAGTTTAATAGTCATATATTCTGCATATATTCCATATTAGCAGCAGAAAATGGCCTTTTTACACATTTTTCCTTAGCACATATCTAAACTTTCTGGGAAGAATAAACACTTCAGTGCACATTATTGGCTAGCGTTTACTAATCAGCCAATCCAGGAGTGACTTTAAGCTTCCTTGCTGCAGATTGGTTGCACCCCCAAGAGGATAAGGAAGATCATAGATGTTAGCTTCTACGGTAGTGCAAAGACTGTACGGATTCAAGCATATCAACATATATTTGATGTTTGAACTGTTAAAATATGCAGTTATAAGCATTTTGAGAGGGATTTCAAGTTTTGGTTGATTTCAGCTATTCTCGGCCAGTTGTTCCTAAACCCCCCAAATATCAAGGTCCACTCAACAGCAAACATGTTTTATTGTATGCTTTTGCTCTTATGTCAACCTGTCAGAAACTATGTTGAACCTGTGTCTAGATTTCTTAGGAAACCTAAGAGTTAAAAATCTGTACATTTAATTAATGACTCCTGGTTTGAGGACTAGAAACAAACACAAACAAGAAATAAGAGTTACATTTTCTTAACAATAGTTATTAAGAGGAAATTAGATTTGGCAAGTAA
This sequence comes from Xiphophorus hellerii, assembly GCF_003331165.1. NCBI lineage: Eukaryota > Metazoa > Chordata > Actinopteri > Cyprinodontiformes > Poeciliidae > Xiphophorus > Xiphophorus hellerii. Next base: position 15,532,822 of record NC_045679.1, read on the forward strand.
AAGCTGCACAAAAACCATAGATCAAAGGCTGGCAATATCTCTTTTGCTATTTTTCGAAACTGCATCCTTTCCTGTGCAGAAACCTGCCACCGTGTACAAAGGGACTCAAATATGATGGAATATGAGAAGATCAGGATTTACTGTATGCTGTAATGCACCAGGCATGGGTGCATGCCCTAATTCAGGCTTTGACAGTGAGTGGTGTTAGGTATTTGCATGTGAGTTCTTGTGTCTATGTGTGATGGTAGAATTAATGTGACATGGCAGGTGTAATGCAGAATCATAAATCTCTGGCCTGGGAACACCAGAGGGGGAGCAGGAGGTGATATACATTAAAGGGCACACACACCACAGCTCGGATGCCGATAATAAAAACAAGACCCGGCCGCGACAGCCAGCTAAAAGACACGACTCCATATCTGGCCCTGAGGGCTGTGACATGCACTCACACAGTCAGACACACAAAACACCAACTCTATCCGCTTTTCTCGCCGTTTATGACGCCGCTTTCAGCCCAGCAGCTCAAGTGTTAGATGTGGTTGTAATGCTGTTAAAATCTTAATACTGTTATACAAGCTTGCTGTTGTACAACATGCTAAAATCTTTACTTACTGTGCATGCTGCATCACGTGGGACTAAAAGCAACATGACAGCACTTCATTTGGGAATAGGACTGTCCCAATCAGACGACACATTCTAACACAGCTCATTGTCAAAATAAGCCTGACCAGCTGATCAGCAAGTCTCTTAACAGACTGCTCAGCAACTGTCACTATCAGAGTTTATGCTCATTTATTGCACTAATGCTTTTAATCCCAATTACTAATATATGCTTAGTTTACATGTACAGTACCAGTCACATGTTTAGATCCAAAAGGGCCTTGCAAAAATACGCTTCCCAGTTGAACTTTTTTCATTTGTCATATTTGCACATTTAGTCAAACTTAAGTATATTTGATTGAGATGTTATGCAATTCACTAGTAAAAGGTGAGATAAGATTCTTTATTCTCTATTGAATGTATACAAGATGAGAAGTTTCCTTTAGCATCTACCAATTAAAAGACCACAGTGGATCATTGTGAAGTGGGAGAAAATGCTACACTCTTCTCAAAAATTCTTATAAGTCGAACATTTTAAAAGTGAGATGAACATCTCCATCCAGCCCCATGGAGAACATAGCTGTAGAACCACTTTCTGCAGCAGTTACAACTGGAAAATGCCTGAGGTTTGTCTCTACCAACTTTGCAAATGTAGAGAAACGTTTGTGAATTCTTCAAACCTATGTAGCTCAAACTTATAGTCAGAATAGATTTAGTGTTGATTCAGATCTTGTCACAAATTTTGAGCTGGATTTAGGTCTGAACTATAACTGGGCCATTCTAACGAGTGTTTTTTTTTTTCCTGAACCATCTGGCTTTTTCCCACTGGTAAGTGAACCTCCATGCCAGTCTAACGTTCCACCCTCAGAGCATGACGCTGACACCTCTCCATAACTTTATCCTTGACATTTCTGCAGTGTTCTTTTCACTTTAGGATACTGTTTGCTGTTACACAACAGCTGTAATTGTGTGATTGTACTAAAATTACATTACACATACAGTAGGTGGCTATTTACTAATCAGGTAACTTATAGAAGAATTACACTTTACTTAAGGGTATTAGAATAAAGCAGGATGAATGACAAGTGCATGTTTCACTTTTCAGATTTGTGTCCTTCACAATTATGCGTAGCTCCTTCTTGGTTTAAAACATACCTATAAAATTAAAAGGCGGAGAAAATAAGGTTATATAAAAAGACTTTTTCAATTCTCTGCATCTCGCCCATTCATTTTTAATGGGTAAGCATTTCAACTTTCTGGTTCTTCACAGTTGCACACAGCGAGTGAGCAAAGATGGTGCAGCTGTGGAAAAATACTTTCTCAGAGTTAAAACAATAATTAATGCAGCCTCTTATCTGCATTTCTGAGAACACTTGATATTCAGCTCACATTCACAATCATAAACATTCATTTCATTAGACTTGCATTCTCGCAAATAGAACATAGCTTTTCTTTCACATAGGCTAAGTGTTTTTTAAGTACATTTTCAACGCCCTGTGCTGTTTTTTATATATCCATATTTTGTCTATGCTGAACTGATTTAGAAGGGCATAACTGTAAAGGAACAAAGAAGTAATTGCAGCTCATTTGCCTTCCCCACCATAGCTGATCTGCGGAGAGAAATTTTCCCCTAGTATTTTATAACAACGCTGACTTTCCCTGCATGCTCATTTAAGGGTAGCCAGGATTCCTGCTAGGATTATAGCTAAAAAGAAAAAGGCTTTGTAAGCATTCTCAGGAAATTGCACCTTGCTGGTTTCTACACACAGGCTCTACATAATGCACATGTACAATTCCAGCAGGGCGGTGGCTGTGTTGTACTGAGGTGCATCAAGGCACTCTGCGCTGACTCTGGACCTGCGAAAGGTGCTTATGTACACTACTTTACATGCAAATCCCTCTTTAGTTTTTTATATTCTACAATGCATTGCACCAAATGAAGGTATTGTGTTAGTTTCTTTTCTTTTTGCAATATCAGTTTGAAGCGGAATGAAAACATAGCTGCAGGACAGGGTGTCAGAGTCACGCTCAAAGTTACAGACTCCATACAAAACTTTATCCAGTGTCAATGATCAGCTGCAGTGCATCTGGTGATGAGATTGAATGTAGCTATGTAGTCACAAATTCTGATAAACTGACCTATGTAGACTAACTACTGTCAGTTTTTATGCACTGCATGTCACATATCGCAGGTTACATTTGAAAAATAAAAGGAAAGAAATTATTTTTTTGAGAAACTGTTCAACTCAAAACCTGAAAATATGGAAACAGCTTTATACCATTGATGTTTTTGCAAAGTTTCCAGAATGTTTTCTGGATCCTGCTATAAAGTTGTAAATTAATAATAAAAAAAATTATTATAAAATTAATCAAACAGGAGTGTATTAATATTAAAAAAGTCTTATTGTTTTATAAATCCCAACAATGTTTTAAAGTTTGCAGTGATCAGTGAATAACTCCTACGGTTTTGTTAAGCTAAATCAGCCACTTCATAAAAGACAACATTTCATGACCTAAATTTGTTTTACTGCCATTTTTAATTGGAAAATAGCAGATGTTCAGAAAAGCCAGATAGCTGGCCTTTGTAAAGTTCAATTTTGAAATCTTGCCACAGTTTCTCAGTTGAATTCAGGTCTGGATTTGACTAGGCATTTCACATATGATTTGATTTGCAAAACCATTCCATTGTGGTTCTGATTGTATGTTTAGATCAATATTTCTGGTGGACGTTTAATCTCTGCCCTGAGCCTCAAGTCCTTCAGGTTTTCTTCCACCCATTTATTTCCTCATCCATTTTAGACTTCAGCTCTGACCAGCTTTCCCCATCCTTTCAGATGAAAAGCATTCTCACAGCTATATGCTGTCACCACCATGTTTTACTGAGTGTTCAGGGTAATGCAATGCGTAGTGTTAGTTTTCAGTCTTAGTATTTTCTGGCCTGCATCTTGTCCCACATGTTTGCTGTGTCTCCTACATGGCTTGGAAAAAACTACAAAATGGCCTAGACAGATCAGATATGTTTATACGTTTAAATCACATGCAACTTGATTTTTAACTAATTAGGTAGAAGTGGATTTTATTTTTAAGTAACAGTAAATAGAGTGAATGCAAATTTCAAAAGATTTGAATGCCTTTGCAAGTCACTGTATAACTTTCTGTTTACTGTTCTGTTATGAATTGTGATGTATAAAAATATTAAAGATCTATTTTAAGTTTTCATCCCATTTGTTGTAATTTGGAAAAAAAAAAGCATTCTTGTGCTTTCACCAATCTGATGTTTTGTCAGTTTATATTACATAAGAAGATAGGCTAATGTATCTAGCAACCTCTGTTCCACAGAAAGGAAGCCATCAACCAAGCTGGAGAACAATCATTGTCTTTTTGCACTCACATCTGGCGAAGAAGTGACCAGAATGCAAAACCACTTATGCAGTTCGTGAAAATACAAATAAATGTTGCAAAATTTCTTCTCAGTGATTTGTCTAAACGTGAAAAACATAACTGTCAAGAAAATGAAAGTAAGAAGAAAAAGGTGTAGAAAGAGTAAAATTACTTCGCATAGAAGACATTGACTCACTCGAACTTGATAAGTAGGAAGATGCATCATTGTGAGTCATTCATTGTGGCCTTTATCTCTGATTCAGAAAATCTTCACTTCAACATTTTATCATTTTATATCTTGGCTGGAGATCTAATTAAAATTCAGTCCTACAGATTTATAATCCCAAAAATATATCCAGTATTGGTATCCATGTAAAAGAAAGTACACAATATAAACACACACTCAATATTTTTCTTATTGATTGGCTATCCTCCACATATTTCATATGCACACACACCAGCATGCACACACCCCACAGTTGTTAATGGATGTGTTAAGAAGATAAGACACCAGCCAAAAAAGGACACAAAGTAGGTGTGTGTTTGTTTTGTGAGTGTATATAAAGTGACTCCATTAGGCAATCACACACCCAGCTCCACTCACCAGGGGACTTCTGTCAGCCTGTGATTTGCCCGGTACCCCTCCCTCCTTCTCATCTTTTTGCAACTCAATGCTGAAATAGGTCAACCACATATAATGGAGGGGCAATGAGGAGCAAGTGTGCACCACCTTTTATGCTCCCCTTTGCACCCCACTCCTCCCCCCTTTCTCCACCATCCAGAAGCCAGAAGCAAGCCACGGGCCCCCCCATGGACAAAGTGAAGGCGGCCTGCAGAGAAGACGGCAACAACAGCCACAACATACCGACCTCCCAGCCACAACAATCATTTACACGGCCACGCTTGAACAGAGCAAGTTCCACTATTTCATATGGAACATGCACCCTCACAAGATGAATTCCCATCATTGGTTTATAAAGCTCATCTTCGCTAAATTAAATGAAAAACTGAGGAAATTGGAAATAGTTAATAATAGTGTGTATTGTGTGTAACTGTTTTCAGTCACTCCATCAGTGTTACCCTACATTCTGTAGATGATTGTTCAAAAATCCCTAGCAGGGATTATATTATTTCTGCATTAAAGAGGCAAAAGTTCAAAAGTAATGAGTTTGGTTGAAGAAATAGAAATAGAATGTTAGAAAGTTTTCTCAGAAAGTTTTGTTAAGTTTGTCAAAACGGCAAGGTCAGCAACAAAGGAAGCTAATGATGATGCATTATATTATCTATTAACCACAGTTGTCAAAATAATCGATATCTCATCATAATCGATAATAGAAATATTACTTATTCAAAGATACTCGTGTCAAAATCGATATAAAATTAGCCACCCAGTTGCAGTTTTACTGGCAGCAGCGCTGCAGTACTGAAGACACTCATCACCTCCCCTCCATGAAGTCAATCACCTTACCTGCTCTAAGTCACGTTCTGTGAACATGGTGAGTACCATTAGAAAAATCATGAGTGACCGTCTTTAGCTGACAAGGCACACAATACATGGTTAAAAAAAAACGCTTCCGCGCAGGCTACAAAAAGAAAATGCTGAAATATACCATAAGCATGAAGTAGCAAACCTCCAAGACGTCATAAGCTAACGCTAAATGTTTAAATGTTAGTTTCATGGACACAGAAAGCCCAATGATTGGTCTGAGTTCCCCCATCAAGAAGTACTTCCCAGCTGTTAAGTTTCGAAACTTCAATACAATACAAATTAACGAACTGAGAATTAACGCAAAATGTTGATCAGCTGACAGCTCTGATGGTAATTAAAGAGTGAAGCAATGAAACAAACCAGTGCAACCTACCCTGCTGCTGTAGTTTTTCTGAGAAAAAGTTAGATATCATTGTGACAATGCTGTCTGTCCATCTGTCTAGTGGAAACACACACATAGACTGATAATCATTTAGCATTGTTTTATCTTTCGAGAGCTGCCTGTTCTGATTTCTATCAGAAACAAACTCTTTTGTTGAATTAAAAATAATTTAAAAATCTTTATCTGACAGGAGCAGGAATAATTATTGCCTCATTTTATATAAGCAGCTGCTAGATAAGGCTGATTAAGGTCAGATTCTGAACACAACACCAAATCTTTTTGCTACTAAGGCAAGAAATTATGTCTTAAAGTCACTGACTGTGAATAGACATTGATTATAAACAATATGGCAAATAGAAAACAACCAAAATACAGCACTCAACCCTTTACACAGGTAATATACTTATCTTCGTAATTCAAATTGAGCAGGCAACTGGGTTTGAGTTAATTTAGTCAAACTAATATCTAAAACAGTAAGCTCCATAGGGAATATACTGTATGTCAGGGATAGCTGTTCAAGTTGTTGTTAATGGCAAACCTGAAAAACTACAATCCAAAGTGAAAGGTGAGAATTATACAGTTGACCTGAGCCCATACCTTGAGGGATTCCTGCAGCACTGGATTAACTTTAAATTCATTACTAGAGGAAGAGAAGAACCCAGTAAGGAGAGGGAAACATGCTGGACCAAATACAGCACTGGTAGCCAGGCAGTAGGACTCTGGAATTAAGGAGCAAACATGAGCTGCCCAGAAAAAGAGGGAGTAACAGTCCACCCTTCCCTTTGGACTTTATGCAGGAAATAACAGAAGTAAATGTAAAACCTTAAATAGAATAATGCTTTTGACTGAATTAACGGCTCACCAAAGTTGTGCTTAGGGGTGACCCCTTGTTTTTGACATAATTTAGTGAAGAAAGAAACCTTGTTTAAGATGTTCCTGACATTTTTGGAAGCACAGAGAAAACATCAACTTTTAGCATTTCCACCTTGTGTAAAGCATGCAACTCTTAAATCTTTTGGTGGCCATTTTAATCAAGCAGAATTTTAAGACTGTTCAGAAATAAGTATTACAGTTTCTCTATTAGTGCAGATGAGTCTTACATAAACTTTTATTAAAGTAGGAATTACCAGCATATTGAGGCATTGATCACTTGCCAAAAAATCTCTTTCGAGAAACTATATGACCAGCTCCATTTTATTGTTTTGCCAATAAAGAGTGCTTTTAAGTACATTCTTCCCGTGTGTTTGTGTCTTTGTGGGAATCATCTCTGAGCTTCCGTTCTCTAAAGCTTGTCCTGATGTACAGGAAAAACAAGATTTGTACAAAAATAAAAAATAAGAAAACTGATAAAATGGTTTAACATTGAATTGTGAAGTACACCTACCATTCACAGTCACAGACAGACATGTTTTTTATAGCCTCTGACAGGAATAGAAATGGTAGTCTTGTATTGACCAGCTAAGTAAAGTGCTTCATGAGTAGTTGACTTGTTTAAAATATAGTCGATATGTTGCTTAAAGCTGTCCACGTGAGTTTGGCTATTGATTCAAGGGGCTAAATCAGATATCCTGCCATCTCAAGTATTTATGTCAAGGGCTGAAACATGCATGCACTTGAACAGAAGTACACACACGCACAAATCCACTGAAAAAAACCCTTCAGCATTCCACCTCTCATTCCATATTTCTTTTCCCCCCTCATCTCCTTATTCATTCTACCCGTTGCATCTCCTTGCACTCCAAACTCATGTCTTCCCTTGCAGTCTCCACTGGCTATGACCTTTTCTCCAGTGGAACAGGATACTGCCCATCTCCATCTACCTCATGCATTAATGATCTGTGGTGAGCTGAGGGCATCTTTCTGACTCTAAGCCTCTGTGCTGCTCCCCTGCTTTCAAGGACGGAGCAGTGCTCAGCCACATTCCCTGACATCCACAATGATATGCAGAAAACAGCCACAGATCGTGATAGCTCCAAGGTCTAGAAAGTAGAGCCTCACTCTTCTCTTTTTCAATCACATATATCTCTTTGACACTCCCCAGTAGCAGATATCAAAAATACTAGAGGTGACAGGAAGCAGCTGGGCCTCACTACTAATAATTAAGGAGAGGCAGTGCAGATTGTAATTGTATTGATTATATTTTAGTCCTTGTTGCTCAGGTCGTGAGTGGGTTTCATTAAACCTCAACATCAATCGCAAATCAACAGAGAACACTAGCTTGTTCATAGTTTATTGAGTTGAACAATCAGTCTAAAGCTTAACACTAATCCACACCATCCAGATTGGTCGGATTCCCACACACCGTCTTGGGTTAAGATCAGTCAAAAAAGACTACTTAAACTTTTTTCAAATTTCTGGTTTTCTAATAAAAAATAAAATAAACATTTTTTTTAAAGAAAGTTCTGTTATTGTCTTCCCTCTGTCCTTAGTTTGTCTGCAGTAAAGGCAACCGAACTATGGTCTCGTAATGAAAATGGAAGCACTTCTACTCTTTCAAGATTTTCGAAAGACAAAATCTGCTACTGTGCCCTCAGGTGGACATTTCAAAGCTGCCGTCTTCTCTTTCTTGTCAGGAAACGGGGTGCTCCAGCAACCACAGAGAGTGCAGTGGGGTAATGATACCTCTCATCTAATCTTTTAGAAACACTTGAAAGTAGACCAGGTCTCAAGATGTACCAGGGCTTTGCCACTTATAGAAAATTGATGCCAATCTTAAAAATTCAAGAATTCTGCTTCAAGAATTCAAGAAAACGCTGATTTTGCCACTTTGGTGCTCTGTAGGGGATTTATTTGAAGCAGCTGTTTCCATCTAATGGAAATTTCTTTAACTACTCTCAACTGTTGTTCTCTCTGTATTTCTTTCTCATAGAGGTACTCCTATCTGTGTCCTGCTGTGTTTAGTCGTATCTCTTTTCTATGTAGCTATTAACTAAGCTTTTAATGCATTTATCTTGCTTTATGAATTAGATAAAACACATAAAATGTGCTACACTCTTTGATTTCCTTTCAATTAGAAAGTACTCTATAACCAGGGATTCTACTGTATATTTATTGTATTAGTTATTGGACGTAAAAGTACTTTATGACTGAATTGTCCTGGAATTAACTGGATTTAAGTTGAGTTGAATTTGAATGAAACTTAATTATGTACAATGTTATGTTAATTAATCCTCTTTGTCTAGTACTATTTCATAGCTAAAGTTAAAATAGATATTATTTGTCAATAAAAATACACAATTTCCATAAAAGGATAAACTGTAGCAATATTCTAGAAAACTGGTTGTTATTTTTGTCAACCTAAACCCAGCAGGAAATAGATTGCTTTGAAAGATGTGCATTGTAATTACTAATCAGGTTCTTTTTATTGTGTATCACACCCTGTCACCTGCCAGGGCCCAATCCCCAAAACCCTAAGATGCATCCTGACAGCTGCATAGATCCTCATCTGGGGGCAAGGGATGAAAAGATTTCCACAGTGCACCTCCCAGATGCTCCACACCCAAATATTTGACTTTACTTGTGATCCGCAGCCCTTGAAGGCTTCTGTTGGGCTTTTCCACTCCACTGATCTCTGTTTTCAAAAGCAGGTGTTTAAAATACTACTAACATAGCTGCCTTGCCGGCATAGCAGAGATAGTGAGGAAGTAAACAAAGAACAAAAAGGGCTATTTTTCAAAATGTAAGCAATTTCACTGAGATGACAACTACAATTTAAATGACTTCAGAGATCTTTGATTATATAAATCAGACTTGACTCGATAGTTAACTCAGACATGACCACTCTATCACATATATCTGTGTTACTGGCTGCAATGATAAAACTCTCCAGGGATCTTGTCAGTAGTGAACCATTGATGTCACTGCTACAAAATAATACATGCAAGACTTTTAGTCATGAAATATAAAATAAGCTAACACCCACACAAACAGTAAATCCATGTCAGACTAGAACTATACACCTTTAATTGCTCATATTTATTCAGATACAATTTATTCCAGAAGAAATGTCTACAGAACATCAAGATAATGCACCAACAAAAGTACAAAAATGAAAATGATCCTTTAAAGTGCTTGTAATCTACAAGGAGGCCCTGAATGAAATATAAATAAGACAGAATATTAACCCAGATAGAACCCTGCAGCATATTTCATGTTTGAAAATCTCTTGTTTTAAAATATGAACACAGAACATGCAATGCATTGACATAAAACCCAAGCTGGTTACCAAGACAGATATGTTTCTCGAAATAATTTTTGTTTTAATTTAAGTTGTCAGAGGATGCCCGTATTCACATGATAAGCACTAATGGGGTGTACTACACAGTCTCGTTTTTAGTTTGATGTCCATGTGTTTTTGAGTTTATCTAACTGGTTCTGAAATGGTTTCATGAATCACTGCCATGTGCATACCTCTCATCCTCTTATAAAGCATGTAATCCTTAAACTGAATTTAAAAGATGAAAGGATTTCATTCGACAGCCATGGCAAAGAGCTGCTTTGCTGACATTTATTGTCAAATCATATTAGTCAGTAATCACTAAAAAGCACAAGAATGTTCAGAGAGACATAGAGTGAGAAAACTTGCTGCAAGTAAGTAGCAAGGGACGCATGGAGTATTGAATGTATATCCTTTATCACAAAAAACATATGTAGCCAACAGTACATTGCAAACGTTTTAAACAATAACTAATTTATTTATATTTGCCTGTCGGGACCTTGTACCCAAACACGAGTACCAGCTGTGCAGTGTGTGCTAGGGGTGTAACGGTACACACATTTAAAAAAGAACACATGCTTCTGGTTTTATTGCTTTTTGTTAAAGCCATGACTGAAAATTAGCAGTTTAAGTATGCCACGCCAAACTGGTACAAGAATGGTTGGAGACAGCGACATGTAAAAGTCAGATGCCAGACACTGAACGACATGGGTTTTTAACAAACTTCACACGGTGTTCAAATAGTCTCGCTATTTGCGTAAAGTTGGCGTAAAAAAGTCACATAAACTGACCTCTTAATGATTATTTTTTTATTATTATTTAAAGTAAATTCATCAGTACACAAGTCGGCTTTTCTGTACATAAGTTGGTACCTATACCCCCAATCGCCAGCAAGGTTGGTTTACTTTAATGTCCTTGTTACATTTCTTATTCCATTTCTTTTACTTTAGTATTTTATGGTACCCATACCCAGTGATATCATTATTGGCAAGGCATTACTCTAACCTGCCCCCTTTTTTCAATAACGATTAATCTAATGTGTTACTCTTTCCAACCCAGTAATCAGGTTAAAGTTACACAAAACACTGTGCGGGACTGTTCTTATAATTTTACTTAATAAGAAGACATATTGTTGCTTTCCTCTTGCATCTAGGGGAATGACATCTGGCCTATGTGACAATTCAGCCATGTTATCAACGTACAATACCACGCATGACACAAATGTAAATAATGGAAGGAGAAGAGAAATCTGTGCTTTCTTGCTACAAATACAAGCACTATTTTGAGTTCATGTCAGCTAAAGATGTCAATATCAAGGTTTGTTATACCCTCTGTGCTGCAGACAAGATGCCTTTGATACACCCTTAAAAATATTGAAGACAAAATAATGACTTATTTTTGTACTTTTCTCATGCAGAAGTAATGCAATGAGCAGAAAGCATGAAAGCCTACTGGAGGAAGGAGCCACTGACAATCGATCCTTGAAAATGTTTACTAGCTAATTGTTGATGCAGAGATTACAATTTCCTTGAATAAAATACAAATGAAAAACAATAGCCTTTCAATTATTTTCTTACTGTATTTACATTGTTTTAAGGCTTATTTTAACTAACCTATCAAACTATTTAGCTTCAAAAATTCTACATCAAGTTGGAAAAAAGATTTTGAGTTGCAGCACGGTACAGTGAAACTGACAGATCCACATAAGCTTCACTTTGGTGCAAATCCATTAAGTGGAGGAGAGTTGAAGAAGTTAGACAAATGGCATGTAGGAGAGGAAATGCTGCACTTAAACATGGTTGACTCATCCTGACTGAAATTTTTATGTTGACACAGCAAGGGCTGTTGTTGGCAGCTGGTGAATAATCAATCTTAGTTGTTTCTTTTAAAATCAAATAATCAGTAAAGTAACTAAATTACTTTCTCAAGCAGTAATCAGTAATGACGTTTTTCAAGGTAAACATGTCATTGTGTAAAGCTGATTTGACCATAAATGTCAGTGTCTGTGTTTGATTGGGCAGTGAATTCACTTAACCTTACTGACATTTCTATTTAAGAAATGTTTTTATTGATCTTATGTAATATTCTAATTTTCTGAAATTGAATTTTCGAGATGTCATTTTTTTGTAAGCCATAATCATTAAAATTACACTAAATAAAGTCTTAAAATATTTACTCTGTGGAATGAATCTATAAATTATACTTTCTGAAATGAGTGGAAATGTTTTACAGGATATTTCAATTAAAGCAACCAAACTTGTTTTTCAAATATTTGAAGACCATTTGAAAAGCCTGGAGAACCATCAATCAAGACCACTTTTACAAAATCATAGAAAAGCTCCGATTCTACAGAAGGGAGCTTCAAAACTTCTGCACAGTGCTGAGTAAAATCCTGGGTGATACAACTCAACACTTTCAATTAAACTCCTCAGAGATCATCAGCATAATAGAGATGATCCTCACAGGAAACTATTAATCATCATCATTTTCACAACACTGCGTTAGCTGGCCTTCCATCAGTTATTTTCATGGACAGTTTTCAGTAGTTCATTAGTGAAGTTGGATAGATGTGCGCAATAAAAAAAAAAAAGATCCTAGGGGAGAATAAAAGCACTTTTTATGAATTAGTTCCAACTAATTCCAAATTTAACTCAATAATCACTCCACCTCGGTAGGGATTTTGTAGGATTTTCTCTGAAGAAGCTGATACTCTCCTTGGCCACTCCTCTTTTTGCTACAGCCATACTCCACATAACCACGTTGATAAATTTAGATCACAACATTCACAGCATACAGCGTCTACTGTGTGATCATGGAGAGCCCTCTACATATTCAAACCCAACCCATCTCTGCTGCGTTTGGGGCCCAGCAGTCAGTAGTGTGAGTGACAGGCAGGTTCGAGGTGGGTTTGGGGGGGCACAGCGTGGGGAAAGCATAGAACCTTAATAGAGCAGATGAAAACATGACTGGTGAGGTTGAAGAAAGTGGCAGAGAGAAAGACGGTGGTGGCTACAGAGGGAGAGGTGATGCGATATCGGTTCAATTGAGAAGGGTGGAGAGGGGTTGAGGGACTTCTCTACAGGCTAGTAGTTTTGCTCATATCACCTTGCCAAACTGTCATTGCCCCCCCACGCAGATCCCTTTCAAAGGCACCCGCCCCTCACCCTTTTTCCTATTCAGCCCCATCCTCCCTCCATTCTTGACAGAATGATTTATGGTGCGTCTGGCCATGCGAGCACTGCTGTCCCCGAATACACTAAACATTATCATAACTTCTTTTTTTTTTGCTATAATCACTAAAACCATATATTAAGCTCAGTGTTCGCTATAAACCATTAAAAAAAAATGAAAGAACTTACCAGCGGCATCAGATTTAGCCCTTTTGTCTTTCACTGTGTTAATAATAGGTGCAATAAAAAAATGTACACTCGGATTAATAGGCTATTTCTAAGAGGGGGACTGATACAGTTTGAATTATTTTACATTGCATATTCCACATGCTGCAGTAATCTAAAGTGATTAAAATACAAAAAGATGATTCACCCTGTAGAGACAAAGACTGCGGCCCAGCTTGTCTCACAGCACAGGGGTTATGTTTTAGTAAAGTCTTTCTTAATACAGTCGTATCATATTCCTTCTGTAAACGATGCTGCCCAAATCATGTGCCTTGCCTTGCATCAACACCAAATGAGAAGCAAAAATGTCTTATAACTTTTATATCAGCTCTGAATTCCCTCAGGATCCATTATTGCTTATGGGACTGTACATTAGCCGCTTCCACTGCCATTATCTCCTGGCTGCTGACACACCAAAGTAACTGAAAAAGTCTAAATTTAACATCTTAAATCTAAAGCTTTAACACTAAAATAGGCCCTAAATTTTACTTGCCTTTCTTTAAACAGTATTGGTTGTTCCAGCTGAATGCAGAGGGTGACTTCATCATAAGCTTACATTTTGTTTTACAAGGAAATATTATTTGCACAAATCAGTCAAGCAATTTAATCTACCTATTTTGCATTATATGACAATGAAGAAAAAAGCCCCAAAGGTATCTTCTGACATGGATTCCTGGAAGAATTATTTAGCCAGTTTAATGTAGCGCTCAATTGCTCTGACAAAATCAATACAGACCCCCTCTAGAAATAAAATGTTGCCCACCTCTGAGAGATGATATTAGAACAAGACTGTGAAGACTATGAAAGTCTGATAAGATGTGCCCTGAAATTTTTTTTTTCCCAAATAAATTTAAGTATTTACACTAATATTTGCCATCAGTTTTGTATGTCCACATTAATTATTGAGCAAATAAAAAGGATACAAAACATTTTTTAAAGAAACTATTATGAAAATTTTATCTCAGGTTGTTATGCATTAACATTTGGTAGACTGATAACACAGAAGTAAAGCAATGGCAGCATCATGCTTATAGGGGGCACTTCAAAGAACTGGTGCATTTAACCGAAGAGGAGGTGACTAAAGAGCTGCAGGCTTCAGATGCTTCATGTAAGTGTCAATGAATCAACATAAGAAAACATCAGGCAAAAAGTTTATCCATAGGAGATCAAAAAAGAACACAAAAGCCTATTTCAGATTTCTCACAAAAAAAAAGATGCACAGAACTTTATTAAAAAAATTTATGACTGAAAAACTACTTGGAGCATTTCTTGAAGGTGTGCATCTCTTTATATCTGAGGTAAAACTAACATAATTTCAAAATTAAGTAACATCATATTAATATAATGATGTGACGGCCCAGGTCTGCTTGCTGCTACAGGAGTTTGGTGACTTGCTTCAAGTCAAAGGACCCTTAATTCTGCTCTCTACCTGAAAAGCCTAAATAAGAATGTTTGGCCCCTGGATTTCAATCCAAAGTACACTTGGGTTCTTTAGGATAATGAATCATAGCACCCAGAGAGTATACAAACAAAGGGCAAAAAATTTTGAGAGGTCTGGAGTGCCAAGTCAAACAAACAGAAAACCTAGTAAACGATTATTAAGACATGTAAAAAATTGTATCTTGTGTTTCATTACACTCTGATCTTGAAAGCTGGGTCTAGAATTTGAATGCCAGTATCAATATTTACTGAAAAACTTGGTTTCTTGGTTCAGCATTAATGCTGGTGAAACATCAGTCACACCTACTTCTGAGGTCAGTGCCTTCACAGAGCATTTCATCAACAAAGCTGTCACCCAACAAGGTCAGCTAAGAGGTCAGAAAGTAAAATCTAACCTCCCTTCATCTGACAAAAACAGATCTATCTTCATTTCAATGCCACATCTCACCGCACACTTCAAATCCTCCTTTTCTGTTATCCATAATTCTCACCTTATCAACCATATTCTTGGTAAAACACTTCTTGATACTTCCCCACTTACAAAGTCAAAAGAAGTCTGAAGCTACTTTTTTTTTCCTTTAAAATGTGTCAGGCACCAGACTGTGAAAAATACATGCTTCAGAAAGCAAATGAAAAACAACAAGCAGAATCTATTTTCCTCCTCAGCTCAAGCAGATGATGTGCTCCCAAACTTATAATTGTGCTACTGATTAGGCTCGTCCCTCCACATATCTCCACCACTTCACGACGCTCATCAGGCACATCTGTTCCCACCAGCACCAAACAAGAGGACCATTAACAAACAAATAGACACCAATTAGTCACGTTTCAAACCCTCTGTTCGATTAGAAAGAATGCTGGAGCTGCTGGTTGCAAGGAAGCGCGAATGTCACGCTGCAGTAGGGGGGCTTCTTAGAAGTAAACTTTCAGCATTTTGCATCATGGTGACAGTGCATAGGAAATCATGAGACAGAGGCAGAGAAACTGTGATGAATTGTGCAGCCATTTACAGTGTTATTGTTTTAATCTAGATGTTGCATAAATCATTTCCGCCTGAGGCGCAGACTGAAGAATGTTAAAAGCTGCCAATCTGTCATGCACGATACATTAAGACAGGACTCGAGACAATGGTTAGAGTCAAAGGTTAAAGTCATTACGACCTGGGTGGCTCCACTTTTTGACCTTTGACCCTGTTTCACAACAAGCTTTATCCATCTTTTCTTATCAGTGCTTCAGGTTGAATGTCATGTTACAAACTTGTTTTGGAGGGGGATTCATTTGGCAGACCAATACCAAGTAGCAAAAGACCAAAAGCTAACTTGTAAAACACTGCATATAGAGGAAAATAACCACTATAAATCACACTTAAAACAACAACCCCACACAGTGGTGGCAGCATCATGCAGTGGGCATACTTTTCTTTAGCAGGGGACAAGGAATCTGGTTAGAGTTGTCAGGAAGATAGGAGCTAAACAGGGCTCTCCTTCTAGCAGGAAAACAACACATCCAGAGGAACAACACAATGGTTCATGTCATCGCCTATTTGTTTTTATAGCCCAACTAAACTCCAAACCTAAATCCAAATGAAAATGTGTGTTACTTGAAAATTGATATTAACAGATGTGCATTGAAGCATAGTCAAAAATGTCAGCCAGTAGTTTTGCAAAGTTCAAATCAGAAGTGCTGGTTCTACAAAAGTATCGACTTAAGTGGGGTTGCTAAGATTTTTCCTTCCACTTGAGAATCACAAATTACTTTGTGTTGGCTCAAACAAAATTCAAACAAAGCATCATAACAATTTCAGTTGGACCAAAATGCAGGCAGAAATGAAGACAAAAGGTGAAGGGAGAGTATTTAATAATTGACAAAGAAAGATTTACAAGACAGTCATGAAGGGGAACAGAACATGATAATGGGCAAGAAAACAGGAACAAAAGAAACTTTTAAAAACAATGAGAACCAGTGGGCTTTACTACTGAAGAATGAGTGAAGAATGATGAAATCAGATCATTGGGAACAACTGCGGAAAAGAGCAAACTGGCAGGCCAGAGGAAGGTGAATAATTAACACAAAGGAGCTGAACTAAGAATGAAATAAATTATAAACAAAGGGGGCGTGCTGTGGTGGCGCAGGGGGTTAGCACGCCCCATGTTTGGAGGCCTTAGTCCTCGACGCGGACGTCGCGGGTTCGACTCCCGGTCCCGACGACCTTTGCCACATGTCTTCCCCCCTCTCCTCACCCTCCTTCCTGTCTGCCTACTGTCTAAAAAATACGAGCCACTAGCGCCGCAAAAACTCTTCGGAGAAAAAAAAAAAATTATAAACAAAGAGGAACGAAACATCACCGATCTAAGAAAACTAAATCCAACAGCACAAACAACAGAACATCAGAATACACTAAGAAACTAAATACAAATTAATAAACTCGTATGGCAAAAGGATAAAAGAACAGGAGGGCCCGCCCTGCCAAACCTCACCCCTGGGTTTTAATATTTAATGAACATGTGCAGCAATACCAACCCAAAAAAGAAACATACGGCCATGCTTAAACTGAAAGGCTGAGTGCTTGATGTGAGCAGGTGTTGGTGGCAAATGTTAATTGAAGTATTGCATGGGTCAGTGAGCCTTCCTGTTTGTCTGTGCAGCAGCTAACAAATGCATTCTGGCAGAGCAGAAATCACTGTTTCTGGAGTGGGGGGGACTTCTGCTTCCCGAGTCACCACCAGCATTTTACAGTCAACAAGCGGGGAACCCCTGAGGCCTGTAATGATAAGGATTACTGGAAGCATTCCAGAGAATGACTTTTAGGTAAAAAATTATGGCGACGAAAACATCTAAGAAACCGAGGAGTTTCTAAGCAACTCCAATCGTCCTTCTTGGATCATAGGAGCCATATAGTTTCATTTATGAATCATCCAGTCTGGTTGGAAAACAAGAAGATCAAAGAGAAATCTTTGATGTATTCCACCTCCAACGTGGCATTTGATGTGGGATGGAGCGCACATATACATGCGCACATAAACAACATTCACCATCCCACTGAATACATATAAACAGAATTGAGCTTGACACAAGCATTACGGCAGTCATGGAGGTTCACACTTCACAGGAGCTGACTCAAAGCTCAGTTCATGGAGATAAAAAAAAAAAAATCTGATTCTGCATAATAATATAAACAAGAGAGTGAGAGTGATGCAGAGAGACCCTCACAGGGCAGGGGCAGCTTTGTGGAGATAATCCCTGCAGCACATTAATTTACAGAAGTAGTCAGCCAATGAAAATTAATCTGGATGTCCACTTGTGTAAATCCAAAGACTAAAGCAATGACTTTTAGATGATGTATAATTCTAACTGCACAAAAAAGTCTGGAAATGCACTAATTTGCATAGATGTAGACAATGTTCTGGATAAATCTGTGTGTGTTCAGTGTTAAAGTACTAAGTCCAGCTCCAGTCCACTTTAGTGCTACCATTCTCCCTGCTGTCTGGGCATATTTTCCTTCCACTCAACTTTCGATTTATATGGAATTAAATTTTTTTGAACTGAGTAAGTAATGTTCTCAATGACATTCTAATTTATTAAAATGCAGCTGTGTTTTCAGAGGATGCTTACCTATATGCAGGAGAGTCCACATGAACATGAAAGAGAGAGAGAGAGAAAAAAAGATGCAATTAGTATAAAAATGTTCAAGTTAAACAGATAACACATTTTTTCCACGGAACAAAATGATTGTAAAACAACACTGCATTTTTGAAACACTGCATTTGCAGAAAATAATCCCCCGAAAAAGATAAAGCACATCTGAAACTCACTCTCGGCCAAAAGGGCAGGCATAAACGGCTGCTTTAGATATGAAGAAATTCAGTAGGAACACATGTTTCCGGAAGCACTGTCAAGTATGTGGAAGACTGCAGAGTTTACAGAGCGTGGGGACCGGCTTTAATTAGAGCTAAGCAGACCTGGCTCTATTTGTTTTCATTTGTGTGATTTATCCTCCTTTCATTTGGCAGCTGGCTAACATGTCCCAGACTCTCAGACTGCCATCGCCCTAGGTAAAAGGATATGGCTGGCCTTTGGAACGATGGAACAGAAGAAAGAGAAGAGAAGCAGCCCTGTGGAGTTTATTGGGCCACAGTTTGAGGCCACTTTTGGTGTAGATATACTTGCAGGAGTACTTAAATGAGGTGGCACAGCTGCGACATAGCATGTGAGGAAGCACATTTTCCTCCATTTCAACCCCCCCAAAGGGGAAAACAGATTTAAGCAGGATGAGGGTGGGATGTTGCCCTAAGACCAAAGATGGGTTATTAGATGTTTGGACAAGTGATGCAGACTTTATAAAGCTCCTTGTGCCTTAAGGGAGTTCTGTTGATGGTATTAAAGCTTTAGAGTGTCTCTATTACAAACAGTGGAGGAGCACAAAGTGAGCATTTGTGAGCAACTTCAAGATACTCACATATAAAAAAAAAAAACATTTTCAAAACAAGGTACAAATGAAATGTGAAGGCCAAATATTTGATATGCATGCCTATTATTGGTTAATCAAACATTTCATTTAACTTTTTATAATTAATCTTGTCTATTCATAAAAGTTAAGGTATAGACATCAAAGATGGATTTGATTGTGACAGACAGACAAATCCATTATGAACATTAATATCATATTAAGTTTGGATTTGTTCTTGAATTAAATATTATTTTAAGGATAGTTAAAAACTAGAATTAGTAGATTGAAGTTATTGTTGAAGGTGAAGAAAACGGGAGCTGTATAACAAATTTTTGTTTTAAAAATCACTCAAGTTGAATTTTTATAAGTAATTTATAGGACAAAATAAAAATGGCACGCATGATACTGACAGGTGTATGTAAATCTGTGAACAGTCTGTAGACAAGAGACATATTAAACAAACACAAATTACATTCAAATGTAAAGGCACGTACATTAAGATAGAATTTGAAAAAGTTGTGGGTTGATTTCTGTGTCACCAACAGGAACCAGAAGCCAAACACCCTTAAAGCACAACAAAGGGCTTGCAGAGAGAAACACTGTTCATTCTTTGACGAATGGTTGTAGTGGCATTTTCTTTTTCCTTTTTATCTAATGACCAAGCCTGCATTCACTCAGACGTTCCCTTTGAGCAGGTGATCAAGCTCCAGTGGAAGATTTACAGTCTGACCAGCCAGCAGGCAGCTGAAGGGTCTAAGAACATCAATACAGGGTTAACCAGCACCGTTAAGATTTAAAGGGCCAGTAAGTGGCTCCATTAGCCCGGTTGACTGCAGCAGCCATAGGGCTAGAGGTGCATGTACCTTGGATGAAAGAGTGCAAGAGACAGGAGATGAGGTGCCCCTGAGACATCAGTCCGAGGGCAGAGGAGAGAAGAAGGCTGGGGGAGAGCAAAGTTAAAGACTACTGTTCAGACATCAAATCAAAGAAACTACTTTACCTTCCAACCCCAAGATATAGGAGGTACAGTTACTTGGAAAAGAACAGGAAGCACTACAGGAAATGAGAAAAAGAAACCATGTGGGAGTTTCATAAAAAACTTCTCGACAGACTCACTGTGTTTATCTGATTTTGATCAGAAATCAGTGTGGTTTCTGTTAAACTAGTTAGAAAACCCGTTTTCTGAGGTTATGAGTAGATTCTACCAATAATGAGGAGTTCTTCCTGTCCCACTGGCAGTCATCCAGTGGAGAGCTTCTCAGAACTTCTCCAAACAGGTTAGGGGGTGATTGTTAATAACAGCGACTATTCAAGGCTCTTAATTAGTGACTTCAGTGAAAGTGTAGGGCTGATTATACATTATATTCAGGGAGCAAAATTTGTCCAACTATATTCCCCCTCACTTTGCACAAGTGCTTTCTGCAAATTAACCACAACCACTCAAACTCCATTTGACTTCAATCTAACAAATAGAAACTAACCAGTGAGGAGGTTATTTGTCCAATACAGCCAGAACAACGAGTTTGGGCCAAATTTTGCTCAAATTTGAAGGAATGTGTCACTTTTCAGAATTATTTAGATACTCTACAGGGCACTAAAACATTCAGCATCTAATGTAGAAATTTCTGCAAAATGCACAAGGCACAAATGAATTTAAATTGTCCGCATTTTTTTTAACATTAAAACCCATTAACTTAAATATTTTTATTAGGATTATGTGTGACACAAACACAAAATAGTACATAACTTTCAAATGGAATGAAACTTATGGGATTAAAAAAAAATGTTGAAAGATAAAAACAGTAGATGGTTACCATATGCTTGTATTTAGTTCCCTTCATTGTCATGTGTCTAAAACAGTTCACCTGTTATTTTCCTGAGTCATCTTATTAAAACATTAAAGTCCATGTGTATTTTAACCTAATAAATAGAGCTGATCTGCGAAGTTAGATGTTGTTAAAAAAGATTTGTGAACTAACAGCATCAAGCACTAAGACCATGTAACTCATGGCACAACAGCAAAATTGGGAAAGTTGAATATTAATCAAAGGAAGTAAATAAATAGTGCTCATGGATTGGTTGCTTTGAAAATACAGAAGTGTGACAAGTTGCATTGCACCAAGGTATCCCAGTTACCAAAGCTACATTTCATTTAGAAAATTTTTCTTACACCTTACAAAGAAATCCATGAATAGGCCAATTTTTCCTGAATAATTTGGAGAGATTCCACAGAACCTTTTTATTTGTGAATCTGCATATTTGTGGCAAATAGGTGAATCTGCCAATACTGAACCATGAGCAGTTCAGGATTTGATGTACATGCAAACCTGACTAAATCTCTTAAAAAACATACATTTTTACACTTATTGTATTGATATAAAACACAAAATACAGTCACTGTATTATCTGCTCCTCATTAGCTACTTCATTTACTGATCTACAGCTTTAATTTCGATTGCACTTTTACATAACACATGGTCCCAGTTTAGTGTCTTCTTTAGTTGCCCTGCAATGAGTCAAGGTCTCAAAGCCGCCCTTTAATAAATGTGTTAATTCAGAAGTCACCGTGCCGAAACAATGCCAGCATGAGAGATAAATTCCCCAGTGTTCATTTCCTCTGCCTCTCTTATGGCTGACGCTTAGCTGGAGACGGCCCATGGGGGGAAATGAACATCATACATCACACAGAGACCTCAGTGTCTCTAGCATGCCTTTGTCTCTCTACATCTGTTTTGGTTTAATTTTTTGTATTTTCAACATTGTGACATAAGCACCGGTAATTTTATCCTGTACAGTGGTTATTGGTGCAGAAGCTAATCCAATGCAAGAGAAATGAGGGAAAAAAAACTTGCCACACTTTCTGGCAGAATATATAATCTCATGAGCTTATGTGAGTGCAGCAAGATCTGTGCAGTACAAAACTTCAGCTTCTGCTCAGCCTGAAAGTTTTCTATTAAGTCTCAGTGTTGCAAAATCCCCAAGGCAAGTGCACCGCTGGTCTGTGAAGGAGGACATCTTTACTGGATAATAAACCTTTCTTCTAATTACAATACCCGCAATCACACAAAATAAGATGTCATGCACCATTTATACAACACAGTAAAGGTGTGTTTGTTATATAAGAATGCATTGCAGTTTTGATGGGACGAGCTCATTAGTGCCGGCTGTGACAACATGAATGAAACTCTTAAAAAGTTTTAATTTGCAGCAGATCTAAGTTTATCAGCAGAGCAAGAAACTTTGCTTCAACAGTAACTCAGTAGGTGACAGCTAAATTATATGTGTGCTAAGCCTCGTGAAGTAAACACTCAGACGTTTAGGGAACGGAAACGTTTCAGTTAATTCAAACATGAATGAAGGTGAATCACAAAGCTAAAAGGAGTTAATGATAAAGCTGTGGTTTGGGACTTTCCCTTAGTTATTGTGTCTTTTCCCCCAGTACGCCCCCCGTCCCTGGCCCGCTTTGCATTGTCTGTGTCATTTCTTTTAAGAAGCTCAGTTTGCAGCCTCTAATTTAGCTCAGTACACAAAGGTCAATGGTTAAGTTGCCCCTGTCTGGGATTCTTCGCACGGCTCCTCAGATCTGTCCGACCTGAGGGTAAACACAGAGCTCCCTGATCTTCCATCCTCAACACATAAACACACATACAAGAGACCCAGGTTGCAGACTCTTGATAAAACTGAACACCACTTGTTTTCCATCCCCCCTGTTCTCCTTTAATGGCTTTTTTTAAGTTTACTGAAAGCTTTTCTCCCAACTCTCGCTTCCAGTTTGTTTAAACAAGTTAATTACTGAGGTTGATCTGATGGGACTCTGCTTGCCTCTCAGGTCTATCTCAGACTTCGAGCTGCCAGTCATCAGGACAAAGAGAAAGACTAATCCATGCTCAACTCTCTGGCTGGAGATATTTGGGACACAACAGCTTGACGAAGCACTCTGCTGAGTAAAAACAAGATTGAGATGGCCAAGAAAAATACTACTTAACATCAAAAGACCAAAACTGGAAAGGAGTGGTAGCAGAAGTAAATCTAACCTCCGATGCTAACACTGACAGAGATTTAATAAAAGCGGTCACCATAAGGTCTCCTTGGATAACATAAAATGTAACCTCAAAATCTATTTTTCGGTTGTGCTTCATGTCCTCCTCAGGTTGCCTAGATCCCTGTATCGACGTCTTCTTTATAAAATTCAGACTTTAAAGCTTTTCTTTTATGGTTCACGAGACTCATTAGTATGCATGAGCTATTACTTCAAATCAATGAATCAGCAATGGTGACTATTTTAGCTTGGTGGGAGCACTAATCATTGATCCTTTCAACAGTAAATATGGATTTGTACAACTCAGATGAAGCTGAGCACCCTCAAACCGAGCTCTTTCAGAGGACTGAGATGTGAGAACAGCAGGAAGAAATAGTAAAGGGAACATGTTACTCAGGCTCATGAGGTTGAATTAATTTGCAAACGGGAAGATTGTGTGCGGAATGTCATATCCCCATTGAATTCTGAGGAATTTGCTGGGGTTAGGGATCATATAACCAGCGAATAACTAAAATACTTGAGACCTCCTCTAAAAATGCTTATTGTTGTTTATTTTAATAAGTACTAATAATTTATATTTGATAAATTATATCAAATATAATGTTAATGTTATTATATAACAAATCCAAACAGACAACATAATGTCATTTAGCATTGTGCCCAGGTATTTCAGCGTTTTCTTTTAAGATATCCTCAACAACAAAAATCTCACTGTATATAATATAGACTGAGAGATGAAGACTAGCTGGTAAGATGTTTACCTTATGCTACAATGTTACAGAAAGGCACACAGTTGAGTAAGTCTCTCGCAGTCACGTACAGCAATTTAGTGAAGCATTTAGTAAAGGTTTCACATTTACATTTGTCAGGCTTTTATGTTTCTCTTCTTATGGTGTCTATTAAAAGTGCATACACATGGCAAATTATTCAAATCATGTCATCATTTCAGAATCATCATTAAGGCACTTACATTGCCGTCTAAGACAGCCAACAAATATTTTCGCTACTGAGGAGCGATTCAGGCTACGAGAGATCAGGACTCAGGATAGATAATAGGAAGGCTGACTGAGTGTACAACAAACCTGGGCTATTTTAGCTTTTTAAGTTTCCAATAGCGTTATGCCATGAACTATGCTGGATTTCAAAATGCTAACAGCCTTTCAGATAGCTCAGAGGGTGGTAAAAATGTACATTCCCATTAAATAACTGGAATACACTGCTGTTTCTTGTTTATGTTTCATGCAAAAAAAGCAAAATCCTACAGTATACATAAATAGCATAATTTTGTCCTAAAATTGGTATTGACAGTTCAGAAATCAGCCACAAATTTCAGACAAACTCTAATGAAAAAAGGGGCTGTGTATGGAGAAAGAATGTCTTCCAAAAAATACAAGGAGCAGAAGGAAATGCAGAATACTGAGAAGCAGCTTGAAGAGTTATTGATTAAGAGAGCAGGAATGCGTGAGGGGAGGCAAACTCAGCAAGGGAAAAAAGGTAGGGGTGAGAAGGTGGAATAAAGGGATATCTGAAAAGGAGCGAGGGGAGTTGAAAGCAGGTTCAGACTCAATCACCAGGTGAATGAAGGCAGATGAAAAAAAAGTAGGGAGCATTCTAAGTAAAATACAATTATACCAACACCTCTTCGAAGTAGGTCCCTGGAAGTTGATGAAGGGATGAAAGTAAAGCAACCGGCAGAGACAGCGATAAGAGAGATAGCTACCATGTTCCCAGCTATCCCCAGCACCCCTGCTGTCCCTGCCAGTCAGCAGGCATCCTGCTCCCTTTCTAATGAGTTGTTTACATCCACGGCGGAAGATCAAAAACCTCACCTCCGAGTTGTGCTTGGCGGCAACGGTACTTCCAGAAACATTAGGGATCTTTGGGAATTTTGCGTTTGAAAAACAGGGACGAGCACATTACAGATATAAGAGCTTCTTTTCCCCGAGTTCATTCCTAATTCCTATGACTCGGATGCCTGGGGATTTGGTATGAGTCTTTTTTAATGACCAAGATTAATGTTAAGCAGCATTATGGTAATGGAGAAACCGGGCCTATTCCATTTTATTAAATAAAGCTGCTTGTAAATGAATGCCATCATGGATTCTGCTGTTGTTAATGGAGCGTGGTGGAGAACAATGTTGACTTATTTTCCCTCATCATTGTTTTGATATGATGATCAGGATGTCTTCAGCTGCAGTGGATCCTCGCATCCCCTAAGCTGATTGCTTCATTCTCACACCATATAATTTAACACCGCAGAGGGGACTTTTCCTCCTTCTTATGTCTTGTTTGTGCATGTGAAGAGATGAAAAACAAGAGAACCACAAGACTCACAAGAGCGAGTGTTCAGCTGCATCTCATTCCTAGATTTCCCTTTAAAACTTCAGAAAGATCAGAATCATACAGTGCTTTGAACAGGCGTCGTAGTGTAGCTCAGAGAATGACATGCACATCCAAAAATCCACTAGAGTGAGCGGTGGACCAAAAAGAAGCAAATATGGAGGGAGAACAAACAGATCCCGATACAGAAAAGCTCCAGTTTCAGCCTCTTTTACATGACTGCTCTTTCTCTGGGCACTGTTGCAGCCCCTCTTGGGGTTTGGCAGTAGCCCAGATATGAAAAATGTTGCTGCAAGTATTCTAAAATGTACAGACTTCACTTCCAATAAACTGAATGTCAAGCATGCAACCCTGTCAAAGAGAAGCCTGGGGATTAATAAAGAGAAACATGAGAATTCCCCGGATTAGGCAAGCTTTTGTTTCAGGCTCGCCACCTGTGTCAGTGCATGTGTCTGCGTAAGCATGCAGATGTGTGACATTGAGGCCAATCTCATAAAACCCAACCCCAGCTTTGAGATCTCCCCTCATGGGACGATCTTTCAGTTGTCCTCCGTCTCCTCTTCTATCCTTCTTTAACTCCCCTCTTCTCTTCAAGTTTCTTAGTGAGCAGACTCCCCCTCCCTCTTTCTCCTACTCCCATCCCCAGAGTCAAGCGCACCAAAGCACTTAACCTCGACAGGCCTCCCCCTTCACCCCCTGTTACTCAGCCTGCCCCCAACACAGACGCAGCGTCACATTAACTCTGCTCATATTTAGCCCTGGATATGAAAGATTAATGGGCTGGTTGAGGAGGGTTGGGGGGGGGGATATGCGTTTGAGTCTGCCAAAGACTCTCTTCTCCTCCGGTTAAGGAGCTCTCACTTGTGTTGCCGTGGAACTGCAGACGGTCTGTAGTATTCCGATGAAGTGCTGAAAGGAAGACAGCCTCATGCCGAGCTTTCCACCCTGGTGTCACTTTCAGTTTACCTTCCCCTGCTGAGAATCCGCCGCCAATTATTTGGGCTACACTACACACTCCGCTCTCCTTCCTCTAACAAACGATGACATCAAATACCACATCTTCTGGGATCTCAGAGAGGAAAATAAGACTATATTCTGATTTTTGACAACTTTCCATGAAACTAGGTATTCCCGGCAACATCAGACATAGACAGTAATAAAACTCTTTTTGATACCTTGTCGTGAAAATACCTGCTGACTGATAATGGCATATGTAGAGCTTGTCAATAAACATTTGCTAGGGTGCAGCAACATTGTGCTATGAAGAGATATAGGCTGGAGTAGGGTTACAAAAGGAAAGACAATTGGATAAAAAGATAAATCAATGGTATAAGCAGATTACATGGAACCATCTATTTCTTTAAGCAATCTAATGTCTCTTTACACTCTTTGACCTGAGAAATAGCAAGCAAAGCAGAGGCAGGAAGACAGTGATGAAAAGTACACATAAAGCTCCTGTGAGAACATCAAATATTAAAAGATAATATTAGCCCAATCACAACAGGCAGTGCAGGAAAATATGACAAGACCTCTGTGCATGCATCTGTTCTAAGCTTAAACAAAATATAATACCTTCACTTTAATTTATATTATTTCATAACTGTAAACTTTTATTTATTTTCAGGTGAATTTACATGATAGACCAACACACGGTATTGCTTAATTGTCAAATAGAAGGAAGGAGGTGCATGGTTTTCAACATTTTTTATACTCTAAAATCTTAAAAGTTTAGTGTGTATTTATATTTAGCCACTTGATGCAGTACTTTGTTTGCAGTTACAACTTCAAGTAGTGTTGTAGTCAAGAAGACCAAGTCAGAAAACCAAGTCAAGAGCAAATATTTGAGGGAGAGTAATATTAAAGCAATGAGGCTACTCTGGCTTCATCCCACAATCCAAAATATGATTGTACAAAGTTAACTGCACTTAGTTACGAATGTGTGCATGAATCCTTTATGTGTCTTTGTTTTGCCCAGTGGCGATAATGATTAGTTGTTGGAAACATTGACATTGTGGATCAGATTTTTCAAAGTTTTATGGCAAACTTGCTTTAAACTTCTTCACATTATATTTGTCTGGCTTGTTCTTTAGCCTTCAAAATGGTGTTTCAAAATAAATGGGGAAATTATAAATTACCAAATCCGATTTACAATTTGGTATAAAGTGAGGATTTTGTTTCCCATCATTTTCTATAATTAATTACACAATGACTAAATAATATTTTCAAAAACTTTTTATTTTACTTCAGTCATGCATTCTGGGAGTTGAACTGAATTCAAAGTAAATTCAAGCTGTAAAACAAGTTTGTAAAACAAGATGGTAAACTGTGAGGGAGATGATATCACTCTGAAAACTATAAAAACCCGAAGAGTGAATTTGTAAAAAAAAAAAAAAAAAAAAAGCAGCGCAATTAAAAAGATGACTTCATCCAGTACAGTGGTATCGCCAGTGTAGAGGTCCCCACCCATCTGAGATTTTTTTCCCAAATTCCACCCACACACTCTGAGGTGTCAGAAGTTCAAATCTTTAAAATTTCACTTGCATGACTGAATCTGCCACTTTTTTCTCTCTCTTTTTTAGCACAAATGTGTCAATAACATATCTCCCCCTTAAAAGCCAAGCCAAGGGTGATGGTGACAGGAAAGGTCTTCTTGAAATTCACAGAGCCTCTGTGGATCTAAGGGCTAAGGAATAACGCCTTGCCCTTTACAAAGTTGTTTTGAGCTCACTCTCCCTGTAGATGCTTGTTCTGTTGCTTGGCACTTCCTTTCTCCCCTCACAAACACGGCTGCACTTCCATCCGCCCGTCAGATGCCTCCGACAGGCTTCTTCACAGAATAAAACAGAATATAATATTACTGTGAGCGCCAGCTGTTACTGGAGCAGCTGAGTTTGGGTTGAATAATATAGAAGCTCATCTAGTGGACAGTTTGTGGCCACTTTGTCAAGAAACAGCAGCAATGTGGGACTCTTAACCAGTCTGCTGAGGTTATCTAAAGGTTAGGTGTAGGTATGGGCTAAAAGGGGTGGCACAAAACTAATGTGTTAAACTACTCCCTAAAGTGCTGTGCTAGGGAGGTCATCCTGCTTACAGTTTTGTATCCAAGACAACGTTGCCACACTTACAGGAAGTGTCTGTCAGCTTTGATCAAAAGCCGTTTAAGTTTAAATACTTTTTTTATTAAGTCCATCCAACTACCAAACAGACCAGAAAAAGACATTTCTTCTGATTGATTGATTGGTTTATTTAAAGCTATATGAAAGAAAAAGAAATAAAGGTTTTATATGGGTTCTAAAATTTAGTAAACACACTTAAAAAGCACACAGAAGAATGTAATGTCACAAGAAAACCTTTACTGAAATAATAGTGATCAAACCCTTTAAGAGTGTGAATCCACAGAACAACTAAGGAAAGACTTCATTTTTAACATTTTCTCTTTATCATGGTTGGTTCCACTTCTGGACTTCTGTAGCTTATCAAAGTACTGAAATTAAGCGAGAAATTACATATGCACAGAAAAAAGGAGTTTATTGAGTTTATGTCATCATTGTGCCTGTGGTGGCAGTGCATGTTTTCAGCACAATTACTGTCACAGGCACAAAACTGTTTTTTCTGCTTATTTTTATTTCATTTCCTATGAGATTGAAACAATATTGAAAACCAAAAATTCATAGAAGTTACTTATGTCCCCATATAACAATATTTCTTGATTCTTCTACAAGGGCTACTAATCAGGTGTTTGCATCAAGCAGATTTAGAGTTTAAATCTGCTTGATGCAACAACACACAGAAGCAAGTGCAATTCATTTTTTTAAAAATACACATCTCTACATCTTCCTGCACTGTCCAAATACACCCCTCTAACCTCTGGAGACAGTGCCTTATTCATTATTCAGGTAACACGGCACTGAATTGATTTCCTGCCCTCACTGCTCACCTCTCACCCGACTCTTCCTACTTCAGATCAACATTCCACACAGGGAGGTATTTGGTGGAATAGCCTGCATTTGAGTTGGTTTAGGGTTTCAAATAAACACACTTTGATCCACAAATCTCTTATAAGCCCGTTTCAGTTTCGAACCACAGGAAAAGAGCCTGGAAGGCTGCCGAATAGATCATGTACAGTACAAAGGTAACATCTGGCTGGAAAGGCCTTCTGAATGTAAATGGACAATGTGTTTAAATATCAAAGGCCTAATACCGTAAAGTGAACGTGTGTGTTCCTGACCCTGTGCATGTGTGCAGCTGCCCTCCCCACAGGGATCCGCTCCCTCAGACACATTTTCACCTCATCTGCGTTTAAAGTCATTAATATTGCACCAGGCGCGGTGGCAGGGTTAAATGGATGACTGGCGGGAAGGGGGGGGGCTGAATGTAAAACGCAGACTCTCCACTCCGCCTCCGCTCCTTCTCCCTTCCTTCTCCCTTCACTCTCCATTTTTTTAACTCTGATCTGGTATGACGTGAAGATTTCAGAGGGATGTTGTAGTGGGTTCTCCGTGGGGACATCATCCACAGGCCACAGCTCCAGCATGTGTTTATTGTTTTAAGTAATATATGATCCTTTCTGTCTGTAGATACCTCGCTCTCTTATGAAATGCCACATGAAGATACTGTATGTCTCTGTGAAAAAAAAACCCTGTAGAAATTCCTCTTTCTGTACAGCAGCACAATCTTACACAGAAAGTAAATCAATTTAACCTCCAAATTTACTATATTTAACAACTGGCAGGAAAAAAAAATCTGACTTTTAGGTGTTTTTGTTTATAGAAGTTCACTGTAACGACAATTGTTGGCCTTCCCAATTTTCTTCTTTTTTTTTGGTATGATTTAGGAAATGTGAGATGGCTATGGAGGAATACTGGTTTTATATCTGATTGACCATTTCTCTATTCTGTCTTCCTTCTTCAAAAAGTTCTAATCACAACTCATTTCTACGGAGCCCCCTAGGGGACAAAACATCTTCTTTTGCATTCCTTTGCAATACTTTCGCGTTCCCTCGCAATATGCTTGCTGCAATATTTGCTGGTCTATTTTGTATACATTCACAAATGCCAATTTAAAATGTAAAATTTTATGCACATTTAAAGAGCCTCAGTGAAAACGTGTTTATATGCCCTTAACTCTTTGGTGCATGTTTATGTCTGTTTGTTTAAGGTTGAGATGGGACAGCACATGAAAACGGCCCTTTAAATCAAAAGTATAGCGAGGTAAAGAGGTAAGAAAAACATTTCTCCATGTCCCCTATTGGGCTTTGTACATTTCAGTGCTGTAGTAAATTACACAATATTTTTTTTATGCCAAAAATTAATGTCATAGCAAGGCATCATGAACACTGTGACAAGTTAATCAGGTTTGGAAGAGTAACACACCCACACCATCTCAGATCCTCAACCATACTCAACAGTAAGCTTGAAATGGTTTTCTATGTTTCACTCCAGATCCAACCAGCCATGTCCTGACTCAACACACATCTGTCTCATTTAAATGTCTTTCCCATTTTGAACAGAGGTTAAAGAAAATGAGTCTGTGCCACAGAGTGGTGGTTCTTGCAGCAGTTGTCCTGGATGAGCATTTGTTTGTGAAGATCTAAATTGTTCAAATTATCCGGTTGACTGTAGCTAAAGTTAGTGCTGAGGGACTTTTACAAAAAAGCAAGTCAGCCTCCATTAGACCCTGTGTAAACTTTGAAACACAAAGCAATGCCTCCTGAATGGGAGATTGAGGGATTGTCAACTCCACATTGACAACATATGCAAAAAAAGCCAAACAAAACTCATTCAGTATCAAATTCTAATGCCCAGACCTCATGCTGACCCATGCTGCCCACAGCTGGTGTCATGTCAGATTCTGTGTCATATTTAGACACTGAGGAAACTAAAGTATAACTTATTTACATGTTATATTTACAGACAATATAATTAATTGTAGCACCAGAAATTAAAAGAAAAAAAAAAAAAACGTTTTTTTTTTAATAAAGTCATATTAAGGACATTTTTTTTCTAAATGTTTCTTTAGAAAGCTTCTGCAATTAAAGACAAAAAACACATTTAAAAGCTTTTAAAGCATCTTTACTTGTGGTGCCAGTACTTCTTTTCATTTCTCCACATATTTGAGACACAATATTGTGGCAATTAGTTCCCATAAAAGAGGCAACAAAAAATTAAACATCAATCCAACCGCTGGTAAAGTAAAAAGGGAATAATGTCTACATGACAAGTATTTTCATTGGCCTGTTAGTGACTTAAACGATGGCTCTACAAACCACAACAGAAGCACAAAACATTGTCTCTAAACCATTCCTAACATAAATGGAGCCTACTGGGACTACTCAGCTACACAACCGCTAAAACCTTTCAATGTTGGTTCTGTGATTAAGTTCCAATCCCTTCATACAATCGTCAGCTGAGACATTCTGCAGGCTTGTTGGGAAGAAAAAAATTGAAGGTGGGTCATGGCAGCCCAAGAGGACTGACATCAGCAAGGTCACCCTGAGGTTAGGTTAGCAAGCATTGAGCTCCTGAAAAATTTAAAGCATGAGCTCACGAAAGCTTCACTTCATGCACATGTTCGAAGACCTGGAGGAATTAGGAACAGCGCACAAGGCGCTGGTGTTAATGCACTCTCTGTGCTTCCCCGCTTCCTCACGGGTAACCCTGCAACACATCTGTCGACACAACCTGAATCACACACTCCAAAGTCCGAAACAACAATTCACAAAAGCTATTTCCAGTGATTGAGTGCTCAGTGGAGTGAGCAGCCGGAGACACACACCAAGTTGAAAGATGCTCTGACAAAGCCGCTGATGGACAGATCATATCTCTTTTTCTCCATTTTCATTTCTGGCTTTCTGTCTTTGTCCGCACATGCACACACCTCATGCTGAGGATGGGCTCAGCGAAGCGTGAGGAGTAATTGTGGTTATGGAAGGGTCATGAGGGCTGGGTGTCTGTTCTTCACCTCCGAGGTGTTAGAATGCCAATTACCAAGTGTAAGAATGACAATTACGAGGAATTTTAGTGCCTGACTGTGTTGCTTCATAAAAAAAAGAGTGCAATGACATATGTGGGTATAAAAGAAGAAAAATGAAAACGGAAAAAAACACTTCCTTCTCTACGTGTCTTTTAAAGTTACCAGGCCCACACTTTTTATATACAATAATACTGGTCCATGCTATAAAAATAAGATTATCACAACATAGAACTTACAGTGCCCCAATTACTTTCTTAATTTATGTCCTTCAGTTGTAAATTCAGATTTGACTGCACAATGCTAAGAGCTTCAAATCACTCAGCACCAAGTGGTGCACATTAAGCCAGGATGACAGGAAGTAAAGTCTAACAAAAAGAAAGCTTGTCTTTCTTAACAATGCTTCATCTCAATCTGAGGCTTTGAGGCAAAGTTCTAGAAATGTGCAAGTCTACCAGCAAACCATCAGGCCAGTTTAAAGCCAGAAATTGCGCAGCAAATCCCTAAACATGTCCCTGATTTGACATTTTTATGCAGAAAAGATAGACATTTGTTTTTGTTTTAAAATCTATCTCTCGAGTTCAAGATCTTTTCAAGAAAAAGTTACTCCAGAGGACATTTTATTAGTCTTAGACTTTAATGATACAGAACAATAAACATGTCGCTATACATATAATTTTTTTATGTGGCGCTGCTTTGTGATACTGGTTTCTTTAGACTGCAAGTCTTTATATAAGTGTGCTGTGTATTATAATTATTTTTATGAGTTTTCTTATGTCTTAGGTAATTAGTGTTGTCATCTCCGTTAAAGCATAATGTTGTATATTCTCACAATATGCATCTGAAATTTAACCAGACGTTTGCAGGGGATTCTGAACGTGATCTTACTAGTCAAATTAGGTGCTAAATATAACAATAGGACGCTTTCTTAAATTACTAATTCATGGGAAAAAAGCAACATGTTTTAAGCGATGGTTCAAAAAAATAAAAATATATGGTGCTTCATCTCAACATGATCCTATCAGAGTTTCCAATATGGAAAATAATTGTCAAATAAGCACAATCTGAATCGTCTTTGTAAGCATTGTAGTAGTGCTACATTTCTCAATTACTGTAAATCAGGTAAATTACAGTCAAAAACTTTACATATCATTTCATAAAGTAGAGTCTTTTTAAATACACCCAGTCTGCCTGCAACAAAGGCATGCAAACACATCCAGGGTTCATGCAAAAAAGATTCCCAAACTATTGAGTTACACAATCCCTGTGAATACTTCAGAACTAGATCTCACAGTAAACTCTTTGTTTAAGGAATCCAGATATAGCCAAGACAGAAAAAAACTGGCAATGAAATAAATGCATCATTTCATGTATTTATTTCATTGTGGTCTTCCCTGCCAAATAATAATTGTCACTCCAAAACTGAATTGCATACAGCTGGTCAGATCTGTGACCACATGCTCAACAAAAAAAACAACAACACATGAAGTTAAAAATTGTATTGTCTCCAGCTTTTTTCCTGCAGGAATATCATGACAGCTAGATTGCTTATTAAATGCCTTTCACATCTGTCAGCGGTGACTTTCCTGTAAACAAACCATTTTGACAGCAGAGATTCAATGAGCTGATACAGAATAATGAGTTAGTAACTTAGTTAGGAGACAAAAAATAAAGTCTATATTCCCTTATTGATTTGCCTCTGCTGACTGTACAAGCGCTTTTGTCCCTCTGTATTCTAAGGTTTCTCTTAGAACGATGAGTAAACAAAATTATCTCCATCAGATCTCAAAGGATGTATCTTTAAAGCTTCGGCGGAAGATGAAAAATGCCTCCACACTTCAAACCTTCATTTTTGAGTTTATGGCTTGGTGAATTCAGAATGTCCTTAGGGGTATGGAAAATGTTCAAAATCTAGATTTTCTTGACACGTTGTGCGCAGCTGGATAAAATGTGGCATTCATCCTTCAAAAACTATCTGAGGCTATTTCTTTCCATCACCCAAACTATATGCGGTTTCATTTCACATACATACACTTAAATTGAATAGGACGCTTCAGATATTCATCTCCTGTCACACAAATTTTAAGATATTCAATAAAGGTGGCTGTCATCCTGGCTGAGATTTGGAATCCTTTAGAGTAATTCTTCACTGTGAATCAAATCCTGTGCAAGTTCAGCAGTCACTGCTGTAGCATTTTCAGATGTGAGTGCATTATGCGGTTTTCTGTCCCTGTGAAAGAGAGTAAAATAATGCAGACTCATTTACCTTGTCTACACTATTGAGCTTGAGGTGATGGGACCCAGATCTCCAGAACTTAGATAAAGCGTACACAGCGTAAAGTAAATGGGGTGAAAAACCCGCAACCCTTTGCTTGATTTGCTGAAATGGGTGTGATAAAGTTCATAAGGTGTGAATACCTAAGGGTATTATGCAAAATGATGCACTTCATTTTACATTTAAAAAGTTAGTTTTAAAGGTATAAGACAGAGGTTTTTTTCTAATTGTGGTGGGAAAAGCAAAAATACATATGCATTCTCTATTTTGTTACTTACATGTTCACAGTCAAGGCATCAATGCCCTAATAAATAACAAAGGAATGAAGCAATGAAAGAAAACTAGAGACCTTGAAATTATTTGGAATATCAATTCAATTAAGTTCAATCCTGATTTTAAAAACATTTTCTTGGCTTATCTCAACGCACCTTCATTTAAGCCAGGGGAACAGACGTCACAAGCAATATGAAGATGCTGAAACTGTGTCATTCATCGTCCCACCTCCATGTTAATCATCAAGACAAATATAAGAAATGGCCAAGGCATGAAAATCGACCGCAACAGGAACACAAGCATGCCTGTAACACCCAGGCAGAAGGCAACATGGCTTCTTGAACATATGCACATGTTTTAAAGTGCAAACCATTATGCTGGCAGTTGTAGTTGCTTATTTGTAACAAGCAACTACGTCAGTTTATATATACAGTACAGACCAGAAGTTTGGAGACACTTTCTCATTGAATATATATATATATATATATATATATATATATATATATATATATATATATATATATATATATATATATATATATATATATATATATTTGTTCAAGGGAAACTTGGCCCATAGAAAGGTGCTCTTGTTATTTTCCCCAACAAACATGCCAGCAGCCTTCCAACACAGTGGCCTAGCTGGCCAAAATGTTTTAAAAAAACATTGTGAGAACACAATCAGATGAAAAAGCCAGAAACCAAGCAGAAAAGTAGAACTATTTATGCAGAAATCTGATATTACAGGAGAATAGTATTAAGGAATATTTCAGCAGTTTTAACTAACTAGAGAAAGTGCTGGATTGACAAGAATTTTCTATGGCTCACCCACTTGTTGACGCAACTGCTGGTCAGTTGGCTGAAAGAAAATTTGATGTGTGGCTGTAAAAATGTGATGAGAAACATGGACAGTCATGGTGTGCTATTCCTTGGGGAATATTGTCGTAAAAACAATAAAGTTGGCAAAGTATGAGCAGTCTATCTTTCAAGCAGTAGACACAGCAGATAGCCAAATTAGTTACCCGGCTATTATGAGTTTGTTATACTCCCAGTATTAGTGTCAAAAGCAGAAAACCAAGCCTATCAAACTCAAAATGATAAAGAACTGTTAGGGGTCACAGCATTGCAAATGTAATCAGATTATGCTATGCATTTATAAACAGCATTTTTGTGCAAAAATTTTCCACAAGTTCATACACATTTTCAAAGTTTATTCAGCCTTTAAAAAATGTGTATCATATTCTAGATTCCAGAAATAAGTGGTACCTATTCACCACTTATTGTTCGATGTAAAAATACATAGAACGATTGCTATACAGCTCTGGATTATGTTGTTTACAAGGCGGTCGCTAGATCCTCAGCATGGAAGCCTAGTGAAAAGAACCGAATTATAAAGTGGTAATAAACTTAATGCATTTAAACATTTTTCAGGGATTGTTCAGAGAGACAAAAAACTTCACTAGCCAAGAAGATGTCAGTTATTCATTCATTTTGCCCACAGGGACTACATTCAGGCTTTGGCTTCCATTCTCTCTGAGTACGCCTTTCTTTCTGGGGCTCTCCTCATCCTGTGTTGAACAGCTGTGGACCAGAGTAGGGGTCAAGGGAATCTTACACAAGCAGGCACACACAAGGATGTGCTACTGTTAGGTTTCAATGCACCAGAGGGTGTGGAGTCTTTGGACTGGATTTTCCCATGCCATTTGCTAACTGCTGGCTGTATTTGAGACTGAGGAGACCTTCTTTGCCCTCCGGATCCCTTCCCTGGCCCCTGGCCCAAAGGCTGTGTCTTCGCCCCTGCTGGGACACTCAAAAGGCTGTGTGTGTGTTGTGTGTGCGTGTGTGTCAGTAAGAGCTCTGTCATTCAGTAACCAGGCACCGCAGGTTGCCAGCCCCTCGCCCAGGGCAAGTCATCTGTCTCTAAAAGACAACAAGCAATAATATTTTCCTTCACCCTCAAAACCTCATTTTAAAAACTTAGCTTGTTAGATGCCTCTTTGAGTATATATTTATATTGTTTTTGGTTCCTTCTCTGCAATTTGAATGTAATGAAATACTTTTAGTCTTAGCCCCGCCCTCTTTCCATCATCCATTCAGTCCAACAGTTTGAGAACGACATCTCCTGCAGTGGAAGTTAAAAGCATTCCTCTCCCTCTCCTGTCGTCAAGCCCTATTTAATAACTATCTCACTAAAGTCAGCAACAAAGCCCACACCACTCCACCAGCTCACTATCCAGACCCCCTATAACACTCTCCCCCAAGCTCTGATAAATGGGGCCATCAGGCATGGCAGCTGCCCCGGAGGTGAGCAGGTTGTCTCCGCCAGGCAGCCGAGGCCCACCGGGCCAGGGGGAGGAAGTGTAACAAAGTCGAATGGGGCAGGGCAGGGCTGGCATGCCAGAACTAACACCAGGCAAAGCTTGGACAGAATGAACTAGTGGAAATATGGAGAAACAGAGGGAGGGCGGGGAAGCAGAGGGGTACAGGATGCACATGCAAACAGGGGGCCGGTCTGGGCGCCAGCAACACAGTGGGCAGTGCAGCTACATTCACAACAAGACTCTTCTCACAGCTTGCTTATTTTCCACTTCTCCTGACAACAGTTGTTCTGTATTTCACTCAACAGTACTTCACTTGGCAGACTGGTAAAAAGCTAATGAAAAACGTCTTTGGCATTTGTCAAGTATCTGTTCTGTATTATTTCTACATAACAAGAGATGCAACAATCAGTCAACCAGATATTGCAGGCAGCCAATTTTTCCTGGATTAGCACTGGTCAGTGATGTTTTTGATGCTTTTTTTTCTTGTTTTTAAAAACATGTTTTAAATAAATAAATCAAATCACAAAGTAAAATATGCATTTGTTTTCTCCTATCTATTAAATACATCAATACCGAGAACTACAAATGACAGTTAATGATCTTCTTTTTTTTTAGCTGATTAAAAATCTAATAAGTGTTAAGGTGTATGCTTTGACACATTAATGAGGAAAATCCTCTAATTCCTGTTAGATTCCAGACTAATACTTCAATCACAGACTCTGCAGCATACTTTAAAAATAGCAAGTCAGGAAATTGGAGTTCATTATGAGTCAAACACAGCCTGATTTTGGTACTTCTATGCCTGATGTATATATTGAAAAGAGTCTGTCACTATTCTGTGTACTAATAACATTTGGGAAGCCTTCATAGTTTTTGTGCAGTGCATTTATTTGGTACAGTGAATTTTTAAATTTGGTAGTTGATGGCAAATGTATGTTGAAGAAAGGATCAGAATAAAAACATTTCACTGATGCTGAATTGGGCAAACATTAAATGTGCACAAATTTGAATTAACCTGCACAGTGACTGAGATTATTTCAGAATATGTTGAAGATTAAAGCAGGCTGCCACAAGCACACTAGTGACCCCAACCCCACAGCTGCCTGTCTGATACTGAACCACAATTATGTTGATTGACAGTTGATCACTGGCAAACCAGAAGCTGTTTCCATGCTACGTGTCAGACTTTCTCTATTCTGTCCTCTTTATCAGTATATATGACCTCTTCCATCTACTCTTGCCAAATGGCTTTTGCCATGCCCTCTATTCATTAAACAGCAGCGACTGTGTATCGGTCTCACAACTCCTGCCAGCCATCGAATGTGTTGTGCAGACGCACATAGATGCTAAATTGAAGAAAGCAACAAACTGGCTTGGAGGGAAAAAAAAGCACAAGATGTTCAATTTATGCATTTACATCCGAATACAAGAGAGAAAAGACATCTTTAATAAGGAGTTGCCTGCTTCCCTACCTATTTTCCCTACCTTCCCTACCTATTTAAAAAAAAACAAAAAAAAAAAAAATAACATTTCGTGCCATCCAACTCACTATTTCTCTTTGCATTCCCATTCATTACAGTTGGGAAAATCCTTATCTTCCCATCCAAGCAAACATCTCTTATAAATGCAAACAGCCTCTCTGAAGGCCAGCTTCAGAGGCCCGACCTGCCCGCCACCTGAAAGCAAAAGCAGCACGTCTCTCCTGGCCCCAGCCCTCAGAGTAAGCACAGCTGTGTTGAATATTTCCCTCACTCCTCAGTTCATTTGAGGGTGATCCGAGCTCAGTTAGCCCCGGGACATTGAGTGGTAAACAG
Organism: Xiphophorus hellerii; assembly: GCF_003331165.1. NCBI lineage: Eukaryota > Metazoa > Chordata > Actinopteri > Cyprinodontiformes > Poeciliidae > Xiphophorus > Xiphophorus hellerii. Next base: position 15,572,203 of record NC_045679.1, read on the forward strand.
GCCTGACTATCAAAGCAAACCACCACTGTCAGAGAGACTGAAATATGAGCTTCTGACCACTGAAGCTGTGGATGCATGTGGTCAAACAGGCAATAGTGGGGCAAAACTCAAATGCTCCCTGAAAGCACCTGGTCTGACTGAGTGTTTAGAGGAGGAAAAAACATGATTCTTTAAATCATTGGTGGGCAGCTGGATTGTATGTGTACTATAGCAATTACTGTAATTACTGCAGTCGAAGTCGGAAGTGGCTTTTACTAACTCAATATTCACCCGAGCACTAATTGGATACATACACTTGAAACTCAAATAGACAGCTTGCTTCTTTCCACTGTTTGTGAAAACCAAAAGATATCCCTGCATCTGCTTCGCATCCTGGCAATTTACTATTCCATAATGCCCATAATTTAAAAAATTTACTACAATGATGAAAAATCTGGTGTCTTTAAAGAACCCATATTCCTGATGGCAACTAAGCATGTCTTATAAACTTCCCAAAAAACAAAAATAACCTCTGATTTTATGCATGGAGTCCACGTGGCAGAGATGGAGGCAGCAAGGCACCAAGGCAGTCATTCTGCAACTGCCCACATCCTCTTCGTCCGGTCACCTAAACACAGACTCGTGCTCCAGGGAAAATGACTGGATGTATTTAACTTTATCCGTCACAGTGCAGCATTCATCTTCAGGAAATAGTATGTTCTGTGAGATGTGTTTAACTTGAATGTTCTGACCAAAACTCCATGGTTGGTGTCTGAGTAAGTCTACAAAGATAAAACAGGGAAAACTGAAGAAACTACACATTGAGTCATGTGGACTTACTTAAGTAAGAACTTAAGTCATCTAAGTTCTTACATGACTTAGTCATGTAAAAATGACTACATAAAGATGTAGTCATTCTTTATTTTCTGGTGCTAGAATGAGAGTTTTATTTTGATCCTCCAATGTTATTAAGATGCAACACGCAGAAGTACTTTGTCCCTTCAGATTTATTTAACCAGGAAGTCCTTTGAGATCAACATCTCACCAAGAATGTACACTGTTTCAAATTATATACTAAAACTTAGACTCACTTAAGATATTTTAGGTGAAAATCGTCTTAAAAATAGCTATTTTTAATGCAATGTGTATAAGATTAACAGAATACCAAAGCAAGAAAAACAGCATAAGAATAGCATTACACTGATTGTACAAAAATATAGTGCAAATGAAGCAGCATATAAGAATTTAGAATCACATTAGGTGAAAAACATTCACTGGCCTGAATAAGATTTTTCCGAGCTGACAAATTTGGACACAATCTATTTTGATAACAAAATCCCAGTCCAATCATCAGCTGTCTTAGTAAATGTGCGAACTCTGAAATGAATATAGGGCATATATAGGCCAAATACCCCAATATTTTAGGATACACTTTCAACAAAGTTGCCCCTTATGTTAAATTTAGCGACATTATCTCAGTATAGGTGTAGCTTCTGGAAAATATTAATACAGTTTTCTCAGTGACCTCTGCACAACTCAACAGCCTCCCAGAGAGTAAATCTAAAAGAATAAAGCATGGTGTCATCTGCATAAAAATGCATTTTAAGTGTTTTTCTCCTCAATTTCATCACTGGTTTGAAAAAACTGAGGCTCCCTATAAAATCTTTAAAAGACTACACTTATATCCATCCAGTAACACACAGCTATCTGAAATGCTAACATATTAATGAGGCTTTATTGGTAACAGGAAAATTACTGCTTGCCTGGCATGCCACATTTTAACTTTCGAAAGCAATGTTCCACCAGCTTTTTCCACATCTGAACAAAAACATATTTGTCTAAAGAAATCCCTGTCAAGTCTTTTTAAACACTGAGCATTAAAGAAACACATGCCTGGTAATAGTTGCATCTTTTGTATGACATAGAAGTAAAGAAAAAGACATGGAAACAGAGAGTTCATGTGTTTCTTTTGCACACAGCTGGGCATGTTTTGCTGAGTGTGTCACCAAAATTACTGATGATGTCAGTGATGGATGTCCCTCAAGCAGGCCATATTTCAGAGCCTCCTTTCAGAGAGCTTTGAGTATTTCAAGATTTATCTGGAACTGACTTTTAAACCACAGTCATTATGACACAAGTCTGAAATCCCTTTAGGACTGACAAGACCAGAAAAGCACATGATGGAACTCTCTTAAAGGAAGAGAAAAAGAAAAAGAAAACTTTCTGAGTCAGACATAAATCAACTGTCAAGTACTTAATGTCCCTCTGGTTTTGACCAGTTCTACCAAGCTCAGTTCAATATCCTGTCATCAATGTTGGAAAATACAGAATTAACATCTCAGACCACATCTGATGCACTGTGCTTTACCCTGTTCACATAACTGCTTCCTTCCCTGCTTTTGCCATTTTCTTTCCACCCATAGAGCAATTTCCCAGTGAATGGCACAAAAAGTAAACAATAAAAACTATGGTGCGAGTGACACAGAAGGAAACGATGTGTATGTGTGTGTTCTCGGTGAGCTCCTCAGAGGTAGGAGGAGGGCTGTGAAAGGCCACATTGTTGATGTCAAGGCCAGTGAGCATCAAAGGGCTGATTCAGGTTGTGTGGGGAGTCTCTTTCTGCCTCTCACACACCAAACACACACACACTCATTTCCCCTCAGCCCCCTAAAGACCTTCAAAAACATTACGGTTTACTGTTCCTGCTTGAAGCCAAAGAAAAATATTTGGAGTTGACGTGTAAATTTAGTGTTAGGTCAAGGGGCAAATAATAACATGACTGAGTGTGAAAGAGTAAAATATAAAGACAATTGGTTCTTTTTTTCCACACTCCATAATACGAAGCAGTTGAATTTGATTCCTTGTAACATTTTGGGGAAAACTTTCAGAGTGACCATTTCTCATCAAATTTTTTTTAGTTTTTCTTGCTTTGCATATCCTTAGTTTTATTCTGTGTTTGGGTTTGGTCTAGCAATACCACAAGAAATCACCCGGTGACCTGAGTCAACAGACTTTTACTGAATTTTATTTTTTTTTCCCATTAAAGACAGTTTACCTTAGGGTTAAGCTTCCACAATGACAATGAAACCTTTCGGTATGAAAATTGTTGCTGAGTGAAAAAGTTTCAAAGTTTGCCAGTCAGCGTCAGAGAGGTGTGAAGTTATGAATGAAGTCATAGAAAGGATTTTAAAAAAAACTTTAATAAGCTTCGAAAAAGGAGAACCGTATTTTCCAGGAGTTCATGTTGACTGTTCATTCAGGCTGTTAAAGAGAGGCAGACTTTATATGATGCAAGATATTTCACTTGTTTTGCACTTTTGGTCACAAAACATACAGAAGCCAGAAGCTTGAATATAATTTGGCTGTGCATATAGAGTATTGTTGTGTTGCATAAAATACAAAGAGATACCTTGTACTTCTTATAGAGGTTGACACTAAAACAAATCTTGCTGTTTTCCAACTTGCAACTAAAATGCCATGTCATTCTGAGATTCAATATTGGACTTCTGAAAATATTAGCAAACCCATGTTTTTAAGCCAATGTACTCTTACACAAAGCATAAACTCAACTGTGAACTTAAAACAAATACGTAGGGCCAACTAAGGCAGGAAAGTTAGAAAAAAGTATTCTGAATGGTCTTTTTGAGTCTGGTTATTTTTCTTAAACAAAAAACAAAACCAGTTAAAATCTGTAACTGCATGTCAAAACTTTACAAACACCATAATTTTGAAATTGGCCACAAAATTTAGGTTGGTGCAGCGCTACTAAAAAAATGTCAAAAACTGTCTTTAGTTTTGGAAATGTATGAGTTTTAAACTTTGCTCATTGAGTTATGCATTAAAAAATGTTGTTTTTTTTTTACTTTGAAGGAATTATGTCCTACTAAAGTTGACACCAAGTGAATTTTGAAAGCACTGTTTACAGACTATGTTCATAAATGACTATGAAAATTTGGAATAAGCACAATTGCTGACATTTTGTCAATGAAAATTGTCAATGAAACACCTTACAAAATCTCATTTATATCACTTCCAACAATTCAAACCAAATAAAGCTGCAGGGCTGATTGAGTGGTTTAATTACTCTCAACAAGCATATTAGACAAGTGAATTCAGTGTGTAAATCAGCATGTTTGTGTTTTTATGTGCATCTATGTATGTGTCTATGTGTGTGAAACAGCACAGTCAGACACCAGTAGCTCTGCTGCCATGTCAGGATGAGATTTAACGAGCTTTAATAGCAAGCTTTAATGAGCTTAATTAGGAATCCATGCGATCCCTGTGGAAACGCCTCAGCCTAGCACAACCCCAGTCTGAGCTGCTTTCAATTGGATTACTCTGGCTAATGTCACCGAGATACAACTGCGAAAACAAACAGAGCCCGATGGGGGCGTCAACTGGGTTTGGGAGGGGTCGTAGGTGAGCTGAATGGGAAAACAGGAGACGGATGTCAGGGATGCACCTTTGGCAGACGAGACGTACCTGCTGAGGGATGATGGGAGGAGGGAAGCAGGAGAGATAACCAGCAGAACCAGTAGGATTAGTGTTTCTCAGGGATTTGGCTTGTACACAGTTGACACAGGAGGATAAGTCGCTCCCTTCACACCGTTTTCTCTCTGATTACAACTGAGCTCACGTTTAAACTTGATCTGCTGTATTACATTATGTCTTTCATTCCTTTCCCATCATGAAAGCAGTGTTCAATTTTGTTATTAGCTTAGAAAATTATCTGAATGTAAATAAAAGCATTATAAGGTCTTGGCACATATCTAGCAAATGAGCAAAAGAGATGCAAGCACTACCTCAAACACAATTTTTTTTTACTTAAGGTTCAACTTACACTGAATGCTGTAACTGGATGAAGGCATATTTAGACAGACCTAATAAGACCACAGATGTGGCTGTTACTAAGAAGCCAAGATTTGAAAAATCTAACAATTTCCAGTTATACAGTTTAAATCAATTTAAAGATAAATTAACAGTTGGAACATGCAAGTACTGCTCAGCTGTAATAAGTCAGGAGTTTCAGCGTCTTCTGTGGTACAGACTGTTACAGGAGATCCTTCCTTCCCACAGCAATTATGATCTCATTCTACAAAAGAAGAAACTTTTATAGTATGAGTTCCAGCAACACTTAATTACTGTTAGGGATGAATAAATATTTGTCCTTAACTGAGATTTTTTTTTTTAATTTATCAAACTGAAAAAGTTTGATTGCTAAATTTGCACTAAAGAGAATTTCATTATTATTGAGAAAAGCGTAAATATTTTTGACATGTAATTTTTTTTGTATATAAAATGTACATAAAACAGGTTATTTTATTTCCTACCAGAAATAAGATTTTCAGTTGACCGAAAGTGAATTAGAATCTAAATTTGCAAGGGATATCTAAAATTAAAGGCTCGATTTTATTGCTAAAATCACACCAAACATAAAGTTCAGATGGAAGTAAGTGTAAGGTAATATAAATCTTCTCTGTGTGTTTCATTTTCCTACTGATGCTTACAGTGAAAAAGGATGGAATAGGTAATATCTTTCATTCCTCTCCTGCCTCTCTTTCTCCAGGATCATCTTGCCTCTTCGTGACCACAGGGAGATTCTGTAAAGTGCGCTTCGACAATGACAGAGTGACCTTTCAGATAACCACGATAAACCTGCCCATCCTTGCTCTCCTCCATCCCTAGCCGTGCTTACGTTTGGGCAAAGACAACACACACACACAGAGAGAGATTTGAACGTGCACAGACATAGCAGTGAATATATACAGGCATATCTGATGACCTACTCCCTGAGTTGATGAAAACTCCCCCCTGAGGGACTCTGACACAAGCATGCAGACGTGCACGCCCACTAGACCTGTTCCCAGGAGTAGAATCACAGGGTGTCATCTGGCCAGCAGGATATCACTCGGCCCCGGGAACTGCAGAGGTCACAGAGGTCTCTCAGACGACATCAGGCAGCTTTGAGCTGCAGTTCATCTTTTACTATCTATCTAAACTAGCTCATGCCTAGAGCAAGTCCCTTCATGGTATTGCTATATATAGTTTCCTTGCTTCCCAGGACTCTTTGTGATGTCCTGCTGTGGTGGAAAGAGTATGTGGCTCATCATTATAAATCACCCTGTTAGAATAAATAAAAATTTAAAGAGCCTCTTCTTGGATTGAAACTGAAGTCTCCATTAGTGAGGGCAGAGCAAATGGTTGTCTGCACAGCAACATGCAGGAAATCAGCACACGAACTCCCTTAATCACCTCTGCAGTACTTTTTTTTATCTCCTTGTTGGGTTTCATTCCCTCTGGTACTCAGTGATGAAGTCCAGTAACCTCTTAAAGGAGAAAAACTACATCAGATCAAGTATTTTGTTTATTACATCTGGGTCTCCAGAAACACCATCCTTTATTTTTCCTCGCCATCTTTAAGAGTGCAACCAGGCTTTCAACTTTTCCATGTAGATGCTGTTACTGAGTGAGGAAAAGTGAAAAATCAGCAATTTCAAGTATTAGTCAGGCAAGAAAAATGAGGTCAGAGAAAGAAATGAGACATAAAAAGTATTTGAAAAAGAAACAGAAGTTTCCAAAACTTAAGATGCTTCTGTGATTCATTCAGGCTATGAGAGAGCAGGACTTTCAGCACATAACAGGAGGGTCGAACTAATTACAGCGAAACAACTGTGTTATTGTTTTGAGCCCTAATATCTGTGTCATGAAACAACCAGGAATTAGACATTTTGACAACTTTTTTGGAAAGCTCATGGGTAATGATCTATATAGTCTTAGATTTTTCAGCTCAGTAAACACATTTCTAAGTATAACCATACAGAGTAACATTTTAGATCACAAAACTTAGTTCTTATCCACTGGCAGAGTATGTTTGGGTCAATATTGTGTTTTTTTGCATTTTACTTTTACTTTTAATTTTAGTTATGGTCCAAGTTGGAGTAATAAAACGAAGATACTCCAAAGTCAGAATTGTTACTGGAAAAATTGTACACTTCTCATCAATCCATCATTAAAATCCAACATGGCTCCCATCTGTTTAAAACCTATTATAGCTGTCTATTTGCAGTTCTCTTGAATGTCAAAGGGTGATCTGAGAATTTCCACTAGAATTCCCAATAACCATCAGTGGTGGCGCCACAGTTTAAGAACCATGCATTTAAGAATACACAACTGTTTTAGTGATAATAGCCACATTAATTGTTAATTTAGGGCACTAAATTTGAGCATTTGGTTAAAATGCTAACTATGTTAATATGTTGTCTTTGTATTAAAATACTACAACTCTGTTTTACAGCAACTACTTTCTCAAGCACACAATGTGATGCCTGTTCCTTATAGAGTTAATGGGTGCCAGCAGTAGTAAAGCTAGACTTCTGTTAATGACAATTCCTATAAAAGACAATTGGAATCAGCTAAAACTATCCTTGCATCAATCCTTTACAGGAACCAAAGATCTGAAATCAGATGCTAAATTCCTAGCAGTGCATCCCTAATGCTTAATGAAGAAAATGCTAGAGAGAAATCTGTTTTTTAACCTTGCGTAAGTCTGGATAAGGTCAAGGGAGATTAGTAAAGGGAGAGAATTGGAGAGAGTAAGCTCATCTTATCATGCTGTGCTTTCTGGAAAGGGGCAAGACTGTTGATAATACACAGATAACATGCAGTGTGGATAAGAAAAGCAGAAGCAGAAACAGAACCTCGCAGCAGGAGTGCCCAAAAAGCCACTGATTAGAAGGCGAAGCAGAAAATAGAAAAAGTTCAACAAAAGATCTACGAAAACAAAAGAAGACACGGACCAATATACCAATTTGTGAACGCACATGCACACACTCTGACTATGATTTCATTTCATGTCAGCCTTGAGGGAAGGCTGAACCATACACGCTTCATCATCCTCCCTCTCGATCGCTCTGTTCTTGGCCCGCTCCACGCCTCCGGGGCCAGCAAAGGCAGCGATTAACGACAACAGTCGGCGTGTGTAGGGGTGTGTAAGTGTGTGTAAGGCCTGATCGTTAGAGCGGCCAACTTGTGTAATACAATTACAGAGGCTGCAGAGAAACTGCTAATGTGCACACAGGCAGCTCCGTCAGATGGATCAGGTATTGAGTTTTCTCGGCTTAATTCACTTTCCAGCACACACACGGGTGCATTAGTTAGATTAGACCAGAAGGAGGGGACGGGAGGTGGGCTCGGTCTACCGCCGAGACGGCCAGATTTGTTTAGTGGTGGCTGTCAATTACAACCCTGACCCTTGCACTAAATGGCTGCTCATCCAGCGGAAGAGAGGAAAGCAGACAAAAGCCAGACAAGATTGGTAAAGACGCAGCCATTTGCTGCAAGAGATAACAAGTGGCATGTTGTGGAGTAAACAATGGTCAAAACATGACGCATCAAGCTACACCAATAAAACAAAGTGCTGTTGCCTGAAAGGAGAATGTGACCATCAGTGAGATTAGTGAGTCAATGTTATCACTAGAATGAAGCAGTAATGGGACGATGCAAGACAGAGGGTACATGGGTACTTAGAAATATGAAAAAGCAAACAAATTGTTCAGCTTGCTCTTTTTAAAAGTCACATGCAGTTAAAGAGACTGATTAAAATTACAGCCAAGCAAAAATTGCAACTTAAGGTCTAAGCAAAGTCTTCTTTTCATTTCTTTTTTAAAGAACGAAACATTCATGCTTTCTGTAGGTCATTAAAACTTTAGTAGCTCTTTATTTATTTTATGTCTAGTACCTAACCATTTCCAAAGATTACTCTTTGTTTAAGCCTTGTTTCTTATGTATGAGTCATTCAGGAATAAAAGACGACTAAATCCAGAGGGTGAACCACCAATCAAAAAAAAAACCCAACTAAAAACCAAAGACCCTTTTGGTTCCAATTTATATTTACCCTAATGAGTAAAAACTACCATATACGCTGTGCGGAACTGATTGAGAGACACAAAACAGCATTTCAAAACCAAGAATGAAAAGCCTGAAGATTATGTTTCTTTAAGGAATACAGAGGACAGAAAAATGATGCATCTGTCGGGTCTTGTCTTAGTATTTAAAACCCATTAAATGTCCTCATGGACACTTACATTGGCTTACATGTAAGTGTTTTGAGGGTGACAGTTAAGTCCTCTTCCTTAAAGAAAATAACAATTTACAGATTTGCATTGAAAAATCTTGGAGAACTTTTGATCAACACAACATGAAAAGATGAGAAGTGTAGACAAATAAGAAGCTAAGTCTAAAGAAACTAAGGGCATTTTAATATTTTTTGAATTATATATAAACCCAACAACGTTTTTCACCCTTTTAATGAGATTCAGAGTTAAAGAGAGACTGTACTGGCCATCATAGCTGTTTGGGTCACTGTGATTGCTAGACGGCTTTCTGCACACAATAAAGTGTAACGGAAACAGAAAGCAGCAGAAACACCAGTTATTAAATGTTATTACATTCAAAACAAAGTACTAACTTTATGAGAAAAAGTTGATAGTCAAACAAATGGAATCATACTGAAATATGCCATGGGCCGACTTCTCAATGAGTCAAATCAAAAAAAGAAAACTATCATGCTAGCCTACTATTTTAACAAACATCTCAGAATTGAAACATTAGCAAGAATAATAGGTGATTTATTTAATCAAGTATTGAAACAAAATATTAAGGCTGTCCTCCAGAAACCCAATTTGGAATCTATTATCCGTCATTCCAAGAAAAAGAAACCGATACTGCAACATCCGGAATGTAATGTGAGGCAAAGTAGGACGTAATCCCAACACTAATGTAGACCCTAGAATATGATGAAATATGTTTTGTTTCACTGCACTTTCAACTTAAATTGTCAACCATATTTTAGGGAAGAAATTTATTTTATAATTTTACATCAGATTCATCAAACTATTATGTTTTAAACGCATGGATATTTGCACACTTTTAATTGTTTCATACAACTGTTCTTAAAGAAAGAACAAAGAAGCAAATAAGATCACTCAGTAGGTACAAACATATGCATAAGCCTCTATGTCGCTGCAGAATCATTATACCAATTTTCTCTGTAAACCTGGTGCCATTCATCCTAAAGAAAACAAACACAGGAAGACTAATCACAATGCTTGTTACTGAATCATTATAATTCTTTTCCATAGAGGATAAATAAATTAAATTTCACTGAAGCTCTACTTTTCCAGTAGCTAAATGAGCAGCAGGAAGGGGCTGCAGTTTCTGTAAACACCTCCCTCCCATGTAAACATATATAATCACAACAAGATGGCTAATGCAGAGGAGCTCGTAATTGTATCACTGAAGTTAGATGAGTGAGTTTTAGGAGGGGTGGTGCTGGAGGAGGGGGGCTTTGCAGCTGATTGAATTAAAATGTCTGTTTCACTCTCGGGAGACCACCCTGATGCAAAGGACAAAGATTGTCTGTTTGTAACTGAGGCCACAAAGTAAAAAATAATTGTCTAAGGCTTTTCCAAAATTCTCTTTGCAGGCTCAGAGATTTTCTTTTTACCCCTCTCCTTTTAGCTCCCAGCTTTTGCTAGCAGAATAAAATAGGAAACCAAAGGGAGAGAGGACTACAAATGAAGAGTCAAGTTGGATGTGACAGACCGCACAGAAAAAAATTCTTTATTCAACGATAGATGGTAGACAGCAACATCCCCTCATTGTGACACATCCATTATATCACTCATCACTTTTGTTCCCCTGTTTGTCCAAACCTTTCAGACCAGTCCTTCTGACTATATCACTAAAGACAAAGGAGGATGTTAATGACTGAGGGCATTTATCAAATTTATTAGCTCTTGTTAAAAATGTCTTTGGACCATTACAATGTTGAGCCTCGTTGCCAGTATCCAGGTACACTAAAGTTTTAAAATTACTAAAATTTTATATCAAAATATGGTTTGAATCCCTTTCCTAGAGATGCCAGGGAAAGTGACCATAGTTATTCCAGCTGCATGGAATATTAAGAAGTTTCATATTCTACCCCCAACCCCATCTGTTGATGTGCACTGCCAGACTTTTAGCTAAAAAATAGGCTACTGCTTCTTTCAATTGCTGAGAATAAACACAAAACTGCTTGTCTGGAAATACTTTGGGTCATGAAAAACATTTTAAAAATCTTTGAAAGTAAAGTTTAAAGGAGACGCTATTTAAAAACTGAAGCTGCAATTCTACATTTTTCCTGAAGTCTATTTATCAAAATCACAATAAATGTTTTTGTAGAGAACAATGATACTGAAATAATCATAATGTTACATCATAGAAAATGTAAGAATAATTGATACTTTTCTGTTTTAAATAGAAGCAGTTCTAGGTGTATTCCACAGAAATCTTTTCACATAAACCTTTTACCAGTGTAGCTTTCTGCTGTCATTATCATCCCCGTTTTTCCCATGCAGAAAATATAGAAAATTAATCCAGAAAAAGGCCCTTTTATGGAAGTAAGAAGCATTTCAACATCTACCAAGAACTTTGGTAGATGTATATGGAAGTATATGGAAAGAGAGAGCCATGTACTTCAAACTGATAAAAAATAATTAAATTACACTTTAATCATCTCAGTTCACACTCATAACTTTTGCTTTAACTTTAACAGGGTAAAATTCTTGCCAACTGGATTGTTGAGAGACTTTCAAGAAATATGGGACTTTGTAAGATATGTCTCTAAGGATTTATTTAGATCAACATCGATTAAAGTTCTTAACTTTTTTAATTGAGCTTCATGGTGTAACTGCTTTGAAATTATCCCCGCTGGAGCCATCTTTACTCTTTTCTCCTTCCTGTTGCTCATAAGGCGAGAAAACACAACAGCAACACTTTTTCACAGACTTTGTCCGGACTCTATAGAAGTTAGTGTAATTACTACACAGAATTATTAGTTTTAGCTATTGCTGAAAACTGAGGGTTTATCTTCACAAAAGAAGAAATACTGAGGGTTTATCTTCACAAAAGAGTTGCAACTTTGTCCCAAAGTTACAACTCCACCAACTTGAAAACATTACTAAAACCAAAATTGTAGGGGTAAATAAAAGTTCTGGTAAAATAACTTCTGGTTCTCATTGTCAAAATGTGCCTTTTGTCTTAAATTGCTGAGGAAAGTTTTATGCCATCCAGTCTTTAACCCTCTGATGCATGAATTATGATCCTTTGTGTCAGAATTTTTTTTCCATTTTTTAAAATTCTTTTCTTAAGGCATAAAAAAGGTAGGAACATTTTTTTGTAAAAATAATTTTTTTTTTATTTTTTATTTTTATGTGATCAATTGTAATTTTGTCCAAATACAAAGTTGTTATTTGAAAAATACATCAGTAGTATTGTTCCTTAGGGGTTATCTGATGTCACAATATTTTTTTTACTTGCAAGAGTCGTCTACAGTAGAAGGAGGACCGGGTCGGTTCTCATGCTTTTTTGTCTGTCGGCCATATTGTATTTAACAAAAATAATTTCTTGCATTTGCAGCTGATGGCCAGTAGTTGATGGTATATTTTATGATGCATTAGTGTCCACTTCAGTGGTCTGTGTGCATTTATAACATAAAAATCCACAGGAAGCACAAGAAAATGGCTTTTAGATAGCTGTCCACTGTAGTGACCACTATGCATGAAAGGGTTAAATAAAGATTTTCTACCTCAAAACACTTCATTGTTTTTTTTGTTTGTTTGTTTGATTGTTTATTGCAGAGCATTATTTTTGTGGTGCTCCCACAGCCTGTTTCCCATGTCTCTTACTCTACTTTTTTAAAAGCTTGTTAATTCTTTTTACTTAAACCTTTTTTACAGAACCATCCCCCGCCCCACCCAAATTTCACATAATATTTTATCCAGCGTCTCTGTAGGAGTAACAAGTGATAACTTTGGAAATGTTAATGGAAAATATCATGATACTGTGTTATTTGTATGCAAGGCTATTATACCATAAAAATCTCACATATGTACTGTTTTCTGTTGAGTTTGTTCTGACAGGAAGTAAAATGGAAATTATCATGTCAAATGTTTTTGCTTGTCTTGAATGTGGCCCTAAATTCAAAGCGACTACTAGAAAAAAAAGAGTAAAGGGGGAAAAAAAACCTGCAGTCAAAACCAAAACCAGGTTTCACTGGTGTCTGGTGTTTCATGGAGAAGAAACACAATAAGGTTCAGATTACGCTGCCAAATTTCCCAAGAAATTGCAGGCGAATGGAAATATGCATGTGAGCTGGTAATACTTAAAGCTGCCCGGTGCTTGCAGAAAATGTTGCTGTATTTGTTTACCAGATTTTTTTGCCGCTTTTCCGTGAACAAAAAAACCACACAAAGCAGCCAAGAATAGCTGTGGGTTAATGTGCCTAAATACTGGATACCTCCAGTCTGCTCATCTCCTGGGTAAAAGCCACACAGCTTAGGAGTGGTTCCTTATTCCTTTATTCCTCATCTCCAGTTCCCCCTTTCTATTCTTCTACCCGAGGCCATGTCGGTGCTTTTGTTGGCGAGTGCTTGTCATGGAACATAGGGATGCTAAATAAAATATTTGGCACGAAAAAGCAGAAAACATGGCTAACGGAAAGCTAGTAAGGCTTTGTAGACTTGTAAAAACAAACATGATTTAGTAATGTGAAGCCTTCTAAATGTGAGATGTAAAGAGCGTGTGCAGTGGGATTTAAACAAGCAGCTACCGGCGGAAACTCATCAGGAGGTGCAATTCACTGATGCGATGCTCTTTCCTTTACACAGCCCTCCCCACTCTCCTCATACTCCCCATCTCCTCAGCGTAACCCTCTCTTCTTTTACCTGACGGATCAACTTACTTCACGTCAGCCTAAAGACCATGGGAACCCCTATGCATAGTGTGTCACCACTGAATTATCGGTTTCCGCTCCACATGCTCCAGCATATCTGCAGCAAGCCATTACTGTGTATCAGTTTACAGTAACTGTGCTGACTCCAGCGCAGCTGGTGTACCGTATGGAGTCATGGTTTATAGATGTCTGGAACTGGAGAAACAGACTTGTCATCTCACTGAGCTTGGTCAATTTTTTCCCAAACTAGGATCTCATTTCTTCATCATTTTGACAACAGGGAGAACAATCCTTCCAAGCCCTCCTATAGAAATTGATGGGCATGTTTGAAAGTCCCTGATATCTGGGGGCACTCCAGTGGATTAGCGGTTAAGATGGCCCCTGCTCGAAAGCAGCTGGAGTCCATCATTGCTTCTCTCACTCCCTCTTTTCATGCTATCTCTCTGTAAGCACTTACAGGCACAATTTGAATAGCCAAAACATTAGATAATGAAAATGAAAAATCTAAATGAAAATGAAAATTATATTTTTTCTCTGTTTGAAGAATGTTTATTTTAAGTAATTTTACTAATGTAGCACTAATGGTGAAGCTTAATAAAAAAGATAGCTAAAGTCATTATGGCTTTAGCAAAATGCTGTGTTGGTATCATGTTTCTTTGAAATCCATCCAATATTTCATTTCAAACCACAAATACACAACAGTTCATCCAGTATTTGTCACACCTTTAACCTTGCATTAAATAACTCATAATCTACACCTATCAACAAAGATAAACTCAAAAAAATAATTAAGATACAGTCTTGGACAAATGTTGGTTGTTTTTTTTTTGTCTATTGCTACAAGATTTTTTATATACTTGCATAATATGATCTAAATACAAGCATAACCACCAACAGTTGTCGTTTTTCTCTGTCACAAAGAAAAATCTGTTTTGTGTGGATTCTGATTCCTCCTTTAGTGGCCCAAAACCCTCGGGGATTTGCAAATAATTTGCGATTCATCCATAATTTTATTTTAGTTATACCCATAGCGTTAGCTGGCAAACTACGCAGCTGCATTTCGCATAACCAGTTTTTAAAAATCACAGCGCAAATATTATGTGCATGGTTTAAAAAACGATATTATAGCCAAGCACAATATTCAGTAGGCAGAAGGCTCTACCCACAATCCTTAGAGATTCAAAGACAGATTTTGATGTAGGAGACAGAGCTGAAACGCCATTCACGTTTTATGTTGTTTAAAGTTTAGACACAGGAGAACAAATTTTATATGTTTTGTACAGTCACCATTGAGTGACTGTACACTTGTGAGGCACAAGTCAACCCAACAAGTCGTCTTAAAACAGATAGATGTTTGATTTAGCCTAGCACTTTGGCAGACTGCTACATATGAAAAAAACAAAGAAGAAACAAGAAGAGCGTTTACAGAAGAGTGTAGTGGTATACGTCAAGCTATAAATGTTTTCAGGAACAAAATGATAAATCATGCAAAAACATATTGGAAGGTTAATTGAAGAAAGCCCCATGAAACAGCATCGGCTAACCTACAGAAACTCCGGTTGGGACAAACTGTCTCGCTGTCAAGAGACACAGATAGTAGAGACTGTAAATAGGATTGGGATTAGGTTTCGGTAAATACCTAATATTAAATGACTCGGATTGCTATCAATTACAAAAATCTTGATCAAAGCATCCCTGGTGGAAGCAGATATCAGTATTAAATTCATATTTTTACAAAAGCACTGTTGCAATTAGTATGCTACTTGATTGCGTATATTAAAAATGTACTTTTATTCAATGGTATTTATCTTGAAATATGCCTTATTCAGTTTACCTTGTTTAAACCACAGACATAATACATATTACATATGTTTTCCACATACATGCTAATCACACTGACAAAAAGACATCAAACAGAAAGCAGAGATGTTAAGTTTTTGTTGTTTTTTTTCCAAAAACCTACCAGTTGCCAGAGGGATAATGCTATACCCTATTTCTCTGCCCTATATTTACCATATAATCTTTTTTGTGTGTGTCAACTTCTCATGCTCGGAGCCACTTTAGTTCATAAAATCTATGCCACATTTCATATAAAAAAATCAGAAAAGAATAGAGAAACAGGGGGAAACTGTAAAAGAGGCTTGCAATATAAAAGATGGAATCACAGCACAAGATCACTGAACTGTGGATTCAATTGTTCCATAAATCTTACTTTTTACTCTTTGTTGTAAATATCTTTAATACTGTTTGAAATGTACAAACAAAATCTCTAAAGCAGACCATTGATGTCCTCTTCTAATCTGAGGCATATGATGTTCAATAAGCCTCAATAGCAGCATGTACATCACAGTAGATTGGAGCCCTAGTGTTTTTGGGTTCTGCTTCTTGAGGGATTAGCAGCCTGTGGAGGTTACACAGCAAACAAGAGTTGTGTTTGCTGAATGAATCAGTGTGGAAGATTGAGTCTATTCAGACATTCGACCTTCTTTGGAAGAATCTCTTGCTTTCTTCAAAGTATTTTGAAGCAATCATCCCAACAACATCCATTATTCACTTTCTGCCTACTGTTTGGGTAACTCCTTGAAAGGGGCAAATGCACAGCTGGGAGCTCTCCTCCGCCAACAGGGATGTTTGAGTATTATTTTACGATTCATAATGAATTGAAGTGAGCACATTTTCAGCTACTGAGCATTTCCTTTGTGTAGATTTAAAAATATGAAGCTACTAGAAATCTGAGGGCAGCTGTATTATGGCTGTTTCTGATCCTTTTGTGTTAATACATCATGCAGTTCTCACATTTACTTGAACTTTCAGATCAGCAAAACTGGTTTCAATTATTAAGCTCATTTCCATAGCTTTCATTAACCAAAAAAGAATGCATAAGAATCAAAGGCCGCAGAGCCATTTATTTTCCGTCCGATGTAGCAGATTAGAAATTTCTCACAACTTTACAACAGAACACGGTACAATTTGCTCTTTTCTGACAGAGCCAACAAATGTAGCAGCCTCAGTGGTGTACTTTACATGTTAGGAGTAATAAAATAACCTTCCACCACTGGGGCTTCTGTCTGGGCCCCGTCTAAATGAGACCCATTGAGCTTACCCCAGTTATGCGCTGTCTGCCAGCACTTAAGTCACCAGGGACTGATCATGGAGATATGGCAAACACACACATGTTGTACAAACACAGGAAAGTGCTGACACCCAACAGCAATCTCAAGTTGCAAACTATTACTGGAGTCACGGTAACAAAGCTAAAACTGGGGAAAAGAGGTCACACAGTGGGGTGTTAAGGTTGGTGGGAGCTCTGCGGTGGGGTGGTTGATGGTGAGGTAGTTAAGTCTGCTATTACACAGTTTTTTTTCTGCAATGTTGAATTCCACTGTGCATGCTGAGACTTGTGAAGAATAATTATCCCCAAAAAAGACCAGCAAAGCAGGATTCAGTTGCTTATGCAAAATATAAGTCAAAAACATACAATTTTGGAAAAACTAGGTGTGTGTTTGTATTTTGACCCTTCCTTGATGATGTATTTAGTGGGGATTATTCGTACAACCGTACATACCAGTTGAGATGCTTTAATTTAGCACCTCATTTCACTCAGTAAAAACAACTTTTACAGGCTGGCATCGTGACACACGTTTAATTCTGCCCTCTGGTAATGGTCTGCTTCATTTAAAAGTCTGCTTGGCAGCTCGGTAGATAACAGATGGAAGAAAAATGTGGGGAATTATGAGAAAGATTGATTTTGCAAAGAGGAACGGTCTGGTGTTCAGACAGTTTTCTCTGAAACAGACTTTTTTTCAAACCCAGTTATTGCTGGACAAACAAACACGTGCAGAAAAACAATAACGTGCACACAAACACAGAGCTGTTTTCGTAAGGAGAGACACAAAGAAAAGTATATATTCAAACACCTAGAATGTTTTTTAAGAATTTGTCATATTATAACCTCTGACTGCTTTACTGGGAGTTTGTGTGATTGACCAACACAAAGCATCGAAAAGGAAATCATTCTTAGTTTTCAGCATTTTCAAATAGAAAATAGCTTCCATTCAGCCTCTTTTATGTCAATTGCTTGCAAAATCACTGTTTGCTGCAATTAGAACAACACATCTCTGTCTCCACCAACTGTAAACATCTAGGCTTTGACTGAAACTTATGCCCATTCTTTTTTACAGAGTAGCTTAAGCTTTTCTATACTGGCCATAGAGAATTTGCGAACAGTAAGTTTCCAGACTTGTCAATGATAATCACATTAGTTTAGGCCTTCGACTAGGCTGTTATAGCACAATATATATTCACTTAATGATTCCATTGCCATCTGGTTGTATGTGTAGAATTGTTGTGCTCCTGAAAGGTGAACCTATGCCCTACGTAGTCTCAAATCTTTTGCAGCCCCCAACAGGTTTTCTTCCAGGATTGCCCTATATAAAGCTTCATCCATCTTCCCGTCAACTCTATAAAGATCCTTGTGTCTCCTAAAGAAAAACATTCTTACAGCACAATGTTGCCACTTTCATTCAACAATGGCTTCTCCAAATTTATTTCTCTTGGGTACTTATCCATCTCCTTGCCAGGCTTTTAAGTGTAGGCCAATGCACTTCTTTTGGCAGATTTGTTTGGTCTTCCACACTCAGATTACACATAAATAATTGGTTACAGTGGATTTTATTCAGGAATATTAGTATAATTAGAAATACTGTTACACAAATCAGATTTTTATTTGAAAAAAACTATGAAAACCATCTATAATTTTCTTTCCATTTTATGATTATGCACTACTTTGTGTTGGGTTACTACATTAAATCCTAATAAAAATACATCAAAGTTTGTAGTTGTAACATGACCAAACACTAAAACTTCAATGGTTGTGAAAACTTTTGCAACACACAGCTTACACAAGCTAGAATGAAAAAGAATGAATAAATGAAAAAGTGTGTGAACTGTCAAGGATGCAAAAGGAGAATTACTTCTCATTTGTGAAGGATTGCTGACCTATATGTAGGTGGAAGTAATTATATTCAGCAAAACTCAGCAGAAATGTAGTTAACTCAACAAAGGTTCTTTTTCCTCAAAGCTGTTCCCCAAAGTCTTGTAAAAGTGTATTCCTTCAGAAGAACGACGATCATTGTCTTTTAAGGTATCCCAAGCCCATCTTTAAGCAACCATAATGTAAACCAGAGACTCTGAACTTCACTTGTGGGATCTCAAAAGCAGACACAGGAATGAGGTAAAAAAGAGAACGAAAGAGGGAGGGGTGGCACGAGGATAAAGTATCTCATTTGAGCCCCGTAAAAAGCAAGGAGGCACAAACATTTATCTGAGGCAAGACTTTCATCAGATGCTTTAAGAGTTTAGAAATAACACAGAGCAAGATGCTGATAAAGTCAAGACAGGAAATGGGGAACGTTTGGTCTCCTGGTCTCATGTTTCACCCGGGACAAGGGGGTCCCACAAGAACTCCCTCACTTACCCCCCCTTCCCACCCTCTCATTCTGTTCTGCTGACATATATAGACCACAACCCTCTACAAGCTGAGGGATCAGCAAATGGAAACCTAGTTCCTTCTAAACAGAAATAAACACATTTAAGGATATAAATAAATGTGAAGAGGTTTAGCAAAAATAAATTCTTCATTCTAATGAAGATTAATATCTTCATTAGACAGTGTTATAATGAAGATATCCTTTTTCAAGGAGATTTTCTATATTTGCGCTACACTCAAAGCTGTGAAGGAGCAGAAAGCAAAGAAAAGAAGCTTAGTTTCATCAGACAGTGAGGACTGAGCAAAAGACGGTAGCTGTGTTTCATGTTTCAAGAGAAGGATGGATTTCTAAACAAACATCATAATTCAGGTAACTCCATGCTGCGTCCATGACTCAAGTGTGATGAATCATGTCTGAGATCACCTCATTACTGCCTCTTTGGTATGTTGGACTTTTTCGTGAAGAAAGAATACATAGCCTGAGTTTAGCATTAATGTTCCTTAATTGTAACAAGGAGTCACATTACCGGGTCCACCAGGATTTGAAGTAAAGAAGTCTAAAGACTTCTAAAATATAGTCAGCTTGTATTGCAGACATAAGCTCAAAATGAACAACAAATTTGATGAAGAAAAATATAATAGTTTGTTTTTTTTCAAAGGTTGATAGTGCTGAACTACTGCCCCTAAAATGTGTAAGTTACTTTTTAAACATTTAATAAAAATCAAAAGTTATGTTTAGATATCTAATTATCAATCAATTACTTCCAAGAAAGAAAATAAATGCCACCCCTGGATTGGCTGCTTTGCAAATGCCAGCCAATAGCGTGGCAAGTAGCAATGCCAAAAAAAAAGTGCAAATAGGCAGGGTTTCCACAAATAATTTGAAGCTATGAGTCACAGCAAAAATCCTGAATAGGTGAATCTGCAAATACTGAACTGCAAATAGGCAGGGGTCCAGTGTAGCTCCAAATTTACTGCAGAATGAAATGCTTGTTTTCCAGTTTTGAAAAAGCCCCACACACAGTCCTGCTCAATGTTAAATCACAGTAGTTCACAACACTCTTTAAAAAATATTAAAAACTACAATCTTTTTACCAGATTTTTTTTCTCAGAAGTTACTTAGATCATTTAGATTATCTAAGTGTATTTCTCTAACTTGTATTAGTGCAGTTTTCACTATTAAAATCCAAAATCTGAATGAACTGAACATTTTGAAGCATGTTTTGCTCTGTATGTTGGGTTACATATTTGTGCCACACTGGGCGCCTGCTTCCTATTTACAGCAGTAGTTAGCAAGGTTGTTCCATGTTACATGCTGGAATAGGTAGCTTGGTTAAAGGACATCAGGGAAATAACCTAACTGCATTGGCCTCTTAATCAGCACATTGCGCTGTTTATAGTGATCCTGAGCAAAGTAACATTACAGAGGCCGCTTTAATTCTGTTTAGGTTGAATGCAAACTGAACAAAATTAACTGATACTGTAGAGAGACTTTGAGGGCAACAACAAAGTTCAGGTGTTGTAAGAGTATATAAGAGATACTTTATTGTCCCTGAGGGAAATTTGTTGAGGGGCAGGTGTACAATGACTAAGGTCACATGCATACCAACAACAAAATATAAAAAAATATATATATATTTATACATACATACATAAAATTCCCTTCTCACCTACCGCGGGTGGTTCTTATCCTCTGAGCTCGGGTCCTCTACCAGAGGCCTGGGAGCTTGAGGGTTCTGCGCAGTATCTTGGCTGTGCCAAGGATTGCACATTTCTGGACTGAGATGTCTGATGTTGTTCCTGGGATCTGTTGTAGCCATTGGTCCAGTTTGGGGGTGACTGCCCCGAGGGCCCCGATGACCACAGGCACCACTGTGGTCTTCACCTTCCAGGCCCTCTCCAGTTCCTCCCTGAGGCCCTGGTATTTCTCTAGTTTCTCGTGCTCCTTTTTCCTGATGTTGTAGTCGCTTGGTATTGCTACATCTATCACAACGGCTTTCCTCTGTTGTTTATCCACTACGACAATGTCTGGTTGGTTCGCCATTACCATTTTGTCTGTCTGGATCTGGAAGTCCCACAGGATCTTAGCTCTGGCGTTCTCCGCCACCTTTGGGGGTGTTTCCCACTTTGATCTCGGGGTTTCCAGTCCATATTCTGCACAGATGTTTCTGTACACTATGCCTGTAACTTGGTTATGTCGTTCCATGTACGCTTTCCCTGCCAGTATCTTGCACCCTGCTGTTATGTGCTGGACTGTCTCAGGGGCCTCCTTGCACAACCTACACCTTGGGTCTTGTCTGGTGTGGTATATCTGGGCCTCTATTGCTCTGGTGTTTAGGGCCTGTTCCTGGGCGGCCAGGATGAGGGCCTCTGTGCTGTCCTTGAGTCCAGCTTTTTCCAGCCATTGGTAGGATTTACTGATATCAGCCACTTGGGTTATTTGCTGGTGGTACATCCCATGTAGGGGCTTGTCCTGCCATGATGGTATCTCTGGCACCTCAACCTCCGTTCCCTGTTGTCTGAGATATTCACTGAGCACATTGTCTGTTGGGGCTTTGTCCCTGATGTATTTATGGATCTTAGTTGTTTCGTCCTGGACTGTGGTTCTCACACTCACTAGTCCTCTGCCTCCTTCCTTGCGGCTCGTGTACAGTCTCAGGGTGCTGGATTTGGGATGGAATCCTCCATGCATTGTTATATATATATATATATATATATATATATATATATATATATATATATATATATATATATAAATATTCCATAAAGTTCAGATTGTCTAGATGGGAAATTAGTTTAAAAAGGAAAAAAAATCAAGAAAGTTATCAGATTTATAAAGAAGCAAAAGAGAAGTTGGATGAAAAGATTGTTTAAAACAATTGCTTGTGCAGCAGATAGCTCTGTAACATTTCCTTGAGAGTAGTAGTTGATACTAGTCTCCAAACAGGATATGGGATGGGTCCTTCAGCATCTTCTCTGCCTGTTTCTTTTCAGTGATTTCATAGATTGACTACAAGGGAGGGGGCTGATAGTTCGACCCAGCTATTTTCATCTGTGTCTTTACCATGAGTGCAATTCTAGATTAAGATTACACAGTGAGTGAGCCATACAAGGCACATATATCATATCTAATTATGCTGCTCAAGACAGCATTATAAAAGGTCAGCGTTATCCTGGACTCCAAACAGTCTAAGCCTGTGCAGAAAATGTGGTCTTAGGGCTAGTTTGGAGACAATCAATATGATCATTCCAACACAAATTACTGCACATAATTATACTCAGATATTTAAAGGTGGGCACTTGTTCAGTAGCTCTGGAGTGGCTGTTCCACTTGTTCATCTGAAAATTTTATGACTTGATTATTAGGCCCCGTACTACTAAGAATGAAAAACTAATGTGAACATTGCACAATTATATGACAAACATGAAAAGAAAATGACAATAAGGTTAGGAGCCAGTATTTCTCAAATTAATACATAAATAATTATTGAAATATAAAAAGTCATAAAAGGCCTCCCTAGAAAGTCATTTAAATTGTGAATTCACCTGTATGTAGCTGTGTTGGCAAAGACACATAGCTGATTTCCAATTAGGGACAGAAAAATGTAGGTGGACGTTAGTGGTTGAACACCAGGGGAGAGGCCAGGATGCCAAATTAAAGGGCAGAAGTGGAGTATGTACTTATTCTCACTCATGATGTGCTCTGTCAGCCCTGCTGCTTATAATGGCATGAGAAGGGCCACTTAACTCGTAATCACTTCTCTCTCCCCCTTTGGCTTTGTCCTCCTCTCCTGCACCCCCACCAACCCCAGATTTTCTGACTGCTGGCTCCGATCTCTAATCATAAACGAACAGAGGATCTAGAGCAGGAACACTGGTACACCACCCCCCTCCCCCCTTCTCCTTGCCTACAATCCCATAATCAGAGGGCTCCTGGATACCAAGAGGCAATGCAAGGCTTTGAATGAGAAATGGGTGCGCCTCTAATGCATCATCTCAACTTTGAAGAGCCATTTTGCAGCAAAGGCAAAAATCACAGGTAGGGAATCAGCTCGCCGCCACCACCACCATAATTGTTAGGATCATTATCTCCCATCTCACTCAGTAGTGTAATTGAAAGTGGGACCTTTTAAACAATTATTTTCATTTCCTTTCCATAGACGAAAAGGCAAAACTTGCCACAATATGTCAAGGTAATTTCTGCCCTGTGGTGCACTTTGACTTTCCACACCTGACGCAAACACACACACACACACACACACACACCCACACACGCCCACGCACCCCTTCACATAGTCCAGAAGCAATATGCGTTGTCAAGGCACACAGGTCAGCCATTCTGGCACAGGCCTACCTGTCAAGCGCTGCTACTTGTGCCGAGCTCTGCTAATGGACTGCTAATAGAAGTGAATGTTGCACTGTGAAGCTCCCCTGTAGTTGAGAGTGTCACACAGGGTGATTAATGACACTCTCCTCTCCTCTTCTGTCCAACTGCTTTCACCCTTACCTCTCCCTGCCTCTGCCAACAGCTCCCCCTTCTCTTCATTGCTCACCTTTCTGTCCTTTACCTGCGTCCTTACAATCTCCTTCATCTCACCTATTTTGTTTTTCAAGTACTGCTCTGGAAGGAACAAGAGTTTTCTGATTTTCTATTATACCCTTCACTAGTCAGGTTTTGCTGGCTTTAAGGCATCACCGCATGAGAGAAGCAAATAAAAATGTGGCAGAAACATGGAAGAGCAACATTTAAGAAGAAGTTGTTTGACTTACTGGACTGGATGGAGAAGTCTTTTTTTCCATATTTTAACGTGGTTACTAGATTGTTCCACCAGGATGAATTTTATAGTTTTTCAAATGCTGTACATTGTGAAATATCATTAAATATGTTCTGAAAAAAGAAATTGAATGTTGATTTGATTCGGTGGTGTTATGCATAATCCAGACACACAACAGAGTGCCATTTTATAGCACAATCAAGTAACTAAGTTACCTGTACTTATAACAATGACATATATATCAAGCATGACTTAAAATTAATTTAATTTTGTAATTTGACGCCTTAAAATTGGACATTTGTCTCTTTAAGTAGCCCTTTCCCACACTTCACCTTCAGTGTGCCCTCACAGAAATGCTTCTCATTAATCTGTTGATAACCATTCTTTGGGTTGTTTGCAGTGAGAAGTAGTATGGATGATGAGCTCAGCAGACTCACAGTTCCATCAGGTGTTTTCAAATTGCTCCTGCCGCTGCTAGTCTAGTGGAACTGAGTGGGGAAGGTGCGGGAGAGAGGTGAGGTGGAAGTTCGGCTTGGGACTGCAGCTCAGAGGAGGAGCTTAGTGTAAATGGATGGTGCTTTGTAAAAGGAAGCGTTTATGGAAAGATATTAGTCAATATTAGTTATCTTCAGTATTAGTAAGATGTCAGTAAAACACATAAATACTTTAAATGCAATGATTAAACTGCAGGAAACTAAAGGAAAGGAGCACAAATATTCAAAGTGATGCAGATAGTTCATGTTTTCTCGTTAATGCTAATTCTGACGTGTTTTTCCCCAAGCATTTTTGGTTTTGAGGGTGACGCAGTCTAGTCGGCTATATTAGGATGTGTTCAAAAAGTATTTAAAGCCACAATTTAGTATTTAATTCAAAACTGAACTGTGAAAGTGAAAGCTGTGAAAGAAGCAAAATAAGGGGAGATGGAAAAAATGTTGCCATGATACAAGTGAAAAAGAAAAAGAACTTTTATGAACATTAAAAGGAACAAAACTGAATTTTGAACAAATAACAGTACAACAGTGAACCTCGCAGTAGGGCCAACTGTAAACATGGCAGCCACAGTATCCCGCCTCCACCAGCCAACCACAAGGTATCCTCACCCACAGGAGGAGCGAAGAACTGTTCCCGGCCCTAAAATAGCACACGTCTATATTTTTTGCTTTCATAACAATAGTACATGACATCAAGTGGTGCAGGGAAGCAAGCTCAGCAGCCACTTTTCACAGTAATTATCGCTTGCTACCACGCTCCATCTGTGGCTTAGCTAGCAACCAGCATGTAGCTCTGCCCTGTTGAAGCCAAACTGTGCAGACAATCTTTCCCCAGCTCTCTTCTATAATGTGCGCGCACTGCAAACCTAATCTCTATTTACATCAGTTACATTAAATTCTTCAGTTACGTTTAATTTATTGAATTTAAAGCTGTCATTTCGGTCAGCTCACAGGGGAAAATTTATAACTCCTGCTCCTTACACACAATGTGCTTATTGTGCATACGCTCAGCTTAAAAAATGACCCAGATGATTGTAATGTTAGTAGACCAAAGGGAGCTAGTTTGTCAGGCCCCGGGGAAGCCTGTTAGAATAATAATAATAATGAAAATACCATTCCCGTTCACTCCATGCAGCAACCGGATTGTTCGGAACAGGATTGTCATCTGCGGTAAATAGCAAAGCCTCACAGCACACTGACTCATGATGGTTTATAATCCATATATGTATCAAATATCCTTTAACTTTCCCCTCTATAAAGAATCCTCAGAGGACACATCTTCAGGAAGCAGAGGAGCAGGGTGTGAGAGAAGCAGGAAGGTACAAGAGCAGCCGTATGGAAAAACTGAACTAATCCCCAGGATGGCCCTCAGCACTTCTGTATCCAGTGGCTAACGCAGAGACGAACTACATAAATGTCAACCTTAAGGTCAGGCATGAAAATAAAAAGAAATCAAGTATGAAAACACTTCAGATAAGTTTTTCTTTGTCTAATGAAACACGGTTTTCAGAACTGTGATTTTATGTGAGTTAAAAAACCTACTTAAAACCCATCAGATACTCCATGTAACTCGCAGACAGATTTGTTTGCCCAATAGGAGTTCTTAACCAAGCTACTGTCACAAGGCCCTCACTGAAATCTGTCTCAACCTGTCTCTTTTGGAGAGGCTTCAATCAAGTAAAGAGCACTCTGATTATTGGATTGAGTTAGATCCCTCAAAGAAAATTAAAAAAGAAACAAATACAAGTACACAGAAGCAGAAGATGTGTTCTGATAACCCGCAAACAAGCCATTCAGGAACAGAACTGTGTTGCAAGTAAGCGTCTGTAAGCGAGCCACTTTAATCACCAGTAGTTTCACACTGAAGAAGCATCTCTCAAGTGATTTGGAAATGTGTACAGCTCATCAGGGCCCTAAAATAGCTAAACCCATTAATTAAGCTCATACAATGTTCTCCTGCTCTATCGACTTCTTAATGGACAGAGAGGAACCTTGTTCGTATTCCCATCCAGTCAATGACACAGAGCTCTCCGGGGTTTTGGAAAGGGTATTATGTCATCTCGCCCTGCCCTTCAGAAGCTGCTTCTGGCCTGTATTTTGTTCTTCTTTGCCCTTTTTTTCAACCCCATTTTGCTCATTAACAATGTAGGAGTGAGATGACAATTTGGAGGAGCTAGATAAGGTTGCTCACAGACCCTAATCCTTGCCACACGATAAGTGCTTGAGCCGCCAGTATAACCTCATATGGCTCTCAAAGACCGCAGACATTTAATACGGTAAAATACCCATATATAGTTGAGAGACCACCTGGCTTTATTCAAGGCCGGTACTTAAACATGCACAGACACATAATGAACAATTAAGCGTCAAACAGATGCTCTCTTCTCACAGCCCTTTGACAGGTAATTTCATCCACAAGAGGATTAAGTAAATACCTTCAAGTGTTTTAGCTTTAGCTTTGTTCTGTAACTGACAGCTACTACTGCTTGCCTAAAACATCAATGGAAAGTGTGGTAGACAAAAAAATGTTTTCTACCAAAAGAGGTGGAAACAATTGAGTTTTAAAAGATGCTTGATGTATATGGTTGCAATTTTAAAATAATGAGTCGCATCCATAAACATATAAATTTAAGTGAAAAATGTGTAATTATTTATATGTTTTTGCTTAAAGCGTATATGAAAAGCCCCACATTTGTTTGCTGAAAGTAAAAAAGATAGTTGAAGATTTATCAGATGTTTCTACTTTTGACCTACATACCACTGATAAGAGCTGATTGAGTTAAAGTTGGTTCGTATCTCCGATCCACCAGGCTTTACATGCCTCATACTGATACTACTTATTCAAATCTTTTTTTCTTTTTTTTTCGGGCAATAATAAAAAACGAGGAAAGATATAAACAGTATTTTAATTTAAAGAGGGAGTCCTTTTAAGTCAAACAGAAAATTACTGAATTACAAGTCAACACAATGCATGCAGCAAAGTATACTAAACTTTGTCTATTTTATTTTATAACTATCTCAAAGTAGCTTGGTCTATTGCTTTATAAAAAAGGAAGATGGTGTTTTTATTTTTGATAAATTAAAAAAGATTAATTTATTATTTCTAAAAAATATATTATTATTATTACTATTATTACTATTATTACTATTATTATTATTATTATTATTATTATTATTATTATTATTAGTTTCTTACTCACCAAAAGCAACTCTAAGGAAAATCAGCCCATTCAAATCTTTGGCCGATCCACCAGCATAACACGTATTAATTCAGTTCGGATCGAGGAAACATAAATTACACATTCTATATACATGGACCCTAAATGACTTTGTAGACATTCATCTGCCAGGCAGATTAGAGACTGACTTTATAACTCTGTCCCAAAAGTTTCGTACACGATTTAAAATATTGCTACTTAAACTTTGGGGGTGTTTTTCCCCCCGACCACTACAACCACTCCGGAGCTAAAAGCGTGCGTGAAACTTTGACCAGTCGTAAAGTCCGCACTAAGCATTAAAGTTTACCTTGAGCAAATCCTACATCCAGCAGGAGAAGGAGCAGAAGCCAGGATACGGACGGCATCTCCGGGGGGAATCTCGTCACTCTTCCCCTTCCTCTGTCAGTCTGTGCGCCGCAGCCCATGATGAGGAGTCAAACTGCGCTCTGAGGCAAGTCCGAGTCTCTGAGTAAATGTATCTCCAACACGCTTTATCCTCCCTCTGTGCGCCGCGTTCCCGTCCAGGTATCAACCTCCACAACCAAGAGCGCACAGCGTGGCTCCGCAGAAGGTATCTCCAGCGCACTGATTGTTTGTTTGCTTTTTCCTCACAAACATGTGATAGTTTATAGAATAAAATGTGGGCGCATCGTCCTCCGTCAGAGGAGAGGATGTTGCGTTAAAACCTGACTCCGTTTGATTTTCCTCTCAAAGGTTCACCAGATTTGCTCTGATGTGTGGATCGATACCTTGAAGGTGAATTCATGCTCCCTCGCCAAATCGAAGTCCAACACGCGGAGAGTCTCGCTCAGCCGAACCTTTTCAGCGTGTGCGTTTCACTGGCTGGACTGAACCCGGGGAAGGAGCCGTCTCTGCGGACTACCTTGCTCCTTCAGCCAATCCAAGTGCTCCGGCGAGTGGCGGCGCTGTATCAAAACCTGGCCCGGACAGCAGCGAGGAATGGAAGCTGTTTATTAAATGCATGGCGAATACAAGTTCTGGATTTAGAAGAAACAGTCAATCAAAAGTGTGACATAAGAAGAAAATGTGGTCTTCCCTATAACTCTGTCTCAACGAATATGAGACGGAGTTGTCTCTGCTTCAAATTATCTGCTATCTGCTTAAAAAAATATTTCTCATAAATTTTGAATATTACAGAATACCAGTTCTTAAAAGACTTATAATGTAAAAATGTAACCTCACATGCACCTACTTAATCACACATGTATAAAATATTTTGCCTGGACTCCGTTTGCATGACTTACTATATTAGTGTGAAATAACATTGAATTAGTCACCCTGTCACTCTGCTGAGGTGTTAAAAAGCCCAGGTAGCTTTATTAACACCCTTCAGCTCATCTGCAGTGTTGAGTCTGTTTTTTTTCCCCTCTTGTCATAAATTCATTAGGAGGGTTTAGGTCAGAAGAGTTTGCTGGCCAATAAGTCACAGTGCTATGATGATTATTTTATGAGCAGGTCTGAACTCCTGCTGGAAAACTAAATGAGCGTCTCTGTAAGACTTGTCAGCAGAGAGAAGCACAAAATGCTCTGTAATTTTCTGGTAGATGGCTGCGCTGACTTTGGAGTTCATAAAATGGTAAACCAACACCCACAGATGACATGGTTCCTCAAATATGAAAACTTCATCCTGGACTTCAAACTTGGATTCTGTGCCTCCACTTTCTTCATAATCGACCTGTTCCTCGAGACGCCTGCGAAGGGTTTTTTAAAAGGTTTTGTTGGCTCTAGTGGCCTTTATTTGAAAGTAGTTTGACAGGAAACAGGGTAATCAGAGAGGGGAAAGACATGCCATCCTGGCAAATGTTGCCAGGCTGGGAATCGAACCTGCGACCACCGCCACGAGGACTAAGGCCTCAATACGTGGGTCGTGCTTTGCCCCTTCACCACCACAGCACCCCAACTGTGAAGTGGTTCTTGTGCATTCCCCAGAGCAGCCCTTTCAAAGCTGTGATTATCCATGTTGCTTATGCATCTTTTTCAAATGCACTTTTTCCTTTTGCTCAACTTTCTATTAACATGCTGTGAACAAAGAGCTTTTTTTTGCAAACTTTTTTTTATTTATTTTAATTAGCTAAATAAATGCTTAAATTACACAACTGTTGTATTTGTGTTACACACGCATATATTTTGAATTGAATCCAGGTCCCCTTACCATAAACTATATATTTAGTGTAAGTTTTATGAATGACAAATTCAACTACAATTATGGACAAACTATGTTCCAGGTGAACAAAACATTTGGGACCTTTAGAAATTGTAATTAATTGAACGAAATAAAATGGAATCTGCCAGATAAATGTGACTAAAACCAGCCTGGTGATGTTCCTTTAATCACATACTGTCCTCAGGCCTTTGTAAAAAAAATAATCTTGTGAATCTGTTCCGGACAAGGACTTCTGCCTTGAGCAGCTACAGGATGAGAAGACAAAAATGTCCCATAAACTCCTGCATACTGATTTATGGACAAAGGTACCAGTACAGTAGGGCCACTAAGGTATTTTCTCGTTATTGTAGTGCAGCTGAAACATAAAGTAGAAAAAATGAAAATACATCTTATCCAGTGCATTACTCTATATAAAATCTGGTTTATATTTCCAATGTATTGCAAACAGATGCTTCTGATGCCACCTTTCATTGGAAAAATAAATCATCACAAATTCTGTTTGAACACTGCATATCAGATGGGACCTTGCACTGTCCCTTGTTGTAAACAAATCAAATTGTTATTTAAAAGTATTAATAGCATGTCATTAGATATGTAAGGAACTCGGCCTAACAGACATACATCCACACAGAAATTCAGAGAAAAGAAAAACTGCTTGAAATAGGGCTTTTTCTTTTCAGGGAGAAATTTGTCTCAGCTTTCCGATGGAAGGCTGATGGGTTATTACATATGCATGACAGAGGTCTGAGTAATGTCCCCGACACTTCGTGATTAATGTGAAACATGAACTCCAGCACCATATCTGCACCGATATGAAACTTTTAAAATATGAATCTAATTTTAGGATTCCTCTCCCTTCCCCTATCACAGTCTCTAATGCATGGTGATGTCAGCAGGCTGCTGACATCTTTCTGGCATTTCAATTTTGGATAGCATATGCAGGAAATTATTTATTCTTGATTCAGACCTTCCTACTATACAAAGATGTTAATGGATATTGTTAATGCTTGTTTACAAAAATCAAAATAAGCCATAGCAATAAATTAATTAGAAGTGAATCATAAGAATTATTTTTGTTATGATTACATTTTTTGAGAAGTAGCACATGTCTGCTTTCAAACAAGCAGTACATTTTTAGTTAAGTGCATAAAAGGTTTCAAGGTATAACAACTGGTCATATGACAATGGGTGCCAAAAGTGCTTCTGGATCAACTATAGACTGCACAAAACAACATTAGAAAGGTAGATTAAAACAGAAAGGGTCACTAGCTGCTGTTCTAAAGCTCATCTTTGCAGCACGAAGTATATTTAATCTAAAGGGCACTTTTCAAAGCAAAGCATAAAAATGTTTATTATATACAGTATATATCAACACTGATAGATATACTAAAAAATATCAACTCATATTATAATTTCTTCATCATAAGTCAACATAGTTAATTTTTTTTTACATATTCTAGCCTAACTGTCCCGTATAGGGCTATTTAAAAAAAGAGAGAAACTAGAGATTATCACACATCAGAATATCAATAGTCAAAGAATTTTGACTATTGTCATTCTTGACAATCTTGACAAGCACAAAACAAAAAAGTCTCAAAACAAAAAAGTGACCCAACTGTGGAACACTGTACATGACAAAACCAATAAAAAATAATAAATTGTGGGAATTGTTTTCTTTCAGCATAGCCTTTTTATGTATATCTAAACTAAAGAAGACAAAGTTTGAGATCAAAAGATGATCGTGGTGATGGTTGGTTCTTGGATTACACAGTTTCCTTGTGCAGTGCTGCTGCCTTATCTATTGTAGTTTTAAAACCAAAATACTTGTTTAGTTTAGGTTATTAGTCTTAACTTGGCTTCTTTGCCCATGTATATTCAACACATTATTCCAATTTTCCTCAGTCTTTTAGTTGTATTCCCCTCACATCTGACATTCACTCTGCTGAATAACTCACCTGTTAACCATTCCAGTAATCATCCATCCCCTGTGTACCACCTATCCCAGCTTGCCAACTTTAAATGATAAAAACTTGGGCTATCATTGGATCAATTCTAGGATTTTTCTGCTGGAGCAGAATGTGGCAAATGATACAAAAAGATAGAGCTGGAGCATCAACTATTTATTGAATGAACAGACAGTTTGGACAAATAACTAGTATATAGAAATGACAAATGGATCTAAAGTGCAGAGCTTGTCTTTTTCATAAAAGCTAAAAACAAAATGAAATACCCTGACAGAATATAAGTCAGTATGGGTGGTATTAATCAATATTGGAAACCGGTGTCTCAGTTCCTCTCCTCCCTCCAGGTTATGGTGAGATCCAACCTAATCATAATTTGTCCTACCAGATGGTAGCTTCCACAGCTCTCAGACCATCCAGGGCTGATCAGAGTCTCCTTGTGTGATAAATGGGATTCATGTATCCTGGTAGAGGGAGAGGGGATCTCCATCACTTACAATTCTTAGCTTAGGGTTTGTCTACAAACAATACAAAGTGAAATTAATAAATCACTGCTTGCTGCTGGAAAGTATTCACAGCGCTTCATTTTTAACACCTTTTGCTATGCGACAGCCTTATTCCAAATTGTATTAAATTGTTTTCTTTCCTCAAAATTCTACACACAAATACCCCATCATGACAATGTGGGAAACCTTTTTGGAGTGTTTTGAAAATTTCAGTTACAGAAATGTACAGTCAATGGACAGATCGAAAAGAAACAAAGTTCATAGTAGACGTAAATGTGTTTAGCTAAAAATCTCAGTGTTCTTCATATACTGCCTTCCAAACAAGCCTCCAGGTGAGGATGAGATTTACTCCACAAAGGATTTCTTTAACGGATGCACTGTGTGGCTCTAAACTTTCACTGTGTGGCTCTGTGATGGCTGCAGTTACAGCCACACAAATGTGGTAATATTCACTCTCACCACACACAATAAGTTCATTTCACTTATATTTGGATTTCTTTAAGTTTAGGATTTAATTTACAGAATAACTGGTTTTGTTTAGAAAGCAACACATCACAGTGTATTCTAGAATAAGTGCGCACATTTTAGTTTACATTGTTGTGTTTTGCTTGATTTAATCTTTGTTTTGTTTCTGAGTTTAAGTGCTGGCTGCCCAATCCTTAGGAGAGCAGAGAGGTGGAGAAGGGGTGGAGCAAGCCAGCTGAGACTGCAAATTGGTTCACACCATTACTCATCATCCAGAGGGGGGGAATGGGATTTGCTATGTTAGTTTCAGTTAGGTTTCTGTGTATTTTCCCCTTTGTGTTTTGTTTGTGGCCTGATCAGCCAGTATTTAAGTCCCCTTTTGTCTCTGTTTGGGAGGTCTTTTTTTTGAGTTAGTCTGAGTGGATGTCTGTTACTTTGACCTCTTTTATGGGCCCAAATTTTGTCATTTTTTCTATTATTTACCCAAGTTTTGTTTTGGGTTAAATAAAAAACAACTATTTTGACTTTGAACCGGTGCCTGGCTGTTCCTTAACTGCTCGGTCCATCACAGGCTCTAAACAGTATTTAATGGAGTTTTTGCTACAGAATTTGTTAATCAAAGGAAGACTCAGAAATCTGATTAGAGGGTGTCAAAGGGTCCTGCATACCACACACAAGGTTACTGCATTTAGTGAAGACTAAAGACTGTTAATGTATTTCTTAGAGTCTTTTGGAAGAGTTTTGCTTCCCTGGCCTCATCATGCCATGTAGTCTTTTCAGTAGGTTGTTTATGTTAAGAATCTATTCATCAACATCATAGATACATCTTGCAGAAGTGTTCATGCTGCTGGAACTTTCTACATTTTGTCAAATTACAACCACAGACGTCAACAAGTTTCATTAGGATTTAACGTGAGAGACCAAAGCAGAGTAGTGACTTTATGATCCTTCAATTGATGCAGTGCATTTATGATGTGTGCTACAAATGGAGTTGTGCATCTCTCCATGTCCTCCAAAGTTGCAACTGATTTCTTTGCCGCTTCTCAGATTAGTGTTCCTTTTTCATTATCAAGTTTGATATGTTTTCAGCTCTGTCAATTCTGTAAATATTCAGATGATGGATTGAACAATCCTGTATGATATGATCAAAGGTTAAACTCTTCATTAAACTTCACCAAAACATTTTACGTAATGAGTCTTAGCTGCTTAATAGTCTCCATAAAGGTACTTATTTAAATCATATTGATTGACCAAACTTCTGAGATCTTCACAGAACAGCTGTATGCATATTTCTGCAAGGAGTTCAGACATCCAGAAGGAGGTCAAACAATGACAGCAGCTCCCAGTGTATAGAAGTAGCCAGGTGGGTACAGGATTGCGGTACACCTAACCACCGAGAGACCCAGATTCAGAACTGATTTACACCAGAGAGTCTGCCAGAAGAAACGTCTGACTAATAGGTATATGTTGTTCTGGAATAAAAATGCCTTTCCTATAATCCTTCAATTGATGCAGTAAATATCGATAAACAAACAGGGAGTTTTACCATTGTACAAATTTCTGAGAATGTGCTCTTCCTGTTGATTCAGCATATCTCATCTTACTGCTTTTATTCTGCAGCACATTTTAATCAGTTCAAAAGATAGTTTTATAGTAGTATGCAAGCAATAAGAGGAAAATTGATGTGTTAGACTAGTTTCCTTAAAGACAAATGCAATGCATGCATATGAAATGCCATGCTGTAGCTCTATGTGTTATGCTAGTCATAAAGCACATAGTTCATCATAGAGATATGCATATTCAAATACAAACCTGAGTTTTTCAGATTAAAATGTATTCTTTCCCTCACAGTCATCCATTTTCAGTTATGGTTCACATAGCCTCATTTCACTGTTTGCTGACTGGAGGGGAAAGTGGAGTAGCTCTCTGCCAATGCAGCCTATCAAATTCAAGGTTAACCAATACAGGCTTTCTGAAATGTCCTTCTGCTCAAAGCTGTAATAGTGAGCTCTCATTCCTTTGCCACCTATTCACCTGAACACTAGTTTTGTCATTCTTACCTTTTATTTTTTTGTAGTGAGTCACTTGAGGGGCACATTGAACAAGTGGAAATAGACACTAGTTAGCCAAGTTAACTTAAAAGATGGTATATATATATATATATATGATTGCAATTGATTGGGATGTTCTATTTTTGTTAATGTATTTTGTTTTCTATGTTATTCTTATGCCTTTGGGTGGAGTCACGGTTCCTGGACTACCAAGTCAAAATCCCATTAACAAGTGAGACTGTGATAAATGGAAGTGATGAGATACTGTGAAAAGGTGATGTCATTGTTATGCATCTATTTGAATAATTTTATTCTGTAATGACTGTGTTTCAAACTAGCGACATGGTTAGATATTCTGTCAAGAGGTTTCAACTGGTAAGAATAAGCTGCCATTTCTGCTTTAACATTTTTTTCCTATTTTTGATTGCATTAGCAAAGATTTGTTGTCTTTTTCAGGTGACTGATCTTAAAGAGGTTTGTTTCGGCTGTTATTTCGTCTGTAAGTTCATCCTCTTGGTGTTCAAATTAAGGTGTAATTCCATGTACACGGTCTGATGAAACTTTTGTGGTAGTTTTGATCAACGAGAAGTTTGTGGAAAATCATAATAATATGATAAAGCAAACAGAAAAGAAGTCCTCCACTTTTGGAGAAGCAATCATGGTTATCGGTGCAAAAGAATAAAGCCAAAGTTTCGTGATATGAAGTGTGTCTCAAGGGAAAACTGGAATATTCAGTGTATAAAATGCAGATACTGAATATTTACATGAAGTGAATTGAAGTGTAATTCAGCTTTAAACCAAAGCTTTCACAGCCACAAAGGTGCTCTCTAATAACACAGCTAGATTTCTGTGATATGCTGGATATTTTAGAGGGTAATAATTTTTACGACAACAACACTATTCATTTAATAAAAATGCACATTTTGAGCATCATGATCAGATTAAACGTTTTGAGCTTCCCTGTGCAGCTATCTTTTCAAGCGGGTTTTCAGCACACAGAGGGCGATAAAATAAATATGCAGGAACTGATGGAATAAATAACATTCTGTTTTTCTGCTTTACTGTATTTTCATGTTACCTTTCTATTGTTTCACAGTTTGTCAATGTTTAATGTTGCAGTTTACCCATACAAGTTTGAAACAAAAGACATGAGACATTTAAGGCTATTTGCCTTTAATAGTCTTATGCTTGATGTGAAACCATCTCAAGGTATATGAAAGGTTCTCTGAAAATGTGGAAAAACTATTCCTTATTTTCTGCTTCTTACTGCAGTTTTGGTTTAGATTTTAAAGATTATGAATTCAAGTCAATTTTTTGCTAATTTCTGGTAGAGAGCACTCTTCATGGTTTCATCTGGCATGTCAAGTTCTTCAGGTTCTACAACTACGTAAGATGCTGTTTAGACATCATGGATGAGTTGTTAATGCACTCTTAAATTATTTTTGGTTGTCTGGCAGCTTCACCTCTGTTCCATGTTATTTTCTTGTAATGACTCACACAGTGCTTCATTGAACTAGCAAAGCTTTCGAAATGGCTTTCTTTCCAGTTCCAGACAGACAGACGCTGTTATGATTTTTCGGGTCTAGTAGACATCACATCTGGGTGTGGCTGGTGAAATTAAACACACCTTTCCAAAAATTGTGTGTAATTCATAATTTGGCAAAAGAGAGGAATTATAAGGCCTGGTAAAAACTAGCCCCCTTTGTTCTATGCCATACAGAGGGTGTAGACCCTTTGGCTATTGAGAAACGATTGCTTGCTGGAGGTGTGGATTCTGTTGAAGTTTAAAATTTTAGCCAATCACTAACATTTGGGTGTGACGGGTGTAATGCATCATTTCTATGAACGAGAAGGCTGTTAATGTTAATTTAATAGCTGAAATCGAAGCCAACACAGAATAAATGCTTCTGAAAAACTACAGATTACAATTCTAAAACGACACAGAAAATCAATGCTGTTGTTCACAACTCCTCAATAAGAGAAAATCCTACATATACCAGTGAAGGGAAATGACGATTGAGCAGAATTGTGTATAAATGAAATGACCCGGCTAGTTTGGTTGGCGTCCCTTGATAAATAAAATTATAATTTTAAATCTGCAATTTATTCTTAGCCTGATTATATTTATTTGATAATATAATTTGTTTTATGATGAAAAACGTCTAAGTTTCTAAATAAATTTAAAGCGGAAAAATATTCTGGATCTGTGGTTCAACACTGGGCAGAAACTGAGACCTGTAACAGAAATTGTGGAGACAAAAAGTACATCTTGCCTAGTACAGCAGTTTCTTACCCTGGGTACTCTGGACTCAGGATGGGGGGAATGAATTGCTGACCAAAGAGCTGCGTCATGCTGCTTGATCTCCAACATCTGAAGGAAGGTTATCTTTTCCCTCATCTATGATATAATCACACCTACAGAAACACATTATGTTACATTCTATTTTTTCAAAATATCTCAGACAAATAAATTGGCTGTTACTTCATCTCATTACATATTCCCATATCAGGTGGTGAGGGGAATGGTTTCTAGGACTAAGCATATCAGAGATCTCCCACTCCTGCTGAACATTCTCACCCAACCTCCCTCTCTAGCATCAGCCTGTGGATCAATTAGACAGAGACACAGACAGATTGACATTGGACAAATAGAGTGATACACCAGCAGATTAATGATTATTCAGCGAGGATGTACTGCCATGGAACCGAATCTCTAACACCAACTTATCTCCCCCGCCCACTGCTAGACACAAATATACCCGGGTGTCTTGCTAATTTTAAAGATAAACATCGCCAGATGAAAATGGAATTGGAAATTAATCATAGCTATAAATTAAGTCACCTTTGGGGATGAGCTTCTTCCTCATTCACAGAGTAACAGGTATAGCGAAAGATACCATGGAGCTGTGCATGCATGAGCTGCAGGATAGAAGGGAATTTAAATTATGACAAATGGTATAATATGATTTGCAGACAAAGCAGGAGTTTGAGATTTTTTTTTTTACAACTGTGAGCCAGAGAGAGAGAGAGAGAGACAGTGAATGGTGGCGAAGCAAGTTATGTGCCACACAATAAAGCTGCTTTCCATCGCTTTGGGCACACTTTACTGCTGCTCTTGATATCAGTATTAAAAGTGATTTGCAGCTCCGCATGTGGCAAGGAATCAAAACTTAATTTAGGCAGATAAAGATGCCATTTGGGAGGGAGATAAAGTGCTGCATCATGGAAGACGTGTTCCCCAGCCTGCTCTCAGCGCCTCACCCTCACAGCGCCCTCAGATTTACAAGCTCTTTTTTCCTGCTCCATAAAACAGCAAATCTGCTCGCCAGGCGACACAGGCAAATGTTAATGGATTCATTTGTCAGGAACCCTCCACTTATTTACAGTCCTCCTCCATTACCGTCGCTCCTCCTGTAAGAGAAAATCCAGTGGCCAAAGTCAAAATATCGATTCGCCCGTCCATCAGCCTGTGAGTCATCCCATAAAGCACCGCAAACTGAAGACACTGCTGCCACCAGGAGTGTGGCTCAACATGACACTTACACAATCACCACAGAGGCTCCTTTCCACTTAAATTATGTAATCCAGTGAAGCTAAGATGAGAAATTAACCACGTCTGCTGTTACTTTAAAAGAGATATTCGCATCATGGAGGTTCAGATTAGTTTATGGAGACTATTTACACAGCTTCTTCTGCCTTATTAGGACATTTATAGCAAAACCAACATTAATTTACCCTGCTCTCTCTATGTACACTAAGTCACTCCCTTACTTGGCTTGTTCATCTCTGAAATCTTGCTCCCCCGTCTCTCCTGCCTCCTCCTACAATGGCCGATGACCATTCTTATGCAAATGTAATTAATTTCTGTGAGAAATTATAATTAGTCTGGTATCACTGTGAGTTCTTAACTTCCCACGAAGGTTAGGGCAAGCATTTATTGGCATTTCTGGTTAAGATGTGCAAAGAGGCTTAAAATAATGGCATATAGTAACAAACATTATTATATTAATAATACTTTGTTCTTGTATTTTTTCCCATTTTGGAGACACAGGCAAATGGGTAACAGGAAGTTATGAAATACTTGTTTACGTTTTATGGACATCGATCAACTAAATAAGAATAGGTAAGAAGTCTAAGAATGCTTCAGTTCCAATATTTCTGGCAAGTGTGAGTTTGTTAAAAACAGTTTCATAATGTGGGATTTTTTTCACAATTGAATACATATATTCAATTTCATAATTTATTAATTTTGCCACCATTAGCAAAAACATAAAGATCTGTATGTGAGTTGACACAGGGATGTACATAGAATATTCTGAGCTAGATTTTATTATTACAATTATTTTTAATTATTTTTAAAATTGAAATTGAAATTGAGTCTAAAAAATTGGTAAATATATGGTAAGTTGTTGAACTAGCAACTCTCTGAAAGCAGCAGAAGTGCAAGTTTATCAGGAAACTATAAAATAAGTATAGTATTTGCAAAACAAAATATAAAAAAAGTTTAAATTTATTAGAATTTTTTAAAATACTTTTTACATCTACTTTTTTTTTTTTATCATTTAGACCCAAAATCAAAATTATTTGCACAGCCCTTGGTGACGCTTGAAGATTTGGCAACAATTCTTGTATTTTCTCCCAACAGTACTGGTAATATTCTCCTTCCCTCTGCAGAAGATCCATAGACCACCACAGTTGTTCTTGAGTGATTGCTGATGCAAGCCAGGCCTTGACCCCTTTCACCATTCACTGATAGTACAGACTTCTCATTTGAAGTCTCTGCCTGGAGGAAGTTTAAAGTTTCGCTGTGGCACAGACCAGAAACACACCCTTCAACACATCTTATATCTTCACCACTGCTCAGGTCAGATCAAAGAGTCTGCGTTCACTCTGTTTAATATCTACCCAAACCTTTGGAGATCAACCAAGCAGATCCGAAATGTGTACATGTACCCTTGGATTGCTACTAGGCATAGTGATGCAAGACAAACTAGATCATATTCAAAAATAAACGCATAAAATTGTACCTCCACTAAATTCGCTCCAATCATCTTGTATCTCATCAGAACATGCCTGTCAAAGGTTCAGCTTGGTTTATTCCTCTTCCTCCATTGTTGGAATTATCCATGCTTTTTTTTAGCCTAAATGGTAAATCTAAGGACATTACAAGGTTTCTGCCTGCTATTTTTTTTTTTTTTTTTCAAAAAAGACATTAAATTGCAGCCTGTGCTGGTGGCATTTCAAAACAGGAGAGCAGTGCTTCGATATCCACGAGGCAGTTGCAGGATGTCTGTGAATCACTGTATTAATAACAACTCGGTACATCCTTGAAGAAAAGTGCCTGCGCTCGTTCCTTCATGCTGTGACTCAGACCTTCAGAGGTTCTTCTATAGAAACTACATAAAAGCCTGTGATTATGTCTTGCTAACCTTAGCTCAGAGGACATACTGCTATAGGATTTCACTGTTGTTGAATTTCATCATTTCCTCCCCATACATGTACAGCATTTCATCCCCCTTTTTAACTCTTTTTTCCCCCTTCTAATTCTTTTCCTTCTCATTAGGAACCCAACTTCCCCCATTCATGCTGGGAAATGGTTTGGCCTCTCTGAAGTAAACAGGCATTAATCACTTCTTGAGAGAAATTGTCAAAGGAACAGCCGAAGGCATTTGGGGGGGGGGGGGGCACACAGAAGCTCATGGGACTATTGGAGATAGATGTTGGAGGGCTGCGGGGTGTTGTGGCCCCCTATGGGATCTGTACAGCAGCGGCAGATAGGGTCAGCACGTCCACCTTGGCTAAGTGTGTCAAGGACAGAGAGAGGAGGAGGTGAGCCTTTTGCTGCTGGTTGAAGCTGCTGCAGTGAACTGGAGGATGAAAATTTCTTTGTTTTCTCATTAGCCTAACCCCTTTTTAGGAGAGAGACGTTCCTTCTTTGGCAAGGTCTTGGCAAGTAATGAGGGATAAGTGTCAGTGTCTTTAACTGGCAAACATGGAAGACTCAAATCAAAAAGTAGATGTGGGGGCTTCTCTGTTTTCTTTGAAATTTCAAGTTCCCAAAACTCTGTGTTGAATTTTTAATTTTAAATGTAAATCATCATTAAGATTTCTTTCTTTTTTAATTGAGTGAATTAATAACGATGTCTAAGACAGCAGCATAATATTTATAAAGCATTAAAGACAAGTATTGTTTGCTAGATTGAATTATGACTTCTAGTTTTTCTTGATTGAACAGATGAAAAATGTTTTGTGGTGACTCATAAACATCAGAAATTAATTCATGTGCACTATAATGCTAAAAGAATTGACACGAAACAGTAGCTGAACAGGTAGCTTTTCATACAGCTAATGCAACTTGTCCTGTGTCTTAATCAGTGTTAACATCTGCATAACTACTTGTTAAATCTGAGTTTAAAATCTATCTACAGGAAACCCTTGAGCTGAGATCTAGGTTTTTAGCCATATTGCTATAGCTAGCTTTCCATCCATTGTCTACACCTACTTTATCAAAGGATTGCAAAGTGGTTGGTGCCTATTTCCAAGATAGGCACTAGCAAACTTGGGAAGACAAGAGGTGGGGTGACCTGTGGCCCTTTATATAAGTCACAGGTCTATCACACAGCTCCTATTGTAGTTCAGATGATTGTTCTCTGATCATATTAACCCAAAACTTGGGCTAAAATGTTAAAAATGTGTATCCGATAAGAGTCAACAGGTGTCACTCAAATATACACAGAAATGTAAAGATCCAACAGCATAGAGTGTTTGAATGTTATTCAGTGCTTAAAGTAAATGTTTAACATTTAATCAGCTTTTTGGATTTTTATTTCTTATTATAGCTTTTGTTGTCTTGAATTTTCATCAGAATATTGCATGTCTCCTTTAAGCTATTACAGCCTCTGCTGGCCCTCAGCTCGTTACAGCAATTGCACTTAGAGAGACAGCAGGGAGACATATGTTACTCATCTTAAGTGGTGCTTTAAAATGTATTGATGGTTTAAAAGCAGCTTGTAAGTGATCAATGAGGAGACTCCTTTGTCTATTTTGCCATGATGGCCAATCGGGAACAATAGCGAAACAGTCATGTTACCGTGGCATCAAATTACATTTAGGAAAATAGGTTTTGTACATTTTTATACCAAATTTAAGCCGCACACCTTTAATGCCCATACTACTTTATAACCGTTGCTATATATCATCTTCTGTGTGCCTCTATTTCTGGAATGGAATAAGCAGTAATGAAGGCTGTTTGCTTTATGTGAAGTGGCAGTTAGACAACAACTGGAGCCTTGGCAACACATCCCGACTGGCAGATGGCTGCCAAGCAGTGTCTGGATGTCATTGGGAAAGAGACAAAAAGCAGCTTTGATACTCAAAGTTTAT
This sequence comes from Xiphophorus hellerii, assembly GCF_003331165.1. NCBI lineage: Eukaryota > Metazoa > Chordata > Actinopteri > Cyprinodontiformes > Poeciliidae > Xiphophorus > Xiphophorus hellerii. The sequence goes on from NC_045679.1 coordinate 15,614,476, forward strand.
ATTTCACGTCTTTAATAACCTGAAAGTACATAAAGCCATCAGAAAATAAATTTAAGGTGTTCTGTCTGATCTTGACATGGTACAAAAATATACTTGAATTGTTTCACGGCTTGAAAGATTACAGGACATCTTCCAATAAAAACATGAATAATTCTGATGTTAAATTATAAGACGTCCAATGAAAGTTTTTATTGTGCTTTGTGTGGCGAAAATATTCACACCATTTGAACTGCCTCACAGTTTTGTCATGCTACAGCCACAAACTTCAATGTATTTTAATGGGATTTTATGCAACAAACTAACCCAGGGTAATAATTTCTTTGTTTTTTTCAGCCTCCATGAGTCGCCAGTTAGAACCACTTTTCACAGCAGTTACAGCTTTTAACAGCAGTAATATTTGTCCAGCCTTTTCAGTGAAACAGCTCCAGCTAAGTCAGAATGGATGGAGAATATTTGTCAAAATAATTATTCACTGTTCTCACACAGTTTGAATTAAAATTTGGTCTGGTCTTTGACTAGTCCATTGTAACACTTGAATATGTTTGAAATATAATACTTTGATGTATCTCTGGCTATATGATGTTTTTTTTTTTAAATATGATTTTTAGCTCCAACTTCCTATTAATTTTGACCAGCTTCCTTTTCTTTTCTGAAGAAAAGTTGCACTACAGCATGATGCTGCCACCACCATACTCATTGTGAGGGTGATGCATTCTAGATGACATGCAGTTATTTATAGCATTTTACATGGAGGTTGTTGTGTGACCAAATTACGTTCTGTGTCTCATAAATATCTTGCAGCTAACTCCAAACAGAGCTTTTTTTTAATGGATGTACTTGTGCCATGCTGTTTCCATTTTCAGCTGATGGACTGAACAGTGATTTCTGAAATAGTCAAAGTTAGAGAACTTGTTTTATAAAATAACTCTGCATTAAACTTTCTCCAAAAAATCCCCTAAAAACACTTGTATTTTTATTTTTAAAAATTGCACACATTGATGGACTGTTTGTGCTGCTTAGGGGGCTTCATTCATTCATTCATTCATTCATTCATTCATTCATTCATTCATTCATTCATCTAATTCACATTGGTTGAACTTGGTTTTATTTTGTTGTATCAGAGCTTCTGGGGCTAATTTAAAGTTTTCAGATTGCAGCTTGGTAAAAAAGTATGCACTACATTGTGTTGGATTTTCACAACAAATTACAGCATTCCATTGAAGTTTGCTGTTGTGAAAATGTATAAAAATGTTTTGGTTATGAATTCTTTTTGTAGTTTTTTTTTTTTAAATCAACAGTTTTATGTCTGAATTATTTCCCCTTTTACAGGATTATACAAAAAAAACCTTGAATAAAAAAAGAAGAGTGGTATAATGTTCTGAGGCATAAGAGCTCTCGACTTACTCTAAAAGCCTTTCATCTCGCTCGCCTGAAAGAGAGGCCTGTTGTTCTTTGTTAGAGTGTTAGTTTCAGCTATGTTTTGAACCAGCGCGACACGGTCGGGGCCGTTTGTACATCAAGGATTTGAATTGTGGATGGGTAAAGGGCTGCCTGTTGATGTATGAGCAGGATGTCAACTCTCTCTGTTAACGATGATTTATGGACGCTCGAGGGGGAGGGAGCAGCACCAGGTTGTGGTAATGCAGACGGACTGGGAAAGCTACTGTAAACACAGTGTATGACATCTAATGAAGGCTCTCACAGGAATCCCTTACACCCTTTCACATTCCTGAGTGGTGATAACACGTGAGAAATAGTCCTGTTTCACGGTTACAAAAGGCTAAAGCACTCCATCTAAGCATTAATGTCCAACTTCCTGACAGCAGAAAAGACCTGTTTGTCAAAGGAAAATAATTCTACCAAAGGCTATCTTAATAATCATAATTATAATTTAAATCAAAATTTAAACAGTGCATTGAGAAAGATTAATAAATATTTGCAAAAATCAAACTTTAAACCATTCTTTGGGAAGTTACATACTTTGATGTTCCCATGTCTTACCACTGAATCTCTTCATAGGAAAATTAGAAAAGTCCCCTTTGTAGCTTGCTGCAAGTCATGTGCACAAGTCAAACTGATTTGGCCATGTAAGACCACAATCTAAAATTTTGGCCTTCATTCAAAATGATGTATGTATGAGAAAAAATTAGTAGAGAAATCACCGAAAGTACACCATCTTCTTTGTGAAACCTGGTAGTATCACGATTAGGGAATGCTTTTCTTCAACATGGACAAGGAAGCTGGTCAGAATTTATTGAAAGACAGTTGGAGTAAAACACAAGAGTAAAATCTGTGAAAGACTGCAAGGCATTTGAGATTGGTGTGTGGGGTTTCAGTTCTAGCAGAACAAGAAGTCCAAAAACACAGCCAGACATACAACATAACAGTTTAGATGGAAGCATATTTATATGTTATAGTGGTCCAGTCAAAGTCCACACCTAAATCTTACTGAGAATTTGGAATTTGATTTATACCGATACTCTCGATCCAGTCTGATGAAGCTTGAGCAATTTTGCTAAGAAGAATGGACAAAAACTCTCTAGATGTGGAAAGATGGTACAGACATACTCTAAAATATTTACATGGTCCTACAAAGTGCTGACACAGTGGAGTTTCGGGGGAAGCATACAGATATTAAGATATATGCATAGTGGAATTCTGAGGGGTTTTTTATTGGTAAAAAAATGTAAAAACATTTTGAAAATTGTGAATTGTTTTCCTTCATAATTAGTATATAATTTCTTCTCCTGTGACGCTAAGCTGAACCCGATACGGTCTGCTTGGGTCTGGTGGAAAGCACAGATTGCATTATTCTGTAACCTGAAACACATCAAAGAAATTCCAATAAGCAGGACAGACATTTCCCAAAGAGCATCCGCAGGGGTTGCTGGTGGCAAACGACACTGATGGGTGGGGGGTCAGTGTGTCAAACCCCAATCCTGTGCCATTACTCAGTGCAGGTCGCATTACTATTTCTGCCATCTGATCTGTACCAGCAAATGGGACGTGTAAACAAAATGAGTACGGGGTGGATGAAAAGGCAGGGTTTTTGTTTTTTTTTACATCCTACAGTTGCTCACTACAGGAAGAGGTTGCTCCTTAATGTTGCAAAGTAGACAGGGAGGAAAACTGGCAACACAAGGTTAAATCAATGGAAGAGCAGCTAACTGACTCAAGGTTCTCTAGAGAGCACGAGGGAGTTAAAGGAAGTGTAAAGTTCAAAAACAGTTGTGTAAGTGCTTTTGATGAGTGTCTGTATCAGCACACGGAGGACAAAAGAGGACAGAATCCACGGGTCTGTTCATTCACACTCGCATGGTAAGCACTGTTTTCTGGGAATGACCTGCTTGTCTCATTAATAGGTTGTTGCCGCAGGGAAATAATATGCAAACTATGCAGAAAAAACGGAAACAAAAAAAGCACCCTGGTCACACACATTCACTGGGACAGCAAACATAATCACATACAGCCACTGTGCAATAAATTATTCTGCTTGAGCACGAACTCCGGATACGTACAATCATGATTGCAATTTGTAAATAAACATCTGCTTCCGATGAAGAGATGAGACTCAATCAGGTTTCTTTGGCGTGCTGCGTAAGCCGTTTCTGCTCTTCCAGTCATTTGGAATTAAGTATTCATTAATCAGAGATATTTTTTTTATATTTGGCACCTTGCGCATAAAAGACGTTATCCAAACAAATGTTTTATTGAAAATGTAATGCTCTGCAATGATCAAACGATGTACTTAATCACTGGGGTAGAAAGAAAATGGGAAATTGCATCTATTCATGAATCTTGTCTAGAAAAAAAAAAATTGAACAAAACATTTTAGATGAAATCTTAAGAAAAAATGCTGGTTATAAATGGCACTTTGTAAAGATAGGTTTATAGTACCGAAACAATGCAAAGCAGTCAAATGAAAACAAAAGAAACAACTTATGCACATGATAATGCAGTAGCCTCTAAAGGCCTTGGGAGATGGAAATGTAGGGGTCCTGATGAAAAAAACAAAAGCGGGCCCTCATTCCAATTTCGTTGCTCCTCTGCACCAGATTGGAGCCCAGAGAGCCTTTTAGCACACCCCTGCTGTGATGAGCTGTGGCAGGAATCGCCGGGGCTTCCAGTCGGGTTTCACTCCAGGCTTACAGACCAGAGAGAGAGGGGGATTGGTTTGGTCCCTTCAGGGCAGGGGCCAACTGATATCCCAGGACCCCCTGCCCTGTTTTGGCTCCAGGTTACGGCAGGTTACAGCAGGGGGTCCTCTACTATTCAACTCCTGAAGGGTGTCCTTGCTCTTTGGTTGAACCTCAATTAAAAAGGTTCAAAGTGAACACAGAAATATAACCTTTAAATAGACAATGAAAATGATTGTGGTGAAATAAATTTGATTCACAAAGCAACATGACCAATTATCACTGAAATCCTGCAGCAATAACAAAGAGGAAATTGTGGTTTGCTTATACATCCTAGCTTGAAGAAGTCTTACTCTTTTTCCTATTTTGTCATGTATTTTTAATGCATCTTATTTGAATTTACAAATAAAACTACTGTGTGGCTTGCATTGCATTCAGCCTCTTCGCTCTTGTACTCCTAATTATAATAACAAATATATCTTCTGAAGTTACCTATGATTCGTAAAATACTTTTCTAAATCGCTTCAGTATGAATTTGTGTGAAGACCTCTGAGGATTGTTAGACAACATTATTGAATAAACCAAGAAACAGCAAACAAGTTAGTGACATTGTGGGGGTGTTTAAATCAGAGTTTGGGGAAAATACAAAATCTCAATGTCTGTACTTTTCAAAAAGTACAGTTCAATCCATCATTCAAAAATGGAAGCAATATGCCACATCCACAAACCTACTAAAACATGGTTGTTCATCTAAACTGAGGAGAGCTTTAATCAGAGGAGCAACCAAAGGGTCCCTAGAAACTCTGGAAAAACTGTTGCACAGTTCAGGTTAGAGAATTTGGTACAAAGGGACAACTGTAATGTATACACCGCACAAATCTTAGTGCCAACATAAAAGAAATAAAGGTTGATGTTAAAAGAACCATAATAATTTTTAGTTGAAGTTTCCCCAACAAAGTCATTTAGTCAAATAAGGCCAAAACCATAACTGTTTGGGCTAAATGCAAGATATGTGTGGCAGAAAATTATAACCCTGAACTATTACAAAAGTGTAACACGGTAAGAAATTAGTTAAATATAGGGTAATGCTGGGAGAAAATTTGTCAGAGGCTGCATAAGTCTTAAGATTCAGATAAAGGTTAATGTTTCATCAAGACAACAACCCAAACCACATAGATTCATAATAAAATTGTGTCAATTATCACACACCAGTTGAAAGGTAAATCCAAATAATAAACATTTAGTTGATGTTTACAGATGATCTCTATCCAATCTTAGCTAGAGCACTCTGGTAAAGGATAAATAGGGAAAACTGCTTTTTCTATATGTGCAAAGCTTGTGGGAACGCGAGAGGGAACAACTTGCAGTTGTCATTGCTTCTAGGTAGCATAATTTTTCTTCTGATTCATAATAGTTAGTTGTTAGTCTCTTAAATCCCAATAAAATATATTGAAGTGTGGGGTTTTAACATGACAAAAGGTGAAACGTTCAGAGGTATGAAGACTTTTGCAAGGCATTGTAAAAGATATGCTGAAGTAAATTCCAACACAAAATGCTCCAAAATAGCTGTTGTTTCCCTTAAATTATAACTTAACTGCCACCTTTTAGTTGTAAACAGCCTTTTTGGAAGGTAAAGACTCTGAAGTTAGGAGAGGAAATGTTAAAGATGCAAACATGTGCTTGCTTGCAGGAACTCCCGATAATTAACTTTCATTCCAAAGCTCTGGATTACAATGGCCATGGTGCCACTGAAATCCTGTTTTTCGTTGCACATGCCCGTCTACGGTTTCGGTTAGCTGCCTTGTAGGTACAACGCAAACATTAGTGGTCTCAATTTCATCAACATTGTTGCTACACTTAAGTGCAGTAATCTAATCCCCTCTGAAACACAGAGGTTTCAACCTTAGCCAGCAGGCTGGGAGGGGAGTGGAGCTAAGTGGAAGCGGAGGAGGGTGTCGTCCCCATGCTCCGCAGCATTAAGGTCTACTGTAGAAGTGGAGGTTGGCCTGGAGGGGGTTTTCAGCAGGGTTCCTCTAACTGAGGTGTTAAATTCTAAACCACATTTATTATCAGGAAAAATGCTTTTCTTTCAGCATCTGCTCACTTAGCTTTAATTATAGCTTCCTTTCAGGGGAGGAAGGCCATTAAACTGGGCTGGGTCCTTGACTCTATCTCCTGTGAGTGATGTTGGGAACAGTGTCATGACCAGATGCAGCTCAGATATACGAACAGCAAAATGTATACTTCCTTTTCACCATGCAGTAAACGTCCAATAAGAGCTGGTCTGGGTCTGTAATCTCAGGGAACTGGGATGGGGTGTCATGAAAAGTTGCCTCATCCACAGATTTATGACTGAAACACAATTTGTATTTGACTGAATGAAACTGTTCTGCACACGCTTGTTGCTCCTACTATAGGTCCTGCACTTGGCCCATTTCCCCCTCATTGTGCTGTGAGTACCCCACTGGGGAAGTAGACGAGGGAGATTAAAAATGTTTCCTGTTCGTGCAGCTTTGATGTTATGTTCCTGCGAGAAATGCTGCTCAGTCGCATTTTTACTTCATCTGCTTCATGTCATTCAACATGTACAACCACCTCAAAACGTTACTGAAGCCAATTCTGCTTTCCGCTGCCAGTATTTAAAGAGAAATCATGTTATAAAAGCAAAAGCTTGCCCCATTGATGAAAAACTTTTTTATTCATTTGAATGTTGTTGGTTTTTTTTACTTTAATTTCTTGATAAACACAGAGCCTAAAAGAGTGCAGCTGCTGGCACCTTTACAAAGACAGAAAGCTATGTTTTCCTCATTACTGCAATCCAAACTTTATTTTTTTATGGTTTAGTTGGGCAGTGATGCTTCACAGTGAAATACTTTGAATCTAACTCGGCCTTTTCTTAGCTGCTTCTGTGTTTTGTTTTCTGTCTGCTCTGGGTTTTTACAAGAACAAGTCCTTAAAATAATTTGTAATTCTTAATTGACCATCAATTGGACTGTCAGTGTGAATGGTTGCATGTCTCTCTGTGTTAGCTCTGTGATATACCAGCGTTCTGTGCAGAATGTGCCTGTTCCTGAGTTAATGTTGAACAGGGTGTCCTCTAATCTCCCTGCACAGGATCAAACAGATTTCAGGAATAAATGTATGAATATCTTTTAAAACTGGACAATGCTTTAAATGCTTGTGTTATTCACATTTTATTCAATAATGGCTACCTGTAAGACATAGTGTTAGGAAAACATCAGGGCATTTCAAATATTAAGTTCTATCTTACAAATGTTCACATAGTGATGCATTATCTATTGTTTTTTTTATTTCCTGACAGAATATGATTTAATTGCACTTCATCTGACTCATAACCTCAGTGAGATGTGTCTTGTACCGTTTTATAAACATAAATGCATAAATGTTCAATTCCTTCTAATAAATGTTCTGTATGCCTCATGTGTGTTTCAATTTTGCAAAACCTAATCATGAAATTCTGTACTGAAGCACTGCTGTGATACATTTCTCTAATGGAGAATGTATTACAGCATAAAAAACTGTTTTGCACCACATAAAATGAATGCAAAAGTCAAGAAATGAATTTTATTTTACCATGATATAATATCTGAGAAAAGGAACTCCCTAAAGGGTCCAGTGTTTCTATGAAGCAAGGTTGTGTGGAGCTATTAATGGTAGTAGTCTCTTTACCTGTGCAAATCACTATACGATTATTTTTAAAAAATGAAGAAACTGTCAGACTGCTGAAAGTTAAAAGATAGTTGGTGCAGTATGCATTTTATCTGACTGTAGCAGTATTGTTTAAAACAATTTGACGGCTGACAGTTGCAGAGAAGCAGCAGAGATGTTCCTTTGCTTCTAGATCTCATGCTTGTTTAAAAATGATTACTGGAGAGTCACAATCAGACAATTCATAAGCAGAATGGATAAGGCAGATTCATGCATCTTGTTAGCTTCCCACCACGCTGATGACTGATGTCATCAACGCAGTGACGTCATGACGTACTTGCTACAGGTAAGAGAACTCTTATGGTAGCTTAAAACCTCCATTAAAACTAACCTTTTAATGGAAAATAATACTTGAAAAGAGAAAAAGGTATTGTTATACATCTGGTCCTGTTAGTACAGTGGATCCCTGATATTTGAAGTGCCTATCCACAGATGACAGCAAATAATCCGTGAATACTTAAGAGTAATTCCTAAAACGCTTAGAACTGCCTATTGGTTCAAGCACCAAATATACCTTAATATGCATTAATATGTAAACTGTAGTAGCTAACAAAATCAGTGGGAAGCGAAATTAATGATACTCTTTGATGGGCTGCTTTTCAATTGCCAGCCAATAGCATGTCAAGTAGCATTGTGTCTAGGTATTTCAGCTATAAAAAAATCTGCATATATGCAAATTTTCTGCAAATAATTTGGATAATAATTATTTTATTTAGCTCAAACATCAAATAATGTACTTGCCATACCATTAAAAAACCAGCAAGGGCGTGCCGTGGTGGCGTAGGAGATAGTGCGACCCATATTTGGAGGCCTTGAGTCCTCGACACGGCCGTCACGAGTTCGACTCCCTGACCCGACGATATTGGCCGCATGTCTTCCCCCCTGTACTTCCCCCTTTCCTGTCAGCCTTCTTTCATATAAGGGACACTAGAGCCCACAAAAGACCCCTGGAGGGGTAAAAAAAAAAGAACCAGCAAATAAATATGAAATGTGGTCGAACAGTCTTGTCCATCATATCTTTGTTTTGAAATCCTTTTTTTATGCATACCTTTATTTAGATTCAGAAAAATGTTTTGTATTAATATTAATACAGGAAAGCCTTAAGTCTTCACAGCAGCTGGAGTTTTCTCCACACTGTCAGTATGATTGACAATTGACTCAGTGCATAAATTACAACATACAGAGTTAGCAACATAAACAGATACAACAAAATCCAGTAATAAGCCTTAGAAGTAGGCAATTAAAAGCTCTAAATGTAAATCAGCTGCTTGTACCACACTCCCACCTTTTTCCGGTCTGTAGATGCTGGTAAATTAAGGAGGCCAGCCCCCCGCTAAGTCACCGCAGACTGGCTCCACATTAACCAGGGTTGCTGGGCCCTTCTTCAGTCAGTTGGGTGTCAAGTCTTCCAATCCTAAAATAATAACAAAGAAATCCAGGATTTTTGGCCAGCTAATGCAAACAGACAAACACAAACCAGAATACAAACAGACACAGACTGTTTGGATATTTGCAGGCTGGAAAGAAGCCAGACATGCAACCGTCCCGTTTTACTCATCAGATAGGAATACATTTTCTGCACAAGTACTGCCTACATCTTTTGCAAGATTTTGACTCGTTTTCCTCTAAGCTAAAAACTTAGAGCTAAAAACAGAACATATGTCCTCTTCTGTTTAGTCAGAGAAAAGGAGAATGAGGTAAAAATAAGCCGGTATTTTCTTACAAACAACATTCCAGTCATCTGTTTTAATATTTCAGGAAGATGTCATCTTGAGGTCAAACTTGTACATGAAAATTTTTCATTTCAGAGACTCCAGATTAGACAGGGTTGATGAGAGATCTACAATGTACCAGATGGCACAATATGTGTTCTTGCTTGTTGGCAGTGTGACCCTCCTGAATATTAAGATGGGAGTGTATCTTAGATGTTCTGTTAAAGAGTGAGCTTTCTTGGAGTGAGAGTGTTGATCTGTCACTCTCTGCATTAGAGTGGACATGATTGTGATTTGCTTGTACAAATCTACTTTGAATTTCAAGTACAAACTAAAAAAAATTGAAAGAAATCATCCTTATTCTGGACATGTTAAGACATTTTGTAATACAATATTTTATTGATGTTTTAGGGCTAAAAAGTGATGGGAAACTGTTTCAAATAGGTACTTAGGATTCCCCTACTGGACAGTGCAAACATGTCTGACTTGTGGGCTTGTTTAAGGTTTTACATGAGTAATTTAAACTCAGGTTGCATCTTTTCATCAAGGGAGCTGGGCTCTTTCATTAACCTCTTACAGCCGTGAACGAGACAAGAGGCAGCTGGACTGCATTTGGGCACAGACGACGACTCGCCATGTGTTCAGCCTTTAGTGTGGCATTAAGGAGAACTGGGATGTCGGGAAGGTAGATTGCAAAAGCACAACGCTTGCTTTTGAAATGATTGCTTATTACCTTTGTAAATTCAGAAGTTTTACACTACTTAGGGGTACAACAGCAGAGAATGAAAGGCAATGACTGGACTGAAAGCTTAAGGGTTCACACAATATATAATTTCATGTTTAAAATAATATGATACAGATTTCTTTTTCCGTTTTGCTTCAAAGCTTTTTTGAAGGAGAAGGTTTGCCATGGTTGGTGGTTGTTTTTCTCTTTGTAGGCTTGTTCCTTGCACCTGCTGCTTGTCTGCTTATCAAACTACAGTCCAAAAGGTCCAGAAGGACTCCTGTTCACTGTCAGATCGCCCATTTTGGCCCTCCCTGTTGCCGTACATCTGCTCATTCCAAGTCACTTACCCATTGTTTCGTTGTTCCCTAGAAATACCAACCTGGACCTCACTTAAGGCAATGCTTCGATGTACAAGCCACCTTGTAGTCTTGATCACAAGTAATTATCGTCTGCTGCAGATTCTCCACCTTACCTCAACCAATCATAACACATCTGCCTATCCCACCTCAACTACAATGCCACACAGAGATCGTTCATCTTAACTGAGGAAATACAGGTAATTCACTGACTGACACTTGTTTTTCCACAGGGTCTTTTTGGGAACAACAGTCCTTCCTCTCCTCAGTGTCAGCTGTGCATCAAAACATTTCCTGGACTTCTGTAAGAGATCACTGGCTTCTCTGAAATGCTGAATCATTATTCAAGCTCTGAAATTATAGCGATTCCTGACGTCTCTTTGTTGCATTGTGTTAAGACATTGGAGTGACAAATTCACATGCTATACAATAAAATGGGTTGACTAAGTGTAAGAAGGTTGTAGATTCAAATGTCAGCTGGCGAATTTCTGTTTTAGATTTAGGATTAGTGTTAACTGGATGGTAACTAGGAAACTAAATCTGAATAAAAAAGTCCAAATATATTTCAAATCCGATTTTGCTGAATATGCTTTCTACCAAAACAAAACAGTGAAGACTCCCTGCATCTTGTGTTGTAACACACAGCAACTCTTTTTGCACCAGATAAAAAGGATCAGTTGTATATCAGAGGTGGAAGAGATGGAAATATATTGCCCATTAAGTCTACGACTGAACAATGACACAAGCTAGTAAATTTATAGAAGTATTAAACACTAAATGCTCTGATGCTATTGTGATTTCATGACAAGGAAATGGCTTAATTAATAACTGTCTCGGCGAGTAGCTTTCAAGCTTGAGCTGTGCTGTAATTAGGTTGAACTGGCCGTTGCATTAGCAGAAGGACATGAAGCAGTTTCAGGACTTTTCTTTTCTCAGATGGTTGAGACGCGACATTAATCACAGTAATGTTACTGCAGTGAGGATACAGACAGCCCATGACTCCTCCTCTGCATAATATCCTAAGATGAGCCCAGGGTTCTGCTGCACAGTAAAGCTTTCATGGGGACGCTTATAGCCCTGTAGTTTACACAAAAGGAAAGTTTCCCCATTTGACTCAGTGGGGAAACTTTTACTGTTGTGTCTGTTATGGTTGTGAATCTGCAGAGCATCAATTGTAATTGTGTTCCAATGTTTTTACAGATTTTACTTAAAAAATATAACTAGATGAAATAGAGATTTAGAAGTATACAATACCTCAAAAGTAAGCAAGAAAGAAGATTTAAAAAGTGCATTTTTCACTTCAGTATGTGTTTTTTTTAACTTGCATTTTTGCACCCCAGCTATATTAACTATAAGTATACTTTTAAAAGAGAATGAATACCATCAAGCTCCAAATGTACTTAAAAGTTATTCACAATTGCATATTTTCTCAAAACTTACTTATAATAGTAAGTAATGTTTAAAGAAATGTGTTTTTTTTTACAATATTAGAGAAATATGCTGCTAAAACTATATTTTAAACATATAATTTATAATAAATTTCCTACTGCAGCTTTGAGAAAAGTTGTTAGTAGACCATAAATGTTCCATCAGCATTTTTCTTTGTTGATTTGTTTCTTTAAGTTTTATTTTCTGTTCACCAGAGTGACTATCTTCAAATTCTGGGGATTCATTTTCTTGCACATCATGACCAGAGATGTGTGATGATATTACAAATTTCCCATTTTCTCTCCACAGTAAACATTGCCCGGATTTGTGTCGGCATAGCAAAATATTTTTAGCTGAAAATGACAGACGGAACAATGAGAACAAAATATATAGCGTAGATCGAAATTTGAGATCCAATAAGTCATTCTGTTACTAACACAGTTCTGCAAAGTTGAGGAAAACACACACCGACAAGAGTCTTTTTTACTTGGTGCTCCTGCATAGGGAATGGCAATGTATAATCTACTATCCATGGGATCTGCTGAAACAGTAACATACTCCCATCTCTAGATGCTGACAGTTGGTCTGATATAAGAAAAAGTCAGCAAGGGAGTCAATTAGTGAGCTATACATCTGAATGACGTGAGGTAGAATAGATTAACAAAGCTGGGATTGGAATATCCTCTAGAAGTTCTCTGAGAGGGAGAAACACTGTCGGTCTGATGCCAACAATCTTTAGCAAGTGCCAATTCTGCACTGACACTCAACCACTTTGAGGGCAACAACAAAATTAATTAAAGTTTGATTAATTGATCTTATGAAGGTCATCCAGCGAAAAGTGCCAATGTCCAATGTATATAAGCTCTAAGGAGAAAACTTATGTTTATAAAATTCAAAGGTTGTTTCATTGCAATGTCAACCAAAAAAAATCAAGGATGAAAATAAGGATCTAATGCCTGAAAACATTTATTCAGGTTTGTGTATCAACATTTCTGTTTACCATGCTGTATTTAAAATGTTTGTGTTTTACAAGCAACAGCGGAGACATACAGTACGTAGGCATTCAATAAATTAAAATATCATTTCTGGTGAGGCTTGGTCATCAGATTAAAGTATCTTTTGTAAACTACCTTGAAGCAGCATGCATGCATATACTGTATCTCTGTATTTCACTTACATGTTCTTAATGTTTAAAAATTATTTGCTGCCATTGTATATATAATATAGTCATAACTACAGTTTAATATCTTAGATCAAAGCTTATTTTGGAAATGGAATGGCCTATGCAAAGCCTGCATTTGTAATATATATATAACAAAATAAAATAAAACCATATTTTATAGTCACATAAAATCCAATTAAAATAAATCAATGTATGTAGTTGTGATGTGTTCTTCGATCAACAAGCAGATGTATAGTATCTACTTTATAGTCCGTATCCTGAAGCCGGGGTGAGTAACTGCGCTACCTAGTAGTCATGAAGACTAAATGCAGATTGGTGGACTGACATTATAGCTGACAGTGATTTAATTGACAAGTCCTCCTACTGCCTGGTCATCAAGAAATGCGATTGGTCTAGCTCCTCTACCAAGAGAAGTGTATTATCCTAACATCTAAAAGATGACACCGTCATATCCACTGACCTGTGTTAAGTACATGTTGATGCGTCTTTTCTCACCTCCTCTAATCGCAGGGTGTGACTGGCAGGTGTGCACCTGCAGCTGCAGCTCATCAAGTCTAATCAGAAGGAGCATAAAGAAGAGGAAGAGTAAAAAGGAGTTAACCACCTACCGCTCTTCCTCACTGCCAATATGGATCCTCTGCGGCAAATGACAGATTGCTTTGCCTTCCTGAGTGTTACCATTTCCCACATTCATGCTGAGTTCCTCTGTTTCGGTGCTCTCCTTCCTTACTGATTCTGATTGCTGGAGAATTCTAACCAATATTTCAATGTAATTTCTCTAACAGTTAACCACTTACTGTATGTCTCTTCCTTAATACCAACCCAGAATCTCACTGTATGCCCAGGAGAACCATCTACTTGTTTCAATAAACCGTTCAAAATTTTGATTTGTCTGTGACTGTTGCCAGTCTTATTCTTTAGCATGACAGATACTTCCTTTTTAATGTCCTCCATACAAGAGAAAATCTGTATATTTGTTTATGTATTAAACTACTTTTTCTATCCAGCTCAATTCAGTTTCAATTGTAAGATGTGTGTGTTTGAGAAAATCAAAGCGTTGAAATAATTAGCTGTTTTCTGTGATACACCTCATTTCCCTACAATGGTAAAAACCCAAAGCCGTACACGCTTCAGGCAGATCAGTGAAGAAAACTTTTACATGTATTCACTTCCACCAGTCACCATTTGTGAATATTATAGATGTTCCCACTCCTTCAAGTATTTATATTCTTCTAGAAAGTTCTCTGGGGAGAAGAGCTAAGACAGCAAAGCTCTTCCTGCTCCAACAGACTGCAGCGAAATCCATTAATCGGCTTTTGTGGTCAAACGAAATAAAACTGCAGCCAGCATTAGGCCGGTTTACTGCGTGCCAGTTTTGTTTGTCCTGCGTGAGTTGCGCGTCCTCGAAGCAGCAGCTCAGCATCTTCCACTTTAAAAAAAAAAAAGATTTCATTACAGCAAGGCTTGGACTGGCGGAGTTATTGTGAAGTGACTGCTTGACTCATTTCTGCAGCTGGTGGCTCAGTGGAAGCGGAGAGCTAAGATGGAGCTTCTCAGTGTGGGGTCTTACCAACAGCTTCACACATAATAAGCACCAAGTATGTGAGGCGCAACTCCTCTGAGCATTTGAAGACTGGTTATCATGCAGAAAACTGGAGAGGGGAGCATTAACTGTAATAAAGACTGCTGTAAAACTTTTCATTTCAGACTCAAAATGGCACTTGAGTCAGACAAATAAATCAGAAGAATAGAAGAAAAATGACTTCGGATGTAGTTCTGTTTATATCAAGCTATGTAGCTCCGTACAGATGATCTGGCTTGTTATTTTGGTGTTACTGTGATAGTAAATAATCATCAGTTCAAATGAAGTTTCACCTGCCATTAAAAAAGGATTTTGTCTGTTCTGTCTGATCTATGACACCATGACATTTTCAGTTATGAATTTGTTTTCTGCTGCTTGAGAAAGCAGGCATGTTACATGGCAACCAGTGAAAAGTGTCAACTACGTGAGTCTCATGGTCAATACAAAAGAAATGGCAACGCTGTCGGCATCGGCATAAAAAGAGCCGTCTGTGGTTCAGTTTCCTAACATCCCATGTCTGCAGCGCAGTGCAGTCTGACCAGAGCTGACATTAGATGGCAGCTCAGACAAAAGCGGAAAATGAATCATTCGTTGTTTCTGCAAAAACTGCAACAGCCAATTACCCAAGTACATTCGTGTTTGCTTGAAATATGACTGCTTATCTGTAACCGTACAAGCGTATTGTGAAAGCACTGATATAAGGTGAGAGGGAGCCACATCTAGTCAAATCCTGCTCTGAATGTACAGAGCCCTTACTGCTTATTGACATTTCTGTCTGGAAAATAAGCAGACTTTAAATTAATGTAGCTTTTACTGCTGTAAGTATAATGAAAAAAAAAATCAATCTTTGAGTACATTCATTGTGTGTGAGAGGGCGGGGGACAATGTTAGGAAATTATTATTTTACCAAAATCATTGGTGCTCCAGCTTCTTATACTCCACATAAATTAATAAAGATAAAGATAAATGCCACGTTGTAATTTTGCCAACTTGTATTTCACTTTTAAATTTAAGCTGTGTATTTTTTTGTGTGTTGAACAAAGTCAGCAAATATGGCATACAAGACGAAAAATGGGCCAGGTTTGTCTTGCCAGAAATGCGGCAAAGTGTGCAGTGGGGTTTCTGGCATGAGTGCCAACCTACACAAGCACTTCCTTTAGCACAGTTCATGTCTGACCAGTCTATATATTGTGACTTCTTTCAGTTTAAGCTGGTCCAAATGGTCTTATTAGAGGGAATGCGCTACTGTGTTTATATAAATAGCATTAAGGATTCATAAGTTTTTAATTAATCTGTTTCAGAGAATGATTAGTTCAGGTTTGATCAGTGAAAGTAGATTTTGAACTAGGAATGAATTTCTTACAGAAACCTTTCTGAGGCATTAATAAAGATCTATATAATATAAAATTGTCCAGTGCAATCCAGAGTTCTTAAACAGCGAAACAGACTTTTACTATAGCATGTTTTCCTACTGTACATCCAAAGTGCAAAACTCTTTGCACTTTGGCTCCCCATTGTTTGGACATGAAAAACAATGGAATAGAAAAGTTATTCAGAGCCTAAGTGACAATCTTCTCTTAATAATTATATTGCTCCCTCTTAAGGACACTCTGGGCAGGGAGCCATATTACCAATATTAAAAACCGCTTCTGAAAGTGTGGCACCATAGGGTCATCGAGTCTCCATACCATTAAATTCCATCTACAAGCTGAAATAGTTCATAGTACTCCAGGAAAAGTCATTTCTGACCCACCCTGACAAATATAAATCTGTGGAATTTCCCACATGCCACTGGGACTTCTTCTGGATGTGTGTGATTTTGCGCCACTTAGATTGAGCTCTTCATCAACAAACCTTCTAGTGTATAACAAAGGGAGGAAAAGGCACATGAAGCTCCCTGTTAAGCATGGGCCTGTGATGCTTTGGGCCTGTTTATTTTCTAAGGGAACTCAGGAAGCTTTGAAATACCAGGAAATTTCACCAAAAGATCTAGTGGACTCCACTGGCAAAACGAAAATGTTTCATTCCAACAGGATAATGATTCAAAATTTATAGCCAAGTCAACACAGAAATGGTTTACCAGACACAAAATCAATCTTCTTTCATGGTCATCTCAGTCCCCAGAAATAAAATGTAAAAAAAACTTACAGTGTTGGTTCAAAAGGAGAGACTATAAGTGGGAACAAAGATTGTTCAAAGAGGAATAGTCAAAGCATACTCTTTCTATTTGCATCATCATTACAAAACTATAACTAGGTCATGTTCCATAGGTAAAAATCAGTGACGGAAGTCAATAATTGTGGCTGCATAATTTCTTAACTTGGAATTTGTTACATTCGCTGAATAACTGTACTCGAAATTGAAGGTTGCGTGACATGTAATAACAGATAAATTTAATTCAAGAAATGTTGTCCTTTTCAATAGAATGTGAAAACCTGGACATCGCTGTATATATGAATGTATACACCATACATTCTTTCTTAGAACTTCCTGTCAGTGATCACTGATTATAAAATGCCATTTGCCAAAGGTTGCTGAGAAACAATTGCTTCCTAAATGTGAATTCACAAGAATAGGGTTATTTCATAAAAATATAAATAAAGCTACTAATGACTTATGATGCAGATCCTGCTTTTTGCATGTACTGACGTTTATTGGAAACCTATATAAATAAGCCGTATTATTAATGACATCGGTAAAAGGAAGAATATTGGTCTACAGTGAGCTTAATGAGACCATGGGAGACCTTGGCTTATGGAAAAAAAAATATATTATTGTATTCTTGCTTTACAGGTCTCGGGATAAGTTTTACACAGATTATGAGTTTCATTCCTCCAGTAACAGATTTTATGACTTCAACATTGGGTTCCAGAGTTGAATAAAAAAAAATCCTCTGAGTCATAACTTGCATATTTATTTATTAATCCACATCAAATGACCTTTGTTTATTTGCATAGAAGCCAACGCAGATTTGCTCGAGAAAATTTCCAAACACTGGGTCACCTCAGACCTCAAAGATTTCCCCTGAGCTTTTCTCAGTGGGCTGCAGGAGATTCAGTTTTTCCTTGACATTAAGATTAATAAGACCATCGCCCTCTGAGGATCAGTGGTGTTCTTTTAACAACACTTAATTATCACGTCTAACACCTGGTTTCTTTTAATAATTTCAGACAAGAGGAATGACTTTTAAAGGCCACTTGTACACTTTGGATGTTATATCACAAAAAAATCGGGAACAAGAATGAAACCTGTATTTCAATTATTAGAAAACAAACAAACAAGAAATAAATTAAAACTAACTTTGTTATTAGGCCTCTCGCAGCAGCAGCAGCAGCAGAAGGTGTGCATTACCAAGCTGAGAGACGCTCTTTATTTGGCTCTTAGGCTGATTAATAGTTCTACACTGCTTAAATCCCTGACAGGTTTGGAGCGCAATTAGTCACATGTTTTGCCGGGGGTCTTAAATCAAGAAGGGCAATTTTGTGCTCAAGTAATTTTTAGAATATTGGTATTATATTTGGACAGGCCCTATTTTCCCCTAAAGCCGTAATGTAGAGAGCAGCCATCTACTCTGAGCACTCAAGCACCTGAGGTGTTCAGAGAAAGGGCAGAAGGTGTCTGCTCTCACTTAGATAAGGCGATGCTTTGACAAATGTCTGCAAAAATACAATAAAACCCTTTGACTTAAAATGGGCTGAGTACATAAAACGGTATTATCTATACAGGTGGATTTTGGGTCTTATCAAAAAGTGTCATGTGTGTTGAAAAATATATATATATTTTGGAGATTCTTTTGAAAACAGAACAGACAGGAACTTAGAGGAGGGTTTGTGGGGTTTTTTTTTCACAAAGCTGCACCTCTTGCAGTTTTATCAATAAATTATCACGTCTAGTCTTATCATGAAAGCATTATGGAGATATGTTAACATAATAATAGCCGAGTTGTTTTGAGAAGAAAACTGTAATCTTGGGATGAACAGTCTTGGTTGGAGGGCAGCAACAAAAGCAGAGGGCAGCGCCATTAAAGAACAGGGCAGTGTGATAATATAGCACTAGATAACAGGAATGTATATAGAGTTAAACGGTGCTTTTGAATTCAACTTTACAGACAGTTATTACAGACCCACAAAATATAAAAATCTAAAGCTTGAGGATATGTGTGGTCAAATTAGACATCCTGACAAGGTGGTCACTGCTGCTTTACAAGCATGTTTTCAATTCAGAAAGTTTCTCTATTTTTTACTTTACTGCTGTACTACAGTATCTGCTTTGAAGAACAGGCTTAAAATTTTGCTTTCAGACAGAATTTTAAGTAAACAGAGTGCATTACAGTTTCCAATATGGACAACTACAATCTTTCAGTCTCTTCAGTTATTTGGTATTCATGTGCTAAGGTAGACCTCGTCTGCAAAGCCATGTTGTACAACTTTTAAGCAAAACTAAAATAATAAAAAAAAAACATAATAAATTAACTTGATAAGCTTAAAAGTCTCGAAACTCAAAAATGGTTACCACCACTAAAAAGCTGTTTCTGAAATACTAATGTTTCTTATTTTGTGGGCTCATTGGATGATTATAGTTTAAAAAATTATCTTCTTTCTCCTTGTTTTCTGTTATGTAGATTATGAGTGATAATTAAATGCACAACCGAGATTGTTTGCAAGAATAGCCTCTAAAAGCTTTCTGGTAGCTCAAACAAGGAATAACTGGTCTTAAATTCTGAGATTTTGAAGGATTAAAATTAAGGGGAAAACATAACACCAACTTGTGAGACAAAATTATTGTTATCACAAGATGACACCATTGTTTCATCAGCATAATAAGTAAGTCTTATTATCAAGACATGAAAAAACAACTATGAACAAATTCACTACACAGATAGATGTTCTACTGTACTTAACAGTGATCACTTTTCCTCACCGTTTTCTCCTACTGCCCCCAATTATGTTCTATTGGCAATTAGTGCTGCCATCAATATTGTATTAACTTTCTTTGAAGGTTATTTTCAAATGTCTCCACATGCTTGACCAGAAAGAATTGCTGACACGTTAATGACTTAATACAATAATCTGCCTTCCTTGAATGGTTACATTTTTGCCAGTTGGCTTTAGTCAGTCAAATGAATTTGACAGTACTGTTTTATAATTTACACTGAATATGACTGTATGCAATCGAATCTGACTTCATGTATAATGTTAGCTGAACTGGAATGATTTCAATTACATAAGGATCAAGCTGGATTCCATACAGCCTTAGATTGTTTTAAGAACTACTTTCTGAAAACATTTTTTTTTTTTTTTTTTTGTGAATTGGCACAATAAAAAAACAAAAAAACAACTCATGTATTACAAGACATAAAAAGCACCTACAGCTTCTTCAAAATGAAGACAATGAGCGAACAGCAAAAGAAGAGGGGTGTGTGTGGAACAGGAGCAGGACACCACTCCAGCTCAAATATGACTTTCAGATGGTGTGCCAGCTTCTGCCTCCAAACAGATTTCTTTTTCCTTGAGCTCAAAAGTCACTTGTGTAAATGCTTGCACACTGTGGGTAATCATGCTGCAGGAGCACACTAACATCCATAGTACACTGAGCAATCTTCACTTCCCATAACATAGGACTGTTGAGCATATTTTTGTGAAAGCTAAGTTTGTGCTCCTCCTCCCTTTTTTGGTTGTGGTTAAGATATAATTTGCTTGTATAGTGAGCATGCCAACATCAAGTGCCAGTTGGATATCATGACCATTGTGGGCAATTTTTTTTTTTTTAATACAAAGCAACATAACTTTCCACCATTTGAATATTGTACTAAATAAAAATAAACGACGGATGGAGGTTTTTTTGTTAGTTTTATGACTGATGGACATTGGTAAATAATGCTGTTTGGCAACCGATTCGGCAGTCTGTGTAAATACATACATCACAAATTTAATTATACATCACAAAATTAATTACTCATAATAAACACAAATCTTGTGTGCTTTGCAGTCAGCTGAATGCTATAAACATCCCTAATAACCAACAAAACAATTCGGTCATTTATCTTCCCTCTGTTGCTTGGCAACTTTTGGGAAATTCACCAAAACTACTGCTTTTTTACTGCTTCCCTCTTTTTTCCCTACCTCACTACAAAACTTTAATGATCTCCCTGTCCCCTACTGTCTTGTTGCTGATGCCCTTTTCTGTCCACCTCTGATTCACAAAGACATTGGGAGTCTAGGACCAGATTTGTCCTCTTTGTCATTGGCAGCGATGACCCCCAAGTTCCCCTTTTGGCATAAGGTCAATTATTCACTGCGCGGGAACTACGCCTGTGTCCCCGGTGGATCTCCCTGACAACCGACCGCCAGAAAAAAATGAGTCCATTACCAGGGCGATGCCAGGTGATGGATTTCACGATCACGAGTGGGGTGCAGGTAAAAACACCCGGGCAAGGTGACTCTCACAGCAGCGGCATCTTTAGCAGCCTTGCGTGCTAACACAGAGGCTCCCGTGAGGGAGCAGGGAAGGAGAGCAGTGTTTTTTTGTTGTTTTTTTTTTGGTTTTTTTACCATGTCAGATTTGTTTGTTTGTTGCGAGTTATTGTTGTGCATCCTGAAGACCTGAAAGACCTTGAGGTGTGAATTCAACAATGAGACATTCCCGGGGCGATCTAATGCCTGCATAAAAACTAATAGACCAATAAAGTCATAACCCACTGTCCTTTTGCAATGAACATCCTTTACTGCATTTAAACTGTGATATAAAACCTGTATCACTGAATCTTTGGCCAGTTGGAGTGGTGCTAATTAAAGTGCCTTGCTAAAGTATTCACACTCATTCTTTCCTATAAACCTAATTACTTTTTATTGAAATCTTAAATGTTTAAAAAAAACAAAGTGATGTATAATTTTGAACTGGAATTAGTGAGATACAGGAAAAGTGTTGTGCACATTCATACTCAGCCCCTTTCATTTAATTTCCCCCAAATAAAACCCAGAGCCTTTAGAAGTTCTGTGACTAGTGAATAGATTTGACCAGGGTGTAATTAACTAAAACAATATCCCAGATTTTGGGCTGGCAACCTCTCCAGGATGTACTCCCAAATTTTTACATCTCACACTCTTCAATCTATTATCTGAAAACAGAAAGTGGATGGCACTACTGCAAACCTGCCAAGACATGACCATTCTGACAGGCCAGACAAGTAGAATAATAATCAGAAAAGCAGCTAAGAGGGCACTGGTGCTGCACAGATTGCCAAATGGGAGAATTGGTTCACTTAGAACTTAAAGTTCCTAACAATTCCAAAAATGTAGCTTTTTTACTGCCATAAGCATTTTTGTTTTTAGAAAAAACTAGCACTTTCCATGATTAGCACGCCATCCTCACAGATGTTGGTGATTGCATCTTGCTGTGGTGATGCTGCTCTTGAACCAGGACAGGGAAGCTGGTCAGAGTTGATGCAAAAATGGTTGGAGCTGAAGGTAAATTCTACAAGAAAAGATTTTAGAGGCTGAAAAGGGGGGTTGAGGTTTACCTTCCAGCAAGGCAACAACTCAAAACTGCAATGGAACATATTTCTTTAAAATACTGTATTTCTGTCCTTTGCCCATCTCAATTATATTGCATTCCTCATAAAAGGTTGCCATAAAAGTGTTGAAACTGATCCTAAAGCTGCAGTGTGATAGCAGTAAAGCATCACCTTTAGCAGCATATTCGCACTGCCCACCAGTGAGGCAGCATCTGCAGCGCTCATGGCGGGATGGCAGCCTTGCCGGATAGTTTCGAAGCAAGCTGTTACACCTGCTGTCTCCTAATCCAATCCAGTGTGGCGGCACAGCCTGTGAACCCCATGCTAGCAGCACTTCAGGTCAACAGATATGGTCCATACATGTGGTCAGAACATGTGGTTAGGACAACAGTTGTACTGGACCATGACTAACAGACTCTGTGATAAAGCACTTGGCGTGCGTTTCTTGGTTTTTAATTTGCCTCCCTGCAGTTATAAGCCAATCATAATGTGCATGTTTGAAGCTGGACGTAATTTTGTTTCGGTTGCATACGTAGCGTGTTGCCAGGAGATTTGGCTGCAAATATATGGGACAGGTGAGACATGTAGCGGGAACAGGCAGGTTCCTGGAATGGGTTCCCTTCTCTATAACTTTGGACTGTAGTTGTGTCTGTCTTAATACCAGCATGTGTCAGCTGTCCTCAGCATGCAGAAGCACTGAAGTGTACAGCTCCAGTCTGCTGTGCCTTTGCTTCTTTGTTTCCCCCACTCACTCCTGGGCTGTCCAACCAGGACCGACATGGTACAGGCAGAACAGAAACGTCACCCGTTTCTTCCTTTTATTCAAAAATTAAACAGTTAGTAGATTTTGCTCAAGTATTCTTCTGCTTACAGTAAAATTTAAGCACTAATTTGATGTATCACCAGATCTTCCAAGGGTTTACTGTACAGCTCAAAGAGACATTGTGAGTTTTTTGTCTTGGATCAGGAATAGAAATATATTATTTTTTAGAAATTATACATCAATGAAGTCAAGTTATTAACTGCACTTTTCAGAGTTAAGCAACAAAACCGAAACATTTAATTGTACACTTAGTCATTTATAAGAGCTTTTATTGCCCATATGCTATTGGCACAGCTGCAAGAGCTTATATTTACTGAAATATATGAGATTCCTGGAGAAGAATAATTAAACTGCTCAGTTTTTATAATTAAGTATTTGCCTCTCTTTCATATTTAATCACCATAAACATCAGATACAGCATTGTTAATATGAATGTAACTAAAATCTGAGACTTTTATGACTTTTGCTCAAAAACAGGCACAAAAACAATTAATGGACACTTTCACATACCGCTATAAAAAAAAATAATAATAATAAATCACCACTCTATTCTTTAATCTTGTCATGGTTAATGATGTTTAACTTTAGCATGTGAGTTATGACTAATGGGAATGCCAGTTACTGAGACAATATGCATATGGAACATACTTCACCTCGATATCTGTCATTAATCAAAATGACCAAGGTCATGAGATTCAAAATCTCACGACCTTGAGAACAGAAAGGCCTGGAGAACATGTTTTCAGTAAAAGTGCATGAGTTATACCACAGTCCAATAAAACATGTTAAAAAACCTCCTCTTTTTCTTTTATTTTTAGTATTAAGACTATTTTTCTTCTATTTCTTTGTGTGTGTGTTTGCTCTGTCTTCTCAAACCCTAGGTCGGTCATGGCATACGGCGTTTCACACTCACACAGGTTCTGCTGGAAGTTTCTTCTTGTAAAAGGGGATGTTTTCCTCTCAACTGTTGCTACATGCTCATCTCGGAGCAATGTAGGCTCAAATGGCTCAAAAGGCTTAAATGGGGTCAATAACCTGACCCCATTTAAGAATAATTTAATACTCCTAATTTCTAAGACAATCAAATTTGGGCTTTCTTTTTCTGTAAGCCATGATCAACAAAATTACAATAAAGAATGACTTGAAATTTTATCACTATCTGAAATGAGTGACAAAATAATTTGTTTTCTTTATAATATTTAAATTTTGAAGCTATACCTGTGATTAAGTCTTCCCACTTATAGTGAGGTCAAGTAATAGAGTAGCTTTAAAGTAAATGGGGCATTTGTTGAAGCACTTCAACTCAACAACCATAATATCTTTCTATTTTGTGTTTTCTATTTACAAAAATCTTGCAGATTACAGCCTAGTCATCTGAATGCTGGTAGAGAGCTCTCACCTTTTGTTTACATTTGGATCACAGATTGGGCCTTTAATCCTCATCCCCGGAGCTCGGATGATGAACCCATGTGTTACGACATTTGAACAGGCAGGTCTGGACAGCTTTTCATAACTCACAAAGGTTATTCTCTGGCAGCAGATCCAGATAAATGTCAGCAGCGCTAGTGAGGGTTTGCTGAAATCGAGTGGATATGATGCTGCCTGCTGATATTTACAGAGCCCAGTCTGAAAGATGAGGCGAGATGTTCTCACAGTAATTCTTGTTCTGCAATCTAACTGATTCCAGGCGCAAACACTTCAAATGTCAATCAACAGGGGTTTAAAAATCTTACTACTATTGTAGAACTGAACAAAAAAAAAAAAAACAGAGCACAAAGAAATGTTACGTATAAAAACACAACACACTTGCTTAAAAGGAACTGTCATTAGAGTTAGGTTCTAGTTTGTCAATGATCTGTTGGACGGTGCTTGATGAATTAATTACCAAACAACAATTAATTAATATGCTGAAAAAGATAACCGGTGCATTCCAGCATACACGCCTTAACCCTCTTTTAAAATGTTATGAGTATTTTAATGATTTTTGATTGTTTACTTCTTATAGAGACTCATTCCCATTTACCGATGAGGCTAAATTATTTTTAAATCATAGCAGAGCAAAGTTGTAATTGGAAACTAAACTTTAAGTCTTTGAGTATGACAGACAGAGTTTTAATTTTATTTGTAGATCAAATAAGTTAACTGAGGGCCTAATACCAGAGAATTGAATTGGCTAAAAACAGTGAGCTGAGTGTAAAAAACTTTTGACCATCAATCAGGGTCAGTAGGTGGCTGTAATGCTCCAATCACTGAGCGGCCAGCCAATATAATAGAATAAAAATCAAAGCACTGAGTCATTTTACAACAAGAATAACACCCTTTCTTGCTGTTCACAACTGTAAACCTGAGGTTCACTTTGAGAACATTCCTCTTTTCCAGAGTTTTAGTTGTTTTAGTTTTAGTTTAATTACACCTGTCATTTTTTTCAGTTGCAGAGTTATGTAGCACTTTGTTTTAGTCTTGTACAAAAATTCCAATAAAAAATAATCAAATTTCTGGCTGTAACTTGACAAAACCTGCAAAATATCAAGAGACTTGATTCCACTTTCCTGTTCAGTGTGAAATGATAAATACACATCTCTCAGATACTCAATTTATTGCCCTCATCCCTTGCATTACTGCCCTGTTTCCTTCTTAGTGACATGAGCTGTAGACCAAAACTCATCTCAGAGTATTGTCATTAATCCTGGGAGAACCTGAGGCATGTCTCTGTGAGAGCCTCACCCACAGAAACTGAAATGAGGGATTGCAGTCGGGAAAAGGAGGGGAGAACAGAGGAGGGCCAATTTATGTGTTAGCCCAGCAGCAGAAAAGGCAGGCACTTAATTCTGTGGAAGCGCATCATTATATGCACCATTTACCAGATGCCTATTTAACATGCAATAATTAGATCACTCAGAAAAAAAAAGAAAAAAAGCCAAGACGTGGGCTACTTAAAAGGGTCCCATGCCATAACAATTGCAACCCCCCACAGGGTCACTTGTCAAAACTGCTTGAGAGATTAATTCATAGGAGAGCTGAGGGGAGAACAAATGTATTGACAGGTGGCTTTTTTGTTTCTATCCTTTGTTCTACAGTTTGATGATAAATGAAGTCAAGCACTTGGCACCGAAAATGGTTTTAACTCCACAGGATTTCTGTCACAACTGAACATTTACAGTATTTAGTATATACTAAACACCTCATGGTTATTCTAAAAAATGAACAATTGTGAAGCCCCAAATGATTTTTTTTTATTATTTATGATCAGAAATGCAGAAATACAGCAGCTGAGAAGAATGTGGAGGTGAATATTTTATTTTTACTGTAATTCATTTACATACATTTCTGGGAATGTTTCACTTTTTTCCTCCTTTTTGAGAGTCTAATTCTTTCAAACCTTAACAGTCTTATTTTATATGAAAACTCATGGGGACTTTTTCCACACCTCTATTATGTGTCACAATAAAATACTATGACCTAATAACAATGTGTAACTTCACTGGTGCAGACAAAATCCCTCTCCGTACTCCGACGCTCCTATTTGGATTGTGTTAATAATCTCCATTCAGCTCAGACGGAAAATCATTTTATTTCTCAGACAAGAGACTCTCCCCTGCTCACTGCAGACATAGCCGCTCCGCCCGCTCTCTCAACCAGGGAGCAGATAATAAGCTAAGGACTGGACAGGGGAAGTGCTTCCCCTTGTGTGATGGGCCAAAACCTACTGGGTACCCTCCGTCAGTCTGGAGAATTAGATGTTGAATCCACTACCTTTCATTGTGAAGTTGTTGAAGCTTTTATAGAGTAATTGATGAATGAAATGAATGGAAATCGGTCCTCATCAACTCTTTGCACCTTCCCTATATGCAAGCGAGTGGTTTCTCCTCTTTTTAGCAAAGAGCAGTGGTGCACTGAGTGGCTGAGGAGAGTGAGAGGTACCTGAGGAGTTAAATGGCCTGAGAAGGACACAGTCCACCGTGCCTGCATTTTTTAAAGCTCAAGAGAACGGTCCTATAATAGAGGAGATGCTGTGCTTCCTTTATGGCCTGAAAATATGTGTAGTAAAGTGCTGAGATGCACTTTACTCTTCATAAAGTACTGAACAAAAGCCAACCATTACTTCTTTATGTATTGCATTAAAGCTGCCAGAGTTATTTATTCTTAAAATAGCATGTTGCTGACACACCTCATAGCTTCTGCAGATATTTTCTTACAATTTTAGTATTTGTTAAAAATGTTGTTTCAGATCATCGTGAGATTCAGCTTTTTCTGGCACATCCCTTCTCCTTTCACTACCTAATATCCCAGTTTCGTTATACTTCCTACAAATAAATGCTACTTGACACATTACTGGCTGGCAAATGGAAACCAGCTCATCCAGGAGAACTATTCATTTTGCTTGGCACTGATTGGCTGTCCCCCAAGAGCAGAGATAAGCGACTCTAGACGTTAGCATCTGTGTAGTGACAGTGTGTATTAGTGCATATTAAGGTACGGTTGTGGTCCCTGGCCCATTTTAACACCAGGGGTCTGCTGTGAACATTGGTATTTGAATAAAGAGTTGTCTATATGGAAGAGTTGATATCGTCCTTGAGATAAAATACATGAAAATACATTCAATGTGTTTAATATCTTGTGCTAAAACTCTCCTTTTTGACTCTGGATCACCATATTAGAAATTCAAGAACAGACACTAAACTGGTCAGCTGAGTCTTAATATTGTTAAGACCAAAACCCATAAATAACTGTCATCAACCAAAGTCCATGCATCTCAAAGCCATGTCACTCTCAAGTCTTCTTTACTTGGACATTAAAGGTGCTTTATGAGCAGCTGAAGGCATCCAAACTGTCATTGTCTACCAGAAATGATATACTCAGTTAATAACACAAAGAGCTTTTATATGACTGTGTCACTGGGATTGGCATAATTTGATTGGCCAGCAAGACCATTTTGCTTTGTAGACAAAGTCAAACGAGCGTTGACATAATTTATAGACGTAATTATGCCTGACATTCGCAGGCCTATATTTGATAAGACAGCTGTGCGAGCATGTGTCTACATGTATAAGTGTAATAAATACAGACATTAAATTTGAAGTTATTTGTAATGAGAGAGTTCACTTCTTCTGTAAGAAGCTTAATCAAACTCATCTGGTTGAAGCTTGTTTGACATTTATAAATGTCAAAACTCCATTTACTTCCTGGGTTACTGTAGCTTTCTACTTTTTTAATTGTTCTGCACCTGTAAACAGAGCTTTGTCATAATACCACCCACTCCAAACAGTTGTAATTCTACTGTGTATCAAAGCGTTGTCTGTCTTACACATGACCTAAATTTATCAATTTTACATGCAGGAATAAGTGCATTCTAATCTTAGAGGAACCAAACCAAGTTGCATGGTAGATAATGTCCCAAAGGAGCTGTAGGTGACCATTGAGCAGTAATGAGAAGCAAACACAGGTTGTTCTGCAGGTGGCACACGAGGATGCAGTCCTCCAGGCTAGAACTGACACTTCTTATGTGATCCATTAAAGTTCAGGGGAGCCTGCTCGGGTCTCAAATCAAAGAGGAGGAAATTGACCAAGAATGTCTGGAAGGCAGGGGGCATTCATCATCAGAAGATCAAATGTGTCGTCCCCATATGGCTGTAATATTTTACAATCACGGAGAGGGGCTGCAGCGTTGGCAAAGTCTGGTTTAAGGTAACACAGCTGAAACAACCGGGTGGTGGAAACGCTGAGGTGATTAACATTTAACCTCTTTATGATTTCATTCATTATTAAGAGACAGGCACATTATTCTTTGATAGGTCTGATGGTGGCCTTTAAAATATACAGACTTACATAGGTTTTAAAAAGAAAAGCAGTTCTTCTAAGTGCAGCATCTAATATGCTGCACTTGGAAGCATATTAGATGCAGCAAATAACAGATTCTAAACAAACATGCTGTTTTTGAATGCAATGCAATGGCAGTACGGTTTGAGCGGGGGTCCTATTACTTAAATGCAAGCTATTAGCGCCTGAGTGGAGACGGCTGGCTTCACCTAAACTCTCAAACCTTCTTGCACACTCAGGAACAGCTTTTGTCATGCCACCCCTCCATTGCCCTCCAGTTTCTCACTGATTTACATACAAATTGATCTTGAGGTAAATCAGATGTCACTTTTCTCCGGGTCACAGAGAACATGCTGAGATAATGAAATCAGGGTCCGCTGAGTGCTACACTTGCACAAGCTACCAGATGGGTCTCTCCTTTAATGCAATGCCTCCCGTATCTGTGCGGGTGCACACAAACATGTTAGTGTGAATGGGCGTTCAGAAGGGTGTGTTTGCTTATGCAAAAATAATTTAACATCTTCTATTTATTTAGCCAATAAAAAAGTAAATGTGTGTGCTCATGTGTGATCATTTTTTTGACAGCTCTGTATAGAGTACATGCTTCCCTTGTGACTTTCAAAATTGCTCCAGATTGCTTAGTGAATACATTCCGGCAAGAAAAAGTTCAGCCTTTATCTCTTCTTGCCTCAGAGGTGTAATTTCCAAATAAATAAATACATTTTTGTGGGCGAAGGACTGAACTGAAAACACTAACAAATCAAAGTACTTTTAGGCAGAAGGAAACTAAATTTCCGGAATTGCATCATCCTCAGAAATACTGAAATAGTTCAGCTCCGGTTTCCATCACAGAAAGTGTGGCCAGCACAATTCAAAGAACACACTTCTTTTACTCATTACAGAAAATATAAGTATCTATATAAATATAGATACATATATTTATTGCATAGACTACAACATGTAAAGCCTTTATTTCTTGCAAATTTGATGTTTGAAAATTAAATCTGCATCTCCATAAAGCTCATCATTAAATTCTGGAACCTTGATTTCATAATGAAATGTAAATGCTACTTTTATCTGAAAAGATCTTCTTGATGTTTCCAGCCTCTGTCTACTTCTTGTGAAGCTCCTTCAAATTCCTGAATAACTTTTGCTTAACAATCATCTCAAGGATCTCACCCAACAATATGGATAACTGGTGCGTCTTCTCGTTTCTTTACTTCCTCTCAGCTTTTTATGATTAATGCAGTAGGACTGGAGTCTCTGATTTAGAGGCTCAGGAAACATTAGCAGGTGTTTTGAGTTATTTAGCTAATTAGGGTGGGAGTATTATTTTCCTATATTTAAATTTTTCACAATACTCCTGTTGTCTGAAACAATCAGTGTGGGGTTTTCATTATCTGTAAGTCATAATCATAAAATTTACAAGATATAAAGACTTAAATATTTGATATTATGGGTAATAAATCAATAGAGTGAGTTATGCTTTCTATAGTGCTCAATAAAAAATTTAGAACTTCCATCCATCCATTTTCTTACACCCTTATTCCATGAGGGGTGCTGGTGCCTATCTCCAGGTGTCAATGTATGAGAGGCGGGGTACACCCTGGACAGGTCGCCAGTCCATCGCAGAAATGTAGAATTTTTTCATGATTAATTTTCTTAGAAAGTGACCTGTATGGAGTCATATTCAATAAATTTCTATGTATTTAGCTTATTTTCCAGGTCAAAACTATGTTTTGGAAATTATTTTTAAGCAGGTATTAAACATACTGTATATACGTATGTATGTACTTATGGACGGACAGATGGATGGGTGGATATGTACATTTTCTGCACCTCAATTATCCTGTTTTAGCCTTGTAATAGACTTTGAACTTCCGGTTGACCTAATCAAGGTGTAAAACCCTAAAGTTGAACTGCAGCCTATACATCTCAAAACTTTCCTCAGCCTTCTAGCAACCACTTTATGAGCAATTTGGAGATGTGATCGCTTCTCTTAGAGTCATGTTTGTCTAAGCTTAGAGTGTATATCAATATTCATGTGCAAGGAGTCTTGGCAAAGCCTATATTTTGAGAATAGATTGTTTGAAAAGACTTTTTGTTGCAGTCAGAAAAGTGACATTGCCCCTGCCCATTGTTGACACATGGCCAAAGACTTTACATTAACTTACTTGAATTGCTGTGATGTGATGAAATTGCAGCTATGGCATGAAGCCAGCTTGACCAGTCTTGCTCCAAATTCTCTGGTAACCAATCAAGACAAACACACCAGGATGATGGATAAGTTGACCTTGGTCCAACCCGACCCCTCATTAAAGTACCAAGGTGCCAGATGCCTTTCACCAAAATACTAGACTATAGTCTTGTACGCTATTATGTTGCATTCAATAAATATAATAATGACCCAACAATGAAATCCTGGCTTTTTTGGACTAGGATCTATGTTTATATAGCCTGTTCCAATTCACATAGTCCTCAGAAAAAGCACATAAACGTCTATAATGTTAGGTCATGATGCTTAAATATATTGGATAACTGCAACTGTCCTGTTTGGGTCATCTCAAGGACTGGCATCAATGTCAGTGAATGGGGAAAAGATTACATAGTCGGTTTGCTAGGCTACAAACAAATACTGGCTGGTCATCTCTGTAATTAATCTTATTCTTCAGAATTTGCATGCCAAGGGCTTCCTCCATTGTTATGTCTCAATGTAATTATAAGAAGCTGGAATCATAGACTGAGCTAAAAAAAATATGCTGTCATTCGCTGACCTTTTACAGCAAGCAAAGTGACTTTCATTTCATGCTTGTGACTTCCTTTGAATTATTTTTGCGTAACTTAAGAATACAAAAACAAAAACACTTACTTATGTAGCCATATACAATTAAGCTTTCAAACTAAGATAAAACTGAATACAACAGAGTCGCTTCACTAATTTTTCACCAGTAAGGATGTTGGATATAAGACTACGCAACCCATTTAGTAAAAACAAGATGTGCCAACAAACTTTATCAGATGGCTCTTACTTTTTCCAATCATGCTGGTCTGAAACCCCACAGTGATTCATTACTGTCTCTTGAGATACAGAAAGGTATCAACGGCATAAATCTTTTACACTGTAATAGGGGAATAAAATGGCATTCTTCCAAAAAGCATTGCCTCATTTAGCGTTTTGATGATGTGGATGGAAAGAGAGATGTTTGAGAGATCTTTGTCTAAAACTCTCATGGGTTTTTAATCGCGTTGTGAAGGTGACTGTGAAGGCTGCAGCTTATAATTCATAGCATTTTCACACTCATCAATCTTTTAAGTTATCCCTCATTTTATTTGGATTGGGCCATTGTCATCCTGGAAGAGATCTTAGGAGTCGGCAGTATTTGTGCTGTTTGGAGGTAGATTAATAGCTTGTAAAGTTCTTTATATCAGAACACTAAATCACCCTTTGAATGGCTTCCTCTAGGCTTCCCCCCCTTTAATGAATAAATGGCTCACAGTTTGTCTTGAAGATGAAGGGACCAGTGCAGTGACAGTTCGACAGACAGCAGCCTGATGGACCGTCACATTGCTTTAATGTTGTCTGGGGGAAAATTAAAGAGAAAGGTATTATGTGTCATGTTCCTGTTGTGGGGCCAGACAATGATGTGATGGTTAGTACTGTCACCTCATAGCATGAAGATCTCTGGTTTGAGGTTTTTCGAAGTGGGGTCTGTGGGAGTTTGCAGCTGGGGCTTATTCTGGTATTCTGCCACTTTGATTGATGATTCTAAATTGACTTTAGTAAAAAAAAAATAAAAAAAATAGAATATCTCAGAACATGCATCATCATTGTTACTGTTCCCTTCAGCAGCCCTTGTATCCAAAACAACTAAAAGTACTTTATTTTGGGGGGGAAAAAAACAAAAAACGTAAGAGGTAATACAGCCTTTAAACTTAGTTTGAGTTTATAAAACATCTAACGTACATTTTTTCTTGAGTTATATAAAATATTTAAAATATAAAATTAATCAACACTATAGAACTCTACATATATAGTATTAGGTACATTTTAAAAATAAAACCATATACTGCTGTCCTTCAGGGGTGACAGGAGCGACAGTTGACAATCAAATGAGGAACTGGCATTAATGTGGGAGTCTGTCGACTTTGTGTTGTGAAAGTCTTGCCCTAATCATAAATACAAAAGAAAAGACAGAGAGGAATGATGTGAGGCTTTGAAGTCATCAGTCAGGCTGACAGGCTTGAAATGGAACAATACCAGAGTCTCCTCCCCGCCTGAGTTGCAGACTGCTTAAGGATTTTTTTAAGTAACTTTCTGTATCTGTGACGTTTTTTCATTCGATTCAGTATCAGTGTCAAGAATTACAACCATATGGTTTATTTTAGACTTAAACCCCAACTTATTATATTAATTTAAGGTCAAATTATCTTTAAAGAAGTCAAGGTAAAGGTATACATATTTATTTATTTAACTTTAAAGAGTAAATGTCCTCATCAGCTTTTTCTTAAGTAATTCAAAAGTGCTTTTTGAGAAAAATAATAATCCTGTCAAAGAGAGGAAGTCAGTGGTTCTTTGTAATATAACTGTTGTCCCACATTTCTTCCAGTTATTAATAACTGCCTTCATTTTGCCAAAGTACATAAAAAATACTGTGGAACTTGTTGTAGCCTTTTTCTGACTCAGAAATATGTACACTGAATCCTTTAGGTAATTTTAAACCTGTCTTCAAACTACAATTTCAGTCATGAGATCACAAAGGAGAACAATAAAAATATATATATATTTAGGGCAGCAGACATTTATTTAATCTTAAAAAGATTTTGTATATTTGATTATAAATGTGGTACAACAAGCCTATACTTAAGGTGCAAAGGTATTAAATTATAACTAGATAATTGCACTTTTTTGTTTTTTCACATTTAAACCTTAAGTGCAGAAGATTACTTGACATTAAATTTGAGGAAACATTGAAATTACTTATTTATTTTTACGTCACACAACATGGCAAGCTGACAAGGATATGTTTACTTATATAAAACACAATGCGGATGATAAGACATTTAGGTATTGAGGTATATACAGCATATATATATATATATATATATATATATATATATATATATATATATAGTGCAAGGACCTCTTATTGCAGTAAATATGATTTTGTTAGCAATTTACACACTTTTTTGGGTAAGATTCATCAAACTAAAAAGGGTATTACATGTAAAAACAAGTCCTATGGAGATAATCAAAGGGAAGAACAACAAGAGGCTGAGATATGACGCACAGTCCACAGTTAATGCACAAAAAAACCCAAAACTCTTAAAGAGAAAGTCAACAGCCAGACCATCCAGATGAAAGCGATTGCCTACAGTGTCAAAAAGTGAAGCCCTTTTTTTTAGATGAGCAAATGTGGTTTGTATAAGAAATTACATTTTTATAGCAACTACAACTAGAACTTCCAAAAAAAAAAAAAAAAAAAAAAAAAACTGACAGTCGCGAATACCCCATTATGTGTGTACAAAAGTATATAGACCCTTGTCAATATGTCTGTTTGATTTTATCCATCACCCCTGTATGCATTATTCAGGACTGGAATAATGTGAGCTCCAAAGGAGCTAAAGAGTTCATTATTATTGCCTTCTTCTTCTACTGCAGCCATAATAGTTAAGTTCAGTGAGAAATTTTGATTTGGAAGTAAAGTTTTAAGTCTTTGGCAACCTTCAGCTGGCACTTTATTTTCTTCTTTTAACGTATTTATTTGGCTTAGATATTTAAATAAATCTTTATATATGTATTTATTTATTTACTTGATACAGACAAGTGTATACATTTATCATGTTATGCCGTAGTAATAGTTAATTGGTGATGTTTGGGCCTTCACCTAAGCAACCATTAAAACACAGAGTCAAACACATCTACCAAAAGGCAAATAAACATCATGGTAAATTAGTTATGATCACAAATTTGACTACTTTTTAAAAGACATTTAAGTTCTTATCTATGGACAGCTATAAGCCTTATCACAAATAAAAAGTAAATCATATAAAAATGATGCTCAATAAACTGAGGGGTAAACTGTTTTTCATTTGTACAACATTCTCCACTGAAACCATTTATTTTACTTCTCGACTAAACCAGTTCCTCCCTTCTGACATTCTATCACCAGAGGATGAGGCACCTCATATAAAGCAATAGTTTATTTTACACTCAGTGGCAAGTGGGGGGCAGTGTCTGGCCAGTCTCTTCGCTATCAAGGACATAAATCAAAGTAACAATAACAAAAATGACCAGAGACCTCTTGGGGACCAAGCTGAACTACCAAGTGTGATAAAGGTGATGCCTAACGAGCTCTGAGCCAATAGCAGAGCAGCCTTGGCATAATAAATTTAACACAAATTGCTTGCTTTAATTGGGTTCATGATCTGTAGACTGAAGTGTCAGGAGCCTCCAGTAAAAAGGGCTGACAAATGAGACGCACAGATTTCCAGGACCATATAATGTTGTTATAAAGACAGAAAAAATATTGGCCATGTCTGCAGGAAAAGACTAAGTGTCAGGCTTTTTTAATCGACTGAAAGGGAAAGACCAGGTATGCCTTGCAGGAATTACTCAAGCCTCTGTTGAAGAAGTATGGAGCTGAAGAAGGCCATAGCTGTCTCTAAAAATGTGCAAGACATTTTATCTGTTGTAAGAAAAAAAAAATATCTATATTGTGCCAATGTGATTGACAGACCAATTAAAAATAATTCCAGTAATGATTTTTGTGGGACTCCTTGTGTTCGACATGCAAACACAAGACATTTTTCATTGTTAAAGACCTATACTGTCGGAGCATTTTTGTCTTGACTTTTAAAAAATAAAAACCTGAAAAGTGTAACTTCCAATTTTATTTAGCCCCCCTGAAGTCCTCTGTAAACTACTTTCCATTTATAGATACAGGGTTTTTGTGTAATTGTCCTCCATTTTTGCACACCTAAAGCGTGAATGTTTAAATAGTTCACCTGTTCTGTTGCAAAATATTTTCACCTAATTTATTATGATGATGGCATATGTTTTTGGGATTCTATGCAGAGAATCACTATATACAGTATATATATATATATATATATATATATATATATATATACATACATAGAGAGAGAGAGAGAAAATATTACTTACAATACCGTAATCTTTTCCCATTGTCTTCTTTAAATGCGTAGTAATCTTAGTGTATGCAAACTTTTGACTTTGAAGGAAATCATGAAAATCCTCACAGAGCAAATATTTAAAAAAGATTGAGTTAGATATTTACAGTTTATGTAAATGTTTGGTTTCAACTGTAGTAACTTAAGTTAAGCATATATTTTTGAGGAATAAATAAAGAGAAATCACCTTATATTTTAAAAATGTTAAATTTCTTGACAACATTTTTCCAATAATTTTCTGTTGAAAGAAATTCAGACCTATTTTATGCTATGGCTTGCTCTTTTTACTCATGTTCCTGGCAAAAAAAAAAGAAAGAAAGAAAAAGAAACTACCGCACCACATATTGTAGCTTTGCAGATTAAGCCACTGGGGATTTAGGATTAGATAAAGTACTGATATTTACATAAAATGGGCTGCTTATGTAAGTACAACTGACAAAGAGACAATTATGTCTGTAGCAAAAATTAATTTAAAGTAAAATGCTCCTTACACACCAAGTAGTCCACACTGATCTGTAATGACTCAATATCATTAAAGATTTTATGACAACAGGTAAAATGGTCTTCTAGCCCAGAATGTATCAATTTTGAAGCCACTACCTCTAAATATGTGGATCATGTATACATATTTGAAAGTGTATATTTGAGAAAAGAAAACACCTTGTAATTCATCCCAACTTGTTTAATAAAAACATTTCTGCAAAAGGTCAGAAAGAGCACAGCCTGGCGAGCAATAAGGAATGATGACATACAACATCTGGGGTCATGTGGGAAACAGCATGTACTCGTACATCCAGAACCAGTGGGACCCTAGTGTGGCATAGACCAGATTTTGGCTGGCAGCACCCAGAAGGTCAGCTCAATCAGATGCAGAAAAAAAGTAGTTAAAAAAAAGACCAGAACAAGGCTGAGCAACTGGCGTTTTGTTATTCAAATTAGGGATTTCAGATGAGTGGAGGAGAGAGATTTTTCTGAGCTGTTTGTGTTTGGCGCACACAAGCTGCAAGATCCGTGTCAAGAAAACGCAAGTTTGTTGTTCCTTTGTCAAATGATTTATTATTTCTAATTGACGTGAACATGTAAAGGCAGGTTATGTGGTGACTCTTTGCTGTAAGTTTCCCAACATACTCAATTTTCCTGCGAGGACTGACTCACGTGTGGGACACAATCTACTGTCCTTCTCTGCCCGGAGGGTTGAATGAGTGTCTGTTTTACTCAGTAACACACATACACACACCTGCATGCAGGCAAACACACTGCGCCTGGTCCGTACCCCAGGGCAAAAGAGGGATGTGATGAGGAAATCCCTGTCCGTTGATATCTTCCTCTGATAACTACGTGTGAAGGTCATTTGTCCCCCGCCTTGGCAAGACTCTCGATAAATCAGAGCAGAAATTGGCATGATGGGTATTCATGGAGGCAGCAGGTGCCTCTAGTTCTCTAAGTTCCATCATCTTCTCCCTGTTACCAGAGGCTTCAGGACAAGAGTACGATAAATAATGACACAGCTGGACAATTTCATCTGTTACTGTACACATGGAGAGAAGATACCATAGTAAAACCTATCACAGGGTTCTGGCATCTTGATGTTTGAGTTAATACAATATACAGTATGTTAGCTGCAAATCTACAAATACCTGGAGAAGAAAACAGTAGCAATAAAATTGTTTTTTTTTTCAAAAATTAAAGGGCCAATTGTTTTTCCACAAAGCAAGTAGTCAGCCTGTAGGGTTCACATGCAGTGCCTTGCAAAATCAATCTTGCCAGACCAAAGCCACAAACTACAATTCATGCTTCTGGGATTCTCTGCAAAGAATTCCAAAAACATCATATACCATCATCATCATAAATAAGGTGAAAATATTTAGTAACAGATCAGGTTAACTATTAAAACATCCACACTTCAGGTGTGCAAAAACGGAGGACAAATGCACAAAAAACTTCTATCTATAAATGAATAGTAGTTTACAAAGGATTTCAGGGGGCTAAATAAAATTTGAAGTCACACTTTTCAGATTTTTATTTTTACAAGTTTGAAACCTGTTTATGATTTTCCTTCCTCCTCAATTATGATCTGATTTGTGTCGGTTTCTTATATGAAATCCCAATAAAATATACTCAAGTTGTAAAATGACAAAAGGTGAAAAAGTTCAGGGGTTAATATAATTGCAATGCATTGTACATCTAGTCTATCATAAGGTTGTAGAATATTGATGTTGCATATTATCAATGAAAGGGAATCCAACATGTTTGCTGCACTACAACCAATTATATGAAAAAAGCTTCATCTAAACATATTAAGATTATAATTTTCAAATATCAAAAGGAGGTTTTCTGATTATAATGTGCAACAGGATTGTAAAACAAAAACTGATATAAATAGGTCTGCTCTCTTTTCCTCTTAAGACTTTAAAACCTATATCTAATAAGAATCTTTTTGTTTGATATTGGCTCATTAAACTATCATTTATCAATACAAAACTCAAATTAAGAAAATACATAGCAAATTTGCTGGAAAAGCCTATAACTATAATTAAAGGCAACAGTATGGCACTGAATACATGGAAATGTTTTACAGTTTTACCTCTTTGTCTTTGTTGCATGCAGTTCCCCGGCAACAGGCAGGCACTCTTGGCAAGAAATTAGTAGCAAGTATTAATGTAATTGAGAGTCAAAATTTTCTTATGCCAAAAATGATCCAAACATAGTTTCCTGCCAAATCCAATAATTCTGGTATGTTAGCCAGCATTTTGTTTAAATGCAAAACAACTACTGATAGATTTTTGCTTGATCAGAATATTTATTTTTCAAGTTATGTCATTCCGAATGAGATAACTTGGAAAATACACATTAGGATTTTAAAACAATTTGGTTCCATCTCCAGTATGTATTCTATATAATCAAAAGTTTGTGAATTTTAATTTCAGATGTGTCACTTTTAATAGAAATAATTTTTTTTTAAAAACTGAATAAAGACAAAAATGCATCGCTCACTAAATATGAATCTTAAATAAATTTTTTATTTGGCGTCTGCACCATGACTCTTACATGTTGTTTCCTCTAGAAAAAACCCCCAATTTGAAACCAGACTAGATCTAAACCATTACTTTTACATTCTCATGCAAATTGCAGTTGTATTTGCTTGTGTATGCACCTGTGCACATTTCTGCTGGTTTTTTGTGTGTTTCACTCCAAGCTTGCATGTACATTGGCGTGCGCGCGAGTGTGTGTGTGTGAGGAACGTACTTATGAGAGCGGCAGGTTTGGCCCCCGAGGCGATGACAAAGCGATCAAACTCTATGTGTCACATATAAATTGCTTTGACCTTTTTTTTCTTTCTCTCAGACTCATGGCTCAATGGCAACAGGGGACATTTTACCCAACTGGAAAGAATGCTCGAGTCCGCAAAACATGAGGAAATGGCAAGCGTGGAAATTAACAGAGGTAAGTGTTTGTCCTCTACGGGGTCAAAGCAAGCCGATTTGTTCCCCCTGTGTTTATGCTTTTCTCAGAAGATAGCCAAAAAAAAAATGCATATATCGAGCATTTATTTTAACACTATGTAACCCTGAAAGACAAACTGTTTTTGGTTTATTTTACACATTGTCTAAACATGGAAACACGGTTTCTCTGTATCACACATTCTTGCTTTAACAAGCGCTAAGGTCAGCAGCATTAATTCATTTGGAGAAGAGCTGCCTACTTGTGTAACGTTTACCATTTATACCTCTTAAACCCATTAGGTGGAGTGGCCATTTTGTGTTGGAGCCCCTGCTTGTCACGCTCTTGACCACTTTAACAATTTTCAGTATCTAATGGCTGCATAAATGAACCTGTTGTCTAAGGTGACCATCTGGCCAGAAGTCATGTATATAAATGGACCTTAAGACACTCGACTTCTGTAGCTATCAGCCTTGATTACTCTCTTGGCCTAATGCAATATTCATGCATTAGGGGAGGCGTGCATCACTTTCTTCCTCCTCCACATGCTGGGGTTGGTAATTGAAATTTCTGAACTGCAGCATGTTTAATAATGGAATTAATTTCCCATGCAATGTGTATGTGATTGACCGTGCAGAGGGAACAGGCTCCATTTTCTGAGAGGAGGCAGTAACGGGCTGTGAACCATATTGTCAGATTTACACGTTTTGCACAGCTTAAGATGATACTTATTATGATAATTTATAACTTTGTGGTGGCTAACCAATAAAAAAAAAATCAGGACTTTTCACAAGTTTGGAAAAATAATCCATACATTTTTCAGATATAGACACAGCTTCAAATGGTCAAGATCATTAATAGGAAGAACAAACATGTGAATTAAAATCAAGAAAAGATAAAGGGAAGGGACAGGTCTTTGAAAAGAAAAACCTACAACTTTCTTGTCCTTCAGCAAATATAATGAAGAAACAAACTGATGTAGAAAGAAAAGTCGAAGTAACCAACTGTAATGGTTAGAGAACAAAGTAGTTCAAAGGTATATGGTCTTGTTTCATAGTTTACATTGTTGAATCCTCTATATAAACTTCCATGACATCATAGATTTTCCATCTGATTTTCCATTCTGCTTCCTGCTGCTAAAAGCGGGTTAATGCAGTGCATTGTGGGATGAATAGTTCTTGGACGGCTGGTGGTCCAACAACAATTTAATTAAAATCTACTAAGACCTCTGTAATGGTTTGACTTCTAAATTCTATTGCAAAAAGTGTAAACAACAATTACAAACTCATAGGACTTTCTTTTTTATAGAAATACGAAGTATGTCACATATATTTACATGCATCACCTTTCTAGATACTCCTTGCTACTAGAGGATTGGGTCCATTTTTGCTTTCCTAACCGCTTCAATTTTGCGTGACCTAGATTCAACAAGGTTCCTGAAACATTCCTCTGAGAATTTGGTCCATACTGACATGACAGAATCACACAGTTGCCTCAGATCTTTCAGATGCACATTCATGATGTACATCTGCTATTCCCCCCCCATACTTAAAGTGCTATGTTGCATGGAGATTTGGTGTACTGTGGAGGCCATTGAAGAATAAAATTCTTTTTCAGGCCATTTAATATAAACCCAGGAGATGGTTTCAATTCAAAATCTCAGAAAATTAGCAGTTTCTGAAACACTCAAACAAGTCACATACATTAATTTTTGTGCTTCTTTTTTGCAAAGAAGACAAAAAACATGACTACTTTTCAAAGATCACACAAGAAGCAACTGACCTGGTGTGACCTCCTCCCTGTCCTCATCAAACAGGTCACAGCAACTCAACTTGTGGATCTTAGCATACATGCATACCATGCAATATACAGAACTTATTCAAGGAGCAATTGAGAAGTGAAAAAGAAACTACTGTTTTGGAATAATGGCTTCATCTTCTCTAAGCAGCCTCTCAGCTCAGCTTCATGTTGGTACAGGGCTTGTTTCACAGTGAATGACACCTTCTTACCAGCTGCACAGGTGTGCCCCAAACATTTAAAAGAAATTATTTAAATGAATCTACCAGAAGCTTGCAAAGCCATGACATCATCTATGTTTTCCCAAATTGTTTCAAAGCAAAGTGATGTTAGCATAAATGTGAACTTCTGACTTTCTTCAAAAAAATCTCTCCCAAACTCTCTCTCCAATCTTATTCTTATTCAGCAAATATGAATAATTTTGACAATCAGTAATTTGGTAAAGAAACTTACGACAGAAAACGTTTAGTTTGATTGATGTCAGACATTGACAAGAAAAGATAATGTGTCTTTTTATACAGTGCATGTAAGCATCTTGATTCAACTGTATTCCCCTTTTAAAATGCTCTCAGGAAAGTACTTTAGGACAAAATGACACAAACAACATGAGACACTTTTCCTTTTCATACTGATGAAACTATTGATTTGTGGGATACTGCGTAAAAGCTGCTTAAACTGATAAATCGTTTAATTTCTGAATGAAATCCACAGCAACATCACGCGTAGCAGCATTGACAGTCCACTCACTCCCCACAGGCCCCAGCATTAAAATTCAGCACTGTTGTTTGCCTTTGTGAGAGGCCTTTATTATTAAAGTGCCCTCACCTGCTAACACACTACGGGCCGTAAACAACATGAGTGATGTGCCGAACATTGCAGCCGAACATACATTTATTAAATTACACTTTTCAGCTGCGCATCAACTTTCTCCTTTGATTCATCTCCTTTAATGAGTTTGCTGATGTAGACTGGCACGCTGTAATGAAAAGGTAAAGACAAGCAAGCAGGAAAGCCATAAATAAGTCTCAGAGCATGAGGAATAATGACAGGAGTTTAATGTCCAATTAGATTAAAAGGCTCCCTGACACAAAAGCAGGATGCTGAGTGCACTGCTCAATGAGCCTGTGAGCGACATTGATTAACGCTAAACGGATCTATTACTCTCATGCATGGTGCTGATCAACAGCTCTACCTGCCACTTCTCTAACACTATAAATGTGTGCATAGTTGTACCTATGCGCAGTGATGGTTCTCGCTTGAATGGCACCTCAGGTGAGCATTCTTTTACCAGCCAGCCAATTAACATGCAAGAAATTATCTAAGATTTTAAGCCAGGGTAAATTGGAGCGTTGTCCTATGAAAAGCATGTAACCCAGTCCCCCAATTCTTACCAGCAAGCAGAGAAAACCTACTCCACTGACTGTACATGCATTAAAAAGTAATAGCAAACTTGCTAAAGGTTATATTTTCTTATTTGATGCTAGTATACCCCCCTTTCTAAAGTCACCCTGGGAAACTGCCCACATTCCTCAGATCAAAAGTCAGCGCTGCCAACGCGTTTGCAGCCAGATCTGTCTTTGTGTAAAGTGGCTTACAGATTAACAGAACCACAACCAGCATTTCCCAGAGACAAAGATAATTTTGAGCTCCAGTCATTTTTTCTTTCTTATTAAACTCAACCCAAACAAAAGGCATGCCGGGGAATGAAAGTTTGCTCAGTATTAGTTCTGATATGCCTTTCGTACACAGGAGAGATTTCTCCTCACGAAGCAGATAGCTTTCCGCATTATTGGCTTCAGCTGAAAAAACAAGATAGTCTGTCAGTCATCATATTTGTTTTCAGACACTTGGCAGCCTCAGCTTGCATTTTCCATTTGAGATGAATATGAGAAGGAGGTTGTGGAGGTGTTCCCATCTGCTTCACTGTGGGAGGAGGAAACTTTCAGTAGTTATGGCTCCTCATTATTCTCCTGCCATAGCCTGGGTTCACCAAGTTACAGTATGTTGCTCTTTTAAGGAGAGATGAATGCAATGGTGAAGGAAATCCAGCTGTTTAAAAAAATGTCCGAATTTCTGACATCAAGGGCAACAAAAAGCGGTTTATATAATAATTTTTCTCCGTTGGTGTCCAACCTTATTACCCGAACGCCTCCTTTCTTCCACCATCAGTAGTTATTTCTGCCTGCAAGGAATGGCATTTTCATAACACACATGACTGAAAAAAATAGGATGTAGTTATATTTATTAATTTATAACATTACATATGATCTGCAACACACTATGTGTGGCATAAAGCAGTTCACATGATCTAGAACATATCTTCATGTCAACATATGGTGCTGGCACGTCAAGCTGATGGGGAAGTTTTTTACAGAAGGAATAGACGGGCTGATCAGAGTTGATGGGAAGATGGAGAGAGATAAATGGAAATTTATTTAAGAAACTAGAGCAGAGTTTTACTTTCTAGTGGAGCAGTGGTCAAATCATGACAACCTAAGCTACAATGGAAGGGTTTAGATCAAACTATAGTTAAAATGGCAAACCAAACTCCAGGCATTTCTGGAAAATTATCTTCATCTGACTCTTTTCATTCAGTCAGATATTTTTTGGTTGTTTGCCAAAAATAAAATAAGAAAAAAGGTGAAAATTAGAGTAAAGAAAGAAGACTAGATTACAGCTTTGAAGTGCTAGCTTCTTTTTCCATTCCAATTTATTTTATGTAAAACGCAGAAATTGTTTGCATTAGATGTGCTGAATATAAGTCAAGTATAAGTACATAGTTGTGCTACAAATGCTTATTTCTGTGGAGGTCAGGAGATACTAATCTCCTGAAGACTGTGCTTCCTGCAGTATCGAAAGTAATTCTTCAGTTATTTTCTGCTGTAAAACAAAAGATCACACTGTTGAAAACACTAAGAATTAAACAGCTTAAAACAGAAAGGACTGGCAACCTTGCATAAATGTTACAGTAAGTCTGTTGTTTCTCAGTGCATGTTGCACAATGTTTATGCAAAAAGAAAAAAAAACTGTTGATCAAACATCCAAGTTAGAGAGAATCGTTTGTGTAATCAAATTTATATTCTCCATGTGCTA
The DNA here is from genome assembly GCF_003331165.1 of Xiphophorus hellerii. Lineage (NCBI taxonomy): Eukaryota > Metazoa > Chordata > Actinopteri > Cyprinodontiformes > Poeciliidae > Xiphophorus > Xiphophorus hellerii. The sequence continues at coordinate 15,659,004 of NC_045679.1, forward strand.
TTGCTTAATATGACACATTGTCAAATGCCCAATATGGTATTTTATTACTTAAAATGACCGCTGTCACATATTCACACCCTGTAAATACCACTTTCACATAAAGTGCTGTAAGAAAAGTTTGACAAGCACAAAATCAATTTTGACTTGTAGTTTGTTCTCTTCTTCTACATGTTCAACCAAGTTCATAGATCAGCCAAATGCTATCTATAATGACTGGATTCAGGAAAGAACCAGGCACAAGTACTCAGGAGTAATTTCAACTGGAAAGAAAAAAAAAAGAGTGTACTTGGTGCACTTAGTTAATCCAGTTAAAACACTGTGAGATGGCTCATTCCAGGAAAAAAGACAGAAACAACTACACACATAAACAATAAGTCAGAAGTACATGCCATGGGGAAGAAAAGCAGATTATACCAACTCATGATTAGCAAAAGCGATGTTGATAGTTTCATTGAGGTAAAAGACATAGCTTAACACAGAAGCACTGACCCAGGTGCACTTTCCATGAAAAGAAGAGAGAATAGGCCACAGTTTGCAATCACTGCAAATGACGCTGAATTTTACCACTGTTTATTCTGCCAGTATGTCATTTGAAATAGCTGTAATCAATTATTTATGACAACTGACTTCAAAAAATACATGTGCACTGTCACCACTTAAATTGGCTGGTTATTATCTTGCTCATTTTTTCATCTTTCACAGTCAGTGGCTTAAATATAATTTATCTCAGCACATTTTCTCAGATGATAAACTTTGTATTGAAAAAAAGTTATTTATGAGCAGTGTCCAACCAATTATTCTATGGGAAAGAGACACCCCAGAGCCTTGCAATGCTGCAGAAGTTTGTCACAATTCACCTTACCAAGCACATTTTACAGACATGGATGCCCACGTTTATAATGCATATTGCATTGGACGTCAATGATCTGTGGTTTAAAATAAATATGGTTCCTTCTAATTCAGACCATCCAACAAAAATACTCAGTCCCTGCAGTTTAATGAGCTCTCAGAGATACATGGTTTCCAAGGCCACACTTCTCAGCTTAAGAAACGATATATTGAGCAATGTGGAAAGAAAAAAAAAAAGTATAATAATTCTGTCCAGGGAGTGTGGAAAATAGTGCAGTAGCAGCACTGCTGCTGCAGGAAAACCATTCAGGTAGACTTTTTCCCCCCCTTACAGGCTTTAATCAATTTGTCTTTTCACCCTTCATAAGCACCTCACCCAGCCAATGTTATTGCTTAATTTATTTCTTGGCAGTGGATAAAGTCACATACACACACCCACACATTACTATATCTGGAGCTTCACTTCCACCCCCTCATAGCATACAAAGTCCTTATCACCAAGACAACCTCACCGCGTAAAGTTTCTTTCTGCTCCTTAAGACAGCATCTCTTTTGTCTTTTATGAGGAAAATACCACAATTAATCATTTCATATATGTACAGTGACTTGTAGAGGTATGCATATACCTTGAACCACTCCACATTTTGCCACATTGCAAGTGATTTATTGTTATTTTATACGACAAACCAAAACAAAATAGCACATGATTGTGAAGATGAAGGAAATTGATCAATGTTATAAAAATCTGAAAAGTGAAGCATGCGTCTGTATTCAGTCTCCTTTAACTTTAGAATCCCCAAAGAATACTAAAGGCAACTAAATGCCTTCCAAAGTAATCTAATAACTACTAAATCTAAGACCTTTGCTAGAGAACATTAGTGAAAGAACACCAACATAAAAATCAAGTAACACACTAGAGAGCTCAGAGACAACGTTGTGGAGAAATACAAATCTTGGCTAGGTTACAAACAGTACACCAAGCTTTAAATATCACACTAAGATGCTACTTTATTCTCACCAATTTATAACTTTATAATAGAAAGTGTATGGCTCCACTCCAAATTTACTAAGACAGTCCACCAAAACCGATGGGCCAGGCAAGGAGAGGAGAGGATTTTTTTTAGGTACAGCAACAAGGCACACGATTAATGTGGAGGAGCTGCAGATATTCACCAGTGAGGTACGAGAGTCTGTCACCCGGACAACCATTACCCTGATCTGCAGGTGCTATTGTACAACAAAAGCGCTGAACATTAAAAAAGATGCAAAATACCGAGAAAACATTCTGTTCCAGCTCGCTCAGGAAGCAGATACCAGACAGTTATAACCATCACGACCCATTTGAAAAACACTTTCAATAATTATGCTGAACAATCTTGGCAGCTGATACACCATGTGCAATATTCTCATTCTGTACCAATGTGTGTATATTATTGTTTTTTCCAATATTCTGTATCCCTAATTTTACTTTACATTTAGTTGTTTGATTATGTAGTTGATTCATATTTGACTGAGCCAAACTAAGTCAAACTTAATCTAGCTGTTATTCCATCTGAATAATATTAAAAATAAAGATATCCAATTATCTTATCACATTCTACCAATCCAACTTCCACAAAAAAGCAAACAGAAGAATCCCATTTTTGAAAGAAACTCAAATAACCTCCTGCTTACAATTTTACCACAAACAATATGTAAAAGACAACAAATGTGGAAGAAGGTGATCTGGTCAGATCAGACCAAAATAAAAAAAAATTTGGCCTGTGTGCAAAAGGTTGAAAACTAATACATGATCACATAATTCCCATTGTGAAACATGGTGGTGGCAGCATTATTCTGTTTGGATCCTACTAACAATATGTTAGAACAGCCATATCAAAGAACTACTGAAAATCTTTGGCAAGACTTGAAAATTGGTGGTCAGAGATACTCTAAGATCTAATTTGACTTATCTTAAGGTGTGTTGCTAAGAAGAATGGGCAAAACCTCCAATCTATAAATGTGCAAAGGTGGTAGAGAAAGTTTTACAAATCCGGTCACAATGTTTGATCTCTATTCATATAACATTTTGGAAAAATCCTTACTTTTTTTCCTTCCATGTTACAAATCTGTACCTTTTTGTAAAAGTCTGGTACACAAAATCCATATAAAAACACATTAAAGTATATTGCTATAATGTGACAAAATATGAAGAAGTTCTGAGGGTATAAATACTTTTACAAAGGCACTGTGTTAGCTCGTATCACAACATAGTTGTTCTATAGTAAGGTGTAACATGAGGTTTACCATACAATAAACCGTCAGCAGTTAGAGAGAATTGTCTTTGTGGGGCAATAAAATCACAAGTTACAAAAACTTAATTAACTAGGTGAGCCTTGGGGGATCTTGCAAAATGCCTCCCCAAGCAACAGCAGAAAGCACGAATGACCTCCAGCTACCACAGACCTGCTTACTGATACAGAAAATGTGATTGCTTTTCATATTCCAGTGAATTTCCAACATTTCCCATTTCACCTCAGGACACACAGATGTCTCCAAACGCACCAGAGTAAGTAGAACAGAGGGGGCGTGTGTGTGCGAGAGTGGGCGTTATTAGATAAATGAATTTTAATAAACATCCCTTAAAAAATAATGAAATGTAAGACAATATGAAAGACGAGATTAAAAGCTTGTTGAAGTATGGAAGACAGATAATAGGATACAGTACTGAAACAGATGAGTTTAAGGAGGTGCGCGGAACTGCATGTTCAATTTATATGTAAATCAATCCACCTAATGGGATGACCTCGACCAGGTATGACAAGATAGGAAAACGATCCCACCCAAAAGCATTTTAAAAGTTTGAAACCTCACGAGCTTTACCCAGAGCATGTTGTCACCCGTGTTATAATAACCCATTAGGGAACAGGCTAATGAGGTGATTTATTTGAGTTACCACGGCAGTTCTCGCGACACGCATCCCTGCCTCAGCCTATAGGTGAGTTCATGTAGCATCGGCAGCAGGTTGGCCTTGTCCACCGGTGTGCATATGAGTGTAAGCTGGATCGATAGGTGACAAACACACCGCCGCTAAGGCATTGCTCCCTCTCACCTTTTCTGTTCTGTGGTTGTGTGAAACAAAGATAATATATGTCTGTCACACTGACCCTCCTTGTTAGAGCGACAGCCGAGGATAATCAGGAGAGAACAAATGATGTGCTGCAAACCCCCTGCTGTGCGACTTTTGACCGTGCGGGTATCTTGTCTACCTGATGACTGTCACAGTATAGATAAAAAGTAGTCTCTGCACTCTCTGTACATCTCTGCAGTTTCTTTAACTGAAGAATTTTGTCCTTTTTTAAAAAGAAGAAGTAGTCATGTGGGTGTGCTTTGCTGAGGAATTGTCAGTATAGTCCCTCTGTCTATCAGTCACTAATGGTGTGGAGCAGTGGGAGACTAGGACACCTGCATCTGCTGCCTGATAATGAATATGATGAAGATGGATAATACTTTTACCCTATCTGAAAACCACGTTCTCAGCGAGAGTGATTACGGCAGTAATTGGCATCCACGGTGGCTGCCACTAGACTCTAGAGATACTTATGAGGTTGACGTGGCTAAAATGTTGATAACATTTACATTGTTCATGCTAAAACAGGAGGTCCAAACTACTAAATCACCAGTATGACTTTTACACAAATCTTAGTTTGCTTTCGTGTAAAAAAAAAAAAAACAAAACACAAACTTTCAGGTGTTGTCAAACTAGGTCAGTAATTTGTTTTGTAGACCTCAGCAATACATGACCTGGTTAAAATGTCTGTTCTTTGGAAGAGGTGAATAAGTAAATTCAGATCTGATTTCTCGAAGCTAAAGAAGTTAAAAAGTTAAAGATTAAAAGACTGTTGAGCCAGGGGACAGTGTGAATGACGCTCAGAATGTAACTTTTGAGGTAGTGCAAAAGTATTTCTTTTTTTTTTTTTCCCACGTGTCCTGCCTCAGCATTCCAGGCATTTGAAGAAGCTGCTGCCTACATGTTCCAGGGCGTATTTTACTCTACAAAAAGAACATCTGGGGATGGTATCCAAATTGGCTGATTGGCTTTATTAAATTAAGGTTTCTGCTGGCTTTAAAGTAGACATGTTGCATATGAAATACAAACCTCTGTTGGTATGACCTTTCGCCTTAAGGACAGGGGCACCAAACATGGAGGCAGGCCGACAGCAAAGCACAGAGGACGCTGGTCAAAGAGGCACAGTTAGAGATGCAGAGGCCCTCACCCAGCCCCACCAACACATTCCCTAGTGCAGGTCGAACCTTGAATCCGGTCATCCTGGCAGCCAGGTACCTGCAAAAGGACCTGGCACTGAGGAGGGGGAACCCCCAAATAGATCATAACATGTTGGACAGGGACCAGCAACACAGCAGAGATCCAGAGAAACCAATGAAGTGAAAGGCACCATGTCCTCCCACCCTGTCCGGTAGCCCACATGAGAACCAATGGAGTGGGGCCCCTGCCATGATCCAGTTCAGTCCCCATAGCTGTTCAGGGATGTCCCTAAGGACCATAGTCCATCACTCCACATCTTGGCCCTATCTCCTCTGCATAATATGCCAATGTTTCTCATCAGCAGGCCATGAAGAGTCATTCATCTGAATCAGGTGTGCTGATGAGTGGGCGCTCTTCTTCAAACCTTTCCATAACTTTTGCCCTGAAATGTTTATCCTTCTATAAAAAGTTATAATCATGCTGACACACAAGTGGCTTGCATCGACTAATAATGTGATTTCTAAAGCCAGTTGAAATTTATTTTGGGGTATCAGTAAAAGTGACAGAATGTAAAACACCTGACACACTTTTCAGACCTATTTGTGAGACCATGAAATAATTTTCCTCTGTTACACAGGCATGTGCTGCTTGTAGTTAGTGTACCATAGATAAATTCCAAATGAAATACAGCGACACTTGTAATTGTAATGTGAGGGATGTGAAGACTTTTCAAAGCCACTCTACAGCTGTACATAAAGAAGAGTCGTGAGAACTGACCCGGTCATTCATCTTTTCCTTTTCTGTCCATGCTAACATCCAGATGAAGATGAGGATGAAAGAGATCAGCTTCCATCTCCATCCATCAATCTAAGCTGACTTCTCTAATCATCTTTGCAGTGAAGGATGAAAGAAAAGAAATGACAGCAGGGAACAGAGGGGTCTACATCCTCTCCTTCAGGCTCTGTCTCCTGTCTCTTCCTGCTGTTTTTTGTCCCCCTCCCCACAGGATGACTCTAATAAAAGAACGCTGATACAACAGCCCACACGTTTAGAGGGTATAGGCCACAGGCTTGTTTTAATTTGAGCACACATTCAGGGTTTTAAGCCTGAGGGGTCCGGGAGCCGTAAGCTCCTTCTTTCATGCTCAGATGTTATTAACGCGCGCCTCTGGAATCACATGAGTGATGATGAGGCCTCGGGGGCTCATACACACACACACTGCCCAATCAACGGTGACACTTCCAAAAATTTCAATGAGGACACAATGAGTGAAAAGAAACTTGGACGACGTTAGATGTGGATCATGAATGAAAAGGGATTTATTTTAAGTAACTGAAATCCAATTAAATGTGTGTTACTCAGCCATGACAAGATGTGGCTCAGAGACAAAGATTAATCCTCCTCTCTATTAAAACGTTGAAGCAGAAGAAGTAAAACCTCTTCATGTGGTTACATCAGAACTGACCCTCTAGATGCAACAAGGAGACATTTTACTTGCAGAAGATCAACCTATTTAATGTCTTGCTTGTTGCAGTTCCTGTTGTCTGCAAAACTTTTATACTGCTTACTGTAATGTCCCTTAGGAAGTCTGGTCAAGCTGATGTGGAGGTAGACTGATGCTCCATGCCGTCAAGACACCTGGATGGTCCAGACATAGAGGAATGTGTCATTAGACCCTTGCCTGCAGCCCCTGTCAGATACCACCCCAACATTCGTCTTCATTAAATAAGGTTGTTTTCAGAACAGATGGTTAACAGTAACCCTCTTCTTTGCACCTTTCTTCTGCTGTAGGGCACTGCCTAGAGGACACCCAGCAGCCCCTGGAGAGCTCTGGAAAAAATGTACCAGCAAGGGCAAAGTAATGCAACTTGGTAATGACCAACAGGGGAGCTTCATAAATCTCCCTTTGAAGTGTTTCAAAATAAATTAATGAAGGAGGAAGACTGTTTTTTTCCTCTTTTTTGAAGAATATTCAATATGTCGCACCTAGCTCACTACAATGCATTTCAGAGCCCTGAAAACTAAAGAGAGGGAGAAAATATGTTGTCAGGAAAACTTACTCATGCTTTTCACATAACTGGCCTCTCTGGTCAGATAGCATAAAAATTTTACTTTTTTTTAGAATGACTGAAAGCTCAAACCTAAATCCAAATGAGACTTGAAAATTGATTCACAGAAGCTCCATATCCAATTTGAGTGAGTTCAAGAAATTTCTTAAACAAGAATGGACTATAATTTTCAGTTTCTACATGTGCAAAACTGGCAGACATAACCCAAAAAGTGCATGTAATGAAAAATACATGCTACACTTTTCAGATTCCATTTGTAAAAAGAAATTGAAATGCATACCCTTTTCCTTCTCCTTCACAAGCACTGCAGTCTATCTAGTGTGGCATCTTACAGAACTTCAGTTTAAAACTACAAAAACAAAACAACATGATTGATTCTATTGTTTAGAGTAGACTTTCAATACATACTTATATACATTCTAACACCATATGCGAATATTAATATCCTCAGAATAAGTATGAGAAGGGCTGCAGGCTAATAGCAGCCATTATGATGAGGAATGATACCAATAAATTGATATCTCCAACACTCGCCAGTGTACTCTCTACTTCTGCAGTTAAAAGGATTGACTCAGCCTTCACTAACCTTGTGTTTAACTTGAACTGTCATTAGCAAATCAAAAGTAGATTAATTAATCACAGGTCCATGGTGGTGTGCATTAACTTAAGTGACCATTGTAATATAACTTAAAGAGAAATCACCCACGATTTCTCTTCCTGACACCAGAATGAGTGCTTTGCTGCTTCCAGGAGTGCTGAGCTCTGTCATCAAGAGGAAGAAAATGGATTCTGTAAGTGGGGGAGAGTCTATTACTGCATTAATTCTGCTACAAATGGAGCTATTCACTAATGGTTCATGCTTAAATCTTATCTTATCCTTTTTCAGGTCTTCTCATCCCCCTCCCTTATTGGATTCTAATCCTGTTGCTTCTACCTTTTCTAGGTATTGCAGATTTTTATTTTTATTTTTCCATTCAAAGTTTTGGCCATTTTGGCCATCGTGTAGAAGCTATTGTTGCTCTGTCTCCAGCTCAAACACTTTAGCATCTTGATAGACTCTCTGACTCATTGCAAAAGGAAAACAGGTGACAAATGACTGCTTAACAGCACCATCCTTCTAATAAGTAAAATATTTGCTATTATCATATAAAGCCACGATAGCAGTGTTATATCTGTGATCTTTACAAGCTTTGTTCTTTGACCTCTAGTTCTTGTCTTTCTTGTTGTTTTTTCTCTGTATCAGACAATTTGTGGTGCCACTTTGTTAAATACAGAACTGCCAACCCATTAGCGTGCTGACAGTAGCCCCTGCTGGCAGAACGGGGAACTGTACCCACAGATCTGAACCACGGCACTTCCTTGACAGTTTAATTTTATTGGGATTTTTTGTGTGATAGTCCAACACAATGCATTGCATGTAGGACTATGAAATGAAATAAAACTGAAACAAACTGTTGTGCAAGGCACAGCACCACAATCTCAATCCGTATAGACTGCAATCAACTCTGCTCAATGAAGCAGCTACTTGACTCATGGTAAATGAGGGAGCTGCAGATCCACAACTTAGGAGGAGAGTGAATCTGGTGACAAGTCAACAATTAGTGATCCACTACGTAAATCTGATTTATATAGATGAGTAGGAAGGCTTCTGAGCTGTGCAACAAAAAGCAAAAGTATTCCCTCCTGCGTTTTTCCTCAAGCTATGCAAGGTGGGCAAACATGAAAAACAAGGTTTTCAATGGATGAGACTAAATTTGAATTACATGTAAAACACTGACTTCACACCCACTGTGAGAAATGGTGTTGGCAGCATCATTCTTTGCCGATACTTTTTTTTATTGGGACATCAAAGCTGCTCTACAAGAGGATGATCTTAGCTCCTTGAGGAGAAACCACATTGTGGTTACTGTGATGTTTATATTTTAAATATCCAATTGTTTATTTTCATGTAGACACATGCAGAGCAGTTAAATAACCATACGTCAATGTGTTTGTTTTGTTTACGTGGAATGTGTGATTCCACGTAAACAAGGTGCGTCTTCTACTACATTGACTGGCCTTATTTTAGCATTCCCTTTGTAAAAAAAAAAAAAGGCAAATAATTGTTAGCTTTTCAGTATTTCAATAGATGATTATATTAACTGCAGCAACATAAAATAAAACTGTTGTATGGGACTAAAACATGAATGTTCAACGACTCACCTCTGCCTCTTTCAATCACCTAGCAGGTGTGCGCAGACAAAAACTTTCCCCAGGAGTTTGTACACAATTTATTTGTTCCTGTGCAGCACAATAACAGGATGTGGATTAAAGGGTGATTCATATGGCGATTCATAAGTTAATTTAGGAATAATTATGGGATTAAATTTAAATACTTTTAGTTTGTATTAGTTTGTAAATAATGTATAGTTTTGTTTGCTCCACATTTAATGCAAGTATTGTAGTATTTTCCATCTTGTATTTAAATTTAGATCCACTTATAGTTAAGCATTCTGTCAACCTTTGTTCATGTTGGTTTGGTGTAACACTGCTGCTAAAATTTAAATATAAGAAATGATCAGACAAGTATATATAATTCAGATGAGTACTTTTTATATTTGAAAAAATACATTAAAGTACTGAACCCCAAACATAATCCATGCATCTCATCTGCTCAGCAAACCATTATATTCAATCAGAGTCTTGTGGTGAGAACTCAGTGTTTGGTTCATGTCTTACTGTGTCTTTCTATTGTCTGACAAAATTAAGGTTCATCATTATTATAGTTAGTGAGCCAGATTCCTTTCTCTGATACCTCCCCTCTGTCTGTAAACATACTGGTTTCCATGCCATCCTGGAACACAGAGCACAGACACACACTACAGCAACAGGCTAAAAGGATCCTAACAATACCTCATGTGCAGTGTTGAAGAAAGAGGAGGAGGAGAGCTTCAGCATTGGAACCAGACCAATTTATCAAAAACAGATTATAGGGTTTGATAGCAACAATGTGGAGTAAAATGAAGAGTATAACAAAAAAATCAAATCAGCTCATCATGAGCAGAAAGGTCATTAAAGGATGGGCTCAATTTGGGTTGTAACTCGGCATGTTATGAGCTGCAATAATTACGCAAATTGAATTTAGATCGCATTTTCAGAGCAAGGCACATGGCATTTCACAAAGTTTCAAAACTCAATCAAAGATGCCTGTGAAAAAGTTTTCATGTACTTACAGATTTTATCTGTTTTTGTCACACTTAGTTGTTCAGATTAGATTTTAACAACAGACTCACAGCAACTTATGACAAAATGAAGTTTTCAAATTATTTCATTTCTCAACGGCATTTGTCCAAGCCAACCTGGCCCAATGTGAAAAAGTAACTGCTGAAGATCCTCCCTCCTGGCCAGACATTTGAAGCCAGAGGATTTGCATGTTGCTAAAAGCAGAGATTATTTCTAGCTGCCAGCAGGACACTGATACACAAAACTCCCATCCCTGGCTGTCCCCTTCAAAATAGAAGGCTTTCAAAAGTAAAAGTTGTTATAGACATGGCTCTGCAGCCCTTACCAGACCGATAAATGTCAAGAATTTCATTTCTAGTCTGACCTTAATTTTAATTTATTTTTTTTTAGATCAGCATGAGTGTTTCTAAATGAGATCTTTTAACCTTTATGTTGGCAAACAGGTTGTCTTCAAGTGAATTCTTGATCACAAAGTTAAATTACTTTTCACAAAGGGCCAGTTTGTTTTGGGTAGCTTTTCCCCCTCTTAAATAAAACTCTTATTTAACATTTTTTTATTACTATTTTACCCAGTTATCTGTGATATTAAAATTAGTTTGATGGTTCGAAACAAAAAAGAAGCAGAGGAAAACTTTAAAGACGAAAATACTTTTTTAAGCCACTGTGTTGCATATTTTATTTACTTTAATCTTAATGAATAAATGATGCTGAAGCCATCTTCAAACATATCGTTTCAACATATTGGCAATTTTCTTTGCTTTTAAACTTAAGATATAAAATAATATTTGTGTTTCTTTCGGTTATGACGAGAGCAAATGTTTTATAGTTTGCAAACTTCATACCTGAGTCATCTTTTTTTGAAGAGTCATGTCAATTTTCAGGCTACGGACAAATTTTAGTTATTAAGAGCAAAGGCAAAAAATTGCTCTTTGAGTAGAAGAAGTTACAGGAACTTATCCCTGGTCTACAAATTGAATCCCTATAACATTATATTCAGTTTAAGTGAGGTATGTATCTAGCACCAGTTTACAGCAAATTTTGTAGCAGGACATGGTAAAAAACGTAGTTTGTGGTGAAAGGTGAAAATGTTCCCCCTAATTAGCTTTATTTATGTATAACAGTAAAGGATTTTAGATAAAAACTTTATAAATTCTGATCTGGAAGTTTCACAAAGTATAAAACATATATATTAATTTCAAGGTGCATCAGAGTTGTAAATAAATCTGCAGTTTGCGTTTAGGATGAGGAGCTCTGTCATACACACTAACTAAACTAAAAAAAAAAAAAAAAAGCAACTTAATGATTTACTCTTGAAGTGCACTTGAGATGACGTAGTGCACATACAGCCGCGCCAAGGGCAAAAGTATAATCGGGACGCAAGAAAGCAAAAAAAAAAAAGAAGAAGAAGTTGTTCCTGGAAACAGGGGGGAAAGATCGCGGGGAAGCTGCGGAGGGATTTCTAACCGGCTCAACTTTTTTCTCACTTATCAAAAACTCGACAAGAAACACCAGAAATGAGAATAAAGTGAACAACTAGGAGGACTGAACGGTCAGTTTGGGGAACAGTGACCGTTCATTGCAGGTAAGTTGATGCGTCACAATGACGCGGTGATAAATAGTCTATTTTTATAATAGTTTTGTAGAAAATATGTATCAGGCTACAAAACGTACAATTAACTTGCGTGTGAGTTCTCACAAATGTTCCAAGTCAACATTACCATTTAGGACTCCATTTTCTAAATCGGTTCATAGCTGTTTTTATGTTGCTTTTCAGGCAGCCGGACTTTATTATGCGCCCCCTCTTCGAATCTGAATTTGGTAATTAAAGTGAATGATATAGCTTCTTTCACAGGCAAAATCACAATAACATCACAGCATAACATTTAAAACATGTTTTTTTTATTTTTAAATTTTAAAAAAAGAACTTATTAAACCCAACAGACAATCATGCAAATATTTCAAGAGTTATAAAGTAAAAATATTGCCTTCATCCATTTTTTAAAAATGAGTAAACACTCTCAAGACAACATAAACAAAAGGAACCTTTTTTCCAAAGTCAAGGTATAGAAGTCTGGAAAAAGTGATCCTGTTATATTTGGACCCTGGAGCTAAGAACAGACTTTGACAAGGACTTTTTGAGTTGGAATATGTCTTTAATAATTCTGTCATGGAGAAATGAGCTTGAGTAAAAGGCTGATATTAGGGTTTGTTAGGGCAGTGTTTCCCAACCCTGGTCCAAAAAGACACACTGCCCTACATGTGTCAAATGTTTCCCTACTTCAAGCTCATATAATTTCAATTGATAGGTGATTAATAGGCTTTTGTTGAACTGCAATCATCTGAATCAGATGTCTTAAATCAGGGAAACATCCAAATATACTGGACAGTGTGCATTGAAGACCAGAACTGAGAAACATTGAATTAGAATGAGAACAAATTCTAAAATGAAAAGGTGCCAGTGCAAAGGCATCAAACTTTGTTCAAGTGTATTGTTTGTTGTTTTTTGAGGAAGCAGAATCAAAAAGCAAATTACAACAGGACAGAAATTCCAATTATGAAACTCCAAGAACATGCTGGAAACCTAGAGTAACCACAAAGTGTGATTACTAATCCGGGAGCAGGTGGTTGATTATAAACAGGGTGCAACTGTGTGGGAAGGCAAGTAGCTGATGTTGAACCTAGAAGAAGGAGAAGTGGCAGATGGAACACACAGGGAAGCAAAATCATTGAAACTAGAACACAGTGCAATGCAGAAACCCAACAGGTTTAATAAAAGTATTAATCCAAGTTCAAACGAAAATGAGACATTTAGAAACAGAAGCACTGGGAAACCAAAACTGAATACACAGAGTTTATGGAGCAGTTCTAAAATAAACCAGAAACTCGGATCAACGCAAAATAACCAAAACCAAAAACTGCAACTCAGAGCAGAAATTTAATATAACAGAACAATAACAGAAGAATTGATTGAGCAGAATAAGAAAATTAAAGAGGGACAAATTCCAAAATGAGACAAAAAAGTCCCAAAGATTACAACACTGAGTTGGTTTAAAATCTTAAGGATACAACAAAATAACGGCTCCAATTTCAATACAGAATATAGTGTTTATGAGTTAGTAATTCAAAAAGCCAAAGCGATCAACGAGCCTGCCTAAAAATTGTGATATGACAAACTAAAAACAAAAGTCAAACATTTAAATGTAAATAGAGTAAAAAGATTCATATATTTTTTTACATTCAACTTCTTATCTTTTAGACAAAAATTTAAGTTTAAAAAGCAAAAGTTTTTCTCTGTATTCAGTTCAGTTTGATTTCTCCATATGCATCCAGATTTGGAAAGTGATTAAAACTAATTGCATCATTTTCAAGACTTTTTAAGACTATGAACATTTCTTATTTTTATTTACATACTGAAAGGATTTACTGTGTATACTCAATGTTTTATTTATCCATCCTTTTTGAAATTATTTCTTAAATTTTTTTGTATTTGAAGGCATTGCCGTTGGACACCCATCTTTGATATAAAACCAGCTTCACAAGACACAGTTGTGGGAATAAGAGTTCTTCATGAGCACAGATCCTTTGCAGAATCTGCCTGAGCCATGAGTGGAAAAGGTTGCCAGCTCCTGGTGTCTCCCTGCAGCATTCCTCCATCACTGAATACAATCAGAGGCCACCAGTCCCAGACCATCGGGATACCTGTGTCTTCTTCACCTCAACAAGCAGGACTTAGGTCGTCCACAGGCAGAACAGAGAAAGCAAAAAGCAGAAGCATCCATTCTTTAACTTTTGGAAACCAAAATGAAGGCCATGTTGTCCTCCCTAACCTGAGCCTCCGCAGAAAAGTGTTGACCAATGGGAAACATTTAACGGTGCCACCCAGGAACCCAGAGCAAATACCCTCTTTTCCACTTCAGAACTCAGCTAAGACAACTGCCAGGAATGCAAAACTCCTAAACTCTTCTATCTACAGTGTCAAAGGTAAAAACAAAACTTAAAGGATGAAAATGTCTTGCAAAAATGCTTGTGTGAGTAAAATCTAGGTGTTACTTTATTTTCTAAAACAGCATTTTAAAGCTTTTCAGTGCCTTACGAAAGTATTCAAACTCATTAAACTTCTTATATTTTCTTACCCTGTATCTTATTGAGGTTTTATGTGTTTTTATTTGAATAAATAACATATTCCTGCTAACACTGGACACGTTCCATGTCTGTGCTCTGTTTCAGGGTGATGTGGTGTATTTGTTTTCCATCACCCGTATGTTTTTTTTACAGAGCACTAAAAGTTCAATGTTCTCATCTAAATAGAGTAATTTCTTTTACTCAACTTAGACCTGTCATCCACCTGAACTGAGCATCTCTACAGCTACTCTGGAGTTACAGTATAAGGGGTCTTTTTGGAACAATGATCTACTTTAGGAACAATGATCTACTTTAGAATAATGACCATGTCTTTTTCAAAGTTTTTCAAAGTGTCTTTGCAGTTTCATCGCTGATCTGTGTGCTCTCTGTATTTAGGGGTATTAGAATAAAATAGACTAAATCCAATGCATGCTACTCAAAGAACACTAAAGACCTATAATTTCCAGTGTGGTTCACAGTTGTTTCATAGCTCATAGCTGCGCAGTTAAGATCTGTTGATGGCTAAGTGCTTTTGAGTTTGGTTTTCTAATTTGTCCCCATAACTTACTGTATATGCTCTAGTGCAGTATAACCCAGGTTATTTTTTAAAGTTCTGGATTGTCTCCAGCTGATTTTGCAGTGTCTGGATCCACTTTTGATGCCTCTGGTCCGGCAGCGGGTGTTAATCTAACAGTGACCAGTAGCCCTATAAGTGCTTTCTCAGTGCCAACATTTCCTGCAAGACTTCGGCCTCCGTCCTCTCACAGTGTGCCATTTTCTCACAACGATGCCAGGTGAGCAATATCTCAGAGATATGTCATTGTATGAGGCCCTCACAAGATTTGATATTATTTCTAAAGCAAACAGGAATCTTTTTCAGGTCCTTATTTTCCAGAGAATCCCTGGCGTCCACCACCCTCAGCCTGTTTGAAACCCAGTCTGTGTTTAGTAGCAAACACGACTGGGCATATGGTTACCGTGTGCTTCCCCCCGTGGGACTACCTCAGAACTGTGCCCAAGCCGGTGAGGGCAGTGAACAACTCAGCCTCTCCCCCGGCACAGCCATGTCTGGCACCACCGCGTCAGGAGAAACAAGCACCTCTGCCTCCCTGCCCTCGTATCTTTTTGCAGCTGAGGCTGGAAGCCCGAGACAATCTCATGCGAAGAAGAGAGCGCTTTCCACGTCACCATTGTCAGATGTCATGGGGATTGATTTTAACAGCATTATACGGACCTCGCCCACATCGCTTGTGGCTTACATCAATGGTTCTCTCAGCTCTCCGTCGTCCCATCTCACCCTCTCTCCTGTTCACTCTGACGGATATGGTCATTTTTTAGGGGTGAAAGGTCGCTGCATACCCTACAACCATCTGTGCAGCATGCCAGGCCCTACACAAACAGTAACCCTGCTATCAGAGTCTGGCCGTATTCAGGTGCTTGATGAGGGAGGGGGCCTGGAGAACCAGATGGCTAACATGATGGTGGGGCCTCAGTGCCTTTCACATGAAGAAGGGTTCCTGGAAAAGACTTCAGAGAGTTGTAGCCAAATGTCTAACTGCATTCTACCACCGTTGCAGCCAGAGCCAGCGTCGTTGACAAGGGTCCAAGAAGCCACTGTTCCACATGGGCCTCCTCCCCCTTACCACTCACATCATCACATAAACCCTTCCAGATACCACTGCAAAATGAAGGCCCAGTCTCAGAACACTGCCATACAAGCTCCCATGTTTCCACACAGGCACGGAGTTACCTTTTTACCACAGATTCCCATGCTGGAGGAGGAGGAAGGGGAGGCAGAGGACTGCGGCACCCACTGCTGCAGGTGGCTGGATTGCACTGCAGTTTACGACCAAAAGGAGGAGCTGGTAAGGCACATAGAGAAGCTGCATGTGGACCAGCAAAAGGCAGAGGACTTCACCTGCTATTGGGTTGGCTGTCCACGAAACTTTAAGCCATTCAATGCCAGATACAAGCTTCTTATCCACATGAGGGTCCACTCCGGAGAGAAACCCAACAAATGCTCGGTATACCTTACATATATTTCTCTTGCATCTTGCATTCTGCTGAAATCAATCCTGCATTCTCCTTGTTTCTGATTGTTGTCTGAAAACACTCAATCAGTTGAAAAGGTTTTGCTCCTCTGTGAGATGACATAACTGAATGCCGACAACACAGAAGCATGATAAATGGCGGACCTCGCTAAATTCACTTCACTATGAGCAAATTAACGCTACAGTTTCTATTTGAAAACTGCCAAAAAATCGTTACTAGGGTGACTACCCTCATATGAAATGACATTTGGGAAAGGTCTTCATTTAAAATATGGCCAGTCTGATTCTTACTTAAGCCACGGGGCAATTAGCAGAGCTCTGTGATAATTGGCATGGGAGTTAACTTAATTATATAGTTATTAAATAAGCACAAAAGAGGCCTTGCACTGCAGCTCTGGCAATACCCACTGGGCCTCTGCAAGCTATTGTGGTTGTCTGCATCCAAAGGGTTTGCCAGGACTGAGCCAGAAAAGCTTGGCTGCTGTCCTGGGAAGGTGATGCCCCTTTGGCAACAGAGATAGTTTATTTTAAAATGTTTTAGATGGGGAGATAAGGCAAAGCAAGTTTTTTATTTTTTTTACATTGCACTATCGATGCACAAGGTAATTAAAAGTTTTCTACAGGAAAAAAAAAGTGTTTCAAAAGTTGTATTAAAATACAAAAAAAACTAAACATAAAATGGTAAAGGCAAAGTTTACATTATTAAAAAATAATAACGTGAAATGTAAATACAAAATGAAATAAAGTCATGGTGACTGTAAAGCGCTTCACAGCTATCTGATAGCTTCAATGACGCATACCAGAAACATAAATCCAACATTGGATTGTTTGGTTTCTCCAAGTTTTGGGTTCTGGACGAACTGTAGCTGTCTAATTACTTTTAAAAACTTGAAAAGACAATTGCAATACTTGTAGTAACTGAAGAAAAAAATATGTTAGCTGTTTTTCTGCATCCTATTTTAGCAGGAAACCCTCAAATCTGAAATATAGATTTGAGGGCAACAGATCTTTCCTGCTATTTAATTTGAGTCTGAATCTCTAACAGTCCCTGTGTTATTGGCATCATCTTTATGTAATCTGTAAATAATCTAAACTAGGGGAGCATGTGCAGTAGATGCTGACACATTTAGTTTAAGAATAGAGACTTGAGGATCCCCAGATGTGATTGTTCTGCACTTAGACTTATGACCCACTTTTCCAGTCTATTAATCAGTATGTTATGATCAGCTTTGCTAAGCACAACACTGAGATCCAATAATACCACGACATATGTTACTTTTAATATGTAATATAAAGTGCAGTCTGAGTATAAATCTTTGATAACATTGTTTTATGTCAGAGCGTTGTCAGCACTACTCCTAAATTAAATTAGTTTAAAAAATGCATACAAATGTTGTTTTTAAAATGTGGAAATTAAAAGTTTATATTTTCATTTTATGCCACAAGCTTGAAACCATACTCACACTGGCAGCAAAAAAATTAAACAGAGAAAATATTTTCATTTCTAAAGTTTAGAAAGCATGCTTGCATTTAACAGATCCCTTTCAATTAAGCACAACAATTAATGCATTTAATTACATCTTAATTACTGTAAATAATAGAACAAGACATGAGAAACAAAACCGAAAAAATGGAACCATGCATGATGTTATGTTCTTCCTTCCTTTGTCCTTTGTCGTCTTGTACCTTTAAATTAGAACTGGAAATATTGTTGTGGTATTAGTGTAACATTATTTTTCAAACAGTCTTAACAATACATAAAATGTTTTTCCTTAATTTTTTTAAAGGACATAAAGTACTGGACTGATTTGTGTAAGCACAGTTCTAAGTCAATAAATCTGTGTTGCCTTGCCTAAGGATTCATGCAGGTTTTGCATCTCTGGACAAATTTTATCTGCGTAAAAATGGCTCTTTGCATCATAAAGGTTGTTGACACGCACAGTAGCGTAACCAATTTATTTCTTAGACACATATACACCTTGATTGTGTTGTCTTTTCCTCACTCCCACTTCTGACTTGGATGAGTAATTAACAAGTCATGGGCTGAACATGGTTTAGTACATTGATGCTTTTAACAAGTTAAAAATTAACATCATGCATACCTGCAGTCGACCTTCTGCTCCAAAATACTCACTTATTAGTTGAAACTGGCTCTGTTGCCATGGAGGCTGCCGTTGTTGGATGGCTCCCTTTAATCATTCGGTGATGAAACATTTATGGCTGCAGCTTATTGCCAAAAGGAGAATTTGAACCTGTAGTTGTTTCTCCAGAAAACACCTAATCAGGAAAAGAAAAGCTTTACGCAGGCTACCCACAGTCATTTGCTTTTTTAAAACATTTTGAAGTAATTTGCTTAGACATTTTTCCCTATGAGTAAAATTTATTTTAAGAAGATAAATTATTTTAAAATGTAGAAATATGTAATTTTTCTTTAATAGATGGCAGCTATAGAAGCTGTAGTATAGCATATAAGGCACATTGTGCCAACATCACAACATTGAAGTAGCTCTTGTTTCACAGTGGACATATGGGGCAGGCTCAGACTTGTACTGTTATCCCACAATCTGGTCAACAATTATTAAACAGTTTCTTTTTAAAAATACAACCGTTACCTGTTTGTTTTAGGTAACCTAAGCAACAATAGTTTTACAGGTATACTGTGAGGGTAAATGTGAATTTTAGACAACTTGTAAATATATTTAAAAAAGCACTAGTACCACTGTACCGGTACAGTGGTACTAGTGCTTTTTTAGTACTTATAATATAATATAATATAATATAATATAATATAATATAAGTGAAGATATTGTTTTCACTTATGGAAATAATATCTTCTTGTAAGTGTGATGACTTAAAACAAGTCTCTGTATCTTACTGAAAAATTTATCGAGTTAGTTTTGTCTTATTTCAAGTTTACTAAGATATTTGCACTAGAAACTAGACTAAAAATACTTTGTAAGACTTTGTGCTTTCACAGTGTGTGAGCTAATACCTCACAGAAAGCTTCCAATGATTAATTTGCCCCTAATGTTTTTTGTTGTGTTTCAATTTACATTTAATCTTTCCTTTTTTCTCATTTTATTCTCCACCCAGTGAGGTTTTAAATGTGCTTTGCAAATAAATTGACATTGACAAGCTCTGAGAAACAGCAGATCCAAGAATACCGTCTATGCGATCATTGATATTGCCTCGGAAACGCTGCTTTGATGACAAGCCCCTTGATGCGTTTTTGTTCAGTAACTGTTAGCATCTTTTCTGTTTCACCCTGCCTGTGGGTCAGTGTTTCAGATGATGAAATCCCCAGAGGCCTTCCAATTTTATCTTGAGAATTTTTAAAAGATATTTGAAGTTTCTAGGATTACCTAATACCTAGAAAGTATGTGTAGTTTAAAGAGTTTCACAAAAAGAAAGATTAAAAAAAAGGCACAAAAAATTTGGCATAACAGGGTGTAGAATAGTGAAGTGACCTCAGAGCTGAACCGGGCACCAGACAGAGTCTGCTGGCACAGACTGCAGCTGTCATTGTTCAGCTGGGGCGTGAGTACCTGCCAGGATCTGTCAGAAGTTGGCTGTGAGACTGAGAAGCCACACTGCTTTCTTTTCAATCCTAAACATCCCTTGTGGCACAGTAAAAAGCCCTCTTCGGGAGAGCTTTGTGACACAGAGAAGCGGAGAGGGAGTAACACAGCTACTTACCTCTGGACTTGGCTGGAGTTCTGCCAGGATCTAAGTTTAAAGTTAGTTCAGTCCAGTTTGGTGTTTAGATGCTATTTATCTTTGTTTGCTTCAGGCAGGTGTCTTTTTCCTGTTGTTGTTTTCTTGCCCTAATTTGGCCTTCAGTGCAAGGCCTTTATAGTGCTATCAGAAATAGATGGCATGAACCAAGATTTCTCTCCTAAATAAGAGATGTATGAAATGTTTTACATATTTTCTCTCTTTTCTGTTTCATGTTTCCAAATTAATTTCCACTTCCATCAAATGTTTGGAATTCTTCCCAAGTCTTTTTACAAACCTTATGATTGGACCATGTAAATACCTTTCCTGGAATTGAATGAAAATCTGTTTTTGCAATCGATTGCAAAAACAAGATTGGCTTGTTTGATTTCTTTATTTTTTTATTTTTCAGTCAAAAATCACTGTTGTGTTAGGAAAGAACGGCAAGAATTTCTCATTCTGAGGGAACAAAAGTTCATTTATTTCTGGCAACTATGACCAAGAGATATAAGAATGTGAGGAATCCAGTCCTGGAGAAAGAATAACAATATCAGACATGGTCTATGCTCCTTGATCATGAGGCTTCGTTAGGACAAAAAAAAACCAAGATTCCCGTCACAAACCACCCCTTCTGACCCCCCAGGAAGAGAGCAACATAATTCTGGACTTAGGAGAAAAGGCTTTGCATGATTTGGATGTTTTAGGGATGAAGTCATTGGTCACATGATGAGGTAACCACTTATGTTCCCTGGAATTAGACTTGGTATTAATATTTTCCTCAAACGCCAGACACTATCTACCCACATAAGACCTTCTCTATGGTGCTGTCATTCATTAAATTACTTATCAGTCTTACAGTAAAAATTTATATGTATTAGCTTACTAAACGTTGCTGTTTATTTATTCATAATTCATAGCTGCCAGATGCTGTCAAGTTGATGCAAGATGTGTGGTTAATAACAAAATACAACTATGCATGTTTAAACACTGACCCCTGCTGGTCACACTGCAAACGTGAAAAGTTTGGGTCAGATTGATTTTGGTAAAATGTAAACACTAAAATAAGCTCTTTGTAAGTAAATTCGCCAATTAACAATATTGAAACATTGAGCTGAAACCATTCACTGTAAAAACAAACAATAAAGCCTTAAATTATCCATGCTTCTAAACTGATTTGGATTTTTGCTGGGTTAGCCACTACAAAAACCTATCACTACGTCTAGTCAGAAAAACAAATAATTTGAAAACAGATCATGTCAGAAAGGATTAAAAATGTGGGGTTTAGCTGTACATGTGTGGCAAAAATGGTGCAGTTGTCCCCTAAAACTACTATGCCTTGTTAAGTATTGTGTTATTTAACCTCTGAGGGTTTCACATAATAACTGCATTTGTACTGAGATTAATTTAACTAAGTTGTGTTTGGGGGTATCCGTTTAAAATGGGTTGATTTTGTATCCCTTCACATCTCATTTATGGACTATTTGTGTTGGTCTTTCATAGATTTTGGTAACTTTGTTTAGTCCAAAAAGTCATTTTGTCCTTGTACAGGCAATGTACAATATGTCTAGAGCTACAGAACCTTCTTATTTGGACTTATTTTCACAAGTATACTGTAAAAACATAGTTTCATTGTGAAACCAAAATAAAAGTAATTATTTTTTTAATTTAAAACTGGGGAAAACATTTAATTTTTTACAAGGAAAAAAGTATTTCTCTTGTAAAACAAGGTCAAATTAGTCTTTTCCTGAAAAAACCTGAAAAAAAAACAAAAATGAAAGTGAAAATTGAAATTCTGATTAATTATTCAGAACAGCAACATAGAAAGACAACAAAATCAAATCCTATAGAACATTAGCGTAGACATTTTCCACTTCATGGAAAACTTCTACTGATTTTCATAAAAGACAGAGCAACCCTGTAGTTTCAGAGCCGCAGGTTGCACATCCATTTCACTCACATGAACTTCTAACAAAATATGTTGTTTGTGGTTCTAATCTGATGAAACAAAGGGTGTTAGCAATCCTTGTGCAAGGAACCATAAGTGACATTTTTCGTAAACTTTGCATTTTACTATTATGGCCTCATTTTATAATAACACTATTCATTTTAATGAAACTAGTTTCAAATTTTTTCTTTGTACAAGCTGCTCGTCTATAAGCAGGAGTAATTTTAACCACATTTTATGTTTATACTGTCACAGTTTGAAGGCTGCAACAAGGCTTTTTCTAGACTTGAAAACCTGAAGATTCACCTGCGCAGCCACACAGGGGAGAAACCCTATATGTGTCAGCACCCAGGGTGTCACAAGGCTTTCAGCAACTCAAGCGATAGAGCTAAACACCAGCGAACACACCTGGACACGGTCAGTGGTGCCTCATCACAATCGCATGATATAATTAGAGATGTTATTTTGATTCTTTGGATCACTATGTGTTCACCGTCTGGGTTTATGTGTCTGTGGTTGTGCAGAAACCATATGCCTGCCAGGTACCTGGCTGTGCAAAGCGCTACACTGACCCCAGTTCATTGAGGAAACATATGAAGTCTCATTCTACCAAAGAGCGGCAATTACGGAAGAAGGTGAGTACCCCAATGCTAGCATAGCAGAATAAAGCAGATCATCATACATACTGTTTTTTTCTGCTACACCTAAGGGATCATATATGCAGTAGAAGGACAGGGAATTCAAATGCTGTGATCATTGAATGAAAATCCTTGGGCTGTTTTTGTAAAGGATCTCAGGAATTTGCTGTCTGACGCTAAGCTTTAGAAATGGGTTCCACTTTGGTAACATGACAGCTGTGGATATGAAATAAACCTCTCTTACATACAGCACGTGACACATTTCATTTCATTGTGCTTTCCTTCATCCTAATTAGCTCTGTGACAGGCTTTTCATCCCACTCACTTAGCTCTGCAACTTAACTGTATACACAGATGATCATTATCTTTAATTAAAGGTGTGCATGCGGTTAGATGGAAATGACTTGCAGCCAAGTTTGTGAATTTATGCACACTTAGGTTAACAGAGGCAGAAAAGGGTCTCACAAAATTACTGAGTAATGTTGTTTGTCTTAGTGTTTTTTCCACTGAGAGCCACTCCATTAAGAGTTGCACTTTACAGTAGTGCAATTTTGCTATTAGGATTTTTGCATGTTAGTGAGAAAAGGTTTTTAATTTTGAGGTGTGTGTCATCAAAGATACTAACAAAAACCATGAGGATTTGCAGAGATACATTTTTCTGTTAGTTTAAATATAAGTTAGCTGATTTCATAGATGTTTTAAAATAAAATCTGTGATATGAAATTTTTTATTGTCTTCTGTAAAAATAACTTTAGTATTTGCTGAAAGCATTGAGTAAAAAATAAACATGTTCTAAGAGTTACAGTTCTATGGAAAGTTGTATGTTTATCACAAAAGTGTGAATCTTTGTGAATGCTTTTTAGATTGTCCTAAACTTATGCCTCTGGATTCATGCTACATCTGATGAACACATTTTTTATTAATTAGTAATTAAATCATGTAAAAATTAATATGCTATAAATGGATTTTCAGAGCAAAACATCTTCTGGTAGACAATAGAAAACTTATGTAGCAAGTAACATTTAAGGACTTTCTTAGGTGTCTTCAATAACTTTGAACATTTCCTCATATTTGTGGTATGGTATGTCTGTGACTCTTAATAAAGAGATGTGATTACCTTACCTACTACATTTCAGCAGCTGGAATGATTTTGCCAATGCAGACAGCTGAGTGGCAGATAATCTTACAGGAGGGGGCTTGGACCCTTTTAATGACTGTTATCAGCAGTATTGTTTACAGAAGTAGTAGAAAATTGTAAATGATATATGTAACATTAGAACGCAAATAGAACAATAGTGATATTGTGAACTTTCGCTAAGTGTCTCTGCTGTCCATATTTGTTTATGTTTAGCTTTTTGTGTCGTTTCTGTAGATGAAATCTTCCACTGATGCAGCCCAAGACACACTGGCTGACTGTTTGACCATTCACCCTCTACATCCTGACATTTCCCCGCCAGCAAGGCTAGACAACAGCTTGAACCCAGCTCTTGGTGCGTCTCATGAGACATACTGCTGTACGTCAAAGTTGTGGATGTTTGCATAAATGCATTTAATAGGAGGGGGGGAAAATCACAGACCTGAGGTGTCTGTAATTCCTGTTCCTCAGGTGCAACACAAGGACAGGATTCTTATCACAGTCCCCACTTGGATCAGATGTTCTCCATACCAGATAACTACAGGTAATTAACAATTATAGTTACAGTATTTTTATCATTATATTCAATACTTTTCAGTCATTTCTGAAAGTAGTGGTAAGTCTCTCAGTTAAACCTTAAATCTGTCAGATACGCATATCAAAGCTAATTCTTGCTTTTATGATAAGAAGTTAGCAAAATACCTTGCTACATTTTCATTAAGAGGGAGTAAACCACTCGAACAATGGTTGTCATGGTATCAAGGCTCCAAATACATGATTAAAATAATCAGTTTTTGCAAAAATCCACTTACTTGTTCTTGCATTAAACAAAAAGGATTTCGTTATTTTTTTATTTCATCTCACCTTGATGCATGTTAATCGTATTGAGACACAAGGTCTCATGTTCAAGTTCAACTTGTTTTAAATAGACATACAAAACATGTATGTGTTACAACAAACTACCATCTACATGATTCACGTAACTAATTAATTAAGAGTCTAACTGAGAGTAAAAGACAACAGCAATAAAACATCAAGAGCAGGAACCGCCACCCAACGATTAAATTATTGTTTGTGCTTTTGCTTTCTGCAAGTATGTGTAATGGATGCGCCAAGAAAAAGCTTTTCACATTCAATGGCCACAAACATTATTCACTTTTCAACCTGGGTAAAATGCCTCTTCAGTCACTCTTCTCTTCAAAGAACCTAATGAAGGATTTTTTGTCCTCGTGAGAAGCCAGATGCTTACGGCTCCTCAATGGTTTGGATTGTTCTCAGGCCAGCGGTGGGCCAAAGCTTTCCCTGTGGGACGTCCGAGCAGACAATCAGCTTGTGAGAACAGGCCTCGCCTTGCCTCATTGGTCTCAACCGCTCGCATCAATGGATGCTATAGCCACCACCAAGAGCTGCCGGGGAATTCCATGAGTGAATCATAAAATCTAGAAAATGCCATCTATGCTCCAACGAGTGAAGGCTGTAATTACTCCTTTAGTTGTTAAATCAGTTGAAGAAATCTTTGTTGGATTTTTTTTTTCATCTGATAGTGTTTGTTTCTCGGTCAGTGTTTTGTCTAAAACTTTACCTTAAAATTCATCTAATTTGCATGTAGCCTTGAAAAGTTAATACCAACATATCACCAGCTACTGTGTCATTTTAAGCAATCTTAAATAATAGTTCATGCTATTCTTAAAGTAATGCCTGATTTTTCATTAATGTTTAATGATAAATATGTACAGTACATTTTAATTTACCAGGATAACCTGCTAACAGTAAAGTGAAGAAATGGAGTAAGACTTTGTATCACATAGAGTGCATTTCGACACTAAAAAGCAGAGAGATTCTTCATTTGAAATACATCATCTCTTGAACACTGTGTAGGGAAAATCTTGCAGCAGTCACATTTTGTGCCACCGGTTTATCAAATGCACTAAAACAAATTCTCACAGCTGTTTGCAAGCATTAGATGTGATCTGACTGGAGTTTGCTCCTCTTTGCAAATCTGAAAATACACCCAAAGACAGACCTGTTTATCTACAAAAGTTCAGAAAATACATCTTAATTTTGAATAACCTATTAAGTGGAAACAATTCATTGACATATTAAATATGTATAACAAGGTATGTATGAAATTATTCAAAATGCAAGTGTTCCAGGATATGATTTATTTTTTATCTTTCAGCCTAGCTAATCAAAGTGACTGAAAGTGATGAATGGTCGCCAGTGAAGTTGCTGTGCAACAATCAGATGTTGGGGTAATTTGTTGTGCTTGGTGGCAGCTTAAATTAATTAATGATGGATCTATTACACAGAAAATATTAAATGATTATATATTACTTAACACACAATTTTAATTATAATTTGGAATTGTAATACATTATTTTCCATTTGTATAATTAATTGATTGGCAGATTATTGTATTTATTTTCCATGCACTTCTTTTACGTCATATATTGAATATTAAATAATGTTTCTTCACAAAAGTATGGCATTTTTGGCCCTTTAAGTACCTTGCTTATGTTGATATTAACCTTAAGAGCTGTACTGTTTCTCCAGAAGTTGATACAGTTGTACTATATATAAAACCATGATAATTTCAAACCAAGTTTCTACATACAATATTGTATTTGATAATGTTTCCTTATAATAATGACCAACTGGATAGGTTTGAAATATGTTCAAAGTTGTGTGTGTAAGAAATATTTATCCTCAACAAGAAGTAGTATTTACTAAAGCTTGAAATGCTTCAGGTTTGTTGATGAGCTGATCTCCAGGGACTCCTCTGGGCCTTCCTCCTCCACCTGCCACCCTCTTCCTCCCAGTGGACCGACGCTGCTGAACAACTGTGATCTGAAGCAACTTGGCCAGCCTCCTGATGTGGTGGATCAGAGCCCAGGTACTCCAAGTCTGAAATTTAAAAAATATTCACTACACACACTCATAATATCTAAAGAGCCTATTTACAGTGCCCTGCAAAAGTATTCACATCCCCTGTCCCATTTTGTCGCAATAATGTCAAAAAATGTTGTATTATTTGTGTTTAGTTCCACTTACTTTGATACTACTAAATAAATAATTGAGTGCAACCAGTTGCCTGCTGAAGTGACCTTTATTTGTCCACGTGTATAATTTCATAAATACAGTTTACCTATGAGGCCCTCTGTAGTTTACTCAGAGAACATTTGTGAACAAATAGCATCATGAAGATCACAGAACACATCAGGTAGGTAAAGAATAAAGCTGCATAAAGTATGGAAAAACTGCAGACTTTCAAAGCCATGACCATCCATTTTAAACTGACAGCAGAGATTAATCTTAGAAGCTGCTAAGAGGTCAGTGATACCTCTTGAGGAGCTGCAGTGATCCACAATTCAGATGATAGGACATTTTGACGTTGCATTATAAACCATGGTCTGTACATAACTGACCTTTATGGAAAAGTGGCAGAAACAAAGTCCTGTTATTCTTGTCACATGATTGGAAATATGCGGGTATGTGAAAAAAGGTGCTTCGGCTGTACAAAAAATGGCTTTCTGGCCTTCATACAAATGACTTTGTAAATTAACAATGCACATCACCTTTAAAACACTGTCCCCACAGTGAAACATGGTAATGCCAGCATCTTACTCTGGGAATAAAAAGCAAAACTTTCCGACTCCGACCTTTGGGGTTATGTTTTTAATTGCATTAAAACTGTGCTGACTAGATATAGTTGAAATATGATACACTTCAGATTTTTTTCTAAGAAAAAAATTTGAAAACTGTGGATCATTTTCCTCCCGCTTTACAATTATTCTCTATATGGTGATGGTCTGTCACATGAAATTTAAACTATGTGCATAGAAGTTTGTGGATGTGACTTTGAATACTTGTAAGGCACTGTACAAAGGTTTGCATAGTTTGTCAATCACATTTCAGCTGTGCTGTGAGGAATGTCTTTATAATAAGCATTAGCAGCTGATACCATTTCTTTTCAGCCATAATCAAGTACCTTTCAAATGCATGTCACCTTTAAATAAAACATGTTCCTGCTCAGACTCCACAGCCACAGAGATCCTGACAAGGTTCTCTGAGATCAAATGCTTGATGTTTAAAAGCAGCATGAATAAAAAGGTGACATTTCTTCCTTCACCCTGAAGAAAAATTCCTCCAGTTCCCATATTTATGGTAATGCTTATAGAAGCAGGCTTTGCTGCAGTTATCACCATGGCTGGACTTCCTCACAAATAGCCTTTGAAATGCTTAAAGTACATTGTAGAAAGCAGTCAAGGACAAGTACTTTATTGCTTTTTGATGTCCTTCTTTCTCACTCTGCATACATAGATCACTGTGTTTCTGTTTGCAATCTGCTGCAGGATTTGACGTCCATGTTCATATTCAAGATGCCCCTGCTGCTCAAGAGTTGCATGGCGGGGATTACTTCTGTATGGTGGACCACAGCTCAAGCAAGGTCCCCAGCATCTATACAGAGGCGTGATACTACTCAGTCGTCGTGGGTTTGCACTGCTTTGTAGTCTTTTATATTTAAATCAAATGATTCACAATAAGAGCCTATGGGAGAACGTACATGAGCCTTCAGAAATTTCATGTTTTCTTAATCCTTTCCTACACTTCTTGGATATAACATAAGGCACTTTAATACTTTCAGGTGGCATTTTGCACAATGTCAATACTGAATCAAAGCAAAGTATGCAAGAGATGATTTATTACAGTTTTTTCTTAGAAACTTGTCTTGGTAACTATAGTAACAAGAAAACCTTTATTATTTGACAGCAGTGTCATACATATTACTTGTTGCTTGAATATAGTAGTGTTCAGTAACCATTTCTGTGTTTAGATAATGAGGGAAATTACTGTTTGGGATCACACCAGTGACTTATAATGCTTTATTACTGCAAATTATTTAAACTTGACAACATTCTTGGCCCTTTATGAAAGCATTATATAATGCTTTACATTTTTGGACCTCTCCGCTTCCATTGTATGCCCGCATGGTGAGAGAAAGTACATTGTTATAATAATTAATTGTAGTGATAGTCTCTTGTTTCCAGTTTGTATTTTAACAAATGATCAAAATTCATATTATTTCCTTGTAAGTTCCACAGGATTTCCCAGGTGTGTTGGATAAGAGAAGTAAATAATTTGTACTCTCATATGTGGTTTTTAATAAATTCTGTATGGGGATTTTAACCTAATTACTTGTGACTAATTTCTTTTTTAACTGATAGACATTTTTATGTTGTTTTATTCAGTGAGGAGAGGAAGGTCAGAAGAAGTGTCTTGAGTGCAGTAGCTTGGAGATTTAACACACCCGGACCTGAAAGAGGGATTTAAAACCTGCTGTGGCAAGCCTGATCTGGCTGTAAAACACCGTCATGAAAGACACCTTGTGAAATAAACTGTAATTGAAAACACTAAAATAGCATCAGCACAAATGTAGATTCTAAAATATCTGCTTTGACCAGTGTTGTTTACTCTGCTGCATACTCCCACTTCTCCAAATAGGGGTTTCTACTCTTTATATGAAGGTCATAGGTCACATCTTTGTTGTTGTTGTATGAATTAGCGTTTAGCTGCAATCCCTTAATGCAGCTGTCAAAAAACTTTGTTCTCAAGACATAGTCTGTCACGCCTCTCATTCTGTAAGTCTGTAGTAAGTTTTTTCACAAAATGGTATTTGCTCTTAAAAGGTCACTAACACCCAAACTGCATAGTCACACCTTCTCTCCTTCATAACCAGCATCCACAATCTACTTTGGTAAGGCTGCTGTGGTATGCCGTTGTGTCTCAGGTTCTGGTTGTTTCTTCCCCGAAACAAGGGATGTTCAAGATACAACTCGGGACCAATTTGCACATCTTTAATTGATTCTGTGTGTCCACAGACTGCAATTCAAGAACAGTAAAAATTTGGCTTGCATGCGGAAGATGATGGATATTGGTTTTTTTTAATTTTATACGGAAAGATTTTTGCAGATAGTTTAAATTCTTCTTTAAGAATGTTAGGTTAAATGCAAAATATATATCTTTCATAAGCCAGGTTACTTGCAATCATTTAAATTTTATAGAAAATAGATCCAGAAACATCTAGGGACTTCTTAAAAGCAGATTCTGGCATGTCTCTTCATCAAACCTGCCTAAATATAGCAAATGTTTTAGAAGAAAGGTTGATCCATGTCCTCCTCTTGTTGTTCAGCAAAGAAAAAAAAATTCTGGACTAAAATAGAAACCAATAGACCCAAAAAAATCAGTAAACTGTATGTACTTCTTTCAAAAAGGCAAACTTGTGAAACCCTCTTCATGTTTTGCACTTACAGTTATTTTCACACTACTTTGTTACTTGTATTAAAATATTGAATATTTTGTTTAGTAATGGGCAGACAAAATTTAAAAGTTCTATTTGTATTTTGAATGTTTCTTTAAATTATTTTTACAATCCATGAATGACTTAATCTTGACACTTTGGACATCACTGTCTGAAACAAACATGTTTCAGCAGTTAGAACTCAAAAGGCTTGTTTCATTTCATAAATGTGTGTTTCAGAATTATTTATCTGATTTAAAACAAAAAAAGGCTGAAAATGTTTTATTTGTGTTTATTGGTTTCATTATGTCTAGGTTTTCGTGGCTCAAAAATACGATACCCTTTAAGAAATCTGAAATATTTTGCCACCATCTCTATTTTTCTTATGTGAAAATCCATCTGCATGGGTCCAGTTGGACTCAGTTTTCACATCCACTTAGTTAAAACTAAAAGGACAAACAGTTTTACTCAAATCTTTTACCAAGAGTGTTATTCCTCAGATAGATTTCACTAGTTGCTTAGCAACAACAACGACAGCTTTTCCAAAAAGCATCTGTTTAGTAACTGCTAATCAAATAAAAATGTCTTATGCTGTGGACACAGGTGGTTGGTAGGGCTTTGTAGTCAGTATAAAGCTGCTAAACAATGTTTCTTTGTTTGGTTGCTATTGTCAGCTTAAAAGTTTTTCATGAATAATTAGCCCCACTTGTGCAATTTGCCCAGATTGTCTTACTTTTAGCATCCACATGTGCATATACTGTAGATATTTTGAGAGAGTCTGAATATATTGGCAAATAAATCATAGAGGTGAATATTTTCTTTCAAGGACAAAATATGCAAGTTTTGGAGCAAAGTAAAATCAGACAAAGTGAAAATCTGGACCCACAGTGCTATCAATCAGGAAAATTATCTTTAACTTGAGAGACTGCATAAAATTACAAAATTGGTAAAAGTAGTAGCTTTCCTCCTTCACAACAGATCTAAAAATCTATTTAGTATTGCTATAGTACAGATTTAATCACAACTCAATTCTTTAATTAATACTGAAAATATCCATAAAAGAGGAAGTAGGAAAATATATTTTAAAAAAAGACATTTTAGGTAATTAAAATACTATAACGTAGTAGATAGTATCTCCTCAGTTTAACATTACCAATCACAATACTGCCTTTCATTTTTAAAAGGCAGTACAATATAACAAAACAATCATTACAAAATGAAGAGAACCCACGTATAAAACTGAGTAAACATTGTACTTCAAAGGAAAAAGAATGAATGGTCCTAATTGGTTTTTATTAAATAGGAATATACATTTTTAAAAAATATTTCATTTATGTCTCGTGAAGAACTATTCATTCAAAAGAAATTGGAAGAAAAACTAACATTTACGAATCCCAAACTCGGGCTTGGAGACAGCACAAAAACACCATACAGCTTCACATTTCTAAACAATAACAAACTACGCAATTAGAGATGAGTCATCATCTGTGTGTAAAAA
Source organism: Xiphophorus hellerii (assembly GCF_003331165.1). Lineage (NCBI taxonomy): Eukaryota > Metazoa > Chordata > Actinopteri > Cyprinodontiformes > Poeciliidae > Xiphophorus > Xiphophorus hellerii. Next base: position 15,690,791 of record NC_045679.1, read on the forward strand.
TTACACAGGAGCTCTTAAAAATGTTTGAATGTTGTGGCGTACTCTGGAAGCATTTTGCATTATGTAGTCTTATTGTATCATATAATCAGAGGTGTGCTTAAGAAAGAGCGACACTACTTCAACATATTCTGACTCAAGTAAAAGTAAAAAGTAGTCATCCAAGAAATAACTCATAAAGGAGTAAAATAGTATTCCGCAAAAATACTACTTGAGTACTGAGTAAACGATCAAAATGTCTGATTTAATATTTTAAAATGATGTCATCAACAAATATAGATATGTGAAAATGCTGGTACTTTAAAGAAAAAACAACATAACGTAAATTCAAAAATAAAAAAATAATAATTAATTCAAACAGAACAAACAATTTTCCAAATATTTTTTTTTTCAATATATACTTTTGAAATCAATACTTAGATTAGGTATTGTATATATGTTAGAAGATAATAAATTCCAATGAAAATATCTACTGTTGATCTTTTTTTTATCTAAAAATGACCCAGCACACCAAACAGATAGGAAATAACCTTAGAACAACAAAGCTTGTGTCCAAACAAGAGGCCTCACTTTAAATCTAGATGTATGTCTGTATCTGATGCATTTTTGATTAAAACATATTTGTTTGTTGAAGTTAAAGTTATGTAATTGTTACAATATCCAGACATTTTACAAAGATTCTAATAATATTCCTCAAGTAAAAGCAAAAATAGTACGGTGAAGTAAAACTTCTCCTAAAAGTGCTTTCCCAAATAAATGTGAGTAAATTTGTTCAATAAAACACATTTACTCAAGTAAATGTAATTGAGTAAATGTACCTAGATACTACCCATTTCTGATTATAATAAGCATAATTAGCTGGAGCACAAAGCAAAAATAACGATGAATCCTTATCAGAAAGGCCAAATCATAGTCATGGCAGAGTAGGAAAAAATACAACAAAAAAAATCTTATGCCACCCAAAAATTTCTTATGCACATATTTTTGATTTTGTTTCTTCATGTTTTAAAATATATTGAACGTGTTTCAATGGCAAAACCCTCTCAATCATTGAAACATATTCGTACAGAAGAGGAAAACATCTGTATTTTTGAGGGAATACCTTTCTTTGAAGGAATATATAGGTATATTTAGCCTATGTGTGCGCCTAAATCCCCTCCCACCTGCATGGTAAGGTTGCGCGCAGCCGATGAGTTTTATAGCAACTGTTGCCCAGTGAGGCAACGCCATAGTCCCCGTAGTCCTGGCGACTGTAACCCACCAACAACAACCTCTCGCTCCATCATTACCACCTCCTCCACCATCCTCATCTTCATCAACCAGTCCGCAGCTCAGGTTTGCTTCAAACTAAATTTTTGTTTGTTTGTTTGCTTGTGTGTCTGTTAGCCAGAACGCAACTGGTTTGTCCCGTCGCTGCTTTTTGAAGGAGATTTAGAAGCGCCTCTGGTTTGTGTTTTGTCTGCTGCTGGATAATAGCTGGGGTAGTTTGCTAGCCGAGGGTGTTTCTTTGTAACGTGTTAGCCTGCTTGCTAAGATTCCCTGTAGATACTTACTGTGGTAGGAGAGCAGAAACTACATGTGAGAGCTTTAATATAGCATGTAGTTAGAGAGAGGAGTATTTTGTAGGCGTATATTCCCGTTTGAAGTTGCCATGCTGAGTGGTAGCAGCTTTCTCAGGCTAGTGAATGATGCTAACTGGTCAGCTGGAGCAGGAGCAGGTGTCTGTTGTTGCTAGGCTGCTAACGCCAGCGATGCCTTCCTCACAATGCTTGTTGGGTATTCCATTTTGGGGGCTAATGTGGCGGTGAGATTGCAAGTTGGAGTTTCGAGTGGTTTGCGTTTTGTTAACCGGGCGAAATCACCACGGCGATTAGAGAAGGGAAAGTGCTGCGAGCTAACCCTGCTCTGACTAACTGGTTGACAATAGCTAAGCCATTACTTTCCCTTTTGTCTTAGGCACCAAGATAGCTTCGCTAGCTCTCCATCTGCCCTCTTTGTGGAATCAGATGGCTGTGATAAGCTTTGTGATAACACAGGGCTAAGTTGTGCAATGGAACATAAGCCCTAATTAATTCACATTTGTCCATATTTATCGTTCAGAGAATAATTTATCTATCCCGAGTTGCATAAATTACAAATAGCCTGTTTAACGTGATTATTGCCTTGCAGTTTATCATAAAATATGACTTGAATTAATGCGGATTTTCTTGATATGTCTATAAATACATACTTATTTACAATTTTGGAAATTAGCCTACACTTTTGAAAAGAGAGGGGAACATCTTATCACTTATATCAGTTTGTCCCAGATTAATCTGACTTGCCACAAATCCCAGGTTTTTTTAAGGTTACATTTAAGCCTGTCAAAATGTATATAAAAGATAAATAAAAATTTCATAAATACATGTTTAGTTCATTTAATAATAAAGATGCACCAATCAGTCAATTGGAATTGGCCAATTTTCCCTTCACCAGTTCTTACTGGTGATCAGGAAGAGAAAGTCAGATTTATTTGTTTTTTTATGGTATTTATTCAATTTCTTTATTCTTTTATACATTCATTACACATCAGTCTACACGATATACAGGATGCCATTTTTTGTGTTTAATAAAACACAAATCAAGGTTATGGAAAATATTTTGAGAAAGGGAAGGATCTCATAATTAGCACATTTTGTGTTGGATTTCAAACGACCACCGCTATTAAAATATCTGTAGCACTTTTGTTTTTTTGGTCTTTTATGTGCTATTACCCTTAAAAAAATCTAAACTGATCAAAATCTGAATCGGTGGATCAGAACAGGAAAAAAAAAAAAGGAAACAAGTATACGACAGGAAATGCTTGATCAGTTCATCTCCACTTTATACTCTTACAAATGTGTTTTTCCCTTTTGTCTGACTTAAAGATTAAAAAATGTTTTAAGTGTTGCATACAACTGGTTTAAGTCAAAATTACTGTTCTCAAACTAAACTTTGTTAAATAAGCTAATTTTCTCTTTCTAGTAGCCCAAAATCCAAGGGCTATTTTCCCCCTAAACATTATATATATATATATAGATATAGATATAGATAGATAGATAAATCTTTAAATTCAAGCAAGTAAATGTGATTTATGACCTAGTTTGAAAACTCTGAACATATGTAGACCTAGAATGATAAATATCAAAATTCAACACCTTTTGAGCAAGATGTCTCTGTTATTCTCGAAACAGAATAATACATTTTATTTAAGTTTCCCTAACTTTTAGTGTTAAACTCTGATCCAGTTTCTCTTTCTTTCTTATTTCATTATTTTAATAGCAATACTTTATTGATTGATTGACTTATTTTAGAGCAGGTTTCTCAGTGTTGCATCACATTTACTCTTGCCTGGGTCCACTGGGTCTATTGTTCACCTGTTCAACCCTCTGATTCCCATTAGGAAGGAAAACAGGTGTGTATGCGTGCGTGTGCTCACATGCGGGCGTGTGTTTATGTGTGTGCTGCAAGATGAGGGGAAGGAAAGAGAGAGCAGGTGCACCTCCACTGGTGTGGGACTCCAGACCGTCCCAATTTATCTTAATCTGTCCTCAACAGAACAGAAGAGCTATTTAACAGTAAACAAAGAACAAGTAGTTATGATCTGAGGTGTGAGTCGTGTTGCTGCTCATTGTTGGAGAAACACCTGTTTAGTTGGACCTAATGGCACAGGAGCCATATATAACTGAATCAAAATGTCCAAGGAAATTATGTTCATTTGTTGACACCTATCAAAGCTAAATTGGGTCACCCCTCCGCCCCTCTGGACCACATACACAAACAAAACAGGATGTTAGGAACTTCCAGTTATCAGATCATGTTACCACTTACCTGTAGTCCAGGAGGGCAGAAATAGTACCATGCCACCTGCTGCCTGGATCCTGTTGCATTTCCAATCACTTAAAGAGGGCCTGATTAATTCAATTATTCCACCAGCCAGTTTCATGGCCTTGCTGCATGTTTGTTTTTGTAGTTTTCCACAGCCTTCCTTATGGATATGTAAATTGTTCATTTAAGGGGAAAAAAAATATCTATATGAACCATCTGTAGAACCTGCAGTGACGAGCACGCATCTATTTAAAGGTCTTTTCTTTCTTACCACTTGTAATAATAAATTCTTTTTTTGCATTTTATTCCACACACAGTCTAATTTAAATCTGTAAGATTTGTCTTGCGTTGTGACGTATACCGATGCAAAATTTCTTGCATTAAAATCAGCATTAGAGCACCTTGCGTTGTAACTCACTTACAGGTTTCTTTGTCATTTTAAACCCCCATCAAAACAAACACTCCTTTGCATACCCTCCACCTCTTCAGCTCCAAATTACATCTCCCTCCACCTGCTTTGCTGCTATACAAACACCTGATCAAGTCACTGTGAGTTGGAGGGAAAAAAAAAGAAAAATCTATCTCTGATGCACCTAGTCTTGTTCACGTACTTGCCTGTCTTTGGCGCTACTCATTACACTCCAACTTTGTCATGCATGATCATTACTTAGGCAAATTGTAGTCTTTTGTATTTTCTGGTAGCTGCGACTGTGAACCTTTTGTGCTTCACGATTCTTTTTTTTTTTTTTTTTTTTTTTTTTGGGGCTGGGATGTAAGCAGGAGAAATTGAAGGGAGGAAACTCAGGGCAAAATGCTGCACTCCTTGGTGGCTTTTGTTCCTCTGAGTCTTTGTAGGGCTTGCACTTGCTCAGTGGAGCACGGCATTTAAGTGGGCCACAAGGGAGTGCCTGAATGGTGTGGCAGGAGGTGTGTGTGTGCATGTCTTTGTGAAGGGGGTTGAGGTGAGGCAACAAGGGTGTGCTGTGATGTAGGGGCTCCTTTCCTCAATTAGATGGACTCGGCTGGGGCCATGTGCTTTAGATTTCAAACTACACTCTGGAATATAATTCCAATTTTCTGCTCCCTTTGATTCTTTTCTTTGTATTAAGATGTTGGCGGTTATGCGTTTCAGGTTTGAAGGGTGGCACAAAGTTTTTAAAAAAATGTTTCGTATCTCTTAGTGATATCAAATTGATCTAGGAGGGTCTTCTCAAAACTTGAGAATTGTCACAGTTATTTATGAACTTCCACCCGGCAGAAAAAAGTCTGATACCTTTTTTTACCGCAACAGAAAGGATGGGCAGGTAATGAGATTGTCAAGCTCTGATAACTTTAGATAATAAATTATAGATGCACATTTCAAGTTTTTTTTTCTAGCCGATAACAATTTCTTGCTTTCTTTGAGGCCTGAACTGCAAATTGCATTTTTTATGTCTTTTGTGTTTTAGCCCCAATGACTATGACTAAAAGATAGAGGAAAAAATGTCCTGCAGGTTCTTTGATAGACATAGAAAGGAAGAGCAAGATTACTCCTACGTCTGTATAAAGCATATCTCCCTGATCTTCATCGGATTTTGTTTTGTTCATGCTGGGAGGTGTACGCTGTCAACAGATGGGTTTATAAATTGAACATGCTGCTGTGCTTTGCATACTGAACTATTAACCGTATTAGGAAAAGTAGCTGCAATACTTTTGCTGAATATTTTTCTGATGATATAGATTAGGATTAATTAACCCATGTTTACCTGACTTAACTTTATAGACATAGACATAGATAGAGTTTATTGTCATTCAATTGTACATTTTAAAAATGTACAAATTAGAAGAAATTTTGTTGCAAGGCTTCGATAGTAATAAATAACTAAAGTAACAATAAAAGTATTCATGTAAATATATATACTAAAAGATTACAATGGTGCCACAACTCTGCAGACTTTATTATCCAACAGGATAAATTCATTCTTTGCCTGCAGAATTTGCATGGAAGTTGAAAGACATTATACTGGCCAAAAATGAATTATGTAGATTATTCTTTGTGTAAATGCATTTTTGCACACATTGTTGCAATTCAATGTGGTGGAGCTCTAGTATTGATATTGCAAAGGAATACTTGGTTGGCCGCAATGTTTAACTATCCATTAAAACTCTGCCAATATTTAGCCAGTTGAAAGGGCTTTCACCACCTTTTGTTCCCACACCTTACAAATGTCTTAGCGACCAAAATACTGTAGCTCAAGAAGAGAGGTATAGACATTATGATGGAAAAGTGATTAGAATGTTATTAGTCATCATAGTATTCAACGATAATATAGCAATTTCTTGTTCCTTTCTAATATTGTGAAAAGCCCTCTTTCAGCTAGCTGACCAGCTAGCAATAGGTGGAGGTGGGGCCATTTCATGCAACCAGAGAAAACTGCAATCATTCCATTATTTTCACTAGCATTCTGTTAAAATGACTTTAAACCGTTGAAATGGTCTGACAGAGAAATATTAGCAGTTTTGAAACTGTTGCTGTGTAAAACCTACATATACCTTGATACAGGAAGGTAGATTTTGCCCACTACATAACTTCCCAAAAGGGTTCAAACTGTTCCAAAGATGTTGCCTTGATGACTGATCTATAAAAAGTAGTATTTTCCCCTATTTTTACTTCTTTCTTTTTTTAAATCCATTTGCTGTCAGGTCACAACTAGTTTTGATTTTGCTGCCCCAACATGAACAAAGTAAAAGTCTGCAAAAATGGGTGCAGTAGTGAAGGTAATGGAAAGGGGCGAGCTGTCCCAGGAGTGATTTAGAGCTCTAAGGAGATCCAGCTTAATTAACCAAGAGAGGCTTGTTCATGGAAACTGTGATGGGGAGGAGATGGCCTTTCCCTGGAAGGAATGGGTGATGGTAGCCACACTATTATTAACTCGCAGACATGGGTTAACCTTAAGTGTGTCCGCTTGTCCTTCCCTGCAGATGTGTTCTCTTGAACAAGGATAAGTAATTATATCACAGACATGCTGGTTTTTTTTTTTTTTTTAGATTTGGAACACACAAACATCTCTGAGAGTTTTTGTTCACGATGTTTAGTCAGAAGTGATGTTGAGCCTGTAAAAGTGCGGCGCAGCAGAGGAAAGCGAAGCAGCATCTATTTAGAGTTAGTTAAATATTAACTTGTTTTATGGCTGCGAATGTGGAGACAAGACCATGTGTCGGTGATGCATGAGTCCCTGAGAACATTGCGTACCACAGGGCAGAGACAAGTGTTTAGGTGCAGTTGGCCCGAGCCGCTTTTTTACTGGCATTGATTTGGACAAAACAGATGAGGTTTATGGTGACACTCCATGTTTCCTGTTCTCCCAAGATTAGATTCTCATTTGGCCGTCCTGAGCAAACTAAAACATGGGTAATTGCTTACGTTTGCGGACAAATATTTTCTTATGTAACACCTGACAGGTCTGACTTTTGGCGCACGGAAGTCGATGAGGCGTCGAGTTTGTATTTGCTTTGGTATTGCTGTCACAGATTTAATGACTTGCTTTTCAACTGCTTCATTTAAATTGACGTATTTGAAAAGCAGCCAGAAGCAGAAGTATTTGTGAAAGAAAGAAAAAAGTTCTTATTGGTTATCAGCTTTTTACTGCATTAAGGTCATGATACGGTCTTTATAACACTGTAAAGTTGATTCACCTGTGAAGCTTGCAGGTTAACAGTTGTGTGAGTTATTATCAGCCCTACAGAAGGTCTGTTTTCTTTTTCATTCAGGCGCCATGCAGACCCCTGAAGCAGGCGCTGACTCCACCTCCACTGTCTCTCTCCAGACCACCGTGCCTGTCCAGCCTACCGGCTCCACCCAGCAGGTGCCTGTTCAGCAGCAGCAGGTACGTCCTGGCTCAATTTCCACCTGCACGTTTGCAGCTTTTTAGCAAAATTTTGCTGAGTAATTTCAAGCTTTTGCACCTTATTTTGCCAGGCGCAGACTGTTCAACAGGTTCAGCATGTTTACCCAACACAGGTGCAGTATGTGGAGGAAAATAGTGGCGTCTACACCAACGGCAACATGTGAGTTGAGGTGTTTCCCAGCTCTTCTCTTGTGCATCTTCAAAATTCAGCCCTGAATCCCTCTTTTTCCTTCTGTCGAATTTCTTCAAGTGATCATTCATGTCACAAGCACATGACGTTGCAGACAAGCAGAGTTGTCCTTTGTTTATCTCATCTTTCTGGTTTTTCTTTCTTGAGGGGTACAGTCAGATGTCTTTTTGCATTCAGTTCCTTGAACATGACCACAAGTAGGCCAGTTTTTTTGAAGTGGCGATTCTATAAAAGGCTCCCCTGGGTCTGAAAAACAAGGTTACACACATAATCGACAAACAAGCCCAATCTGTGTTTTTCCTACTGTGATAAACACTCACATCAGTGTATGCACAAACACGGACAGACAGACTTCTGCTACCCATTGAAACATTTATGTAAGGGGAGTTGGTGGGTGATGGGCGAGCAGCAAACTAATGTGAACATAATACAGGTTCTTTAAGCATGCGCTCCTTATATTGCGTCCCCTTTGAGAGATTCTGTCTACTGTAGCTTTTTAGAGATCTGCATTCATGGAGAAAATATGTGAACATCTGAACAAGTTTTTTCAAAAGTTGGTTGTTTAAAACAATGTTACTGTCTTACAAAAATTGGAGAATTTTTTAAAATCAAATAAAAAGAAATGTGGCATGCATTTATTTTCTGCCCAATTGTTTTAGAAAAACCTCAGGGAAGGGACTGTAAAAAAAATCATGGAGAAACAGCAAACATGTGCTCTGGTCAGATTTTTGGACTGCATATGGAATTTTATTGTTTGGTCATTCTAAGGACACAATCCCCACAATTAAACTGTTTTAAAGAAAAGCATGTGGACAGCTTTTGTCCTGTCCACATCGAAAAGTTATGTTTTTTGTAAAACATTAACTGTTTTTTTCCCCTCATGCACATGGAAACCATGTTTAATGGATGCTTCTTTTCTTCTGTTCACTGATGCTCTCTATTCAATTAGACTGAGCTTGAGATGTTTGTTTAGACATCAACAGCCAGAGGTGGATCTATAAAGTGTTGACTCAGATGGACTGAATATAAATATAATCAATTATAATTAAAAAACCATGCTTAAAAGCCATTTTAATTATTGGTGTTGGTTTGTTACATAAAATCAAACCAAAATATATTAAGATTTATGGTGGCTGAAACTTGATAAACTGAGCTAAGGTTCAAAAGGTACGAGTACTTAAGAGACAGTAATTTAAAGTTTAATTTTGAAAAATAAATTACCTTTTTATTCTGCTTCCCTTGCCAATGCTTTGTTTGCTGCAACCAAAGCATAATCCAATACAATAAGGGTGATGACATTTTTAGCCAATGCCCAAATGTGCATAAATGCATATTATACACGCTGACCTTTTATGTGACTCAGTCAGTACATCTATGCGAAGAAAGAGGGACATTAGCAGATAAATGGTCAATAACCAGGATATGAACCCACTGAAGTTGTGTTTATCATTTCTGAAAAGCCTATAATTTCCTAACAGCATTGATGTTCTTTGAATGGTCATCATAACGATGTATTTGTCTGACTATCGACTTCTGTTCTGAACAGAAGAACCTACACGTATTCAGAGCCGCAGCTCTACAGCCAGAACAGTGGAGGGAGCTACTTTGACACACAGGGCAGCTCATCGCAGGTGTCCACTGTGGTGACGTCTCATGGCCTGACCAACAACGGAGGGGGGAGCACTGGAGGGATGAGCATGGGCATGGCAGGGGGTCAGGTAATCAGCAGCAGTTCTGGGGCCTACCTGATGGACAACGCTGGACCCCATCCTGCCACCCAGACAGCACGAGCCTCTCCAGCCACTGTAAGTGACACGGCACCTGGAGGAACTTAAACAACTTAAACATTTGTGTGCTTGGTTGTGTATGTGTGTTTTACTTCTAAATAGTTATGTCTTTACAGCAACTTTCACATCTTCCTTGAATTAAAATAAATCAATAAAACCTTTCTGCCCTCTTCAGTTTAGACGTCGTTTCCATTATTCTGCATTAGTGTTTGTTTTCTAATCCAGAATAGTTTAACAGTCTTGGAAATGGCCCTTCACATTAAAACTTGTGTGCTCATGTATTCAGTAAACTACAAAGGCTGCATCTGACTGATACTAACTACTGTAGACATTTTCCTAAAAGCTTTATGTTTATTTTTAATTTGAGCTGTTTGGAGGGGTGGGGGAGTAAATAGTAAATAAGGTGCTGTGACATGAAAGATGAGTGGCAGAATGATGAGAGAATCAGTCTTCAGATGCAAACACTCCTAATTAATGTTCTGTTCAGATACTCAACACAACGGCTATGCTCTGATATTAATTTGAGCGTAATTTGGATGACTGAAGTTTCAGCACCACTTATGTAGTGTTGTTCAGAATCACCTTGATTTGCTCAAAACAAAAAATAATAATCTAAACCTGGGGACACATTACACTATTTTCACAGTTCTGATTGGAGTGAAAAGACTTGGTGTTTACTCTAGCAGACTGATTTCAGCAGATTTTTCTTTTTACGACTGAGACACTCTTAAGTGCAACGGCTGAGGGATCACAGACTACAGGATTTTGCAAACGAACTGTGTGTGTGTGTGCTTGATGAATCTTTTGTTTAAGCATTTTAAAAGGATGGTACATATTTTGAAGTGTTTTTTTTATGCATCAGGACAGGATAAAACTGATCTAGTCTTTTAACAGGTTCTAAAATGACTAAAGATCTAACTTGAAATGTGATATACTCGCAACAGATTTCAAGCTTTTTATCATTTATTAAGCAAAACAAAGGTGAGAATGCCTTGTGAGTGGAAAGAAGTACATCGAAGTTGATGGTACATACATGGCAGTAATTGATTGACAGCAACAATTGATTGCTGATTATTGCTGATCTATTTTCTTCCTGGCATTGTGGAAGCACAAACTTAATACACCAGCATTAGATGGGTCAGGTTTACTGATTATTTTTACAAGTGCAATCGCTTTGCAACAACTAGCTTATTACTTTTTCTTCTAAGTCCGATGGAGCAGCATGGACAATTTTGTCTTTGTTTTTTACTGTCTTTGTTTTTGCTTTGAGGATTTGGGGTGTTTTATGTGTTTTGAACACATTTGGTTAGACTTGCATACTTTTAGAATCCGTCAAGACCAGATCATTTTTATGACTTGATTCATAATCTCTAGATTTGAAAGTCGCTGTACTTTCTTTTGACAAACCCTCTAGCTGTTTTGTTTATATTTTGTTACGTAGGAAAAAATGTTCTTCAAGTGTCAAGTATTCCTGCTCTGCTTGGGATTAGTGGTGCTTGCTTTGGGACCTTTACTAGACTTTCTTTATTTATTTTTTTTGCGTAATGCCAGTAAGGTTTGAATGAGCTCTTTAGTTTTCTTGCTTCAGTTTTGATTTCCTCCCCCTCTTACATTTTGTTGTCCTGTGCTTCGTGGTTTATCAGATTGAAATGGCGATTGAGACGCTCCAAAAATCTGAGGGTTTATCCAGTCAGAGAAGCTCGCTGCTCAACAGCCATGTAAGTTGCTTTCCTAAACGCACGCTCTCCCCTAACCTGAACTTTTGCAAGTCTCCCTCTTTCGCTGTTTTGCCCTTTTCTCCTCTTTGTAGATCCACGTGTGTTGTGGTGCTCGCAGGTTTATGTTAGTGTTGCTTTTCAAAAACATGGCTGCAATAGAAGCTTTTGCAAAGCTGCCAAGGAGCAGCATCAAGTTTACAGAATGAAACCAGAAGTTTTTTTGTTAAGTGGTATACAAAGGTGAGTTAAAAGGTACATCTTTCCCTCTTGTAGCTCCAATGGCTGCTGGACAACTACGAGACAGCAGAGGGAGTTAGTCTACCACGGTCCACCCTCTACAATCATTACTTGCGGCACTGCCAGGAGCAGAAACTAGACCCTGTAAATGCAGCATCTTTTGGCAAACTCATTCGCTCCATCTTCATGGGACTCCGTACGAGGCGCCTCGGGACAAGGTTGGCTCTTTTTTGTCTCAATTTAATATTTAAGTTTGTGTCTTTTCAAGCTCATTTTAAATCCTTTGCTGTACATCTACTCCTTTTGGTTTTGTTTTTGCAGAGGGAACTCAAAATACCATTACTACGGTATACGAGTGAAACCAGACTCACCGCTCAACAGACTTCAAGAAGACATGCAGTACATGGCGCTCAGGCAGCAACCTGTTCAGCAGAAACAGAGGTAGAACACATTCGTCCTGCAGCACCTGCTGTGATACAAATCATAGAGGTTAGAGATAATAAGGTTTACCATGTGGTTTCAGGTTCAAGCCAGTGCAGAAGTTTGACAGTGGCTCCGGAGACAATTACACAAGTGGGGGGCAGCACCATCCTGGAGCGGCAGAGCAGACAGTCATTGCACAGAGCCAGCACCACCAGCAGTTTCTAGGTCAGCAGCTTTTCAACTAAGCTAAATCGCTGAATTGTTTTTTGTTTTTTTTAAGATAATTATGATCATCAGTCATAGGAACAAAAATGGTTTGTCTAATTGCATTAAATTGGATTAGATACTTTACTTTCCCCAAGAGGGAAATTAGTTTGTCACATACCTTTTATGACATCAGTCATCGTAAACAAAGCGAAACGTAATTTGCAATGTTTAAAATGGTATAAATATCTGAGCTTTGACTGGGCCAGGGCCATAATTTATAAGAGTTAGTGGTTGCATAGAGGGCCAAACATTTAACAGAAGCAGCGAGGGTGAACTTTTTCTTAGGTTTTTTTCACAGATATTGTGACTCCGGCTCATTTTGAGTCAAGTAGTGCTTATACAATTTTTATTTTCCCAACAGATGCATCGCGGGCACTCCCTGACTTTATAGAGCTGGACCTGGGACAGAGCAATATGGAGAACATCAGTTCAGAGGATGTGAAAGCTCTACAGTCCCTTTACAGAGAGCACTGTGAGGTTAGACAAAGGAGAGTCTTTGTTTTCTGTGAAAGGGTAGCAAATCTAGGAACTTTTCTTAAAGATGAGCAACTCATGAACAGGTCTGGCTTATTCATTTTAATAATCTTGCTTTAGTAGAATCATTTAAATTATTTTCAGGGATTATTTTTTTTATTTTGTTGTCCTTGCTTTAAGTTTGGTTTCTATCATAAAGTTAACCTTAATAGCAAAAGCAGTTAATACTAAAAATATCAAACTTTTTTTAAACAATTGACTAATTAGATAAAAAAGTTTAGTTTGTAGACATTTCTAGCTTAGTGTTTTCTGTATAGTTTGATGTTTTGTCAGTACTCCCTTGATGTTCATCCCATTTAGCTGAAAAAGTACTAATATGAAGACATTTAAAAGTTTTTGTATTCTTAAACTATAAAGTTTTTAATAAAAAAAAATTGCAGTTAGAATTTATTTTTCTTGATGTGTTTCAGGCTATCTTGGATGTTGTTGTCAACCTCCAGTTCAGTCTAATTGAGAAGCTGTGGCAGACGTTCTGGCGTTATTCTCCTCCTGACACAGTAGAGGGCGCCACCATAACAGAAAACAGGTGGGGACTGGCTCTTTGAGACATGCCTTGCTGCATAGGTTTGCATTTATTCAAGGTTAATCAGATTGTTTTAGAGGAATGACTTGTAACTGAGGTTTGCTCCGTCTGCAGCAGCATAAGCGAGATCGAAGTTCGGCTCCCTCGAGCACAGCTTTTGGCGCTGTGCAGGAACGAGGCCGTTCTTAAGTGGATGAGCACCTGTGACCATTTAATGTACCAGGCCCTTGTGGAGATCCTGATTCCTGATGTCCTGAGACCCATTCCCAGTGAGCCACAGTCACAGACACCTCTCAGATTTGCCTGATGAAGCTTGTCAGGTAGTAACTATTGCGGTTCCTTTGCTCCCAGGTGCCTTGACTCAAGCCATTCGCAACTTTGCCAAAAGCCTGGAAGGTTGGCTTAGTAATGCCATGAATGCCATTCCACAGAGAATGATCCAGACCAAGGTGCACTTTGCTGTAATATTTATAGTAAATTTGTTAAATTTATACTTGAAGTTATTATTTGTCCATAACCCGAGCTTCTGTGTGCATTCATGTCACAGATTGCCGCTGTTAGTGCCTTTGCGCAAACGTTGCGCAGATATACATCGTTGAACCACCTGGCTCAGGCGGCACGTGCTGTGTTGCAGAACACATCCCAAATCAACCAGATGCTGAGTGATCTCAACCGCGTTGACTTTGCCAACGTACAGGTCTGAGCAGTTCAGAGTGCTCGTCTCCATCACACGTGTCTTTTCTAATCCCCCGGTTTGTTCCTCCTGCTGCCGTACAGGAGCAGGCGTCCTGGGTGTGCCAGTGCGAGGAGGGCGTGGTCCAGCACTTGGAGCAGGACTTCAAGGCCACCCTGCAGCAGCAGAGCTCTTTGGAGCAGTGGGCAGCCTGGCTGGACAACGTGGTCACCCAGGTGCTCAAGCCTTACGAGCACCGGCCCAGCTTCCCCAGGGCAGCTCGACAATTCCTGCTGAAGTGGTCCTTCTACAGGTCTGGAAAGGCCTCAAACATTCAGTCTCATTCAGGTTTTACAGCATTGAGACGAAAGCCTTAAGGTGTTTTCTTTTTTGTGTGTAGTTCTATGGTGATCAGAGACCTGACCCTGCGTAGTGCTGCCAGTTTTGGTTCCTTCCACCTGATTCGCCTCCTGTATGACGAATACATGTTCTACCTTGTGGAACACCGGGTGGCTCAGGCTACTGGAGAAACGCCCATAGGAGTCATGGGCGAGGTACAGCTGCAGCGTCTGCTCTATTCTATTCTCTCTCCTAGGAATCTGTCTATTAATCTACCATTCCTGATATTAAATATCTGTTTTGGATACATCTTTACCAAGCACTAATATCTGCTCTATTTATCACTCTCTTATTTCAGTTTGACAACCTCCACACCTTATCCCTTGCTAGCATTGATAAAGGTAAGCCAAAAATAACTAGAAAGCACAAAACAATAGGCTCCACTTTATCGTATACTTTGCTTATTGTTAACCAAAAGATGTCTGAAGACTTGACCACACAGATTTAATTCAGCTAATTATGTTAAAACAAGAAATTCAAGGCTAAGAGAAAAAGAATACAGAGAATGCACAAGTATAATAAACAGAAAGGCAAGCTGTGAATATTAGAATGAGATATATAGACCAAAATAATGTTACTTTTGAAGTCCTTGGACAATATGCATTGTCCAAGGACTTGCATTTTGAAACAAGCAAAATGTAGTAAGACGTGCAGAAATTAGATTCCTACGTGTTTCCCATTTTAAAATGACAGACTTTTCCAGACAGAAACCTCATCTACATAAACATATTTAGCAAACCAGACATGTTTTTCAGTACGCTGCCTCAGGTTTTAGAGCTAAAAACTTGTGAAAATTTGGGTGTAGTGATGGACTCTGCACTGAACATTCAAAGACACATAAAGCCAATTACAAAGTCAGTCTTCTGTTATCTGAAGAAGATTTCTTTCTGAAGAAAGGATTCATTTCCCAGGAAGATCTTGAGAAACTCATCCATGTGTTTATCTTTAGTCACATTGATTATTGCACCGTTCTCCATAAAACTCAATCAGACAGCTGCAGCAGGGGTTTTAATGTTTTCTGTAAACCTTGTTTGAAGTATTAGATCCAAGAACACAACGCTGAGTATTAGGCTGAAGGACTTTTTTTTTTTTCTCTTTGTGCTACTTTGCCCTGTCCAGATGAAACTAGCGGGATGGACAGTGACTTGGAAGAGGACACAGAGGACTCCGGAGAACCTCTCGCCAAGCGCGAGAAGCCGGAGCACGAGGTAATCCAAGTGATCCAGGTCGGGGCGCTGGAGGACGGGTCCCACCCTGTGGTGGGTGTCGTCCAGCACAGTGTCCTCCACTCGCTGCAGCAGCCCCTGCAGGACCACACCGAACACATCTTAACGCCCTCTGCTGGGACTCCCACCATCCGCCACTGCAGCACCACAGGCAACACGTATGCCTCCGTTTGAGGGTCAAAGGGCACAGCTTCACCTTGTCTGCCTAGTTTTACCGTCTCACTTTCCACATCTCTCCCTTTACGTCTAGATGTCTGCATCTCTTTACATGCGTTGTCTCTGTTTGCGGTCTACCCCGCGTAGTGGGTGGAGGAGTGACACTCCAGCCAGGATGTGCTCTGTCCTTGTCTGTTTGGATTCTGGATGTGTAGTCGCCTTGTTCAGTCTGTGGAAGGGACCTGGAGGAAAAGGGACTCGAGTGCGCCGTTAAATGTTTCCTCTTCAGACTTGACTTAATGCTTCTGTCTGTCCACACAGACTGGTTTTATTCCTTCAAACTGCTGATGTCTCAGAGCTCAAATCCATGTCACTAGTCCCAGTAGAGCAAAATGCATTGAATCACTCAAAATCTCCACCTGTTGTACATAGTTTTGCTGTTCTTTTCGATCGACACTACTCCAAACTCATGGTGCTATCATTGTGGTTTGTTTTTCATGGAATTTCTTTGTCTTTTCTGATTTCTGTCTACACGCTGATAGACTTCCGATTGAGCGAGACGTTTCTGAGTATTGTATGTAGCTAGACAACAAAGGGTCAGTTTGTGGATTCTAGAAATGATGGGGAAACGTCGGTTTGACAGTTATATGGTAGCCACTTGCACAAAAACACTTGCATCTTTTAGTGATATTAGAAGAAAAAAAAAACCTGTACTGCTGCTTTTGTGTATACAGATGAGATTCGGGATGAAATGGGCGGGGGGAGCTTTTTTTATGCACCACGTGCATAGTGCTTGCCTTTTAGATGCTTCGTAATGTGGTTTACGTGACGTGATCTTGAAAGACTCTTGGCAGCCATTTTCCCCTGCTTTTACAAGTTTCTCACTTCATGAAATTCCTTACGTTTGCAGTGGACCAAAAATTCAACCAACAGAGGAGGCTAAGCGTGAGTCTCTCGAAGCCACACGGATGCTGTTCCCTGTCCCGCAGTGCCATGTTGCGACGCAGAATAAAAAACTAAAACTAAAAAAAAATCTATATAGAATGTCAGGGATTTAATGTACCTCGGCTTTATCATAGTGCCTTATCCTTAAATGCAGCTCGTCCGCATAGTCCTGACTGAGGTTGCCCAGCCGCAGATTTGGTTTCTGGTGACTCGTGGCTGGATTTGGGCTGGCTCATCAGTTCTTTGTTGTTGTTGGGTTTTTTTTTTTTTTTTTACTTCTGAACCTATCTGAGTCACAGTCACAGTTTTAGCCTTGTCCTGCCCTCGCTCTGCCTTCTCGAGGCCTATTCTCGCATTTAGCCTTTGTCATCGGATGAAGTGAGCGTGTGTCTGCGTGGGTGTGTGTCTTTGACTTTTTCTTGGGTCTGCGCTGTGCTTTTTATGTGCTCATATGTCCTTCATCTCGTGTGCTTGCGTGTGTGTATGTGTTGGGAACACATCCATCAGTCACCCTACCTCAAACCGGTGGTGCCAACCCTTTGATGCGTGCAGCACAGTCACCAAACCTTAATGCACACACACCACTGTACTGCACAAATCTCAACACGAAGAGAAAACCTGCATTGCTTTTCTCTCACCTCTGATGTACTTTGATTTCAGTTTTTAGCCCATAAAATGTTTAACCCTTTGTTCCCTGTTTAGAGACCATCTTTGTACAGTGGACCAAAAGTAGATATTTTCTAATATTCAGAGATATAAATATATATATATAGATATATATATATATATATATATGTATAGTATATAAAATGATGATACACTACATATATTTGTTGCTTTTTACGTGTTTGATCCGATTGTTAAGACGTGAATGTTTCTTTTGGTAGCTCATCTGTAATTACTTCATTGACTGTGAAATATGAACAGCGTGGGAACTACAGCGCCTTGCAAAAATATTCTCGCCTCCTTTCAGATTTTGAAACCTTAATACGACAAACTTCACTTTGTTTTCTGTTTGGAGACCTCCAAAACCTAAATTGGTGCATAATTGTAGATGGGGTGAAGTTTACAGATCTGATAAGTGTGGCCAGCATTGTTATCAAGCTGATTTTTTTATTTTTTTTTTATTTTTTGCTGCATTTAGAGCTGCATATCTATTGGGTTTTATTCTACCAGCTCTGACAATCTTAAGACTGGATTTTTGGCCCATTCTTCTTTTCAGGTGTTTTCACACCTGTAGCTCGTTTACTTTGGTCCAAATCACTTGATGAGTTTAACTTTTAGAGGAAAAAAAAGCTCTAAACCTACATTCAGTCTGTATATTGGTTGTAAGTGTTTAACCTAAATGCAAATACAAGAAGCAGTCACTGTGTTGTGAGCTGGTAAAAATCATTAGTGTGTTTCTGGCTACTATTTCATGCAAGAATTATCTGAACAGTATGCAGAATGATTTTGAATGTTGCATGGCGGCTTTATGCTTTACAAAAAAGACTCGCGGGTTTTGTTTTAGTTTGTTTACTCTGCAGCGTCCCATAATGTAAACCTGACTATGAGAAGGCGTTTGGCTCAATGTTGCAGCCAAAAGATGGTAGCTGTGTCAAATCCCATTCACACCATAAACAAACCGCCACATCTACACAACTGGACCAGAGTTCGTGTTTAAACAAACTCGCGTATCAGCTGCAGGATATCATTGAGGGGAATCGGGGTGAATACACACATTCTTGTGGGTCGTTTTATCATTTTCTTCCTACTTCAGTTATGCACCTCTTTGTTTTAGTGGATTACATAAAATTCCAAATACATATGAAGAAGTTTGTGTTTGTAATGCGACAAAATGTGGAATTGGTGTAAGAGGCATAAATACTTTTGCCAGGCATTGTATTGTGACCTTTGAATCTTTAGACTACAACTATACTTGAACTGTTCTACCTTCTACGTTGTGGGGAATATTGAGATTAACCTCTATGTGGAATTTTTGTTTTGTTGCTAAACACATTTTTGCCGTTTTCTAAATGGTTGTCTGTAACATTTCTCCACAAAATGTTTATTTATTGATATTTATTGCATTTCTGTTTAAAGTGCTTATGAGTACAATGTAATGGCATCTGACGATAAATCAGAAATTATCCCACTGCAAAGTGCAAACCTACTGTACAGAAAGAGCAGAAAGTTGGTTGTTTTGTTTTATTCTTTGTATTCTCTGTAGGCTGAATATTTGTGTTAAAGAAAAGGGGGAATAGCACTGTATTTGCTGTAATTACAAACCTTTGTCTTGCTAACAGTGCACAGGTGGCTTGACTTTTTTTTTTTGTTCTTGTGCAACTTAGATGGGCCTCAACATTGAATAGGGTGGGAAAGTGCAAATACATTGTGTGATTTACATTAGCGAGTCAGCGGACTCGACAGTGTTTTTGTTTGTTGGGGGAGTTTTGAAAAGGAAGCCAGGTTCTCACTCCGATCGCGCTGTCTTGAAATATTTGACCAGATCTAGAAACTGTCCACACTTAGATCTGGCTTTTTAGTTTTATTTGTTGGGGATTGTTAAAAGTCTCGAAAAGACAAATGAACTATGCTTTGAAGGCCTTTTTTTTTCTTTCTTTCTAACCTTTTTGTACCCACTTTACTCTTTAAATAACTGTTCAAGTTCAGGCAATAACTGGAGACTGGCTTAAAAGATGAGAAAATTAAAAACTGTAATGTTTAATCTCCACATTCTCTCAACTTACTGAATTAAAGAATACTACTCTATTTAAAACTTTTAAAAAGGCCCTCAATATTGGTTTAAGTTATAAAAACCTTCTTTTGTCTCTGACATGGTTACAGTTCTTCTTTTGCTGTTCTTGAATTAATCTCAGCTTCCTTGTCATATATTTTTACCAAACAATGTGGATCGTGATTTTTATATTTAGTGCCTGAACGGTGTTTGTTTGTTTTGTTTCGATCTCAGTTGTGTGTTCTTTAAATTTGAAGTGCTTTCTGGTGGAGCTCAGCTGCTGGATATGCTGTTCTCACCAATCTAACCGTCTCCACCCCTTTTTCATTTTCAATCAGATTACAGGTGCATCTAAAAAAAAAAAGTGAAAATTATTGAAAAATGTGTTTTTTATTTGCTAAATGCAAAAATTAAAACTCATAGATTCATCAAACACTGAGATATTCCAAGCATTTATTTCTGTTAATTTTCATGTTTTATCTTACGGCTAAAAACAGAAAAATGCTAATTTCTCAGAAATCCTCCCTAGATTCTCTGTGGGGTCCAGGCCAGGTCCGTTTGCTGACCAATCGAGGGCAGCGACACCATGCCCATTAAAGCAGGTGTTAAAATGTTTGGCAGTGTGGACAGAAACAAAATTCTCCTGGAAAATGGACTCTGTATCTCAATTAGGCTCTTTGACTTTGGACTAAACAAAATATAACACATTAGCAGAGGACATGGCTCCTCAAATAATCACTGGAAACTTTACGCTGAACTTCAATTTCAAAGTGACATTTAAAGTTTACATATTTCCTTTGATAAAAGAGGGCTTTGGACCACTAATGGCTTAGGAATGTGAGTTGTAGCCTGTTGTGTACCTTACACTTTTTTCTTCCACTTAACTTTTCCACTTAGCTTAGTTACTCCACTCAGAAAAAGCCAGATTCTTCATGTGGTCTTCACCATGATTTTGGAAACCATAGTTTAACGTTTCTGTATTTAAAATTCTTTCTTAAAACAATTGATCTTATGTACTATTTCAAATTTCAGAGAAACCGAATTTTGTGTTTTCTTTGGCTGTAAGATATCACCGAAGTTAATGGAAATACAATGCATCATTATGTGTTTATGCTTAAATAAATTTTTGTTTTTCATCTTCATTTGTTAAAAATGCACCTGTATCGTTCTTGAACTGAAACCTGCCTGATGTTATTGCTGCCAGTGGTATAGTGTTTGATTTGTCGTTAGGAAAAACAATCCGGTTCCAAATCCCTACGCTTGAAAAGAAATCCGGTAGAATCTCCTCCACATAAACGAAATAACAGCTTCACTGAACCACAGAAAACTCCGGTGCCTTTCATTTCGCCCCAGCTGCAGCAGATGGCCTCGTTGGCCACTGCGTCCAAGGTTGGCCAGACTTGGTCTAAACAGCAGTCATCACACTGGACAGGGGCTGCCAATTAAAAAAAGACTGCAGAAACATTATGAACCTACAAACTTTGTTGATGTATAGAAGTGTTAAAAGCACCAGGAGAGTTTCCGTTTAGTACAAAAAAAAAAAAAAGGAAAAAAAAAACCCTCCTCTGAGACATGTTTTCTTCTGATTGTGATTTCTTCTTTGTCCAATGATATTTTCTGAATGCTGTGACCTGTTTTTGAGATTCGTTAGGTGCCATTTGACAGTCTGGTGAGTCGTGGCCATCTGTAGCACGCTGCTCGATGCTGGGACAAGCATCAAGCGGCGGCATTTGGAGAAGCCTTTTAATTCACCAAAATGTGTATATCAAACTAAAAAGAGAAGTTCTATTTATTTGTTTCCTAATTATTTGTTTATTTAGTGAATATTTTATCGGATATGTTGACTTTAGTGCTTTTTGTGATTACTTTCTCACCCTTTTTGGATAATGTAACAGTACCTGATATAATATATACAAACTTCACGTGACTTTCTTTTTCTGTGTTGAGTTTGCTTCATACATGTATATTCTCAAATTGGCAAGCGAACCAACGCGTGTTGTGTATTTTACAGAAAAAAACGAGGACGATTGGGGGACTTTTATATTTACAAGGACGTTATCATTTAGTGTGTCGTATTAATGATGATAGAAACTATTAAGACACGTAGTTTTGTTTTCTGAATATTTCAGATCTCAGCTCAGGCTAGCTTCTTAGTGTTGGTTTCCTTAAAAATTTGTGATTTGTCTTTGCAGTAAATAAACGTTTTCTTGTTCACCCATTGTCCCGTCTCGTAACTAAACGCACATCTTCTGGTTGGCCCATTAGTTTTTATTCATACATATAACCACCAATGTCATTGAAACTCCACATATTCAGCTTTTATTATATTGTTAAGATGAGCATGAAGTAGTGTATTCTGGAAGTTTTACAGCATTCAACTTATGTTTTAATATATATATATATATATATATAACGCTACCTTTACAGAATTATAACTGTAAAGGTAGCAAAAGTGTATAAAATACTGCCATATGTGTTTAACAGAGATCTGAATACGTGGTGATCATGCGGAGCAAAACAAACCAGAAAACTAAACTTGTAATGAGCAAAGTAATACTGAAACCACCTCAGTCTGGTCATCTCACAAGAACCTCCAAATGTATATTTGGCATCATTATGGCTTACGCTTCCTCGCAGTTCCTTTAACACTTTTCCAGCTGCTGTTTAGATAAGTCTATTACCCAAATTTGTCAGTAATTCCAGCCACTTTGATGTTATTTAGCCACTCAAACCGCTTTCAGCATAAAAGACTTGATATTTTTGGGCCAACAGCAAATTTGTCCTTTTCTACAGAACGCAGTATGAAAAATATCAGCTATACTAAGAATATATGGATACAGCTGAGTAAACACAAACAAAACTGATAAAGTGCTAATGGACACCTAACCAAAACATGATACTTCTGTTTGTAAGTATTTTCAGTTCTAATAGGAGAAAAACAACAAAAATCAAGGTTCAAAACAGTTATAGATGGTGATTTAAAAAAAATACAACAATGGAGCTGAAAGATGCTGAGCTCTAAATGGGCTTTCTGTGTGTTCTTTAAAACTATTTAAAAGAATATAAACTTATCACTGAAATCTGTTTTTTTTTTTTTTTGTTTGTTTTAAGATTACAAGAGAATGAGTAACATACAGTTTTCCTTACAGGCCCTGATCTGAGAGGGAGAAAATGGCTTTCTTGTTAGAGAAAGCCTTTTCAGCCCAACACACCAGCAGTATACTCCAACTACAAATACATTTCGGACAAACAGATGAGAAATTACAGTAAACAGATTGAGGATATTTTACGATTGTAGAAACATTTTTTTTTTATTATTATTTTGGATAAAGACTTTGCTTTACACAATTCATATATGTTAACAGAGGGACGACACTTTAATTTGCATGATGCTGGTAAAATGTTTTCAAAAATACTGTGATGTGCTCAATCAGCAGCGTCCTGAAATTTAGTGATTATAGTGCTGACTGCGTTTTCCAGTTTGGAGTATACCGCCGGCCTTCAGGTCCTTTCTTCAACTACGAGCTATACAACATTCATATGATTGCAGTCCTCCTTTAGCACTCCAGGCCTACAGATGGAGTGGTCCGGTCACGAGTATTTTTTTAATTGTCTTTTTTTTTTTTTTTACATTTTCTATTGATTTTTTTTTTTTTTTACATTTGTATTTTCATTTTTGTACAGTTTGTTGAATGTTACTTCAATCAAGAGGTTGAGGGTCAGCTATGGGCATGGTGTGCAGAACTTCGTCAAGAAGCTGCAGAGCTCGGTGTAAATGGATTTCGATCCAGCAGGGCGTCTCCTTGATGCTTTGCCGCGGGTAGTCGGGCCCCCAGCCTTTCACGAAGCTCATGCGCAGAATGCACAGCCTGCGCAGGTCGTCGACTCCGATTCCCGCC
The DNA here is from genome assembly GCF_003331165.1 of Xiphophorus hellerii. Taxonomy (NCBI): domain Eukaryota; kingdom Metazoa; phylum Chordata; class Actinopteri; order Cyprinodontiformes; family Poeciliidae; genus Xiphophorus; species Xiphophorus hellerii. Next base: position 15,714,214 of record NC_045679.1, read on the forward strand.
GCGGCAGACAAACCTGCGGGGGAATTAGTGGACAGAGCAGACATCTTAATCACAATGAGGGAGAACGGCACACAAACTCACTTCTCCACTCAGAACAAGCTAAAGCTTCAAAGTGCATCTTGACAAAGTTAAAAACTGTTTTTGTGTCTGGCGTGAGATGAAACCTGAATGTCGAAAAATTTATTTACATAAATTTACTGAAACTGGCATCAGTAAAAACCTCAAGAAGTGAGAATGTACGGCAAAGGAACAACAACCACTGCTAAAAATGGTCAAACAAATAGCTGTTTTTACTCTGAAAAAACATCTACCCACTTACAAATTCCATCCATTCCCTGCAGTTTTATCAAATAATTCAGATGAACAAAAAATGTTTAAAGAAAACGAATAAATAAAAGAAAATGTTTATTGCTTGTTCACTTTTACACAGCCAAAAGTATAGGGATATAAATGGGCTATCGACCATAACAGTAGCATTAATATCCTATATCAGACCAAATTTTCATATCGATGCATCCATAACAAATACTCAGGAAATGTTAGTCAACTTCTGATTTTGAAGACATAAAAAATAAATTTCCATTATTGTGTCTTTTATCAAATGGAAATAGAAACATAGGAAGTTTGGTCTGATTTAACTTCTGACAGTAAGAAGAAAAAAAATGGTGGATTTGTCTTTATTCTGTGTATGCAATCTTCTGGTGTCAACTATATATGGAACCTTGATGTGTGTTTATGTGTGCCGTTCTAGAAGATTAGATGCTTCAAATTAAGATATTAAAAAAAATTGTGATAAGTCATAATAATATCTGCCTTTAATAAAACACCTGACGCTAAACTCTTAAAGCCTAAAATGTCTGCTCCTTTATTCTGTGCCGTCTGGTTTTTCCTTCTCCTGCGCTGTAATTTACTTGGTCACAGTGCTTTGAGAAAGGCCCTGGTGCTACTTAAGGCTCAACCCCCCACAGGCGGGGATAATGACAAGCAATCATAGTAATACACTTGTTGGAGGCCAAGTGCAGCATTAGGAGCACTCACTGATGGCAGGGGCGATGCCTCCCACTGAGCCCGGTCCTGGGATGTTCCCAGCCACGGCTGCTGCCTGAGCTGCAGCTGCTGCCTGCGCCGTCGCCGCCTGCTGCTGCATCTGCCTGTGGCACTGGCGCAGGTCGAACACCTGTCAACATTCAGAGACGCAACATCTGCCTGAGCAAAGCGGTTCCCAATAAAACAGGGAGGAAAAGATGAACATGCAACAGGAAAGTCAAACTCTAAGCTGTAATCCTTCAACATTCATTATCTATTATGATTTAAAGGAATTTGATGAATTGAACAGTTGTGTGCAGCTCTATGTTGAAAGGTCCATCCTTTTCAAGAAACAAATTTCTAGCTGATGCTAAACTCAAGGTTGGGCAAAATAAAACTATGGTATGGAACGCGCTCCTCTCTCACCTTGATGTAAGCACTGGGGTAGATTTTATGAACGGCGTCGCCCGGGGCGCGCCCGGCTTCTCGATCCAGATAGTAGCTCTGAACGAACACTGCATGATCGCTCAAACAGCGCACCCACACGTCACCTTCACCTTTGCATTCCAGCTGCACACCTTTGCCGATGTGAAGCCTAAAAATACAAAAAACTTAATATCTTAGTCACCACACGAAATTACTGTTTTAACAAACTACATAAAAATAATCTTGTCCTATTTGCTCTTGCCTTGCTCTCTCAATGTTCTCTGTCCTGTGGACATTGCTCAGCTGGCCCAGGCAGAAGCGATCTCCTCCTGATGGATCCACGTAACCGTCCACAGTGACTATCGGACATGTGGACGGCACCTTAAAAGTCTCGCCAACCTGGACGTCCATCTCAAAGTACGCAATGGAGCACCAGTATTCTGGAGCTGGAACGAAAGAAATCTAATGTCAGTGTTTTTGCATTTCTGGCATTTCCATTAAATCCAACTTTATGCTCACCTGGGTGGTTGGATATAGGGGGTTGGAATGCAATTTCATTGGTAACAGGCCCTGGGGAACATAAAGAAACAAATTAGGAACAGCAATCCATCAGTAACAAACCTGATGTAGAGACTGATTCTAAATACCCAAATGGTTCTGCTTCATCTACAGCAAAACTAAAAAAATTTCATGAATCTAAAATCCATTAAAAATACCAATTGAAAGTATTCAGTTAATTAATATAATGTTAATGTTCAAATTAATCACAGTAATGTTGCTGTATTTGATAAAGGAGCCCCCATTGTGAGAGCTTCTAGTCAAACACATTCATGTCTGTCTGAAATAACATCAAGATACAACTGTCCTACATCTTATCTAATCAACCCAGATTGTAACTTAAATAACATTTTTACTTCAAAAGGGGAAGCAGATGATAGCAGTCTAATCTGAGTAAAAACCTTTTGCAAAGCTTGTTCTGTATTATCTGAAAGATCATCTTACTGCAGACTCCACACTGCTTTAACTGCCAATAGTCTTTTAGTCATTTATATCACATTTGATTTTATTGCATTTGTCATTTTAAGTCTTGCGTTAGTTGCATGAAGAGCATTCAGTTCATACTTATGTCTCAAAACTGCAGCAGAAATAAAGATTTTTTTGTCCATCTTTTCCCATCCACTCACAGTAATGGCCTGTGTGAGGCATCGGGGGGTGATGCTGTAGATGCCCATTCTGGTGTTGTGGCACCGCTGGGGGGAAGCTGCTGTTTCTGCTCCAGTTCGGAGTGGGATCTGTAAGCACATAAATAAGACACTAGTGTTGGCAAGCAACTTGCATAGAGATACAAACAGAACACTCGAATTGAGCAAACCCAGAGAAAACGCTTGGTTTGAAAATGGATATGTTTGCATTCTTTTCGCTTTTGTCAACACCTTTAATGCAGCAGTCAGTGTGATATTAGCTTAGAAAATCAGGAAGAACTTCTAGTTTACAAATAAAAAAATAAAATAACCTGATATTTACACACACTATAAAAATACACTCAGTCTTTGACATTCCTATTTTCAAGCAATAAAATTTCTGTTTACATAAAGTAAGACAACTTTAAAATAATTACTTTCAAAATGTCTTTTTTTTTTTTTAAATGTAGAAATCCCCAGGTGAAAATGTCATAGCTGTGCAAGCATCTGATTAACTAATTCATAACATTTGAGCTATCTGGAAGCACAGCATGGAAATGAGCCACACTTCAAACACAAAGCTTCTTTGTGTTACATGGAAAAAAGTTCCTGGTCTGTCAACCAAACAAGTTAAACACCATGGGACTGTCCAGCATTCACAAAGTTCAGGAAGGAGACGGGCATAATTTAAATATACCTGTATGTGCATATTAATGCATCAACAAAAGAAAAAACCAAATAAAGATGCTGGCTGAAGCTGGTTAGACAGAAACATCCACAGTGAATTGTGGTTCTACGTGACGACTATTATTAAAATTGAAGGAAAAAGAGAGACACCAACTGAAGAATGGAGGTTAAAGCATTGCTTTGCTGTAAGATGGACTGAACAGCAAAAAACAGATGGCATCATAAAGAGAGGAAATACTGAAGCAGCGTTTCAGCCAGGAAGTTAAGTTTGAGCATCAATGTGTCTTCCAAATGGACGGTGACCTTAAGTATATCACGAAATTAATTCCAAAGGGGCTCAAGGTGAACAAAATCAGGGATTTAAAGAGACGTCACAAAAGTAATCCGAACCGCTTTGAAATTTCACTTCTGTTTTTTTTCCTCAAACTGGGATCACAGTTACTACTAAAAGTAACATACTGCCTACTCATTACTACTTCATACAACCCCACTTTAAAAAGGACAAAATACACCGAAAACTTTGTCGTCTCAGTATTTTAGATTCCTACCAAAACATTTGCAGATTCTCATAGTGGCAGAGTAAGACAGCTTTACTGCGAGTACATTCCAGACCTATTTAATTATACATTTGTAAAAATTTTACTATCTCTCAAGATTTAAAATATTGTGCTTTTATACTCATCTCTGTTGTAATTTATTTTGATTTCAGAAAAGGACTTCAAGATCAAGCGCTTGTTGATTTGCAATAAACTAATGAACATAACGTGTTTTTTTTAACTGACTATCATCTAAAATCTTAAGTCTGTGTCATTTCTCACTTGAAGGTCCAGCACTAATGGTGGAGAAAGCAGAAGAGGAAGCTGAAGTGCTACCCTCCGATGGGGGTAGTAGAGGGTTGTTGCTGAACGTATCTGGGGGGACAGGCCTCGATGGAGGGTGCTGGATTGTCTGCAGGTGGCTTTCAGAGCTGGAGTGTGACTGCTGGTTTTCATAATCAAACTCGTCTTTCACTATAAGAGGACCTGGCAGAAAACGACAGACATGATTAAGACTGATGAACGTTTACAATGTCGCTGACGAGGAAAAGGAAAGCTTTGTACCTGAATTTGAAAGGGTCAATGTTGATAAGTCTGCAAACACATTAATAAAAAAAACACAAAAAAACATGTGAATCAGTTTAAAACTACTCGTTTTAAATTTTATTCTTACTTACAAGTGTACAATATCTGTTCTGACACATGGTAATCCATGTAAAAATACACTGTAATCTCTTAGTGTGCCATTCTAAATTTATTAGCAAGCTGAATAGCAACTATATGACCAAAATTGATGAACACATGATCCTAACTTACCAATTCCTGGAGAAACAACCCTCTCGTAGTGGTACGGGTTGACACAGACACTGTCGCATTTCAGGTCAAAGGCATACTGGCAGTACTTCACATGTTTTAACTCATTCTTGTGGAGGTCTGGCCATCGCCACAGTCTGGCATAGACGACATGGGGGAAACCTTTACGCCCTGCAACCTGCAGAACACAGAGGAGTTTTAAATATAATGTAAATGAACACTATCAAGTGACATCTGCAAATGAGGCACTATAATATACCTGTAGGCGTCCGTCCAAAGTTCGCTGTATGGTTACGCACTTGCTAGGATGAGCCCCGTTTGTGGTGATGGCAGTAATTAGAGAATCCAGCTCATCCTTCTTCTCCTTCAGCTTCTTGACAAGACTCTCAATGGCCCGCTTTGCAAAGCTTTCACTTTCCCCTCCCTGCCGGTGGCACATGAGGCTGTGCACGATGCTCAGGCAAGCATCGTTGCTTGTAGGAGTGTTTGTGATTGACATCTTGCTTTGTAGTTTTCAGGACTGGGTGGGCTTTCCAGCTGCGTCCCTTTATGTTTTCTCTTTTGTTGTTGTAGTGACAATGAGAAATTATTCCTCTAACCAAAGCAGCCCACGTTTAGCCACCTAAAAACAAAGGGGGAAAAAAAGAGAGCAAAGTTTTATGACCTCAAACCAAAATTTTAAAGCAAAATAATTTTTTGAAAAATTAACATGCTCAACACATAGCAATTTAGGTTTTTTATGCGTGTGGGGTTTTTTTTATACATATATTACAATAACAGTGACAAAAAATACATTTATCTTTAAAACAATTAACTACATTTAAGTATAAAGAAGTAAATCTCCTTATTTTTTTACTGAATGGAGTAGAACTGACAATATATGTTAATTTAGACTGAGCATGTACAACACAATGATAGTTTCAAGTTTCCAGCCACTAAATATAATATGTGCATGAATTATTTTAGGATAGAGTCATAATGTTGTATTTCTTCCATGGTATGTGTCTAATATTATCTCATATATTCACATGTTTACATTAATTCAGTGTAATTCTAAAGGAATATGGTCCTGATTTTTCAGCCCTCAATATACATATTGATCTTTCAGGTCTAAATGTATTCTAAGTACCTAAAAAAATTATAATAATCTAAGGTTCGAAAAGGACTTAAATGGGGACAAAATAAAAACACCTTAAATAATTGTGTCAGAAATAGTGGAATAAAACCTATAGTGTAGAACATTTTAAGCTTAAATTTGTTCTTTTTAAAGTCTAATAACTTAAAAGCTACCGCAAGTGTTTAATTAGGAAAACGTTGTACATAATCCTGGAGTGAAAGAGTTAGCTCTTTTCAGAGAACATGGGCATACCAGGGCTGTACAGTAAACACAAGCTCTCTATGAATGTATAAATAAATGATTATTAAACACAAAAGCTAAACTTAGTAAAATATTATTTAAATTAAAAGTGGCAACCCCCGTACCACCACTTTAGTCATACAGGGATCCTTCACAGAACACCTTACCTGAACCAGCTGACAAATTAACAGATATATGAAATGATGAAAATTACTAGCAGAAATCCAGCAATTTTGATTTTAAACAAACAGTATTAAGACAACTTTGCTAGTGCTAGCCAAGGTGGCTAATCTAAGACACCCAGTAACGAAAAGTAAGGGGGGGGGAAAAAGCCTTACTTCGAATTTCTCTTGAATTAACCTGGTACACCGGTATAATTTATGATCATATGTTCAGATAAACGCACACTTTTACAAAATCAGCAACATCAACACAATACGGGGTAAGCTAGCATGGCTAAGCTAAGTAGCTCTGTTAGCGATGGCTGCTATTTAGCCAACAAATAAAACAATATATTCAATAAATCGAAGCAGTTGAAAACGAATCTGTTTACTTACAGTAATTCACAGAAAAGTAGCGTAGATCCACTCGTAGAAGATGGAGCCAACGACGCTCTAGCGACCTAAAACCTGACCGGCTATCTTACGTTTTGAATATTGTTGCTAGCTGGCTAACAGACCAACTTGACGCTGACGAACCTTCCTTTCTGTTGTTCCCGAAATCCAGCATCTCACGAAGTCAGACGACCACTAACCAGTCTTCTCCGCACACGTTCACCTAATCAACCTACGACACTTCATTGAAACTCAACCAGGATTTTTATGCTAACAGAATCCAGATGAATGCCTAATTGGCGAAAATAAACAAAATCTCTCCTCCACCCACCAGGCTCTGACTGAGCCGTGACAGGCGTGGCGCTGCGGCGCAGCTCGCCTCGCTGTACATTGTGAATGCTACTACACAGGTAGGGTAATCACGCTGAGTTTATGTTAATTATATTTCTATTATAGAACAAAATAACGTTTTGTGAAATTCACAATGAAATCACAGATCTGTGACTGTCATAAAATCTGCTCTTTAATTGTTTTGATCATACTGCGGATATGTGGGATTCAGAGATACCACTCTGAACATTTTCTATTGTTCTCCATGTTTATATAACACTAATTTTCACTACGGGTTCATTATGTAAACATTGTTCTTCTACAGTATAACTAGATAACGATGCCTTATGAACATGTGCAGAGCCATGTTACCAAAGTTAAAATCCTCTCTCAACTATTAAAACTTGGTTAAATGCTATACCCTGGAGTAACAAATGTGTAACAAATCATTACATAAAGAACTGACTTGGTTCTTTATGTAATCAACTATTTTTAATTCACACAGGGTTATGAATCAGTCTACACACACCCTTAATATTAGTAAGTGCCTGTCAGGGAAACCACAAGCTTTTCTTAGATATCAACAACATCTCAGCATATTCCTTTAATATGTAATCGCTCCCCCTTGAACTGGTAGAGTTTATTTAAATTGGTTGGTGTCCAGCCATCAAACTAGATCAAAAACTTAGCTAAATAAGGAATTGTAAACTCTCTATTTAGGAGTTTATTGTAAGAAAACCTAAAATAAAAAAAAAGTATTGCTTTTTTATTTCCGCAGAGATGTTCATGCTTTTCTTTAGTTGTATCGACTCTATTTATTAGGTACATTTTGTTAGGGTTGGACCTGGTCTTTAGTGATCTTGTGTAAATTGTAGCCTCAGTTCTCTGTTTTAGGTGAAAGGAGTGGCATCCTGTGTGGTTTCCTGCAGCAGTAACTCTTCTGCTTCAAGGTTCAATGTTTGCTTTTCTATCCTCTCAAACTCTCCATGTTCTTCTTTAACCTTTCACATAAAATAGGGTTTTTTTTAATTATTATTTTTGAAGCTCATTTGTTATTTTTTCTTTTTCAGGCTATTCTCTGTTATACCAATCACATAAATGGGAGTGAAGACCACAGAAGACCAGTAGTTTGATACTTTCAGGATCAACAGCTATTCTATGTTCAAAGTAACTTAAATTTGATCCCTTTTCTTTCCCATTCTGATGCTAAATTTCAACTTCACCACATCCAGATCCCTCTGCCATTTGATTAGCTTATTCACTATTTTGGTTTGACAATTGAGTAGCTTTACCTAAAAAGCTTCATACAGGTGAGCGTAGATTTGGCGCTGTTAGTTGCAGATCAGTCTGTTCACTGCCTGGATTTCTGCCCTGCATATTTTGCTGCTATAAATCCATATGCTGTGTGAAGATCCTCCACACTGGACAGATCTTGAGGGTCGTTCCTGCTACCTACTTCCAACTGTTAACAGCAAAAGCTGGGTGATGATGTGGAGTGAATATTTATTTTTCCATTTGTACCGTTGCCGTGGCTTTGATAAGAGTATAAGCATGCCATTGTCAGAAAAGGGAAATGGGAGGGTTCCGAGTCCAGCGAGCAACCTGATGTCATGATTGTCAATAGGACATGTTGGTCCGGGAGACCAGGAATCTGACACCACCTTCTCACAAATACTGCCACTTCGAGTGGCGTCTCACCCTGAGTGATGGCCTACAAGACTCCAGGCTCTGACACCTCTTTATCAATATGGCATGGAAGCGGACCGAGAGTGGCCCGCCAGGCATGTGGCTGTGGAAGGATGGGGATTAAGGTTGTTAGATGGAAGCGATGCGATAACCTGGCATTGACATGGTGTGCACGAAACAGGAATGATTGTTCACTGAATATGTTTATTTTTCATATATTTTATTTTAGTAAGCACAATGCTATTCACACCAGTGTGTGAAACAAAACCGAGACGTGAATTGTTTCTATAAAGAAAGATTTCATAGAAGCTGAAAGTCACATTGGATAGGACAAGTAATTACTTTTTTTTTTTTTTTTTCTTTTTTTTTTGAAAAGATGCCCCACGGGGTTCCACGACACTGAAAATCCTTCTGTGGTCCAAAATAAGAAAAACATGTTTTCTACAAATTTGGCAAGCATCTCAGAGAAAGAATATTACAATTGTCTACTTATCTCAGATGTTCCAAGATTCCTCTGGACAAGCTCATAATTTACAGTTTTGTAGTAAATGCATAATTTTCTTAAGCAGGTTGGAGTTTTTCATGTTTTTCATTTTCTTTTCATCACTTAACTTTTTCTGGTGTATATTACAATAAAAGTCAGATTTCACCTCTTTTGCAGGAGATGAAATCAGAGTTGTACTATTTTTTACCTTATTATTTGCTATAAATATGTCAAAGCTTTTTTTTTTTTTTTTACCTAAAATTGCTGATCTGAAATCATAACACCAAAAAAATCCAAACCTTCTTGTTTCCCACTTTTCTTCATTATGCAGTGCCTTACAAAAATTATCCATACCTGTTAAACTTATTCATATTTTGTCTCTTTAGAACCATAATAATTACTGAATTTTATTGGGATTTTATTTTCCAGTCCTACACAAAGTAATACACAATTGTGAAGTAGAAAACTTTTTTAAAAGTTGCAAAACTGTGATGCAGATGTGTATTCTGAGTCAATACTTTTCAGAACCCTTTGGCACTGTAAACACAGCTGCAAGTCTTTTGGAGTATATCTCCAAAAAGTTTGCACATTTTGGCTAAAATATTTACAGATTTTTCTTTTTAAAATAATAATGGCAATGCACAATTTGTAGCTGTCCATCTGACATTAAAACTAGAGTAATTATAGGCCACTGTGCTAAAAATTTCAATGTACTGTATACACTGAAATTCATAGTTGCAATATGACAAAATGAGAAAAAGTTCAATGGTTTTTAAATATTTTGAAAGGCATTTTAATGCTGTATAAATATGACAATCAATTGCAATATATAACGATAAACTGAAGTGCTTTCAAAACACGATGAAAGGTATATGGAGCTGTGGTAGACTAATATGAGACACTTTGTTGCATCAGTTCAAAGTGTTTCTGTTCTAAATTAACAAAACACTCGGGGGTTTGCCTTTATACAGCTGTAAATTTCCATCCCTAATTTACAATTAGTCCACTGTATGAAATCTGGAATCAAGCACACGAGCATGATAAAATAGATTGATAGATTTAGATCTTCAACTAAAAGTCTATTTTTCTCTGTGACGTTATCTGCAGCCACATTCTGCCACCACCATCCCCTCATACTTGGGGTTGAAAGTAACCACTCCATTATCGTGATAAAGGAGGGAGATTGGCTCCAGCTTTGTGGGAACACAGCAGGCAGCAGATGCTCGTTCGGGGCGCCTGAGGCTCAGCCGAGTCTGCACTATGGCATGCTTGGTGGGAGAAACCTCTGAGGTCATGGGTGGGCTGCACACGCCGTTGCACTTGTACGCTTCATACCCCAAAGGCTGGATAATCCAGGAGTCCCAGCCAATGTCTTTAAAATCCACAAAAAGAGGCGACCGCCTGCATGACTCGGTGTTGGCGCTGCGGCGGATTCGAGGAGGCGTGTCGTAGATAAGATTGGACCGCACCTCCAAGGCAGACTGGTGGTCTAGCTCGTCCTGTTCAGGGTGGTCAGAGTTGGGATTTGCACGGTCATGAAGAGATTTCTGGCTCGTTATCGCGTTATCAGGAAGGTCATTCTCATGCTTAATCATCTGACTTAGCTCTTGTCTGTCTTCTTTGTGATCTCTGCTCTGGTCATCTGAGAACACGATTATCACTGGATTGTGTTGCCCCTCCACACTCCTGTCAATATCAACCTGTGACACACGTTTGCCACTTTCTATTGCTTCTCTCATGGTCCCTTCCTCATCTGCCCCCAGGTTTTCAATGTGAACCTCCAGCCTATGAGTTGTGCACCCTGACTTCCGCCAAAGTGTCACCACATGAGTGAGGTCAAATGACACCCAGCTATTATCTTTGGCATGGATATGCTTTGTCACCAGTTCCTCCAAATCCTTCATCGCCTCCACCTCCTCTTTATCCCTCTCTCTCCCTTCTTTCCCCACCTCTTTTGTCCAAACAACACCATCATGTATCTTATAGATTGTCACCTTGCATCTGAAACCGGCATGTGGTCTTTGGGCCTTCCGCACAAGCATGAAGAGTCGAAGCTCAGCCATTGTAATATGCTCATAGTGTGGCATGGAGATATTGAATAGGAGGGGATGTATCCATACACCAGTGGCTCTTATACTTCGGGGGGAAGAATCTGAAATCAAAATACCACAAGAGTTATCTCAATGTTGTCTGTATGGGTTTACCTTAGTAAGCTAGCGTTAATTTGTTGAATTTTCGCAAAAAGATGGTTTTGTTCTACATGCTATATTTAGAGCACCTTTCTTTGATTTCGGTAACTCAGACTGTTCCATCATATCCAAGACGATCTCAAACATGATCTTATTTTATCTAATTTATCTAAATACATTTCGATCAATTTGTTCAAAGAAGTTTGTACCTTCATTCTTGAAACTGCGCACAATGTTGGCAGACGGCATTGCAGTGCGGTCATTGGCAAATCGGTTGTAGAGCTCCAGCATATACTCTGGAAGTGGCTCTTTCTGGGCTGTAGGCATCCAAGGCTGGGACCTTAGCCTGGTGAGGTTCAGTCTTGACAGAAACTGGCTCAAAAAGTCCTGCGCACTGTGGAGAGGACTGTTGATCACATCCATGCCGACGGATGTCCTGTGGTAAGTCTCTGCAGACTTGATTGGACTGCTGCGGCTCAAGCCAGTTAACGCTGCAATCACAATATTTAGGAACCCAAGGTTTGAGAAAACCAAAGTGGTCATTCTTGAGCAGCTGAAAGATTTAAATCCAAAGACAGACAAGCATTTGATGAGAAAATGTGGATCTCTTGGAGACTTTCCTTCATTAAAGGACAGCAGGTTGCTGAAAACAGCGTTGCACTGGTTTATCTTGAAGTTTGGTTGTGAGGGCAGGGCAGAGCTGCTCTGCTGACATGTTTGGAGATGTCGCTAAGGCCCTGCTCAGCCCTCCTCTTTCTCACCACACCAGGGACTTATAACCATCCATAAACTCATTTGATTCTACCCCAACTTACAGGGATTTTTGATTAAAATCACTGAGCTGACTTTCAATTCAAACTACGAGCCACCCTAAAACTGCAAATCCTCTGCTTGGATTTAATTAAGAATTTAATTTGGTCTACAAACCATGACACAGTCTCTAATAAACAAACTTGTAAAGCTTGTAGAGTTTTTTTGTTTCTCTGTATTTTTCTCCACAGTGTATCTGGGAAGAAATCTACAAGCACATTTGCAAGCACATTTAGATCCCCATACATTCTAATTTATCCTGCTGCTAATAAAAACTTGAACCTAAATGTGCTGATTTAAGCCTTTAGGCTTGAAGATATACATCCAAGCAAGATGGAACCACACCATAATGCTACTACTACCATGCTTTATGTTTGGCACAGAGTTATAGACTTAAAATCCTTACATTGACTTCCCCAAATATTCTCCTGGTTATTAAATACATAAACCTTTTCTGCATAATGGGGGAAGCTGGAAAAGAAAGCAGATTTTAGAGATGGGACTTCTTTTCTTCAGCACTGCTCTTTATTCCATGTGAATATTCACTGTTATCTTCCAGTTAGAGGTTGGCTTGAGCTTTTGTCGCTGTTTTCCAGACAATGACAAAGTGGTCTTACATCCGCATGATGGTTCCATCCACAATAAATGTACATTTATGAGTTAAATTCTCATTGTTAAAACCAATTGCAGTTGTAGGTGACTTTTTCTGCCTGGAAAATAAACAATTCAAATATAAGATTAAAGCCTAAGATGAAACTGGCATTGAAATCCATCCGGAGTGCATGTAAACTTCTGACCTGAACTGTTTAAGAAGTAACACAAACATGAATGAGAAACTATGCACAGCATTTATTGTCAGTTTCATTTAACACTGCAATGCAAAAAGGACCACTGCAAAGCAGAGCTGTATCATTTATAGGCATTAGCTAAGACACATAAATAGCTCTTAATTAATAACATGGGTATTACAATAAACATTACAATATAAATGCCTTTATTTTGAATATTAACAGTCCTTTGTTACACATGTACAGTCCTTGTTTACCTTTCTGTATTAACAAATGCACTAATTTCCAAATAATTTGGGTGATTAGGCTGATAAGCGCCTGTACACTTATCAGAGGCTAAAAAATGTTTGAGACTTTTTCAGATTGGAAATGGTCCATAATTATAGAAGTGGACAATAAAAAAAGATCCAAGTATGTCTTTTGACACAACTTAGACAATTTAAGCTGTTAATAAACTGTCAAACTCACTTTGCACATGTTATACAATCTTTGGAATCATGATTTCCCACAGTTTGGATATTTGGGCTATTTCATACATCACATGTTATCAGTTGTATGTTTCAGGCTTACAGAAGTCATCCTAAATATCAAAACAATAAAGTCTATTGTCGACTAATCTCCAGATTAAATACATATAAGTGTTTGGCACATTAAGTTCTGTAAACAAATAAGTTTTTTTTTTTTATTTATTTTTTTACAAGAATGAACAAATGACACAGATTTGCATTTCACCAACAGAAAGTGTCCCTACAGGATTTAACTAGCTGGACTGGATCTTTTGTCAAGTTCACACCCAAGAGTCCAGCGGTGGAGGTTTGTTATCCATGAGGCCTACTGCAGGCCTGCCAGCTCTGATGAAGTGTTTTCTTTCACTTATTGCCTGTCAGAAAACAAAGCCGGAGTTTTGGTCATTTACCATAAGAAAGACAGTAATTTATACTTAAGATCATTTATAACCTACCTGTAGAGCATCTCTTTCTACAACAGGTCCCTTTCCGTCTCCAACTCTGTCATTTGACTCCAAGGTGGAATACACATCTGCAACAGAGCACAAGAAAATAGCGGTATAAGAAACCTTTTCTATTCCAGGAATTAGTGGGTATTTTTTAAATCATTTATATTGTAAAATAAAACTATGCAACGTATTCTAACCTTGGTTTTTCTCCATGAGAGGCAATGTGATGTCATCGCTATTTTGTTTCCCATTCTTGGGTTTTTTAGTTACACCTGATCCTGTTGGCTTCAAAAGAGAAATGCATTTTTAAACACTTTTTACAATGTTATTGCACATGGTGATCCACATTGTTTATTTGTTTTTTGTACTTTTCCTTTAATATTTAATAAAGACAATAATCATCATACATTTTTATTTTATTTTAAGTCATTTTGAGCCCCAGTTTATTGCTGGCATAGTTTTCTGAATTTAAATAAATTCAATAAAGAAAACATTACCAAATTAATATATTTTTACTGTAGACAATTTGACAAATGAAGTAAACAAATCTACCATATGGCAATCCAACCTATCCTAACCTCAACTAAGCTGCCTTCTGATGTTTTAAATTGCTATAAAATAAATAAAAATACCTTAAAGTTGCTCTTGTTCCATCCGGCCTTGGTCAGAGTGTGTCTCAGCTCTTTGTAGGCCCATATTGTCTGAAGTACATGCGAAGCAGCTTTGGTCTCTCGTGTTGATTGGCTGACAATATATGATTTTGATGGTTAATGACAACAATCAGCACCAAGATATTAATATCTGTATGACTGATATTTATGACCGCTGTTTAATGTGCTCATACTAACGTCCAAAACAAAGATGTGAAGTTTTTCAGCTATTCAACGTTTACACATAGCATTCTTTAAATGCAGTAATGCTTTTTTTTTTTAACATTTTGATCAAATTCCTTTCTGATACATTTGTATACCTTGACTTATTTATGGCCACCAGTTTCTGCACAGCATGACCCTGTATGAGCCCTCGAGCATTCTCAGGGTTGTCTGTGATGATCTCGTAAATTGTGTTCAGAATGGAAACCACCGTATCTCCCTCGAGATTTTTCACAGGGTGCTGCTGCCCGTAAGGCAAGTTAGCAACAAGGTCCCTCAAAGCGTAGTTCCCTGTAAAGACAGACAGGCGGAGAAACTGTGAGACTGTAGGTGTCGACGCCTCTGAATGAAGCAGAGGTCTTTAATTCTGTACCGATCAAGTCCTTATTCCTTCTGTCAATGGCGAGGTTGCGAAGAGCGATGGCCACGGCTCGCACGACTTTGTCCACGTCTGAGCGCAGCAGCTCCACTAAAACTGGCAGTCCTTTCTCTTTCCTCACCGTGGCTCGAATGTAGCTCGACCACTGCAAGAAGAAACACAAGAGTCCGTTGGCTCAGTCGGATTATCTTGAGAAAATTTTAAAACATCCAAAGAAGATTCCTTAAATTACGTTTTACTAGTAAACACCTTTATGTGCTCCTTAAGAACTCAAATATCTCTTAACAAGCCTTTGTCTTGAATCACTTTTACATTGAGAAGCCCCATTCCTATATTTTACTTTGGATGTTATTTCTAAGACATATGGAACCACTCAAGGGGAAATTCAGTTGCAGCTTTTCTGATTATCTTGGCTAGAGACAAGGTCAGCGCACATTTACATTAGGTTGATTAATGATGCCCGCTGAAAAAACAAAATCAGCCAGCTGAAAAGAGACGAGAAGCCTTAGGTACTCATGGCCCCCCGAGTGCTGGCCTCTAGAAGTTGTCTTCTTTGACCCTGCACTGTTCTGGCACATTTAAGCTTTACTCATAGCACTTTATTCCAGGCCAGCTCTATTTTAAGTCTCTCCTCAAGCTGAACAGCAGAGATAGCAACAATGCTGTCAAGAAGCGCATCTCAGATCTGCTCCTCAGACACAAGATGATGTTTACAAACTATGACAGCAACCACGGTGACTTCACCTACATAAATGATCATTCCCATTTGCATTGAAATAAAATCAGCCAAATGTGCTGGGAATAACACTTCATGTTTTCCGAGTAAGGCTCCTGTAATTAGGGATCGTGAAAAATAACTTTGAACTTTTTCGTTTGCTTACAGCCCAGTGTCCCGCAGCGAGGTTCTGCAGAGCTCCTGCAGCTGCCTCCAGGGTGTTGTGGTTGTGACTGCAGGTAAGAAGAGAGAGGTACAGCCTCACCACCTCTGGCTGGTACAGCAGATCTAGGCCTTCAAGAGAAATAAAGACGCACCGTCAGCAGTATTAACCTGTTGGATGAAATATATTTTGCAAACCATTAAAACCTTTCGTCATTTTGTTATAAGTACAAACTGTTTATGAGGTAGACCGTCGGAAGTGGAAGTGGAAGTGGAAGTGGAAGGAAAATGGTTTTCGACATTTTTCCCAATTGAAAATAAAAATTTGTGCATTTGTCTTCTACCAAACTACACTGGATCAAACTTTTGCAGAATCACATTTTGCTGATATTTCAGTTACAAGTCTAAAAAGTGCAATGCTTGCACAGTCTCTTTTTTCTATCTGATGGATAGTATCTGTTGACATGAATTTTTAAGATTTACCAGTGATTTACTTCTGGACTTTGACTAGGCCATTCTATATTTTAGAATGCTTTTATCCAAATCATTTCATCATAGCTTTGGCCATATATTTAATGCTATTGTCTTGCTGGATGGTCAAAACTTTACTACTTTACTCTCAGGACTTTTGCATGTGCTAACACAGTTTCTTCCAAGATTACCCTGTATTTAACTCCTTCTATCCTCCCATCAACTCTCACCTGGTTTCCTCTTCCTGCTGAAGACACAACTCAATTCTGCTAGAGTATGTTTCTTGGGATTTGCCCAAAAGTTCAATTTTGGCCTCCTTTGACTAGAGCACCTCTGTTTGCTGTGTCCCCAACATAACTAGAGGCTCACTTTATCTGAGGCTTTTTATGAGTCTCTTTTAACAATAGTTTTCTTCTGTCCTTTGTTCCATAAAGGTCAGATTTGTTGAATGAACTATTTATTATTAGTTATCCTATCAGCAGGTTCTCCCACCTGAGTTGTGGACTGCTTCTCTGATTAATGTTAGTCCTTTTAAGTTTGGAAAATTATTCTTTTCCTTCCACTTCACCATTTTGTGCTCCTAAAATACACTGAAGTTCAATGGATGTGAATACTTCAGCAAGGCAAAATGCAAACTTCAGAATTTCTTCTACTTGAATATAATCTAGTTAGTAGATTAGTGGGTTGGTAGATAAATACGCATAGTGCTTTGCATGCACTGAACTGAGACTGCACT
The DNA here is from genome assembly GCF_003331165.1 of Xiphophorus hellerii. Lineage (NCBI taxonomy): Eukaryota > Metazoa > Chordata > Actinopteri > Cyprinodontiformes > Poeciliidae > Xiphophorus > Xiphophorus hellerii. The sequence continues at coordinate 15,731,371 of NC_045679.1, forward strand.
GAATGGAAAATACAACTGTAGCAGACTCATGAACTGATTATTTTGCACTGAGCCAGTGGAGGCTGCTGGATGGCTGACAAGTATAACAGTATAAGGCTGACCCTGAACTGTATCATGATTGTCAGGCTGATTTGCATTCACTGGCTGCAGCGTGGGAGGCATTAGCTAAGCTCTGATCTCCGTTTTAATGGCAGTCGGAGCCACAGGCTTGTAGCGCTATGGGTTCTTACTTAACTCAGTGTTTTTTATCCACACTGTACTCATGGCAACAAGAAGCAAACACAAAGTAAAACACAACGTGGAGACGGTGGAGCAGCAACTGAAGACATATGGAAAAGATGGGACATGCGTTGTTTCAAGCAAGTGCCAGCCAGGCATTTATGTCATTCTCTGTACCGCAAACAAAAATGTCATCAGTGTCTCAGATGTTGGGCCGTTTTGCTTTAGTGGTGCAGGTGGAGATGTGTGGGGCTGCATTTAAATGATTTCCTTCCCAGGCCATGTCAATGTCATGCTTATACAGCAGATAGCAGAACCCAAGAAGCAGCTACAGCCTGGATGCTTCAGACTGCTTCTGTATGATGAGGATGTTGAACCACATAAAGGCATTTTATAAAATACTCTATTTATATTTTATCTACTACTTACCACCTTAATTTAAAAAAAAAAAAGTAGTTTATTTGCAAGTTAAACTGAGGTTATTTTTTTTATTTAAAAATATGTACCTTTAATCAGTTCTGCACATTTTGGTAAGTCCAAAGTATTGTATTTCCTCTCCACAAATCCATTTTTCCAACCTGTACATCACAGATACATACACACACATGCACACAAACACAAGCACCAGTTTTCATCACATCAGCAAGCAGATGTAGACAATTGCAGAAAAATCCACTGCAGCATTGATTCACAGTATCCACTGCTTTGGAGATATTCCGGCGTTGTGAGCAGACTGACCTTGACTGAACCACTCTTCTGATGAGCCCAGTTTGAAGGGAAAAGAAGAAAAGAACAATGTCACAGATTAGATTGTGGTGCAAAGGGACAGAGAGGCAGAAAAGCAGACAGAGCTCCTCCATGTGGCGACACACTGAGTTGCTGATTGGATCAGTTGGACCTGCAGCTTTCCTGAAAGCAACACAGCAATTATTGACGATGACTAATGTTTTTCAATGATGTGCTCACCTTCAGACTGAAGGTAATTGATAAATTCATTTCTAAATAATTAGGTTGTCTTTGATATATATTTTTTTTACACCACTTGAATTTTCCACATTTTTGAGATATTACAAGTGGCAATCAATTTTGTTTTACTTGACAGACCATTACAAACGAAATATTTATGAAGTGGAAGTGAAATAATACATGGCTTGCAATGTGTTAAGTTTTTTTTTTCTTTATAAAAATCGTAAAATTGTAGTGTGCACTTGTAGTCAAGCTTTCAAAGTGTCAAACTCCTGTCCTTGAGTTGCGGCATCCTTCAACTTTTGCATGTATTCCTGCTGAATCCAGAGAATAAATGACCTTCTTTCATGCAGTCATGTTTTACAGAGTTCTATTAAAGACCTAATAATTAAACTCGTTTTTTTAAGTACAGATATGTCTAAAGAGTAGCAGTACTCCAGCTCTCGAGGAAGAAAAAATAAATCAAAAATACAATCCTTTTCCTTCCACATTAAAAATACACAACTTTTTTATGGACTATTACTTACAGTTCCAATAAAATGCACTGACGTTTGTAACAGTAGTATAAAAAAGTTAAGGAGATGTGAATACTTTAGCAAGATGCTGCATAGAAAGAGTGCATCAAACAACATATAACAGATATACTGAGCAGTTACATATTGATTCCAATGTCTATCAGTGGATAGAGTTATCGTATATCGTGTATATTCAAAGGTTGTAGGTTCGATTCCAGCTTCCTCCTGCCACATGTCGATTTGTACACTGATACGTAGATCAGTGGCCTATAATACCACCGCCGTGGGTAGTCAAAATGACTGGAAAGGTGCCATATAAGTTCAGGCCATTTAGCCATTTGCAATAGCTTTCATCTTTTTCCAATACCTAATGTCTTTGACCTCAGGACAAGCTAATCCAGTCTGTTTATTACTGAACATCAAATATTAATTATCAATTAGGTAAATGTAGCTTCACTGTTGACATTTTACTTTGAGTTCTTCAAGCTATAAAGATAAATCTTCCGATTAACTGCAGAGCTTAGTGAGTTTTAAAAAATTCTTGCCGGTGCAGTTAGCTGTGAATAACTTATACTAAAACAAAATTAGGGAGGAAAATATCAGTTTTTTACTAATGCATCACTGACACTGGTGTTACTGCAGATGCCTTGTTCATTGCAGCTGCAAGTCTGTTGCATCAGAAAGGGAGGAAAAGGCCACTTTACTCAGTATGAAACTAGACAGAGTCTTCAGGGAATGTGGCTAGGTCAGAACATTTCAAAAAAGAAAAAAACCCTTTGTGCACTGCAGTTCAAGATGCTCGAGGGAGGAAGAAATAAAGCTTAACTTTAATTAGAATGCCAAGAAATACATAACATTAAAGATAATCAAATTCTTCAGCTATATATGTATATTTTACAAACCTTTGGGTCTTTTTCCTGAACAGCATTCTGGCTCGTTCTTCTTCTTCTGATGCCCCACTGTTCTCATCAGATGACCAGCATGGGGCTCCTGAAATCGCTCCGCTCCTGGTAGTTCTTTATGAACGTGATAGGACAGATTTCGAAGGATGCAGACGCAGTTTTCCACTGACTTAATTGAAAGGGTCAGACAATTTATATCAGAGATCACACGTGAAGCATATAGCACTGGTCAAGTCTCTAGATTCAACTTTGACATAAACAAAAAAACGGAAGAACAAATACTGACTTTTCATAGCAAAACTGAATTTCTGAAATGTTGCCTATTTAAAGAACAGCACCGCACTTTTATTGTTTGGAAGCAACTTGTTCCAAGTTATCAAATTTTAAGGTAGTTGACTGAAAACAAAAAATGATTTCTTGAGCAACCTTATTGTCGGCATCCTTGTTGACGACGGCTGACTGCAGGGCGTGAAGGAGAGCTGCCACCAGCCCCTCACACTCCCTTAGCCTCTGTCGAGCCTCGGCCCCATCAGAGCTGACGTTCCTGCAGAAACAACTCTGTCAGAGTAGTTTGTGCAAACTGCAAACGCTGGCTGAATCCATGACAGCAGTCTAGCTTTACCTCAGGCATCCGGTGGTGTTCTTGAAGACGGTGGTCCACTCGGCACTCAGCGGTTTAGATGCATCCACAGAGTCTCTTCTCCTCCAGCCTGAGTGTGGGATGATGATTTCGTCAGTCAGGGTTTGAAGTCCCTGGTTAATTATTGTCATCTTGAGTGGTTCGTGTGATGAGAGGTTCCACAGAGTTCCTGTGGGTTTTGTGGGGGAAATACGTTATTGGAAACACCTGAGAAGGTTCAATCAGTGGCTGAAAAATCTCATCTGTACCTGTGGCTAACTCTTTGACTTCCATGCTACTGGACTTCCTCAGCAGTCTAACTAAAGCTTGAATGCCATCACAGCTCTTGATGGCCATTTTGTTGTTGTGGTCTTTCCCATAGGATATGTTACGCAAAGCACCGCAGGCCTTGCGATGGACTTCAGCTTTGGGATGGTCCAACAGCTCCACCAGGATCGGCACCCCGTTCAGCTGCCGAACCTCCTGTTTGATCAGGTCGTTTTCATAACAGAGGTGCTGCAAGTAGGCAGCTGCGTTGGACTTGACAGGGTCCATTGGGTGCCTGAGCATCGAGATCACCTCATGCAAGTTGGGGTCTCTCCAGCGTGGGTCTCTTCGGATGCTGTCCAGGCTTACCATGCTGCTGCGTTTGTGGGGTAGCTGCAGAGTCTGCGCTCGGCACATGGCCTGGAAGAAAGGATTCAGGTTCCCCTCCAACTGCGCCATAAACGCGTCATCATAGCCACTTCTGCAAAGACAAAGTTTGGATGACATTTGGTAAATAGATTCCATGCCAGAGTCTTTCCTGAAGAGGATTGCATCTCAATTTATCGCACAGCCATTTCATATTGAAAAATAGCTTTTGGTGTGTTTATTTGATTTATAACTGTGTAGTTTAAATCCATACAATATTTAGGTGAAATGTGCTCATGTGAAAATATAAGGCGGCCCCTGCTTGAGTCCCTCTTCCTGATGCCTCCCATAAACAGACAAAATGCAGAAAATTGTCAAAATTAGTTGCTAACAACGCGAACCAAGAATTTGCATCATATGTGTTTTTCAATTCTACGTTTCAAGATTTTATCTCCTTTGAAAATGTCTAATATTTCTCTTTAATTTGGGTGGTAAGCTCTGAATGGGATGAGAATAGTTTGGGATTTGCAGTCAAGGTAAAAAATATATGTATATACATTTTGGGTTTTCATAAAAGAGGGTGTCTGGCTGCAGCACTCAGAACCTTCTGACCAGTATAATTGCTGGACACTTCCACAGTGTTCCTACTTGCACATAACTGTTTCGACCGGATGAGCAAGGAACATTCAAGCGTCTGGAAATTATTACCCAAGGATGAATCAGACTTGTGTTGGTCCATAACTATCTGACATATACAGTACAGACCAAAAGTTTGGACACACCTTTTAATTCAATGAGTTTCCTTTATTTTCATGACTATTGACATTGTAGCTTCACACTGAAAACTATGAATAACACATGTGGAAATATGCACTAAACAAAAAAGTGTAAAACAACTGAAAATACCCCTTATATTCTAGTTTCTTCAAAGTAGCAACCTTTTGCTGTGATTACTGCTTTGCACACACTCTGCATTTTCTTGATGAGCTTCAAGAGGTAGTCACCTGAAATGGTTTTCACTTCATAGGTGTGCCCTGTCAGGTTAATAAGTGGGATTTCATGAAAATAAAGAAAACCCAGTGAATTAGAAGGTGTGTCCAAACTTTTGGTCTGTACTGTATGTCACACAGAGACGTGCCTCTAGTTAACCCAGATGTATGTGAATTATTCTGGCTTCAACCTAATAAATTAATTTTGTCGATTCTAGCTGACATGACAGGAAAAGTCAAAGAGTAAGTACTGTAGAGTAGATAAAGGGGAAGTGTAAAGCACAATCAAGTAACTATGGGTTGAACTATGTTACCTTCGGTTTTTATAAAAATGTTGTATATCTCATTCATAACTGAAAAGAAATTTAACTTTGCAATTTGACACCTTGAATTCAGCCTCTGTCTTTGCTTCAGAGCAATTCAGATTTTCTGGAACTGTTTTTACAACCGTGGTTAGTTCAATACCTCACAATGAGATTGCAGCCTAAAGCCAAATGTTCACTGTTGAAAAGCAGACAAGGGAAATGTAAGTACATGAGAATAAAAGTGCCAGTCAGGTATTTCTTTAATCATTTTTTATGAGGAATAGTGTGACGTAACTGTCATACTGGGTACTGCAGGCTCTCTTTAGAGGTTATTCCCTGAATTTTGTGGTTATACAACCATCTCAAAAGAAATACTGCACAGAAGAGAGGAGATGAGTGGAATGAAGTATCTCTCCATGCCCACTAAAGCTAGCTGCAAAGGAAGAAGTGTCCAACACAAAATACAATATAGAAAATGGAGTAGTGAAGTGTAAAATAATTATGCCAAGGGATTTGATACAGGTTCTAACACTCACACAAAGTCTGACCTATACACTTGTTGCTCATGTTTCTCAAGATTCATTTCATCTTTTATTTTTAGCATTTTTCATACTTTTATTTCACTGGCTATAGATCCAAAACACTCATTTGTAAGATTACAATACATATTTCAACTTGGATCACAAGAGATGCCTCTAAACTGAGAATAGATTATGCCTGGCGCCTCTGTATAAATGAAAAGCAAAAAGGCAGAGTTGTTTTTCTTTTGCATCTTTACAAATTATTTATTAGAGAATAGGCAAGTTCATTACAAAATTCAAAATTGAATTAGCTTTTTAATTACACCTCTGTAATATTGAATCAGTAAATATTATCTGATAATATTATACAGACAAGTCACAGAGAGAAATTAGCTGTCATGGCCACTTTTCAGTAAAAAAATAATGTTTTCAGCTACAATCTCAAATTTTGAGTCTTTTAATCCTTTGATTTCTGCTTTGTAATTTAATTTTATGAGTAGTTAAACAATCTAATATTGAAATCAAAGATTATAAAATAGTTTCTAATTCATGGTGCATCTGCTTGATTAATGGTTTCAGATTTTCAGATTTTGCCATTTTTCTAAATCAGTTTAAGTGTAATGAAGAATCTTTACGTTTTGCGATAATCTGCATTTCTCCTTCTCATTAGCTAACAAACACACACAAACAAACAAACAGAAATGAAACAATGCCAATCCACTCAGCTACAAATGTGAAGGTCTAACAGTTAACATGTTGAATAAAATTTGTTTAGACAAATTTCTTTGTGCAACAGACGGAGGTTTTGTTGTCTCTTTTGTAAACAGTTCTATCACTCTTGTATGGGCCAAGGAAAAGCTTCTGGCAGGCAATAACACTTGAAACCTCCTTATCTATCAACTTTGCAGCAGCAGGCTGCCATCCCTGATTGATACCAGTTGCAGCTTAACTGCTGTCCATCTGTCTTGTTATTATCCACACGGACTCAAAGGATCGGAGCTGAGCTGCATCCTCTGGATGTCTATGCAGCTATCAAGCTCGACAGGTTTTCATCATAGAAAGCCTACAAGTTTAAATGCAAAATTGACTGTTTTCCTTTAACTATGGGTAGCTCCACATATGAATCTTCTCAGTTTATAATGCTGGTTTAGATGCAGTGGGAGTCAAAAAAATAGATTTTTATGGTGCAACGACTAATTACAAAGCACCCTAAATAACCCATTATGACACTCTTTGTTTGCTGGTAACTAATAGAAACCCATTCTCATAGCATTCTCATATCTCAGAGGACAGATAGCTAAATCTTCTTTAGAAAGGCGTTTATAATGTTCTTTCAACTGGAAAACAAATTAAACAATGCCTTGAAAATCTATTAAAACATATTGGTCCTTTTCCCATTGGTTACATTACAGACTCCACTGTGTTTCATTGGTATTTTATGTGATAGAGCTACGCAAAGTAGCCATAACTGTCAAGTGGGAAAAAAATAGTTCTTTTTGTTGAATCACCATTTTCTGAAATTGCAATTTTTTCTAGTAAGTCAGAATGACTGAATATTTTGCTCCTACTTTGCAACTAACTGAAGCTCAGTCAGACTGGAGAGTGTGTAAATCCACAGTTCTCAGTTGAATTCAGGTCTGGACTTTGACTAAGCCATCCTCCATCATTTCTAATAAACCTGCCTATCCCTGCTGAAGAAAAGTATCCCAACACCAAGATGCTGCCATGATGTTTCCTAGTACGTCAAGGTTACATGCAGTGTTAGCTGTTGAAGTTGGTGACTGAAATATTTTTTTAAAATGTGAAAAAGATTTTCAGGAAGAAGTGCTTTTGCATGTTCTACATAATCAAGAGTTCAAAGATGCATAACATTTTATATGATACAAAATCCTCTCACCTGGTTCTGGAGGGCTCCCGGAGGAGCTCCATGGTTGTAATTGGCCTAAACTGGTGGATTCCCAGTGTGTGGTAACCGGCAGCTGGGAGGTCGGCCTTCACATCCAGAGGATTTTCTCTGTTCTCCTCCGTCTGGTTGCTGAGTCCTGCGGAGGCGTAGCTATCTCTCAGGAACGGCAAAGTGTAGTGAGTGCCGGGCTGGAAGTTTTTGGTGGGCAAGTAGCCGTGGAGGCTGAAACGAGAGAGGCTTCCATATCCCGGGCAAGCGTCGCCTCCCATGCCCCTGAAGGCATCAGGGAGGGTGTAGACTCTGTTCTGGCTGTCTGGGTTTACAGGATGAGGCTCACCAGGCTGCAGCACCGGCTGAGGTTGAGCTGTTGCAATGGTAGTGCTGCTGGTTGTTGTGTTTGGAGCAGATTCAGAGGGCTCAACTTTTACTTCGGGAGAAGCTTTCTCAGCAGATACGTTGTCTTTACACTCCTGAGCCAACGTGACATCAGGAGTATCTGATGGGAGGATGTTCTCCTCTTTAATCTCTTCTTGCGTCTCACTCGGAGGCTTTTCACCCTCTTGTTCCACCGCTTTGGACTCCTATAAGAATAGATTCACCACTGTAATTATACACAAAAATCTCCCTACTGTTAGTCTTTAGAATCTAATTTGCCTAAGTGGTCCGCAGGGCTCCGGTCTCATCTTAAATGCCACCTGATGTGGCTACTTACATTCAGAACAAGAAGCATCTCAGTTTACTTCAAATTGACAAGGCATGTTTGTTGACCACAAAACACTTCCCTTTTCTCAAAGTAACTATTAATCATCATCACTTCAGCACAACCCTGGCTTTCTGATGAATTATGAATTAAGATTTCCTGCCAAAGAATAATGAATTCCCCTTAGTTAGAAATGAGTTTTGTCGCTGTTTAGCAGCAGAATAAATTGGAGGAATTTCATTTTCTGGTGTGGGAAATTGTGATTTTAACTCTTTTGTTCCAAACCGCAAGGAAAAATGTGTTTTTCTGTACACTGTAGGACAAAAACAAAGACATTTTTGCTACATGGATACAGCTTTTTAATGAGTCGTTATATAAACCTCAGAGTCAGTCTGCTGTGGGGTGTCAGTTTCTGTGGAGCTTTCATTGGTTGAGGTCATCACCGAGGCGATGGAAGTGGGCGTGTCCAGTTCATCAGCGGTTGTCGGGTTTTCATTGGTTGCCTCTTTAGCCTCCTGGGGCAAAGACAAGGGAGTTGGACCCTCCAAACTCTGCTCCTAAAAAACACACACACCTGTGGGTAAGTACCTGTTACCTATCAGTATAGTTCAAGTTTTTCTTTGTTAGTATGTTGCTCATGAGGCTCAGTAAACAATAGACAGATAGATAAATGAATCTAATCAATGTTCTGTGTTTCTAATGCAGTATGCACAAAATAATTTATTGCTGAGGTGTTAAAAAAAAAAAAAAAAACAGGCCTTGAGGATTTGAAGTTTGACACCTCGATATGTTCTGTAAGTGGATCAGTTTCTCTTGCCAAGTGCCTCCAGTTGACATGTTTTATGATTTGGTGCTGTACAATCAAATTGAATTGAATCAAATTAAATGACATTCATTCAGCAACCGGAAGGAGCAGATCACAGCAGCAGCACAAAATGATAAAACTTTACCAAACAAGTTAAAAATCTCACAAATTCAGCATGGCTCTATGCTGACTTTTAGCAATAAAAAAAAAGAAATGAAATATGTAGTACACTTTAAATATAAATGTTTTTACAGAGATGCTGAACAAACATTGTGTTGCTCTTTACAAATAAGAAAATATCTTTTTGGGAAAAAAAAAGTTCGATGTGTCGTGATTTTGTGAAACAATGTTATTTTATACTTGTGCTCCCATTTTATTGGTTATTGCACATTCAAGTCTCCATCGATCGAATGCCTTACCTACTGTCATGGCTGCCAAACATTTACATCTAAATTTAATGTCTAACAAGGCAAGCAGAATGAGCAGCTATGATGATAATAAGTGGCATAGTTATACAGGAGGAGGATGTTCATTCATGAGGTTATTCTCCCTCTTATGTTGTTTTAAATTGTGTTGCATTTCTTTTTTATTTAATATATTTTGCTTTATTATTTGAGCCGCTTGATTCACTCAGTTATTATCCAGTTTTTCTAATACCACTTTGTCTAAATATTGCATTTACATTTTTCCTGGGAACCTCAAATTGAATAGGACTAAAGAAAACATATGTGACATATGACCACCACAGTGAATTGCTTAGTACTTTAAAAGAGAAGAAAAGCCACAGTAAGAAACTTTAGGATACCAAACTGATGTGTAAGAAAGAATGATGCATGTGCTGGCAGATACATCCTGATATCTGAAGATTATTCACTATTTGCACAATTGCCTTCTTATTTACTTGCTCACTGAAGTGTGATTTCATTTATTTTGCCCACACCACGCCATTCCTGATTGCCTTGAAAGTGAGTAATTACTTGCCAGTATGAAATCGATTAAGTTATTGGCCAGCTTTCTTTGCCCTTATGAAAATGTCTTGCACCCAATGTGAGCTGCTTTCCTGTGATTTGTCCAAAAGCTTACCAGCAACTTTTTATAGCGCTGCAAAGGTTAAGCTAAAAGACAGAAATAGAAGAAATGCTGTTTATCATTTGTTGTCTGTGTCTCAACTCAGATTGCAGTGAACATGAGGGAAAACCTAAAGCTACACATTTTGTTGACGTTCATGCTGGGTTTTTTATTTTTGTTTTTTAGCAGAATTTATTTGTAGCATGCTGCTCTGGTGCAGATTAGTAGGTCAGCTCCGCTGGTGAAAATATAACACATGTACTATTTGTTTAGCTGTCTATCTGCGAGAGGAAGCAAAAATATTGGATGTTATTGATGGAGTCTTCCATTTTATTCCCACTTTGTTATGTAAGTATTTATGGCATGTTTGACAAAAGTAGTGCTGTAATGGGGCTAGAAGTGAATCAGGCAGTTATTGGCTTTCACATTTAATCAGTGGCGGGCTTTGATTTTGCTCAATGTGGCTCTCCTCCCGGGGTACCAAACTGTCAGAGAGGAGCAAGAGCCTTTTCAATTGCTTTTAGTTAGCGCCGTAAAAAGAAAAAAAAAGAAGCAGGGTTTGCTGGACACTGCTGCTGTTTAACAGAACTGATGTTGGTTTACTATGACCTAAATGAAAAGGTTGATGCTCAAACACATTTTTTAATAAGCAAAACCTTTCTTCTGTTTGTTAAAACACTCACAAAAAGCATATTTTCAATTATTTGTTTAGACAGTAGGTCGACCTTACTATGAAACAAGAGGGAAAACGGCAAAATTCAGACAGCTCAAACCTGCACTAAATCACTCTAAACAGATTATGAAACCTTTGCTTTAATGAGAGTCTTGCCTATGGTGCTAATTTTGCATATAATTCATTGCAGCAGTTCAACCTTGCTTTGCAAAAGTATCCACACTGCTGGAAACTACATTGAAACCACATATTTCATTGTATTTTATTGCATTTTCTTCTGACAAATCTACGTAACTGGAACAAAAATGATACATTATTTATTTATTTTTTCAAATACAAATCTGAAAAGTGTGTAGTTAACTCCCTTTACTATGATACCTACACAAGTCTACTAAGGAGGGATGTAATCTTAATGTAGATCTAACTGTACTGTGAATCACAAAGAACAAGATTACTGTGTTTTGGTCTGTCACATAAAATTCCAATAAAATACTTTGACATTTGCTGCTTCAATGTGGAGTGAATACTTACAGCAAGGCACTGTTTGTGTTTCTTTAATTTGTTCTTGCTGATTTTATGCAAAAGTTTAATCTCTCCATTCCAACATAATGCATTTTATTTGGCTGTGGAGAGTAATTGTTGTTGTTTTTTTTCCTTTTACAAACTTTGCATTCATTTGAGTGTGTCAACAAAAATTGGATTTGCTGCTCTATTAACCTGAATGAAAAACTGATTCATTGATGCAGCTGAATTCCCCCAATAGCAATGCAAACAACCTATTAAAAAATATATTAAACAGAAAAGGCACCACACTGAATCCTTCATTAGTTTTTTTTATTATTATTTGAAGGGTTTCAGCATTAAGTAAATCAATTTTCACATAGAAAATGTGTGTAATCCAATCAGAAATGTGTCACATGCTCATATTCAATATGCTGAAGCATCTGCTGAGATTAGAAGCAGATAAATTGATTAATCTCCACAAATTATTGTCTTTCCGAGGCTGCGAAGCCCAACCAAACAATCAAACATGAGCTGAACTCTACTGCATTAAATCAGGCTGGAGAGGAAAGTGGAGCTGTCGGTTGAAAGTGGAGAGGAAAAGAGCTCGATTTTCAAACACCAAACACAAGGGCCCTCTCATATCCCTGAACAAAAATGTGTCGGAGGGAAGAGGAGATAAAGGGCCTGCCCAGGAAAAACTGGCTGTGGGGAGAGATCATCCTGGCTTGATCACCCCTGGGGGAGGCTGATTGGATATTGTTAGGCGGCACTAAATAAATGCTTGGCCAGAACACAGGCGAGGTACCACTGTCCTCTACAGACAGCTTGATTAAGGATTTGGAGGATGATAACAGGCTGGACACGAGCCTATGTGCTGCCGTCTCTGTCTGATTCGAGCTCCAGGGAAGGCAGGGCCACTGTGTGAGTCAAAGCTTATTTAAATAACTCACTGCACCATCACTGAGTGTGCTCTTGAAGCCAAATAGGTCAGGTTGGAACGACTGATTTAGAGCTAGCTTATAGGCACAAACAAAAAACCGGTAGATATACAGTATACTAGAGCAGCACAACTGGCATTTAGTTCCTGTGAACTCTTATCGTCACGGCCGACTAAAGGTAGTGTGAAATTTAAGGAGCTGCAAAGCCAGACATAAACCAGTTCTTCACACAAGCAATGACCCGAATGTCTTATTAGAAGACTAATTTAATGTGAGAAACTGATGCACTGGATTGCAGTGTCATTAGATCAAGCTGAAGTGCAGCTTGGCTTGAACAGAAAGACCATTTTTATGAAACTGCAGAGCTGACACAGCGATGGCTTCACAAGACAATAAAAAAGAGACATCGGCCGAGCGATGTCGGGAAAGCATTAACAACTTTGTCACAAAATCCATCTGCAAAGCCGTGCAATCTGTTGAATCAGTGCCGCTCATATTTTTTTGGAGGAGACTATGCCTACTGCAAATAGAAGCTGTAGCGTAGCAGATGTTTCTCCTGCAGAAACACCATTGCCTGCACAATCTTATCCATGACTGCCCTTAACAAGACACAGACACCAAAAAAGGCACAACTAAAGTCAAGGGAGAAGAGGGGAATTACTCTCAGTTTCTAAAGTTTTACTCCACATCATTATGCTGCCACCACCGGCTCTTGCATTGGAGGCCAGTGTCTGATTCAAGCTCCAAAGAAGGTCAAGCCATGATTTAAATGGTCTCAAAACTTGTCTGCAAACTGTTCAATCTGCTAAAGCTGCAGTATGTATTTTTAATAAAGAAAATGTTTTTGTTACATACTATACTGTCTCTACATTCTGACAGTTTCAACAAATGTGTAAAAAAAAAAAATTGTATAAAAGTTACATACTGTAGCTTTGAATCACTGTTGCATTTAAGAGATCTATGGACTTTCTTGCATTTCCAGTTGTTCTGTTCTGTAACTTAATACAATATCTCACTAGAAAGAGGAAACTGATGCAAGTTCTCGTTGTCCTTTCAATGCTACAAAAATAAGGCATTCCCACAGCATGATGCTGCCACCACAGGTGCCTCTGTGATGCTGACTGTTTGATTTAAACCCAGAGGACGTTCATCCAGAGTGTGAGTAATAACTCATTCCACCATCACTTAAAGTGCTGTTGAAGCCAGATATGTCAAGCTGATGGCTCTGAATCAGACAGGACTTTAAAAAAAAAAGATCAAAAATGGCAAATGGATGCTGGATCCAGAAGGCAAAATGACACAATTTGCATCATCCCATATATTCCCAGCAACAATGCCAGCTAAAGGCAGGGTGCTATTGTCTGGCACAAGTAACGACTTGCAGTTGCTTCACATCCTCTTTAAAGATGAGCGGTGATTTACTGGAAAGCAACATCTGCAAACGAGGCGGCACAGTGGAGCAATTGATAGAAGAAGGTCCTGGGTTCTTTCTGCTTGGAGTTTGCATGTTCTCCCTGTGAATGGGCAGGTTCACTCTGGGTACTCCAGTTTTCTCCCACATTTCTAAAACATGACTGTCAATTGGTTATACACTAAAATCCCCTGCAGTATTAGTGTGTGCGCGTGGGTGTGTGTGTGGGCGTGTGCATGCCTGGTTGACCTCTGAGGACTATTAGCTTCATATGACATCTCCCAGAACAATTGAAGCCTTTTCTATTTCCTTTTAACTCTGCAGAGCATGCCCACAGCATGATACTGCCACACAGGCCTGTGTATTACTGTCTCTACCTGACTTAAGTTCCGACAAAGGTGAACCAAAGTTTAGTTAAACAACTTACTGAACCATTACTTCCTGAAGACATGGGTCAAGTTGACAGATCTGAGTTTAAGGAAAAAAGAAGGTGATAGAAACAGAATAAGATGTTAGACTAGCATCTAACTACCATCAGCTCTCAGCATCAATGCTAGCTAAAGGTACAGGCTTACATGTCCTGGTATCAGTCACTTCTGACACAAGCAAATCAAACTAAGCGTCTTCTTAGAAGAACAAGCTGATTTTGAAAAAAAAAAAAAACCCTGCTAAACAGGACTGCATCTGTCTAGCGTGTCTTAAAGAAATGCTGGACTGACACAGAGATGCTTCGACAGGACAGTGGAAAAAGACATGCACACCAATCTAATGATGTCAGAAAACATTAGCTACAACTTTGTCACAAAACTCATCCGCAAAACCGTGCAATCTGTTGAATCAGTGGCCCTCATTTCTTCAGGGGAGATTCAGATGCTGGGCACTCTACTGAAGGTACTGTACTGCGCTGAAACGGTCCCTCATTGGTGCCATAAAAGACTCGTTTTCTGCAGAAACACCATTAACGTCATGGTTAACTGTAACCTCACCGGGCTGCCAAAAAACGACTTCTCAGGGAAAAATGAAACGAGAAAGTTTCCATTTCCCTCCACCGCTGATCGCACTCTGATCCCCAATTAGCTAAATGCTGCATGGTCAAATTTAATGTCTCCCCGCTTCAACATGGCAACGCGCTCACCACCAGTGTGCAGAATTAACCCCCTCCGAGATAATGCCATCAAAGTTATACCCCCTTCCCACACCCTTTACTGAGGTTGCATTCATGCATTGCCTCTTCCACTTCAACACACATGGATGCAGGAGGTAAAGATGTTTTGCATCATGTCACCAGAAACACAAGCAGACCGCACCGAGCAGCACCGAGAGAGGTAAGGGAGTGAAGCAAGTGATGCCTCCTCCATTCATCATGACAGAGGCAGAAAGCGGAGCTGTGGAGTGCCAGTTCTCCGCAGGAAAAGTGATGGGCTAAAAAAAACAGGGAGGATGCGGAGCAGATAGAGCCATTCCAGCACACACTTACCTCTTTCACTTCAGCAGGCATTGCCACGTCTTTCCTGCCTCCCCACGAATGATGTACAAGATGCGTCCCTCAGTGAGTTTCTATGGCTCTGCTGATTGTGTTTTTCTTTTCTTTTCTCTTCTCTTTTTTTTTTAGAGCTTCTGAAGCAGTTCAAACATGAGCAGCCATCCTTCCTCTCAGCTCCCACCAACACACGTCCACCGCTGCTCTCTCCCTCTGGCTCACACACTCTCTTGCTCTTCTTCCACTCACCAACACACGCACACACGCGCACGCACACCCCAGACGCACCATGCACACATTTGCTCAACATAGACGTTCTCCCTCTTCCTCTCTCCCTCTCCCTTCCCCTCTCATAACTGCACTCCTCTGATCTGTGCTGCAGTTAATGTGTGCGCTATTAGCAAGGTGCTGAATCAACTGAGTGATGCTGAGCCTGTGAATGGCTTAGGTGGGTGCAGACCCCTGCAGTCCCCGTGCTTCCCCCCAACCCCCAACCCACGTCCCTCCCAACCATCCCCTCTACCCCACATTTCCCGGTGCAGAGGTAGGGTTGCGCACGCCTGATGACACAACACGCACATGCACACACACACCATTCCCCTGTGGCCACAGAAGCAGATGCAGCTGGAGCGCGGAGCAGCCTGCACTGGTTCCGTCCTGTGTCACCCATGTGCGGCATTGCAAGGAGAAGGAGCTGCGGAGGGGGGCGATGGAGGGGTGGGGAGCACCGCATGCAGCACAGGAACACACTTCATGTTAAAGCTCCGCTTAGAGAGCAGCACGAGGCAGACCATTACTGTCCGCCCACAAATGCACTTCAATCTGAACCTGCATGATTTATTCTGAGTTAAATGAAAAATAATTATTAAAAAAGAAGGGGGACCCAAAGCAGGACGCTTTTCCTGTTCTCTTACGCACTCTGGAGGCTGGAGGGTAACTAATCTCAGAGATGGCCCATTCCTTTCACTTGGCTATACTATATCTTAAATTCTGAAAAAGAAGTTATTTGCTGTCCTGATTATATGTAAACACAGTTTTTACTTACACTTTTGTTTCAGGAGTCAATCTGTCCGTCATATCCAGTCTATTGTTTTCTGCCAGCTCTCTTTCTTATTGATTTAAGAAAATCCTTACATGAAATTGACCTGTGAGCATTTGGAGGTTCTTCCTGGCCTCAGTGGGCCCATAAGCACTTTTATGTTTCGAAGTCCTTTACGGTCCTCAATCGGCCATCTTGAATCTGTCCCCCAGCACTTCTGCTTCTTTAAACTTTGATTAATGCTCAGTGCCTCGCAAAATACTCACATGCCTTGACATTTTCCACACTGTCACAATGTTGAATGTATTTCTTTAGAGATTTAGTTTTGTAATCGAGATGCACTGAAATGATTTTTGAAGGGTAAGAGGATTTATGGTCTTTAAAATGTGAATAGTGTGGTGTGCCCTGCATCAGCTCTCCTGAATTGAGACTTTGCTGAGCCACCTTTTGTTGCTGATAAAGCAGGAGTCATGTTTGGTTCTTGGTTGGACCAAAATCTGGGCAGAAAGATAAAGTGAAGAGTTTTAATATAGATCTAAATCAAGACTTAAATACTGGAACGAATGGAAGAAAACACGGAACCAGCAAGACAAGAAAAGTAGAATCCCACAAGGAACAATGAAAAACCAGAAGATTAAATACTGAGGTAAGGGTGGAAAATGACAAGGAAACCAGGTGAGCTAATGAGAGGAGATGTTGGACAGCTGTGCCTGAATAAAAGTATGAAGACTGAGGGAGAGAGACTAATAAACACTAAAGGAGCTGAACTTGAAAAGGCCTGAAAATAACACAAAAGAATAAACTAAAATACAAACAATAAAGAACTGAGGATTGCCTTTTTAACCAAAATAAACCTAGAAAGAAAACCAAAACACATAGAATAGAAAACCTTGTCAGAGACCAAAGATAACATAATCTCTATTATTCTCTTTCCATCTCACAATTTTGTGGTATTTGTTGCACCAACAAAACACATAAAATCTTTGGTGGTAAGGGGAATAGTTTGCAGGTATGAATATTTTTGCAAAGTTAATAGCGTGGTGATCCAGTCAGTAGCTCTGATTTTCATAAGAAATTTAAACTTTGTGATAAAAGGTCATCACACAAATTAGAACCTTTTTTTATTAAAAAAAAAAAAAGCAGCTTTGAGACTCTCTATTTCAGCCATCAGAGGAACATCTATTATCAATCTGTCAATCGGAGAAAAGAAATGAGTCCAGCACGTTTCCTAAAATCTTTTTATGAAGCTAAATCAAAGCAGGCTTAATGAAAGCCCATTTTCACATGAGAAGGACTCGCTGATGTAATTTCTGCTTCCCCCTGCTTTCCATATCGCTTCAGCAAAAAGCTCCACCAGATGGAAAACACCACCATTAAGGCTCTGAATAGATTTGATCTTTAAAGAAAGAAAGAAAGAGGCCAGAGCAACTTTGTAGAGTCTCACAAGAAAAAATGCTTTTTTTTCCAAAGAGTGGAGTACACAAAACAAAAACATGAAAGCAACACAAAAAGATGTTTGAAGCAGGGAGGTGCAAAAATCTGATCTTTTAAATCTTCAGCCTCCGTCACATATTGTTAGAAGATAATAATTCAAACTAATGGATGTTTTCATAATTCAAAAGAATATTCACTTCAACAAAGCCTTCTGTTAATTCTTCTAGATTTGACCTTTTTCTCCACATTGTCATCCTACTTAACTGCAACTGACTGTATAAGTTCTTTAAATCATTTTTTAAATTAAAATATGAGTTAAAAACAGCAAGTATGATCAAAATTCATTAGGTTCTGCTGCATCATGAAAAAATGCTGCTGCCCCTCAGCATTCGTTTTGTTGAAGCAATATGATTGAAATGAGGCCAAATTTTTATAAAACATGAAGTCAAACATGACACATTAAGCTTACCATTTAAAAAAAAATTGTTCAATCAATTTTGTGTTTCCAATTTTTCCCCGCCCTGTTTACAAAACAACAAAGAGAAGGTCAATGTTTTAAGAGTAATCTACTGTACATAATCAATAGGTTTTAAAATATTCAAACCTGTGATTGGTTTTTGTGGCTGGGTGGAATGATTTTCATGTTTTGGAAACTTTGTGAAGAGTTTCTGCTCATGAGTAAATTGTTGCTCACTACTACAACTCAGAAATTGAATAATTTTAACATCTGGAGACTGAGAGACACATTCTAAAGACATGATCTGTTCATATCTGGACCGTAAAAGCTTGAAAATGTTCATATCTTGTGCACTATTTCTATGGAAGCACACAGTTCTGATCTGAAGCTCACATACACTTAGCATCAGCATAAAGAAATACTTTTATTAGGTAATACCAAGATTTTCTTCAGAGGGCATTTGACTTTTTCTGGTGTGTATTTTATTTTGACTAAAATGTAAAGAGAGCCACTAAATGTATCTAAATATCTCGCAAAACTGCAATCCTTCATTCTAGCAAAATATAAACTGTAAGTCACCTTGAGGTAAATGGGAGACGGCAGAGTGAAAGTTTGATGTATCACTCCTGGTGAATGAATTCACGAGTTTGACGGCACTTATTGGCACTTTCCAAGGTTTCCAAGGTTGCAAGCTGAATGGAGTTTATTAACATTAACGTCACAAAATGTGACCCTCGAACACCTGTGAGCTGAAATCAATGAGCGTCCAGCCTTCCGTGTCTGCAGCGGTCGTATTATACAAGTCCCGGCCACAGTTCCAGTCTTCAAGGGCATCAAATACTTCTTATCCACACGCTGAATACAGAAACCGCTTTGCTGCTGAAGAGAGCTGCTGTGGCACTTTATCTGTTTTCCACCTGATGCACGTGCATATTTAAGCTTGTCAGCATCTCTTGCCTAAAAGACTCTTTAATTTCTACTCAGTTGCTTTTAACTTGGGGGCATTAGTATGAGCCTGCAGTAACCCCGTTTAAAGTGAGCTCATTACTTAGTCTGTTCAGCTAAGTGGTCCTTCTGGATTTAAGCCCCAAATGATTGTTTAACCTTTATCACTGTTTAACACTAACTGCCTTCAAGGATGTCTAGTTTGAATGATGAATGTTTTTGAGACATTTCTGTACTGAGATTCTTTGCATGTGTCACTACCAGGCACAGACTGATTTCATGCATCTTGTTTAAAATTTCTAATTATTTACATCTCGGCTGCATAATAATCTTATTTTGGCTGATTGAATCCCACAAGGAACAATGAAAAACCTCTTGAAGCACCTCAGGACTGTCTTAAAAAGTAAAAAGAAAAGGTTTTGATATTTGGACTCCTTTGGTGCGGCTGATTATGAATGCAAAGAGAGGGAGGGAGTGTTTGGACAGTGAAGGCCCGACAGGTATGATGGGGAGTGAGGTTATAGAAGGCTTTGAAGGTAAAAAAAAAAAAAGAAGCAAAATCTTGTAATGAATACATTGATGAACAGGGAGCCAGTGAAGCTGAGTGAAGATCGGTGGGATATGATCAAAGGAAAGTGTGCAAACGAGTATGAAATTCAGAGCTTTGAGTCCAGAGGCAACGTGGAGCAGACGGTCATCACTGGAAACGGTATAGAGCCAGGTTATTAAAAGTTTTTGTCTTTAAGCATTTCATTTCTGTGGAAATTGAAAAAGTTGTTAATTATGAGACTTGGATTGACCTGAAAATCTGTGGTGAGGAAAATCGAGAAGAAGATGCAACCGTGACAACCTGTAAGAGCTCATATTTGATCAGTATCCCAGTCTTTTCTCTCAATCCATTCACCCATCCATCCTGCTAAGGATAATTTAGAGAGACTAATTAAAACAGTAAAGTTTGATTAATTAGAGGGAGGAAGCCAGAGTACCCGGAGTCCTGGGTTTCAAACGCAGGACTTTCTCCTTGATAAAGAATCACTTCTTCCTGTATCAATGTTTTTTTTGTCGTTGATTTTTTAAAAATATATTATCATTGATCAAAAGAAACTAGCAGAATCTGATGTATAGAACTTTTCTGCAAAGCATCAACTAGATGTCCTTTTCTCATGTCATCTATCAAACATGAGGTGGAAAGCTGATGATTCTGCTTTTTTTTGAAGACACAAAACCTGCACATCTTGCACCCACTGAGTCAACTATGGACTCCTTTATGTACCAAAATATTTTGAATTCAAATATGTGATCATCTGCCTAACACAAACTTAAAAGGTTTCAAAAGTGTTCATAGTGTCTTTATACTTCAAATTCAGATTTTATTGACTCCAGAATGGAAAAACTGCATAAATTTGTTTATTATTAGCTTTGGTATTGCTAGCCTTCAAGCTTTCATTTTTGTATAAAACATTCAGATGTTTCAATCCCTGATAAAACGCCATTAATAAAACAGCTACTTTATAATTAAAATGACTGTAGAGTCATTTATATACATGTACATATATTTATATACAGATATTGAATAGAAATCAGTTCAACCTACACATTGACCCCTGGTCATTTGATATGAATTTTGAAAAGTAAATCATTTTCAGCTGTACAACTCTCTGGAGAGCTTACTGTTTATAATAACTTTCACAATGTAAATGAGGAATGCCACATTAGCCATGATATCTTTCATGCTGCTGTTTTACAGAATCCCTTCAGGGTCTGTGCTAAATGGAAAATCCATCTTGGGAAATGACTCATTTTCAGAAGACAGTACACTGTATGTTCATTTACACTTGCTGAATAACTTGAGGATATGAAAGTGTTTAATCTGGGACATAAATCATCTCATAACAAGGAATCTGAAGTTCAAGTCAAACTTCTGCATGGACTGCCATGTCATTTTTGGATTTCAAATGACAAATTTAAGCTGTTCTTATTTTGTGAGTAGCCTAGTCATTCCAGAAACTTAAATGTAATGTTAGCCTGATTTATCTATCCTAAAACCACTTTTGATGTTTGTCTTTGGATCAATGTTCTGTTGAAGCATCCAATTTCCAACATCAGGCTGTCGATCTAAGTTGGACTTTAAACATTTTGAGGTTGTATCGCTTTGACTAATGCATCGGTTTCATTGGCAGCAAAATGATGCTGCCACATCCTGGCTTGAAAGTTTGTAAAGTGTATTTAAGATTGATAGTTTCACCCACAGAGGTACAGAGGATCAAAACTTTGGACACTGTTGGGCGTTCAAACACATCAAACCTAGTTTCCGTACCGATAGAGCACTCTAAAATTAAGCTGAAGTGTGTGGCGATCACAAGATATTTTAAACACCCTTTATTATGTCCTTTGGTTCATTATCTATTTATTATCATAAATTCCACACTGTCTTCCATTGTCTCTTTGCATCATAATGTCAGATGAAATATGCATTGAAGTTGTAGAGCAGAGATTAATTCATTCATTCTTAATGTAGAACAGAGCAGTTTTACAGCGGACATTTATCAGCTGTCTTGACAACCAAGACGTTCACTGTTGAGTTGTAGCACTGAAGGAGTTAAACCTGTCTACACATCCATAAAAATTTATTTATTTATTTTTCAATCTTTTGCGGCAGAATCTAAAAGTAACCAGGACCATTTGTGTATTCTTATTCAAGGCCAGGAAGCTGAAAATCCTGTCAATTTTTAAATAAATGCAATGTGCTAGTGTGTCATAGCATGAATTTTGTTTTTTATCTTTTCTTCAGATGTGCATTATGTTCTAAACTGCATGGACTCCACAAGTTTTCTGTGCTTTTCTCTTTTAAATTAGTATTTCAAGTTGAACCCAATGCTAAGACCAGCTGTGTGACATTCAAATCCTCCCCTATATTAACACCTGAAGCTATTTCTGTTAACTAATTCACTGATAAATTTAAAACACACGTCTTTCACACTGCCACACAGGCTGCTAAGGTGTAAAAAAAAGCTGTTTTGTGCCTGCTGTTCACATCGTGCTGCTCCTACTCAACGCCACAGTAAATGGATAGTAATTTGCTCCAAACGTGTGGCAGAGATGAATGTAATTATCTTTGGCCATTATCTGTACACATACTGACACAAACATTGGGTGCAAAGAAGGATCACAGAATATGGCAGCATGCACACACAGAAAGAAAAAAAAACCTTATTAGATTACAGAGAGTACGGTGATGTATTAATTGTAGCAGAATGCCCACACAGTGTTGGGGCCTCAGCGGGGCATTTCACATCCTTTTTCCTGTGGCCTTTTGCCACACAGTGCCACAGTGAATGCGGACTTTTGTCCTGATTAAGCCCCCGCACTGCCCACCGCTGTTCTGTTTATCCTGGCGAGAGCAGGCGCTGAAGCGTACTGCAGAGACAAAACCACTAGGAGTTTTTAGCATAAAAAAGGAAAGTCGGTTTATGGCTTTGTTGAATGCTGCTCATAATCCAGACGGACAAATTTCAGAAATTTCAGCGAAAGTCAAGATTACAAGATGAAGCTGGCTAGAGAACAAAAATAATTTATCTTTACTCTACTTAATATCGTAGCACAGATGGATTATTGCAAGCGGACTTGAAGAACCAAATGTTTAATTAAAGCAAATTCCGATTAACGGCAGCAAGATGTATAACATTTTACCAAGGTGTTACACTCAAGCTGTTTTTCTCAATGCCCTGTGATGGTCTCGATCAGATGGAACCCACAAAAAGTTTAATTAAGATTATTTGTTTGACTTTGGTTAATTTTTAAATCCTGGAAGCTTTGAAACAATCCATTATTAACTATAAATATTAATGTTGACTGGTAATTGTGTTGAATTTTCAATGGTAATTCCATGTTTTATTCAATGAACTGATCTTATCCTTGAAATTACAACCTGCACCAGTAGCTGGAAATTAGTGTTTTACATCACAGTGGAATAACTGTAGCCTACACCTCTTTGCAAAAATCATTTTAATTCAGCTGCATTGGAGGATGTATAAACATGAATGGCATCTTTAAAGTCTTCTAACTGCATCCTACTTTGATTTGAGCCCAGACTTTGACTAGGACAGCCCCAAAAAAGTCCCACTCTTCTCTCTCCAGGCATTAGAATATCTGAACAAAAATACTGTTGTGGGTCACCAAGATGATTTTTGGCAAATGCGAGAAAGGAAAGAGTTAGGGTCTTCTATGCATTCCACGTACTGCTCTAAAAGTAACGCTGGCATCTCCCGTATTTGTACTGATCCCAGCTGAATGAACAGCAGTTTGTGCTAAAGCTCAGACGTCATGAAAACAGAGAGATGAGTGTCGGTACCACATGTCTACTGGATGACTCCTGTTCCTTGAGAGGTGAGGCAGCTTGAATCTGACCTAAAGTTAGTGCTCTATTCTTTTTTTTTCTTAGCCCTGGGAGAACTGATAGCCATCTGAGAGCAAACTTAGATAGAGTTCAGAAATTGGTCATAAAATAACTTTCCTATAAAATCTGTGTGCGCCTGATCATTTCTAGACATCAATAGCCTACAATTAGCTAATATGAGTTCTCCGTGTTTGTTTCGTTTTTATTATGTCTGTTTGTTTAATTAATCAATAGTAAGAAGATATTTTGTGACTGGTAATAAAATGATGTGATTCCCATCCCTCATCAAATTTGAGCTTTTTAAAAAAACTATGTACATTTTAAAAATGTTTTCCTTATTTGGACCATTTATTTGTGTTGATTGAGAATTAATTATGAGTCCTTAACACAAAAACCTTTTCATTTTAGTTTTAGTGTGTTTGATTGTTGAGAGATTATTCTACAGAATAACTTCTGCAAAATATAGGATAATTAGTTTCCTGTCACTCCAAGGTTTTGCCCAGCAAAGGTATAATCTGTCCAGCTGTCCTGTAAGAATGACTATTTGTCCTCACATTATAAACGACACCACCTGACGTCCTGACTTTCACATTGACTTAATGCTGCTCCCCTTTGGCAGGCTATAAAAAACAGCAGTAGCTGCCAGTCTGGGGGTCACCAGAACGGAAAACAAGTTCCCCTAAAGCCACAATGTAATTCTGCCCTTCTCTGGGTTTAGATTTTTTAAAAATGCTAATTTCTATAAAATATGCCTCAGTCTGATGGAGCAACAAGGCAGGGTTGCTATTAATCCAAATCTTTCTTGTCAAGTGTCACTGCAGAGAGTGCTTCATCATGTCGAGAGACAGCCCAGAGAGAGGAAATGGAATGCATCAGTGGCAGAGCAGCTGAAAATGACAATCAGCCAGTTCAGCGATGGCTCTGATGATCAGGCATATCAATGAGCTTGAGAGGAAGAGGCTGGGAGAGGCACACCCACAGAGACACACAGGCAGTGGGATGAAAGTAGGTCAGTGTGCAGCATCTGAAGAGAAGTGTGACTTAAAGGCTGATGAGGACAAATGCCTCGCATGTCAAGAGGTTAGGTTGAGGCCCCTGCGGAGCTCGACATATAGTGTCATTGGACAACAGCACAATTACATTCCAACATTGGCAACTGAAGACACAAAGGTTTTATACACAAAACACAGAAAAAAATTTTTTATGAACTACAATTCTTTCTTTTTTTTTTACACAGTGCAGCTATTAAATCAAGCACATCACAGAAAACATCACACAAACCCAATTCTGTTGATATGTTTAAAATGTAAACACAAGTTGATTGATTATCTCACACTGTGGGTTGTGAACAAGTCTCAATGTTGCATTCTGTGAAGTAATTATTTCCAACAAGTACATCCTCTACATGTTTTATAATAAGAAAAATCAACAGGAATAATGAGCAACGCCAGGAGTCAGTGCCTGACTACAGACAGTTTAAACAAACAGTTTAAACAAACAGTTTAAACAAACTTCATGAACTACCAGAGACTGTCAGGATCTGCGGCTTCAGCAGTTCCTCTGGTTTCTTTCTAGGTGGCGTTCGAGAGCTCGCTGCCGTATTCACACACCCTCTCCACAGGTCTGTTTCGGCACACCTGTGGATCATCAGCGGGAGCATATTAGGAGCGGGTTCCCGGCACTTCGTCGCCAGAGTGTTGTCGCCTTTGTGGTACATCTGGTCCTGAGATCTCTAGAAAGATATCCAGTCTGTTTCGCACGCTTACTTGTCCTGTACCTTTCTGTGATTCCTAGGCTCCTGTTGTCTGGACACTCCATGCGAAGTACGGGATTTGCAGTTCCATCCGCTGAGCTCCCTGACGAGTTACGCCCACCTACCAGCTGTTCGATCACACCGGTCCGCTCCTGATCAGACGCTCCTGCATTACACACCAATTGTCTTTTGTAAATAAATCTTTAATCTGATCTCCTGAGAGAGTCTTTGCATGTGGGTTTGGAGAGTTCAAAACAACATGACAGAGACCAGATGAAGAACCAGACAGGTCCAACTGATGACTTTAGGAGCAACTGTCGTGGCCATTTATGCTAAGGTTTTGTAGTTTATAATTTCTACCAATTTTGTTTTGTTCTTTGGGTAGTTGGAATATATTTAAGTTAATTTAGAATCAAAATTTGTAATTAATTTTCATATTTGGAATTGTTTAATTTACGTTGTTAATTGTTAGACCCTCCCACCAATTTAAGTAATTAAGACACACCGGGTGCTGGGTGGATTGTTTGGTGGATGTCTGGTGTGGACGGGAGGTTTGGTAGAATGATTTTTTTTTGACCACTTACTTACACTTGTTTACACCTTCAAACTTTAAATTGAGATTATTTTTCATTTCAACTAAGTTACAAGACCTTTATTTCTACTTTTACAATAAATGAATCAAGTCAAAGTGCGTACAAATCCCAAACCACCTGTTACCACCCACAGCCTTTATTGGAGTTTTTATTTTTTGCTTTTTTGGAACAAAAGGCTGCGACAAGCAACGTTATTTCAGATGTATGGTGCATCAGAACCAACTTTTCCTGGTACCAGGTAACAACTGAGCCGGGCCGGGTGGGATCAGCTTTCATGGTTGCACAGAAAAAAGGAATATTTAATCGCTGAAGCAAAAAGAGCAACAGCTCTTTAAACCTTAAAGTTTAAACTAAGGGTACCTAGGTTGGGGGAGAGACTCTCCTCTCAGGCAAAAAGTGTGAGAAGAAGACGCAGAATGTACAAGACAAGTTTATTTATTTATTATATGTGTACACAGTCAGCTGCATAAAAAATACACAAAGATTTTTTAAAAACTTTATTTGGTCGTTAAACATCCAGCAACCCACATTGCATTAGAAGAATTATGAAAATCAAACATGAACCAATCAGCACATTATCCCAGTGATTCTCTGAGGTTTGAATAAATCAGTAAAATCACAGTAAAGAGCCTGAAGTTCTCTAGAAAACTCAAAACATGAAATATGGAGTTAAAAAAGTAAAAACCAAAACAAACAGAGAGAAATTAAAGCTGAGAATCAATGATGACGTAAAACTTCAAGATTTAGCTTTTACAATGAACATAAAATATATAAAATCTTTTTTTTCCAGGTTCCACATGTGCCTGAAAACTGCTCTAAGATCAGAGTTTCTGTAGGACATCCAGTTCTAAACTGGTTAAACTGGTTTCTCTGATGGAAGCTGAAGTTTATCTGCAGTTTCCAGTA
This sequence comes from Xiphophorus hellerii, assembly GCF_003331165.1. Taxonomy (NCBI): domain Eukaryota; kingdom Metazoa; phylum Chordata; class Actinopteri; order Cyprinodontiformes; family Poeciliidae; genus Xiphophorus; species Xiphophorus hellerii. The sequence goes on from NC_045679.1 coordinate 15,758,048, forward strand.
AAGCATATTTTTATCTGTGGAGCTTTGAGGAACATTTTCATGTCAACAGAAGGAAGAAGCAGCAGAGAAAAGAGGTTTGAAGTGTCTTTCATGGCTCCAAAGCTGAACTGAAAATGATTCACATTGTTTCCATTCTCAGACCATTTCTGGTTCCAGGATGAAAATGAATCAGAGAGAAAGAAGATCAACTTTCCAGTTGAATCCAGTTCAGATCAAAACTCCGTGAAGCCTCTAAATGGAGCCCAGTTTGAATTGGATCTTTATTGATCCAAAGAGACAAACAATAAATGACAGACACGAGAAAATAAACGGGAGGAAAACCTTGGAGGTCAGAGGTCATCATCATGATCCAGTCAGAGTCTCTTTAGACTCAAACTGCTGCAGCTTCAATCTAAAGTTTAAACATTAAAGTTTAAACATTAAAGTAAACTTTAATGTTTAATGTTTAATGTCAATGACAATGTCAATGACATTGTCAATGACATTGACAATGTATATAAAACTATATAATAGTTTTAATAAAACTATTATATAGTTTTATTAAAACTATATAATAAAACTATTATATAGTTTTAATAATTAAAACTATATAATAATAGTTTTATGTTATATTTCACTAATATAAAACAGCAGTAGCTTATATATAAATAGGTTGAAACTATGCTGCACTATTTTAGACAAACTGGCCACTCAAAACACTTTTACACTAGAGAAACATTCAATCGATTTAGCTAACTTTATTCATATGGCTACAAAACAGCAAAGACAGCTGGGGATTTGGTTTAGTTCCTGTTTTTGTCACATCATGAAGTTGATCTCTAAATACAACACTTGTTTTAAAAAAAATGAAGAAGGAAGAAAGTCTGGCAGTAAGGGCTACAGTCTCCTCATGCATTGTTAAAGCCAGAAGACAGCATGATGTAAAACAGAGAGCTCATCAGACACCACAATCTGCATGGTAAAATGTTGATCAGCCTCTCTAACTCAACAATATGCAATCCCTGTCCTGTCATCATTGTCATTAATAGTTTTCCTCTGGCTCTAGAAACTGGGATGGAAGAAGGATGAGGGAGAGGTTGTGGTGTGGGTAACCAAAAAAGCCAAGCAAGTGGGATGAACATTTTAAACACACACTTGTTTTTGCATATTCATATACTGTACAGTTCCCATATCAAAAATATTCTGACTAATTGAACTTATTTAGATTTTGTCACATCAAAATCACCAATTACAATGTTTTACTGGGACCTATGTGACAGACCCCTGGAAAATCTGAAAAGTGTGGCATTTGTATTTAGTCTTCTATCCTGTGCCAAACCTTTGTTGTGTTACGTTTCACTACTACAGCCGCACATATATTAGTTCAATCAAAGACAGATAACAAAAGATAAACAGGAACAATAATCTATAAAAGGATAAAGACTAAAACATAAATCTAAATCTGAGACAGGAAATCTTTTAAAAGCATAACTCAAGTCCAAAAACCTCAAAACTGAACTGACAAAGAACTTTCTTCCACATGTGTGCTTTCTTCTTGCTATTGTCACATACTGTGATTTAATTACACGTCTAATTAAGTGGCTCCTTAAGGAAGATGACACCACTGGATGTTATTTAGGAATATTAGAGTTGACAAAAATGCAATACACAGTCCTTACATTTCAACACTTAAACAATTTAGAAAATCTTGCATTGTTTTTTCTCTAACTCTAGATGCTTTATATATATATATGTGTGTGTGTGTTTATTGTCAGGATTTGAGTTTTCTGTGTCTCTGAGTCTCCATGTTGTCCTGTCTTCCCCTTGATTGTTCCCAGGTGTGTCTCGTTTCCGTGATTACCCTTTGTGTATTTTACCCCACCTGTGTTCTTTGTTCCTCGTCGGGTCCTTGTTGTTTGTTCGTGTTCAGTTCTGTCTAGCTGTCGCACTTTGTCCATTCGTTTCCCCAGTTGCTACCTTCGTTGAGCCCTGGCTTCCTCTCAGCCGTGCTGCCTGGCTGTTTGGACTGTGTTGGATTGTTTTGAATATTTTCACCATTAAAAACCATCATTTCACTTCAACCTGGGTCTGCAGCATTTACCTCACCGCTTCCACCACACTGTTTCATGACATTTATATAATTAAACTCGAGGCTTGTTTTCCAAAAGCATTTTCTTCTGAGAATTTGATGTACTTATGTCTGTTTACTTAGTTCATTTCAGGGAAACTGCTGATGGGAGTGGGCGCTGTGAAGGCCACTGCATGAATGTTGCTTTCTTTTGGTCTAAGTTTCAGTCGCAGAGCTGCTGAAACCACTCAAAACTCAAGAGCTTCAAAAATGTCTGTCCTTTATTTCTTCCACTCAGTGATGCATTCAATGATGTAACAACAACTGAGTCAAGTTACTTCTCTTTTATCATTGTCTCCTCAGGAAAACAAAACTGTGGCATCACAACCCACATCTATCACTGTGTTTTATAGCTCTGAAGCTATCCAACAAAAATCAACGCTATCATCCACCATGACAGGCAGAAACTTCTAAATTATTTTTGATAATGTGGCACACATTCACTGCTCTTTGATTGTCGAGGAAGTTATTTTCCAGATTAAGGGAATGAAGTCAAAAAGTAAAAAAGGAATTAAAAAGAAAATATAATTTTAATCAACTTGCCTCTGACTGAGAAATGCAAATGCCAGCAGAAAATCAAGGTTTGAAGGTCCGGTTTCTTGAACTTCAGAATAGATTATGTTTAATTTTCTCACCTATTTTAATTAAGAAGACTGATGAATTAATGGCAGTACTAGGGAATAGTTTTTAATCCAACGTATAATTTTCTCTTCATTCTCAAATAGCAAATTTAATCATTTTTTTAGCAGTTGATACATTTTTAAACCTATTCATTTAACATGTATGTAAAAGTGAAGAGTAATAATATATAAAAGATTATTTAATCTATTTTCAGCAACAGGTTCTTTGTCTATTCTGATTTTCAAAATACCATGATTACAATTTTAATATTGGATGGTTCATTTAAAAACTGTTAGTCTGAAACGTTTTCCCAGCTTAGACACAAGAAATGGGAATTGCCAATATCAGTACAAACTGCTTGCGTAGACACTACAAAAAAGGAAAGGTTTTATGATTTCCCCTAAAAACAGAATATTTTGTTTCTTTTTGCTTGCTTATATTATTCTGTTATGTCTATCGGTGTGTTGATGTCTGTCTGCAGGATTACAAAACTGCCCACACTTTGAATAAGTTTTCAAAGACATATCTGTTATCTGTTATAATTCACAGAAATACACAGGACAAATTGACCCAAAATGATTTATTTTGCAAGTCAAATAAAAGAAATGCAGGCTTTGATCCAGGCTGGTTTTGTTGGATTTATTTTTGTCACTAAAACTAAATGAGTCTGTTCTCAGGAAATGAATGCAGGCTGCAGAGCATTTTAATTTTTTCGCAGAAGGTTATAAAGTATCTACTGGTCATTCCTATTACTAAAAGGCTCTAAATTATCATAAAATATGAGGTTTGACATGTCACCACCTAAAACTATACACCAGAGGGCGCCGTTCACAAACTCGGGGCAGAAAATACCATTCAGTGTGAATTGCTACATTAGAGTAAAATATCTTTCTCCGTCGGATGTTTAAGGTGTCTGTATATCTTTGAAAAAAGATATCTACATGCACTGTAAAATGACATGTCATGTTTTTCCCATTATTTACAATTAAATCCCTCCAGACTTTTCATGTTTTATGGGACTGACGATTAAAAGGATGTCTACATTTGCTGAATGTCAGAGTCTAATGGAAGAGAGAAGATTTTTAGAGAACAATTTTTAGCCTTCTACGAATTTGGCAGACCTTTCCATTTAAATTGTTCTTCCTCAAGCTATTCTCAAAATACTTCATTGAAATTATGGTCTTTTGACAGAACTGACATAGCTGAGTCAGACTTTTAGGCTGCCTTTCTCACACTTTTCAGACTCTGAATTCACATTTTTATGGGTGCAAGATAAGGGGTATATGATAACTGCGCCAAAACACTGACCTTGGCATCCTTAATGTCCTTCCTTACGAGATCATTTTCCATGAGGAAGACCCATTTATGTCCCCAACTCTTGACTAATTTCTGATGGTATGGCTTTAATCTTTGATGATGCCTGTCTGTGATGGTAGATGACTTGCTTCAGTGTGAATAATACAATCTTTTAAAATGTCTGAAAAAACTTGTTGTGTGTTTCTGAGCAGTGTATGTAAAATTCTGGATTCGACTGCAAATAGATTTATATCAATTTTCATTTTGGCTTTTGATCACACTTTTCTGTGTGTAAGAAGAATCATCATTCACATTCCCAGAAAACAGCAAAACAGAAATGGAGATTACAAAATAAGTTTATTTGTAGAAATAACTACAAAATGTATATTAAACATTTTTTTTAAAGGATATGAGTCAAATTGGATGTTATGGTTTGATGAATTTTCACAATATCAAAAATCAAACAGATAATATTCAATCTGTATCTGGTATTTAGCTCTTCTGTGTTGATTTAGTCACCGGTGCTTCCTGTTTACATATAATTAGGAGGCACAGATATCCTGAGATTCACAGTTTCTTTTCTGTCGCATAGATACTTCCAAGTTCATTCCTGTGTGCATTTTGTTTTCCACACATTCTCCCACACAAGAAAGCCTCAAAAGGCCTCTTATTTACAAAAGATTTTCGAGCTGAGAAAACTAAAACTAACACTGCATAGATGATTCACTCGCACCGTTGAAAACCTGGAATATGTTTTTATTTTAGAGCTCCAAGGGTGACGGACTCCTTCCCCTCGGAGGGGAATGGGAGCGAGGAGCGCTTTGCCGTGGCGTAGGAAGTGTACGGGGGCGTGGGATAGGCGCTGGAAGATAAACGTGGCAGAGTGGATGTGGAGGACGATGAACCCTGGGTGTGTCTCTCAGGAGGACAGTAGGCAGGGGACGTAGAGCGTCCTTTGCTTTGCAGGCTGCTGCTGCTGCTCTGTAGCGGTGAGCTGGAGGTTTTTGGACCACGGGTCAGGGATGATGTGGAAGAGCTGGAGAGAGGTGAGGTTCTCATGCCATACCCCAGAATGCCCGTGCTCATCAGGAACTCCCTGGAGCCATAGGCCGGTGGTGTTGGTCCACGGGAACCTGCAGGTCGAATGTTGTCTGGTGGTAGACTTCTCCTGCTGGGGATGTCGTAGATCCCAACATCTGGGCCGTAGAGCACCTGCGATCTGGCACTGACGCGGAGCATCCTCTCCCTCTCCTCCTGCTCCCTTCTCTCCTGGATGGAAGCCATGATTGTTTTTGAAAAGTTGTCATAGCGTGCGGCGGCGGACATCGGAAGACTCACATCATGGGGATAGAGATCTCTGAGGTTGTCTTGAAGACCTTGAGAGGTCAAATCTCGTTTTACCAGACCGGGAGGGGGGATGTCTCGTGTAGCTATACTCTGGGATTGGAGGTCTCTTGTGATAAGTCCATGATAGGCAGGGGAAGAGTCTCTCTGAAGGAAACCTGGTAAAGATGGCGAGGGATCCCTTGAGGTGGACTCTCGGGGTTGCGGAGATTGTCTGGCAACTCCCATAAACACAGGACTGTAGGAGTGAGGAGGCGGACGCTGCACAGCCCCATCAGTACCCAGACCCATAAAATGAGTGTGGTAGCTGACAGGAGGGGCCCCTCTTTGGACCATGAACTGAGGGTCCGAAGGCCTCACAAGGTTATTGTAGGAGGGTTTGCTGTTGCCGCTGCTGCACTGGTTGGTCAACAGACTGGGAGTTGTGATGATCCCAGGGGAGGAATTGGATCCCAGCCCATCGGGGTTCATCGAAAGAAGCTGGGATTTGCTGCCATTGCGGCTGCTGTGTTTTAAGGTGAGAGAGCGAGAGTTGAGCGTCAGAGAGTTGAGCTGTAGAGAGCTGGAGACTGTCGAGGGCTGGAGGGGAGTTGAGACAGGCACACTGGCCTGATGGCTGCCTCTCGCAGGGCTTCCTCTGGTGTTAGAGCAGAGGTCTGAACCTTTGTTGATGCCTTGCTGCTCGGATGTCTTCAGCAGCTGAGTATTGCAACATAAGAACACACAGCACTGTTTGTCAGGTATCCAACAAAACATTATAAATTTTCTTTTAAAACAGAAAAAAAAGAAAGTCACCTGCTCTGGGGGAATGGGTGAGGATCCTCTGGAGATGGCCTCCAGAACCGGACGTAACTGTGGCACAGTCGGAATAGAAACAGGAATGATGGATTTGGTGTGATGTCCCAAATCTGAAAAATAGGTTATTTTGGGATTAATATAATGCACCTGCAAATATAAACAAATATCTACAATAGGAAATTTAATAATGAAACTTTAATACCTAAGATTTAGCAATAAGAGGTGCATCTTATTCTTGTTACAATAGGATCAGACATGGAACCCTCCTCTAAAATTCATTAAAGTTGATTAATTGCAACCTTTAGCAACCTTGTGAACCTTACTATGTGCTAGGACATATATGTTTATTTAAAGGTTTATAACATGTTACACATGTGCTTTGTTCAATTTACTAAATGTTTGGATGTGTGATGTTATGTTTTTGTAGCACCCTTAAAAAACTAATATATATATATATATATATATATATATATATATATATATATATATATAAGTCATGTCATAATTTTCTTCTAATTACAAACTTTGCACCACTTTTTACTAGTCTGCTACATATGCCAATCAAACACACTGAGAGAGAAATTTATAAAAGCTCAGCATATATAAGCACGTTTGCAAAGCAAAGCACTGCAAGTCAATAAATGTGGGGGAAAAAAACTATCTGGATAGGTATGTCTTGTTATCAAAGGTTATGCTTCATGTGTGTTTGTAATTCCAGCGCACCATCCAAGACAGCAACTTGGCTTTTCAGCAGACCGCGATCCGGTTTTGGAGGCAGCGGCGGCGGATTTTTCAGCTGTTTGATGTCTGACAGCTCGACAGCTCCAGCTGAGGATTGCTGGAGAGAGAAATAAACAAACATAGAGATGTGAGGGATACGTCTCATATCTCTTGACAGCTAAGGTCACAGTCCTTAGACGATGTGCTTGAAATACACATTTACTTGCGCATACCTTATTTTGTATTGCTAGGCTCTGGATGCCGTTGTCCCTGATTTTCACCGGCATCTGTCTGTCAACCTCTGGTCTCAGGAAAGGAGGCTGCACAAGGATGACTGTTTTTTTGCAGGTCCTTGATGTGTAACTGGTTTCCCCAGACAAAAAAAAAACAGAAAAACCAAAGATTTAGCAAGTAGGGTATAAGGCAGCTAACAAAGATGCAGATTGAACAGGAAAAATATGCTTCTTACTTTGGAGAAATGGGACTGCAGACCAGATACTCCATGTTGCTACAACAGCCTCGTGAAAAAGGATTTATTCCTCCTTGAAACTTGCCAGTTACCTGTGGGAGCATATAGAGAGACATTTAGGTGTTGTGCAGTAGTGAACACAAACTGCAAAATTATTCACAAACCTTAATATTTTCAAGTGCTGTCATGACAACCACAAACCAAATGTATTGGGTTATGATTTTATGCGATAGACAAAATCTGGGTAGTGCATTATTGCAAACCAGAAGAGAGATTATGTTTGGTTTAATTTTCTTTTAACAAATAATAATCTGAAAAGTGTGATTCAGCACTCTGAATCAACTTCTTGGGGTTTGTGACTACCAGCTTATCCATTTAGAAACTGATATTTAGCTGAAGCTCAGTGAGATGGGACTGAGAGCATCTGTGAATGCCAATATAATGTAGGATTTTTGTGTGGACTTTGACTAGGCCATTCTAACATGTGGATATGCTCAGATGTAAACCATGTCATTGCAGTTCCGGCTGCATGACAGGGTTGCTGTTCTGCTGGAAGGAGAACCTCTAAAAAAAATCTTTGCTGCTTTTCTAAATAATGATCTCTTTGTTCAGTTTAGGTAGATGATTCTGTTTGGCTAGATTTGAAGTTATGACATTCTCATAAGATGAAGGAAACAGTACTCTGAGTCTTCAAAACCTTTGGGTATTGTTTTCTACCTTAAATTGGCTTTAAACTTCATTCCTAGTCTGAGAACTTCACAAAAATCTGGATTTCTATTGTGATTAAATCACAGGGGATTCTATGCACTAGTTTAGTGACATTTTTCTGGATGTCAGAGTAACGTAGGCAGAGGTAGACATTTACTTGCATAAAATTCTGAAAATTGTAAAAATGTGAATCATTTTTCTTCTATTTCAATCTATCTCATAAAATCCCACTGGACACTCTTACAAGATGAATAATCACGATTTTGTTCTGAAAACCTCTCACTTGTTCGTTAGTGGTCCGACCTCTGGACACCAGGTACAGGTGGAAACCAGTGAGACCCAGGACTGGTATCAGAAATAAGCCTGATATGCTGATCACTACCAAACTGCGACAAAAAATCTTAAGGAAAACTACTTCAAATTCTGATTATTTTAGACAAGTGTAAGCACTGATAGACCGAACAAGAGGCTTGTCACAAGGATACGTGATGAGGCAATGCAGCTTCCATAAATCGTCCACATGGTGCAGGACATATATGAGGCCAAAGGTGAACACAGCGATCATGTGAACGGTGAGAGACGAGAGAAAAAGAAAGAAATAGCGGTAGTTTCGTCTCCCAATGCAGTTGTTCACCCATGGACAGTGATGGTCAAAATCCTGAGGAAAGATTCAGAGAATCAGTCATGTTTAATCAAAAAATATTCATTTGGACCTCGTCGAATATCCGCTCTACTTTCTAAATATAGCTTGGTATTTCAAATTGTGTTTCCCCGGAAAAAACAAAGGATCCGAGTAAAGGATTTACCTGATTAACAAGATCTCACCCTCTGTCCACCAGTCATCCAGCAAAAATCTACTTTACACTGTTACACTGCTGCAATTACTCCTTTTTTTCCTCTGAAGCTCTCTAATTACTTTCTCTAATCCTAATCTGTAGTTCCATGTTTTTTGTTGCTGTCAGAGTTGAATGTGTCGAGTGTGCACTCACCTCCACACAGTGATCGCAGACGCTGCAGTGGGAGCATCGAGGAGGTCTGTAGAAGTGGCACGATGCACACCACTTCATCCTCACCTGGACGCCTTTCACGTCCACATTTTTGTACAACGGAGCGCGGAACTCGTCCTCCTTGTCTTCGTCCTCGCCAGCTAAAAAAATAATAATAAAAATGCACACACACACATAATTCTCTAATCTAATATCTTCCGGGCTGGAAAAGTAACAGGAGTTTGATTACTGACCTACAGGGAGAACCCCGGCATCCATGAAGGTGGCCATGGTGAAGTTGGCAAGCACAAAAAGAAAAAGGACGGCACAGCATGGTGGAACAGCGGGGCAGATGGTCACAGCCAACCACGGGCATCTGAATGTAGACATACACACACGTGAACACACACAGGAAAGAAGAAGAAAACCTGTTTTCTGAACTGGAAATAGGAGTTTCAGTCCCCTTGAGGCTGCAAAATCAAGGCAACAGTAAGGACTTTAGGGGATCATCTCCATCCTATTTATTCTGATGGGAGATGTGGATCACAAAAGTAATTGTTTACAGTGAGAGATAAGCATGTATTAGCGTGTGTCCACCAGTACCAGCAGCAAGGGATTAAATAAGGAGGTCTCTACAAGCTGCAAGCTAAGACACTGTCTGTCTCAATGAGGGCGACACAGAAAGCGCTGGACAAGACGTTTCATCAGTGATCAATTCGTTTATATTAGGGCTGCAAAATGTTTTCAAAAGAATTAATGGCAACTCGTAGTAAAAGTCTGAAATTTCAAATACCGTAGACTATAAACATGAAAATACAAATATGGCTTGGGAAAATCTATTTTGTAGCACAAGCTTGACCAAAACAAACAGTTTTCATGCAGGTATTCTCAGCAACGCTGTCTCATAATCAAACACATATTGCAAACTGCAGGGGTGTCATGGCTGCTCCAACTACATGCACTATGCAGATGCACAAGAGGATTTCAAGAACCCTCCGCTATTTAGGCCACATTTTTTATAAAGGATGTTGATGAGGCCCGGAAGGAGGCCATTGCCAAAAAGCAACTGGCAAAAATGCAAAAGCAAGTCTCAAAAGTTTCAGGAAAGATGCTTGATGATTTAGAAGTTGAATTAGAGGATCAATAGATTTGACTTTTGATAGGGTATGGTCAGGTAATGAGCTATACTTTACTCAAACGACATGTTTATATCACTCAGTTAAAGAAGCGAATGTTCAACAAATAAATAACTGTTTTTTTAATTACATTATTTAGCAAAAATGTATTGTTATGGCAAAATAAAAAATATATAAATGCGTGGATATGATACAGATTGTTTCAATTCACTCCCATTTTCAGCTAAATTCTGTAAATTTCCATAAATCCTAAGGAAAGTTTCAATCAATGGGGAACTGATTGAACTATTAAAGATGGTCTTTGTGTAGAAATAGAAATGGTGATTATTTTTTTCCGCCAACCCACTGAGACAGTGAGGGACAGTTCAACTGGACAAGTGAATGTCTTCAGTGTGAGATTAGAAGGATGTATATAATCAGATTACAGTCATAGACATAGGAAAGAATTGTTAGATTATATAAACAGACTTTAATTAACCTAAATACGCCGGGTTCTCTGTTTGTCATAGCATGAATTTTACTTCTGCTACTTACTAGCTTTGTTTCTATTCTATTTGAAGCTATTGAAGGAGCTACTTTTTTCTGTAACATAGAAAATAGAATAGATAACGCATGGACCAGGATTTTTGTAGTTGTTTTTTTTTGTCGACAATGTCAGCTCACACTGAGCCAGATTCTGCTGGAGGTTTGGTTCTATTAAATGCGAGTTATTGTTTCCACTGCATGCTGAGCATGAAGGACTGCTGCAAATTAACATCTTGATGCAATCGACTTTATTCTCTTCCAGGATAAAGAGAGATTATTCTATCAAGTGGAATCTCTTGGATAAAAAAAAAAAATTCCTAAAAGGAAAAATAACCTAAAAATAAATGACCGCAGTATCAAATTGGGATGTACTTATTTGATTTTGAATCTGTCTATAAAATGATTGGATTTTGCAAAGTGTCTTTAGAGAACATTTGTTGTGAATCTCCACTATATAAATAAACCAAATAGAATTACATTGAGGCAAACTTTCATTGAGAGCTACTTAGTTTGGCATTGTATCATTTAAATCAAGATTATCTTCAGATTGACTTCCCACAATTGACAAGAAATTTGAGCCAAATCAAATAAACTATCAACACAACCACAGTAGCTACATGAAGTAACAGGTTCAAAACAAAGAAAAAACAATTAGTCCCCATCAATTAAAAAAATGTAATTACACAATCATGTTTTTATTGCTTATCTCTTAAATTATTGCAATTTGCTTTTCCTTGTTTTTAAAATACACCTTAATCTGTCCAAACAGTATAAAGGTCTGCTGGGACACTCCTTACCAGAACCAACAGGATAACACATGTCACTCCTCTATTGCTGTTTCTGCACAGTTACTTTAATATTGTGTTGTTAACCTTTATGGCTTTATAATATCAAGCTCCTAATTACATCTCTGACCTGTTTCAGCTTTACATATCAACTCTGAACCTCATATAAACTAACCAGAGACTCCCGGTAGTTCCTCTGACCCATTTACACCTCAACTCTCCGGCTAGCTTTTATTTCTTGCTTTTTAAGACAGGCTTTCATTCTGTATCTCATTTTATGCGAACAGAAATACTTTTTCACAAAATGAACGCTCTGACCATTTCAATAACCTTTGCGTAGCAAAAAGCGAGGTAGACTCATATGCAGGTTGATGTTTGCGCTTCATCCCAGTGCAGCAGAAATCAAACCCTGCGTGGGGCTTGTTTCAGGCGGTGGGGGGAGGGATCCCTGCTCCCTTATAAAGGAGCGCCGGCTGCTGATGCCATGCCAGCTGCAAACACAGTAATCCCTAGATTATAAATTTTGGATTACAGACCATTTCTACTTGTCCTGTGCATTGTGAACTTCTCACATTAGATACTGAACGCAGGGAAAGCATGCAAGGTTCACCGTCCTTTTAATATAGAAGATTATTTTCTCCAAATAATATTGCACATTTTTCTAGCTTTTGCTCAAAACGAGCCTCTCAGAGACACTGCAGATCAATGCCGTTGTGTTCTCCACTTGAGTTAATGACAAATAAACACTTCACATTTTCAATAACCTACAGCTGCAACAAAGCTTTCTCCAATCTACTTTAAACCGCACGCTATCTGAATGTTGTGTTCAAGGACAGCGTTATTCCTTGAACACAAATAGAGTTGATTTCTGCTTTTATTATTTTTAATCTAAAAAAAAAAGGGGGAAAAATGCCAGATTACAGCGTGGTTGCTTCCATCAGCTGGTCTAAGACCATCTGGAGTGCAGACTAGAGGCAGTTCATTACGCCGCTGGACAAGCCCTACCTAATGAAACGGCACGAGCAGAGCTCTAATAAATCACGCCGAACAGTAAGCTGCTCTGCAATCTGCATGCTGGCCTCATCCCCTCATCAGTGGGTCAGTGGCACAGCAGACGCCACAATGTGAGGGCGTACAAGTTGAGAGAGTCCTAGAGTCCATTTGTGAAAAATAGCAATAGTTGCTGTTTTCAAAGGCAGCATATTCCTTTACATGACTGCAGTGCAATCTCATTTTGCACACTGTTTGGGAACCTCAACTGCACTTTTTCTAATTTTGCATTTGGTTAAAAATGTACAAACTATGGAGAAAGAACGTATGAAAATAAGAGTAGAAATGTGTTGAAGTCTTGATGTGCATCACTTGAGATCAACACAGAAACTGAGCAGAAAGATGTTTTAACTAGAAAACATTCCAAAGTGGTATTTTCTCTAGTCATCTAAAAATATTTCACTATCTCTGATGATCATCTCATTGGTTTAAGAAAGTAGCCGACTCTAAAAAGAGCAAAAAAAAAATCTATAAGAATAAAACAAATCGCTGCTGATTTTAATCCACTCTGAGGTTTTATATGATTTGTTGTGGCCATTAGCTAATGGAGGTAATATTAGCTATTGCTGGCCAGCTTTATACATTGAATGCAGACATCATAGAGCGCCCCACCATTGGTACACTAATCCATTATGTACAGAATATGTTTGCATTTCCCATATTGTAATTAGCGATTGTCACAGTTTAATCTGCATTAAATGAATTCCTTTTTGCTTATATTTTCCTACTTTACAAAGAAAATTTCTATACCTATTCAGACATGTTACAAGATCTCCAAATTTTTTCCATATGTGTGCCCGGTCCAAGCTTAAAAGTGAACCGCACCTAAATGGAAATGGTTTTTCCGAACAAAAGGTAACGTCACAGAGGAACAAAAGCAGGAAATCACACGCTGCTGGATGTTATCAGGCAGAGGAGAACAAAAAAAGCCCCGTTGAAGTGAAGCTGAAGGTTGTTCTTTGACTTTCCCAAACCTGCAGCATTAAGAAAAAGTAGGCTGAAGCCTTACATGCTCACACTACTAAATGCTGAAACAGAACTGCTGACAATAATAGCTGCATGAATATTACAGGGAGAAAAAAAGGGGCCGATTGACTTTTATGTATAATACCCCTACAGGTCTCATTTCTGAAGAAATTCAAGTACGGCTGGAAGGCTGGAATTATGTTAATGTAGACATTTGGGTTGCAAATGCTCATGTAAATGTACATATTCGCATGAATATTCACACTCTGCAGGAAGAACTTCAAGTGCAGTGGATGCACAGGCTTGTGCTGAGTAAAAAAAAATTGCCTTGTATGTGCCTCTGGTTCACAGCAACACAAATAAAAGTCGATCTACTCTAATGCGCTTCCATGTTGTGAATGTCCCACCCTACATGGCTGGATGGATGCAGATCTTTGTGAGCTCATAGATGCTCAATTATTAAGCAATTTGTTGTTGATTCCAGAATAGTATGGCATCAACTAGAATTTCCAACAATCTGCACATAATATTAATAATATGGCAGGCAAGAGGGCCCTGCAGAGGACAGTGAAGGGAGCCAAGAAGGTCTTTAAAGAGTCTCTACCCTCTGAGTGGGATCTATTTCAGAGCCGCTGCAGAAACAGGACACTGAATTTTGTTGAACTAGACTGCACAGAGTTCTACCTGAAGATGTTAACATGCTTTGCTGCTGTTACAATCTGTATTTTAAATGATTTAGGCAAAAAAAGAAAAAAAATCACTTTAGGCAAAAAAATGACTTATTCCGTTATTTTAGGAATATAGATGATATCTTTATTGGCCTACATATAGAATCTATACTGAATATAAAATAAATAAAACTTGTTGCCTCACTGACAAGCTCAAATGCTAACCCCCATCCCAGGAGAAGCAGAAGCATTGCTTCATTCATTCATCTGAAGTGTCCTGGATTTGCTGGTGTAGCACTGACGCTCCAGTTAAGTAGTCTTTTCAATCTCTCACATCAGCAGGTCATTGATTTTTTTTTTTCTTTCTCTCTCCCTCTCTGTAGAAATTGAGTTCATAGAAGGAGGGTAGTAGTGGTGGGGAGGGTGGGAGATCTCAGCATTTTCTGGCACAAGTCTGTCTTTAAATCTAAAAAAAAAAGAAAGTCTCAGGCCTCCGGTTTAAGAAATGAAACAAAGCTTTTATAGATAGTGGCAGACTTACTGTGTCCACAGATTCAAAACAATCCAGACTATGTATATATTTTTTGCCACATATAAATATACGGGCGAATCACATGGCATCTGCCACTGGATTCTAATCCGCTCCCTCCTCCCTCTCAATCTGGTGTCAGACTCCAGTGGAAACGGTGCACGGCTGGAGAATACAGGAGAAACTAGGACAGATCCAGCTCCAGAGGTCAAGGGTCAGTACAGAGGCACAGAGCTGATGATGATGTTAGAAGCCAGTCAAAGTAAGTCAACGTTGGTCCTTAACATAAAACTCTTAAAATGCTGCATAAGTCTAGCACAACAAAAACAATTACTTAATGTTGTTTTAAGGGGGGTCGGGGGAGGTGTTGGCGTTTTCACCAAACATTTAATCCTTTTCTCACAAATCATCAAGAATTAGACAACTTTATTTATCATTTTAAAGCTTTGCATATATTTGACCCATATCTGACACAGTCTTCCCAAGCAGTAGTGTTGTTGATTTCCAGCTGCTAACTTCATTACTGCACATATTAAATGTGCTATAGATGCACGCCAAATGCACTGATGTTTATCGTAGGTGGCTTATCCCCTCAAATGTGCTTACTGTGAGTCCTCAGGGTGCGCCAGGCAGCCACCCAGACTCCAGTTCAAACTGCCAGCCAACCAGGCCAGATGTTGGGGCTCTGCCATCAAAGTGAAATTAGTAATAAATAAATAAATAAATAAAGCAAGCAACTTTTATAATATTTTTAAGGTTTTATTGCTCAATATAAAAGCCTAAATTTGGGGTAACAGGAATAATGTTTACCCTGAATTTAAGTAGGCTAATAGCCCGAAAGTAGTGATTTTAGGGATTAAAAAAAAAAAAGAAATATGCATTCAGCTGCATGGTTGAATATACCGTGCGGGGACACACAAAGCACGTCAACAGCACGTTTAGGGCACTTTTCTCTCTGTCGCACTCACGTAAAGACGAAGAACATGGATGTGGAGCCGACCAGGAGGCAGGCGGCCGTGCACACCGGGATGAAGGCGCTGGGCTTCAGCGAGTCGGCGCCGCTGGCGGGCATCCTGTCCTCTCCGCGCTCATCGGGGTCTCACACCGGCCGAAGGAACCGCAAACGGTGGCCTGTTTAGCCCTTCATAGATAGCAGACGGCGTGAAAAGTGAATTCATAGCGTGAGGAGGGGGGAAAAAAGAATTTTAAAAAAAGAAAGAAAGAAAAACAATCTCCGAAAGCATAAGACCCGCAGCTCCGCAGATCGGTCCCGCATCCCCAGTCCCGACTAGTCCAACAGGCTGGCGCACAGATGCGGCTGTACCAGAGGTGGTGCTTCAACTCATGAATGACGTGAAGCGACTCTGACTGAGACCCCCTGCTGTGACCCGATGAACTACTTCACTTTCTATTAGATAGATAGATAGATAGATAGATAGATAGATAGATAGATAGATAGATAGATAGATAGATAGATAGATAGCTAGATAGATAGATAGATAGATAGATAGATAGATAGATAGATAGATAGATAGATAGATAGATAGATAGATAGATAGATAGATAGATAGATAGATAGATAGATAGATAGATAGATAGATAGATAGATAGATTAAAGGGTTATAGTTTTCAAATCTCTCAGATGTCTGCAAAATTCATCATCTGGAAATGAACGTGGAACTAGAATTCTACAGAAATGTCTGTCGTACTTTGACAAGACTGACTGGCTCTTTCCAGGGTCTGTCAATGTAAACACATCAAGGTGTGTTTACATTCACTGTGAGATTCTGCCTTCCTCTCTGCTGGGCAACCTGACAGAAAATACTGTTTGGGCTGCAGTTGTTGGGTGGGGCATCTCTGCTCTCTATAAATGCCTGAAGCTTTCTTCAGACTGTACAACCTGTGTGTAAAACCCTCTACATCACTGTAGTTGGTGCCTGATCCAGTGACAGTATGGATGCAGATAAGTTAATTCAATCCATCGTCAGAATACTCATGTTCATTGCAGGCATCCTGGGAAACAACTGGCTGGTGATAGCCTCTCTTCCCAGAAAGAAATCTGAAATCCGTACCAATGAGATCCTGTTAATCAACCTGGCTGTCTCCAACCTCATTACCAACTACCTGGTGGACATCCCTGTCACCATGGAAGACTTTGCTGGCCGATGGTTCTTGGGACTGAGCTTCTGCGGCATTTTTCACTTCAGTTCTGACCTCTCAGAAACCAGCAGCCTCTTCACCACCCTCATCATCTGCATCTTTTGGCACCAGAAGCTAGTTGGTTCTCTCAAGCGTGGAGGTGCACCTGTGCAGCTGGACAACCTCCATCTGCTGGGGTGTCTACTGGCCGGGAGCTGGACACTGTCCGCCATCTTCAGCATGCCTCGCCTTTTCTTCGTTTCACAGGAGGTGAAAAATGAGAGCCATGAAAACTGCATAGATATCTTCCCCGATGTGCTTTCCAGAGAAACATATGAGGTCATTTTCTTATCACTGGCTAATGCTTTACCTGTTGCAGGGATCTGGGTTGCAAGTATCCAAATTGTTTTAACTTTGCTCCAACATCGCAAGCGCATACAGAGCGTTTCCTCTCATCGGGTCAAGGTTCAACAAGACAAGTCAGAAAGGTCAGTCAGCAGTGTTTCTGTTCAAGACTCCCATAAAGACCTCAAAGAGTCTTCTTCACCAACTGAGCATGTTTCTTCGTGTCCAAATGGAAAATGTCTGGGTAAAAGTCCACACAGTTCTCCCTTAGCCAACAAAACAGATTTCAGAGCAGAAGCTCAACCAAACCACTCAAAGTCCAGCCAGATACCCTCTAAGCAGAGTAACAACGCAAGCTCTCAGGTGAGGGCAGCAAAGAGCGTGGTGGCTGTGGCCACTGTGGTGCTCCTCTGTTGGGTGACTCATCTAATTCTGCGCATCAGCAACAGCATCCAGGATTCACCGCTGATGATGGAGCTGGCCAGTTACATCGGAGCCGCCTACACCTGCATCATCCCTTATATTTTTCTGCATGGAGTGAAAAAACTTTCTCGTTTGTGTAAATGATAGGAAATGTCAAACGGAAAGTCCGTGATGCTACAGTTAAATTCAAGAATATTCATACACTTGGTAGTGTTAGGGTTACAGTAATGTTTTAATGTTTACCAAACTGTTTCTTCTGACTAGAAGTAACATTTATACTTTTGATTGATCCAGTTAAAACTGACTGAGGATCTGTGGACAGATCCAGGTTTTCCAACCTCAAGGACTCAATGAAGCTCTGACCCACACAAACCATCAAAGTAGTAGAAACATGCATTTGAGTAGACGTTATCAGAAGGGTTTGTTTGCTGTAATACCACTAATTTCAGATTAAGTATAATAACTGTTAATGTAGATCAAACCGAATTTAAAGTTTTCAAGGGATTAAGGTGGTAGTGTAATTGTTGTTTTAACATTTTTAGCCAACTAATAGAATTAAAAACCCTACTATTGATGGATATAATGTGTGATGTGGCTGATTAGTGCATCAGTTTAACATGATCAAATGTTAAATATGAAAACCACTAGATTTATTAAACCTTAATAGATGTTCACCCTTTAGAAGATTATTTTAAAAAAAACATCCCTACTTAACTAGATATGGTAAATAATAAAGCAAATGACTTTTCAGACTTCGTATGAATCATGCTATGAGTTTATTGTACCTTTCTGTTAATACTTTCGTACAGAAGGCTACATTTAATCCTTTGTCATTTCAAGAAAATGCTAGTTGAAAAGCTGAATTTTATATACTGTTAATTGTATTCTGTATATATTACTACAGATATTTACGCTGGAAGACTTAAAAGTTGTAAACAAATCAAATGGCGGTTAGTTTGTATCTTAGTTGCACTCCACATTATATACGTTAAAGGTGGAAAATAACCTAAAATAATCTCAAGTCTCAGTTCTGCACAAATATTTAATCTCTACTAAACTATTCCAATCTTTTCACCTTACAAGTTTAAAGATTATATCAAAGCTTATATTTAAAAATGTTAGAAATCAAACATTGTTTTGACCTCAATTAAACTGTGCAATTTATGTCCACACAGCAACAAAATTAGTTTATTTTCCATGAGAATATAAATTAACTATAATTATCCACTAGAGTTTAGCTAATTGGAGACTGACACTAATTAGCGCCTTGTTAGTTATTACAGTAGGAAGTCCTGAGTGAGGTTTCAAATTAAAGATAATTGCATTGCATGACCAGTGTCACATTAAGGAGCAACCTGGTGCCCTTCACATCTAATTACTCCAGCAACTTAAAATAAGGTCATGCTTAAATGAGAATAGATCCACAAAAGTCATGACAAGTTAGATTTTTTTCTAAAAATGTTTTATTAGCCTGCCCAAACTTAGGTCTGATTTTTTTAGTATAGGTGAAATTATGAACAGCACCAACTCAGAGTCAGAAAAACTCTTATACATAATGGCACGGTTTTAATATCCAAACAATCATTTTCTGTTAACCCACAGGTTTGCAAGAGAGGTTTTGCAACGATAATGTTAAAGCCAAGGTATGTACATAAATACAAAATAAACTGGTAAAACAGTCAAAACCTTGTGATGTGATGCTTGAATTGACTATGTCCCAAAATGAGGCTCAAATTGAGCTCATTTTGAGCTAGGTTTTAATATATGCAACAGATTTCATGAGTTTTTAATAAAGACATTATTGAAAGACCCTCCATTTCTAGATATCAAACAGCTATTTGCAAACAATGCAAATTACAAGAGGTCTTTTCAAAACTCCGCACAATATTCAAACTAACAAAAAAAAGGTAGGAAATAAGTTATAAAACTTGTCACTTTGCCAGTCTCTCATCATAACAAATGCCAACAAATACGATGCCAGGTCTCTTTGTTTAAGGCCAGCAGAGTACCAGCCAGAGGTCAGCCAACTGTTTATTGATGAAGAATGTAGTTCCTGTCAATGGAGCTTCTCCAGCTTGGCCTGCAGGGACTTGAAGTTGCCGATTATTTGCTGAAGGGCTGAGTTTGGACTTAAAGACTGCAGCTCCACCAGGTATCCGCAGATGTTGTCGAGGCAAACGTTGGTGAATCGGCGCCTGGAAAATATTACACAACGTTAACAGCAGCCTGATGATACAGATTCATCGTCACTGGTTGTAGTAATTTTTTCACAAATCACTGTGGTGCAGTGCTGGCTCAACCACAATATTACAACATATATACATGATGTGGACGGATTTGTGAAAATTTCAATAACAGTTTAAACTTTACACATCAGAGAGTAGAACTGACTAAACGCAAATTTTTTACAGAAAAATGGTCATCATAATGACCAGTTGTTTTTTTTTTATGTCTTTCTTTCCTTATAGTCTGCAATTTTTACACACAATCAATCTGGATTGAGGGAAAAGCAAAATTGTATCTTAAATGAATATTTTCCTGCAAACGTAAAAAAGGACATTGCAACCTTCACCACCCACAACTTAAAAGCCTCAGTCTTTTCTTACATCGCCCACTACAAGCAAGGAGGTGAAGTGACAGTTAGGCCTGTCACAATAATCAATAAATCAATTACTCGCATGACAAATTAAAACAAACTGAATTATTTCCACTGGCATGATTTATTGATTATCTGTTTTCTTCTCTCCTTCTACCAAAAACTGGATGATAAAAGTTTGATGGTTTGGTCTCAACTAGTCCTTTTTTGAAGGACAATTTTCTTTACAAAGACTTCAAAATTCATTTTATTTGTTGTTTTGTTTATTTATATTAGATATTTAAAATTTCTTCCAGGTCTAGTGTTAAATGTTCATTTGTATTTAACGTTTGCTAATCTTTTAGAATGTGCTCTTGCATTACTATTTTGCCATTACCATTATATTACTTAAAAATGGTGTCAAAACAATATTATTATTTATCGCAATAACTTCTGGAATAATTTATCATCCAGCAAAATTTGCTATCGCGACAGGCCTCGTGACACTGCTAACCTGTCATATGTTGCCACTCTGCTGGGGTCGTCCACATATCCTGAGAGAAGCACATGGATGCACTCCACCAAATGTAGAGGTTTCCTCAACCGAAGCCAGCAGGGATCCTAGGTAACAACAGATCCAATTATTTATTGAGGAACATTATTTTATCCATTCATGTTCAAAACAAAATCTAAACATCTGAACTGAAGGGAAATACCCGGGATTTGAAGAGCTGATCATAAACCTCCAGAAGCCGTGGCAGCTGTACTCCGATCTCCAGCATCGTAAATGTGACAAATCCCACATCCCAGTTCAGTCGGCAGACTTCCTGCTCCAGAAACTTTACAAGAAACTCTGCAATCATAACACATCATTCCTGGTTAACACGGCACACTCATCGTGTTGGCACCTGGGGAAAAAACTGATTATGTCCCAAAACCAAAGACAATCTACCTCGAATTTATGTCTCCACAGACATGACATGTTTGAACAGGCTGCTTGTAAAATGTGGATAATTAAGAGCACGAGCAGCTGTTTGGTTAAACAGACTTGCGCCTCAGGGACAAGCTCACTTAAAACATGCAGAAAGGTTGCCTAATTATAATACTAAATTGCAAACAACAATCCTAAAACTGAACATACCCAGAGGGAAGTATCTAGGTGTTCCAGCGTAAATCTTCCCCAGTGAAACCAGTTTCAGATTGAGGGACCTCATCCTGTCTGCTGGACTCATGGCCACACTGTCGCTCAACTCTGAAAGACAAAACACCGCAAGAGTAAGGGACATGTGTTGAATAGAAACAAAGATGAAATATTCCACAGGGTCTTGATTTTAATTCACCTTTCTCCAAGATCTCCTGCCATAGTGAGTGGACCAGTATTTGGTCCGAGTGTCCTGCACAGTGAATTATGGCCAGCTTGCACTCAGACAGTTTATAATGGTCAGCAAATTCTCCGTAGAGCTGTGTGGCAGAAAAAGAAATTTGATAATTTTGCATTACACAAGACTCATACACTTCCCCACAGTAAAATTCAAGCACTTTCCAGGTACGATTTGAAACTTTTCCAGCACCAAACTTTGGAGATAAAACTAATAAAAATAAACTACAAAACTACATTCTACAGTAGGCACAAGGTGAACTAAAATATAGCACATTTTATGTTTTGAAATGTCTCCATCACATACGACTGGTCCAAGAACAAAACACCAATTTAAAAAAAATTTAAATCCCCCAATTTCAATAACTTTAACATATAAAATAAGACAATCAATAAGTCTTTGAGCCATTAGAAATAATAAATGTTCAATACACTGAAACTATCCAAATAAACTGTGTTAAGGTAAATGAGCTTCCTGCTCATATTAAATGCTTAAATACAAAATACAAAGAAAGTAACAAAAGCAACAATGAAATGTTCCCACAAAGTTTTCTGGTATTTAGCAAATAGAAATTATTTTTCGCAAGTTTAACTGACCTAAAACAAAAAAATGTTTAAATTAACTTCACACAGCGAGAAAATAAATTTATGTCTTTTTATTAGGTATATGAAAATATCTGGCTTCAACTATAAAGTTTTCCAAGTTTAGGCTTTTAATCAAACGTTAGATTGCACTTTATTAGAAAACTGTGCCATTATAATATTAAGCACTTTCAAGGACATTACACAGAAATCAAGCACTATCCAAACAATGAAAACACTTAATTGAAACATGTGAACCCTGCAATCAACAGTAAAAATCGCATTTCTCTGATGTTTGGAGGTACCTTTGTAATGTCCATAAGCTCAGAGTCCAGTTGTGAGATGGCGTTTTTCACTGAGGGATGACTGGAGTACTGCCTGATCAGGGTTTCCTGGATCTGCAGTTGAATGCGGACAAGCTGGAAGAAAGTGGAAACATGCAAACATTAAAGAAGTGCCTGAAGTAATCTCAGGTTAGCACGCCTCTTGGCTGTCAGTCAGGCTGACGTACCTCCATCTTTTCCTCCAGTTCGTGAAGGAATTCTCCGTCAGAAGCCTGAGCAGAGATGCAGGAGGAACTCTTTGCAGACAGGATGGCTCGAGCGATGTACTCTAGACGCTGCTTTAGGGAGATCTCAGTGCTGGAACATCCAAGAGAAAGTTTAAAAAAATAATAATAATTGTTACAAAAGAACTTGATGTGAAAAAAGAAAATACAGGTAAAACTTTTCTCCTGTTCTGCTCAGACCTGTGCATGTCAGCGAGGCGGGCCAAGACGTGAGCTGCTTTGCCAAAGTTGCGATTTTTCTCGTAGTAGCGCCACAACAGGTCCATGTTGTGAACCTTACTCTGGTCCTGTTTTATTATATGCATCAGGTGTTCTTCAAGATAAGGAGAATTCACCTGGGAAACAGAAGTCAAAAAAAGTTGAAGATCTATGGGGATTTTAAAAGAATAAATGTTACGAATTCCTGAAATACACAATGTATAAAACAAATCCGTAAGCTGAGATTTAATATGTTTTTACAATAAAGTTTCATAGCCTCTCTCAGGTCTTTTCCAATTACATTCAATGATTTCAATGCATGTAAATAGAAAATCAACTTGTTTGAATGTTCTGTGTGAAACTGAATGTTGCAGTTCCAGTCAGAAGTTTGCATCAGAATAAATGCTTGTAATTCAGCTTCAGGAGTAGGTAGTTATATATTTGAGCATTTCATCCAGTGTGGATTAGAACATTTCAATTGTGTGAGCCCAAACTTGCTTAAAAAAGGAAAAGAGGATTTATCATTCACAGCTAGCAAATAGTACAATATAGTAGAATGTGATAAGCTTAGAATGAATGAAAAGGGTATGCAATTTTCTGTTTGGATAATATATGAACTTTTTTTCTCTTCAGAAATCCAGTTCTACCTCATTTTAGCCCTGTAGACTCAAAACAAGTCTGTATGAAAATCCCCTAAAAAAAAAAGTGCATTTTGAGAAAAATGACCCCTGATTCAAAGAGAAACTACTAGTGATGCAGGAACATAGTAGCATTACCTCCAGCAGCTTGTCCGTCAGGTCAGCCTGAATCAGCCAGTTGTACAGGGCGATGTGAAACAGCTCGTCCTGGGACCTCTGGGCCAAACCGAGCACCTGCTCAAACTACAGGGCAGTGACAGATCCTCATTAGAAATGCAGATCATTTACATAAGAATGAAGGAAAGTGAGCAGCTGACCCCCCTTCCCTTTTTTTTTTAAACTCACGTGTGCAGTAGCTTCTTCGTTGCTTAGCATGTTGGGATCGGAGGTCATGACGGGGGGTCCGGGCTGCTTGGGAACGCTGGGCGACTGAGGGGCAGCTTTGCTCTGGTTCACCAGCTCCTGCATGGTGTCTGTGATGCACTTATAACAAGAAAGTCTGGAAAATAAGAGGAAACTAGTTTGTGACGACAGCCAGCCCAGATACAGAGAACGGTAGAGTTGTTTCTTTGTGGTCTTACCTTTCCTGGAAGGCCTGCAGCCCCACCTTGTCCTCCTCAGGCTCTCCATTTTTATAGAAGTGGGGTCCTAGCCTCTGTGGATCCTTTTTGTCTGCTGCTGTGAGGCACAACTCGAGAACTCCTTCGTAGAAACGCACTGAAACAACAAAAAGCATTAGCAAGTCGAATGCTAAAAACAGAAAATGTGACAGTGAAATCCACAACACCTTGTCTGTACTGGGAGCAAACAAGCGGCAGGTCTGTATGTTGGCTGATCTGTTGGTAGAGCTGCAGAGACTCTCTCAGCGTTCGCTCCTTCTCCACTTTGTTCTGGATTTGCTTCGAGCTCTGCAGCAACTCGTTGGCCTAAGAACAGGAAACTATACGGTCAACAACACCTCGGTTTCCCAAAAGTCTTTGCAGATTGGATGAAGCAATCAGATTAATCGGGAGAAATTGATTATTGAAATAATCGTCAACTAATTTAGTAATAGATTAATCCTTAACTGGAATATACTGATAAAAAACAGCCATTTGCTGAAAAAACAACAGTAATTAAGCCAAAACTGAACAAAAATATATACATTTAGCAGTTAAGATAAAAAAACATTGTCTGGTAATATAATCCAAAAAAATCTCTTCAAGTGTAATGGTTTTAGCTTCACCTGGTTCAAATTCTGTAAAACAAAATCTCTCAAGAACCTTTCGAGAGATTTTGTCCAATCATTAATCAAGTAATAATAAATAATAATACAGATCAGTCCAACACTGCATTAATGTTAAATCAAGCAGAAAGAGTTGAGCTTTTCATCTGTCGCTGTTTTAAGTATTGTTTTAGTTGCAGATGCAACTAAAACAAATAATGGAAAAATAATGGAAAAACCATTATTTGTACTTCATTGAAGTAATGCTATTGCATTTTAGGAAATAAAAGGTTTATTTTCTTATTTTAAAAAAAGAGAATGGAATTATTGTTTACATCTTTTAATGTATTTAGAATATTGTATAAAAAGGCTGAAATGCAAAAACCTTTTTTCCTAATTAATCATCAGAATAATCAATGATTTAAATAATCGCTGGTTGCAGCAATAAAGAGCACACTGTTCAGGTTTTTCCATTATTACACTACTTTATGTTGATCCATCACTTCAATGAAACACATGGACAACTGTGACTGTAATGCAACATAATATGAAGAAGCATTTGCGATGCGCTGTGCGTACCTTTGAGCAAACGCTGTCATCAGTGCTGTACAGCAGCGGACAGAGGTCTCGGAGGTGATTGCTGATGGCGTCCACGGAGGCGTTGTCTTTAATATAGACATTAATAAGCCCTGTGACCAGAGCTCCAGATAACTCCTTGCCTCTGGTCACTACATCCTTAAAACATGCCCCCTTCATTTGCTCTTGAAACTCCTGTGAATACAAAAATGGCACCAAGCACAAATGAGGCAGCAGAGCTTTTTTGGGGGGCTCAAAGCAAGGAAATAAGAGACATCTGCTTAGAATAGGCAAGTATCTGTGCTCACAAGTACCTTTGGCAGCTCAGACATAATGAGGCTGAAGTGATGATCGCAGAGGAGTTTCCAAAGTGCCAGAGTTTGGTAAGAGCGATACACAAGCTGCTGGATCCCCTGCAGAGATGCTTTCTCATAGACCTGAGCCTTAGCTGAAGAACAAAATGGAAATTAATCTTGTTACTAAAGAGTAAACCCATTAGTGTTCAGTGAACAGCATTGACTACAAAGTAAATACGTCTTTCCTTTGTGGCCTTTATATGAAAAGACAGAGGGAAGTGCTGAAACTCACTGTGATATTTCCTCTGGAGCTCCTGCTGCACCTGCTGGGAGCTGGCTCCGTCAGGGCGCATAAATCCCAGCAGCCTTTGCTGCAGGTTGGCGGGGGAGCTGAAGCTAACGAGGGCCAGAACAGAAGGAAAATCATTTAAGTTTAAAAAGGAAGCAAGAGAGAGACAAAGAGATGGCAAAGTGACATTAGAAAGTGAAGAAAGTTCAGTTTCGAGATCAGAAAGCCCATGTAAATATGCCCAAATATTCTAAATAATTTTTAATAGCTTTCATTGATACAATATTAGGACAACACAAAAAAATGTGATATTGTTAAATATTGCAATAATGAATCCAATTAGGGTTTTCCCCAACACTCCCGCCACTGTTTTTGAGTTTACCATCTTTGTCATAAAGATATGCAAGATATATTGACCGCACTGCATTTGAAATATAATATCCTACCAAATATCATATTCAGCAGCGCTTTGCAATGTCAATCATAAACATACTTTGTTGCACAAGAAAAACAATTGTAATCTGAAGAGTTCTCCAGGTATTATTCTCTCCAATTCCAGTGTCTAATGCGAGTGCAGTCGAGGAAAAGCAGGGGAACCAGCATCCTGCAGCTGCTTTTTTAATGCACCCAGTCTGATTGATTCATCTTTCAACTCTCTGAATTTGTTTTTCTTCTGATTAAAACTCAGATGGGCAGAAATAGTCACCAAAATAATTCTGACAAATATCCTGTATATTTAGTCCAAACTGCCCAGCTCATCTGCCTCCTCAGATGGATTTCTCTTTTTAAAATCCCATCTGAGGAAGCAGGAGAGCTGGATGCTGAATGTTGCTGCTGATAAGCGCTAATGATGTGCTGGTAACCAGACTCAAGTAGCTAAAATGAAAAAGACCTGCAGCTTTATTCCGGCAAAGCAAACCCTCACTGCAGGGCTTGTTATCATAAAGTTCCTCCACATTTCTCAAGTCGAACCTCCAAACTTTTCCAGACTAAGGTCTACATTTCTCCATGTAGTTTTTATAATATTGGAGACATTTGGATAAATAGCTGCATCTTCTAAACACAGCTAATCGATTATGTTGCAATTAATTCTGCTGTTTGGAAAAGAATTATTTCAGACTTTTTATTATACTGTTTTTACAACCAGACCTATAACACCATAAACTTGATATCTGTATTTAAGCATGGTGTGCCATCATTTTTATTGGCTCTACATTTATTATGTCCTATAAAATAAAGATAAACAAAAATCAATGCATTATTTGACATTTAAAAAGAAGGTCCAGCTTAAACACAATTTCTCTTAAAACCCAGAAGAATTGTTGCATCAATTTAGGTTCTAATGGGGAACCAAATATTATGAATTTGATTCAAATGTAAATCACAGTAAAAAGCTCAATAAAATTATTCTTTTTTTTATCCTTTAGATAAGAGAATTGGGATTAAATATCTGGTAACCAAAAGTGTGGACATAAATTAGACTTAGATCAAATGTGGGTTTAGCTTTATGTTTTGGTGATTGAATTTTAAAATGATGGATGCATTTTTTTGTATTTACACTAAAGTTGACAAATATAAAAATATAAAATTACTGTTTATCATTAAATAACAAGTGAAGTAGAGATCAGCTGCCAAAACAAAAACATTGTTCTGATGAAATACTTTCAGGAAAAGGCTCTTACCTTGCAGCACCTAGAGAAGATGGGCTGAGCTGAGAGTTTTTATCAAGGAACTCCTGTAAACCTCTGAGCTGCAGGAGGATGGCCTCAAGCTCAAATGAGTCAACGGTGCTTTCCAACTGTGAGAACAACAAATTAAAAACATAAAAATCACACAATTTGGCAGTATATAATGTAATAATGATGAAACAATATAAAGTAGTTAAAAAGACACAATGTTCTAAAAATGAAACATATTAATAATCAAATAGGCTACTTCAGTACAAATGTGCCTTAGAACAGAACCCAATAATTTCCTTTAATCATATTTTGAAATATACTAAAACTGATAGATGCTCCCAAAATCCCAGAGTTGGAAAAAAACCCCAGTAAAATTAACAATCTCAACCTGAAAGTGTATTATGTAGAGGGAGCAGTGTACAAATGTCACACAGTAATTCAGGCATTGGCTCAGATAGCCAATGAGACACTGGAGACGTGATCAAATTCCCTCAAACCTCAGGTTTAATTTCCTCAAATTGAAATCCAGGTTCGTGTCATCAAGACGTGTAAAAGCCAATAACTGTAATGCTAATGGAGGGAGCAGTCCCCATGAGAGAAGATCATAGACTTGTACAGAATGTTAAATACTTGCACGATGCCATCAGAAATCTCTATGGCACAATGTCAGATAATTAGTCTTCAGAATAATGGCTGTACATGAACACAATGACGTTGATTAACATATCTGTTAAGTTAAAACTAAAGGTGTGCTTCCAAAGTAGGGTCCTTTTCTGAGAACCATGAGTTTTCTGAAGCTATTATTACTGTCTCCACTGCATTTACCAGAGAAAAAAAAAAGTGGAAAACTACCCCAGAAAAAGGACCTAATAGAGAGGTAGTACGTTTCCATTTACCAGGAACTTCGAGATGGAGTTTTAAACTGTTATTGTACTTACAATGCTGACAGTCTGATTTCCGTTGCTCATCGTTTTCTCAAAAGCAAGGCTCCCATCCCATAGATTTCTGTTAGTGTTGAAGGAGGCATATTTAGAGGTCAACACAGGTAAACATCAGCATTCAGAGCTCTACATAAAATATGCAGGTTTGGATGAGAAAATCATGTAGAATTACCCAAGAATGCGAGCAAAGTAGATGCAAATGCCGTTGTGTTTTCCGGAGAAAATCACCTCAGGACCAGCCGACATCGGAGTGATGGGTGCAGATCCAGACTGCATCGGTGCAAATGGTGTTGCAAACGCAGGAGGCACCACACCTGAAACAGGTAATGAAAATAAATTAAAATAAATAAATTACGTCCTTTCGTAGTGTGAACGGGGTTTTAAATTTTATGACAGTTTTATTTTTTTAAACGAAGATGCATCTCCAACCAAGCCTCTCCCAATAAGCAATTAATTAATTGATCACAATATAAATTAAAATAAGATCAAAAATTTCCATTCTGATTAATATTTTTCGAAAGGCAATACTTAACTGATTCGGTTGTGTGTAGTTTTTATTTCCTTCTTATTTATCGTTTTTGGTTGTCATGTTTTATTTATTAAATATCTTCCATTTCCAATTGCTAAGTTCTTTCCACTGCGACAGACTGGCGACCTGTCCAGGGTGAACCCCGCCTCTCGCCCGGAACGTAGCTGGAGATAGGCACCAGCAACCCTCCCGACCCCATTAGGGACAAGGGTGAACAGAAAATGGATGGATGGATGGATGAAGTTCTTTCCAAAATTAAAATTCATTAGTCTTTGAGAGGGCGAACTTGCATTATTATGCCTTTTTCAATATTTTACTACAAAATGGTCTCAAAACAACATTTTCATTTATTGCATTTATTTCAGGGACGATTTATCACCCAGCAAAATATATTATTGCTACAGATCTATCTCCAACAAATCTTTACACTAACCCGGTGCTGGAGAGCTCATCACAGGCCCAACAGTACTGGGTGTTGCCATGGCAGCAGGAAATCTCATCTGTGCTTCTCCTCCATATCTAATCCCAACACACAAAAGAAAGAACCGTCTTTAGCGTCCACATAATGCGAACAATCATGGCTATGCAAGGGCAAGAATCATCATCTGACCTGAAGAAAGCTCTGGTGGCCCATTGGGAGACCTCTCTGTCACAGGCAGCGTTGGAACAAGCCAGGATGAGTGCTGTGGCACAGGCCTGCTCCTCCTGAACAAAACAAGATAAATATATAGATGTATGATTATGAGATGTCTGAATTTAATAGTTGTAAAACGTTTGCTGATTATAACATGTTGCTTACATCTGTGCATAATGCAGGTTCAAAACAACACATCAAGGTTCTTTAAGCACCAACAGCAGCAGAAAAGCACTTTACCCTGTGCAGCTTGAAGAAGCGCTCAATATCCTCACTTTCTCCTGCAGCGCAGCTGACCAGGAGGTGGCGCAGCTGATCAACTGGACGCAGTTTCTGAAAGATGTGGCTTCCCTGAAAGGTAGAAAGAGTTTAGAAAAAAACTCTTAAACTAAGATTAAATTTCAAAGTGATGAAGAGTGACTGCGTTTTTAACCTTTGCAGAAAGAAGGACGAATTTCTGCGCGGGAATGTTGTGCTGTTGGACCACCATAGGTGAATCTGTGATGGGGATATGCTCCTTGTTCAGAGGAGTAAAAATCTTGGGAGGCTTCTCATCGTTAAGGGCACAAAGAGCCCAAGAATGTCCATCAACATTAGACATCATCTGCAAAAAAATGTACAAGAAAATATACATATTATATTTAATATGTAATAATATTTGGAGCTTTTCACACTAGATCTCAATCGCTGTGTTTTCAGGTCGGTTTGCTGACATAACATATAATTAGTGGTTTTTAACAGGAGTCGACTTTAATGCAGATTTTCTTTAATTCAGATGAGTTCTAAAAAGCTCAGGTAGCCCCAAAGGTGCCCATGCATTTTAATTAATATTTATTGGAAGCATTTTTTGTAGCCAACAAATAGCTTCGGTTACATTTATGATATTTTCACCCATTTCACCTTAAAAGCAGCAGCTGAATCACTGAAGACCCACAATGAATACATAACATGGTGAGTAAATAACTTCTTAAAAACTGATTGTAAATAAGTGGTTTACCTTTATCCTGGATAAATACAGGTTAAATAAATTATAAATGGAGCTAAAATGTATCCACTACATACAAGTCTCCTTATTTGGATATTCTAATTTCTAATTGTTTGTTATATGCAACCTGAGTTTCCATCAGGGGTTTCTTGAAGGGAAAGGAGTCGTGGTTGATGCACCACAGAATATCACTGTCCTCTGTCTCCGAAGCAGCCAGGAGGAGAACACCTGCAGCATTAGATGTTTAATTTCACATCAGCAGCAGTAACAGAAATCAGACAAACATAGCTAAATTTGGGAATCACATTTGGTCTCCAACCTTTGCTGTGCAGAGCTTTGTGGATTTTGGAGGGCTTCTGCAGTGTGGAGGAGGCGGAAAAACCCGGCGGCAGCCGAACATGGATCAACGACAGCAGGCTCGGGCGAACAGCAATGTGCTTCTGGTGCTGAGGTGCAAAAGGCGCGGTAGTGAAGTACAGGCGCACACCTACAAAAAAAACAAAGTCACTACAAACGTCCAAGAAAAAAATAAAGATCTGTCTCCTTACATCAAATCTTTACCTGCATGAGTAACGGCAAGCAAGTGGCAATCCGAGGACTCTGATCTGTCAATGACTGAGATTTGGACGATGGGTTTGAAGACCGAACGATCAATTGTCCTAAAAACAAAGTTGTAAAAAAAACGTTGGTCAGAATGTGAGATAACTGATCGGCGCAAAAGGAACAAACCTGCACATCCCAACATACCGAGCAATGTTTCCTGCAGCCGCTATGATGGAGCTCTGCGACATTGTCGCTACACGACTCATCCCTTGGCCATCAGCACCCAGATCATACACCTAAAAAAATAGAGAAATATTTTAGCTCATTGTAGAATTTTCACAACCTTTTTATGAAGATTGTAATCCAAATAACTAAAAGTAATAATCTGGATTCACTTGAACAGTTATTTAACACAACTCTGGAGAAACGTTTTATGGTCAATTCCCTCAATGATGAGAGCAATGTTTGGAGTTGTTGAGGCGAGTCTTTCAAACCTAGCAACAGGGTAGCAATTGCAAACAACATGTGGTTTGCTTGCCATTACGTCCCTTTTTAACCTCAAAGTGTAAAAGCATTAAGGCCTTCTAATTTCAATGCTTTCGAGCTGAACACCAAAACAATTCATTGAAATACCAAAATAAACATTCAGAATCCTGTGGAAAAAATCTTTGCTAATAAAGATTTGTATTACTGTGGAAGAAATTTAAAATCCTTTTTAGCACCTAATTTTTAAATAAATGTTCACTTTTTCCACAATTTTATGCCCCTTTCACATAGTTTCATTATCTTTAGACACCCATCTTATTTCCTTTCAGAACAAAATTCTTATTTAAATAAAAAGAACTTCACATCTAAATCTGAAAGAGGTGAGAATATTTTGGGCTTATTTTTAGATGATTGAAACTTGCAGAGTTGGGTGCCCCAGCAGGAAAATAATTACAAACACATATCAAAACTAGTTTTGAAACGGAATAAAAAGGTCAGCATTAACCCTCCAGACATCTATTATATATTAAAACCAATTCTTCTTTTTAAAAATCCCTGAAATTATTTGCCTCAACCTGAAAACAGAATAGCTGAAAAGCCTCTTTCACAGCTCAAAATTCGGGTCTCAAGGCCGTATGTAAACTTCTGATCAGAACTGCATTCATACCTGTAGGACGTCTTTCTCAGAGCGGGTGAAGAGTGTGTTGCGAGAGTTATCGATTGCAATCTGCACAATGGGATCTGTGGAGTACAGGGCCAAAAACAGAATCATCAAACAGAAACGTTTGACTGCCAAAAGCTTCATTTCATGTGAAAATGTGTTCCTTCCTCTCACCGTCTTCAGAAAAAGAAAACTGGAGCACAGAGGGAATGAGGAAGGACAAAGAGCTTTTGGAGTGGTTAATTTTTCTGCAGCGTTGGCTGAGCCAACCCGCCTCCGCCTGGTAAGCTATCTCATAGAGACAACCGTCCTTTCCTGCCATGAAGATGCGCCCCAGATCCGTAGAGGTGATGGACAGGATGTAGGTGTTGTCTGTCGGGATTGAGAAGAGGGGGTCCGGTAGAAGCTGCATCCCACCAGACATGCTGTCATTTAATGCTGTAAAAGATGCAGACACAAAAATGTTTAATATGTTACCTTGGTTTTATTTAAGGTAGTTTGACCAAATTTTAATAAAAATAGGCACCAATATAAAGCTTCTGGCTGCATTTTTTAAAGGTTTAATCCACATGAACCCTGAAGGTATGACTTATACAAATAACACTTAAACATCAAGAAAAATTCAATGATCCAATAAATAGGACAAACTTACCAGCTTGGCTCTTGGGGAAACTCAGTCCAAGGATGACTACATCCACAGATGTGGCTAAAACCAGGAGGTAGTGGATATGTGGCTGTAAAATCCCTGAGAAGACAAAGAAAAAAGATCTCAAACTCAAATAAAAAGGAAAGAAAAATAAAGATACAAAAAGTATTTGCCCATACCTTGTTTTGGTCTAACAAGACCCACAGCTAGAATCGTTTCAATTAGGCCATCAAAGTAGGCCACATCTCCCCTATAAATACCACAAGAAAGGAAGCATTATAAACCAAGGCTCAAATGGAATTGGTGAGGACCAATAATCTATTTCAGCAGGCTTTGAGAAACATTTCAAATGACTGCATCTAATAATACCAACCCATCTTCATAATTCCACATGAAGATATCATTGTCGATTGTGAGCCACGCTCGCGAGATCTCAGGAAAAACTCCCATCATGCAATTAAACTGCATATCTATAAGACAGTTAAGCTGAAAATCGAAAAGGAGAAAACAAAACATGCTTCTCTGGTATGAAATTGCAGGATAACCATTCCTAAATGACTGAAAGGATACGGCTGAACTGCTCCACCAGTTCAGGCGGCAGTGGGACTCTTCTGACTGCGCTGAGTTCTGGGAGGTTTGGTACGCTGAGCAGGCCGGGTCCCTGGAGAGGGTAGTCCATGTCCGACACTCCAGAGATAGACGGCATGTCTGTTAATGAATAAATAAAATTAAGAAATGGCTCAGTCTGTGTATAATTTGATTTCTCAGCTCAAACATAAACAGAGCTGCACAATGTACTGCAAAGAACATAATAATAACTGGTTGATATTATCCATACGCTGATGTTATTTCTGTTCAGAAGGACACACTGTAAAAGAAGAATCAGGAAAATAGGGTTTATCATAATAAATATGAGGCCAAATACATTATTGAATTGCAGTGTTTATGTGGACGTCACCGAAAATGCCTTCCAAATACAGGATAGCAAGTCGCTTGCAAGATTGCACAAATTGATTTTGTGGTGACTGCAATTTGCTATGGTGTGCAAAAGGGAGTCTTAAATTTGAATCTACATTTCATGTCTACATGCTAAAATGTTAGACATTTCATTCGGCTGCCCAGTTGGATCACAGAACTGATTCATTAAATACACTAACAAAGTACTTGATACTGAATGTTGCTTCTACAGGATCACACAAATACTTTATGTTTGCATTAATGAATGTATGCTTCAACGATCTCATGTGGAGGGAATTGTTTTCATGTAAGCAAACAAATTACACAGAACCAAACTAATAGTGGAAAAGTCAGACACCCTTTTAAGGAAGGATTAACATTTCGAGTGTTTAACTGAGCAATTTAATTTAATTTAATTTAATTTCTAAGAAGTTTAAAAGTAATCCCAATTGGTGTGAAGAGCTGTTTTCACTTCCCAGACCCGCCCATTTCTCCTATCTTCTGATGTTAGGGATAAAAATTCAGATTTACTGTGTGACGGGACGCTGAGCAGCTCGGACAGGTCAGGAAAGCAGCGGTCATCCTGCAGGTGTCTGTCTATCAACCGGGCAGAGTTATCCAGCGCCTCGGCGAGCGCGGCTGCGGGGCTGCTGGCTCCAGCGACGGACGGCATGGCAGGGAAACCCACCGCTGACTAACCTGGGAGTCAAACAGAGACGTGTCTGAGCAAATTAAAATATTTTATGAGTCAAAATATGCCAATGCTAGCAAGTTAATATAGCGCCGGTTAGCTGTATACTGGAGTTATGCATGCAGTACGTAGCATACAAGCTAACAACTAGCTAAATGTCAAAAACAGTGTTCTTAAAAGTGAATTAGTTAGTTTACCAGGATGCTAATGTTCCGCGCGGGCCTGACTTTGTTAACTGATGCGTTTTGTTGCGTCTATTGTGCTGCAAATTTAAACAAAAACACCCGGCATACACACACAAGCAACTAACAACCCGCCAACCTCATGCGCGGAAGTTTTCTTCTTTACTTTCTAAATGACTTGCTGTTTGAGATCGAGAAAAGGTGGTGCTGCCACCCACTGGTCTGAACAATCAGACCATTATTTAATGGTAGTTGGCAAGTAACGTTTTGGTGCATTACCGCCACCTACTGGAATGGAGTGTGAGCAATCATATTGTTCTAAAAGACGTACTATTCTTTACAGTACAGTATTTATAAGAAAATGTACTACATGCGTAAGTAAACAATAGGGAACATTTATGTGCTGATAATATTTATCATAGCCAGTAGAGTAGTCCTTTAATTGTTAATAGCCTTTTCCTTTATCTCTTCTTAAAAAATCATAGGATTTTCATTGCTTTTTTCACATCTTTTTAACCAGTTTAGGAAACTGTTATTATGTGTCTCACTCAGGCATAAAAAGACTTCTGAAATTAATTAATCCACCAATAATGTCTACAAATAACAAACTTGAATCTGTTGTCATTTTGGTACTACGCCTCCCAGAAACACAAACAAGAAGTAGTAAAGATAACAATGTATCACAAACTCAACTTAAACACAAATCAGAAAACCTTTTGCACATTCAAATTAGAGCTACCATTAACTCCAAACCTGAATTTTAAAACTAGTCTTGTTGGTTTTAAAATCCAGCTTTAAAGAAGTCTGATCATATAGACAACAGGAGAGAAGTAGCTGAACAAAGCACAGATAAAAAAGAGAGTCCAGGGAGAAAAAATGTCAAAGTATTTCTGCAAAAACTAATGCAGTACGTAACAAAGAATAAGAAAGATCTACCAGAGGGGTGGTAGGAAACTTAATTGTTGCCCTGTGCTATAAAACACTAAATCAACTGTATATTAAAACAGTATTAGCACAGATCCTGTGCCGCTTTCCCCATAAATAGCTCATGCCAAAAATAACAGAGATGGTGCTACACCATATTTTTTAATAACAAGACATGAAAATCTGCTGGACCTCACATCAAGTAAATAAATTTATCTGGATCTAGTTATAATTCCAAAAAAACACTTTATTAAGAACATCATCAATACACTAACTTCCAACATTCAGCTTGTTTTTTTTGTTTTTTTATTACAGAATTATGTTCAGATATAAACATGTTTTTTAGTTAAACTATGATACAGCGGGAGTAAAAATCAAACATCCAAGTTGCTGCACAACAGCGAAGGAACTCCCACACAATGTTTTCACAAACATTTTCTTCTCCGTTTCTCGTGTGTTAACTTAAACATCAGTATTTCAAAAAGATTTCCGCCACCAGAGCCTTAAATCTAAGTGTGAATGTCGTCTCTGAAGGTAACATAGCAGATCCAGAGATGTGAGCTGCGAGGGTCGTTCATTTTTGTTATTAACTCTTTGACCCATCCTTGGCCGCGTACAGCGCTCGTAACGTCTGTGCCACTTTGTTCGTGAGCTTCTGTCCGCTCGTCAAGGAGATTTTCTTGTAAATAATGTCCGACTCCTTGATGCTGTCGACCCAAGGCACCTTTTTGCGACCGTCCCGTTTCTTCGCCACAGTCCACGGTCCAGAGTAAGATCCCGTCATCCAGTGTACACTGTAGCCGCTCCTGGTCTTCTGGACGATCTTGGCAATCTGCGGTCTGTCTTTGTATTTGGGGCGGCAGATGGCGACGATGTCCATTAGCTCCACCGTCTGACCCGTGTCATCAGCAGAGTCCATGTCTTTTCTTGGTTTCCGCTGTGGATTACATAGAACAATGTTAGTTTAAGCAGGAAGGGGCTCGCATGAATCTAGCAAATAATTTTACAATATTTAACAGTGTTATTGTATTTTCATACATGTTGAAGTTGGGTTTCATGGCTTTCCCAAGATTCAAGA
Organism: Xiphophorus hellerii; assembly: GCF_003331165.1. Taxonomy (NCBI): domain Eukaryota; kingdom Metazoa; phylum Chordata; class Actinopteri; order Cyprinodontiformes; family Poeciliidae; genus Xiphophorus; species Xiphophorus hellerii. The sequence continues at coordinate 15,794,903 of NC_045679.1, forward strand.
TATTACACAACAGCTACATAATTTTAGGTTAAAGAATGCTCATGAACAGAGTTTTCTAAGTTGTAACAGTCTATTCAAAACAAGCTAGTCATAAGTGAAATAAATTGCCTCATCATTTAATTCAATTCATTTAAAAAATACTTCATCTATCTCAGATGAAAATTACACCCATCTTCAAAGAGTTGCTGTGTATGTTGACACTGTTGCTAATAGGGTTGTTTGGTAGCAGTCAGTCCTCCAACGTATGTGAAGAGGCCTCTGACAGAAGACTATTACTGTATGACAGACTCGTGTCTCAATTTCCATGCAGCAGAGAGAAAAACCTAAACTATTTGAGAAAAGTGTCTTTTTTTTTAATTGACCCCTATGTTTGATTATTACCAGGATTGTAGCATAAAGAAATTTACCTAAAAAAACATTTCACAACATAAAGCAGGCTAAAGGATGCGAAAAAAACAACAACACATCATACCCTGATGAAAAGGAAACGAGGAACAGATGAGAAACATAATCACTCTATCAGTCTTCAAAGGATTACAAAGAAATTTCCAAGACTTTGCGACTACAACAAACCACTGTGACAGCCATAATCAAGTCATTGAAGACTGGTAACATAAATCAAAAACTATTTTAATTTAACTTCATGGGATTGTCATTCTTACCGCAGGAGGATCTTCATCCTCACTCTCATCATCTGTCTCTACTGGAGCAGTGTGATTACTGTGGTTGTGATTTTGGGGTTTTGGACCCTTCAGCAGCGAATTGATGGCTTTGTTTCTGGCATTAGCATTTGCTTCGCCCCCATCCTCATCCTCTTCATCACGATCCAAGTGCTCCATCAGCACCTTGAACTATGAGACAAAAATCAGAACCAGTTAATTCACCAGCCCAAGATGGAAGATACATTTTTTTAGTTCCTCTGTAGGAACCAAAATGAGAAAGGAAATTGTACTTACGTCCAAAAACTGTTTGACAATATTCCTCTTAGTTTCATAGCTGAGGTTTCTGTTGGCCACATCACTCCTCAGGTATTCCAGAGTTTGACGAGGGTTGAAATGCACCTTAGATTTCCTGTTCACTGCCTTGTCATAAACTTTGGCAGACTCCGTCGGCGAGTACTTCTGGATTTTGCTGTAACACAAGCGAGATGTCCATAATAAAGTAAAACAAGTTCATAAAGTATCTCTACCAAGGCCTCTTACCTGTCTGAGAAGCCATACAGATTCTTTAGGTGTTGTTTGAGCACCAGCAATAGCAGGATCCCCTGTGAAGCACTGGCAAACTCCTGCAGAGGGGTGGTGTTTTCAGGCAGGCGGTCCATCACTGCTTCTTCATCGCCCAGATCTGAGTCAGAGTCACCGCCTCCAGGCTTCTTTCGCTTCCGAACTTCCTCCTCCTCTTCATCGCTACTGCTGCTACTACTGCTGCTGCTGCTGCTGCTGCTGGATGTGCTGCTGCTCTTCTCTTCGTCCTCATCTGAGTTGTTTTTCCTCTTATGAGAATGCTTCTTTTTTCTCTTCTTTGTCTTTACCTTCTTTTCGTGTCTTACAGGCTCTTTCCGTAAACACTGCAAAAGTATAAACATGCTAATTGGTTGAATATGTAGAGAATTGTGCTTCATCAGAGTTTAAGACTTAATAAACCCAATCATACACTTAGAGCCACTTTTAACATCAAGCAGGAAAATAACAACAACAAGAGAACAGTGCAAACCAGATATTTAGACAGGCTTTTTAAAAAGGTGGACTGATCTCCTGTAGTAGTCTGTAATACAGGGGTTATGAACAAGCCTCTGACTAAAGACACTGTGGTTGCACAACAGTGAAGAGGGTTGTTTGAAATGTTTTTCATGTGGTGAATAATCTCTCTTTGCTCCATCATCTCCAGACTAGTCCCCAGATCAGAACCAGTTTTCTTTATCAGCATGTTGAGACTTTTGAAGTGGCTCTGATGTTGCCACACCAACAGGTGATGGCAGAACATATTTCATTCTCCACAACAGACTTAATCAACATTTGTCTGCACACAAATAACTATATTTCGTATAAGCTGAATTATCAACAAGTCATATTAAAACAGAGAGGAAGCATGCAAGCATTAACCTTGCATTTTATCAAACTGCTCCACATAAAAAAATCATCCGGAGGAGTAAAACATGAGTTTTTTAAAAAGTTGTGGCTGTGTGTTTTGAGCCTCCCTACTGCAAAAAAAGCTGTGCAGCAATAAAAAAAAAAGTTGCTGTCCCACTCCAAACGATACACAAAAACTCTTACCTCTTTGAAAGACTGGAGTAGATTGCTGCCAGAGACAGACAGAGTAATGTCTATATGATGCATGATGAAAAGAGGTTCCTCCTGGGTTTGATAAGGGAAGCATGCCAGGTTGTCAGCTATGAACAGCAGCATGTTTACCTCCGTTTTCTGCAGGGAACAAAGAAGTAACTAAATCAACTTGATGGAACAAACTTTTATTCACTTTTTTTCAAGATATCTGCAATAACAGTCTACAGAAGGCAAGTTAACTCACAGAGCTGTCATCAAACAGGTTGAGCAGGGAGATGAGGAAAGCTCGTCTGTGTTGTCTGTTCCCACGGACCATAGAGTAGAGATGAGAACAAAGGGCCGAGTCCGAGTCATCGTGTCGGAAACCCCGGACCGCTGCACGTTTCCCTCCATTTATGGCCTGCTGCACTTGATAAGACATCTTCAACCCAGCAACAGCCTTCATCTGTGGAAGCACACATAAAGGTGGATCTTCTTTAGAGATACTGCTTGACACATAACCTTTAGGAATGTTATATTTTTAAGTTTATTTATTTTTATTGTTAACAATAGCTCCAATAGTTTTCCTCCAAATTGATACAGGGTATTAATTCCCCTCCCTGCAGTCTGCAGCAGTGCCTGCAAGTCAGTTGAGTTTGGCTCTGGTCCATATCCGCTACTCTGTTTCAAAACAAACCTGGTGGATGGAACATCTGATTTTTCCCTAGTGAGCCGGGTTATAAAGACTTTTCCATGTTTTCAACGACTCTGTGAGGTTTTGTCATCAACAACAGCACCAGAGGCTTTTGCATGATAAGCTGCATTTTGAGCCAGAAAAAAAGCTACCATGAGATTTTATTTAAAGTTGCTGAAAAGTTACATCTTTTTTCTTCATGTTTACCTCATTAGTTTCCTTTCAATGTGCATAAAGGTTATTTTCAGCTGCATTTAATTATGGAGAAAGTGTGCATAGCTAAATGAATTAAATCTAGAAAACGCTAAAGTTACAAGATGGTTGAGTATCTGAGTAGCTCAACCATATGTTGAAACAGAACCCAGATACCAAATAAAAATTGCAATTAGTTTCAGCGGAGAAACATAATAATAAGAAAAGGTAAAAAGCAATAGAAACAATAAGGTTCCATGCTACGCCGGGAGCAGGCAAACAGCCAGGCCTTCCATTGGCCATCCGCTTGCTCCTGTGGGCTCGGAACCATAATAAACAGAAGTTACTCACATGTATGAATCCTGAGTATTTCTTGTCAATCTCCACTAGTTGTTGGTCTGCCTTGTTCTTCATGGTTGGTTCTGGATCTGTTCCCATCGCAACCAAGTAGGGGACACACTAGGCAACAGAGAAAAAAAGTTTTATTCCAACACCGTTTGAAAATATAAAGCTAAATAAATCTACTGTGATTTTGTAGACTTGAAGATACTGTGAACACACCTGTACAGGGTGTATGAGGCCCTGGCTGAGAGTCAGTGTGATGACGTTCAGAGCAAAGTGCCGAACAGTGGACTGTGAGTGGAAGAAGGACTCCAGCACCTGCTTGAGGTAAATCTGCATAATAGAGCTGCTCATGCCTGAGGAGATGTCGCCCATCTCCTTAAGATCTTCCTGCTTCGCTTGCTTGTTCCCTGAACAAACATCGGTAACAACAATATGAGATACAAAAGTCAAAAAAAATCTCACACATAAGCTAAATTGTGCTTAGCTCTACTGTGTCTATCACTTGTAAGAATGAACACCTTTTACAGCTGCAAAGATTTTGGTGTATGTGCCACTTTGTTGCCACTCTTATATGAAGGCCAGATTTGTGGGGAGCACAGCTTGTAGTGGAGATGTGGATCTCTAAAGCTCCTCCAGAACCACTTGGTTCTCTAATAAACATTTGAGGCCTTCACAGAAGTGTTGTTCTGTATGTATCAGTCAAGCTAGTTTTTTGCGATTCTATTGCAGAAACTCACGCTAAATCAACAGAGCCCCGCATTTTTTTATGCTAATGCAAAATTTTTAATTTACTGCAAATTTTCAGCAAAAATTGTCAAGCACATTGGGTTTAATGACCATCATTGCCCTCGTTTAGGTAGCGGTGTTTTGTACTTCTACTACAATGCTGCCTCAGCCTTTTCTGATGTCAAGTTATTTATGCTATTGTTTGTGATTGAACAAAAATTTTGCCATTAAGTGTCCAATCTATTTGGAGTTTGTGGTTGTAGTTTGACAGCACATTGAGCCAGAACTGAGAGACTCACATTCACGGTCGGCCTCTTGCATTCGAGAGTCCTCCTCCTGCAGGTACGTTTGAAGATTTTTGAGCACATGGATCTTCAGATTGACAGCCCTGTTTTCCTCAGACAGCAAGCTGATATAAAGAACCTTCACATCTTGTGCAAACATGAGCTCTGGGTGCATGATGAACTGGAACCCTGTATAAGCAGAAAGAAAGTGTTGATCGCTAGGGTAATTAGGAGGTTACTAAAGACAAGATGAACAAAAATTTAGATTGTCATATAATTTACCTAGACCAATTATGGCCTTGATCTGCACCTCTTCATCCTCATGGGTGGTGAAATACAGTAGAAGCTCCAAAACCTTGTCTTTTATGATGATCTAAAAGATGGCAGTGAGATCCATCAAAACATTTCTATGACAGCTCCAAGAACACCTCCTACAGATGTGGTCTTTACCTTGTTAGCTCCCTTGAACTCTTCTTGGTCAAAATCAAAGTGTCGACAAAGAGCCCCCACGGTGAACAGTGAGCGCAGCAGAGTTGGTTTGTTAGCAGCCAGAGTGGAGCCGCTGGGGTCCTCCTGGTGCTGCGTCTTGAGTTTAGCCAGAGCTCCTGTAAAATAAAAAGCATTATTCAATGGAGGTTGTGAAGGTTAAGAACTGTATGGGTAAAGTAGTGAGACATTTAAAAAGTGTTTAGCTGTAGGCACAAAAAAAGTCAAAATGGTAGCTTTGGGGTAAGTTGAGCCCTAGCCTCTCTTACATGTGGGTGATTGATAAGATAGAGCAGACATAAAACACAGAAATGGTGGGGTACTATCTATGTTAAAGAAAAAGTCAAGTTAATGGCAGCAGTGGCTCTTTTAGTGGCTTTATCTAGGAGAGAATAGCTTCTTCAATAACTTTGAGAGTGTTGAACAGTAAGTCAGAGTCAAGAGTAAAATTAATAGAAAAAATAAATGTAAAACAATTGCTACAGCTCTGTTACCCTCTCTAGGAAGGTGTCTCAGGTAAACAGAAATGCCAGACCAGATGTAACTTCTAGGTTAAGAAAAATCAGAGTGGACATAATATAAAGTTTGTAATATATGCCAATAATGCATTATTGGAGAGTAGTGGGAGAAAGTAGAAGACATGTAGTTCTACAAGACAGGAGCGTGATAACTAAAAGATCTGCTTCCAGGTCTTAGAAGAAACTGTAGAAACCAGTTTCGTGGGATACGTTTTCAACTTTTTTTTCCTTGTTTACATAATACCCCATACTCAGCTAGACCAGACAAATAGTGTCTGTGAAAAATAATTGTCAAGCATTTCCACACTTTCTGGATTGGACAGATTGAGCTCTACACTATTAATATTATGTAGGATAAAAAGCTGCAAGTCAGGACAAAAACCAGCACAAAACTCTAACGTGAATCATGATGCATGCAGTCTTACCATAGAAGCGATTGAAACAAGCCCACACAAACTTGTAGTTGTGTGTGACCTTGTTCACAATAGCACCAAGACAGCTCACACAGTGCTGCACAACCTTCGAAGACAAAATATATCAAATTAGCCTGTCGTAAATGTTCATCTTTAGGATGTTCTGAGAGGTTTCTGTGAAAACTGTGTGCTGCAAATGAGACTGACCGTCATGCCGTGCTTAATAATGAGCTTCATCAGGTCTCCCTCAATCGTGTTGAGGAAAGACTCACTTGGATTCTCAATCAGAGGAACAACGAGCTCCAGAATCTTGGACACATTGCAGATCACCATGAAGTCATTCTGAGTCTAAAATGAAAGAGTGGAAACACATCAAGTTAGCCACTTGCTTCTGTTTGTGTTTCTACATGGCTGCCACTAGGTGGTGCAATGACACAACGAAATGCATAAGTGTATCTACAGGTAAATTATAATTTAAAGAAAAAAATTATTCCAACAGTTCGACTTATAAATGCTAGAAGTTACTTTTATTATATAGATTCATCACCCAAGATGATGCATTTCAAGCACTTAGATCTTTTCTATTTTACAGGAAATTAGAATATTTCATAAGAGTAAAATATAGGGCTTTTATTACAGAAATATTTTGTTGTGGCCAACACACACAGTCAATGACACCCATAAGAATGATCAACTAAAGGTCACCACTGAAGAAGGAGGGTGTTCACAAATTGCTGTGCCCAGGCATTTTAAGGGAAAGTTAAGTGGAAGGAAAAACTGGGAGCTTTGCTTTCATATTCTTGAAAGGATTGTTTGAGACTGTTGTATTTCTTGTGTCAAGCTGCTCCTGAACTAGACACCGCAGGAAAAGCGTCTTACATGAGATAAAGATAAAACAGAGAGGACTGTTGCTCAGTGGTCCTCTGTTTTTTAGATTTAAGTCAAATTTAAATTTTCCCCTCAAAGTATAATCCAAGCAGTGGTGAACCACAGAACGTAACTTGCTTGAGGTCCAGCATGAGGCTTTTTATTGGTCTTATTAATTTTTTTTTTGTTTAGTTGTCTTTAGCTATAACTCATACTAATTAAATTTGACTAAAGCAAGCACCTAAAAATGTTGTTCTGTGTCATTAGTCTATAAAAAGCATGAGTTTCAGTTTATGGATTTAGTAACAATTCCACTTTGAAATGAGCTTTAAGTAACTTTGGCAAATTAAATAAATAGATTAGTACTTACATTGCATTTAGTGTTCAAGTAGGGCTGCATAGCCATGGCATGTTTAACCATTAGGTTAGGCCTGATTTTAGTCACCAGAAAGAGAGTGGTGATGCAAGCTACAACACGACCTGAGTTTATCCCCTTTTCTTCACAGTCTGAGAGGCACACAGAACAGAACGCATTCATTGCAAGTCAAATTTTTTTGGATAAAATACATATTTTATTATTGTATTTACCATACTTTACCTGCAATAGATTCCTCGTACTTTAGTATATGTTCCACTAAATTGTCCACCAGCTGAACACAGGCCTTCTTAGTTGGTTTATATGAAGCATCCTCCTCTGATTTCAGCAGCTAAATAATCACAGTCAGTGATTAGATGTAATGGACGACGAGCAGGAAGCTGTTGATGTTTCAAACAAATTGTAACACTCACATTTTGCAAAAGCTGCTCAAACCAATCGTAGCCTGAATCTTTGCACGCCAACACCTTGAATCAAAACGAAAACGTCACGAGTCAAGAGTGCAACAGCGATATGTTTTCTATTTTGAGGACGAGGAATGTAGTACGGACCACGTCTGTGATGTTCAGGATCTTTCTGTTCATGGCTTCTTCATCGTGACTGGGTGTGGGGGAAAACCAGAGTTTCTGGAATGTCTCATTTACCAGTTTCTGCAAAGATACATAAGCCAAATATCTAAAAAAAAAAAAATCCCAAAAGTCCCTTTTGCTAAAATATACTAAAATATCTTCATAAATGCAAACCTTGATCCCTTCCTCATCATTGACTCTGCGGATCATCCTGACACACATCTCTGTTATCTTGTGGAAATCTGGGAGCTCCAAGCAAATGTCTCTAAGAATCTTAATGACTCTTTTTCTCACACTGATTCCTGTGTCCTGTAAATACGAAATAGATTTTAAATACAAAATTAATATGCTCTGTTTTAAAAAAAAAAAAAAAACTTTAAAAGTCTAAACAAATGACCTGAAAAAAGTGAATCTATGATGCAAAACAAATCATGGTACAAGGATTTGATAAATCACTCCGCACTATTTTTTATTATTGCAGTGACTTCATTTGATCTGCAGGTGGCAGTGTTGGAAAATATATTTCACCTCAGCTGAACTTTTCCACCTTAAATGAACTTTCTCAACACAGTTTGCAAAAAGTTCTACCCGGGACTCATACATAATGTTTTGAATTTCTCTTCAAAAACCCACAGCAAGGAACCAATAAATTAAATCTTTATAAAATGAGTGAACACAAACACCAAAATGGACTGAAAGCTACAAAGAAATATATTCTGTTACCAGTATCCTCTCAATAAGCATGTCATAGTACTGCTCGATGAGCTCAGGGCGACTGAGTACGAAGCGGCCAAGAAGCTCCACGGCTGCTTCTCGGACACTAGTGGAGTTGTCCATAAGACGACAATGCACCCCACGCTGCATGTCCACCTTATAAATGAATATAATTAGATAGGAAAAAAGCTTAAATTATGAATTTTCATACAATCATCACATCAAGAATCGTTCCAGTGCCCTAGATCCATGATCAAGCACTATGAGAGCAGCTTAAGGTCACTCACACGCTGAAAGTCTTCACATTTTATTACATGATTGCACAGTTACACAAATAAAACACAAAGAAGCCCTAAACATGACCATTGAGTTGTGTGCGTAGGTTTTAAGTGATTCAAAATGTATTTTGATTATGGATTCTAAGTGCCAAACCTTCTTTTAGTATTTCATGATGATCTTAAACAGATCATGGTTTTTCTGTGGACTTTGGTGGTTTTTACCCTCATTTTCAGACCACTTTATTTGTTCAGCCAATTAGCTATAGCCTGTAAATCATTCAGCCATAACAAGACTCCAAAACGAAAACTATAAAACAGTGTTATGTTCATATACGTATATCAGCGGTTCCCAAAGTGTGGGGCGAGCCCCCTAGGGGGGCGCAGTGCCATTGCAGGGGGAGCGCGGGAAGCGGTATGGATGAATAAATAAATAAAAAAAGACAGTTACACAAAAGTGTTTCACTGTAAAGATGGTTTGTAGAGTGTTTTGTTGCAATCTGAAGTGTGAAATAAACTTCAGTGGAGTTTAAAAACAAAATATGTGTATAGGTTTATGTCTGGTTGAACGATGTGTGTGCCCGGTTGATTCTTTTTTCTGTTTTGGGGGGTATTTTATTGTAACCCATAGGGGGGCCCAGAAAATCTTTGTGAACCACTGATATATTTCATGCAAAGACCCAAATTTAAAATGAATCTTTTTTCAGTTTGTCACCAGCCTATTCTGCCTACAGATATAATTTCTATTGTTAAATCTTTGAAAAACACTAAAGAAAGCTTGACAGAGAGAAAATAGTATTTCAGCATCAAAAAGATGGTTCCCCAAAATGAGTGGAAAATAAGCCAAAGTTTTAAAAAAACTGAAAACAATTGAGGTGGCCTACAACATTTGATAAACAGCATGAAGGGTTGTTTTTCTTAATCTCTGTGTTAAGCTTTAGACTGAGTAGTATAGGAGAATCTGCAATGTGCACAAATTTAAAACGGACTACTGAAAAGGCATACAGAATACATTTACAGAAACTCACTCTTCCTAGTATGCTTGGATCCACAGCCACCACCTCTGACAAACACTTCATGGCTTTAGTTCTCACTGCAATAGCACTCTCTCCCAGGACCCTCAGAATCTGGAAAAAGATTATTTAAAAACAATAGAAAATTTCAAGCAAACAACACAATGTGATATCTCACTCTTAGTATTTAAAACAACCAGCTTACCTGTGATAAATAAATATCAAAGCTTTGCGCAAATGGCCTCATAGAGGCCAGATATCTTACAATCAGACAGGAGTCCTCATAGTCTACTGTGTCAGAGCTTATCCTGCAATAAAAATAATGACAATAAAAAAAATGTTTTTATAATAATGGGAGAATTATACATAAATTATCCCAGGAGAAGGAATACTTACTTTACGGAGCTGAAGTTTGATGGCGTTGTCTTGATGATTTTGCGGAGGAATTTTTTCCGTGCCTCAACCGTCTGTACAATCTCCCCGGTTGCGTCACTATCCATGGAATGTCGCCGATACTTTGGATCGTCGTCGTCATTTTGAGACTTCATAGCTTTTTCAACCTCTACTGTGGTGTCTCTGTACCACTGGGCAATGTAAAATTTCCTTGCAAACTGGATAAAACAAAAGCAACGAAGTGATCATAATACCGGAGCATTGTAAGGAATAAAAAGTACATGACCAAACAAGAAATCATTGAAAGCAGTGGTACACATATGCAACTTTACTAAATTGACCTTTCTTAGCAGTAGCATATGCCAAATAATTAGAAAAATAAAATCTTTCATTGGATTACATTCATTTATTAGAAAAAGAAATAATTCTATATATATTACAGACAGTACTGTAGCCTACACCTACTTATCTTATTTTCTAGACCAATCAGATCTTCCGAAAAGTTTGACACTTTGTACGTCATTCATTTATTTATTACCTTTGGAATAACCATCCAAAAGACCTGAAACCAGGTAAAGTGCTAATTCAAAACATATATTTTGGTTTAGCTGTATTTTTTTTAATCAATATTTGATGTTATATTATTTGCTTTGCCTGGGTAAAGTAATATAAGTCTAAGTAATTTTTTTCATCTGTCATAATTTTTCTTTGTATGCAGTTTTTAGCATCAATTTATATTATATTATGAATTAATTCAAATTGTTATGTTATTATATCTGTCTCTAGGGTCTCTTCATTTAGCGTTAATTTCCTGAATTTTACATTTTCTGACTTTTTGTTCTACATTATGTTTGTTGAATCTTGTTTAGCATTTCTAAAAGCATTTTTAAACCTGACTGCATAAAAAGTGCCAGATAAAAAAGTCTAATTGAATGTATGATTGTTTGACTGATATGAATACTTAAAAGCTCACCAATAAAGCTGGATCTGCATCAATGTTTTCATCCAGGAAGTTCAGCAAAGCCTTTTGGAGCTGCTGTACCTCATCACTGCCAGGAGTCTGTAAAGAGAAAAATACACCATGAACAGACTGAAGCATTTAAATCAGTCTGTTCGATTGTATTAAACCTGTAATCATCTAATTGTGTATTCCACCTCTTTAAGAATGCGATCGATAGTTCTTTGGTCCATCTTGCAAGAGAGCGAGTCTTTACGCAGGTTTGAGGCTACAGTGCCGAGGTAGTCGAGCGACGCCACCCTGAGGGCCATTTCTGTCTGCTTATTGCTGAACTGGTGAACCTGGAGTGGGAAACACATTAGAAAGGAGACGGAGTGAGGAAAAATTATTTATGCTGCAAGGCAGTAACTTTTGGAGTGACCCCTCCTACTCACCAGCAGTCTGCCCAATAAACTGAGCAGCAGTTCAGCAGCAGGCCACTCGGGCTTGTTGACAGCCGACAGCAGGTCATGAACGAAGTTCTCAAACAGAGGCCTGTAGTCGTCTTCTCCCTGTTTGCTGCCACATCTGACACAAACAGTCTCTCATCACAAGATATTTGTGAACATCAAAGAGTGTTTGGCAAAAGTATTGATACCTCTTGACACTTTTCAAATTTAGTCAATTTACACAATAACAAATGTTAAAGCATTTCACTGTGGTTTTATTTGATAGACAAACATAAAGCAGCAAATAACTTTAGTGGAAAAAGGTGATACATGAAATTTAAAAATATTTAAACGATAATCAAAAAAGCATGACGTGTATTTGTATTTCCCCCCAGTCAAAGATTTGTAGGAAAACGTTTTGCTCAAGTATAGCGTGTTCAAACTGCAAGTGGCACGTTTTTTATAACTATGACTTGCTTTGTGCCCCTCTCTGTGTAAAAGAAATTAAAATCATGCCGTTTTTCTTTCAATTCAAAAACTCAGAACCTCATAATGTTATTTTATCAGCTAAAATCCTGATAAAATGGGCGTGGCGTAGGGGATAGCGCGACCCATGTTTGGAGGCCTTGAGTTCTCGACGTGGCTGTCGCGGGTTCGACTCCCGGACCCAACAATATTTGCCGCATGTCTTCCTCCCTCTTCTTCCCCCTTTTCTGTCAGCCTACTTTCATATAAGGGACACTAGAGCCCACAAAAGACCCCCTGGAGGGGTAAAAAAAAAAAAAAGTGTAAGACTTTGTAGCTGTAGTGTAAGATAACAGAATAAGGTTTGAGGGTTATGAATACTTTGGAAAGCTACTGTGTATTAGTACTGAAGCCGTTAGAATGGGGAGAGTTACAACCAACACAAGGGAGCAGAAGTAAAGAGTGTGACTTGGGGAAGTCCAGTGCAAAGACATGACAACAGGGAGATGTTTTACGTCTCTGGAGAGAAAACAGAAAGAAAGGCTTACTTCTTGAGAAACACAGAGAGAAAGTTCTGTGCTGTTCTCATGGCAATTTCATAAGAGTTGGTAATGAGGATATCTTTATCCACCTGCGACATAAAACCAAATATGTGAAGCAATTCCTGAATCAAATTCGTTTCTCAAAAAATGGCAGACAAATCAGTCAATTTTTTGTCGGTACCTTCTTTTTCGGTTCCTCCTCAGTTTCTCTCTCATTCGGAAGATTAACCACACACTGAATGAGTTGAAGAACGAGAGCCGAGACCATCTGGATGTACAACGGGGGTCCACCTGAATCACTGGTGTTTAACCTAAAAATATAGAAATCTTATTATAGGTAGGCTTTCAAAGCGTCACAGAGGCCACTATTTTAATATATTCAGATTTTTATTATCTTTTCTTAAGCCAGGTACCTAAAGTTCCTGAGGCCACGTTTACTGGTGGGAAGTCTAGCAAGAGAGGCAAAAATCTCTTCCAGAATGAGCTGCCTGTGCTTCTCATAGCGAGAGAAAACCTGCAGAAAAGCAGCAACTATTAAACTGAAAATCAACGGCTCACATAGGAAACAAAAACACTAATTTATTGCAGACATATTGCTTAATCATTAGAAAGAGTCAACTTACTGCTGTCACTACAGAGATGGCACATAGCTGCAGTTCATTGACATTCTCCACAAAAAAAGGCGTAATTCCGAGGTTCGACACCTAAAACATTGGGGAAATAAAGCAGTCAGGAACAAGAGAGCTAACAAGAAAAAAGGTGACATGAGGCCATGATTCACAGGTGACACAGAGGAAGACGCCAAGTCACACCTGGAGAATTGTGGTGTCAGTGAGCAGCTGGATTTCAAGGAGCTCTGAGATGATGCTGATAATGTCGCAAACCTTGTTGTACAATCCCACCACCACTTTCTGTTTGTGGGCAGACGATTTTGGTCTCTTGGACTTTGAAGTGTGTGAGGCACCTGGATGACAACAGAAACATTAGGTAAGAGCTGATGTTGGAGGAAAAAAAACGCACTACAAACAACAGTTGGAATATGTGAGGCATTCAGTAGTAACTTATAGCATAAGCGAAATCTTACATGTGTACAAGCCTGTCGCAATAAGCAATAAATAAATAAATTGCATGATAATTTAAAACAGGCTTGATAAATTTAACTTGGATTACTGTTTTTCTTCTGCCTGTGACTTCAATTTCAATTCTATTTATTGTTTCAGTTGTTTTGTTTATTTATTTTAGATATTTAAAATGTTTTCCATTTCCAGTATTAAATGTTGTTTAGAAATAATGCCATATCGGGATGGCATTATTATGCCATTCCTATATTATATATGAAAATGGATTGAAAGAACAATGTTATTGTTCATTGCAATAACTTTTAATTTATCATCCAGTAAAATTTGTTATTGTGACAGATCTCAGGGTTCCTACAAATCTTTTATGACCAAATCTCCTACGGTTGTCATCAAAATTATAGTTGTCATTTTAAGTATAACAAGAAAGTTTCACTGGAAATGTTTCAGATTTTTCTGGTAACACTGAGTCAATATATTTCGCAGCTCTAACAAAAAAAATTTTGCTGCTGACCTCCATGGCGATCCGCCCTGTAAGAACGGTCATACTGCGGGTACAAAGTGTTCTGCAGGTGGAACTTGGTGAACTGCAACACCCTCTCAATCACATCCTCTATATAAACAGCCTTTGGCATGTGTGGGGACGTCATTATGTTGAGCGCAGTCAAACAGGCATCTGCAGACTTGATCACCCTCTCCATGATGAGATCCCGCCACAAACGCTCCTCATCCATGGAGTCGTTATCCTAGAAATGAATTACGCAATAAATCATTACGGAAAAATTACAACGTCTACTGTTTCTGATATAGCTTTGATAATACCTACTTGACTCATTAAGGTGGAAAGTGTGACGCTGTCCTGAATGTTCTTCTCCAACATATTCAGAATTTTCACAAGTTTACTAGAAGAAAACTACAGAGAAAAAAAAGACATTTGGCTGTGATGCGTTTTTTTAAAAATAATATCAACATTAGTGTAACCTTGCTACATCAGCAGACTCATTTTACCTTGTTAAAGACACCCATCGCTTTAATCTTAGTAGAATCACTGCCAAGCTCATTTAATTGCTGCTTTCCAAGCAACAGCTCTTGAGGTATCTCATCATCTTCTGTTTGTGAAAGGAAAAAAATATATTTCTCATTTCCACACTCTAACAAGTACCGGTTAGCTGGAAAACTGTGCAACACTTCAGTCTTACCTTCGGCAGTGAGGTCTACATCCTCAAGGCTCTCAAGAATGTTGTCCACACTGTTTGCAAACCTCTTAAATGCAGAAGAGTCCATCTTTTCTGTAAAATTATTATACATAATTTAGTTAACACACATGTATGATTGTTTCTAAGAAATTCAAAGGACAGTGCGATGAGAAATTAGATTGATACCCTCTGTTGTCATTTTGGAATCGTATGCCATCTTGCTTTTCTGTTTCTTTATTTTTCGGGCAACTGAAGAAGAAAAAAAAGAAAAGGTTTTATATGTGACAGACAGGAGAAAAACAACTCTTGAATTTCAGCATTTAATTGACATAGACTGCAGGCAAAACGTAAAAATGTAAATTAAACCGTAAAAACTAGAACCTAAATGAAAGTTATTCCAAACAAAAAGATGAGAAATTCAACTAACTGCAGAAGTGAGGCTTGTTGTGCCTCACTCACTAACACTAGGTGTTATGTGCAATAAAAATGTGTGCATTTAAAGTAAGAAGTTTTCTGATTTCATACATTTAGTATGAAGAGGGGGGGATTAAAATAAAGAAAATATCCCAGATCTGCTGATTTTTTTATTCCAGCTTATGTAAGAAAAGTCTCACCATCATTCAGGCTCGGTGGAGGGGAGTCTCCATCTGAATCATCATTACAGCTCCAATCCCGATGGCGGCCACTTGACCCCCGGCGAGAGTTCTGAAAGCCTCCACTTCGCCGGTGATCCCTAGAACCTTTCTTCTCTTCGAACTTCCATGACTTGTCGTGGTCTTTCTTTTTCCTTTTTCTTGGAGCTGAAATGCCAATGGACACAGAAATTAAAATTAAATCCTTTTCACGCTCTCACTTTATTTAAAATGTGCCGGCATTCCTGTTCTGTAATTCTTCTCCAAGAATGTTTAAGTAGATGTTGCGAATTTTTAGGATTTAATACTCACACTCATCCTCTAACTCAGACTCCAACTCTTCATCACCGTTGTCTTTCTCATCTGAGTCATCGGAATCTACTTCAGCATATTTGGATCCCTTATTGATCATACTGTGCTTTCGCTTATCTGCTCTCTCTGAAAACATAAAATGGATTAAGTTGTGATCTTGCTGCTTTACTTCTATACTTTCACATTAAATGCTCTAATGACAATAAGAATCATCCACCTAAATTTTGTTCCTTTTCTTTTAACTTGTTGTTAGAAAGGTTAATAAAAAAAAGTTAACGGCCTTAATAAGCACTATGCCAACCTTTATAAACAGAAATCCAACTTGAGAACTATTTGTACAAAAATAAGACTTATTTCTAATATCCAAAACAGAAAACTAAAAGTCAGTAAGTCTCCAGTAGTTCCATCCCATAGATATTAACTGTAATAAATTTTCTGAGTTAATTTAATTAGATAAAATAGTTAATCTGCATATAGGCTGATGAGGTAATGGTGCCATGACAGTAATCAGTATTTTGTTATAGAAACACAAATTTAAGTCTTTGTAGATGTAAAAAGGATGATTAACAGCTGATAACTTAATTCGATGGTTGCTACATATCAGAAGTTTAATAAGTTAATAAGAGTTTTCAAATGAAGAAAAAAGAAAACAATTATTTTAAGCTCTGTGTGAAAAAAATAGTCTGGACTTAATTCTGATAAAACTGCTGCAGCATTTTCTTATACAGGCCATTCATGCTGAAAAATGCCCCAAAGTGACTGAATTACAACAACACTGTGAAGACAAATGGTCCACAGCTGTTGCACTTGTTTATTTTTCCACATGTAAAATCATTTGGAAACTAAAAGGTTATCATTCACTTAGTTATTTTTTATAACTGATGATCTTAAAAGGCTTAAGTGTGGCTAAAAAGCAAAAAAAAGAAAAGCTTTTTTTTTATTCCAAGTTTCATTTGATAATATTTTTTACATTATGGTAGTGTTTTAGTGTATAGGGTTGTGGTAAACAGCAGAAATGTCAAAAATCTTTGAAGATTTTTACAAAATATTATTTCTTAACATGGAACTGAATAAGTCCACTCATATTAAAGGTTTTAACTTAAAAAAATTATTCTTCTACTTGTAGTAAATTATTTATTTTTAGGTCATTTTATGTCTTTGAACATATCCTTATATGTTAAAGAGGTATATAGAAAAAGAAACAGGTGTAAAAAGAACTTTTTAACATGTATGAACACTATATGTAAGTAGTAATTAAAGTAGTAGTAGTTAAACCCAAAGTAAAACTGCTCAGATCTGCCCTCTAACGGGTTTTTCCCGTTTTCAACAAAGACTAAATCAACCACGGGTAAAAAATTCTCTGATAAAACTGTCTGCACATTCATCAACATAGAGGTTCCATAGAAGAACAATTAAATATGGCTCCTACCTCTGTCTGATTTGTCAAAAGAGGCCCAGTGTCTGGATCTGGAGCTGTGTGCATTCTTGGTTTCTTTAATGATCCTCTTTACATCTTCAATGCTTAGTCTCTTAACCACAATAACTGGTTTAGTTTTTTTGTTCAAGTTCTTCACCAGTGAAACTCTCTCTAACCGCACCAATGGTTCAGTCCAACCATCTATTAGTTTGCCTTTGAGTCGGAGATCTTTATCTGTTCCCTCTTTTCCATCTCGTTTCAATTTAGGAATCACAAAATTCTTGAGACTTCCAGAATTGCCCCCCAGCAGGAACGGCGGGAACTCACTCATTTTCATCTCAGAGGCCTGCCGTTTGTTTGCAGCTTGGTTCATGCTACTATCCCCACTTGCCCGTTGGTCCTTGTTTGGGGTTGTCTGAAGGCTGGAAGACGATGTTCTCTGCCGATCGTTAAGTTCAGCTGATTTTCTGCCTTCATCTTGCTTCAGTTTAGAGTTCTCGGCTTTAGTTTGCTCCTCAAATGAGATTCTGTTGCCATCTCCTTCAAGAAGCGTCTTGTGCTTCTTGTTCTTTTCTCGGTCTCTCTCTCTGTCTCTATCTCTGTTTCTGTCTCTGTCTTTACCTTTGTCTCTTTCTCTATCTCTCTTGCCATCTTTGTTTTGTTCTTTGCCCACTTCAAAGTTTTCATCTTTGTCTCTATTTCTATTCTTGTCTCTGTCTTTCTCCCGATCTTTGTCTATTTCTCTGGATTTTTCTTTTCCTCCTGTTTTTTCTCTGTCTCTGTTTTTGTCTTTAACCTTGTCTTTTATTCTATCAACATCTTCGTCTCCATCTTTGACCACATCTATGGATTTGTCTCTTCCCCTGACATTTTCTCTATGATTGTCTTTGACTCTCTCTTGGTCTTTGTCTCGTTCTCTAAATTTGTCTCTTTCTCGTTTTTTTTCTTTGTCTCTGATTTTGTCTTTATCTCTAACTTTGTCTTTAACTCTCTCCATATCTTGGTCTTCATCTATATCCAGCTCTATGGATTTGTCTCTTTCTCTGACTTTTTCTCCATCTTTGTCTCTGTCTCTAAGTTTCTGTTTGAGTTTCTCCAGGTCTTTGTCCTCATCTTTGGCTCTTTCTCTAGATTTGTCTTCTTCTCTGAATTTTTCTCTTTCAATTGGTTCTTCTCCATCTCTAAATTTGTCTCCATCCCTAAGTTTGCTTTTGACTTTGTCCTGGTATTTGTCTTCTTCTCTGGCCACATCTATGGATTTGTCTCTTTCTCTGTTTCTTTCTCTATCTCTGACTTTGTCTTTGTCTCGTTCTCTGGATATTTCTTTATCTCTGAGTTTTTCTTTGTCTCCATCTTTGTCTCTCTGTCTGTCCCTTTCTTTATTCTTGTCTTTATTCTTGCCTTTCTGTTCTTCATGTTTTGAGTTGCGATCCACTTTGCTTGTGGATTTGAGCGTTTCAGGTCTGCTGACTTGGGATCTGTGACTACTGTTGTTCTTTTCCTCTTTGTGTCGAAAGTCTGAATGCCTGTCCTGCTTCAGCCTCGTCATTTCCACGTGTCTGTCCTCTGAATGCCCCTTGTCACAATCAAGTTTGCTGTCATGATTGCGCTTTGATTCACGCTGGTTGTTCTGCTTTCGTTTATTGCTTTCTGTATGTCCATCAGAAATATGCATCTGGCAGGTATCGGGAAGCTTTTTGATGATCCCAGGTCTGTTTTCAGTATCTGCACTTGTCTTAAGGCGACGTATGTGATCATCACACGGTTGCTGTTCCAAGACAACTACAGGCTGTCCTATTACTCTTCCAGCTTGCTTCAGATCAATACTGACCATCAAGGCAGGTCGACTGGCACCATTACTCGCAGCACTCGACTTCTTGGGTGTCAGTCTGCTGATGTTGCTGCCCCCATGTAAAGATGGGCCTTCATTTGTCTCAACTCCGGGTTCCTGAGGGTACGTGTCTTGTTTCCGTTTTTTTAGTGGCTTGTCTGCAAAGAAAAAATAAAATTATGCAGCCATGCTAAAGTATTCATACTCTTAAACTTTCTCAGATGTTGGCATGTTACAATCACAAACTTTATTGCATATTTTAAAAATTTTATGTGATCTTTTGGGTAGGTCTCTAGAAGCTTTCCAAATTTAAAAACTGAAATTTCAGTCAAATTTTCTTTGCAAAATAATTTCAGCTTAGTCAGACTGGACACACAGCATCTTTTGACATTATTAAATACTTCCAAAGACCGATAGTTGGCTGTAAGTCTGGACTTGGACTAGAACTAGGACTAGGTCAGCAACCTTTATAACCCTAAAAGCCAATTATGCATTTGGTCTAAAAAAAAATTTGCTTAGTCACAAAAGCAACATAACTATTCAAAGCAAAAAAGACTTGTTTTCATACCTACCACAGGAAAATTGCTTAGATAAAAATATATTTAAAAAAAAAAAACAGTGAAAACTAATGTTAAAATTACCTTTATATTTTAAAACATTGCTCAATTCTTTTTGCAATAAAATAAAATAATTTGTAGTAAATTAATTTTAGATCAAATTATAAAGTGCCACAATAGAGGGTCTAAAGAACTGAAGAATCCAGACTCCTGGACAAAACCATTGTAAAACATAAATATGCTGTAGAAAGTAACACTCCCAGACATAAGTCTTCTACAGCCTATAGCATGTCTTCTTCTAGTATTGCCTTGTGTATAACTCCAAACAGCTTCCTATCAACTCTAACCATGTTCCCTGTCCCAGCAGACAAAAAGTCTCCCCACCCGGGGTGTTCAGGTGATGCTCCATAGAAATCTGTATATAGTCAAAAATAGTTCAATTTATATCTCATCTTCAACCAAATATTCACATGAGAGTTATTTGGCATTCTTTGAATAGTGACTTTTTTTGCCATTATTTAATCAGAGTGTCAAAAGATTCTCCCACCTGAGCAGTTGTTTTCTGCAGCTCCTTTATAGATATCATGGGCTTCTCAGAAATGTCTCTAAATTGAACCAGGTCTTTAACATGTTTAAAGTTTCAGTTATATCTATAACATAACCATGGTCTAGACTTGTCCATTACTTTATCGCTGACCTCACTGGGTTTCCTGGTCTCCATGATGTGATATTGCTTTTAGATAAAAATTTTCTCTAAAAAACCTTAGAGGCCTTCACAGACCTGCTGTATTGACACTGAGATATAACCAGCCACCACTGTGTTTTTCTGGTTACACCAGTTCCATTACTAAAGTGATGTTAGTGCTTGTGAAAATGAGTTTATTGTATTTTTATTTTTTTACCCCTCCAACAGGTCTTTTGTGGGCTGTAGTGTCCCTTATATGAAAGTAGGCTGACAGGAAAGGGGGGAAGACATGCGGCAAATATCGCATGTCTTAAGTATTAAATACTGTCCCGGACAGTATTTAATAATGTCCGGGAGTCGAGCCCACGACGGCCGCATCGAGGACTCAAGGCCTCCAAACATGGGTCGTGCTATTCCCTACGCCACCACGGCACACCCAACTTTATTTATTTTATTTTAGGTATGCACTTTTGGTTTTGGTCAGACCTACAATATTTCAATAAAATATGTAGAACTTTGTGCTTGTAACCGGACTAAATGTAAGACAAAATCAAGATATACGTCAAAATCAGGCACAAAACAACAATTCTCACCTTTATCTTGGACCTCTTTAGAGCATCGCTCTCTCTCGTTGGCTGAGTCTATCCTTTCAATTTCAGCAAATGCGTCTATCTCAGAGTCATCAAACACAATCCCACTGATGACCCCAGTCTCCTTTGTGATTGGCTGCGCAGCATCTTGTTGATGCTCTTCAACCACTGACTTGTGCGAAAAATCTTGAGGGGAACCTGACGACTGAATATCATTGTTTAAAACAACCGCGTTGTGATCTGAGTCCATAGGTGAGGTTGGAAGGAGTTCTTCAGAGCGGCCCGTGTCTGGGATCTTCACTCGGGACAGTTTTAAGGTCAATCTGGCAGAGTCCTTAGATGGAGAGCTAACTATGTCATAAAAGACGTTTTTGTCCATGTTCTCATTTTCTTCTTTGTTCCTTTCTCTCTGCTTCTTTTTACGGTCGGCAGTGGTAAGGAGCAGGTCAGGGGCTGTGCCTGCCTCAAGTGGAGGTGACTGCATGATAAGAGGAGGCCTGGGCTCTGCAGGAAGAAAACACAACGTTGCACCACATAATTAACCTTTGCTAGAAAATGTAAACTTGTTTTCAAGTAAATTTTAGAGGCGTTAACCAGAAGCAAGTAAGCATACTTTTTGTTCTCTCTTCAGATAGAGAAAATATGCCAGCTTTTATGGATGAGTAATTTTCCTGCAGAAACACACGATGTTTATCATTAGTTTTAACCATAGGTATCTGCTTATGTCCAGTACAAAGTAACCCGGATTCCCAGCATTACCTCATTTCCCAGTCTTTGAGCCACGCTTACGTAGTCTTCATCCAAACTGGGTTTGGAGTTACGGTTAGACGAATTACTCGACAGATGCTCAGAGATTTTGTTGTCAAGAATTGTTCTCGCACCACTAACAACTAAAACAGAGAACAAAATACAATTTGCAGTTAATTTTCTTACTTTCCTAATTAAAGGATAGCCTTATCTACTTACGGGATCATGTACTGTTTATTAGCCATTGCAAGAGAGTGTATGTTCATTTATTTGCCACTCAAAAGTGTACAACACTTAATGAAGGCAAAGTTTAGTTAAGTAATCATTTGAATATGTGTTAGTTTTTCAAGGTTTTCTACTTGGTGCTTTATAAAAGAATGAGATGGACTGCTAAAAGTTGGGTTTCAACCACAAGAACCTTAGACATTTGGAGGGTTCCACTTCTTTTTAATAAGACCAAGAGGTAAAAGTAGTGCAGATACATTTTGCTCTTCATAACAAGCAAGAAAGCAATTTTTGTTCCCAACAGAACTAACCTAAATCTCTTCCGGGATGGACTTTGGACAGTTTCATTTGGTGAACTTCCCGATGTAATCTGGGAAACACCAACTGCATTTGTTGCGTGAACCTGGAAACATCCTGGACTACACTGAACCGCCCATTCTCCTGATATTTACAGTCCTCTACTTCTCCAATATTGTTAAGTCTACAGAATTAAGCTGATCAAGATTGTAATAACCTTGAAAGAAATATAACCTTGAAACATGTTATTCAAAAAATAATGCTTTTCAAGGAAGGTAAGTGAACTAGTCATTTAACAAAAAGCAGATCCATAAAACTGTTGTTCAGCTGCCAGCTGCCAGCTGCCATGGTCACTTTATAATCTGCACAGTATCTTGATTGATAAGGTATCTAAAACATGATCACTCAAGATGAAGTTTAATGTCAGATGTTAACAAGGCAACTTAAAGTTGTCTGTTTGCTACAATAAAATTAATGGCAGGTCCCAATTCAACTTTTGGGAATATTGCATGTTTTTACTATATTATAACAACACTCAAAATGTATTTTCTTGTCTTTCTGTCGTGAGCAATCATTAGTTGGAGTGACATCACTTTGCATTAGAGCAGTCGCTGTAAATGATACAACTGCTTTATCATGTTAACGCAAAGAAAAAAGCATGACGATGTGGACATTTTAGCTGTATTAGGCACATATTAGCATATTAGATAGAGATGCAAAATAAATCTTAAACAATTTAAAACATTGGTGTCGGCCGACATTAGTCCATTTTAACATAGTCCGATATATGAAACTGGGTCATTAACAACCAATATATTTATTTCAGTCTTGTTGCCATATGTTTTTGGAGGGCAAGTAGGAGAAACTGGTCATATGGTATTTGTTTGGTCATGTGACAGTGATTAGGGGGAGCTTTACTGAAGAGAAGCAGTGGTGAAGTTAGTGTCTTTTTCAAGGTGTCAAAAAGGGCAGCAACATACACAATTATGCAAATAACATCTGTAAATATCTGTTATCAGCCATTACACCAATATCGAATATCTATTTCGGCTAAAATTTTCATATTAGTGCATCCCTAATTAGCAATTAGACCAGCAATCATTATTAAATCATTATGTTCACTTCCAAGAGATTTTCAAAACACTAATATTTTCAAATCCAGCATGTTCAAATACAGACAAAAGCTTCAAACAATAAAAATAACTTTTCATTATACTCTGTTCAGCCATCCTGTTATCTGCTGAATGTCCTATTCTTTCTCAGACATGTTTTCATGTGCTGCGGAAAATGTAGCATATCATTTCAAACAGCTTCATACAACTCTGTGCCTCCTCTGACTTGATTATTAAATGTGTCACTGAGACTGAATATAGCTATGTCTTCATCACTTGGTTACAACTTCCACACTGAAAAGTGTTGTTAACTTATGACGAATTCACTGATCAGAAAAAGATACCATTTTTAGCTTCTTAACCGGCAAGGGTTGATGAAACCAAAATTTGTTTTATTTTATTCTCAGACAATTTCTATGGGCATCTTTAGTATCATTAAGAGGTCAAACAATGAAACAGAGTGGCAAGTTGCAGATCATATAAGGTATTTAAATTCTAATACACTGTTCTTTAGCAGAACTATTGTAGGAAGTGACGCATAGCATATTTCTGCAATATGCAATGTGTCACCTAGATTGAACTTCCTGCTTTTACTTACAGCTTAATTGTCTCATAACTGCAGGCCTATGTTAAACTGATCAATGTTAGACACATGTGGCCTTTCTCTTGATAAAACGTTGTACTCACCTTGTTGAGTCTGATGAGAGTAACTGGGTGGATTGTACTGAATGTAGTCTGCAGGACTCTGGGGGGTGTAGGGGCTGGGTATGGGGCTGTTCTGCTGGGGTACAAACTGAGTAGCTGAGCCACACTGTGGGGATGTAAAGCATCTGTGAAAGAGAAAGAGTAATCTTAATGGAAGTAGTGGGGCCTCAGCTCCTTTGTCATCTGATAGGAAGGTGACAAAACTTTACCCAGAGGGGCTTTGCTGATAATTTGATGCTGGACTTCCATGAACTTGGTTCTGAGAAATCTTGTACTGCTGTATTAATGGTTGCTGCAGTACACCTAAAACATAAAAAACATGTGGTTAGGAAAATAAAAGACACAAAAAAATTCCTTAGCTAAACTAAAACCATCAATTCAGAAGCTTTACTGGAAACCTGATTTTAAACTATAGTTATGCTGTAACTATTAATGAGTCTGATTATACTCCACCATTTTTTACTACATTACAACTTCCAGCAACAGCATGTCAATTTGCTATTTTGTTTAGCTAGAAAGGTTCTCTATAACTCTATATACCTCTTTGTTATGTGGTTGTTTCCACACTCTCACACTGGTGCATTTATTGAGAGAGGAAAGATTTTAGAAAATAATTATTCTTAAAGATAGCCCTCAACATCACAATTAGATGAACCCCTACCAATTAGCCAAAAATAAATGTCACCGAAGTGATTTTGTTATTTTCACATTTTTAATTGTTTAGGAACTTTTTATCAATATTTTGTAGTTTTGCTAGCAAAGGTAAGCATACTTTTGTCCCTGAAGATCCTGGGGTTCCTGGTCAGCAACGTTTGAAGAAGTATTGGCATATCACCCTCAGGTTCATCATTTCCCAGGTTGTCCTTCAGCTCTCTGAAAAACAAGCCAAAGAATATGTGTCATTTAAAGGCAGTGACGGTTCCTTAGACCTCACAATTTCTGATTATCATATACCTGAGTTGGTCAGTCTGATAAAGCTGTGTCTTTTATGAGATTGATGAAAATGCTAACAATTGTCAATTAATCCAAAAAACTAACTTGTAGCCAGGAAGGCTTGGCAAAGTTTTTAAAATATCTGCTTTAATGCTTTCATGCATCTAAAAAAGGTCCTTACATGTGTTCTGTGGAGACCTGGTTAAGGCTATGGGCCAGCTGAGTCACCAGATTCTCGTCTCGGCACACCAACAGGCTGCTGACCTCGTCGGAGATCCTTCCATTGTAGAGCAGGCTCTTAGCAGTGGTGGCCGGAAGAGGGGAAGGCAAAGGCAGCTGGTTCAGTACTGCAGGATAAATGTAAGAAAATATAGAGAGAAATAATCAAACAAAGCAGAAAAACTGAAATGATCTCCACTTTGTGCTGAGTACATAGTTCATCCATCCATTTTCCTCCGCTTTATCTGGGGTCGGGTCGCAGGAGTAGCAGCTTCACAAGGGAGGCCCAGACTTCCCTTTCCCCAGCCACTTGTTCCAGCTCTTCCGGGGGACTCCCAAGGTATTCCCAGGCCAGCCAAGAAACATAGTCCCTCCAGCGTGTCCTGAGTCTTCCCCGGGGCCTCCTCCCAGTGGGACGTGCCCAGAATACCTCACCAGGGAGGCATCCAGGAGGCATCCTGACCAGATGCCCGACCCACTTCAACTGGCTCCTCTCGATGTGAAGGAGCAGCGGCTCTACTCTGAGTCCCTCCCTGATGACCGAGCTTCTCCCCCTATCTCAAAGGGAGAGCCCAGACACCCCACGGAGAAAACCCATTTCGGGCCCCTTGTATCCACGATCTCGTTCTTTCGGTCATGACCCAAAGCTCATGACCATAGATGAGGGAGGGAACGTAGATCGACCGGTAAATCTAGAGCTTCGCTTTTTGACTCAGCTCTCTCTTCAGGTACATAGTCATCATTAATAAATGTGGTTTTGGTGACTTTCTTAAATTTTCTTTAAATTGCAGGGCTTCTGCAACAAGCAATAAATCAATTAATCACATGATAAATTTAAACAAGATCAATAATTTCCATTTGCATGATTTAACATTTTATTTCTTTGTTGTTTCTATTGTTTTGTTTATTTACTTTGTACATTTAAAATGTCTTCCAGTTCCAGTGATAAATGTTGATTAGAATTTAAAGCTTATTGATCGCTGACAATGTGTTCTAGCATTAATATGTCATTATCATTACACCACTTGAAAATGGTCTCAAAACAACAATGTTATCATTTATAGCAATAACTTTTATAGCAATTTATCATCCAGCAAAATTAGTTATTGTTACATGGATACTACAGACCATTGTTACCATAGACGATTAAGTAATTTCTAGGTCAATTTGAGACTGAAAAGTGTCTGTATTTAACTTCATAGTTAACATTTATTTTTAACTATTAACAAAATAGTTAAAAAATACTTAACAAAAATCAAGTGAATTAAATATTATTTTGTCAACATAGGTTGATAGTTTTTTGGCTTTGTCATGTAAGTCAGTTGTTTGTTTTTTTTAATAAAGTGACCAAACTTTTACAGCAAGCATGAGTTATTGACAGTAGGCTCAGACCAGTTTTGGAAATCTGTGTTTTTTAAGTCAGACCTTCTTAAATTTTCAATCTTCATCTGGATGTAGAAACATTAACAAAAAATATTTTGACTACATCTCGCTTGACATAAAATATTAGGACAGTTTCAACAGCAGGTGTCTGTTGTGGTTTTGTTCAAAAAGAGACTGGATGTTGGGTGGTAAAATTCCCTCCGACAGGTTTGTTATTTTAATAAATACCCATTTTACAAAAAGCTTATTGTTAAGAGTAAATCCGAATAAACATCTGCATGTATAAAGAAGCATTTTCCACTAAAATGCACTAAAATCTCAGCAATGGGCTTCAGTTAGTATTTAGCTTCCTGTACATTTCAGATCTAACATAATTTCCAGCTAATCATTATTGTTGTCTCATCCTAAATATCTGTGGTTAGCATGCGTGTGAACCATTTAGAAGGAACAATGTTGCACTTACAGTCGGTTAGGCTAGCAATTCCAGCAAGAGTAGTGATGGGAACATGAGGCATATCACCATTCATGCTGAAGATGAGGTCAAGAGGTCGTGTCAATGCACAGGCAGCTCAGTGTCACCAATCTCTTCCTAATCGTCACATCTCCAAAAGAGCTGCAAAGACAGAAAGGTGGTAATTGAAAGTCCATACTCTACAAGGGTCAGAAGCCATAAAATGCAACACTGTTCCTTTGATGTCTATTAATAATAGTAATAGTAATACTAGTAATGATAGGATGTGGTTAAATACTTTACACATATGAAAACTGGGTGGTGATTATCAAACTGTAATGTCACTATAAATGCCTCACTTAGGCAAACATATTATACAGGCCCTACAGCAAACCTAGACATGCCCTCCAAAAGGTATTGATTGAAGGTTTATTTAAATATAAGCACATTAATCCCTGAGTCTCTTTGCATCCATAATGACACGCCTCCGGCCACTGTAATTTTTACTTGCCCTGAATCTACCATGCATTTGTTGATAAACCATGAAGGTAAGTGAATCTTCCCTGCCAGGAGACGCGAGTAATGATCCAATTAGTGACCAAAAAAAAGTTTGCATAATTCTCCGAGTGTGCGTCCCCAAATCTCCAACCTAAAAACGCTGACTTTTCCGAGTTTCTACTTACATTTTAGGAGCTGAACCCCCCCGTCAAACTGTAACCAAAAGCGACAGTGGAAAACCTTTAACCTGTTAGCTAGTTATATCTCATTTTCTTCTTTTGTTGTCGTGTCAAGATTCCCCTGACTGGCCGAAACCACAACAGCGACATTAGCTTATTTTAAAACCAAGTGTTAATGTACAATTACTCTGCTATTATAGCTGTGCCATTTAAGACACAGGTTACAAGGAGAAGAAAACCGAGGAGAGGTTTGAGAAAGTCAGCGAAATCAACTGGCTGTTAGCCGGCTAGCAACAACTGGAGATGTAGCTAATGTATGCTAGCTGGCTAGGAATAGCTCATCGAGTGCGCATCAAAGCCGCTTAGCCGCGGTTTCATTACTATTCTTCGCTATTTTGTCCTACACCGGTTACAATGTGCAACTCACGATTACTACGGCCTTCGTTGACGCATCTCTCGCTCCCAAAGTGGACCTCGGACTTGCCTAAAGGAAGCGTAACCCCGACCCGACGCCAAGGAGGCAGGCAGGGGTACAAAGCAGCAAAGACCCCATCACAAATCAGAATTATACCCCCCTTTGGCCAATTCTGTAATGTTCCCACCCCCTCGCGGCTGTCTGCTGGGTCTGGCACCGCGCAAAACACACAGGAGGGTAAACAATCCGTCTGAAAATAGAATGTTGCTCTCGGATGTAGCTTATTTACCTCTGGATGTGATGAGAAAGAGAAGTGGTTCTGGTGGAGGAGGAGGAGCAGCAGGAGTAGGATGGCAGCTGGAGCTGGAGAGGAGTCTCTAGCTCCCTCTCCGTCCTACTGTTCAAACAGCTCCGTGCAATAGCTGCACGACGACACTGTAACAATTTTTTTTTTTTTTTTTTACCCCCCTCACAATTTATATATCTGATGAGAGAGGAAACGCGGATATCGGATTGAAAGTTTACCTGGGCTTCATGTGTGATCTAAGCAGAGTAAAAGGCATTAGTTATTTGCGTTTCGTGTCAGGTCCCAGTTTCTGTCCCTCAGGTTGTCACCTTGCATGGTTTTGAAAAAGGCTGACAACTTTTATTTTATTTTAGATTTTACTTAGCTTTAAAACATCCAAGATTATGCGGGAATTGAGATCATCTTGAGAAAATAATATTAATACCAAAAACAGAATTTAGGAAGGACAGCATTTTCTAAATAATGTAAAAGATTTTTTTTTGAATCAAGATTTTAATATATGAAAGCAACATATTGGTCAATATATTTGCAGATGGCACAAATTGTTTATACTATTGCATAACCAGCTCTGTAAAAATACTTAGTCAAAAATACTGAGAATCTGGCAGTCAGCTCTCTAACCCAAAATTACATATGCCAGGAGGGGGAAAATAAATTAAATTAATTGTTTTCTAATTACGTGCTTCAAGGTAATAATGAATTTCTTAAGTTAGATCCAGCCATTAATCCGAGACTTTAATTCTAGGACTTTGTGATTCTCTTAATTTAAAAAGGCGACGAGCTCCCTCTAGTGGTGAAAATCAGCTCTTAGCGTTTTATTTTTTTACTCCTGATGTTAATCTCTGTCCGTCTGGATTCATCCTCTGGCAGTGTTTTTGTGAAAAATTATTTGTGCAGTACAGCAGATCAATGGCTTATTCATAATCTAAACATAAAACAAAAGTGTTGATAATTAACTGGCAAGGAAAGACTGTAAACCACTGTTGGTTAAAAGTTTAGATTCAATTTAAATCTGATGCACCCAAAAATTTGCTTAAACAATTTAAACAGATTTATGGATTCACTATAAGATCTTTTCAAATTTTCATAAACAGTTTGATGATTTGTTTCCTGTAAATTCTTTGCCACACCAACATTTCTGGCATATCATCAGTACTCAGACCTTTTCAAGTCTTGCTATGACATTGTGGTCACAAACTTTTTAGTGACTCAAAGACATCTAAACATTTATAGGTGCTCAACAACTGCTGCCCCCTTCACCATGTCTTTACATTTAAGAAGGTCCATTTTTGCTTGGAATTTGCTATCTGCTTTTCCCAAGATTATTTAAATGTTTGCTGAGGTGTCCTAACTGTGATGCATGTTCCACCATGCTTCATTTTTTTTAAATATACGCTGATTTTTATGTTTTTTCTTAGATGCCAACATCCCAATGCATCATCCTGAATGTTTTAGATTTTAGACAGTTTGTCTTACTTTTTTGGCAATGGATGTGCTATCTCTTTCTGCCAAAATAGCTACATTTTCACCATGTACTTAAACTACAACTCATCCTATGAGGATGTTATAAATGTCCAAAATGCTTCACATTTCGGACATTTGTAACACTTTTTTTGATAAGTACTTGTTTCATTGATTAAATTTTGTCCCGAAATTATGTTTCTTCCACTCTGCTTCACCTTTCATAAAGTTCTTTCCATATTTTTGGAGAAGCTTATGCCTCTAGTTTTTGCAAGATTATTTATATGCTGCTTCACATTTCAGACCAGTCATTTTCTAACAATCTGCTAAAACACAAAATATCGCCTTTCAATCTACACTCCTCACACTTGAAATCACATTCCTATCCATCCAAGAACTTGACTTTTAATTTTTAGCATACATACATTTAGCACATGCAAATTGTCCCATAATCTGGGTTTGTAATAAATGTGAAGATTCCAAAAGAAACTTCTAAATGTCACTTCATTGCCTAAACTGTATTTAATCACCCTAGATTTATTTATCCTTATTAACACAGATATCTGTTCAGCAGTTAATCATTATCTCCTGTGTTTGAGAAAACATTGAAACTTTTGGCTAATTTATCTGGCTTTTTCTGATTTAAATGAGCCAGAAGATGTCTGTGCAAATTTAAAAGTAAACTACTCTGGGTATGTAAATAATGCATACACAGAGCAGCACTTCAGCAGTGTTTCTCACCCTGAGACCACAGTGCATCTCTTCTCTTGTGAAAAGAACAGTTCTTTTACATGGTCTCCGATCAAATAATCATAAGCTTCACCAAGGTTGTTAAAAGGTTATGTTTATTTTACTTCACAGAAACCAGTTTTTCTTTTGGAAGTTGGAGAGAAGATCCTGGAAGAAATGATGTAATTCGATGCTTTTTTCTTTTCTTTTAATTTATCATATAATCATAAAGTTGAAATAGACAGCTTCATTTCTTTATTTTGCAAGCTATTATGATATGGAATTATGTAAGTTTAGTGCAGTTCTTAGAGATCTCCAAAACAAACACACACATTATCTCTCACATGAAAAGCCAGCAGCTGACTCTTGAAGTTTCACGAGTGGACAGGAGTGTTGTGCTTAAGGCCATGGGGGTTTCACGGTAATTACTCCGTTTCAATGGGTTTAACCATGAGTTTCTAACCCGTGACGGTCATGAGGAATTTTGTTTGCCCCTGTCTGCTCTCCCACATACTGAGGAAAGAGTTTTGAGGAGTGGAGGAGCACAGAGCTTGGTGGCCACAGTCTGAGGAGGTTCTCCAATCTGAAGGAGTGCAGCCTGGCACCAGGGAATAATCAGGTAAGACTCACATAAAAGTAAATGTAAAGTAGGACTTGGTATAAGGTGAAGGATTATACTTAAATATGTTTCAAGAATATTAGAAATAATTGCTTTAATGTGAAGACGATAACTGTGTTTTTAACAGCAACAGGTGTTTATGACAAAAAAACAAACAGATTTCATTTGTTAAATTGCTGTTAGAGGTTGTTTGTCCTATTTGTAGTTTTTTCCCCTCAGTTCATTAAATGTAGCAAGATATGTCAGGTGTTCACAAAAGAAAACAGCATGCATTGACACAATATTAATAATGCAATATGTGGCAGTGCAACATTTACCATTCCTGTACACTATTTGAAAAACAGACTTGGTTTAAATTAAAATGAAAACATAGAAATATTCATAACTGATCAGACTTTCAACTTTTTTATGAAAGCATCGCTTTTTGGCTTATATTTTCTGAACATTCTCATCTGAAAGGTTTTTTTATTCTGGATAATCTTCATTCAACCAGTATAGTGTGATAATCGGCATGCCTAAATGGTTATTTGAATTCAACATATGGCCTTTCACAAGCATGCAAAAATACAGAATTAGTTCCCTGGTTGGGAAATTAACCTTGACTACTTCTAATTTTGAGGCCGTTTCTGGTTGACTTTCAGCTTGATGTTGTGCAATCGTACAACCGGAATGCCTCGTGGAGACTTCAACATCTACTTTGCCAGCGGACGGAGAGGATATGTCAGAGCTGAGGAGTAAGCAGATTACTTATCTGCAGTTATCTGGTTGTTAAACAGAGTTTAATGAATTATCATCTAGAAATCCTGCAATATATTTTGAGTTGAAAGCTTCAGGGGGAGAGAGAGGATGACTCCAGACTTAAAAAGTATCATCACTTCCAGGGCAGTCGGGATAGGTCTTCTGGTTGTTGTCCTCGCTGGCCTCTTCATTCTAGGCTGCTGGTACCTCAAGAAGAGGAGCGGCTACAAAATACTCAGGGTAAGACCATCTCACTTCACATAAATCCTCTTTATTAATTTTTTAATTTGTAACTCATTTTATGTTATCCCCAAAGGAGTTTATTACCAATATATTTTATTCTTTGTTTCACCTCAACACTTCAATGCAGAGCACTGGCTCAGGATCTGCAGGTTTTACAGGAGGCCAGTACTCAGAGCCAGGAACTTCAGCAGACAACAAAATGGCTCTTGCTGACTTTGGCAGCTTCCGATCAGTGGTAAAGGTTGAATAGTTACATTATATCCTAAATGGTCTCTTTTTTCAAAGAAAAACTCAAAAGACTCAAAGCCCTTCTGAGAACAGTAGAGCATGTAAAGCCGATGCAATGCAGTGGATGCCTGAGGGAGATTATTATGTCACCAGACTAGGCCGAGGTATTAAAAATCTCTCATTCCCAAGGGAAGTGTGCACACTTGGCAAGCAAGCAGAGGGGACGCTAAGACTGCAACACTTACCATACAGCATCCTCTACATTTATGGGCACCCTGAGTAAGAACATGTAATAAGCTTTGGAATAAATGCATCTTTTATTTCAGCGTTAATTTTGTGTGATCGTGGCATAGGTGACTATGGGAAAAAACTTGAGATTTCTTACATGGCTGAATAAAAATACTGAAATTAAAGATTGGCTTTATAGTCATTTTTGTGGAACAAAATCAGCATAATAAAGACCTTCTAAATATCTGAATCAGGGATGTCTAAGAGTGGGGGCCACTTTATGAAAGTCATGTGGACAGTTAAAATTATTTGTTGAGATCATTTTTAAATGTTTACATTATAATGTATTATAATACATTATCATTTATTATAATTCTCTGCAAATCAGTCTTACCAATGTTTTTCAAACTCTACCCTAGGTTCCTAATGCTCCTCCAGCCTATGAGAAGATTTCTTCCGGACCACTGCCGCCTCCTTATTCCCCCTAAGTGAGAAAGACCAACATCTACAAAGAATCACAAACATGTGAAAACCAAACTCAGATTTGGACTTATTGGACAAAAACATCAAGCATCACTGTCGACGTACTTCATAAATGAATGGCACCTATAGAAAAATACATTGTTTTTCTTGCTTTGTAAAAATCTTCTCATGGATAAAGATGAAACGTATAACCTAGGCTGTTTCAGGAAACAAGGATTGCACAACACTTATTTCTTTTTTTTTTGGGACAGTCGCATTGTTTATTTCCATGCAGTAATGTCCACAGCTGTTCAATGAAAATGTACCTAGTAAATATCTTTTAAAAATCTATATGGTAAAAATAAATAAATGTGATTCCAAAACATTTACATGGACTCAAACATATTATATCTATTAGTTCAAATTTCTACAAAAAAAGTAAATGTAGTTTTCAAAACAGTTACTACTTGAAAAAACAGGACATGACAGATGTAAAAGAATGTAGGCAGTTGTAATTAGTATGAGACAAAGCAACAACAGTAAATCAATTATTACATCTTAGACAAATGTCTAAAAGGCTGAATAATTTCCCCTACTTTCCACCTTTCCGATTTACTGTAATAACTGGCCAAATGGCACCTCTCAGAGTCCGCAACATTAATGTTTCAGCTTGAACTCCAGGAACTCAACACAATCCACCGTTTTAGTGTGTTAGCAGCAGGCTCATATGAAAGATCATATAATCGAGTTGTAAAATCTACTTGGTGCTAAATGTGAGAAGGATCAAAGCAGCCATTACTAGAGAACATTCAAAAAGTTGGCTCAGTATTGGTTTGCTGCTTCACTTAGTCTCCGTGATGAGTCTGTAAAGTGGAATCATGTGTTCGTAGTACCCCACCGGAGCTGTTGGGGGCGACCACCAGAGCATCCTGCGCTTTGGGACACACGGTCTTCTCTGGTTGATTTACCTGACACTGATCAGTGCTCAACACGGCATCATCAGTACTGGTGAGCAGCTTGGATGGTAAATTAGCATGCATACTCAATGATGTCTGCACAGAGTTTGTTCGAAATGCTTGGTTAGTCAATATAACAGGTGGTGTGATGCTGCTTTTTGTCATCAGTGATGTATCTGGTGGAGTTGAAGTCAGAGTGATGCTAACTGGTGGTGCAGACGCTGCAGATGCCATTTCAAAGGTGCAGATAGTGCTTCCAATTGGCGGGACAGTAGCGATGGGCAGTGCTTGGGTCCTGGTTCCTGTACTTAAGATTGGTGGGACGGCCACTGTTGGGAGTTCTTGTGTCCGAGCACCAGAGAGTGCAGACTGAACAACTGGCAACATTGTTTTGAGTGGCATCTTTCCCGATGCTGCTTGCACTAAACCCTGTGGTTGAGCAGTTGAGGATGTTGCAACTTTAACTGCCGTCTGCTCTGAACGTATAACAGATCCGAGAGTTGCTGGTGCATCCACCTGGTGGCCAGAAGGGGAACAATGTAAAGCTGCGGGAAATGGGGTGACAGGGTAATGCAAGGCACCTGTTGATGAGCTGGGTAAACCAGGAAGGGATGACAGAGGTCCTGACAATCTAGACAAAGAGGTGGATATTGTAGATGAAATGTTAGTTGGTGTGGCTGAACCACCAGTGACCCTGATTGTAGTAAGTCCTGATCTAAGGGAAGGAGCAGTAGTTTTAACTGGAGAAGCCAAAATAGGTACACTTGCTAACCTTGGCGGAGAAGAGATCAAAGTGGATGTACATACTGGAGGTAACCCAAAGTTACATCCATGAGCAGGTGAGAGCCTAGGCAGAGCTGATACTACATTTGTTTTACTGGGAATCACTGATGAGCCCAAGCCAGGTGTTCCTGTAAGTCTGAATGGTGTAACATGAGGAGTGCCTGCCAGCAAAGATTGACCAGTGCATGCTACAAATGGAGAACCTACAGTTGCCATGCTGGGCAGCCTGACTGCAGATTGGGGTAAAACTGGCGCTTGAGGACTCACAATAATAGGGCTAGATCCTTTAGGGGGCAAAAACGCCTCAGAGCCAGTAGAGGTGGCAGCAGGCACTTGTGGTGCAGAATTAGAGATGAGAAGGACATGACTGCCAGGACCCAAACCCTGGGGAGGGACTATAAAGCATGCGTTATTAAGGACAATCTGCGTGCCGGCCGTAAGGTGCGTGGAAGTGTTGAGGATTATCCTTTGTGTAACTGGGCCAGAAGTGGAGGTTGAAAATGTTGTGGGTGCAGAAGAGAGGAGAGGAAGGGTTTTATTACAGGATGGTGGACCAGCCTCACTCCTGCCACTTTTAATATGCAACGGCTTTTGGTCAAGGAAAGCTGTGCTTGTTTGGGCTGGGTAATTGGTAGTGGTTACCTGAGCTGGACAGCTGCCGGACAGTTTAGATGCAGGGACAAGAAGTTCTTTCCTTTTTATGTTTTCTGCAGGCAGAATGGCAGTAGTAAATGATGGGCAGCATGTTTGTGAGATCACAGAAGTGGAAGGGACACCCTGGATTGGCGAAACAGCCGAGAAAGAGGTGCGAGTATCAAGGTGGGGGGAACAATTTGCAATGGTAAATAAATTTGTTATTGGGACCAGTCCAGCTGTGGTGGGACTGTATGAGCCTGATATTGGGACAGATGAGGCCTTCGAAGGAGAATGAGACAGAGCACAGACAGTCTGCCCGACTGTTGTCGTCTTTCCTAATAAAGGAACTGCAACACCTGGTGAGACAAATTAATGTTAAGAATGTTAGTAGGAGTGTAATTGACATTATTTCCTACAATGTTCAGAGTGAGCTGTTTAATTCAGTATTAAAGCAGTTTTTTTAAACTTTGGCAAAAATTTTATGACCATTTCAAAAGTTTTGCACATAACTCTTGAAATTAATTCATAATCTTCTCAATCAAACAAACACTTCAACATAATTACACAACTAAAAAGGTTTCGAGTGATTTGTTAAGCTGCTAAAACTTAAAGAATTGACATTTAGACTTTTGATTACAACACTTGACAACGGGTTCTGCTTCTGTTACTGTGGATATGTGTTCAATTTCACAACAGTCCACCTGTGGGCCTAATTAAAATAAATGAACACAGCAGGGCGCCTCTAAGTCTCCCTTGTCAGACTGATAGCCAACCACAAAAGCTGAGATTGCAACTGCGTGCAAGTTGTGGGGAAGGACAGGAACATTTCTGAGTGGGATGGAGAGCACAGTATGTCCACATTTTATTTAACTTCTCTGACAATGCAGCAAAACTTTTTTTGTGAAAGAAAATAAAAATGTTGACTGAACTGTAAATGATTGCAATTACAGCTAATTTTGAAAGCAAGGCTTTGAGAGACTTTTAGAAAATCTCGGCAGATATTTCCACAATAAGTTTAATTTGTTATAAGGAAAATTAAGAAAAACAATAGTGTTGGCTACAGACCTTTAGAACTAAATAATTATTTGTACCCTAAAGATTAGTTTTTAAAGGTCAAATTCTTTGAAATTTGACATATAAAACCAATAATCGCTTTATACATGTTTTTGTCATATCGATTTTTAGAATCAGCCAATTACAATCTATGTAAAATGAGACTGTAAATGTGGTTTCAAATGAGGTTTACTTTAAGAGAACCTACCTGGTTGGACGGTGCTGTTGCTGGCCTTGGACAATGCCTCTGAGCTGACACAGGCAACAGGCTTGGCTGAACTTATTCCCATTTTTAGAGTTGAACTTGATAAGGGAGCGGTCAGGGCTTGTCCACTCCCAGCTCCCATCATCTGCTTCGATATGGCCCCACTAAAGGTGGTGGATGTTGTCACTGTGGGCTGGCCAACACGTACGACTCTTGAACCGGTGGCCGACTGCATGGAAGGTTTTGACGAGGATTGGTTTGTAGATACTGAAGAAGTTGAAGTAACTAGGATATATTTAGTAGCCTGGGAGATCTCGTCTGTATTGCTGCGCTTTACACCAGTCTTGCTGATTTGTTCCTGTGCTGGGACTTTGGAAACACCAGACGGGACAACGACTTTGTTTTTCAAAGTTGAAGGCGGAAAAGGAGAACTGCAAGAGGTTGTGTTCACCAGCTGGGAAATCTTGGTTACAACAGTAGAAACTGGTGAGATGCAAGAGGCTCGACTTAAAGAAGCAGCAGTGCCTGTTGTCTTGCTTGCAAGCCCTCTGACAAGAGCGCTACTTGTGATCGCAGTTGGTGTAGAAATGGTGGCAGTATGAGGGGCTGTTAATACTGAAGGACAATGCTTCTGGGTTTGGGCCGTAGATGTAGTTGTCCCTCCTGGAACATGAGAGAGAACCGAAGAAGTGCGAGTTGTTGATGTCTTAGACACAAGAAAGGCTTTTAACTGAGGAGATATAGTAATGACAGGACTTGTAGGGAAAGACCCCAGTGAATTCTGCTCTGAAGACGTCTGGACTTTGACAATCCCCGTGTTCCCGCCTCTAGTTGTTACCAATATGGACTGTGAGTCACGGATGCAGACGGTCTTCAGCTCCTGCTTAGGCTCTGTAAATTTAACAGTCTCAGCAGTGGATGCTCTGGTAGCAGCTGTGACAATGGACGGGGTGGGCAGGCCACCTTTTAGTGTGCTGGCTTTAACAGTGCAAACCTGTGCCCCCTTAAGTCTGGCGGAGTTTGGGGTCCTTTGTTGCAGAATGGGGGAAGTGGAGGGTGCAGGTTTCCCCGGTGTCCGTGAATCTGTAAGCGGAGCGACCTGCTGAACAGGGATTTTACCGTCAGGAATGCTGAACCCAGGCACATCTGTTGATATACACACAGGAGTGGTCCCTTTAGAAACAGGAACCTGAAGGGCATTTGATTGTTGTGGAGTCACACCAGTTGCCTTGGTTTCATTCTTCTGTACAAGATGGCTGAAAGGCAGAAACACCACCTGCTGCATAACCTTCTCTACAGTTTTCTTATCCATAACAGAATGAGCAGGGGGATTGACTGGGCTGCTGCTGCCTTTTTCAACAAGGTGACCCACCCCCTCAGAAACCTTACACACCACTTGGACAGGACCTTTTGGTTCAGTCTGGGGTACTGTGCCCAGTGCCGTTTTAGGAAGACCTCCTGTTAATACAGTCTGTACTGGTGCTTTTGTTGTAGTCTGTTGTGACATCTGGTTATCACTAGAAGGTTGTGCTTTTGACGCTTTTGGATTAGTCAATGCAGACCCTTTCAGCTGCCCATCTACATTGGATAAACCTGGGAAATCTGTCGGTCTTCTCATCAAAGTCACTTTGTTGCCCACACTTTTGGCCAGCAGGGTGGGAATGGGCGTGTAGCCTGGGGGTAGATTACACGTCGGGTTGAGGATGGGAGACGTGGGTGACGCTGACGTATATGGTGATATTCCAGCCGCCCACGTCAAATTGCCTGATTGACTTGCTGATATTAATCCAGATCTCGTTTCTCTTCTCCAATCTGTAGAAGTAACACTGGTGAGAATACCTTGAACTCCTGGCAGAAGAGCAAAACCTTTCTCATTGCTGGCCACAGGGAGTTTAAGGTGGTTTGAAGGTGCACTAGACAGAGTTTTATCTGCAGCAGACTCTGCAGCAGACTCTCTAGCACTTGCTAAGAACACAAAAGAAA
The DNA here is from genome assembly GCF_003331165.1 of Xiphophorus hellerii. NCBI lineage: Eukaryota > Metazoa > Chordata > Actinopteri > Cyprinodontiformes > Poeciliidae > Xiphophorus > Xiphophorus hellerii. The sequence continues at coordinate 15,833,513 of NC_045679.1, forward strand.
TTCTATGTTAGAGATAAAATGACAGGTTATCATTCATAAAAAGCTGAATTGCATCTATTTGTGTGAGTGCATGTCATATTACAACCTATGATGCCAAATGAATCGTATTTGCATGCAAACATTTCTGACTGGAACAGTCTGAAAGCCAGTCATCTGTTATAATTGACCAGGCATTATGTGTAATAACAAATTGAGTCTTGTTACACATAACATTCACAGCCCCCTGCTCTCTTGTTAACACCTGCCCACTGTGCAGTAGCATCGACTCAGACTGAAAAATGTATTAAAATCCAACATTCTAGTTTTAGTTTACCTCCACTCCAAAGGCCTCTGGGAACAACGTGTTCCTGGTCCTCATCTTCTAAATCTCTACAATGAATCTTCTCCACGTCTGTTTCTTCGTAACCATAATCATCCTCATCTGACGACGACGAAGACGAGGAGGATGATACACACTCTTCACGTACAAAGTTGTTGTACTCTGGGTGCTTCTTGAAATCATCATATTCCTTCTTTAAACGAAGTCTGAGTGGACAACACAAAACAAACTCATTAAAAACAGCTAAGGTGAAACAATAAAAGATATTACAATTATTCGCAGCTCTTTTAAACTTTGAACACTTCTGACCTGTTTCTTTGGTAGGCCTTAACAAGTTTTGGTTCCCAGGGTAAAAGCTCATTCAGAAGTCTGATTAGAGTGCTATGGAGCTCTTTCACTGCTTCTTTCTTGTAGTACCATCGGCCCTGTTGGTTCACACATGAAGATTTGAAGGTAGACTCAGTTATTATTAGTCTATTGATGTGGAGAAAACTACATTTTTTGACAGAACAGTGGTGACCTACCAGTCTCTTTTTCATGCTCTCCAGTTCGTCGAGCTCATCTTCAGTCTTACTGATCAGCTCTCGCAGTTCATCTAGATTGCTGCACACCAACTTCAGAGGACAAAAAAAGACAAACTGATGAAAATTGAAGAAAATGTAGAAATCTTTTCATTTTTTTATGTTACCATTTAGGGTTTGAGTTATGGTAAAAGGCCTGTACTTGTATAGTGCTTTATCAAGTACACCCTAAAGCGCATCGCTACTTTCAGTCATTCACCCATTCACGCACACATTGACCTGGTGAATTATAAATTGTGTTAACTTATAAGACATGACTTTATAGAAATATTTATAGGCATTTTAAACTCAATAGACTTTGCTTTCTGCAATAGATGAACCTGCTTTTCAGTATTATTCAACTTTAAATATTTCCACATTCTGCCACATCACAACTGTAAAACTTTAAAGAATTTTATTGGTATTTAATTGATCACAAGTGAAAGACCAACACAAAGACACCACTGACCTAAATAAAAAAAAACAACCAACTGTGTTTTATAATTAATCCAACTAGTAAAAGTCAATCTGTGAGCATAAAAAAAGCTGTTCTGTTCATGTTACATCATGATTCACCAACAATAAACATGGTGGTGGAAGAATCATGCTGTGGGGGTGCTGCAGGGACAGAGTAGCTGGTCAACGTTGACAGGAAGATGGTCACTGCTATCCATCCATCTATTTATCTATCTATCTATCTATCTATCTATCTATCTATCTATCTATCTATCTATCTATCTATCTATCTATCTATCTATCTATCTATCTAAAATGACAGGTAAAAACAAAAAAAGTATTGAAATATGTACAAGGCTGAGAGATATAAAAGACTGTAAGTCTTTTAATGTATCCAATACTATTGCAGTCTTTTAACTGCAACAGTATTTTGGACAAATTGTGAAAGAAAAGCAAATGAGTATTATTACAAAGACTGACAGAGATACAACTAAATTCTCAAGAGTTTGTCAAAATTTTGTACATCTCCGTGATCATTTTTTTCTAGACTTTCATGAACTTCGAGTGATTTTGTGCAGATGCTTGTGTAAGTGTTGTGACTACCTTGAATGTTGGTGCCGGAGGAGATTCTTCCTTCGCTTTTTTCAAAGAATCAAGGTTTTTTCCTACAAAGAAGTGCAGTAGTGACTGAACTATTGTGGCATCATTTTAGAGTAAAAACAAATGTAAAGCTTAAAAAAATAAATCACACACCTGTTTTATATTTTTTCTTCTTGTCCTTCCTCTTGATTGTTGTGGTAACCCTTTGAACTGCAGACTTGGCAGCCTCGCATGGCAGCGGCCCCAAACTGTGCAGATGCTTCTGCTCTCCTTTCACTCCTGGCAGCTGTTCCCTTGTTCGGTTTTTCTTCCGCTTCTTTTTCTTATTCCAGATTTTGTCATCCGTCCTCTCCTCCCTTAAGTTTCGAGCTGTCTCAGAGGACAAATGAGTTGCTGGTCTGGACTTTCCACAGCAGCGGACGTCCTCCGGAGATTTAGAGTCACAGAAGTTTCTTTTTAAACAATCCGAACAGGGAGATGTTTGATGTACCTGAGCAGATTTCACCTCCTCCATTTTGACCCCCAGTTTACCTGGAGATGATGGCGAGCGGCCGGTATAGCTGTGCTCGGCTACGTTCAGGCAGGGATCTGCTGTTTCTGCTTTGATAGTGTGTTCTGAATCATACGAGAAGACCTGCTCCTGCATTGACGATTGCTCATCTGAAATTTCTTCTTTCAAATTCACTTTCACCTCATCGTCATCAACATTTCTACCTTGCGTGAGGAATAACATGTTTGTACATATTTTTACATTTAATTTTGAGTCTTCACAGGAGTCGCCATCAGTGGACTCTGATTCAGAAACATCCATTCTCGACAACGATTTGAATCTGCCTTTATCTCCATTCTCCTTTTTAAAAACCACAAGTCTCCCTACTGTTTTCTTCCCAGAATCTTCAGATTCACCCGTATCCATTTGGCCGCCATCACAGGCGTCATTTTGATCCGACTCGCTCTTCACTCCATCTGACCCATCCTCCTCGGTCCCTTGTTTTATTTCAACTCTTCTTACCAGCACAGAAGGGAAAGGAAAGACTGGAGGAGCGCTAGGGCTCTGGCAGTAGATCCTCAGGTCGGCACCGCAGAAATGTGGGAAATGTATGTAGGCGTTCTCTTTACTATCGTAGCCCAAAATCGACTCCCTGCATTCATGGATGGGCTGGGCGAGGACAGCGTCCTGCACGTCTTTCTGCGTCTCATACACATGGTCGCACAGTCCCTTGAGAAGCCAAACCCGCTGGTAAAAGGGCAACAAATGGAAGGGTTTCTCCTCCAGTGGACTCACCTCCCCCAGGACACTGAAGAACTGATGGCAAAGTCCCAGCTGCTCCGCGCGACGGGGCTGATTATGGTAGGCGCCGACGGCTCGATACCACCCCATGACGCGTTGCCTCAGCTCCGACTCCCAGCGACGGTATGGTAGTGCGGGTCGCCGTTGCAACGTGGCCCTCCTCTGCGGCGGGGACAGCAAGGAGGACATGACTTTGGACAGGAGCAGGCTGCAGCGTGGCATCAGCAGGCAACGCTCTAGTTCAAAAAACACAATCTCAGGGAGGTTGAGAGCGGTCTGCGCAAGGCAAAGGAAGTGTCCGATGGCGGGCAGCTCCCACAGGGCGCCCACGGTGTGCGGGGAGGCCTGCGACAACAGACTCTGCTCCCACTCTTCCACCTCTTTGGCCGACATTTCTTCCGCTTCTTTCTTCTCAAGCTCACGTTGCCTGGAAACGCAGCAGAGAGAAGCGGTTTATCATTGCATTTACTTCTTCACCGACAGAATTCATATGTCTTTAACTTTTTCACACTTTGTCACTTTACAACCACAAGCTTCCGCATATTCGACTGGCTCTTTATGTGACAGGCTGACTCGTAGTGATGCAGATATGTGAAGTAGAAGGAAATACAGCTTACTTGTGATTTGTTAAAAAAAATCATTATTGAACAAATAATGATGACCAAAGAACAAATAGGTCATTGATAAAGATGCAGAGAAGTTAAAAGCAGAGTTAGGTTACACAACCATGTCCCAGCTCCAATCCATCACCCAAAAATGCAAAGAAAGTGTCGCAACTGCAAATAAACCAAGTCATGGCCGTCCACCTAAACTGGCAGGTCTGGACAGCGTTAGTCAGAGATGTAGCTAAGAGGCTCCAGTTAACTATGGAGGAGATGCAGAGATGCACAGCTCAGGTGGAGGGATTTTATGTCGGGAAGGCAGCTATTTGCTGAGCACAAATTTGGTCTTAATAGAAGCATGGCAAGAAGAAAGTTGGAATACAAGAACAAAATTTTACTTCCCACCTGTAATCAAAATCAATATTGCTCATATCTGTGACAGCAGCATCATTCTGTGGGTTTGCTTTCCTTCAGGACAACAAAGATCGGAATGGCCCAATTAAAGTCCACACATAAATTCAAATGATAATCTGTGGTAAAACATGAATATTGATGTTCAGTGATGATTGCCATTTAATCTGACCGAGCTCGTCTTATTTTGCAATAAGATTTGCAAAAATTTCCGTTTGTAGACATGCAAACGGAAATTTGCATGTCATCCAGCACACTTGCAGCTGGAATAGTAATGAAAGGCGGTTCTATTAAGCACAAAGTCAGAGGACTGAATACAGATGAACTTTTCTAATATTTGCAAAAGACTTCTCCAAACCATGTGCTTATCCTTATACTTTATAATTATGTACTACTTCCTGTTGGTACATCACATAAAGTACCAGCAAAAAACCCCAATGACGTTTATGATTGTAACTTTACAAAATGCATAAAAAATCCACTCACCTCTTCTCCTCCTTGACCCTTTGCTGTTCCTCCTGACGTAGTGTCCGCACCATGACAGACTCATGGCCACTGCCAGTAATAGTAGCCAGGTACCGAGAAGCCTGCCTCCTCCGTGTCGAGGTTCCCCCACAGCCTCGTTCCTCCTCTGCACCAAAACGGCCTTTAGAGGTCACTGCCAGGGACGTCTTTTCTCGCAGCACTCTGGTGTAGCACATCAAGACAGTGTTCTTATATGGACTTGAAAAATAGTGATCAGATGGTATGTCTGCAGTAGTGTCAACTGAAATTAAACTGTATTTTAGATTTACACTATTTCAAGCAGTTTATTTGGGTTCCTAAGCAACTTTGTTGCTCTTACCTGGAAAGTAATGTAAGCTTTTGCTCCAGCATGATTTCCAGCTTTTGAGCCTGTTTGGATATCCAGTGGTCCACCCCATAGTATCGGTAACAGTTCTCTAACATAAGCCTGAAGTCTGCAACAAACTCTGTTATGTTCTCATACGCCTGGTTTACAAACTTCTCCTCAATGTGACGCAAGCACATCGACTGCCTAAGCTGAGCCTGAACCTGGCCCTGAACCCCTTCTATGCCATGCTGCGCGTCATGGTGGCCAATGGGATGGAGAAACGTGCTGGTTATCCCTTTGTGCTTGTCCAACAAAAAGACTGTGAATATCTTATAGGCTTGCTGAATCTCGTAGTTCATATCATCTTCAAAGCTGTTGCTGTTGGTTGAAATGCAGACTTCAGGCAGTGAGAGGTCACTGCTTGGAAACGCAGACAGGCTATCTTCACCAGGACTGCGAAATGGTACCACAGCCTCTGGTTCCCAGGTGCCGTTAGTGTGTTTTTCTTCGGATCTGGTTATATCCCCAGAGTTACTACTGATCCATTTCATTTGTACAGGCATGTGAGCTGTGGGCTCCAGAGTTGGGGAGTTTTGGTCTGTCACAGTCGGATCTGTCATGTCCTTCTGATCCATGGCACAAACACCTGGGGAGAGTAACACCAATGGGAAACTTTAATTTTCAAAAACACTCCATCTAAATGGAAGCTAGATCTGCAAAGTGTGAAGGTGCAACTCAGAAGATAGGAAAAGAAAGAAATATTTATATCAGTGACCCAATTTAAAAGGTGAAATTCACACTTTACATATTGGCAAACTGAGTTATGCATTTCTTTAATCTTTTAATTCTATTCAGACCAATGAAAACACAGAATTGAGTTTTAAAAAATATGGAATATTGGAATGAAAACTAGATTCATAATAATAAAGACATTATCATGTCTTTATTAGCTAATTATCCAAATCAATAGCTATATATATTGATATAGCTATATACATTTAATTTTTTAGACATGAATTACTGAAATAGAGGAGCTTTTCAAAGATATACTAATTTACTGTTATGCACTTTAATGAGTCACGCCTTTATATAACTGGAAGCAACTAAATCAGAATCCCTGTCACGCAAGTATCCGCATGACTGACTTTATGTCTCCTGCACCTCTTCAAACTTTTCCTTTCCAAGAATTAACAGCTAGTTAGGCTAAAGTTAGCAACAGCGAGTTAGCTAATAAAACAAAGCCAGTGAAAAAGTTTCAAAAATAAATCCACCTTATCATATCTCGCATATGAACGCATGCAAAAGGGGAGCTAAACAATGCGACCAGGGGCAAACTTTGGTTGCTTCAACAACATACCTTTACGTTTTCAGTGGGGCTTCTCTCAAGATAGCTCTTAGCAAGCTTAGCAGCCACGGCAAGCCTGCTAGCTAGGTTAGCTGGCTATTGTCTCTCACTTGAGGCCTGCAATTGCTCCGCTCACCATCCATAGTAAATGTTTTTTAAGTACATTTAAGGTCCAGCAGGTAGAAAGTTACACAGCCTTCTCAGTGTCGTCATCGCACGGAATGATGTCAGTGGTAGCAGGGAAAGCTAACGGAGCATTAGCCGAAGTAACAGTAGCTGATTGTGTGATAATACATAACAGTTAATTTTCACCACCTATAACGCTAATCACATGTTGTCAAATTGACGTCTGCTTAAAAATCTCTGCGCTCACTTTAGACACAGTTTTACAGCAAGTGTCGCGTTCAGAAGCCCTGCCGATTCAGTCTGAATAGTGTAAAACAATACAGAAGCGTCCAGTCCACCAAAGATGCTTTACGTCCACCCGATGCAAATGTGTGCACTCTGACGTAACGATCTCGTTCCTGCGTCACGCAGGTTTGTTTTCATTCTGGAGGAAGCCCAAAAAATGTTTTTTTTTTTTTTTTTTATACATTTGATAATGATCAGCCGCTTTTAAATGTGTACTTGGAAACTCTAAGAGAAAAAGTAAAATAATAATAATAATAAAAAAATAAACCAAAAGGCCCTGTGCTCAACTGCTCATTACTTGTATTGGTTTTGAAGCGGTTTTTAGTTAACAAACAAAAATGCATTTTTATTTAGCTTTTCTGCTTCTTTAGGAGTGTATTGTCACTAAAATAAAAATACATAAATGAGGAAAAACACAAATATCATTCAAATGATGTTGTTTTTGTTTTTTTTCTTAAAATCCGAACTTTATTTTCAACATGATTAGTTTATTCTGCAAATTATTACATTAAAGTAAAATCTTTTATCGGATTCTTTGCCCCAGTTTTCAATTTTAATAAGTAACAGAAAAGAAAAGTGTTTTCTCCAACTTACCGCAATGCTCCGTTGTGACCGCTAGATGTCGCGTCTCAACATTACAAGTTCCAGTGTGGAACAGGGTAAAAATTCCCCTTTGCCTTACCTCTCAGGTTGCTCATTATAACCACCCTAAATAACATGTTTGATTCTGTTCCTAAAAAGATCGTATTAAACTCAAAATCTAGTAGATAGTAGATGTTTTTTTCTGTGTCTATGAATGACCATGCCACTCTATCTGAAATCTCTGTTCGACTAACAGGAACACTGCTGACTTAATCTAATTTAATGGGTTCATCTCGCACATACTAATGATCTCTGATGAGACACGTTCACCATTATCAGCCAATTATATTCTTGGAAAAAACAGGGGTTATAGATGTTCCACAGAAGGAATACATTAGTGTATATATATAAAACCTGTTCGTTTTTTGTATCCATTTGCTTTGCTTAGATATTCATGTAAAAGCTCCTATAATTACTGCTAAGGAAAGTTTCTTAACACAGCATATGCTATATCGACTATTAGCTTATGTGAGACATCCAGAAGATCTGCAGTGAGCATTTATGACTCCAGGGGCTCAAAAAATATTTTTGGTTAGAGTTAGTAAAACACGACGAGAAATTTACATTCATTTGAATGTTTGTTTTTAACGTTTGGGAAAATACAAAGAAAAAAACAAACAAACAAACAAACAAAACACTTCATATTTACACATATGGAGTATGAAAAACACATTTTTTTTTTCTTCTTACACCTTATTTTGTTCGTTTTACATGTCCAGAAAAAAATTATGTGAGCCTAGTGCACAATAATGGGATTGAGTGCTAAGCACAAAAAATTAAAATAAAAAGATGTGAGAAATATATAGATATATATTTTAAATCTCCAGCACAATGCAGAGGTTATGGACTTGTCCTTGTGTGTTGATGACTCTATCTCCACCATGGCTTTCCAAAATTGGAATTGTTGCCCCACTGGGTCATTTTAGAAATCTAAATAAAAGAGCCATCTTACATGTTTGGGTTTTTTGTGATTTCATTGGTTTATTATGAAACAGACTACTAAATGTCTAATAAATAAATAAAAAAGCACCAGAGATTACTGGTGCTATGGTGAACAGGTTGGGCCCCAAATCTCATTCTGCTTCCTGGGCCCCGGCTCTGGCCTGTCTGGAGACTGAATGAAAAACACAAAACAAAGAAGCCACTCTTGAGAAGGATTAAATGTTACTGCAACATGGTGTTCCAATATCATTGTACCAAATAAAACATAGAAACAATTTCATTTTTTTAAAAAAAGGGCTATAAATGTAATATTACGAGGCATCATTGTGTTACAAATCTGTAGCTACTCGTTAGGACTCAAAGCTCGCTCATATGAAAATAGAGAGCTGTTTCTTTAAAGGCGCCCTGATCTCCGCTTAACGTTACTTCGCGAGATTTGCTTGGCGCCGCGACCTCATGTGAGACACCTCCTGCTTGAGAGCCAGTCCGACGTTACCTCTGCAGAGGAAAACGCAACGGAGCCCCAAAAATGGTTTATTTCCGTCTCATCTGAGCCCAAAAAAACACGTTTGTACCAAGAAAGACTTTTTTTATCCATTGTTTATTCGAGGCCTAGCAGGGGCGCCGCGCAACGATGTGGATCCAGGTTCGCACGATAGACGGGAAGGAGACGCGAACCGTTGAGGATCTTTCTAGATTGACCAAAATTGAGTCTTTACGGCTGAAAATACAGGACATCTTCAATGTGAGCCCCCAACAGCAGCGCCTCTTCTACCGAGGGAAGCAGGTAAACCCACTTCTGCCTGTCAGCCCCGTCACGCAGCAGCCAGTTTTGACGCTTTGACAGGGGGGGTAGACTTCGGTGGTCCACCTCCCTGTGCTCAAGTCTTTTCGGACCCTGTGCGAGCTTCCTGTTTTGATAGAAATCACGCCAATGGATCTTGCGAAAGATCTCCGAGTGGCATCCTATGGGAAAATTAGGGTTAACATTATCTCTCTGTGCACTTCACAAATGGCGTGGACATGTTTGTTTACATTGCTAGTGCAGAGAAACGGGAACACAGCACTTTGTTTCCACATGTGGCTCCGCGAGTGCACTGCAAACTAGCACATCCGTGAGCCATTTCTAACTGGATAAACGACAGACCTCCAAATACAACCTTAGATTTCTATTTCGCATACATAACGACGTTACAGTGTTGTTTAAACTCCACAGATCCTTTTAGAAAGTCTTCATTATTGTTTAATGGGGTAGATCACCCTGGAGCCCACACGTGCCTTGAAGCAAGTGTATTTGTTTACACCCTAGCGTCACCACCATGCGCACAATGTACACTGTGCACACTCAGTGTGTCTGCATAGTGTAAAGAAACCTGTTCTCATGTGGCAGTACTGTTCCCCCAAGTTACACTGTCTGTGATGTCTAACAAAGGCGCACTGATGGATCTCTGGCATGTTTTGTTAGACAAGTTCTCTACTGAAATCACACATCAAAATAAAGCACCGTATGGGTAAATATTATTCAGTGTTTAATAAAGCCATAAATTTAAGCACTGTCACAGTATAAGTGAGCAATTACATGCTATCACTTTATGTTATGCAGAAAAATGTGTATGTTTGTAGAAATGTGCAGTCGGGTCAGCCACACAGTTATTACTTTATACTTCAGATCCTCTGTGTATTGCATGTGTAATATATTTGGAAGGAACAAAATCATTTAAATAAAGAAAATTTCATAATAACGACAATAACATTTAGGTTTTATATTATTTCTGATTTTGATTTTTCCCTCTTACAATTGTTCCACAGAAATTTGACTCTGAGGCAGCTTTAATTTATTTTCAGTGCCCCCCTACAGAGCCCAGCAGAACAGAAATGTAAAATATCTTTGCAGATTGCATACTACCACTAAGTTTGTCATTTGTGTAAACCAGAAATGTGCGGATAAGTTTATGCAGGGTTAGTGAATGGGGTTTTGCTTTGAGACTGAAGGCCCTTTTTGACTTAATAGTACAGAATCAGAATGATAAATCTGTGAGAAAAATAATTTAGTTAAGTGAATTATGCCTGATGAAGATCTGCAATTAATGATAGACATGTTATTTATAGCTGGTGGGAAAAATTATTTTGCTTAAAATGTTTGATTTATTTTGATAAAGACAAACTTCAGTAGACTGTGTTTGTATATCTACATATATTTTTTATTTATGGGTGGTCTCATAGAACCAAGCTAAGAAAAAAATGTGTTTAAAGAATAACTGTACTGTATATAGTGTTTAGTTGTTGGTATTAACCTCTAAAGCATATTTACAAAATGGCGGTGTTTACTTTGAACTCACTTGTTTTTTATGAGAAATATTTTTATGTTGGTTCTGCAAAGTCAAAGTTGGTACTTGCTAATACTGATTTTAGCCTATTAAAAATGTTCCCTCAGATCTATAATGCAAAGACATTATAGGTCATTATAGGAACATTATTTTTGAAATGTTATATGAACACTTTATATTTTTCTAGCTTTCCTTTGAAGGATTATGATTTGTATAAATGTAGAAATGCAGGCCATGCACATCTCTTGTAAGAAAGTTGCCACTGTAAAACTGGGTTTTATAGCATTTTGAAACTAAGACACAATGATTAGGGAGTTGATGTTTTTTTGTTTTTTTTAGCTATTGGTGATTAACAGAGTTAGAATCAATAACATAGTAGATAGTGTTACCAAACAATGTAAATGCTTAAGTTGCGAGATTTCCAAAGGACTTTCGTTCATCTTGTGTGTTATCAGTTGAAGTCTTGAGCTCTCTTGCTCTGTCACAGCCTAAATAAATCAGATATTTCATAGAGCATAAAATTTACTTTAAAAATAGCTTTTCACATCATTGGGATTTCTCTAACTTATTTTTTTTAACACCAAACACTGAAAATAGCTATTTTAAGTTGTCATCTCTCAATTACAACTACCACACAGAAGAATGTTGTTGCTAATGAGCTTGGTTGTATTAAAGTATACTGCATTCACTAAAAAGATCAGGATTTTGGTCATTGCTTATGGTTGATCAAGACAAAATTGGCCAATTCCTACCACTTTCTGATTTCTTTATGGAAGTGAATTTTTGACCAATACAATAATTTTTTTCAAGACCTCTTTAACAACTTTGATTTTAAAGCCATAGGTCAGAGTTCAATCTTTCATGGTAAGGATTGACATTACAGTTATCCAAAAATGTCTTTCTGAGAGCAGGTTGTATTAAATGTTTTCTTTCTCGAATTGGAAAGCTTTGGACATGCTACTTATATTTGAAGACAATAAAAGGTGTAAGTTCCTTAGACAAGATTAATTCATGCATGTTTGTGTATGTCACTGTGCTTGGCTACCTATGGTGAGCAGCTTTAAAGCAGCAGGTTTACTGTTGAGTTCATCTTGTTTTAATGGAGTTGTCTTCCTGTTCGAAGGGAATTGTTGTTTACCACTGCTGCCACATGCTTCCTCAGAATGTAGAAGTCTTTATTTCCTGATAAAAGTAGTCCATATCATTTAAAAAATAATAATAATAGAGTGGAAAAGACAAATGCATTCATCACAAAAAACAGTTATTCCAATATGTATGAAAGCTTGAGGTAAATTTTATGTTGCTATATGTTACAGTTGACAGAGCTCTTACTATTAAGTTGTTTGACACTTTCAAGACATGAAGTTCCTCTGTAAGGTATAAAATAGATATTAAGTAATGCCTCATTTGCATTGAGTTGTTGAGGTTCGGTACACTATTTTATTTGTTTTTATTGCAAAAGAGGTCCATAATGCAACTAACCAATTCCTGAACCCCTTTCAGTTGTAGGTGCATAGGACAATGGTACTACTAGTTAGGGACGAGCTACTGGCATCACACAACACAGCCTTTTGATTGGACGACAGAAAAACATTCAGCCCTGCCTTCCCAGTGAGAGCCCAATGTTCTACTGAATATGGCGGATCATGAAGTAGCGTACTGAACTGCACTGATGTGAGCCGTTCCGCTGAGAGGAAAGGAGGCACAATTGACATCAAATGATAAGCTGATTTGATTGAATTAGACTATACGGAGCTGAATCCCTGTGACTATACCAATTGTATTGTATTATGAAGAAAAGAATGTATATAAAGAAAATGTAAATTGAACGATGATTCTATAATTGGCTATAAATTGGACCTATTTGTCTTATTAAACTGTATTTACTAAAGGATTTCTCATATTTGTATCGATGAACTTAAGTGTAGCTTAAACCTGAACATGATTTTTTGTTCATGCAAATATCTCTACAAACAGATCTGTCTTCTGTTTGCGTCTAAGTTTATTCAGAGTTTTCTCATTGTTCTGACTTGGTGAGTCAGCCAAACATTATAGCCCCGGGAAAGACTGCACCGTATGGTATGCTGATCTCACTTTGCTGACATTCAGTCATATCTTCACCTGTTGATGTATGTCAGGCAGAAGACTTTTGTTCTACGAGAGATTGAGAAGTTGGACCTCGATGATTCATCGAGATGAGTCAGTTTGGTTTCTGCAAGTTGGAGGCTCTCTCCTGCTCAATTAGGAAAATAAATAGCACTTAAGGGAGTGATTTCAAATTGTTCCTCTAAAAATAGTTATGTTCAATAAGAAAATGTCTGTTTTGCTTGTAGTTTGTAAGTACTACTCAACTACTTCTATATCAAAGAATTGTGTGCCCGGAAGCTGGTCACAGCGTTAATAAATGATAGGAATATTCATTTGTTAACCTGAAGTTGGTTCTGGTTGTTGTAGTTAACAACACCAGGCCCATCCTGTGTTGTAAATCCCCTACTTCCTTTATTCCAAGTGGAGAGTCTTGATTAGGGGCTTTCCATGTGTTAAGTAATGTATGGAATGAGCTTGTACACTGACATGCACTCTGGTGTCTGAGGTCTGTTAGGATTTAGGCTCGTAGCTCGGCAACTCAGTCTAATTCCCTTTTCAAAATGGCGTCTTGTTTTTCCCTCCAGCTCTCTGCTCTCGCTGCCTCATCGCTTCAAAGTCATGCTTGCGTTTCTGTCGTGAGCGTCCTGAGCCAGGAGCCACTCATCTTTGACTTACTGCTTGTGTCTTCCTTTTCATTTTTTTAAACTTTACTTTTATTTTTTCATACTCGTCTAGTTTTTTCCTGATCACTACTTGTTGTGCATGTTTCACTTTAAACATTTTTTCACTCGTACTCGCAGCCTCACACACATCTTCCACTGGCCGCGTGGCCTTTCAGCTCAGCGCCCACACACTTTTGCAACAAGCCTGCATATTTGCTAATTTTAAAAAAGCGCCTTGGCTTTCAGTTCAAAGCTCAGCACATGGCGTCCGTGTGATTTATCTAAAACACTGTAGTCCACTTTTCCCCCTTCTAAAGCAATTACTTATTGCATGTTAAGATAGTTGGATTTTTTCCAACAGCTGCCTGTTTGCTCGGCTGCTCTCTTTCAGACAGACAATTTCTCTGACCTAGATATTGTTGCAATTTGATTATACATGGATCGATGTTGTTGTGGCTCCTCATTTGAAAGTTATTGCTGTATTGCAAAGTTAGCTGCAGCAACTCTTTCACTCAGTCCACACCCTTCTCTTATAGATAGATAGACTGGACAAAGGGTAGAAAACAATGGAAAGTCTTGAACCCCTGACGCTAACTGCAGGCTTTCTACCAGTTTTAAATATGGTTGCAGTTTGGCCACTCCCTAGCATGCGTGTTAGTCAAAGGTCCCCACATTATCTACCAATTTATGTAAAAGCAGTGATCAGATTTAGTGACATTTTCATGCTTCACTCAGATTAACAAGAACTTTTCAAATGCATGGCTCAGTTTCTTACTCTTAGATCGATGAGAGAAGCTAAAGCTGTAATGGGGTTGCTTAGTAATATGATTGCCACTGACTATTAGTCATTAATAAAACCATATGATAATAAACTAACACTAATGACTTATTATTTAGTTTTTTTCCCTCATTAGGATATTTGGAATAATAATGTTTAAGAACACAAGGAAAATTGGGTCTGTTTGGATGTGGTTCTCAAACTGGTTGAAATACTTGATTAAAATCTTCGAATCTTTGTAGAAAACTAAAATTTATGCTCAAACTAACACACTAGGTTTATAAAAAATAAAAAAGGCTGAAGAAGTAAATCAAGTGGTGGATTTTTCTTTGAGATCAAATGACCGAGGGGAGAATGAATGATAAAAGAAACCCCTAAGCCGAAGGCTAGCACTGAGCAGGCACACAGGCACCCCCCACACCCCCTCTCCCGTCATTGTTTTTGGTAATATGACCTATTTTGCTCAACTCTTCAACAGAAATGTGGGGCGGAGTCCAGAAGTAACCGTGCAGAAGTTTGTTTGCAGCGTCTTCCTTCTCATTCACAAGTGTCGATTCTGCTTTTCTTTCACACCTGAAAAGCTGTCGGAGGCTAATATTTTTACCATCCAGACAAAAGGTCATTTGAGGCGGCATGTCATCACAATGATGAATGAATAATAGTGGAAATATTTACCCTGATAAGATGCAGACTACAAAAAAATTTGCTGCGTCACTGATCTAATATAGAAAAGCCAGAACAGTTCAGTTTTCGAACAGTGCTCAAAGTTTAGTCTGTTACTAAATCTTTTTACATTTTGTCATACCACAACCACAAACATTGTAGTGTTTATATGCCGTAGACCAACACTGAGTAGTGCATACTTGAGACGAATATGTTTTACAAATAAAGTGGGGGTTATCGGCCTCGGCTTCCCCACTGAGCTGCTACTTAGTAGAACTGCATCTGAGTTACAGCTGCATGTCTGAATTTGCTTTGCACATGTAAAGTCGGAAGTTTTTGCCAATTTGCAAAGCAGCTCAGTCTCACTCAGTCTGGATCCAGTGTAGCTCTGGTTATATGGTTGATCATCCATGCAAGTGTCAAGACTTTCCTCCAGGATTGCCTTGTATTTAGCTCCATCCATCCTTTCTAAGAAAATCATCCTCACCACATAATTCTGCCACCACCATCAGTATGGCGTGTTCAGGGTGCTAGTTCTATGCTACACATGACATTTTGTAAATGCAATGTTATTATGTCTCATCTGACCATTGCTTCTTCTTCAAGATGTCCTAAAGTAGAATTTCTTATGATTTTCTTATGTTTTCCCTGTTCTTTTGTTCATTATATAGTACAGTAAATGATAGTTGTCACTAGACCTGCACCGATTAATCATATTCATTGTGATGAATCGATTATTGAAATAATCATCAACTAATATAATAATCGATTAATTGTTATCTGGTCTACAGAGATTCAAAAAAGAATATTGGTGCAAAAACAACAGTAATTAATCCAAAGCTGTACTATATAAATTATATACATTTTACATTTGAGATAAAAACATGACGTGGGATAGATTTAGCTTCACCTGGTTGAAATTCACTAAAGGCATGCTGTATTATTGCAGGTAAGAGAATACATTGTTAATTTTCTTTCTTAAAAAGGAATTAATTATTTGGTTATCTGTATCATTAATGTAATATCTAAAAAAATATGGAAAAATCTGCACAGTATGCCAATTTTTAAATGTGATAATCAATAGAACAATCGATTACTAAGTTAATCATTAATTGCGGTTCTAATTGTCACATTTGAGTACCCTGTTGGCTCGTCAGATAACCACGGCACGTAAAGTCAGATATTGATGAATGTTGTTGTAACAAGACAAAGGTGAAAATATTCCAACTGGTTTGAATCGTTTTATACCCACTTTCTTTGGATCTTGCTTTGCTGGGTGTTTCGTCTGTTTCGACCTGTGAAAATTCAGCAGGAGTGTTCAGATTCTGAGGAAGTGTTGATTCAGCTTGACTTTCAAGTGGAATTTTTGTTCAGACACCTCCAACTTGTCAAGTCTGCCGATACACGAGAGGCATCATGCTTTATAAATTAAGTTGCAAATGAGGGTGAAATTGCCACGTTTCTGGCTGCAACAACATTCTGTTTCAATATGCGTAATTTCTCCTAACATGTTTTTTCCTTTTTAGTTTGTTGTTCTTTGTTTCGAGGCTCATTCCGAAGAGGCTGAAGTCAAAAACACCTTGCAGCAGGAGTCTGATCACGCTGCTGGAAATGAAGAGCGCGTGCAAAAAAAAAGAAAAAAGCCCAGAAAACAGCCAAGCCATTTGTGTTTGGTGCAGTGCAATTCTGCTGTGTGCTGTTCTGAAATTCTGTCTGTGCGAGTCTCTATTCCGAATAACATGAACTCATCAATGGCGAGCCAGTCTCTCTGCAGCAGGTTCTGCCAGCAGGCTCATTATCTGCTCAGGATGCTCCTAGTTTGTTTTGTTTACCTTTCTTCTCTTAAAGCTTACACCGAAAAACAATGGCGTCACTACACCAAAATCTGAGGTTAGACAAAGTCAGAGCCAGACAAAAGAAAGCTGAGGCAGACCACCATGCAAAGGACAGATAGGTGCAAGTGTTTGGCTCTGTTTGCACGGCTGCTCCTCTGATCTAAATTTCATGAGGCTATTAAAAACCGAGAAGGATGGGGGAAATCGTGCTTTCCTCCTACACCTCCAACCTCTCCCTTCCCCATTGTCAAACAACGAAGAAGAGCGTTGGGGAGAGTGAGCGAGGGTGGCGGCCATGCTTCTCTCCCCAGCACAATGGCTTTATCGGGGGTAAAATGAATTGCTGATATGTGCAATGAGTTGAGGTTTCCACTCTACGCTACATTCTAAAAGCAGTGGCCGTATTAAACAGCACAGCTAACAGTAAATCCTCTGGATCCTCCCTGAAAGGGTCATGTTGATGTTGATTGTGTTGGTGGGTTCTGGATTGCAAATACTCAGACTTAAAGTGGGGTGGCGGATGAAGCTCTGTGTGTGTGTGTATGTGTGATTGTGAATGTGGGGTGCTCTCTTTCGGTCGTCATAGCAACCAAGTCATTTCTGTCCCCCAGCTACACATCCTATCACTGTAATTCATGCGTACATATCTCTTATTTATTTATTTTTTGCTCGCAGAAAGAACCCATAGACTGCAGCAGCGATCTGGCGCCTGTTTCCGTGGGACAGTTCAGATAAACACAAACAGGGCAGCAGCAGAGCCGTTGGTCGTAAAAAGCGCCGCGTTTTCCTTCACGCTGCGCAGACTTTGGTTTATTCTGTCGTATAATCTCTACCTGAGCGTTGGCCAACAGTTTTTCGAACACAAGAGAACAGATGTTAATTTAGACTTGTGATAAACATGCCTAAATGGCACCAGTGCACGCACACAAAGGCATGTGTATCTTAATCTTCTCTACTTGACATAGTGGCGTAGTATTTCCCCTGTTTATGGACATGTTCTCCCATTTTGTGTTTATAATCACTTTAGGTTCAGTTGAGAGGCTATAATCAAATTGTTTTGCTTTTAAATTATGAAGCATGTGAAAATGACCCATTTCTGCTTGAAGTGACATTATCTATTTGTGTATGTATTTATTCTTGCAATTTCCCTCTTGTGTGTTTGGGGCTCTTTGTTTTGAGGCTGATTGTGAGGAGAGTGAAGTAAAAACACGTTGCAGCGGGAGCCTGATCTCGCTGCTGGAAATGAAGTCACTGTGGAGAGTGCATGGGAAAAAATAAAAAATAAAAATTAGCCAAGCCGCTGCTTCATGTTCAAAAATCCAACGCTGAGTTCTAGATAAGCCCAAAAGTCTGGAACACTTTGTGAAGAGTGTAATAATAATAATTGCAGAATGTAAACACATACTGTTTAGCCAACCTGATTATTTTTATGCCTTTCTTTACATTTAAGGTTAAACAAAATAAATTAACTAAAATAAAACTGCAACAAGACAGTATAACATAATATTAAATATTATATACCCACAGTTGCAATACACATAAACCTGGTATTGAAACCAGCACAGTCTGCCTAAGCTAAGGGCTCTATGAGATTGATGTGTTTTTCTAATCTTTGTTTTACAGTTTGATATTTTTACCAAGCTAAGAAAATTCAACAACATAAGTCTCTAATTGTATTGTTAATATAAATAAAAAATCAACAGTGCTACACATTGTAACAAATTCCAGTTATCAGTATCAGTTTATAGTGTTTTAGAAAAAATTCTTGAGGAAAGTTTGGTCTGTTGTTTTTACCAGAACACATTTTTCTAACTCCACTACTTTTGGGACTGGCTTTCCCGCTTGTCATTACCATTATTCTAAATATGCATTTATGTTTAGAATGCTTGAGGTTTTCTTTCATTTTTCCAAAACAAACATTTTAAGCTTAACTTCTCCCTTCAATTCATTCCATGTTTTCTTGTAGGATTCCCCTGAAAGGAATGATTACAGGGTAGTCCCCACAAAAAACTGAAAATTATTAGGTTTACATTCACTGCATAGTCTCCAAAAATAATCATTTAGAATTTTTTTTACTGCGTTGGAATTACAAAATATCTAGATTCACATTTGAACAAAATTCTCCTGAAGATATGGAGTAGATTGTTCTCCTCTGCTGTTTACACCGTCACTATCATCAACAGCCTCTTTCTCTGACTGCTTTTATGTACGCTGCCAGGTGCTTTTAATGTTTGGTTTCATAAATAGCCTTGTGGTTAGTCTGAGGGTAATTGTCAACACGTGAGGGTTAATTTGTTAAAGCAAAGGGTTTATTGGGATTTGAGCCCATTAGCTTAAGGATGTTTGACACATGTAAAAGAAATGTTATGCATATATTTGCAGCATTTTACCATAAATATTACAAGGACACCACCCTTTTTTTTTTTTTTTTTTTAGCTCTAATAGAATCAGTGCTTATTTAGTAAAAACAGCATTTACATTGTTGTATCATATTGGTGTCTTTTCATAATGTACTATGACTTTTTCTTTTGCTCTTGTTTAGATGGAAGATGGTCTGACACTTTTTGACTACAACGTGGGTCTCAATGACATCGTCCAGCTGCTGATTCGGTCTCAGACCGACCCCCCGGACAGTCCCGCCACCAAGGACGCCTCAGGTGTTGCCAGTAGCTCAGCTCCTCTGCCTGACTCGAAGCCTGAAAACCTCCGAGCTCCGGTCTCCTCCACAGCTATGGAGACCTCATCCGACACGGACAATAAGAACGAAAGCCACCGTGCCACTGTAAATGAAACCAAGCCAGAAACCGTCGCTGCTAGTACCAAAAATGGGTTCAGGTCCTCCAGTCCAGCACAGGACACTCAGCCACCCACATCCAGCCGGAGCACGTTAGTCAACCCAGGGATTGGCTTGTACAAGGTGAGTTAGCTCATAAAAATAATAAAAGTGAATAGTTTTGGCATCTTGAATTTATTCTGTTAGAATCTAAGAATAATGTATCAATTTCAAAAAGTTAAAAATTAGCGGTACATTTTGGAAGTTACTGTCTTTGGTTTCTTGGCGCTAAATTATTTATTTATAGTGGCAGAATATTCCTTTATGGGCCTCCATTATGTTCTACCAAAATACATTTGCTGATTGAGTCTTTCATTGCCTTTCATTGGTTGCATCTTAGTGTTAACGTTGAACTGAAGGCAGTGATGTTGACATTCTCATCCAGCCTAGTAAAGAGACTGCAGGGTCATCCATGTGCTGAATCTGAAGACCAATTAGAAACAGCATCTTCCATAGATGTCAATTTCTCACATTTAAAAAAAAGAGAACTTCACAGATAGTGGGGATTTTAAGACAGTTCATGAAATTTGTGCAAGCTTAACTTAAATCAAGAAGTATTTTATTGTATCGTTGGATATCTGAAACCAGTTGGCTGTAACATACATGGCAAATGTTAACCCAAGATTCCTAGTTTTCATAATGTTGGTGATTAAAGTATCAAAACTATTAGCGAAGATGCGAAACTCAAAAGATGTAACTTTAAAGAATAATACTATCCTTTAAAATGTTCAGCTGTAAAAGTTTATATCTGCCAATATGAATCTAAGCAATATTTTAGCTATGATTTTGAACTTTCCGTCTGTCGTAGAAGATGCTGGATTTGGAAATACTGGCAGCCTTTCTCTCTCTTTTAATTTCCAAGTTAACGTTTGGTTAAACAGTCTCTTGGGAATATACAGAGAGACTGTTGTTTTCAATTTCTAATACTATTGCATAAGAAGTGTAAGGCTGTTTAAAATGTCAGCTTGTCTTTGCTTCAAATGAAAGTGAAACCTTGTTATAGAACAACTACTACTCTGCCACACAGTGTGACTTTGCCTCTACTTCTAATATTTCTGAGGAAATTTGAGGTGTTAAAACTAAGAAAAAGGGAAGCATAGTGTTATGACTGATTTTATATTTGTCTCGAAAATATGGTTTTGGTTGTACACTATTAACCGTTTTTATTGAGTGCTAAAAAGTAGGTTAATATTTGTAAAATTTAACAGCGCATGCCTTGGACATCAGTCAAGACCAGTCATTTTTGCGTTTTTTTCCTCTTTTAGATTAACGAGCTGGTGGACTGTAGGGATGTAAGCATCGGCGCCTGGTTTGAGGCCTGCATTGAAAATGTGACACTTTCACCCAAAGGACAAATAACACCCACTAAAGGAAAGGTGGGCAGGCCCCCTAAAAGGACAAACGGGAAGCTGGAGGCTGAGCAGGCACAGGCCCATGGACAAGGTCAAACCACGGACAATAACAGGAATAACTCTGTGTTAAACTCTGAAAGTAACGGAGCCTCCACCTCTCAGAAAGACTCTACCACAGAAACCAAGGAGAAAGAAGAGGACATAGCTTACCACATTAAATATGAAGAGTAAGTAATCGCTTAATATGCTGCCCTTCTGCTCTGTAGAAGTAACATTCTTTCTTTTCTTTTGTGACATTTTTGTGCAGTAATTTCTAGCAAATATACATTTTGGACCAAACATTGAATTTGTAATGTTAGAAACTTTTTGTTAAAGCTGTTCTTATGTATAATTTTACGGAGTCAGTAATATCAAGTGCTTTTACTTTTGATTGATTAATGATTTGCAGTCCTTTAGTTAACATGCCATCACTGCCTTATCTTTTGCATTAAATAATTCCAGATACATTAACTAACTGACCAGCAGTGCACAGCCAGCGTATTGGGGAAAGGGAAGCGCTCTGTGTCTTCGTAGGGTTAGAGAAAACTCCTGTTACTGCTGCACTTTCTCGGTCATCTTTAAAAAGGACAGAAAGGAAGTGTGTGATGGAAAAGTATTGCGGTTTTCAAAATGTGGCTTGTTCTTAAGCAGAGATTGTTAGTCAGAAGTAGCAAATACAAAGGAAAGACTTAAAGAATATTCAAATTAACAACATTAGGCATGTATTTGGATGTGATTGTACAAATTTATTAGTTTGGGTACATTTGGGTACCTAATTGCTGGTAGCTGTGTAATCCTATTAACTGACAGCAGCACAAATCTTTTATTTTGTTTTTTTTAAAGATTTGTCCAGGTAACTTTAATGATGTCACATGATGGGTGTTTGTTGAATGTATCCCAGGATAATTTGCGTTCAGATTTCAAAACTGAAATAGTTTAGGATATACCTAAATGCATCTTTAGTGTGTTGATTCCTGTGTTTACCATTTTTCAAACACAATGTCAGGGAGGACCTTGGGCATCGACTTTGTTGTCCTTAAAAGAATTGGAGTTAATTTGCTTGGATTATTAGAGTAATTTTCCATTTGAAAGACCCTTTTGTAAATTTCTTGTTGATCTCTTGATATGAGACGGTACATGTTTCCAAATACTAAGAGTTTTGTTCCTGAGTTGCCTAGTGTAATCTGGCCGGTTTTTTTTTATTTGATTTTTTTTTCTAATTTTGGAGTAATGGCTTCTTCTCCTCTGAATGACTGTTCAGACCAGAACAGGACTTGCTCCCTTTTACAAGCTTCATGTTCACATGACCTTTTGGTTTTGTTGTGGCTTTGACATGTGCATTTCTCTCTGGAAGATTTTCAAGTGTCTGGAAATTGCACCAAATCCAAAATTATTTTCTTGTTATTCTAGAAATTAGCAAATAGAAACAATTTTGGTAATCTTAGCTGATTAAAAACAGGAAAAGTTGAATCTGATTTAAATTAAGTGTGTGTCTTTTTATACAGTGCATGTAAGTGTCTGGTTTCTACATTGTGTAAATTGCTTTGGCCTTTGTGGAAGACAGAATTGGTAACGACGGCTCAAGTGGAATTGCAGGTAGATGTTATTTCTCCTGCCGGCCTGAAGGATGGAGAACATGGGTTTGTGTTGTTGATGCTGCAATAATTTGAACTCTCTCGCATTCCCCTTTTCCAGCGACTTCATTCAGAAGCCGATGTTTCCATGGAAACCCCTAGTTCTCAGGAGCATTACTTCTTCTCTTGCCTCCTTCAGCTTTGTCTGTAATTGTTGTGAACATGAGACCAGTGAGACGTTGCCTCCTCGCTCTCTCCGACTGTCTGGGGCGCGAATGCGTTTCTGCCAGAGGTTATTATTCCATAGTAATTATATTATGGGTTGTTTGCCCATCCCTTGTAGATTCTTTTTTAATGTAGACTTAATTTTCCATTGAGTTTGTTGTTGTACTTATTAGCATTTGGACAGAAGTGGTCCTTCGGAAACGATCCTCAAATCCAAGCCATTTTGAATTCCAAGCTTTATTATTAGAATGTATTCATTTCCTTTATTTTAGCTGTATCGGTGTAAAATTTACTCAAAATTTGACATTTTTATTTTGTAATAGGTCAATAGGGACAAGTGTATCAGAGAAAGCTAATAGAGAACAAAGGTCCAAAACCCAAACATCCCTAAATGTCACAGTTTCTTATTGCAGTTAGTCATGGGACAAATTTGAAGAAGCAATAAGTAAACGCTAATTATTTAATAACTCTCAGCTTGCGGTTTAGTAGCAGCTCTCTACACTTTTTCTTTTTCAGGGTGTATGCTTATCTTTTTTTTACGGGGTTTTTTCCATCACTTCGATCGCTTGAGAGAGGAAAAAAATGGAGGGTGGGTGAAACTGCACCATCTTCTCACACCATAGCACTTTTTGCACCACTCTAACACCTGCCTGCATTGTCTGAGAGCAACAAACCAAAGCTTCCCGATGAACCTCCATTTTTTGGCAGCATTTCCACATAATATAACGAGCCACAAATTCATGTTGGGAGAATCTGTTTTCTGCTGTGCCTAAGAACTGATGAGCCGTGTGTGTTGTGTGCACGCAGCCTTTAAATGTTTTGGCATGGTTAGATTTTTTGTCTGAACTAGACTCCTTGTAAAGAAAGTAATGGAAACAAATGTGAAAAATGAGAATTTATTTTGGTTAGGTTGTGCAATTTCTCTCAAACGTTTCCAAATATTTAGGATTTTGAAACCACACCCCTCTGTGTAGAAACTAGGACATAATTGTGAGATTAAAGAAAATGATAGATGTTTTTCAAAGTCTTTTTCAGAAGAAAAAAAATGAAAATCCGGTGTGCTTTTATATTTTGCCTTGTTGATTAAATATTTATAGAAAACTATTTACTACAGTTACAGCAACAGGTTCTCTGGAGGTTGTTAGCCGCCTTTACATGTCTGGAAACTAACATTTTGTTCATTATTCTTTGTAAAATAGTTAAAACCCAGACTGGATAGAGAGCATCAGTGAAAAGCAGTGCAAGAGTATGCTTTGATCTTAACCATCCTGTTGCATCATTTTGTACTTGCACCTCTGGGAGAGAGAACATATTTCCCTGTTTTTACTTATATACATTTAGCTTTACGTTGTGCTCCCTGCAGGGTTTGTTGCAAACTGCAAATGAGATTTCTTCTTTTGGCTTTCTGTTAAATATTCTTTTTGCAGAGTTTGCATGAAGCCCAGATTTATTGAGTGCAGAAGTTATAGTCGCCTGACTGATGGATTCACCTGTCTGTGTTGTGAATCTCTGCTGCTACTCTTGGCCTCTTGAGCCTCTTGGCTGGATATTATTTTAAGAACTTACTCTGCTTTAAACTTTATCCTCGACCCCTCTGGTTCCTTGTTCTCTGTGTTTGTTCACCTTGTAAATGAATGGTGTTATCCAAACAAAACCTGCCTTGCCCAAATGTTCTTGAACAAATTTTTGAGGCCTTCAGAGAACAGCTGTATTTATACCAAGACTGATTACACACATGCAGCGACTCTTAGCCACTCAGGTGATTATTGGTTGCAGTGAATTTTATTCAGGGTTATTGGAGTAAAAGGGGCTTATTAAAAGCAAATTCATAATAAACAATTCAAGATTTAAGTACCCTGCTGTGAACAACGTTAAAGCTCGGCAGTGCTGCTGCTTTTTGTGATAATTTGCCAACACAGCATTCAAATTTCCTAACAGACTGAGAAGAGAGTGAAAACTCGCTGCCCTTTGGATAAAATCAAATGTTTACTTATTTTTGTTTTTTTATTGGAAATGCAGCACATTATATGTAATTGCATTGAACAGCCATAGGAGTGGATGTGCTTAGAGAGCATGAATTAGTTTATACCACCAACATGCTTGCAGACTGAAGTCAGAACTGAAGAATAAAACGCTGATTTTCTTCATTTTTTCTTTGTGTTTGTCTTCTCAAGAGATATACCAGATGTCCGTTTGGCTCTTAAATGTAAACACATGGGAATGTTTTGAAATATTAAGCTGATTATAATGCGGAAATTTAGCTCCCCCCTGACACAAAACCTGCATGGAGGATTTATATTTAAAGTTTTATTGTTTTGCATGGGGCCAAACTTCTAGTCAAGTGTTACATGCATACAGTATCAGTGTGTGTTATATTGCAATTGCAGAGAACCACCTGTGTGCAATATTTATTCATCAGCTGAATTTTAAGTTTCATCCACTGACCCCATGTTTTGCAGGTCAGATGGACTTTCATTGCCCAAACCTGACATAGATTTTAATGACTGAGATCTTACAACTCAAAGAAAGTTCAACACATTGTTATGAATTAAATAAAGAAAAGAAAGACAAGAATACAGAAATGTCGGTTAATGATAGCTGATATTGTCATTGCAACATTTTGGTACTTTTCAGCAAAAATATCTGGGGAAACAAAACTTGGATTAATGAGGCAGTTTAGGTGTGTAAAATGTGTTGGAGGGTAATTTTAATACCATCACTTTCCTGTTGCAACAAGTCATCTTGGAGAACAGTCAATCCTAAAGCTGTGCACTTCATATGAGAGCTTGTAATCTGTTGAGGCTAAATGTGGTTTTAAAGTAAGGATCTGTTGAATGAAGATGCTTATATCACCTTAACGGGTTCTTGATTTCAATCAACAAGGATCTACAATAACGAGACTGGTGAGTGTGTAGAGTGAACATTTATTTAAGAGTTTCACTGAGAAAGCAGGTTTTTGTTGCATCATTAGTACTTTATTAGTTTATTTTAACCAAGATTTCGCTTCCTGGCCTTCCTCTTGGATCCCTTTTTGTAGGATTTATTTGTTGCAACATATTCAGCATAAGAATATATGGTAGCAAAAATGTTGCTTTGAGATTATGAATTTAACATCTTTTTTTTAGCGTTACCTTGCAAGAACATTCATTGCCTTTTGCTATGACTGCTTAAAATGTGTGTAATAAATATATTCATCCAATATAATTAGCTTAGTGCATCTGTATTTCTCTGTTTAAAGACCAAGAATGGTTTATTGCTCATTTTAACCAAATGAAAGTATTGTTGTGGCTGCAACATACCACTTGCATGGAATGCACTTGAGAGCAACAATCGGAGAGCAGCCCTCCACCCTTTAGCCCTGGGCTGCACTCTAGTTCCTGTGAATATCTGCCAAACTGTTTGGCAGGAGCTGCCTTAACCAAAATGTTCCAAAATGACAGTTTTCTTCTCCCCGTGCTATTCGCTGGTCTGAACAGAAGTGCTTTTCCATGATTTTTGGAATTTATTAGAAAGCTTTTCGAATGTTTCGTCTGAAGCCACCGTGTCTGAGTGTTAGATTACCTTGAACCGTGCGAGAAGCTCCCGGATACATGAGTCAGGACGATCGAGTTGTTGATTTCTTTGTGCAGCCAAACATTTGTACCCATGTGGGTTCTCTATCCTGGAAATTTGTTGAAAATAGATCCTTCAGGGAACCAGTGTTTGCCCTCCAGATAGTATGCTGCCTCTCGTCAGAACCTCTCTATCCTCTTCAGTATCGGCACTCTCAAAGTGTGAAGGTCATGTGGGACAGGAGCTGTAGAGGCGAGTTGCATAACCTTTAGAAAGTCTACCTTGCTGTATAGTTTTAGCTGGAAATATTTTTTTTCTAAGTGGTAAAACAGAATTTAAATTATAATTATTACATACATTAAATTAACATTATTTGCATTAATACAAACTCTAATAAAGAATAAGTAATTTTATTACAAGATGTAGGATTACCTAAAACATAATAGTTAGACCCATAAAATGTATAAATGTTGATGCATTGTGTGATCATGTAAGCCTATTATTTTTATAGTACTCTTTTTATTTGACCGCCATGCAGTGTTTTGCTACATTTAATCTTTTCTATTGAGGTGACTCTGTGGTGATTTTTCTATTTACTAAATTTATTTTTTAATTTAATGTCCACAAAAAATAACTTTACAGAAATTTAACTCCAAAGGTTTTGCAGAAGGCCTTTATCCTGACATTACAGAGCTAAAATAGAGTTCTACTGAAGATGATTCTCAGATTGCAAAATCTGTCAAATCTTAGAAACAGCTTATTATTAATGCATATTTGAGTATACTGGACACCAGCTTGTATCTGAAGCATTGATGCTCCTTGGTAGAGCAGGTTCAGAAAGAGTCAGTGCCGTGCCTTGGAGCATCAGACACTGCCGATGTGAGTCAATGGAAAACAATGTGGATGTACTTTGGACAAATCCCTGATGCTACAGATGTGGGTTGTCTTAAAATGTACTGAGCCAAAAATAAGCCTGAATGACATTTTTTAAACAAGCCCAATTGATTTGTGTAAGGTTATGTTGCCATGTTTTGTAATCTTTGCTCTCTCTGCCACTGAGAATTAAATCCTGGAGTCCAGCTGACGAACCCACGTATAAATTTAGAGGTTAATTTGGCAGGAACCTCAATCAGTCAGAGGTTAACCTTCCTGGTTTTGTGTTCAGATATTGTCTGTTTTATTGCAGTGGTTTGGTAACATACCAAGTTGACTCATCTGGAGTCCATTCTTCTTCTTTTTTTTCTCTCTCTTCTCTCTCCAAAACTCTCCTCTGGAAATATGTCCAGTAAAAGAAAACTTTGCTTTTAAATTTGATGAAGTTTTAATCAGCTAATAACACTGTATGTTCGTTCTCAATTTCCCTCAGAATGTCTCCTTAAGACATTGCTAAATTTCATGCTTTTATTTTTTCTATGTTATGTTTTTGCCTGTTAAATCCTTAAAATAGATCAGAATAATTTTTTTGTTTGGTGGTCACTGATTCTTTTGATTCAACTCCACTCAATTTAATTTCCCCTTTGGGATCAATAAAGTATTTTCAAATTTGAATGAAACTCAATGATTAAGAAAAAAATTGTTTTCAAATTTGAATATAAATTCAAGACGTTGTATAGATATAATAGTTTTGGCTATGAATTAATTTAGTATTTATAGCTCATTCCTGGGTTAGAGCTTGTGTGCCATTAAGCTCAGGCTCTTGTCCTCCTGCTGTGTTGCTCTCTGTTGTCCCTCTGTTCATGCTGAGTACAATTGTGCTTCAAAGTGGATAAAGTGGATGTCTGTGTTTTGGGTTTTTTTGCCCGTTTAATTTTTTCATGTGTCTGTGTGTGTTTGTGTGTCTGCGTTCAACCTAACCCACTTCTCTAAAAACCATGTTAATCCTTTAGCCCTAAAAAAGCAAATCCGTTCCCCGGCCTCCACTTTCCGGGAGCACGCTCTTTCTAAAACTCTTCTTCAGTGTTCACTGGTAATCATTAGTCAGTTTAAAGCTGCTTGAAAAAAGTCTCTTCAGCGAGAGGGGCATACCTTATGACCACAATGTCATTATATTCTGGAAAGTAATTATTTTACCAGAGCTGAATGGGTTGATTCGGTATCACTGCAGACTGCAGATAAACAATATTTAGAGACAGACTATATTTGTCCACATATGCAGACTTCTTGAGTCTTTTAAGTTAGTGCAGAAACTTGCATTGTCAACATATTGTTTATGTTGGCAATGAAGCAATCTTTCAGTTTGTGGCTAACTTGGACCACATTCTTTAATTTTATTGATATAACACCCTTCACTGTCAGCACCTCCTGTTAAACATGCAAAGGAAGATACGTCTTTGTACCTTTTATTAAAGTCGATTGTTTTAATCTGCAAATTATTACTTCCTGTTTATCAAAAAAGATAGAGGAGTCCCTCAAAATGGGAAACAAATGAGAACATGCCACTAAAGCAAGGCTCATGTGTGCTGGTATTTGCGGGTCATAAAAAAGGTGACCTTTCTAAGCTTTGGCAGACACACGTTTACGGCAGAGAACAAACCCATAGAGGAGATTGATAGTTCAGAGTAATTAAGTTCAGGAAGCCATAATGGAAACATGACTGTGAAATTAATTTTTCTTCAACACTGCTTATGAGTCTGATGTGAACCCAAAAATGAACATTTGGATGCTTATTACTAAGTATGTTGGACAATCTGTAATGCGGTGCACCTTCTTCATTTCTGAAGAGCCCAGGAATCTTTAATGGCATAATTCTTTTTCTTTTTTAAAGGTTTTATAGGCTTTAGTGGCCTTTATTTGAGTGATCAAATAGGAAGGTGGGCAATGAGAGAGGGGGAGGACATTTGACACGTGGCTGCTCCACCACAATACATTTTTTGAAGCGCCACAGTATTTCAAATAAAAATCAGGAGGCTTCTCCCAGAATACGAAATATGTTGCATTCTTGGGTCATTCAGTTGGATAATAATAATATGTATGCTCAATTTAACCCAGAAATGATTAACCAGACACTAAATAAAACTTCCTCCATGACCATGTCACACCTAATGCAGCATAAGACGGGACCCAGGTTTCTGAATGATGGGGAGAGGTTGTTCACAGAGGAGTGGTCAGATCTTTCTCTGCATGCCCCAACTGTATAATAGTGCAAGAGGCGATTAAGTGCAGTTCTGTTGGCAAATTCAGGGTTGCACAAAGAATTAACAGCAGGGGTGGCAGGGTGTTAGTTGGTAACACTAAGAAGCCAAGCTGACTCTGCTGAAAGTAATAAGCTCCACAGCAGCCTTCTCCCCGCTCCCCAAGTCTGTAAAGTTTATGTGAACTCATAATGCACAACATAACGGCGCTCTCTATCCAGCTAAGAGTGATCAAAATGTTTCAGAACCGCCATCTGACAGAAGCAGTGAATCTGCGTGGGTGTTTTACTCAGTCCTTCCACAACTGTGTGTTTGATTATGTTGGCTGTTGGTCATCTTTAGCCACATCACCTTTACTGCTGTCTGAAACATTTCCCAGAAACAGAGTTCAAGTTGTATAGTCAGTGACTCAAGCTCAGTCATATCCTGCTGGCAAGAACAAAGCACAATATAGCTGTACAGTTGGCAGAGCTGTTGTGAAATCCTTTGGATTTTTTTTTTTTCGCCTGCTGCTACAGTATGCGATTTAAAAAACAAACAACAATTCAGCTATGTTTCCTTAAGTGCCGTTAACTCTGCCACTTAAAATGACCTTCTCTGCCCTGAATGTGTAAAATCTATTAATTTAAAGGAGAAGATAATTTGTATAAAGTAATAGACCATGGTGTCTGCTGGGTCTTTAAAAGTCATAAAATGTCTTAAATGTAATAATTTACATTTTTTTTAAAGATTAACTTTTCAGAAGAGGTGCACTGCAGTGGTGTGAAAATATGTCATCTTAGCAATTTCTCCAGTTTTTGCTTTTACTGTCATAAATCTATTTTTACTACCATACAGATAATCTGAGTAAATACAAAATGCAGTTTTTCCAATCATGATTTAATTTACTAAGTGAATACAAAAAATAATTGCCCCTCAAAGATCTTAAAGGGAATGAATTTCTGACGTTGCGTGTTTGACTGATGATGCTCTTTTGTTAAAATCCTGGCTTAGTTTAGCACCAGATGTAACAGGAGGCACATTTAGGAGGTTCCTCACTGCTTCATATTTTATCTATTGGTAGATAATGGCTCTCATTGTGGTCAGTGACTTTTTCTCCTGAATTCCTTTAGATTGTGGCTTGATTTGTTGCTCTTTGAAAGGGCTGTACAATGTCCTTTTGTATTTATTTATTTATTCATTTATTTTACCTTAGTTTAAATATGAACAAATTTTTTCAGTGTGGGACAATAAAGGATATTTACATTCTATTCTTTTCTCTGTCCCTGATACATTTCTCTTTTTACCATTATGCCCTTACCTGACCCACTCTACATTAACTTTAAAATCTCATAAGTATTTCTGCAGCTCTATCTTTATTTATTTTTATTATTTTTTGCCTACTTTATGTTGCCAGGCAGATTCTGTGTACATGATTTTTATATTCTGCAGCTCAGACAATCAGGCCTGTGTGGCTACTGATATTAAACCAAAACATATGTAGCGAATTATTATTTTAAAACTACTTTTTATGTTTACTCGGGCTACATTTGTCTAATATTAAAATTTTCTTAATATGAAACATAAAAACTGAGATTTACATTTCAAATGGTAAGGTTTTAGGTATTTTTTTAAATTTATTTAAATCCTAATGCTCTTTAAAATGTCTCTCAAAGTCATAAATGGAACTCATTGAAATTTGCAGAAACAGTACCAGACACATGCATTTTTTTGATAGATAGATGTAACTGAAGCGCTTTTTGACAACATTTAGGGCTATTCAAGTCACTAAGGTGCCATGTGTTTGAGTTAATGGTATAATATAATCGTATATGTCTTCTTTTTCAAATCCACACCTACTAGAGACAGCTTTCATTCTTAAGACCTTGAATGCGACTCTGCAGACTAGCGTGGGCTTGCATGGTCCTCCAGAGGACGGTTCATATCTCTTATCTCTGTCGTTAACTTCATGCTTTACACTGTTAAACAGAAGCTGTTCACGTCCGTTTGTTTCTGCCTTGTGCTGTGCTTTGTTGCCCTGAGCCATTAAGACAACATGAAGTGCTCTGTGATTACCGTCTTTTCTCTCTGGCTGTTGCTAGTAGTTACTGCTGCAACTACATTTAGACAGGGTCAGGGATAAAGCTGCTGCAAAATGCACATTGTTATGTTTCATAGAGGCCATTTTAGCTTAATTTGCTTAAAATATTGACTTTATGTGCCATTTTATTGAATTCTGTCAGAAGTTATGTCAATGGTCACCAGGGTTGGACTTACAAGCATGTGGACACCTGGGCTAGAGCCATTTTTGGTTCCCTATCCCTAAACTATAATTTTTTTTATTAATACAAATTATAGTACATTAATAGGTATTCAACAAGTATGAACTGATATATGGTAGGTTTAATATGTCCCCGAGCCCAAGGGTTCCCAAACCTCTCAGCCTTTGACCCCCAAAGTAATAGTGCCAAAGCCTGGCGACCCCCAAAAAATACATATTATTATTTCCCTCTATTTAGTTAACAATTATTATATAGAGTAGTGAAATAATTATATATATTTTTAAATTTTTTTTTAAAAATAAAAACAATGAAATTGCATATTACTGTACATTATTTAGTGACACATTTAATGGTACACTTATTTATTTATTTAATAAATTTTGCCCTTTTGGCTCCTCATACACCTGTATGGTCACATCACTATGATTCTGAAAATTATTTTATGACTCCCCTTGTCAATAGCTCCATGTCATTCCCAAAGAAATTGACTATAACAGCTTAATTTTCAAATACTTGTTGATATTCATGAAAATTCCAAAATATGAAACTGTACCTCCACTGTTTCGCAGCTATCCAGAGAACGGTGTCGTAGAGATGCGCTCCGTAGACGTAAGGCCCCGTGCCAGGACCCTGCTGCGGTGGGACCAGCTCCAGGTGGGGCTGCAGGTGATGGTCAACTACAACATGGAGACCCCAGATGAAAGAGGTTTCTGGTACGATGCAGAGATAGTGGCCATAAATCAAACCTCTCGCACCAATAAGGAGCTCCGAGTTAATATTCTCCTGGGGTGAGCGTCTCGCATCCTGAGATAGATTGCTTTGATTTTAGCTGGATTGCATTTTGCTCTGTTATGTTTCCATTTATCTACCTTGGCTGTTGTGTCTTCCCCTACAGTGGTCCTGAAGATGTGATCGGAGATTGTAAAGTTCAGTTTTTAGATGAAATCTACCAGGTGGAGAAACCTGGAGCTCGTCCCCTCTCAAGCGCAGACGGACAGTTTAAACGTATGAACTAGTCTTTCAATAGCATTCACGCTCTTCGAACTTTTCCGCTGTTCTGTCAGGTATAACCACAAACTTGAAGGTATCTTGTTGGGATTGGTGGTGTGTAATTGTGAGGTGGATGAACCAAATTATATATTTGGTAAGGTTTCCTATAAGAAAAAACTTTAAAAGTGCTGCATGCATTTGTATTCAACCAAGTAAGTCAATACTTTACTTACGTTTATGCCAAAACTTTTTTTTTTGCAAAATAGTTCAGGATGTGTCAGATTGGATGAAGAGCATCTGTAAGCACTGATTTTGAGTTATTTTTGTGACCGTCTGAGTAAAGGGGCGTGAATGCATTTGATGTTTTTGGAACTACATGTGTAAAAAAGAAAACCATGTATTTTACTTCCACTTTACAATTACGTGTTGTGTCAAATACATTGAGGCTTGTGGTTGTAATTGGACACAATATATAAAAGTTCGACTCTTGCGTAATACGTTAGCAAACGTTGTGTTTATCACTGGTGCTAAATATGTGAAAATGGGCGATTTCATCTTGTTTGTGACTCAAGGGAAGAGCGGACCCGAGTGCAAGCACTGCAAGGCCGACCCCGACGCAGAGTGTCGCTTCTGCTCCTGCTGCGTGTGCGGCGGGAAGCAGGACGCTCACATGCAGCTGCTGTGTGATGAGTGCAACATGGCGTTCCACATCTACTGCCTCAACCCTCCGCTGGCCACCATCCCAGATGACGAGGACTGGTGAGAGAGCGACGGAGAGCGGCTCAACATTTAGCTACAAGTTTGCGCCACTTCAGTCATTTCACTGATTAAATGGAGTTTATGGGCTGAAGTGTACTTACACAGTAATTCAAAGGTGGTTGATGGTAAAATCAATTTTAAATAATTGGGTAATGCACCTGCAGGTTGAAGTTAATTTCATACATTGAATTTCTGCAAAATATAATTGAGACTACAACAGAATGTCTGTTTTGCCATTTGTTGTAAGTAAAAAAGCATAAATAGAAATAATTATGGAAATACCACTTTAGCTCCAGATTATGGAGGCTGTTTTTCTGGCTTTGGTACAAGGCTTTAATAGAGAAAAATAAAAAGAAAGACTCAAAATAGAAATCGAAACAATTAAATATGCTTAAAATAATTTTGTTTTTATTGAGTTTGATCAAAAAGGGATTTGCAGTTAATATATAAAAGATGAACGGATTTTAGCTGCTCTGTCGTTTGTTACTTAAGATGAGTTTGGAGAAATTCCTAAAATTCCAGTTTTATCACCCCAGTATCTTCCCTACGTCTGTTCATTTTTAAGTTTTATACTTAAATAATTTTCTTTTACACGAGGCAGTGACCTCGTCGATGTACAGTACAGACCAAAAGTTTGGACACACTTTCTCATTGAATTCAATGAGAAAGTGTGTCCAAACTTTTGGTCTGTACTGTATATACACAACAACTGATATATCTCTGCATATTTATTGGTGCCCTAATTAGGGCGAGGGCCGAAAAAGTGTACATTTGGGGGGAAAAAAGGGCCTTTTTCTAAAAATTCTGGAGGTCTAACCCTGGGTCGTAGGGTTACGGGGTCAATCTCTAAAAATCCGGTTATCCCTCGTTACCCCCGTGACCCACCCTACCGATTTTTAAGACCCCCGGTCTCCCCGTGAGAGACCCCCAAACAGGACAAACTTTTCACAAAAATCATGGATTTTGCTCCCTCGTGGCAAGATTCGCTGTAGTAACGTGTTTCTGCCACCAGAGGGCATCGTTGCCATCTCGGTGTTTCTCTCAATGGGGAAAACTGCCACTTGGGTACCGGACCCGAACTTGCCACTTGGGTAGTCCGTCAATGGGGGCTTGCCAACTGGGTATTCTTATCCATACAACTGACACTTTGTCACATTTTCACTCCATGGGGCTTGCCAAATGGGTGTTTATGCCTATGGGGGTGTTGCCACCTGGGTATTCGAGAACATGGGGGTTGCCACCTGGGTATTCGTGAACATGGGGCTTGCCACTTGGGGACCAGGGCAGATCATGGAGCTCACTTACCCAGGGATAGGGCACCCAAAGCCCGCATGGAGGTTGGGTGACAGACCCCTTGGACCTCCAGAGAACCAGGGGGGGGACTCATGGAGCTCCTTTACCCAGGGACAGGGCACCATGGGGCTTGCCACCTGGGTGTTTATTGCCACTTGGGGGACCAACACTTAAGCACCATTCGAACCTGGGGACCCAGACTTAAGCCAAATGGGTGTTTAGGACTATGGGGGTCTTGCCACTTGGGGGACGGACCCACACTTAAGCACCCTTCGAACCTGGGTACCCCACACTTAAGCACCCCTACGCGGACTACACCCACCAGCCCGCACGGCCCAGAGTCTCGTGCCCCTGGTAAGGCTCCCTTTGTGGACATGGCTTGCCACCTGGGTGTTTATGCCTATGGGAGGGTTGCCACCTGGGTATTCGAGTACATGGGGCTTGCCACCTGGGTGTTTATGTCCATGGGGGCTTGCCAGCTGGGTGTTTATGCCTATGGGAGGGTTGCCACCTGGGTATTCGAGTACATGGGGCTTGCCACCTGGGTGTTTATGTCCATGGGGGCTTGCCACCTGGGTGTTTATGCCTATGGGAGGGTTGCCACCTGGGTATTCGAGTACATGGGGCTTGCCACCTGGGTGTTTATGTCCATGGGGGCTTGCCACCTGGGTGTTTATGCCTATGGGAGGGTTGCCACCTGGGTATTCGAGTACATGGGGCTTGCCACCTGGGTGTTTATGTCCATGGGGGCTTGCCACCTGGGTGTTTATGCCTATGGGAGGGTTGCCACCTGGGTATTCGAGTACATGGGGCTTGCCACCTGGGTGTTTATGTCCATGGGGGCTTGCCACTTGGGGGACCAAGACTTAAGGACCCTCCGAACCTGGGTACCCCACACTTAAGCACCCCTACGCGGACTACACCCACCAGCCCGCACGGCCCAGAGTCTCGTGCCCCTGGTAAGGGTCCCTTTGTGGACATGGCTTGCCACTTGGGTTTTCGGCACTATAAATGCTCTGCCATCTGGGCACACTGACCCTGGCTTCCCCCGTGGCACAATGGTTAAGGCTGGTGCCTCCCACCCGGCAGAGCCTGGTTCGATACCAGCTTGGGACGCAGAGCTGCAGGACTTGCCATCCGGGTATCACTTTCAAATGCATTGATGCCAAATGGGAACCAACATTCACGGGGGCTTTAAGGGGGGGTCCCGCGCATTTATTGGGCCAAAGGTGGGCTCGGGTCATCACACACACTTGGAAGAATAAACGAAACCAGGCACAACCTCCTCTGATGACCCCCTGCTCTGGGGGGGCTTTGCCAAGGAATGGAGCACCATAACCCCGCATGGAGGTTGGGAGACAGACCCCTTGGACCTCCAGAGAACCAGGACACCTCATGGAGCTTCTGTACCCAGGAATGGAGCACCATAACCCCGCATGGAGGTTAGGAGACAGACCCCTTGGACCTCCAGACAACCAGGGGGGACTCATGGAGCTCATTTACCCAGGGCTAGGGCACTGAAAGCCCGCATGGAGGGCAGATGAACCACCCCCATGGACCTCCAGAGAACCAGGGGGACTTATGGAGCTCAAGTACCCAGGAATGAAGCACCATAACCCCGCATGGAGGTTGGATGAACCACCCCCATGGACCTCCAGAGAACCAGGGGGACTCATGGAGCTCATTTACCCAGGGCTAGGGCACTGAAAGCCCGCATGGAGGGCAGATGAACCACCCCCATGGACCTCCAGAGAACCAGGGGGACTTATGGAGCTCATTTACCCAGGGCTAGGGCACCCAAACCCCGCATGGAGGACAGATGAACCACCCCCTTGGACCTCCAGACAACCAGGGGGACTCATGGAGCTCAGGTACCCAGGAATGAAGCACCATAACCCCGCATGGAGGTTGAGAGACAGACCCCTTGGACCTCCAGAGAACCAGGACACCTCATGGAGCTTAAGTACCTGGACCTCCAGACAACCAGGGGGACTCATGGAGCTCAAGTACCCAGGAATGAAGCACCATAACCCCGCATGGAGGGCAGATGAACCACCCCCATGGACCTCCAGAGAACCAGGGGGACTTATGGAGCTCAAGTACCCAGGAATGAAGCACCATAACCCCGCATGGAGGCTGGATGAAACAGCCCCTGGACCTCCAGAGAACCAGGGCACATCATGGAGCACAAGTACCCAGGAATGGAGCACTATAACCCCGCATGGAGGTTGGATGAACCACCCCCATGGACCTCCAGAGAACCAGGGGGACTTATGGAGCTCATTTACCCAGGGCTAGGGCACCCAAACCCCGCATGGAGGACAGATGAACCACCCCCTTGGACCTCCAGACAACCAGGGGGACTCATGGAGCTCATGGAACCCAGGAATGAAGCACCATAACCCCGCATGGAGGTTGAGAGACAGACCCCTTGGACCTCCAGAGAACCAGGACACCTCATGGAGCTTAAGTACCTGGACCTCCAGACAACCAGGGGGACTCATGGAGCTCAAGTACCCAGGAATGAAGCACCATAACCCCGCATGGAGGCTGGATGAAACAGCCCCTGGACCTCCAGAGAACCAGGGGGACTCATGGAGCTTAAGTACTTGGACCTCCAGAGAACCAGGGCACATCATGGAGCTCAAGTACCCAGGAATGGAGCACCATAACCCCGCATGGAGGCTGGATGAAACAGCCCCTGGACCTCCAGAGAACCAGGGCACATCATGGAGCTTAAGTACCTGGACCTCCAGACAACCAGGGGGACTCATGGAGCACAAGTACCCAGGAATGAAGCACCATAACCCCGCATGGAGGTAGGATGAACCACCCCCTTGGACCTCCAGACAACCAGGGGGACTCATGGAGCTCAAGTACCCAGGAATGAAGCACCATAACCCCGCATGGAGGTTGGGAGACAGACCCCTTGGACCTCCAGAGAACCAGGACACCTCATGGAGCTTAAGTACTTGGACCTCCAGAGAACCAGGGCACATCATGGAGCACAAGTACCCAGGAATGGAGCACCATAACCCCGCATGGAGGTTGAGAGACAGACCCCTTGGACCTCCAGAGAACCAGGACACCTCATGGAGCTTAAGTACCTGGACCTCCAGACAACCAGGGGGACTCATGGAGCTCAAGTACCCAGGAATGGAGCACCATAACCCCGCATGGAGGTTGGGAGACAGACCCCTTGGACCTCCAGACAACCAGGGGGACTCATGGAGCTCAAGTACCCAGGAATGAAGCACCATAACCCCGCATGGAGGTTGGGAGACAGACCCCTTGGACCTCCAGAGAACCAGGACACCTCATGGAGCTTAAGTACTTGGACCTCCAGAGAACCAGGGCACATCATGGAGCACAAGTACCCAGGAATGGAGCACCATAACCCCGCATGGAGGTTGAGAGACAGACCCCTTGGACCTCCAGAGAACCAGGACACCTCATGGAGCTTAAGTACCTGGACCTCCAGACAACCAGGGGGACTCATGGAGCTCAAGTACCCAGGAATGGAGCACCATAACCCCGCATGGAGGTTGGGAGACAGACCCCTTGGACCTCCAGAGAACCAGGACACCTCATGGAGCTTAAGTACTTGGACCTCCAGAGAACCAGGGCACATCATGGAGCTCAAGTACCCAGGAATGGAGCACCATAACCCCGCATGGAGGCTGGATGAAACAGCCCCTGGACCTCCAGAGAACCAGGGGGACTCATGGAGCTTAAGTACTTGGACCTCCAGAGAACCAGGGCACATCATGGAGCTCAAGTACCCAGGAATGGAGCACCATAACCCCGCAAGGAGGCTGGATGAAACAGCCCCTGGACCTCCAGAGAACCAGGGGGACTTATGGAGCACAAGTACCCAGGAATGGAGCACCATAACCCCGCATGGAGGACAGATGAACCACCCCCATG
Source organism: Xiphophorus hellerii (assembly GCF_003331165.1). Classification (NCBI taxonomy): domain Eukaryota; kingdom Metazoa; phylum Chordata; class Actinopteri; order Cyprinodontiformes; family Poeciliidae; genus Xiphophorus; species Xiphophorus hellerii. Next base: position 15,872,213 of record NC_045679.1, read on the forward strand.
AACCTCCAGAGTAGTACCTATGAACCACCAGCACTCAGACACTTAGCACACCCAGCTAAGCCACTTTGCCACGAAGGAACACCGGTCAGAATACCCAAGTGGCAGGCCTCCCAATCCCCCACAATGCCCGTGGACCACACTACCCATGAACCACCAGCACTCAGACACTTAGCAGACCCAGCTAACCCGCTTTGCCACCGAGGATCACCGGTCGGAACACCCAGGTGGCAGGCCCTCTGAGCTGAAACTGAAAATCTGACTTGATTTCATTCCTAATACAAGAGCTCCATCCAGGGGATTTTGCATGAACTGCATCTGCACCGATATGGCACCAAAAGTGCCCAAATGGCCCATTCAAAGGAATACCGAGGTGACAAATAAGCTCTTGCAGCCACTTAGGCATAGTGGCAGAACACGGCGGTGTCAAAGCCTATGGGAAAATTTTGCCACTTCGGACCGTGACCCTAACCTTTATTAGCTGTTCATATGTTTTCCTTATTTTTTTTCTCTTAATTTTGAATTAGCTTTTTTTTTTTTACGTAGGCTTGCATTAACTGTCCTATAAACAAGTCCAGCTTTTTTACATCTCACATAGATACATTTCTGAATTTCTGTGTCTGTCCCAGAACATCAGCAGCAGCGCCCGTCACAAACATTATCCTTCATGCTAAAGATCTATGCAAAATTATTAGATAAATAGTTTTTATTAAGGCTTTACGTCTGTCCTTTGAACAGTGAGTTTTGAATGGAGATATATTTTTAACCTCTGCTACCATCTTCACCTCACGTGACGAGTTAAACTTAAGTCCTCACACAATCTTGTTCGTCACACATCCTGTTGTTTTGAATGAATAATAAGCAGTCTGAATGTAGATCTAAGCAATTTAGGGGAAGTAGCTATTTATCATCTAACATAGATATCATCAACACACACAACTTTAATTGATTGTTCTCTTATCTTTCCTCTTAAGAGTGTGTAAGAGTAATGAAACGCTGATTTTTATTTCCCAGCAAAACAGGAAGTGGTGGACTAATTTGGATTTCTTAGACACTCTGAGGAAAATACATATTTGAAGTGTGAATTACAGCAATGCTTTAGTGACATTTATTGTAAAAGAATTGTTACAGTTTACAATAATTGTGACACAGATGATTTTCTTACATATTTGTTCCTTAATGTGAGATTTTTTTCTCTGCTGAATACTTCTTTTTTTTTTCATCAAGATTTCCTTGACTTAATGCTATTGCCATTAAACATTTATTCATTTTAAGAGTTTATATACATCTTTATTAGAGAAAAGGAGGCTACACAGTATATATAATTTATTGCTAAGGGGTTAAGAAGCTACTCTATTGACCTTTTGAACTCATTACATACCTGTGAAGCATTGAAGATGGAGCAGGAAGTGATTTTCTTTTATTCTGCCAGGTACTGCCCAACCTGTAAAAATGACACCAGCGAAGTTGTTAAGGCAGGAGAGAAACTCAAAGCCAGCAAGAAGAAAGCCAAAATGCCTTCGGCCACCACTGAGAGTCAAAGGGACTGGGGAAAGGTAAGACCTTAGGGCACCAAGAGGGGAGCAAGATACTGGTGGACTTATAGCTGCTCTGTTAGCCTCAGGAAAGGTCTGAACATTCACCTCGCTATTAACTATAGTGTGGAGTTTTTTCTAGAAAAAGCAGACTCAAACCACCAGACACATTTTGTAGGATTCCAGAGAACTTGGACAATTATGGAATTTGCTTTTAATTATGGGGGGAAAAACTGAGTACGGAAGTTTAGGTTCCCAGAAGCTATAGGTGTGAACGCAGATCTGGTTCAGATGCCAAACTTAAGAACAGCTGCTCTCCTAAATCAGAACCAAATATCTGCATTGTAGTGTTTTTTGATTTGTGCAAAATCCAAAATATGAAACCCCGCAAAATAGTCATTCTGTGCTCACATAAATTCTACAAAAGCAGAGCTGGAAATTTATTTTCATATTCAAAAAGGAGAGATCACTATCACCTGCAAAAGGGTCATATGTTTTTAAAACTGAATGTTCAGAATGCTAGTGGAATATTAGATAAATATGTTGCCATTATATGTTAGAATTACAGAGTTACAGATTATTTGAATATTTACGAAATAAAATTAAAAAAAAAACAAATTTACTTGTTAACATCCCGTCTTATCAGACTTAATGTGCTTGAGGACCGAGTTGGAAATGTACATTTATCAAATAATGGATTACCCTTAATTGAGGAAGTAGAAAAATGAATGTTGAATTGTCATTTTATCTAATTTTTCAAACAGATCATCTGTTACATGAAATCCTCCCAGACTCTTCTCATGTATTAATTCTGACATGAAAATGCCGTCTCCCCAACGCTTCTCTCCATGGTGTAATGTGAACAATGCCATTAGGCGCAACTTAGCCATTTTCCTGGAACAGCCAATGGAAAATAACTCCCTTCTTTACCAGAATGTGTGTTTTTTTTTTTCTATGTTTGCTAATTGAAACCAGCTCGCCTTATGCACTCGGGTACATTTAAGTGCGCTGAGTCACACAGTGTTCATACTTGACTTTAAAACTTTAGCGTCCCTATAACTCTTAAAATAAACCACTTTTATTTTATTGTTGTCGTACTTTAAAACTCATTTGTAGCAGCTAAATCTGAAGGCAAACTTTCTAAAACTCAGATTTTTTCTTAAACCTTTAAATAAATAGCTTTCCCTTAATGTGATGTTGCCACTTAGGCGCACTTAATCACCCTGTTGTAAGGGAACTGGTGCAATGTAAAAAAACAAAACAAAACGCTGTTTTACTGTTTGATTATGTTGAAAAGCACTTTTTATTGGTATAATTGCAGGGTATGGCCTGCGTGGGGCGCACTAAAGAATGCACAATTGTTCCCTCAAACCACTACGGACCTATTCCTGGCATTCCTGTGGGAACCACCTGGAAATTCAGAGTGCAGGTTGGCTTTTTTAAAAGCTGCAAATAAGAAAAACAAAGCCGTTGTAATTTTTTCACCCTTCACGTCTGCTTCGTTCCTCAGGTGAGCGAGGCAGGCGTTCACAGGCCGCACGTCGGCGGCATCCACGGCCGCAGCAACGACGGCTCCTATTCGCTGGTGTTAGCTGGGGGCTTTGAGGACGAAGTGGTGGGTTTCACTGTCACTGCTGCTCTGTTCAGCCGCATGGGAACCACAGTGAAATCTCATTGGCTCCATTTTCAATGGTGTGTGTGTGATCATCTGTGGTAGGACCGGGGAGACGAGTTCACCTACACTGGCAGTGGGGGTCGTGACCTCTCAGGAAACAAACGAATTGGAGAGCACAGTTTTGACCAGACGCTGACTCACATGAATAGGTACAGCACCAAAATATGACTGCTAATATGTATTATACTCTTAATAACTTTCTATGGAGATTTGATTAAACATTCCGCTTCCATTTGTTTACTTGACTAATTTCCAGGGCGTTGGCCTTAAACTGTGACGCGCCACTGAATGACAAAGATGGAGCCGAGTCCAGAAACTGGCGAGCTGGAAAACCGGTGAGAGTGGTACGCAGCTCTAAAGGTAGACGCATCAGCAAATACGCTCCAGAAGAAGGAAACCGCTATGATGGTATTTACAAGGTATGTTGTGGAATCGTGCCTTAAAAATGATGTGACATTGCTACTAAGGCTCTAGTGTGTGTAGTTTAATTACAAATGCCGTCAAATACCCCTATGGGTTTAAAGTGTGCTATTGCGGTGGTCTGTAGGTGGTAAAGTACTGGCCAGAGATCGGAAAGTGTGGCTATTTGGTGTGGCGGTATCTCCTGAGACGAGATGATCTGGAGCCGGCTCCATGGACCCCTGAAGGACTGGAGAGGATAAAGAAACTGGGCCTTTCGGTTCAGGTGAGACTGCTGCTTATGCAGTGCATGAGGTTAAATGGACAGGCAACTTCAGATTTCTGATTTTAAAAAGTTAATAGACTTAAAGTAAATATTTTTTTGCCGTGCTTAAATTTATAGATCATCAAACAAATTTATATATCAAACAAAGATAAACAGAATAAATACATAATAGTAATTTTTAAATCAAGAGAATAGCTATTCAAGCCAACCTGGGCTTGAACAGCCCAGGTTCTTTAATTTACAGTTATTTCAGGTTTGGGGTGAACATACTTTTCCACATAAAACCAGGTTGTTTTGGATAGGGTTTTTTCCCCTCAATAAATGAAATCATCATTTGAAAACATGGTTATCTTCTTATGTAGAGCAAAAAATTTGTTTGATGAGCAGAAATATTTAAATATGACCAAAAACGGATGAAGGCTGTAAGCAGCACAGAACAAACAGAAAACAAACATTCTCCTAAATATCTTTTCCTCCAGTACCCACCAGGCTATTTGGCAGCCATGGCTAACAAAACAAAGAAGGAGGCTTGCGCTAGGCCTGGTCGTGGCGGTCGCGGTAAGCACTATCCTGGAAGGGGGAGGCCACGGAGACGCAAGATTAAAACGAAAGAGGAGTTGGAGGAGGAGGAGGAGGGTTTGGAGGAGGAGGAAGCGGAGGAGGGGGAAGAGCAGGGGGATGAGCCTCCAGAAGCCCAGATGCAAGAGGACGCACCACAAAGTAACGGAGATCAGAAGACAACCGGAGAAACTGGTGGGTGCTTTTACAGATGTTGCTCAAAGCAGGTCAGAAAAGGTGGACAGGTGAGCGAGAGCAGCGTGATCACTGAAAACCTCTTCAAGATGCCTCTTTAATATCTTCACTAAACTCCATATTTACAACTACACTCTGGTTTCATTGTTTTATTTCAGTATTAAGTGTTTTGCTCTGCAAAATTAGCTTCTGCTTCTTAAATACTGCGCTGTTTTTACCAGAATCCTCACCAGAAACCGAGCCTCCGCCTAAACGTGTTAAGATAGAGGAGACCTTCCAGCTGACTGAGCAGCAACAGCAGCTGATCCAGGATGACACCACCAACAAGAAGCTCTGGGATGAAGCCATGGAGCACATTAAAGAGGGACCGGTATAACTACCAAAACATTTTAACGTTATTTGTTTCAGGAGCCAGAGCTGGCATCACCTCGTATGTTTGAGCGAGAGCAGTCGGTGTTACACAGCTCAGCATTACTGTAATATTTCAAAACAAAGACATGGTTAAATGAGGATTAAGTTTGGCATATAATCTTTCTTTAGTGTCTTACTGGTTACAGTGATTGAATATGAGTATAAAAACTTCTTAACTTAGCACAAAATTAAGAGAAAATTTGCACTGAGCAGGTTTTTTTCTTTCTTTCCCTTCTAAATGGTGCCACAGTTGTAAGAAAAACACAGAAGCCAGAAAAATGTGCCAATTCCCCTCTGCCAATGCCAAAAGCTGTTGGTGGAGGCAGAATGATGATGCGGGGCAGCATGCTCAAACGCACAGGAGAGGTGCCGTCCCACAGCTGTGTTTGACCAAGCTAGTGACCAGCAGGAGGAGAATGTACCAGGCTGTTGTGGTTGTGTACATTTCTTTCACAACTGCGGCCTCAGTTTGTTAACGAATAACTTGTTAAATTGCCATTGTTTAAGTGTTATTTAATGATTATTTACTCTTCAAACTTAAATCATCCAGCCAAACAAAGAACATCAAGAAGCAGAATAGGCAAAGAGGGTTTAGCAAGTGCTTCATGGGAGCAACCCACATACCCAACTCTGCTTTTCAGCTCACAAATGCATTGTCTTTGCAAATGTGGCACCACTTAAGGGAAAATAAACAGGCCCACTATAAAAGTTTTATTGCTAAAAACCATTGTTGCAACAAAAGAAAATAATAAACTTTTCTTACTTGACGTGCTTAGTAAATGAATAGGAAGCTCTTCATCAGCCAGAGAAAGTAAAGGAGTAGGAAAGTCATTGTCATGTTTTTGGGTTGGAACCTCAAAGGTTTGGGAAAACCTCAGTTCATCTCTCAAACTATTTGAAAGTGTTTATTTTATTTGGTCATTTTTTCTTCCTAAGATTTGTATCTGATGCTCTAACAATATTTGAGATGTAAACCTGAATACATTTTATTTCCACGAAAGAATTTCCTGCGAAAGCTGGAGCAGATCTTCATGTGCGTCTGCTGCCAGGAGCTGGCCTTCCAGCCCATCACCACCGTCTGCTCACACAACGTCTGCAAGGTATACACTCTGTGCACCTTTACTAGACGTTATTTGTACGTAACTTCTGCAAAAATCCAGCTCCCCATTCTCATCCTGGCCTCTTGTGTCCTCAGACTTGTCTGCAGCGGTCGTTTCGGGCAGCAGTGTACACCTGCCCCGCCTGCCGCCACGACCTGGGCAAAGACTATGTCATGAACCAAAACAAGAAGCTGCAGATTCTGCTCGACCAGTTCTTTCCCGGCTACAGCAAGGGCCGATGAGATCCAATTTACACGTATGGATAGAATACATGCACATAAAGCATCCATTCTGCGCACCCTCGTATACTGTCATATACTTAGAAGCTCCACTTTGAAACGCGTTGCACTCACATAATGTACTTACCCACGGGCAATTGTATTTTGCATTTACAGCCATCTTATGTATACAATCATTTACACACAAACCACCTCAGTTAGAAACTGACCTCATCTGCTGAACTTGGATCGTCTCCATTTGCATCACCAGCCTGAAAAATTCAGACAGAGGACATTGCCTCACCTCGCTACTCCAGCCACAAGACGTGGGCACAAAAACAAACGCACAAAAAGCCCCCTCACCCACAGGCCCATCAAGGTCTTTTCTCCTTTGCAGTTTTTTTTTCTTCTTCTATGTTGCCCGCTGGCTCTGTTAATAAGCAGTACATTGTTTGGGTGCACATTCATGCTTGAAACGTTTAAATTCCTGCCAACCTGCTTGCATTTTACGTACCATGTATGCAGTTTTACACAAACGCGCAGAGGCAATTGAAAGGACTCTCTCCCTTGCCAGGTGGTGGTTTATGGTGCTAGAGAAGGGCAAGTCTGCGTGAGAGATTCTCAAAGCAAGGAGTTTTACACACTATTTTATAAAAATGAAGCACTATATTAGTGACTCGTGCTGTAGGCTTGTTTCTAGGCTAGTCTGGTGCATTTTCCTGCATCATGTTTGGTGCTCGTGTCACTTGGAATCGTCTAATTTCTTTCTATTGAACTAACAGGAATAAATGAAGCTTCACCAAGGTCATGGGAGAAGAAAACGTAAATAAAGAGCTGTTTCTACTTTTCTTTTACTAAATGTAAAAGTAAAGGGGTGATTCGTGGTAAAGATTCCACTCTAAATGAAATGGAGCAGGCATTTCTTGGCCATCAGAAGAATACCCTTTGGTATTTCTTTTCATTTACCACACCGATGCTCTGATGCTTAGGTTTTTTTGTTTCTCGCAGTGGCATCTTGAGAGGCCAGCCTGTGTTTGTCCTTGATGTTACCAGGTAACCACTTTCAAGTCAGACCGTTTTCATAGCTATTTTGATCAAAATGTTCACAGCAAATATTTCTCTGCTGTTCTTCGACGTGTTGCAATAAATGTCTACTGGAGAGCTTTTGGCTTCTGAAAAGTAGCTTCATAAGTAGTCGCACAGCCATATGTGGATACGTTTGTCACATTCCAGCCAGAAAATCGTGCGTCTCAGATTGTGGGAATTGACAGTTTTACAAAGGCAGCACATTTCTACTCCCTGTACTATCTTTGTGGGGTAACCCACTGCAAGTGGCTCAGGCAGTCTGCCCCCACAGGGGTGGGGGTGGGGGTGTGACAAAGAAGTGCATGTTTGACCCGTTGGACACCTTTACCATTAATACCTGAAAGAGGGAGAGATGAATTAGTGTTGTAAGCTTTGTCAGTGTTAGCCATGGTCCAGTTCCTGGTATGAAGATATGCCCCACTTTTAAAATCATGTGGTTAGTGGTCTATTATTTTGCAGCACCGCACACACTGCCTAATAGCTGGCTGAAAGAAAGCTTATACACATCCTATCTTACAAGAAAGAAACATTTAGTCTTTTAAAAATATTTGCATCTGTTACTCCGCTGACTGCAGGCTAGCTACCCCAGGAGATAGACCAATTAACTACACCAAAAAAAGAAAAAAAAAAAAGAAAAAGGGTACAATATGACTTAATTTCTTCCAATTTGGAACAGTTATTCCTACTGTGATATTAATGTGATCTATAACAGACTTTAGCAAAAAAAATTAGAAAAATAAACACTAATTTAGGTATAAGAAACAATTTTAGGTGGTTAATGAGTCGCGCTATCTGCAGAGTTTGCCAGTCAGTTCTTTTGCTTAACAAATATGCGATACCTAGCTGCCAAAAGCAATAAAAACCCCCACATACTAAGTGAGTTATTTAATTTCCACAACTTATTTACCCTTGTATGAATTTGCCTCCTTTCATCTAGCTTTCACCAGTGCGTAGCAACCGCTTCGCTACATGCTTTGTACAGCTGCAATGTCTGCAATGTCACCCTGGCTTGTTTTTTCACATATAATTATATCGACTTTAAACTCTAGGAATGATGCGACAAAAGTCCAGCATATGTCTAAGCATTTTTTTTCCTAATTGTAACAGAATAAACCTAAAACAGGTGGATACTGCGTGTTAGATTTTAGGCAAAGTGTGAACAGTAGACAGGATGTCAGACCAAAGAGAAGAGCGGCTCCATCACAGCACTGAAGTGGTCATTAACCTTTTAGATGATCTAAAATGAGCCAATCAGAAATTCAGTTCTGTGGCCTTAAATATTACATAATATACTGATTTTAGTGACTACATCCCAACAGAATTCATTGCAAAACTGCATGAGTTCTGTCTCGAAAAATACCTAAAACAGAAAGCTCTCTGCTGCTAATTATTTCATTATGTCATGCATTTTTTTTGGCTGACATTGCAAAAGAAAAAAAATATTAGTATAAATATTACTCAAGAATTACAAATGCAAAACTATTTTAAAATACTTAACTGTTAGATAAACTCAATAGGAGGCAGAACATAATTTTTTTGTACTGCTGGTGTACAGACTAAAATGATTTATAACTAGAAAATGACTTTTTTAAATATGTTTTATGTGCACAGATCCTAGAAAAATGTGTTGCCCAAAATAATAACTTTGCATCGTATGTCCATTGGCTTCCAAATAAAATAAAAAAATAGGTATAAACTAAGCTCACACTGTCCGAAATTAAGCTTAACTATAAATGCATTTAAAAACTAATAATTACTTCTTAACTCATTTTAATTGCTGTAAGAATACAGCTGCAGTATATTGTAAAGATCTTAAAGTAGATTCTTTTTCACTTTTCATTTTTTTTATCCTTTTAAGTCACATTGACTTAGACATTTTTCAAAGTTTTATAACCCAAAGCGTGTAACTCTTACATGTTTAAATTCTGTCGTCGTCATCTTTGCCCACTGTATCGAGTCATCAAATATTACTAGGTGTCTTTTTTATATAGATTAGAAAATTTGAACGCAATCGGTTGTTCTGTTGTAACTGAGATTTGTGCCTGCTTGTATGGTACTTTAAAATGTCCCAGGTTGGCAGGTTTAATGGGAACCAAATCAAATGTGATGGAGAGCAGAGGCAGAGTTTCTGCACCGATCCGTAACGTGGACAGAGGTCACCTGCAGTGCCGCAGTTCAGATAATATACCAGATCAGTTTGTTTTTGGTTTTTTTTTTATGTCTGGGGAAAATGTAGCCCATGTTTAATAGCCAGCGCATAAGTCTTTGTGAGGCTGAATTTGCGACACTTTTGTTCATTAAGCCTTCACGCACACACTTCTGTTGATATGCAAGTCAGCGACCGGTTGTTCATCAGCAGGCTGTTTGTTTATGGTGATGTCCTCGTTTCTGTTCAGTCATTCAGGATTTTTTTTTTTTTATGAGTAACATGCAAGTACAAATGCTACTACAGTCTTTAAAGCTCAATGTGATGTGCATTATCTTGAGATTATTTTTTTCCTGCATTGACTGGCTAGCTAACAACCCTCCTTTCTCTCTGCTGTGACCTTTGCCCCTTTTCTGCTCTCCGTGAACTTATAGTACTAACTTCTAGACGTCTTGTGGACGCTTGGCTTCAGTGCTGTGTTTTTTTTTTTTATTGCACTCTATTAAAAAAATTTTGAGCAATCACATTTAGGTTTTCTAGAATGCTTATTGTTATCTCTGTCCGTACTCTGATTTTCTACTTTTTTTTCTTTTTTTAGTTGCTTATGTTCCGTTTTAATCAGTTTTGTTGGCAGCCTCAAATATTTGCAGCACATGCCAATCTGAAAAGTTTCATTGCTTCATATTGTGATCTGAAATTTTATACATGTCATAATACTTGATATGTACCAATTAAATATTTGGATTCCAGAAAATGTCTTGTTTTTTGTTTTACAGATTTTATAACTTTTAAGAACACTCAAGCTCCGGAGGAACACTAAATAGTAAAAATATTAGTTTGCTAATTGAAACCTAAACAAAACATATCGATTTATAGGAATCACCAGGTGGACCAACCGGAGGAAGAATTTGTCAAAAAAAAGGTCTTGGTATAATTGCAAAATTTAAGCAAGAAGTCAAGAAACCATTACTTATGGAGTCCCCCAGGGGCCAATGTTTGGGAGCCTAAATCATTTACATCGCATGTGAATGAATTATGGAGATGGTGCAGATTTGTTCTTTGAGGATTTAAAAAAATTGAGATGAGTTCAAATTATTGTTACGGTAGATGTTACACTAAAATTTACAGTAAGAGTGAGTATATTCACAACTTTTGGTGAAAATTTGCAATAATCCACATGTATAGAGAATAAAAATGTTGCAATAGTCAAAGAAAATGTTTACATCCCCATTTTAGGAACCACAAAGTAATGATGTAAATATGCTCGTCTTAAAATCTGATGTTTTTCTTAATCTTCTGCAGCCCCCTGGTGGCGAAACAAAGTATATCAAGCTTACCATTTGAATACCAATTATAGTACAACTTTGTTTGATTTATATTATTAAATTGGTCCTCTGTTAGAGTAGCTGTACAGCAAACAATGAAATTAATCAAAATGCACAAGGGAAATGCTTTCATTGTTTTATTATCACAGAAGCACAACAGGTACCACTATGCAGGAGATACTCAATATCATGAAAAGAGTTAAAGGAATGCTAATGCCAGAAGAGAAACTATTCCAGTAACACCACAGCATTTTATCTCCGACCTTCAAAACAAAATTCTACAATATTGTCTGATACATGTGGCAGAAGGGGGGAAGAGGGGAGCCAAAAGCCATTTGGATTATTTACTTCTGTTTCACCAAGTACCGTCAGTCATTAAATCAATTGTATATTGAATACACATGCATTGGCTTTCACTTGTTTTAATCCACATCTAGAATAAAGTGTTTAACTATCCAGCTAGAAAGTACTAGTTATTGGGGCTGATTAATACAAAGGATATTACTGTGACAAAAGAAAGCTGGTCCCGCTGATGAGTTTATTCAATCTGGAGAGAAAATATTTAGAAAATTTAAATAAACAATTTAGCCAATCCTAACAAGAAAACTGGAGTACCCGAGTGTAAACCTGATGACCTTTTTTTTTTTGTTGTACATTCAAGAAATGAAAAAAAAAAAAAATCCACCTTTAAATCTGTCAGAATAAAATGAGTTGACAAGCTATTAAAACTGCAAAGAATTTTAGGAGGACAAAACTCTTTATGAAGATTAACTTACATATATTGATGCTGGAAACCAAAAATACACAGCTTACACATTCCCTTGATCACAAATAAGTGAGTACTTTTATACAGAAAGCTACAGCTCAGGATTCAACACAAAACAGCTATGCATGTAAATAAAGCTGGAACTGTAAGATAATGGGAGCAGGAAAACGTATCAGTGGGAGGAGAAGATGTCTGGAGGACTACTCATCGTCTGAGGAGTCCCTGTCGAAAGTATAGGCCATGAAGAAAACGTCGGGTCGAGGAGGGACGAGGGCATGGCCCGGTTTCACAATCTCAAAGCCCAGGAAACTGAAGGTACGCACCAGTTTAGCTGTAAAAACAAGTCAGGGACGGCACGTTAACATTCAGAGCTAACGGCAGTGACCTACATCGGTTCAAATTGAATCATTTGAACACAAAGAGGTGAATTGTTCAAATGAGACTCACCACGATCATCTCTGTTCTTGTAAAAGCAGACAAACACGCTAAGAACTTTCAGATGTTCTTCAGCATACTCCAGGAGAGCCGCAAAACTAAGAGGAAAAGAAATGTAGATTAGAAAAGAGATCAAATGAGGTTTTTTCAGCCTAACAATGCAAAATAATCACAACATTTTGTGAGAAGTTAAAATCAAACTGCACACTGACATTTAATTACGTTTTTGAACTTATAGATATGAAAGCAAAAGAGAGAACAACCATAAATGTAACCATCACAATAATACCGTCAGTTTTTGAGATTGTCAGACATCAATTGGTATTGTTGTAAAAATAAATTAAACTCTTAACACTACAAGACTTATTTTATGGTAACGATAAATGTCCATCACTGAAGACCAGCTTCAAGGCTCCAGCTTTGTTCTCACCTCTCTTTGCTGCCTTCTGGAAGCGGGTCAAGAGGTACCTCCACATAGAGTGCACTGCTGCTCAGGACAGCATCCCACTGTATCGTCTTTGTGGCTGTGGGACGGCTTTGGAAGTGGAGTATCCTCGGGCGACCATTCCCTGCAGGCTCTTCTGTTACTGTCAATTTTCGATCCTGAAATTAAATAAGGTTTGTGAGAAGAGCTACAAGTGACATGAAATTGATGCAAAAAGAGAGTCCAAGGACAAACTAATGTGTTCAAAGATATGAGCACATCCATTATTCTTGCAAATGTAGCTTTTTTTGTTGTCGACTTACTGAGTAGAGCGGCCGAGCTGAAGGAGCGTGATCCCGTGTGCCATTCCCTCGCCCACCTGGGATCTTCAGGGGTGGGAGAGGGGCATCAGGAGCACCACAGAGGCCCTGGGCCGCGGGTACTACTACAGTGCAGGGACAAGCTGCGGTAGAGAGAAGGAGGAGAATAAGTCAAATGCTCAAGGCTGCTTTTTACAATATAAAACAGGAATGATTGCTCCTGCATTGCTTAAAACTAAAATTACTATACGACAACTCAACCTCCCTTCCCCCCTTTGACATTGTAGTACTGTAAACACAAGTGTAAATCTACATAATAAATTAGGAGACTTTATTTATAGACATTATGAAGCATAACGTCTTCCGGCAACCGTTCCACTGTGACTAATCACGTTGCTGGAAAAATCAATCAATTGTGTAATAACTGACCAAACCATAAGACAGAAAAAAAATCGCTATTTTACTTCCAGGAACCGACAGCTCTTTTTTTAGAAATAATCTAATTTACTTCATTGTTCAGTCAGACCTTACAAATAAACAGGCCATCTAGGATGCTTAATTAAATACATGACGCTAGTGAAGTTATTGACCGCCAACTACGTCAATTGGAGTTGTGAAATACAAGACATTGTTAGTGTGTAGATTCGGTTTAAATTCACTGCGTAATACTACTGCCGTTCTTTGAATAGAGGAATAACACCAAAAGAAAGGCGTCACTTTACGGGTTGACGAGCTGTGGCTCATCAGTTAGCTTGCTAGCGCAGATCGCTGTCGTGACGCAACATTGTTCGGCGTCCATAGCCACCTTTAAAACCGTTCAAGTTGAATGTCGACGCGCAAAAAAAGCAGCGTATAGTCAAAAAAAAAAAAATTTCATTATAACAACCTCAAAACCGAAACAACCAAGAGGGATGTTAGTGATTAATAATACATGTACTTTTAGGTACCATACGGTTAATTGCCGTTACTTCCGTTTTTTTTCTGTTCTCGCTAGCTCTGCTGCCTAGCCACCCCTCCCCCACAGAACTGTTAGCACTTAGCTAAGCGAGCAACGTTTTCATGTTTACTTACTTCCCAATCATGTCACAGATACCGCTACTTAAATTCGCCATGGTAGTAAAGGGCAGCTGTTTTCCTTCTTTCTCGCGAGCAAAGCAATGACTGTTTAGGATCCGCTGGAGGTTGGATTTTACCATCCGGCCTCGGATAGAGACACGACTGGCTGACTGCTCTCTGCTATGCTAGGCAGGGTAATGATCGACCAGAGAGACTGGCAGTGGTTTTAAGGAAGACGGAAGAGGACCAAGTCAAGGTAGATATGACGACACAACACTGCTTCCGTTTACCTTCAAAATATTTTCAAAATATCTGAAATAGTTATCCTTTTGTTTTAAGATCAAATTGTAGGAAAACACGAAAGAAGGAAATTAAAACACAGAATATTGTGCAAAAGTTCTTATTTTTAACATATTGTCTGTTTTAGTTTCCTCTTTGATTAAAAAGATAAAGATCATTTCAATGTAATGTACTTCACATTACATTTAAGTATATTTACTTCACAATGTAATGATTTTTACATTGTGAAGTAAATGTAAAAAACATTTACTTCACAAATTTTTTTTTTTTTACATTTGTGAAGTAAAAAACATTTGTGTTTTTTACTTCACAAATGATGTCAAGTGAACATCATTTGTAGAATAGCACAGAAACATCCTTTACTGTCCCTTAATGGGGAAATTTAGGTGTATCAGCAGCAAAGTATATTAACAAAACTTAGGAACATGAAAAGACAAAACATGAGAACAATCGACTGTACAGAAAGATAACATTTACATCAGAAAAATTATATTTTAATTTTAAGTGTGTACAATTTCTGCATGTAATTTCACAGACTGTTTACAGTAAGTAAAAGAAATAAATAACAGCAGGGAGGTAAAATATTCACTGAGTTTCTAGGGAAAAGTGACAGTTATAAAGTCTTAAAACTGCTGGAACACCTGCAATAACAGCACTTATATTGATTTTAAAACAATAATAGTCCAACTATATACTTTTTTTTTTTTTTGCTGAGAACTGGTGACTGGTTACTTTAAATTTAGATTTAATTTACTATACACATATCAAAGTATTTTAGATAATCTGTTAGTGGTTTTGGTAACAACATTCAGACTTTGTGAAATAAGTAGTTACATGCTGTTCAAAAATTTCAATGATAATTGCCTCACCATCTTAGATGAAGCTAATATTCCGAGTTAGATATTTAAGGAGCCTTTTTATACGTAGTGGTCAATTGCCTACTGACTAAAAAATTATCATACTATTTTAGTATGGCCTTAAAGCAGGATGTGTAATTTAATTTAGTTTACTACACGACTAAAAGTCATATTTAAATGAGAGGGGAAAAAACTTAGCTTTGCATAATATGCTTTTTGATGGATGTATTTGTCCTTTTCACTTGTTGTTTTATTTTTTTTTTAACGAAATAAAAAAAAGTTTGTAATTATTTAACCAGAAATTTTTATTTTGAAAGAGGAAGTAGAGTACGTAGATACAACTCTAAATTTATATAAAAACACTGATCCGCTAGCTGCTACTAGCATGCTAACTCAAAGGTCGGCACGTAAAGCTTACTTTACGTGCCTAAGTGCCCATAAGAATACAGTTTTGCCCCGAACTGTTTCCAAAAGTACTAAAGAAATCGTAAAGAAAACACCCAATATCTTAAATACCGTTACTGTATATTGTTGTCGTATTTACAACAAATTCTTTATGTTTATGAGGTTAGCTTTGTTAACCAGAGGGCGTTAAAAAAGAAAAATGATCTAAAAGTGACAAGAACGTTTTATTTAATAATAAAAGTTGATCCCTTTTTTAAAAAAAAAAAAAGTTGATCCCTTGCACACATGTCAGTCTGTAATTTAATTTTGGATTAAGTTGGTCAGTAATTGTAGGACCATTTACTTTACCCTTAATTTTGTGATTACTGAAAACTTAATTGTGTAGAATTAAATCCGCACAGCATGAGCCTACCACCACTATGCTTCATAGTGAATAAGCTAATGAGCCATATTGGTTCGGACACATATGGACAGCTACCATATCAACATGGTAGCTGTCTTACACACACATACCGGTGTATTTTGGAAACCTACGTTTTCCCCCATCTGTCTTTTTTTTTTTGTCCAAAATACCGCATTAACTAGTATTTTGGTATTTTGGACAGTGCAACAGTGTGTTACTCCAGCCTGTTTGTTAAGTGGGTTTTGTCATTTTATACAGATTTGTTTTGGTGATTAATTATTACTGACCAGTATTGTATTTTATCTTCCATTGTGAGATAATCAATGTTTTAAATTCAGTTTTTTTTTGTCTTTTTAAGCATTATTTTTTGTGTGTGTCCTTTGTGCAGCCTGTGTGGTCATCCACAAGACCAAGAGAAATTGTAACTTTTAAATCTTACCCCTTTACTCCTTATGTCAGTTTTTCTTTTTTCCCATG
Source organism: Xiphophorus hellerii (assembly GCF_003331165.1). Lineage (NCBI taxonomy): Eukaryota > Metazoa > Chordata > Actinopteri > Cyprinodontiformes > Poeciliidae > Xiphophorus > Xiphophorus hellerii. Next base: position 15,888,587 of record NC_045679.1, read on the forward strand.
TCTGCAGTTTATTTACTCTGCAAATCTTGTGGTTACATTATGCAACAAACTGCAAAGCACTGTAAATTCCCACAGGCTTCTGTCATAAAATCAAACCCCTTGTTCACAATTTGTCACTTTACAAAAACAAACTTAAATCTTTTTTATTGATATTTAGAATTGAACAAAGTAGCTCATATCTGTGACTTATAAAGGTATTTTTTCATTCTTTCAAACAAAATTCTGAAAATATAATTTGGATTCCTATGGATATTTGTCTCATTTTACATTGTTACCTTTAATTGTAGTATACTTTAACCAAATTGCTTTTACAATTCAACTCATTTGCAAACAGAGCCCATTTGCACATAAATGGATCTCAGAATAAGCACTGCTTTCCTGAGAAGGCCTCAGAAGTTTGTTAGAAAACAACAAACGTAGACAAAAAACTTTAATATGAAGATCAAGGAACAAAGCAGAAAGGTCAGGGATAAAGTTGCAAACGTTAAAACGCAGAGTTAGGTTTTAAGATATTATATGACAAACTTTGAAGAGGTCAAAATTGTCTCACCAAATTTGTGGTGGAAAACTAACTAACATACCTTCCCCAAGTGTTTTTATGTTTATACAGAACACCGAGTATCGATTTTACGTTGAAGTGAGATTTCTAATATCTTAACATTTGCCAGAACTTGATAGTGTTTAGTCTTTTATTGTTATCTCCCGTACAGTAGGAGTAGTGTACTATGTGCCTCTTTTTGACGCGCATTCGTGCGCCGCCCTCCCCCTCCGTTCGATTTGTCCCACACTGCGATCCGTCGGTCGTCCGAGCGAAACCGCTTCGGTGCGCTGCAGATGAACGGCTGGTTGGAAAAAAATGGAAAGCGACACGGCCGTCCGGAGAATAAAACCCCCCGGGACTCCGCGCTACGGCGCGGAGGACGGAGATGGAGCCTGTGGCCGGAACTGCGGGGATAACGGCTACAGCGGCGACCCGAAGAGAAAGCCCGAAGTGAGGCTGCTCTTACTGCGGGAAGGACTGGCGGCTGCGCTGCTCTCTGGGTTTGTTTTGCTGCTGTGGGGACTCGTTCATCTGTCGCTGCAGCAGCTTGTCATCGGGAAGCCGAGCGGAGAGTTTAACGCGGAGAGAGCAAGGTGTGTTTACTGCTTAGTCCAGGTCATATTAATGTTTAAATAAAGTTAACATTTCCTCTTGTCCGAGTTAAAAGACCCACCTCAGAAAGTGTTGCTGATCCTCTCTTCCGGGCCCACCTTTACCTTATAGCTGCAGAGGGGAGGACAGGTGTTTACAGGGTAAAAGGGCTTCAGACGGGGTAGAAAAATGATGAAACAACCTTTTACCTTAATCTGTCACATATAACCAAAGATTGGTCATATAAGCAGGAAGTATCTTTGCAGCAAGTAATAGGAGTGAAATATAATAGGTGGCGTTGCAAATCATTGCTAAACATCAAATATTTAGCAACTGCAAAAGTCATAATCTTCACAGCTTATTTAATTAATAGTAAACAGTATAACCTAAATGTGAGCACACATAAAGCCGTGCAAAGGTGTCCATGTCATTTTATCTTGCAATACACCTGAAAATCTAATATGTTTATTGTATTTTATTGGTATCATAACATAGGCAATAAACCAACAAAGAGTAGTGCGTAATTTTGAAATAAGAAAAATGATGCATGTAAGAATTACAACACTTTTAGCTATTATTGATATTATTACAAACAAAATCTGGAGAGTGTTTCATGCATTCGTGTCTACCCCTCCCACTTTATTGTATTGCCCCTGGATAAATTGTGGCGCAACCAACTGCATTCCAGGGTAACATGGAATGCAGTTTTTTGTAAATGCAAAAAACAAATGTCTGTCTGGCTGTTCTTTAATTGTCAGTATAAATACAGCTGTTGTGTGTGGATCTTTGTTGGAGAATAGAGGAAAGACAAAGGAACACAAATGATAGTTCAGGGGTAAAGATGTTAGAATGTTTAAAGTAGGGCTAGGTGGCAAAACAGTATCCCCCAAAAAAAGCTTTGAACATTTTGAAAATCACTTTTAATTAGAAATCGAAAGAGTTTGTCACAACTATGAAGAGGCTCTTAGTAACTCTGCAGGCTCAATTTCACTGCTTTAGATGAGGAAATATTTTGACAAGACATTTATTCTTCTGAAAAATCTGGGTTTATGGCAAAGGAAAATCAATTGAATAAAGAGAACGGCAGTAAATCCTGTTTGAATGTCTCCACAAGCCTCGTAGGAGACGCAGCAAATGTGGACAAAGGTTATGCAGGGAAGAAAGTAACACTGAACACACTTCCCCTGATCACCACCACCAGCATGATGCCACGGTGGTGGCAACATGCTATGTGGATGATTTACTGCGGCAGGTACAGGAAATCTTATCACACTTGACAGAAGACGGATGGAGCTGAGAACAGGGCATTCCTTAAAGAGAACATTGACTTCAGGAGAATTGCAACTGCAGTGACTTGAAGCAGGACAAACACAGCCAGAGCTACAATTGAAGAGTTTAGAATAAAACAGATTTATGTGGCAGAAGGATCCATTTAAAGTCCAGACTGAAATCCTTTTTTTTAAAAAAGTCATCTGCTGTAAGACCTGAAAATTATATTCACAGATGCTCTTTACATAATCTGACTGCTATTTTGTAGATATGCAAACTTGGAAGAGACATACGCTGAAAGATTTGCTGCTGCACTGAATTTTGTTTCTACAGAGGGAGACCTGAATACAAATGTAGCTCTGTTTCCTTTTCATTCCGCTCCATAATGAAGTACTACTCTGTTAGTAGTAGTAATAGTACAGCAAACCCTAATAAGTTATGCTGAAGTTTGTGGTTCTAGTGTAGGACTGCAACTAACGATTACTATATATTATATTCTTGTGATGATTAATTGATTAATCATCACAAGAAAAAGCACTCTACAAATTTTTCATTTAACCATCTAAGACTTTTTATGCAACATTAGAAATATATTAAATGATGCAAAAAAAAAAAAGTTCCTGTTTTAACTAAGAATATACAAATTTTATTGCCTGAAATACAACAGCATAGCACTCTTTTAGTGACCTTTAGTGACTCTAGGGTGAAGCTAAAACTATTCCACTTGAGGAGTTTTGGCTGAAACATATTTGTAGACTAAGGTGTTGTTATGTTAAATGCAAAGTGTATATATATTTTGTGCAGTTTTGGCTTAATTGCTGCTAATGATTTTTTTTTTTGTAAATTGCCTATTTTGAGTCATTTTATTCCAGTTAACAATTAAGCGATCATTTCGGTAATTGATTCGTCGTGATTAATCATTTCAGTTAAAGGGTTGTGAATACTTTTGTAAAGCACTGCAGGTCCTATCTGAATGTTTCAGCTGTTGGTTTTTGTTTCAGTTCAACAAAACAGGCAGGCTGCGTAAAACCATGTTAAGCATCTCGCTTATTAAAAGCAGCTGCGACATTTTTCAGATTAAAAGATCAGAGTGCCTCTCTGTGCAGTTTTTTAGTCCCCATTTAGAAGGGGTAGGGGGCTGCAGGGATTATGGCACAAAATCTGAGGTCAGCAGGGCTGGAGTTGAGCTTTTAAAATGTGCTGGGCAGAAGAATTTGCCATCATTTAGCTGCTCACTGCATAAATTAGTGCTGCATGTGAAGTGATTTAGAGCTATGAGCTTCTTTGTCTGCAAGCTGGAAGTCCCGGTTTATATAATTCGGACTGTTAAAATGCTGCAGAGCACATAGCAGCAACTGTAACATCAACTTCTGACGCTTTGTTTATAGAAAGCGATGAAATATGGCATTTCACTTCCCACGGTTTGATGAGGGAGGTTTATTTGTAGGTGCAGCAAATGACCTTGCTTGTATTTGGGAGGATTTGTACCGGTGTGGGCAGAGTCTGACAGAGCCATAATTATTTGTTTAGGCAAAAATATAAGTAGAAACATCAAGTTTTCCATTTTCTTGTACGTATGAACATTTTAGCGTTACTTTTTGGCTTGTTTATATTGAAATAAGTCTTACCATAATCAGCGTGAAGCAAATCGGGATGTAGCTCAGGTAATCGTTTTTTAACTTTAATTTCAAAACCAGTTGTTTTTATGAAGGGAGCCTCTGTTTTATAGTTTATCATGGAGATGAACACAAATCAGTTAACTGTTCTGTTCATAGCGAGTGATGAGATCCTTCCACAGTTTCTAGGATGTTTTTTTCTGTCGTAATGCACAATGTTGAGTCAGACACAGCTTGAATTGAAAAGTTTGCTTCTGGTTGTTTATGTTACAAACACACACAGGTTGCGTCTGCCTCTATTTCAGCAAGCTGAGCAGTAGTTTGACCTTTCATGCCTGATGGTGACCTCTCTCTTTTCTTCTCTTGTTCCTCTTTTATTTTAGGCGACACTTGGAGCAGATCACCGGCGTCGGCCCTCGGCCCGTCGGCAGCCAGGAGAACGAGGTCCTGACGGTGGGCTACCTGTTGGAGCAGATAGAGGACATCCGGGCGAGGACGGCAGCGGGGCCTCACCAGGTCACCGTGGACGTCCAGCGCCCCACCGGTTCCTTCTCCATTGACTTTCTAGGAGGCTTCACAAGTTTCTACGACCGCGTCACCAACATCGCAGTGAAGCTCGAGCCCAAACGTGGAGCCCAGCACCTCATGCTCGCCAACTGTCACTTTGACACCGTGGCCAACAGCCCAGGTACAAACTCATTAGCTGGTCTGTTTTCTTTCCAAAACTGATGGGAAACGCACATTGGCACAATCAGACATGGATAAAAAAATACACGTCTTTTACTTTCTGTTAAACGCTTGACAGGTGCTTCCCTGCCGATCCCTTTAAAACCTGATCTATTGAGAACCGTCGGGGTGTAAAAAACTTTAGCTCAGTAATCCGTTCTGTCTCAGCGCACTTCTACGTTGCGAGACTAATGTGTGATTAAAAATGTCCGTTGATTAACGAGACACACCTAAAGATTAAGGAGGGTATTTCAGAAGTTGTCCTATGCCGTCCTCTTAAATAGGGATGGGAATGAGTGGTTGAACAAAAATTTCAGAAATTATTAGTATTTTATTTTATTTTTTCATTTTTATTTAACTATCTAAACTGATAAAAACATCAATAAACCTCACATATCCAAATATTTATTTGTCTCTATTTATGTATTTTTATGCTTGTTGCAGTAACTGATAATTAATTGCATAACTGCATAACTTAAAACAAGCTTGATACTTTGTATTTGAATGATTGATTGTTTTTCTTGTCTCTCTCCCACTTTCTGCCAAAAACCGGTTGACAAAGGGCTTCAGTCTGGCGCATTAGTTTCAATTAGCCCCTTTTTTGAAGCCGGTTTTGTGTACAGAGATTCAGTACCCATTTTATTTGTTGTTTCAGTTGTTTGCTTATTTTGGATATCTGAAATGTCTCCCAGTTTCAGTTTCAGCTTTCTGTGCTACAATAAAAGCCTCCAAACTAACCTCTGTGTTTATATGTTAGCGCTGAGCTACAGCTGCATATGCCTTATGCCAAAGCACTTTTGGTATGCATCTATTAGCTTTTTACTGAAAAAGGCCAAATACTACTAGGACAGATTATTTATAGTTATGGAGACTCAATGCACGGGATGAAAATAAAACCCTCTAATATCTTTGTGCACAGACCATATAATTTACCACCCAAATTTAGAGTAATCATCTTCCAATTCTGCTGGAGATAGACACTTTAGTCTCCTCTCCACTAACCCCCTTGACACTCGAAGGATAAGCAGGTAGAGACGACGGAGGTTCATCTAATCAGAAAACCTTACTCCTTTTTCTGAGTGTGGAGAGAAATCGAGGTGTTACCAGGCAGGAAGTCTGCAGTATTTTTCCCTCCACACCCTCTGAGCAAGTTGAAGAAACAATAGTTTCTTAGATCAACACAACTTCAGTGGTGGGGGGAAAAAATACGTGCAATAGGTGTGGGCCAGAAAAATAAATATACATCAGGAGCACACAGTCCACAGAATCTGATACCCTGGGATTTCTAATAATAATAAAGATGAACAAAGAGCCAGTGCACGCACGTGAACCGTCTACTACACTGTTTTATGTATCTGTGTAGTAGAGAGCAGAGCTTCTCTGGAATGAGGAGCAATAAATTAGTGGCAGGAGCAGAAAGCAGGACAGACATTCAGTTAACCAGCTTCACCCTGCCCCCACCTCCTAACACACAGATTCACTCTAGAAAGCTGGAGCACATGATGCATCTGATCTTTACTTCACTTTTTTTTCCCTTTTATTTCTTAACTTTTGTTCCTTACCGTTTGTCGGTCTAATCTGTCTGAATCACACGCTCTTGTCACATGCTGCTTCACTTTCTTCCTGCTCTGATTCCTTTGTTTCCTGATGACGATACACACTGTAGGTTTTAGCTGAACTTGTTCTGGCCATGTCTTTGTCCCGCGCGTCTCAGTTATCACCTCCCAACGTTGTTGTCTGTCGTAAAACAAGTTATTTGCATGATATACAGTTGCATCCCTTTTTTTATGAAGGGCTTCCTGCATTTGTTTTCTGGTATAAACATTTGCCTAGTTGTTTTTGTTCCTGCAGTACATGAGCTCATCTTTTCATTTCAGGTGCCAGTGACGATGCGGTGAGCTGCGCTGTGATGCTGGAAGTCCTCCACTCTCTGGCCAACCAGTCCAGTCCTCTCCACCACGGCGTTGTCTTCCTCTTCAATGGAGCCGAGGAAAATGTCCTGCAGGTGAAATGATCAACACGAGTGGCAAAACTTGGCACTAACTCTAAGCCATTTGGTCGTGTTTTGTCTTTCTTGTCTCAGTTATCTCTATCTCTCCCTCTTGTAAATTATTTTTTTATCTCAGGCCAGTCATGGTTTTATTACCCAGCATCCCTGGGCCAAACAAGTTCGTGCTTTCATTAACTTGGAGGCTGCAGGCGTTGGCGGCAAGGAAGTTGTTTTCCAGACAGGTATGGAAAGATTTATACTTAAGAAACTGATGATTTTCTTCCAATTTATGAAGTGTTTAAAATATACATGCATGTACAGTATTTGTGCTGCTCTTTCTTTATTCTAACATTTCAAAATGTTTTCTTTTCTCTGATCTTTTCCATATTGTGTCCCTTTAGAACTGCAAGCCTTAATGTATTTTATAAAGGTTTTATTTTAAAAAATATGAGGAAGCACATACATTTATAGTATATATATAAAAATCCCACTTTCCCCTGACACCTTTAAATGAAATCCAGTGGAACCAGTCGCCTTCAGGAGTCACCTAGTCTATGAAGAGTAAACCTGTTTGTAATTTAATCTCAGTGTAAATCTATCCGTTCTGTGAACCCCAGAGGTTTGCTGGAGAAAATAATGAACAAACGGCATCATGAAGAACGAGGAACGCAGCAGATTGACCAGAGAGAAAGTTGTAGAATAGTTTGGAACTGAACATCACCCTGAATGCATCACGGCAGTGGCAGGATTATGCCGTTTGACTTTTCTTTAGCAGAGTCATGGATGAAATTACACACAGGTGAACCCTATTCACTAATTTGGTGACTCTGAAAGCTATTGATGGTAATGGGTTTTAATTTAGCACAAATGTGCCAGAAATGTTAAAAAATTGTGTATAGTTTTCCTTGGACTTCCTTGTCATCCATATTTCATTTTCATATATGAAAAAGTTCAGGTTTGTGAATACTCTTCCCAGGCGCCATGTGCAGTAAGTCGGTGACATGTTCAGTTATTCAAGGTCTAAAATGATGAGAAAGCAAAGGGAAAAGGGAACAACAAAGATTTTGGTTTAATGTTTAATAGGTAATATTTATGTTTTTAAAAGAAATTATGTAAATTTAAATTTACTATAATTTTTGCCATATTAGAGTAGCAAAGTGGATCCCCAATAATTGACGCAATAAAAACAGACGATCTTGGGTTTCTTGCATTGTTATCACCGTTAGGGCCGGAGAACCCGTGGCTCGTCCAGGCTTACGTTCATGCAGCCAAACACCCCTTCGCCTCGGTGGTCGGACAGGAGGTCTTTCAGAGCGGTGTCATTCCCTCTGACACAGACTTCCGCATTTATAGGGACTTCGGAAACATCCCAGGTAAGACCAGCCACAGTGCAGAACTAGATGATCTGTGAAATCAATGAGCGCTCTTACATTTTCAAACGCACCAGTTGGATTCGTTGATTTTTATCCTTTCTTTTCCTTACAGGCATCGATCTTGCATTCATTGAAAACGGTTTTATCTATCACACCAAATACGACACGGCCAACAGAATACTGACAGACTCCATCCAGAGAGCTGGTATGGATCTGATTTCACCTCTATCCATCCAAAAATATAACCAATAATATGTTCTCAGGCTAGTGGATTTGGTGGGCTTAAAGCTGTTTATAATGACGAATCACTCCAGCTCATATGTTCTGCCCCTAACTTCTGATGTCTTCCTCTGAGAACCTAAAAGATACAAACCTCATTTACTTTGTGCTTCTGTGCTGCTGACTTGTTCGGCTTTTACTTAGCAGAAAATGCAGCCAGTCAGCACTAACGACCGAAGAAGTTTGGCATCCATCCTATCTCTCTCAGCAACCACTGGGCATCTTCCGCCTCTTCCTCCACACAACAGCTCAACTTGAAAGGCATAAATTATCGGAGAGAGGAAAGTAAGATTTCGGAGAGAGCAGGCGTGTATTTTTAGTGTGTGAAGGAGCAAGAGCTCTAGAATGTGAAGGGTTAGGACGATGCACCGCTAGCTTGTGGTTTTTTTTTTTCAACAACAAGGAGGCAGACAAAGTGAAAAGCTGGAAGTGCTTTTATGTTCTGTAGTTGTAGTTAAAATGGATCTGTGTTTCTTCTAATGCATTTCTGCAGAAGCATGTTTAACTGATTAAAATGAACATTCTCGAAGATATAGTTATTTTTGTAATCTCGGTTATTTATTCTGAGAAAGAGAAGCTGTGGCTCCAGGTACACAGAGAAAGAGCTAAAGGAACAAGAAAATGTTGTAGTCTCAGTTGTTGACTACAGCGAGCCTACCAGGCAGAAGAACAATGCAGCTTTGTTTCAAATGCGTGGTTGTCGACTTCGAGGCAGTGCAGGATAACGGAAACCATTACAAGTATCAAACAAACGCGCACACACACACCCCTACACACTTCTTCGTGATGTAACCAGAAGTCTGTTCTAAACTGTGTGACTCTCTGTTGTCTCATAAATCAGCTGATGTGCTGCTGTTGCGCAATATAATCAACGCCACATGCGTTTTCACCCTCCTGCGCCGACTCATTTTCTCCATTTATTTTTTTAGGTAAATCTGAGGAATTTTAAAACCTATATGTGAGAAAGTGTTTTGTTTTTTTTCAGAATTAATCTACTATGTGGGTATGAAGCTGTGTTTTACAGAGAATATTCAGGAAAGTTGCAGGATTGTGGCAGCGTTGTTTGTAGATGGCCAAGTTGGTTTGAATTACATTGAACGTTTTAATGTATTCATCTTCATCAACTTTAAACATAATTATTAATTACAAAGCAACCTTTAATTTGATAAAAAGTTTAACTTTCTAGGAGGTGCAGCAATTTGAACAGAAGATTCAGAGTTTATGGTTTCATTTCTACTGGAATGACATTGTGGAAATAATCAAGGGGAACTTGGTTAGTCATTAAGGTTCTAGGATCAAATCAACACAGGAATGATTAACAAGAAACATGAAAACCTCTTTAATGGGTTTCACTGATTTCAGACCTCCTATTTGGAGTAAAGAGGAGAGAAATCTAAACTACAATCTGGACCATTTTTTTTGTGTTTGTTAATTTACCTGGACCAAATGCAGTGAACACGACTTCACATCTACGCTATAAAGTAGATGTTCTGCTCAGCTTTCTACCGAAAACTAATTTGCCTCTTTCTCAAAAATAACATGCATGGACTTCTACACTATCTGTTTGGATTGTGAGCTGACTACTTTTGTACGCTCCTCCTGCTTCTAGGTGACAACATCTTGGCTGTTTTGAAGCACCTGGTAACGTCAGAGAAGCTGGCGGACTCCTCAGAGTATCGCCATGGGAACATGGTGTTTTTTGACCTGCTGGGGGTGATTGCCGTTGCCTATCCAGCTCGCGTTGGCACCATCATCAACTACATGGTTGCTGCAGCCACCTTCCTGTATCTAGCCAAGAAGGCGTCTCTGCCCGGCAACCGAGGCAGGTCTAGTTGTCTCTTGTGGAAGAAACATTCTGTCATTCCCTGGACAAGTTTGTGTTTCTCTTCTTATGATATTTTTCTAAATCTCTTTAAGGTGGGCGTTATGTTCGGGACCTGGCCTGTGCCACGGGTGTAGCGGTGCTGGGCTGGTTTGTCACTCTGCTGTTGGTGCTCATTGTTGCTCTTCTGATCACTCTGCTGGGACGCTCCATGTTTTGGTACACTCACTTTTATGCTGCCATCTGCCTGTATGGAGCTGCAGCCACCGGGAAAATGATTCTCATCCACACACTGGCCAAAAACCTATACTACGGAGTGAGTTTTCAGATAGCTTTATGTTTTCTTTTTTAAAGGCTTTCAAATTAGGTGAACAGGCAGAAACAAAACCAAATGTGCAGTGGAGTCTTGATTGTCATAAATGAGAAACAAATAAAAAAAGCATTATATAATTAGAAAAAAAACCAATAAAAAAATACATAAAAACTCTTAGTTTTACATTACTGATTATAATAAAGCAATGCTACTACTACTACTAATGATAATAATAATAAAGTAATAGCAATATTAGCAATATGATGAATATTACCAATCATTTATAACTCACTGAAAAGCTACTTAAATATTCCTGTTCAGCTCAGATCGGTTTGAAACTTCTCTCTTGATTCTTACACCTTAGTTACAATTCTTTCCTGCAATGTTCCATCCATCACTTGCTTCTCTTGTAAATCTTCTCGGCGAAGTTGAGGAAGATTGAGTGAGGAGGGTTCTGAGCGTGCCGAGCGATGAGTTTCTGCAGCCAGTAACGCTCTTAAGTTAAAAAAGAACGTAGAGTTTTCTAAGTGGCAGTGAAGGAAACATTCTGAACCAAAACTGCCTGCATATTTTTCCAACCTCTCAGGTGTGAATTGGTACATCAGAGCTGAGCACCGTGTGTGTGTGTGTGTGTGTGTGTCTCACTCAGGGTGTCCGTCTGGTGGAGCTGGGCGATCTGTATTTTGATGTGAGCTTGCTGCTCTGGTGCTGCAGCCTGGTGTGGCTCACCCAGCGGGGTCTGTGTTCAGCCTATGTTCCCATGCTGATGGTGGCCTTCCCCCTGGTCACCAGGCTTCTGCTGACAAAGGAATTTAAACACAGAGGTAAACATTTGCAACTCATTTCGGCGATATTTAAGCACAAAATTACTCGTACTCTGGCAGATTTGGACGTGAATTATGGCCTGCAGTCAACGACTTAACAAACACAGCTTGTCAGCTGTAGTTTTAAAACAGTGTCACCTTAAAAAGAGTGATAGGTATCGCTAACTTAGTTTAGACAAATTTACCAGAATTTGTCTTGTAATTGAAAAGTGTAGTAGCCATCTTTCAACTGCTTAGCCAGTGGTGCACAGCAATATGTAGGGGAGGGATAGTGCCATGTTTTTCTTTGTCACTCCAGATATTGTGTGGATTGTTCTTTGATTTGATTAAAAACAGTTAAAACCTCTTAAATGACCGTCTCAGCTCCTTCACTGCCTTCTGCAGGACCTTCTGCATTGCAGCATTTCAGTGGCCATTATTTTGTTTATTTATGTGTAAATAGAGGTCCAGAAAAAATTTGACTACAGTCCTATTTGACTTAATGTCACATTAGGACTTAGAATATAATGCCACAAAAACAATACATATCCTAGATTTTTTTTTTTCAATCTTGCAATGTTTTTTTTAAACATTTTGTCAACACTTGAGTCAAGTTTATGTGGCATTTCTGCCACATAAATGCATAAATGCCACATAGGGTGTTGCAGAGGGGTGTTGTTCATATAAATGGTGCCAGAACTTGTCTTGAAAAAAAATTAAGCAAACTGAGATGTAGTTTTTTATTAAGGTCTACAGAAACAACTGAGATGAAAAAAATCTGCCTGGTTTTTGGATGTAGACATTAAAAGGCAGCTGAACTTCCTCACAAACAGCCTTTCGTCCTGCAGGAGCATCACTGAAGTACAGCGGCCTGTATCTTTTTGGCCTGGCGCTTCCCTATCTCCACTTCATGTTCCTCATCTGGGTGGTGTTTGAGATTTTCACCCCCATCATGGGCCGGAGCGGCACAGAGATCCCCCCTGAGGTGGTGATGGCCTCTTTGGTCACTTTGGCAATCGTTTTCCTCTCCTCTTACTTTGTAAGTATTCATTCAGAAATCCAGAATGTTTAACTGAAGAATCTATCTTATCTTCCAAACAGAAAATCTTAAATTTCTACTTAATTTGCTTTAAATAAGCCCTCGTTTTTTAAAATGATTTTTAGAAGATTGTGGTGAATGTTGGCTTTACTTTACTGCACATATTTTCTTTTTTCAGCTGCATTTTGTCTATTTGGTGAGGAGCACTAAGTGGATCCTGGCAGCTCTGGGCTCGTTGTTCGTTGTTATGTTCCTGTTGGTGTCCGCCGGCCTCTTCTTTCCTTACTCCGGGAATCCAAACAGCCCCCGGCCAAAGAGGATATTCCTGCAGGTTCTAAAGTCACAAAGCAAATTTGTTTACAGATAATATTTTTAAAAAACTGACAGGACAAATTTTATTTGCACGATAAAACTCTCCACCCCTGATTGCAACTCCGTCTCTCTGCAGCATACGACTCGGACCTTCCACAACCTGCAGGGCCAGGTGGAGAGCAGAGACTCTGGCATCTGGATCAACAGCTTCGACTTCACCGCAGTTCAGCACATCACTCCTCAGATCCCCGAGATCAACGACAGCATCCGAACCCGCTGCCGAGAGGACCGGCCCTTCTGCGGTTACCCCTGGTTCCTGCCTGTGAAGTTCCTCAGCAGGTCAGAGCGACAGACTTGGCCGCACACCGCTTGTTTCCGTGTCCTCGGCTCGACTCCACAGAGAGCTTTGGTGTGTTTGCAGGAAGAACTGGTACCTTCCCGCCCCGGAAGTGTCTCCTGGTTCTCCGGTGGATTTCAGCCTTATGTCCAAGGAGGAGACGAGCTGGGGAACTGTCAAGATGACTTTCAGTGTCAAAGGTAAAAAGCACATTAGAGTGAAGAACTGAACTAGAGAAGGTGTTAACAAAATATTTAGTCATTTTTTTGGAAACTTGTGAGCATTTTAGGTAAGAGTGTGTCCTTTTGTCCCTTATGTCTCACTCAGGGCCCAGCCACATGTCTCTGTATCTGATGCCTCACAGAGGAGCCAGTCTGTCCACCTGGTCTCTCGGTGACGGGACGCCTCAGTTTGACCTGAACGGAGAATACTTTGTCTTTTATTCCCACGGCCTCGATGCTGCTAAATGGACCTTTTGGTTTGAAATACAGGTACCGTCTATGACAAACTATTCCTCCATTTTGTTTTAGCACATCATTAGAAAGCCCTGAAGGTTTGACTTCAAATATCAGCTACATATGTCTTGATGGGAAGTTTTTTGGCAACATTTGGTTCACACTTTCTTACCAGTTGGTGGCAGTAATGCTCTATTAAGCTGGATGTTGCCTGATGTTGAAAGGAATTATCAAAAGCAACTTAACACTGTGGTAAAAAGAAATGAGTTGTATCAATTTTCTCACCCAAGTCTGAGTCAGAAGACCTAAAGATCTCCCCTTTCAAATTAGTAACATGATCTCAGTAATTTGTTAACTACTTTTAATGTGTTACATGTTTGACAGTCGGATGTTCTACTTTCTGTCAGAGAACGCTCTTACTGTTTAAGTTCTGGACATTTCTGGATTTCTGCCAAGCACGTCTTAAGGCCTCAGTTAGCAAAGTCTGTGGGGGATTAGCTCATGCTGAAAAATGTGTGTAAATACTTAGATTTATTGTCACATGAAAGTCTTTAAAGGGGACTTGTTATGCAAAATTCACATTTTGCATTTTTTTGTTTCTAAAAACAGGCAGAGCGCTTTCAGAAAACATACAGCAGTTTTTGGCAATGAGTTAACATTTTTTGGTGTCTGGAAAAGGAGCCGTCTTAAAAACCTTATTAATGTGATGTCACAAATCAGCAGGCACTGCCCCTCACATAGCAACCCAAGCAAAGCCCAGCCCGTTACCTAGCAGCCTAGCAAAGTGAAGCTCCATGACGTTTGGCCAGCTGGTTTTACCACTGAATGCTTTGTACAATGGCTGCTGGAAAAAACAAGTGCTTTATTGATGACTTACAATCCAGAAACCAACCAGTTGCTGCAGTCTTGTTGGTTGTGCAGGATGCTCTACATCTGCTTGTCAAAGATTGTTTGCAGCCTTTTTTATATGTAAATGTAAACGTTGAGTCGGGGGGCGTGGCCAGCTGCAGCTTATTTGAATTTAAAGTGACAGAAGCCCCAAAACAGCTCATCCTGAAAGGAGCTCAAAACAGGAAGAAACGAGCAGACTGAAATCTCATTATTAAAGACGGATTTTGTGCAAAAAGATGCACAAAGATAGAGTTATCTTAGCCTGTTCAAGGCATCATAATAGGTTATCTTTAAGTACAAAAAGAGAATAAAGAGCAAGCAGCTCAGTGTAATGATGAAGCTGTAGGTTTGCGTTCGGTTCCTGTCTCCATACCAGCGCCGTGAGACTCATGATTTTATTTTCTGTCAGCCCCCCACAGAACCAGATCCAGCCGGCCCTGAGGGGATGATCTCCGTTGCCATATCGACGCACTATTTCTTCGGCGAAGACCGACGGACTGCTCAGCTGGAGGAAATGCTCCGGAAGTTTCCCATCTGGGCTTTCCCCTCCTCCTGGGTCAGTACCTACGACATGTACCGGTACTGAGGACATCGCTACTGAAACAGAGGAGCGGCGACGGCCCACTGAGACAGCTCAGAGAACGAATCTGCTGCCTTTTACACTAATACCCCCGCCTGAGAGAGAGACCTCCATCACTGTGTCGGCGGGCTGAGCGGCTGACTGAGCAGCATCGGCGCTCAGGCCACCACAAGCCTCGTGCTCTTTACTGGGTTAGTGAAACAAAGGAGTCTTAAGTTTGATTTTTCTTCTTTTTTTTTTTTGTACTCAGCTGTGCCTTTGATTTCCACACTCTCACTCTTCTTCCCTCACGTTTCCTCCCATCTCACACGCAAGCGCTGATTCACATCGCATGTGTAAGTCGCTCTGTTTACCAGCAAACCTCCCGGGCTGCCGTCACACTAAACGTGCCTCTGGATCGGACTGCAGATGTCTGTACCGTCCTGACGGGGAGACGCAAACCTGCTCTCATGTCAGCTTCTTTTTATTAAATGAAAAAAACAAAAGGAGTTAATCGTGCACTCCATCAAATATATGTTGCAAATCCCGACGACTAACCATGAAACTGCTTATTGTTCCTTCCTGTCCTGCAGATTTAAAGCAAACAACATCCACAGGTTTAAATGAGAAATGTTAATATTTGCTCAAGCTTTTAAAAGGCGTGCAGCAAAATCATAAAGAACTGACCGAGGTGTCAGTGTTTCTAAAAGTTCACTAGAAAAGATATTCAGATGATGGATTTAACAGAGGAAGAAAGAAATGAAGAGAATCCCTTCTTTGTTTTTATTTTCTTTTAAAATGTGCTCCTGGAGTCTTTCAGTAACAAAGCTCTCCTGTTCTGTTCCACACCGAAGTGATGCTTATTAACATTTCATCTTGCTTTAACGTTACTTTTCTTAAACCTGATTAGCCTTCATGGGGTCTGCAGCAGTTCCAGTGACTTTCTTTTCCTTAACTGGATTTGTTGTGTTCCACTTGGTTGTTCTGTTGTCTCTTTCTGGCTCCAAATGAATCCAAGCAATGAGGAAGTTATGTATATTAGTTATAATCTAATTAAGTTCTTTAATAGAACGGTGAAAATTTAGTGAGCTTCATACAAATTTGCACATTTAATTATGAAACACTACTTCAAAAACATTCTTTGTTTTAATTTCATTTCCTTTGCTCCTCACGCTAGTTTACTGCTATTTTACCATAATTTGTTCACTAATTTTAGATTTTATGGATTGCAACTTTTAATAAGTAGCTCCACAGTTATTCAAGGTAAAAAAAAGAGAAAAAAAATCATTACTTAAAATTTTTATGTGGCAAATTTTTCACTTTGTAGATTCCTGAAATTAAGAAATTAAATTATATTCCTTTTTAATTTTATCTTTCTAAAAATGGCCGTATATTTTATGGAACACATATAATTCAGCGTAATTGTTAGATAGGATCGGATGCATTTTGTTAAAATCCACAAATATTATATGACTTGTCATATAATATTTGACATTTCTTTGTCATACAGATTCATTCTTTTTGCCGAGAAAGATCTACAGGATGTTTGTTGGCTTGTTTCAGCTCCTCATCGAAAATGACCGTAAACATTCATATGCAAATCTTAAATCCTGTTGTTAATTTGAAATAACCTGCTGTGACCTGACCATAATTAAACTTCAGAGGATATAAGGTGTGTGTGAATGTAAACCAAAAATCCACTGGTGCTGCTAAAGGAAGCCTATACGATGTTTTTGTTTAAGTTGTTTCTGTTTTATCTAAATGTGGAGGATCATCTGTCTGAACAACAACCCAGCTATTAACAGCCGCTTTAACCTTGAGACACAGTGATCAACACCGTTAGTTATTAAACCTGTTCTACATTGAATGTTAATATTTAGCTGGTGATTTTGTAGAGTTATAAACTAAATGATCTGAATCTCATCAAGTCCTGCATTCATAGAGATCATGCACTGATCTGTTGCCTCCACCTTTGGTGTAATTGAGGTGGATTCGAGCTGAAACTTTGGGAAATGTGATTTATTTTTGTTCATTTAGCTGCTTTCATGCAGAATAGATGGCAGGACAGAAGGAGGTCTTAAGTTTTCTGCTTTCAAAGGATGCACAGAAAGTTTTAGAGATTCTAGTTGGTTTGCAAATGATGGAGATTAAAATCTCTCCCCTAAGTTCATGTTGAAGCAGATTGAGTTTATTTTATTATTTGAGGAATGGAAACAACAAATTAATAAATGTTGATGGTTTATAGAAACATAATGAGATGTGCTTGAAAGTTTTACCCAGCTGCCCTGGAACAGTTAAAGCTCTGTTCTTCCCCTCATCATAACAAAGTCCTGAAACATACTAACAAACTTACCTAAATTCATTATCAGTATTTCAGTTTTTTTGTTTAATGATTTCATGAATTTTGGAGTCTTATTTTTCTTGCTGTGGCCTGATAGCACAACATAATTATTCTGTTAATTCCAAAAACAGGAAGTGGGTGCACAAGCTTGGGTTTATTTTGAGGCTTTTTAAAGGATTGCATACACCCTACTAATATTTGGACAAATCTCTTGTGTTTTACCACTATCATTTGGCATTTGGCTCAATTCTGTCTGCATTCTTGACTACTATTCTTGGCTGAAATAGGTAAAGTGTACAATTTCCTGGCTTTTAAGTAAATCCGTTGTCACCAGGAATCGCCGCACATCCATTCCAGAAGCATTGATATAAGTTTGGGATGATTTTCCAGCTGCAGCATGGAGCTGTGCCCATTTTTCAATGATCTAACCCAAACTGTCCTCTTCAGATGAAGGGGAATTGGCTAAAAGAAAGTGGACGCTTCTGGAACGCCATTGTCAATGTCTAAAGTTTAAACAAGTTGAACATTAGCATAGAAAGAGACAAGGCTCCTTTCTTTGCACCATTCTGCCATGATGCTGCCACCACCATAATCCTAAACACACGTTGAAACTGATTTCATGCCCCACATAGGTAGAGGTAATCCTGTTTTAAATGACATCACTATTTCATATGAGAAGAGTATTGAAAAGACATTCAAACATTAGTTGTATGTTGTGTAATCGGGTCACTTTGTGGGAAAAACAAACTAAAATAGACAATTAAAATACCCAAATGAGGTTGATTTGTCAACGTTGGGGTTATCCTCTGATCAGTCGGAAACAGCTTCTGATATTTGACGTCTTGGGTAACATTACAACTTTCTCCTTGTGACCATCTATTGTGTTAAAATTAGACGCCAGATGTGATGTAGGTGGACTTAAACGGCAAACATCTGCTAATTTAGTTAATAGTTTAAGTCCATATGCAGTATTAAAGAAAAAAAAATCTACTGAAAGTAAATATTTTTCTAGACCTAGTTGAGATTTGAAAGCATAAACAAGCTGTTAAATAAATCATTCCTTTATTTTCTGTGAACATATTCAGAGGTCCAGAGTATTTCAAGGTGTTTTGATATTAAATACGAGAATGTTAGACATGAAAGTTGTGACATTTCCTCCTCCTGTGCTGCTGATGCTCCCACTGTTTGACCACAGCTGCTCACAAGCCTTGTGCAAGACGAATGAAAAGGTTTCCTTGAGAAATTGAACTTTAAAATTTGAGCCGATGAGGTAATAAAACTGACCAAGCACTGAGTCTGTGTGTGTTGTATTCTGCACAACCTCACACTTGGATGTAGCTTTATTGTCATCGTTGAGAAATCAACTGTACTCACTGAAATGTCTTAATGTCACTGATTTCAAGACTTTTTTTTGTTACCTAAATTGTTCGCTCATGTTTGTTTTTTTTAAATGTTCTGAACGTTAACAGGAAGATGGGTCATTTTCATCACCAATAAGACAAATGTTAGTCTTATCAGTCAGCGGTGATGTTTTGTGGGACTGATCTGGTTAACTGGGTTTCTATCTGTTGAGAAGATGAGATTTTACAATATGCAAAATGGTTGAACTAAAGTAGCACTTGTACAGAAATTAAAATGCTTCTAACTTTGTCTGCTTGTGTTTTTATTTTAGTATCGTGGCTGGTAGTGAAAAGGTTCCGGGTTAAAGCGCCCTGCGTGGCGTCTGCATGTCCCTGAAAAATGTAGAAATGTGTAATGCGTGACCTTCAGCAGCTTAGGCACTGCAATGTGTTTGAAATGTTGGGTTTTATCCATACAACAGACTGACCATCAGGATCTTGTTTTTTAAGCCACAAAACACAATAAAAAAAATATCAAGGGATTAATTTTACTACTTGCTATGTAGAGAATTATAAATTCTGGTCATATTTGGGCTGGTAGTTCTGCCTTATGCTAAACTCCAAGTCAGAACAGAGTTTAATTATTTGTGGGACCTAAATATAAGACATTAATATGTTGAGACTCTTACTACAAATGCAGAAAGAAACCTAGAAATTTAAATTTGGAATTTGCTATGAAAAGATCTTTAGGGATCCCGGTCTCTATTTTTACACATTTAGAGACTGAAGAGCAATGTTCAATGTTCCCTAAAATTTTACCTTTTTTCTTGGTCACGTATCCAAGTAGAACAAATCAAGTTTGAATGACAAAATGTCGAGTCGAGTTCAACAAGGCAAAATATTCATTTTAAAAATAATTTATTGGTCTGTATGTACACGGAAAAAAAACATAGTAGAAAACTGAACAATGAGTAGAAAAGACAAAATGTACAAGAGAGTCGTCTTTACACTGCATTCAGGATGTCTGCCGCCCCGGAGGCGAAATGTCCCTCAGAGCAAACAGGCAATACTTTTAAACTGTACACAGCAGGGAGGAAGCCACGGCCGACTGTCCACCCCGTCACCCTGCAGCGAAGGGAAAAAAAACAAACATAAAACTTCTGCAATATTCATTTCCGTAGGAAACCGTCTTGGATTCTGTCAGCATCAGTTTCGAGTGGTGTTGGTTCAGGTGAATGGGTTCGAGGTTCGGTTCCCTCTGCATATCGACTGTCGAGTTTCAACTGAAGGCCTCTGGACGTTGGAGTCTTTGGTTCGTCGAGTTTGACTGTTTTCAAGTGTGATAAAGGTCGCAGCGTAGTTTGGCTGTGGAGGTTGGGGCCCGCTGGGACTGGATTCACATTCACCGCGACACTTTTTTCTGTTCTGAGACGGGATTTCTGACAATGGGAGATTTCTGAAACAAACCGCCTTGAGAGCCGACGATTTCAACACAAGCAAACCTACAGACTGTTTTGGTCTACGATAAAGAGAAAACACAGGAGGTGGAGAACGTAAAAACATAAAGCTTAAGTAACATTTCAAACGCATTGCACATTATAATACTGCCGAAACCCTTTTAGTGCCTGTGATTGACAGCCAACGCACCAGTCTGATTATTTAAGCTCATTCTCAGTCATAAAAACAAACCTCCACTCTGCTATAATGCCAATAAATAAACAGCAATAATGAGGACTAATACGATAAAATCAGTTCCAAGTGATCACAGCCGCCCGTCATGTTAATACGTAATGAACACGGGGAGAGCAGCAAACTCACTGCACCGCTGGAGAGGACGAGTCAGATCAGTTCCCTTTAGTTTACACTGATGCCTCACTGTTAACACTGCAGAGGAGGGATTTACCACAAACTGATAGAAACAGAGAAAACAAAACAGCTTTAAGAGCATATTAGTGACTGGATGAATTGGGATTATTATTATTAAAAGCTAATTTGGGTTCTGCTTTATGCCCAATTTGCTTATATGAAAGTTTGAGAAAACAGCCAATAGAGTTCAGGGAGGTCAGGATTCTGGTACCTTTAACAGGACAACGCTGATTCCCTTCTGAGACAATACTACACACCAGAGCTACGCAGAACTCAGTGTTTTTCACAGGGGAAACTCCAGAGTGATAGTTGGTAGAAAAATAATCTCGCTGGTCCAGTTATTTAAAAAGGTATGAAAATATCCTAAAACGATGAGGTATGGAAGGATGAAACTCCTCGCGCTGCAGGCTCAGACAAATCTCATGGTTTCTGAGCAAAGCTTTGTTCTACAGTCTGCTAAATAATGTAGCATGATGCTCAAACTCTTTGAATTTACTGGAATTAAAGAAGAAAAAAGAAGCCTGGTGCTTTTCTGTGCTGCCCTGCAGCTTCCAAACACCTCCAGAAGGAGTAAAAACTAACATAGCTGACCTTTTTCCACACAGCACATTTTGGTGAAATGCTAGAGAATGTCAGAGCCAGCTGGTAGCTCAGTACGCCTTGAATAAAAGGGCGGATTTAAAGATAGAATAATACTGACTGAAGTATGAACCTGGAGGGAGAGGAACTTTCTGTACGCAGACATGCTGATGCAAAATCTAATTCCAGTCAGCAGCTGCTGCTTCCTCAGTCTAAAATTCACAGGTTGGAGTCCCAGGATGGGTCCTGGCGTTCAGGACAAGGTGCAGTCATAGTTTCCCTCCTCCTCTCTCTGCTCCTCCGTTTGTTCAGGCGGAGAGTCTTCAGGCGGAGGGCGGGAAAAGACTCCGGCGGGTTCAAGCGCGGGCAGCGCCAGGCCGAGCGGAGCCGCCCCCCCTCTGCTGTCCTCGGGCCGAGGGGCGGCGACTCCGCCCGGGCCTTCAGAGGCGGCCAGCTTGCAGTTTTGGCTGGCGGGCTGGAACGCCTCGGGCTGCACCTGCTCCACCGTCGAGTCCAGCAGCTGCTGCAGCTGCGGCTGGATCAGGTTGAGAAACGGTTTGTACCCCAGGCTGGAGAGTGGAGAGCGACGGGTTAGTGAGAGAAAACAGGAACGGGATACCTACAGGTTTCAGCAAGTCAAATTTAAGGCTTTTTAATGCCACCTTGAATGAAATTTAAGACAGAAAGAGCTATAAATACAGGGGATGATCGGGGGAACTTACTACAATATAATCAAACATAAGAAGAACTGTGAATCTGGCTTTGAGGCAATAATAGAGGAAAAAAATCTAGTTAGCTAGCTAACAAGGATGTATTAGCATCTCAAGTCACAGAAGGCAATGAAGGTGTCAGAGTGTGACTCGAAGCTTTGCCTGACGAGAAAAAGAAAATACATTAAATAATCCTACCATAAAAAAACTAAGACCTGTGATTAACATATTTACAGGGATTGAATACCCTCTCTAGTTTGATTATGTACATTTTAAGTTTAATTTTAATTAATTCTTTTACTACAGGTTTTTACAGGAACCATGGATTTTGTTTGAACTTGCCCAAAGAAAGACACCATGTTTTTCTAAACTGAACTTGCAAAGCTGGCTGCAAAATTAGGAGTGCAAGGAACTTTAACTTTGATAATTAAATTTGTTGCCATTATCTCTATTAACTTATTTATAATTAATATTAGCACTTCTTGGAATAAATTCCCAGAAAATACTAATATAAATAGGTTATTACAGAATAGTATAACATTATTAAATACAGCGCTAACTCTATATGAAGCCTAGCAAATATAACTTTTCTTCCTCTTTACAATTATACCCTCATTTGTGTAAAACTCCTCAAAATACTCTGAAGTTTGTAGTTGTGATGTGTCAAAATGTGAAATATGTAACAGACTAAATCTGCGAGGCGCAGCCGCTGTATGAACACCCACCAGTCAGTGGAGGCCCAGGCATCAACGGCCAACAAGCCGTTTCGGAGGCTCTGTGAAGTCTCTGGAGGAACCTCTGGGCTGTCCAGGAAGCTGATCACCTGCTTGATGACGTTTGCGTCCCGCAAGATCAGACCAATCACAACACACCACTCCAAACAGCCCGCCTCCATGAACACGTGGAGGAGGTACCTAAGGGACAGACGTCAAAACAAAGCTTCTGGTTTAAATCCCATAAATGTTTTAACTAGAAACTAAAAATAAAACTGAGACAAAAATCTGAACTCCTCACCTGAGCTGCACCTGAGACTTGTGCGGGCCTTTGTTGGCCAACTCCATGGAGATGTGCTCCAGTTCGGCCTGACTCAAGCTCAAAGTGGAGGAGTTCTCATCGACCATGGTCCAGTCGCCGTCCACCACTGAGCTGGTCTCTGTGAGGTCTGTAGCCGAGCCGACGCTGTACTCCTCCACTGAACGCAGAGACAGACATGAGCAGTCAGTGCCTGAGGTTTTTTGTTTTTTTTAAAGCAGGCTGAAAAGATTTTTACCTTTGTTAGTTAGCAGCGACAGGAAGGCGTCATGCGTCTGCGGTGAGTTTTGGTTGGAGTGAGCAGACGAGGCTGTGTCCATGTCTTTGGTGCTCTGCTCGAGCCCGTCCATCCAGGTGTGGTTGGCGGTCGCGGTGGAAGGTGGGGCTGTGTCCATGTCGCTGTTCAGCAGACTGTCTGCAGACTGAGACTTCAGCAGCTGCGTGCTCAGCACTTTGAGGAACGAGGAAAAAACAAAAACCATCAACAGGAGCAAAAGGAAGTTAAACGTAGCTAAATTTCCTGTCTGCTCACTGCTGCGACAGCGTTCGTTCTTCAGAGGGGAGCTGAGGCTGCCCACGGGGATGACGGGGAAGGGCCACAGAAAATCTTTGTGGAGCTTCTTCAGAGCCGAAACGAAGTCGTCGACCCGCGCCACGCGGTTTCTCTCGCGGCACAACCAGCCGATGAGCTCGAAGCCCAGCTGGGCAGAGAAGCACCCGAGGTCACGGAGACGCACCTGCTCCAGGAGGTGGCGGGCGTGGCGCCACAGCATCATGTCGATGTACATGTTCTCTGCACACTCCACGTCCCGACTGAGAGCAGACACCACAGACACTCACTGAAGTGACAACAGCTGGATGGTAAAGGTAAACATCTGCTACTAAGCTAATCCAGACTGGGTCCGTACCCTTTAGCAGACGATCCACTGGGCATGCTGAAGGTCTTCTGCAGGTTGAACTTTCCTGTAGTGATGGAATCTGCAGACTGAGACAAGCTGATGCTGCGATTTCTGAAGAACTCAAAGCCGCCGGTTGAGCTGGGTTCCTGAAGAAACAATCATGCCGTCTACTTTATTTCCACATTCATCTTTATAAAGATATAATTCAGTAAGGAGGAGGGAAGATTTTCACATGAGTTATGAATTTGAACCACAAGTTATCAGAATATTTTATCTGGGTTCGTACAGTTTTCTCACAGTAAAATTCAAGCATTTAAGGATTTATGGATTTAAGGATTTATTTCCAGGACCGTTTTATGTTTTCAGATGTACATCATCCGAAATTTTGGTAAATACAACAAGAACAAAAAAAACCCCGACAACAATAAAAAACAGTACGATTAAAGAAAACTACAATATTGTATCTAATTAAATTCTCTGACCTGAGTTGATGGCGTTGGAGGCGGAGACTCCATCTCTCCTGAGCCAATGGCTTTGAGGAACCGGATCATGTGCCGACACAGGTCCCACTTGCCTTGCTCCAGAGCCGTGTTGAAGAGAAGAGTGGCGTGCTGCCGGCTCACGGCTGGAACCTCCATGTTCTGGAGGTGACAAGAGAGCAAACATTTTTAAAAAAAATTCTATTTCATCCCTAAGATCCGGGATTCACAGAACCGTGATTACATACGTAACTTTCGTTTTAGTCTAAATGGGATTGGTTTTGTTGTTTTCCTCTTTCTTACCTGCAAGATGATCAGGTACGAAGCTGCTGTGTCCAGATCCTGAGCCATGAGGCATTCCTCAAACAGGTCTTTGGGGTTTCCCACGGCTGCAAACAGGTAGTTCCACAGAGCGTATTCGGTCTTCCGGGCACAGTGGACGATGGTCTGAAGGAAGAGGGGGAACTCCGTAATGAACTTGGCCACGGTGGGAAGCAGAGGGTCGGGAATGGGCTCCCGTGAGGTTGCCTCTTCTTCCAGCACCACGTGAACCATCAGCTCCAGGACGTGAGGGAAGTAGGGGAGGGCGGCACATGACTGAGCCAGCATCAAAGCCTAGGAGTTGAGGGGGGAAAATAAAATGTTAAAAATTAGTCCTATATTAAAATGTTCCTAACCTGGTAAAAACCACAACCTTATTCAACACTTTGTTTCATACAGGCATATGCAAGCTTGTTGTATTGGTGGGCATTCATTGTATTGTTCATCCTTCATCGAGATAAATTTCTTATCATAATACGAATTTTGATTTATCCTTGTCACAATATATTTCAATCAAAGATGTTTAAAATCCTCCAAAACTGTCTGTATTGTCGGGACTGATTATTTTTCTACCTTCTCCATTGTTTGTTTAATGAGCGCATGAATAAATTTGAAAATATGATTAAATACAGTTACTATGTGCAGTTTAGTGACACAAATCACACTTCTTTATGTGACTGGTGTCCTAAAGAACTATAATACAAATAATATATTTTCAAGAGCAGTATATGTGTGTATGGGGCTGTAGTTGCTGTGTCATGTACTCACAGTCATACAGTTACCTAAAAAAATTAAGTAATAAAAAGGTCTTACTTAACTATATCCACATCACCTTCCCCTAGTTTGACATTGTGAAGCTTACCGGAAATTCCCTGAGCTGTAAATAACCATCCCTACCTGCAAAGAAAGACGTGTCAAGCCGAATGAGGCAGCTATTAATGTTAATTTAATATTTGGGAGCCAGTACAGACTGAACGACTTCGTTCACTTCCTCCATTACTATTGCTAAAAGTACAGTCAGACTACACTTCAATAACGGCGCAGAAAATCAATGTCATCGTTCACAACTTCTCCTTCTGTTCACTAGAGAAATTCTACTAGAGAAATCCAGGTCAATGGGAGAAAACCCAGATGGAGATGTGAAATGAGATTTGAATTGAGCGAATTTGCGTAGGAAGGCGATAGTCAGGCTAGAGTTTTCCCATAAAGTGGTCCAATCAGAATCAAGTAAGAACAAACAAACCTGTTCGCCCAGGTTGCGAACCAGTAGCTGCCTCAGGATGTGGTGGAGGTATATCTGGGAGGTTCTCTCTACTGTGCAGTAAGGAAACAGCGCCTCCAGTGGCTCAGAGGACCCCTGCAGTCCATCGTACAGTACGGTCTCGTTGGTCGCCCCCAGCACTAGGGCGTCCTCAAACAGCACCGCCAGTGGATAGATGTTGATGTGGAAGGGCAGCATTATGCGTCTGGAGAGGAACGAGTGCGGCTTCCGGTGGTCCCTGGGGAACAGAGGCAGCCAAACTTTCATTCCCGCCTCCCCACAGGACAACCAAAGGGCCTCCAGCAGGTGGCGCTTCTTCTTGTTG
Organism: Xiphophorus hellerii; assembly: GCF_003331165.1. Taxonomy (NCBI): domain Eukaryota; kingdom Metazoa; phylum Chordata; class Actinopteri; order Cyprinodontiformes; family Poeciliidae; genus Xiphophorus; species Xiphophorus hellerii. The sequence continues at coordinate 15,914,656 of NC_045679.1, forward strand.
GACCGACAGGTGGTCCACACGTTCTCCACGCACTGAGCCAGCACCACCGGGGGACAGAATGGTAGCTACAGGACAAAATGGAAAACGGTTAGGATTGTATTCAGTGAAAATACAAACAGAAAGAAGTTTATACTTACCAGCTTCTTGTTGACCGCAGGCGTCTCTTTGTCTCGTACCTGTGGTCCCGATCGGTCCCTCTGCAGCATGATTAACTGGCCAGCCAGATTCAACATGATGCTTTCTGCCATGCAGGCCTGACATGGAAACACACACAAACACACAGGTTATCATACCTCTGGTCCCAGCTCAGTGAGCGTGGGTTTTAATGTGTCGTTGTTACCTGCTGCGGTGCTTTCAAAGAGATGCCAGTCTCTGTCCGCACCGATGTGAGAGTGACCGAGACCACAAGAGCTGGATGAGGGATGTAGCGAGACATGGACACCTCCTGCAGCAGCTCCACGCTAACAGATGGAGTTGGACTGGAAGAACAAAAACACATATTGAAAGTTATGAGGGGTGTTTTTGAAAAATACTTACATTTAGTCATTTTTAAACAAAAAAGAAAGCAACAATAAAAATATTATGCAATGGTTGATACTGATGCTGGTTTTCCTCAAGATTCTACAACCGGTTCTTTCCCACTTTGATTTAACTTGGCAGTATAGAGATAAAATCTGCTGTGATTTGATTGATAAGATAATGCTTAACACACAACCGTTTTTCCTTGAAATTTCTATTTATGTGGCTTTTAGAGTCTAGAGGGCAACATAAGCTATGGTGGGCCAGAGTTTTACATGATAGACCGTAGTGCTAATGTTACTTAATAAAAAAATGCAACAATAAAAAAACAAACAAAAGAGATTTCAAAAACTGAAATAAAGTGCTAAATATCTTCATAAAAAACAGAAGTGAAGAAATAAACATCTGTAATTATTTTTTTCACCAGAGGGTGGAGGCAAAGTCTCAGCAGAAAAGGTTAAGCAAAAGCATTTTAGCCAGATGAAAAGGCATAGCAATCATGCGATCTGGTTTTACATCAAATGTTCTTACGGCAGCTCCTTCAGCTATATCACAGGAAGGGATTGATCAGACATTTTAGACCAAAAAGAGAGATTGATGCACAAATGGCCAAAAAACAAAGGAGTATCGTTTTAAAAATAGACATTTTAGTTTTGGCACATCAGGAACATTTTGTTCAGAAAATGATTCAACCATAAAGAAATTTGATGAGATTATGACTAAAAGAAGATGAAGTTCAGAGAGTAATACCCGTCATTCCTCTTCTCTATGCTATAGAGGCAGATTGAGCAGTCGGCTCTGAACAGGATGACCATATCTCTGAAGACGTTGAGCAGCAGCGTGTCAGAGTGGAGCTTGGTAACCGAGGCAAAGGCGTTGTCCAGGTTTGATGATCGCTGATAGAGCCTCAACTAGATAGATGAATCAGTCAACATAATGAGACAAAAAGAACTTCAGACACAGAAGTGAAGAGAAATAATGAGGCCAATTCTGCCACTGTCACCTGCTCTTGCTGGTCTGTGAAATTGTAGCATGCCACCACAACAAAGTCTTTCCACCAGGCAAGACCTCCTGTCACAGTCATGTTCTGCTCCTGCAAACAAACAGTTATTTTCATCTCATCTCACAAGTTTTATTTATTATACAAAATGGGATGAGTGTCTGCTTACCTGAGTGATGTTCCCAAACAGCTTCCATTTCCTCGTGAATAAGGAGTAGTGTGCAAAGCCCCGCCTGCCTGCGACAGCCATGCATTGTCCTGCTGTGTCTATGGCTGCAAACTGCAGACACACAAACACACAACAGTAGAACGTTATAAAGTGTGGGAAAAATTAGGGATGCACCGATTTCAGTTTTCTGGCTGATCGCAAATTATCAATCTTTAAAAAGTCCGACCTGCCGATTCCGATTTTGGCCGATTATTATTATTTTTTGTCTGAAATATTGCTAAATACAGCAAGAAAGTCATTGAGTTGGCAACAGCGGAGTGACTATGCCCTGCAAACGTCAGTAAACTCTCTCTCACAGCAAAGCAATAAAAGACAGTGGTTGCAGAGGTAGATAAGATTAACTTCACATGCACGTATCAGCCAAAAACCAATATTGGGGCCGATTTATTGATGAACCTCCCTAGAAGAAATGCTATAAAACATTTTAAATTTATCTTATTGGGACTATATAACAGAACAACACAAAAAAACCCACAAATGTGCTTCTCAAATTTTTTCTGCATGCCACACAATTTTATTCAGCTTCTCTCCCAGGTTTGAAGACACAGAGATTTTATCCCACATCATTCTTTCCAAAATAGATCCAGCCCAACAAGTCTGTGAACATATTTTTTCATATCTTAGTGTGCAATACTCTGCACATAATACTGGTATCTGTTGCAAGATTGTAATAATAACTGTTCTCCTTCAATGCAATCACTTTTAAAGTTGATAAAACACTGTAAAGAGATTTAATTAAGAGAATATTTCAAGTTGACACACTGCTGTGTAAATGCACTGCAAGAGCAACAAATCATATTGAAATCTATCTTATCAAAAAATTAATGACCCTGTCAAACAAATTAAATGGATATTGTTTAATTGTGTTCCAGGAAGCTAATGAAGAAAGAATACATCTAACTCCACCAAGGAGGATCATGGAATAAAAAGGATCAACATCCTGAAATCATAAAGTCAGATTTTAAAGCAATATAAAAGTTTAAAGGTGCACATTGGTTGACTTAGAATATTTATATTTTTCCTTCAGCAATGTTTACTGAACCGTTTCACAGCCAACATGAAATGGAAACAAATTATTCCTGTTCTAGTTTAAGGGACTTTTGAAATCAACTGCACACATTTCTGTTATCTGGAATGGATGGAAAAGCAAACACACACAAACACACACTCACTCACCCGTATTGGCCAGTTGCTCTCAAGGTATGTGCTGTGAATCTAAAGAAGAAACAAAAAGACAGTGAACTAAACTTCATACTGAGTGGAGCTAATTTAAAACTGCAGCTGGTGAGGCGGGAAAACACTAATTACATTCGGTTGGAAAGAACATAATATAACACAATCTAATCTTATGTTTCAGAACAATTACACATGTTTGCTTGGATCCTGCTTGCTGGTACATTCATACACTCACCTGGACCACATGCCAGTGCTTGTGTCCCAGTAAAGTGCTGAGTCCCTGAGAAAGAGAGGAGTCTGGGTTGGGTGGGTGATGCAGCGGGCTGCCGTCCCGTGGGTGCAGGTTTGTGTGTGCGTCAGAGGTGCTGTGGATTTGTCTGGGGTCCCCACAGGTCAGGTAGAGGCGGTCTTCTCCATGGAGTAACACCTGCTCCTGGTTACTCTGTACGGTCAACGAAGGAGCAAAGAAAGCATGAATGTTTAATCTGACCGTGTGTTTGTGTGAAGGCGCTGTGGACAGGTTCTGCTCTCACCGTGCAGGGGTTGACTGTGAGCGCGCTCTTAATAAAGTGGAACTGCAGTATCCCAGCCTGCAGAGAAGGGTGAGGAGGAGAAATCATCTCCACATCCTGCTCTTCATCCTCCTGCTTTCTCCTCTCCTGTCTGCTTGGGATCACCCACAGGTGGTAGCCTTCTGCTCCCCAGCTCTGGTGAACAGCACATTATCAATGTTAGCAACCCAAAGAAAAAAAAATACCTTAACTAGCAAAAGAAGTGATTATGTCAGACTGTCATGTAAACTAAATATTATTAAGACTTCCTTATTTTCTTTTGAACATTGCCTGCTTTGACTACTGCTGAGTGAAAACTTTGGAGAACCACATATTGCTTCAATTACAGCTTTGAGTTTTTTCTTTTTACTGGGAGAGGTTTATAAATATTGTCTGAATATGAATTTTTAAATTGTAAAACAAGTGTATTTTAGTGCGCCTTCAGAAAATAGTGCAATAAAGTACATTACAGTTTTTAGTTGGGAAAAAAATGTAGTAAAGACTCAACCTGAGAGGTAGATCATCCTTCAGTTCATCATCTACTGTATGGCAAGGTTTTGGTTAATTGTTCTTTTGGAATAACCTTGTTTGTGCTGTTCTATGCCACTGAACTAGACGTTAAATACACAAAAAGTATTAAAAATAATCAAAACTAAGACTCTGAAAGAAGTATAGATCTAAATCACTTTGGATGAACTGAAATTCCCAGCTGTTTAAGAAGACAACAAGGAGAAATGACAGACAACTGCAGATTTTTGCACTGTACTATATTTTTACATAATCACCTACTGATATATCCACAGTTATATCTAAAAATGTTTCTCGGGATCTGAGCTACCTTTGCTTTCTTGTGAGCTACCTTTGCTCACAAGAAAATAATTCACTACCCATAGCATTACTCAGATGTAAAAATAAATTGCATTTCATTTTTAGAAAAAAGCAGCATGTAGAGAGTCGCATACCATAGAGCTTATTTTAAGTGGGTCCTTCTTGGTGCCATCAGAATGATGCCTGAGGAGATAATAAACAAAAAATGCAAAGATATGAAAACTTTCACCAAAAAAACTCAAAACAAAGCAGAACTCTGCATCCAACTCACGCAAAGTCCTCTCCCAAAGTGCAGATGAGATGCGCTCCGAAGACACTCCACAACGACAGACCGCCACACTCCCAGGTTACCATGACAACACTGTAGTCAGGTGACCAGCAAATTAGCTTGACGCCGCCAGTCTTGTTATAGATGTCTAAATGGCAAAAAGATTCAGAAAATGTATTTGCAGGGTTATTGTAAAAAAGCTGCAGTGAAGCATTCTCAGTATTTCCATCTCATTTATTTTTGTTTGCTATTTCATATTTATCCGTTATTGTATCAAGAAACTTGAAATGTGTTAATTAGCCACTCAAATTTGGAACATTTACAAGGAACATCAAAACAAATGAATGAAATCTTAAGCAGGAGCTCACCAAAGTGTTTTGAAGATAATATGTACAATTTGTTTTAGCATAAACTCTTTAATAAGAAAGATAAGGATATCATGGACATTTGAGTAAAAAGTATCCACCTCTTTGGAGTTTATCTTCTTACATCTTTCTTATCTTTTCTATCTGGAAGCAAACCATAAAGCTCAGTCCTGAGGCAGGCTTACATTCTGCATTCATCATCTGATTTTTGATTAATCTAAAGGCCAAAATTAGATCATTTGAAATCCCCCAAAATGACAGCTTGTCATATCTTTATTTCACAAATATTACAAAAATAGGAAAATCAAGACCTTATTTGAAATTTAAACTGAACAAAGTTCAAAATCTTTGGGTTAAGAATCCAGAAGTAAGAGCATCTAAAGGACAAAACAAGCAGAACATACTTTTTTTTTTACTATTACGCCTTCAAGCAGAGTTTGAAGTGACTTTACATGAGACAGAGAGAAGCTGCTGTGAAAGTATCTTTGGTTGTAGTTTGATGCAATTTACAGGTTTAGGCTGCAGGATTCTGGGCAACCTGTGTTGCTGAATCATCTGGCTCTGCTGTGTCCAAAACTCATCTGTGCACTTTGATCAGAAACATTTCAGGAGTGGCTACATTTCTATCCTCCATCAAAGCCCTATACTCTGACACATGTAAACAAGATGCAAGAAAAGTGGAATCACATCGAGCTTGAAAAGATAAGTGAAAAGGTTTTTAACAGAATAACATATAGACTAAGAAAGAGATTAGCCCACCAGGGGGAGCTGTGTCTTTACACTGGATATAAAGCATCTGAAATACTGTAATTTTAAAATGACATGTACAGATGCATTTGTTAAGGGTAAAAAGCAGATGAGATGTAATGGACAGTGATACCTGGGTAGTGTTTTGGTGTGAGCTCCAGTTTGTGGGACAGCTGCATCGATCCTGTCGTCGTGTCGATCATGTAGACCAACACTGAACCGCTGCAACATAGGACAGAAAACTAATTTTAATCAGATAAAGTGTTGTGACACAAAAAGATCAAAATGAGTCTGCAAATTACTGAACACACACTTTCTTCCACAACAACTAAGACAAAACCTGTTTCTCTCCTCCGAAACTCTCCTGCTGCTTCAGATCAGACAAAAAGAAAATCACCTGATTTAATCACCATTTAACTGGGATTAACCGTGTTTTTTCAAACGATTTTTTCTGCTTGTTGCTATTCCGTATAGTTTTTGAGTAGATCAATTGCCGCTGCACTTGGAAGTACTGTGGGGAAAATAAAAACTTTGCATTTAGCTGGAAGGAGTTTGTGTGCACCATCAAAATGATAATACCATAATCAAGAGAGTAACTCAAAAGCCAAAAAAGGTCCAACAAACAAAGAAAAAAAATCAAAGACAATTGCCGGCAAAAGTCGAATTCATCAACAATAAATTCGTCGATAAATCCGGTCAGCTTTCAAATTGGCTTGAATAATGTTTTTGTATACAGCAGTGTATTTTTCGAATATTTTTTCACTTTCTTACTTTAAGAAAGAATGTGTGGAGTTTAATGCAATGCAACACAATACGAAGTGTGTTATTCCCAAAAACTCGCAAAAAGACATCTGGTACGAAATGGCAAGGAGAGAAATTCCTGCCAGTCCAACAGATTTCACAATCCATGAGGACATCCCGACAAGCACACACGAGGTAGCCTCGACAAACACAAACCGACAAATTTTCGCAGTGGACACACACCGCAAGGACAACAATCTCACTGTAACACACAAATGCAAGTAAACACACCCAGCTCTGCACCAATGGAAACACAGACAGAGTGCGAGACAGTAGCACAGACCTGGCGCAGCCAAAAGTCATCAGCCTGTACTTGTTGTTGACAGCCACACAGGTGCCGTCCGTCACGTCTGCTGCCCAGACTCCCTGCAGCTGCTGGACACACACAAGAAAAACTCAGAAAATACAGAAGAAAAAAATTTTATTGAAAAAGAAATCTGGATTCAGTTTTGGAAGCATAGATATCATGCTTAATGTAGAGACTTTTCCCATTAACAGTGAATCCTTGGCTAAGTTTTATAGAACAAAGTACACTGATCAGAACTATGGAAAGTGTAATTATTTTAGAGCTGCACAGCTTGTGTTTGAGCACAGTTTTTAACATCAGCAGCATGAGCAGTCGGTTTGCGGTGACAGAGACGTGAACCTGAGGGGGATTTAAGTAGTAGCTCATCGGATCAGGCAGCGGAGGCGGTTACAAGCAAATCTACATGAAGGCAGGAGCTGGAATAGATTTAGCAGCCGTATCATGCTGTTTTAAAGAAAGCATTGGGATGGCACTACACTGCCTAACAGAAAATAAGCCTCTGTTTGGTGAGACAAGCGATGAAAGCATAAAGAGGGAATTGTTTTGATGGCATTAGAAAGTGATCTTTGTGAGCGAAGGGCCTTACATCTGCTGTGATTGAGCTGCTCAGCGGCGTGATAAAGCCCAGGCGGCCATCACTGAGAACCACAGCAAAGCCGTCCAGGGTCAAACAGTACTCCATGCTACGGATGTAGACCCCCTCCAGGTCCAGAGAGGGACCACCTACACACACAAATACGCAACACATTTAAGAGTCTGAAATAAAATGCTGCTGTGATGTTTTTAAAATTGTTTCTCCAACCTCGAGCGGACTGCAGGTCTAATGAAAAGGGGATTGTAGTGAGGCAGATGGCCTTGCGTCCATTGCTGCCGAGGCCGTCCCAGTGCAGGACATGGAGATATCCGTCTGCCGTACAAACCAGCAAATCCTCCTGCAGAGTGTGAAGACTGAGGAGACACAAAAGAGGAGAAATTCGCTTTTTATATAAAATAAAGCACAGCAGCAGACAAGTCAGTAACAAGAAGAAATGGGGTAAAAACAGTGAGTCATTCATCATCCAGCTGTATCCCGACAGTTTTACCGACCAGCTGTGATGTAGCTGCCATTGCCTCGTCTCACTGTCCTCTAAGACACACGGGAACAAACAAGCCTGTGTTTGTCCCTGTGGGGCACAGTGTTGTCTGTAAAAAGACTGAGAGGGTAGACTCAACACAACTGGGAGAAAGACGGACGGAGACAGCGGGGAAATGACGAGAACTAAAGAGTACAGGCGCTGCGGACTGATTGTGGAGGAGGCAAAGTTTTTTCACTGCAGCTTCGCAGCGGGAGACACCCACTCATCTCCTGTACAATCAAGCTGTGCCTGTGAAATGCCAAAGCAGAGCTCTCATTCAGATGACTGCCCTATAATCTTCGTCAAGTGGAAGAGATTTGGGAGAGGAGAGACAGAATGGGAAACTGACAAAGGGGGAAGCTTATTGTCAATCAGCAAAGAAAAGAGAAAATATATAACAGAGATAAAGGTTTTATTTGATATAATTGTTTTGCTTTAATGACATGTTTTTAAATGCATCTATTTAGACTTGAAAATGACAGGAAAATAATGTTTTTTCAAAAACAACTTTGGAATCCTGCATGTACAATTAGAACTTCAAAAATTTGAAGTTTAATAATTCATTTGTTGATATGTTTTCTATTAAATGACTAATATAAATTCAAAGTATGTTTTACTAGAAATAGAGTAATTTTAATTATAGTCAACCATTTTCAATTATCCTATATTTGTTTTAAGTTCCTGCAGAACAACTTTCCTCTGCAATCAGTTGTAAAATGAATTTGGTGAGCTGGATTATTATTTTAATTTGAATAACTGTATGTTAAAAAATAAAGCAATGTAACATTTTCTTTTCACGTTGCAATTAGGTGCTAAAATCTCTCAAAAAATATATATATAGACACAATGACAAAATATGAATACCTTTGCAAGGCACAGAAGAAAACAATTTTGAAATGAACCCTTTTTAAAATCAGAAATAAAAAATTGTCATGTTGCAAGTAGACAAAATATCATCAAGTTTGAAGACAACATAAAAATGAAAAGCAGATTCATCAGGAACCTTGACAAGCTATCAGCCTCATGTCAGCAGACAACAAAACAAACTGCTTAGCTTGAAATCTTGTCATAAAATATGCATCCTTGTTGAATCAATTATAGTCCTGACAATATTACCCATCAATCACTCTGCTCACTTAGTTCCCAACCATTGGTTCATTTTCTCAGAAGATTTCTGTAGATGCAAAGTAATTGTAGAAACTTCTCAAGGTCTATTCCAGGCCTCCAATAGAGGGGAGAATCACAATGTGAAGCTAAATGCCTCTCATTAATCTGAATTTAGGTCAATAACCATTGATAAACTGATAGAGGGGAAACGTGAATGCAGAATTCAACATGCATATATCCAGTAATTTAAAGAATTCACTTGAATTAAAGAGTTAATCTTATTTGTGAGCTCCAGTGTATTTTCTTTATGTTTCTTCAAATAGCATGTCTGTAGTCTCAGGCAGACAACAAAAAATCCAGACAGTGATTCAAAGAAAGTATCTACCTGGTGATAGGAGCCTCCAGGTCCACAGGCTTCTTCATCTCCAAAGAAAGAGCAGGGGCACATTGCTCCTCTTTATAACCTGGAGTCACTTTCACACGAGGACTTCCTCTGTGGAAACATAAACAAGTTGTCCAATTAACCTTCCTGAAAACTTAACTGTAGAAACTCCACAATGAACTTGTTTTCAACCTTTGTATCTAACCAGGATGGGGGTGATATGTTCCAACATGCCCAGTTTATCAAGGCATGCTGTCGAAGAAAGCGGCACACACAAACCATACACAATAAACTGCATAACAGCTACATAAAATATGCATGGAAATAGGAAAGAAAGGAAACAAGGGAGAAAACACACATATTCCCTTACAAATAACAATAATTTGCAGCATTTTGCACACTCTCTCGAGCAATTAGCTTAAAACAATTAACCTTTTCTAAAAACAAACAAAAAAAAAAACAACTAAAATGTGGCACCAATTTTGGTATTGTAAAATAACCTGAAAAAAGGTTAAATTTACTAAGTAACCTATTTAGCATTCATTGTCTTCAAACAGAACAAACAAAAGGACATAAAATGTACAGGAGTTGTTGAATTGCTCTGGACAGCAGCAGCAACATTCATATAAATCTACTGTGAATTTGTGCATCACTTACTTTGGATAGACAGGCTCGTACAGATACTTTTCCTCTCCTCCACCCAACACATCAAACAGGAGGATGTAGCCATTGGCAGTCTGAAAACAAAGGCAGAAAGACAGGAATTGCTTTTCCATTAAAACCCTTTTCAAAAGGTGGCACAAAAGTTTTTTGATTTGTTGAACAGAAGTTCGAAAGCCATCTACAGTAAAAACTTCATCTAATGATTCACAGTTGGCCAGTGATGAGGTTTTAATCCCTTTCAAGGCTAATTCAGCTCTAATTAAAAATTGTTTAACTGTATTTTTAAATTTTTGTAGAATGCCACAAGATAAGAAGGGGGATATTAATCATTCATATTAAAGATTTCTGACACAAAAAAGTCATTTTGTCAGTTTAATGGTTTAATCCTAGCAGGGGTACCCAACGTCGGTCCTCGAGGGCCGGCATCCTGCATGTTTTAGTTCTCTCCCTGGTTTAACGCACCTGGATCAAATGATGGCTCGTTAGAAGGCCTAAGAAGAACACTGACTTGCTGAAAAGGTTGTTGGTACAACCAGGGAGAGAACTAAAATGTGCAGGATGCCGGCCCTCGAGGACCGACGTTGGGCACCCCTGGTAATGGTTACATAACATAGTGTTACCTTTGGCTTTTGGCTGCAGTGTGAGGGATTATGCATTGTTCACACATGAAAACTATTCCTGCAACTGGCCAGCTCCTCCTGTCTAGTGTTATCTGATCTTATGACCAAATAACAAAGATGATGCAACTGAAGAGGTGTTACTTCAACTGATTTTAAGAACAAATCGCTAATCATTGTGAGCAACTAGAAGAACAAATGGTAAGAAGCATAAATATGCCAAAAAAAACCACAGGCTTATTATATATTTAAAGGTCAGCAGATCAACATCAATTGCAGAATATTTAATTATTTGGCATTTCTTCACCAATAAAGAAAGATGTTTCGACCGCCAGAGTTTTCTTTGACGTGTGAACTGCAGATTCCAATATGAAGACATAAACTTACCTGAGAAAATGTTTAATTTCAACATTTAAATAACATATTTTATCTCAATTTAAGCATAAAAAGACATACACCGACAAACAGCTGAACTTTTCACCTTGCCCTGACTAATCATCTTCACACAGCAAGACAGGTAGAAAGAAATATTTCTGATGCTTTTTGTTATAGCTCTTCAAGAGAAATCCAATTCACCTCAAGTAAAAGCATTACAAAAGATGAATATAGTAAAAAAAAAAAAAAACACATAGCCAGTAATAAGGCACTTGGATATCAAAGAAAATAATGTGCATTGTTGTGATGGCAAGTTACAAAAAGTGGGAATAAGTAAATAAGGAAATAGAAACATAAAAATCTCTTGGAGAACACTAGTTAGAACCAGAAAGTTTGCTCATTTTGTCCATTAGTTGCTGAATTAGAGCATCACTAACACTTTATACTTAATGCAACATAACACAACAATGCAAATCTGCCAGAACTAAATCACTTAAATCTATCCATTATCTTCATAACAATTAACAAATATTCCTGCTGATTTAAATGCTTTAACGGCCATTAGTGAAATACAAAAGTAAAACTGTCAGCATTTCAACATCCACTGGAGAAACTCCCTAGTCATGATGGAGAAACAGCAAGGATACAGACACACATTGCTGTCAAGGAAACTTCAGAACCAGAGCCTGTTGACTGAAACATGAAACGAAACTTGATCTGCAGTCCCTCTTCAGCGAAAATGTGCCAAGACTTTGCAATGTCTGTACATAGAAACCAGCTCTGTCACATCTGAATAAAAAGGAGTTTAATCAAGACAAACAAAGGGGGTAACTTGAGGTTTGCTAAATATTTGTGAAAGTTATGAAGTGCCACAAACTTAATAAAAAATAATTGTGAAAGGCAATGCTTTCAAGTTCAAAAACTATAAGAAAAATAATTGAATACATACAAGTTTAATGTCAAGACGCTGGACCATATTTAATGATTTTTCAAACTGAAAAAAAAAAAAATCCACTAGTCATCACAAAAGGTTTTAAACTACATCAACAAAAACCAATTAAGATGTAACCTCAGTTTATTTGAGACATTCTGATGATCAATCTACTTACTATCAATCTAAGGTCGTTTTACTGCTAAAAGATCATTTAGAAAAACAACTATATATTTTTTTTCTTAAGTATACCCTTTCACTGTTGAACAGTTTCTGCAACATGCGACAAAATCCTCAAGTTTTTACCAATTTAAAAACTCACATCTGGAAATCCTTTTAGATCTGAAACAGAAAAAGTTTCTCACACATTTGTCCTATTAAAAGAATGGAATAACAATTTCTTTAAAAAACCCCATTTAGGATCAGTGTTTTTTTTATACATTTCATTTCTAAAATTTATTTCAAAAGCTCGCTGGTTGCAGAAATCAGAGTTACCACTTCAATCACGCCCTGTCTTTCATCTACAGTTTAATCACAGTAGTACAGCAATTACAGGTGCATTCTGCTGATGGGACTTTGATTAGGTTCATTTCGACTTGGTAGAGGGAATAAAAGCTGCAAATGAAAGAAAAAGTAAATACAGAAAGAGGGCTTCCAGGACACCTTGTACTTTCAATGTGATCATATATGCGGAGATAATGGCGTAGGAAGAGGCAGGACGCCAACTAGAGTCCCACAAATATGTAGGCACTGAAGTTCAAAGGCAATCAGTTGCTCAGCAGAGGGAAGATTTTTGTGGGTTTTTTTCATGAACACTCATCAGTGTTCAGGCTGTGAAGCAAGTGTCTGTGAAACATTAAAAAAGAAATGAAAAAAAAGAACCCTACCTGTTTGATCAAACAGCTAAAATATACATGACCAAAATCTGATAAACCCTTTTCAATAAAGTCGAGGAGACTCAATAGTTTTTTTTTCTGATAACACTTGGTGGCAAGGGTTAGCATTCCTGACATGTATGATTTAATATTCTTAACTTAACCCTTCTAGACTTAATGTTGTGTCTGAAATAAACAGCATCAAAGGTTTGACCTCATGCTAAAGTTGGAAAAACATAAAATGAAAGAAAAAAGCTGACTTCAGGCAAACCAAGAGAAAGACTTGGGAAGACCTTGTAGAGAAACTGAGAAGTCAGCAGAATACTATACAGTGTGATGCTGTATCGAAGCCTCTCTCTGAGACGTGTCTATACTCGTCCCAGAGGTGCAACAACACACACACACACGCACACACGCACACACACACACACACACACAAAAGCTTACAGGCAGCTGCTACTCTTCTCAAAACTGGGAAGACAACAAAGCAGCCGCACTCCTTCAGCTGCAACAGAACATCATTTAAATCCATGCAAACTTCGTCGTAGCTGCAAAACAGAAGCCTCTGGTATGAAGCGAATCAAGTTAAACAGTTCAAAAGCAGAGCACAGATGTGAGACGCGTATCTGACAAGAGTAGGACTGAGAGCACCCTGAAAGCACACAGCTGTCAGGTGTGCTAACCAAGAAGTCTAAACACATTCTTCCATCACCGCTAAAGAGTACAGTCAGGTTACTCTGATCACTGCTGCTGAAAAGGCCAGCTGTATTTATGGCTGAGCTAATGCATTGTTATTGTGTTGCATCATGGACGTTCGGACCAGAGATCAGAACCTGTGGGCCGCTGCAGAAAGATATTGACACTACAACTAGAAATCAGCCTACTATTTCTAAACCGTCTATTGTTCCTCAGAATATTGCTGAATAATGGAGAATTAAAATTGCTTCCTTTTTTCCCCACGATGTAATGTATATGTGCATGCACACTATGTATGTACAGGAGAAAACTTGCAGAGAGATCCTGGCAGATTATACTTTACTGAGCAGCTCCTTATGAGAGTCTAAAAACAGAGAGGAAATATTTTGGCCTCGGAATGATCCCAAAGAAGACGGAAGAAAAGTTCAGCGGTGAGAAGTATTTCCTGTATTTCAAGATGTTTTTTTCTTTAAAGTTCCTTGAGTTATTTTTCTAAAATCTTTCACTTCATTCAGTCACTTTGCTAAACATAGATGCTGGCCATAGTTTAAAAGGGCGATTACGTTAGCTTTGGGGTCTGTAGGGTGTGTGAGCAGCCTTAACATCTGGAAAACAGCTGTTTTTTTCAGAGTGAGGACAACTGTCTGGGTGAGCCCGACTTTACTTAACTCTCTCTCTCTATAACAACAATAAAAATCTTGATGTGAGAAGTTGTCAGTTTTTGAAAATAACGGGGGAAGGTTTTTGCACATCAATGTACCTGTGAACTTAAACAGACTCCAGAAAAATGAAATGAAAAAACAACAACTCTGATGTTCAAATCCATTTGTTAAACAATAAGACAGCATATGATGGATAGGAAACATTTCAGTGCATTGCTCAGCAGAGCAGCTACAGCCTATTTGGCAACTGTATTTTCCTCGATTCTTACATTACACGCATTTTTGATCAAATCAAGTACTTTGATGAGAGCCTGTTCAGTGCAAAAAAAATATCTAAAATGAATACATGATCGTGCTTTATTCACAGCCAAGATAAATCTATCACATTCATACAAACTCCGCCCCTTAAACCTTGAGGAAATAGACAAAACTAATATTCTGGAGACAAGCAGCTAAACAGGAAACTGTCCTTAGTCTGGGAGTAAACACTAAAGGATAAAAACTAAGTAGAATTAGGTGGTAGCTAGTAAACATAACTAGCTACATAACTAGCTATGAGTACAGCTATGAGTACCATAGTTAGTTACCACTTAGTTATTTTATGTAGGTAATATTTTTATGAAGTACTGCTACTCATAAAGTATTCTTAAAAATCAGGTAATAAGTGAATTAAAAAATTCAGTAAAGAAAAAGATCAAAGATATGTTTTGAAATTTTTTTCTTTATGACTTTCAACATGTCAAATAAACTAATTTATGCAGTGAAGGCAAAAAGCAATATGTAAAAAGGAGAGAGTAATAATTTATGAGGGAAGTTGCTGAGCTCAGTTTGAGCAATATTGCAAACTACAGACACACATCATCAGCTCTCAGCATTTTAAAGTCTGAATCAGTATCTGAAGAAAGCGCTGAAGAACAAAAACACATGCTCACAATAAACAGCTTTGCTGCCTTTAATCCATGGTCTTATTGCACCTTGCGTTGCACACCAATAAGTCACCCACATCCCACGCTCTGACTCTACACATGAGCTTCTGCTATGTTACATTAAAACAACAGCTTTGATCAGTAGAAACATGCAAAGTCCAGCCGACAGACCTGGTGGTTTGAGATCGTTCTCCAAGATGCTTCAGACACAGCTGGTGCAGAATTTAACTAAAGATTAGCAACATGTTCTCTACAAACAATGCAACCCGTCCGTTATAAAGTAGTAACTCTGCTCAAGGTGAGGACTAGCTCTTACTGGCTCTTCTATGCACTACGTAGCGTCGCTGTTAGACATATCTGAATAATAAGCAGCATAATAAGTAAAAAGAAACTGAAATTTTCAATTTCAGGTCATTTGAATAAAGTAAAAACAGAAAAATGAGTTATTGTTGAAAAAAATCTAATTCAAGCCTCCAGCGCTGTCTGACTCCCACTGGGTTTTACTAGATAAACTAACACAGGAGCTCAGATGTAAATTGTTGTTTTAAAATACACACACCTCTAGAAGTAAAGTTTTCCAGTAAGGGTTTTTTAACAACTAATTTCTATATATTTTTAATGCATATTAATAAAGAAAGCAATTAGCTATTTTTTTTTTACTATCAAATGTAACACTCATATTTATCATTTTATGAAAATCAAACTGATTTCTGATGTTTATAATTTACTCTGAGGCTAACTACAACCATGAAACCACTGAAACGTCAGAAACAGTCAAACCTAAGCTGTGTTTGCAAAGGTCAGGTTGTGAGTAGAGATTAAATCCAGATATTTTAACTTCTTCACCTACTCCCTGCTGCCTTGAGACCAGGCGAGAATGGGAAAGAGTGTGAGTAACTTCTTTTCCAGACACATTTGCTGCATTCCTTCATGTATATTTTCAGCTCACAATAGGAGGTAAAAACAAAAAGCAAGAGTAGAGAGAAGAGGAAACAGACCGACTTGAACAAGGCAGAAGCTTATCAAGCTTTTTGTCTTCCTCTATTTTATTGACTCATTTTGAAACAAACAGATTTTTCATTTGTACAATCATGTTCTGTTGCTATAATATTAGATTAGATGTTAAAAAAATACTTTCAAACTAAAAACCCAAATGATCTTGAATGCTCCCACACTGCTGGCCTTTCGCCTTTCTCTGTTTTAAAACCTGACAGACAAAATGGCATCAAGGATATTAGGTGTTGTTTTGGGACAAACAATGCTGTAACCACACCTTCTGTCCTTGACATTGTTGCTAGCAAAGGCCTGCTCGCTACTTCAATGGTCACAAAAGTGTGGGTGTAAAAAGAAAAGAAAGAAATAGATGATGCATCCCAACGTTAAAGAGAATAATACCCCCCCCCCCCATCTGTTTTATCTGATAAGTAATAAATCAGCTCAGGATTCAAGATGGCCTTAAAAATAGCCTCAACGTCAATAAAATTACCTAAAGTTACTCCTACCTTTGGATCCAACTGAAAATGAAAGCCATGTGATGGACTACAATGCAATACCTTTGTTTGAACTGTTTCACTTTGAGTAGACTCAATCAAAACCAGAAAGTGTAGTGATAAGCAGAGGACAAAGTATTGAGATTATGCAAATACGGTTCAGTAAAGGCATTCAAACATCGCAATATGATTTTACTATTTTGGTTAGACACTTATTGGTTGTTACTGCCTGCATTTTGACTGTTTTTGTAATGTTACTGTGAACCATTTTCTGTGCAGCATTTGTCCAAAGACTACTGGCTCTCTACTACTACCTAAGGGGGATTCTTTCTAAATCTCATTATTGACCTGAAAGCTAAAACACACAGAGTAACCAGTCAATCTGGTCATGAAGGATTAGGAATATTGGTGGAGAGAGAGCAGAAACCAAAAAGACAGCAGATAAGTGGAGACAAGACAAAAGGGAGTCATTTGGTGTTAAACCAGCTCACAAAGGCAAATAGCTGGGCTGCTATTTTTGCTTAATGTAGGCTCAAGCCTGTATGGAAGTTCATGTTAAGTTTTTCCACCAACATATAGCAGTCTGTGAGTGGGTGTTTCACTTGTGTTTTTTAAAACAACCACAAACTCAAAGTCTGGCAAGAACTTTGACAGTCCTCATCATTTAACAGGCTGCTATTATGCAGGGGGAAAAAACACAGTTTGATCTGAAGAAAATGCCAATAAAGCTAAGTTTGCAGTAAGTTTACAAAAGCAAATTACCAACAGGATATTAGAAAAGGGTAAAGCCTAATCAATGAAACTAAACATGAGAACGGCTGAAATGTCACAGCGTACTTACCGCCACAGCTACCATGGAGTCGTCTGGCTTCCATTCTGCTTTCTGGTAAAAGCCAAACTGGGCCGCTGCCTTTGCAGACTCAATGTAGCTGACTATCAAAACACTGGGCTGTGTGTGAAGAAAAGAGACATGGAAAAGAAAATGAGTACTTTCAGAACACAAGGAAACACAGAAAACTAAATGCCTCATGATGTCAAACTTTTCAGCCTCCATTCAACTTAAGAGCAACAAAAGGTTATAGTTTTTTGGGTTTAGTCATTTTGGTTAAGTTTAAAAACATAACTCTTGGTTAAGGATGATTCGTGATTTTAAAATGCAGTGTTTGGGGTTGTGTTAGGGTGGGACTTCTCACTCCAGCAGAGAAAGAGTGCATTTAAGAAAGCACCAGGAACACTAAAATAAAAAACACCATAACTTAGATTAACTTTTTTTTTTTTTACATCATTGCTTGTATAGATTAACTTTTAAAATACCATGTTGAAGTAAATAAACACCAGAAGGCTACAATTTAAATCATTATTCAGATAAGCTAGGATGTTTTTAGCATTATGGGTATTGTAAAATGTAAAAGATGCCAATAAATAAGTCACTCACTCTGTATTAAAACTGTCCTACTTTGTCCTTCAGAATTTGAAAGTCGCAGATTGTGGCAAATTTGGAAAACCTGTTTTCAGCGTGAATGAAAGCTTGACCCTACTGTGCTTTTCGTACTGAACACATACGTTTCTAAACCACCTCAACACAACAGTACCACCACAGGTATCACATCTGCACTAGGATATTTCATGACAATCCACTGTAAATTTTAAAGGTTTCTGTGCCTCCACCATGAGTTTTAGCTTTCCTGTGGAGGAGGAAACAATCAGAAATTTTATCTGCTTATCAACAGTATGAGAGGATTTCTTGTAAAACTGTAGCACAACACAGAGGAAGCCATTTGGCTTAATTTTACCCCAGCAAAGTTTTTTTTTTTTTTTTTGCTCTGAAGCTCAATTTTATTTTATAGGTCAAGTTACGATTACTGTAATTTTATAAACCCCATAAACAGCTCATACAAATTATTTTCCTAGACATTGTAAAAAATTGCATTTTGTATTTGAACTGCAGCTTGAAGAATTTCCAAATTCCAAATTCCACAGTCACGCAGCAAATTGAATTTGTACAATTTGGAGTTGTGGACACTTCCCCATAGCTGTCCATGTTCATGAGAACCGAGTAAGTCACATGATTTTATGGGAAACAAATGTAGAATAGACATGATTAAATTTTTGTTTAAATAAAAGGATGTTTAAGCTAATGCTTACGCCACATGATAGAGAGAAAAAAGTAAATACACACCTTATTCTACCTTTACCTTGTCAGAAGCAGTGTGTTATCACATATTATTTACAAATGTTCAACTTTAACTATTAGGTTCTTAAATACAGAAGAAGCTGCTAAAAAAATGAAACCTGGTAGAAGTTTAAGGCCCAAAACCACAATCTCTTGTTTTGTTTTATTCTTTTACTTGCTGATTCTGAGAGCTGTGCACCCTGCTGAGAAGTTATTGCAGCTTCATGATCAGAAGTGGGGAAAATACCTTACTCACACTTATAAAAAAGTAGTTGGCCTTTTGATGAAAAGGTGAGAAATTGTTCTTTTAGTCACCATAAAAAGACCAAGTACTGCAGAAAAGCACCGAACACCTACAAGTGTGTCAGGTCATGGAATAGGAAAAATGTGTCCATGTGTAATTTTAGATGCAGGGATCCTTAGTCAATGTAATTAGAGGAGATGGTTTAACTCTTTCTTCCCTATGGTGTTTGTTTCATATAATTAAAATTTAATAATGTCACTGGCATCAACAGAAACCTTTATCTTCTTTAGAGCTCCGAATGCGCAAACCACAGTGAGGTTCAGCACTAAAGGATCATAACACAATAAATCTACTGGACTCTTATTTTTGTTCCTGTTCAAAATAGTTTCCTTGAAAATGATTAAAGCTTCTCTTAATTTATTTTTGTAAAATTGAAACTGTAGTTTCTTCATAGTAAATTAGCATCATTCAGTTCTGAATAAATTTACTCCATCAATTCATACTACCATAACATACCTACAAGTTTGTCGTTTCATACCTTCCTACTTCTATTTAGAACTTGTAATAAAAACATTCCATACCTACGTTAAGCCACAGTCCGTGAGTTTGTTTTCTTTGCAGATGAGTATTTTATTGCACTGAGAAGAAAAAAACTATTTCATTCTATAGTTTTCTGAAAATTTTGCAATTCATCCTTGATTCCATTCATTACAATTCTGATTCTCATTTAGCGCCAGATGATTTTCAAGAAATACAACAGATTATGACTCGATCAAACATAAACGACTATGACTGACTGACCACACAATGCAGGGACATGAATGTAGAACATTAACAGAGGACAAAAGGAAGTAAGAACACTAGGAAAGAATAGTAGGAAGGACACAAGGAGGGAGAAGTAAGCAAATGAGATAGAAAAGAACAAAAAGAAGGAAGGAAACAACATTTAGAAATACAAATATGTTCTATATTCTTATTTCCATTTGCAGGACATTTCAAATAAAAATGTAACTGCTAAACTACTATAAACAGCATACTTAACATGCTTTGTTTTCGTTTTATTATCATTTCCCATGTCGCATCAGCAAGACTGAAACATGCAGTCACTGTTGGTTAAAAAAATAATTGCCCTCAGTCTGTGCTTTGAAAATATCCAGAACCACACATACTTATGTGTCTGTGTGACAGAATAGAAAACATTTATCAATTTGCTGCTCTACTTCACAAACGACTGCACTGCACCTCAGCTAAGCTGAGCTGCCCGATTTCAGACTGCGGCTGAAGACACATGAAACTAAAGAGAGAAAAGATCCTGAATAACAGTTCAGAGACCATACGAATTTCTGAGTCCATCTTTCTTTAATGCTGCAGACAGAAAGGGAAGGGAAGCAAGACATGCTCCAAATCCTGGGTGTGTCTCAGGAAGTTAACAGTGACCCCTTATCCATTGTTACTGCATCTTAATAATATACAAAAGATCTGGAAAACAGACTGCTATAAACAATGTGATAGGTTATTGGGTCAAATGACTTCCTTTAAATGAAGGTTTTAGTAAACATCAGTGATGGGCTTCAATATATAAATTTGACTTTAAATAAGTTGTACAACTTAGCTGTTCTCTGAGCATAAAGAAACTAAAATAATACTGATGTTAAATATTACTGTTGCAGAACTGCAGAACCCAGTTAAACAGCACATTTTTAAAAGTTAATTTTAGGGGCCTTAATAGAACATTTATTTTGATAGGAAAGAGGGTGAAGAAAGAAGAAGATATGCAGACAGCAGCCAGGGACCAGGAATCACTCCCAGTGCTGTAGCCTCTGCACATGGTGCGTCTACGCTACCATTTGAACCAGCCAGCTCCCCAAACAGTACTAAGCTTAATACTAAGCAGGAATTAAGAGTGAGAAATTGAAATTAATGCAAATCTCAGCAAGTCAAAAAGCTTCCAACACCTGTTTCAGGCAAGAAACACATATATTGTGAGGTAAAGGCAAAAAACTAATGTGTTTTCATCAAATACTGTTTGGCACTAGGACTAACGTGCAATATTTTTTGTTTTGATCCAACTCCCATGATATTTTTAGCTGTTTTGTTTTATCTAAATGTACAACCTATTTTTTCAATATACCTAGAAGTTTATTTTATAGTTCTTTTAAACAAAAAAGGCCAACCACAAGCTGAGTATGCAAATCAGTCTGTGGTTAGGAGGATTAAGTACAGGCTAATGGTTACCATGCAGCATTATGTGATGTCCCTGCTCAAAAGCACATTAACGAATTAGTGAATGAATGACTGATTTCCTTTTTTTTTTTTTTTTGCCACAAATTGTATGTGTAGTTTTTCCACCTAAATTAAATAACCTATATGTTGTAAAGTCAAAGACAAAAACACTGGTTTGATGTTGGACAAGCTATCTTGAATAAACACCTTTTCATCCTCATTTTGATTCATCTGACCCGCTGAGCCACAGTTATTACTAACTATAACAGTAAAATCTAATGTTTTTTGTTCCAAATATTTTGTCTACAAAACCCAACTGAAGGATGAGATGAGCACAAAGGTATTACATCTTTGAATAGTAGACTATTACACATTCTAGATGGATATTACTGTAAACTATGAATTTTAAAAACAGGCTCTTACGAATAAGTAATTAAACCTCTGACAACTGGATGAGAGACAGCACAGTAGAACCATCACTCTACACAGGTGTGCGGATATACAGCACTCTCAAATGACGCAAAACAACGTCACTTGTCATCTCAGTGGTGAGTGTACAGGTGTAACCATATGCCAACACATCACGGTAAAAGAAATCTCACCAACCCATGCCTCACTTCTGTAATCTAAATTACCTAGGTTTTTTTTTTTTTTTTAAATAGTTATCATAGATATACCTACATTACAGCCATAATATAAAGAAAATAAGCGGCTTCCAAATAACGAAGCAGCTTAAAGAGTAGGTCGAATGTTTCTTAAAGTGAAACTAGCACTGCTGGCATTGTTGTTATCTGGTCAGCTGAGTTTTTGAACATGACTGACACCGGGCAGCAGCTTCACTCAACTTACCCGAGAGAACCAGACGCTGAGCTGCGTCTCTGACAGCAAGGCGAAGTAAAGCCTCTGGGAGCTGGGCTGGATATGAAAGGGCTCCTCGGCACTCCTCAGCGGACAAAGCAGCCTCCGGGGCCAGCCGGTTAGAAAATACATGACGGCTGAAACTCCCTCCTCAACTCCAACAGTGCGGAGATCCTCCTTAAATAGTTTTTAATCTAGATGACACATTAGCGGCCGTTTTCGTCAGATTAAAAACTTTGGAAGATCCCAGCCTTTGGCACTGCGCAGGTTATCGGTACGCAGATGCCATAAAGATAGATTCAAGCAGCCAGTGAAGCTACGCGGCTAACTTGAAGCTAATGAGCGGTCCAAGGGAACCCAGAGTTCCCGAAAACAAAAGCAAAAAGAACCGCTGCGTCTCCACTTAGCGTCCAACTGTGAGATGCAAGCATCAAACGGGTCGACTAACTTTCGCTCCCAGTGTCGTATCAATTATTTCGGTGTTTTGACCAGAGGTGTCTGTTCACGGCTAAGAGTCTTCACTCCACTCTGCCTCACCGTCGCCATTTTTACAAGCGTCTATCCGACTTAACGCTGATTGGGCGAGACCAAAGAGTTTGCGTGGTGTTGAAATGTGACGTCAGCTTTGTGTTATGTGAGAAATGTTGCGAGGAAGACAAAATGGCTCGACGCTGACATCTGGCGGCGAAACAAAGTACCTGCAGAAACAAGAAAAGAAAAGGTAAATTTTTCTTTTAAATTTCTTAACAAGTCTAAGAAACACACAACAAATATGTCGGAAAGTAAAATTTACAAGTAAACAAAATTGGAGAAAGCTATAAACCTGCTAGTAAAAAACCTGCTGTAAACAAAAAACAAAATTCCCACTCCAAAAGTTTACCATCCACAGCATCCAGTTTCTTTCTTTCTTTCTTTCTTTCTTTCTTTCTTTCTTTCTTTCTTTCTTTCTTTCTTTCTTTCTTTCTTTCTTTCTTTCTTTCTTTCTTTCATGGATTGAGGTGGAATATTGCAATAATAATAATAATCCAAAAATAATATATGGAGAGTAAAAGGGTTGAGTCATATTCCACTCCTTACCTAAAGGCGGCGATGGCACATGGTTTAGTAGAAGCATTCGGAAATGAAACAGTTATTTGCTTAGCATGGTTCACTCATAGCACAAGTCATTTTAAGCTTACCAAAGTTTGTTTGGACTTTAGAGCTAATATAGTATGTTGTATTTTAAATAATTCAATATTTGTCTTTAGTCTGCCGCAGTGAAACATCCAGCTGAAGTTCAGGAGCTAAAGAAAGAAAGAGAGCAACATGGCTGTGGACATGAGATTACCGACTGTTAAAAACTCAATGTCTCTTTCACATTTTCCTGCTGACCGAAAAGATCTGGTTGTCCCCGGAGATGTTATCACTTCAGACACTGGGTTCATGAGGTACGTAACGAGTAAAACAGTAAAGGAATTTGTTGGACTTGAATTGCCACACCAATTTTTTTTGTGCTAAATAATCAGCTATAGAAAAATGTGCCAATTTTAACATTTCTTTAAACTGTTATTTGATAAGCGATGCACCAACTATCTGGTAGAAACTGGAATCGGAAAAAAAAAAAAAATCTACTGTCTCCTCTAAGATATAAAAAAACAAGTTTTTGGATCCTTTTTGTCATCTCCCAAAATGATAATAAAAAAGCTCATTTTCCTTAACATCCTTGGAAAAGCCTGGTCTCCCCATTTCAGATAAACATTACAGAATCTTATCATGAGTGCTTTTCCTGGTGTATTTTGCATTTTGTTGGACTTCGCTGGAGATCTCATGAAATTTACATTGTTTTATGAGGAGGATAATCCCAAAAAAAAGTAACATTGTTATTTGATTAACAACAATTAATACATTTAATGTCTAACATTCCGTTTGGATTCTTTAAACTTCAGCCCCAAATACTGAATAAATCTTAGATGTTTTTGTGAGGATGGAACAGCCAGTAGCAAAATCACAAACTTAGAGTTTGGAGCAAATCGATTTCTGCTGTAGATTCACAGATGGTAATATACACAGACGTAGAAATGATATCACTAAATCCAATTACAATGCAGACTTTCGGGCAAAGTCTGCATTGTTTGTGGCTTTTTGACTCCATATTTACAGTTCTCATTTTCCTCCAGGGGTCACGGTACATATGTTGACGAAGACAAGCTGACGGCATCAGTGGCTGGAGAGGTGCAGAGGGTGGACAAACTAATATGTGTCAGACCTCTTAAGACGAGGTGAGTCACTGAACTTTGAACACCTGGTGCTTCTAATAACTGAGATAATTCGTATGTGCTGCTATTACTTAGTTTTGTATCTTGTTGTGTTTTCCGGAAAATTCTGCAAATGGATTTGAATTATATTGATTTTTTTTAATATTGCAGATTTAATGGTGAAGTTGGAGATGTTGTAGTGGGTAGAATTACAGAGGTGAGAATCTATTTTTACTCCTTGCGCTGTAAAAAGAAAATGGAGCTCCAAATGTAACCCCCCCCCCAAAAAAAAATTAGTGAACTTGTTAACATGTGATTGAACTAAGTTTGTCAGACTTAATTTATTTATGTTTGTTTAACATGACAACTTAATAAACTCAATATGTTTACTTGGATAAACTTAATTTGATTACTTCTAATAAATCAACTCAATTTTCTTAAAGTGGATCACCTGTTTTCTTTTTTTTGGAGTAGAAATAACATTTGTGTGTTTGTTTTTCTCTTCTTTCTCAAAAACTGTTGGTCCTCCATTTGTGGTAAAATGTAGGTTCAGCAGAAGCGTTGGAAGGTGGAGACCAACTCCAGACTAGATTCTGTCCTCTTGTTGTCATCTGTCAATCTGCCGGGAGGAGAACTGGTGAGATTATCGAAATGACTTTGATTTTGTTTAGTCATTTTTGTGTTACAGTGTTTTCTGAAGTGTTTGATTTCACCTTTTAGAGGAGAAGATCAGCAGAAGATGAGCTCACCATGAGAGAATACCTTCAAGAGGGCGATCTCATCAGTGTAGGGCATCATTAGCCTTGTATTGCCTCTGACTTATATTTTACCGTATTTAC
The DNA here is from genome assembly GCF_003331165.1 of Xiphophorus hellerii. Classification (NCBI taxonomy): domain Eukaryota; kingdom Metazoa; phylum Chordata; class Actinopteri; order Cyprinodontiformes; family Poeciliidae; genus Xiphophorus; species Xiphophorus hellerii. Next base: position 15,939,857 of record NC_045679.1, read on the forward strand.
TGTTTCCAAGAATAATGAGCATTTTTACATTTTCCTGTGATTTTTTTTTTTTTAGGCAGAAGTGCAGTCTGTTTTCTCAGATGGAGCCCTGTCACTTCACACTCGTAGTTTAAAGTATGGAAAAGTAAGTTTTAGTACGCTACAATTATTTCATGGAGGTTTTCTTCTTTTTATGTTGTATTGTGATAATATGCTACTAAGTGATGACCAGTTTACCACTTAAATGCAGTTCTAAGAGGTTGTCTTTACATTTCTTACCTTTATCGTTAAAAGTAGATTTTTTTTGTGTGTGTTAAAATTAATTAAAGATGACTTTGTATTGCTTTAAATTTTTTAGTTGTCATTTTACCTCAGGGTCTGTTTGTCCTCTTTCTCTCAGTTGGGTCAAGGAGTGCTGGTGCAGCTTTCCCCATCTCTGATCAAGAGGCAGAAAACGCATTTCCACAACCTACCCTGTGGTGCATCCATCATCTTGGGGAATAATGGATTTGTATGGCTGTATCCCACGCCGGGACAGCAAGAAGAGGAAGCTGGCGGCTTCTACACCAGTCTGGAGGTACTGGTGTAAAAGAACCCACAAACACCAATCTGGAGAAAAGCACTGGGAGACCCCAGCTCTAATTATTTTCAAATATAACCACAAGTGAACTGTGCTTAACTGAGGTTGTTTTTGTGCGTGTGTCCTGTCTCTGTCCTCTCAGCCTGTGAGCCTTTCAGATCGAGAGGTGATTTCACGGCTTAGAAACTGCCTACTGGCTTTGGCGGCTCATAAAGTGCTTTTGTATGACACAAGTGTTCTCTATTGCTACGAGTCGTCTCTGCAGCACCAGGTAGGAATCACAAGGTGTTCTGTACATGTAAGATTACATTCTTAAATGTAATCTGTAAAGAAGAAACAAAGTTGTATTAAACAAATTGAATGTGAGGCAATTGTGCTGAAATTTCTGCACAATTGAATTGAAACAAATTTGTTCTTGCATCTTGTCAGAAGACGGGTCTATTATGCATGTTACAGTTCCAACTATAATTTATTTGTTAAAGTATTTAAATGACAGTTTTTTTCCTTACTTTTTTTTTTCAAATACAAGCCTAAACATCTTGAAATGCCATTGCACATGAGGTTTTTGGGGGTCTTTTTGTTTATGATTTTCCCTTCATAGCAGAATTATTGAAATATTTGAGCTGTTTGCTTTTATATAAAGATTTGTGTAAATTGCTTATTCTCAATAAAAGCTTCTTTTATCTATTCGCTTGCAGGTCAAGGACGTCTTAAAACCAGAAGTGATGGAGGAGATTGTAATGTTGACACAACAGAAGCTGCTGGAACACGAGAGTTAAGAAGGCACAAAGTATCTAACCAAAATTAAAACAAACTCTGTCTAATAGAACCACTTACATGGCTTAGATGGCTTTTGTTGTTTTGTATTTGATAAAACTCATAGCTAGTGTTGCGAAAAACTGATAAAAACAAATTGGTAAGTTATTAGAAGACATCAGTTGACATCTTTTGATACACAAAGCAATTTTATTGTTTGATTAAATTCTGTAATTTCTATTTTCTCTGGATTCTGTGTGGTCTGTTGTGTGGAACCTCAAAGATGAAAAAATGTACAGAAGGTTTTATGGGCAAACATCTCACATCAGCTAAAGGACATACTGTACATCCTTTTTTAAAGACTTCACTGCTAAAGTATTGCTGTACTTCTTTCCCCCTTTTTTATATACTTACCTGTCTTTTTTATGTTCAGTTTAGCCCAAAATTATTCATACACATCTGCCAGATTTAGATTTTGAATTTTCATTCAACCAAGATCTTTGTTTCTGATAGAAAATGAGACGGGCATCTCTCAGAAGATAACAATCTTCAAAGAGAATCAGCTTTAACAATATTTATCTGCTTCTATTTATGGTTCATCAGAATGTTAAATTATTAGTGCAATAATCATTGGAAGAATCATCAATTAAAAAAGAAGGAAACCATGTATAAAATGCAACATTTGACTTAATAGGAGCAGTGGTGTTGACTGTATTATCACTAAAATTATATTAAGGTATCAGACATTACCAACTTTTAATGTCACTCCAACAGGTAGGGTTTTTTATTATCATGTTACCTTGCAAGTTGTTCCGAATCACTTGACTAAAATTAAGTTATCCTGTAGTAAACCTTCCAGCAACTGAAGGAAGATAGTTTGTGATTTCAAAACTTCAATTAAATACTATGACTCATTATAGTATCCCAGAGAGTAATTGCAAATGGCAATGCTGAGGATGGAAAGGGTCTCTGGTAGTGGTCAGTCTAGCACCAATCTCAAAGAAACCTCGGACTGAAGACTTGCTGTTTGACAGTCTCATGACACTACGAGCTGTTTGAATATGCAGCTCAATATCTGAGTAGCAGAGATATTTCACAGTAAAGGCCTGGACAATCCCATCAGTTTTTGGCAAGCACCACTAATCCACCTCACTTGCTTTTGCTGTTTCTCTTCAAATCTATATTTGGCCGTATGGTTAGAAAGTCAGGCGAAGGGATGTTAGAATTGAGGATATAATTTTTGCCCATTGTTATTGATGAAACAAATTGAACTTTCTCCTTTTCTTCAGTCCTGCTCTGCTTCCATGAAGCCTCCTTTTCAACTCTGAGATTTGGGCCATAGTTCAGGTATTTTTTTGAGATGCTCATCAGTGGCTTCTGTATCAGAGTTCTAACTTAAATCAGTTGTTGAGCTCCAACTGCATCTAACTAGTATCAAAGTTCAAATTATTTCGAGGTGGAGTTCTAATTGTAACAAAATATGTTCATGTCTATGTCCTATTGACTGTAACTAATTAGTCTTCCTAGGTTTGTATCTGAGCAGTTTGTGAAGCCCCTTCAGCTCCAAAGCAGTATCCCACGCACGAACGTCACGTCACACGTTGCACCACCCACATTTTTCTGTAAACCACCTTGCGTATGGAAGTATGGCGGCCTCGGCGAAACAACTGCTCCTCGGCCAAAGTTTACTGCTCCGGTTTTGACGTGAAAGCGATGAATAAGTACGCAAACAGAGCAGGCGGTATCGACGAGCTCGGTTGCTGTGAGCATTGGACAGGGCTTGCGGAAAGAGTCGCTGTTATTTGGCCGGCGGACTTCACTGAACTTCCCTTCGCCTCCTTGATTGAAGCGTCTCCACTCCGGGTATCAGACGGGGAGAAGCTCCATGAGACGGGAAAAGTGGACACGGAAGTTGGAAACTAAGTCATTGCGCTGACTTTGGAAAGTCCAGTCGTAATGTGGGAATGTATGGTGCTAAGACACATTTGTTGAGAGGTTTTAGCGCACTTGTCCGAAATTGTTTGTCGGGAAGCAGCAAGAACCAACTGTTGACTGCTCGACGTGCATTTAGGGTCTGCGCGCTGCATACCACCAGCAGACGTTGGTTAGCTTTCATGGCTCCGGCTAACCAACAGTTTCACTGTTTCTCTGACCACGTAAGTTGTCATACGTATGTATCTTACCTTTGTTAACGTTTTAGAGGCAAAATAAGTTGTTTCCAAGTGGTAGAAAATATTTTAATTTACCAATATTGCCAGTTGCTGATGATTAACTGTTTATTGCGAGCGGAAAGCTGAGTTAAAGGTACTCCAAATCTACGTGTAGTGTAGAAAAACGTTTAACCGTTTTCTAAAATATGAAAATCAAAATTTAAAGATGTGCATATATTTCAAAAATTATTATGCATACAGCAATATTTTTTCCTTTGAAAAATAACTCAAACTGATTGATTTTCAGACGTGCTATTCATTAAGCGTTCAGTTTATCTACTACATTTAGGATGCAATCTAAAACTTTTGCCATCAAGAGCTGTTTGAGTTACTAATTAAAAAATTGCAGACATGTTCATAAGACTCTACAGGTTTTCAAATAAAATACCATGTCCTGTGAATAATTTTTAGGTTTATTATGTTCTTTGACTCATAGACAACAGGGGAATACAGTAAAATAGAGATGCACCTAAGAGGCTTTCTCTTCCCAAAATCAATTTCCTGAGCCTTGGAAGGCCCAGGAAAACAATTCAAATCAATTAGATTTTAAGTGATTCAGATGATTTAATTTTTTTTAGTCAAAAAAAAAAAACACAAGAAGGAATACATGTAGGGATGGGCACTTATATCATTTATTGTATGGGAATATGGAGACTTGCTTTGACAAAACTCTTAATTGATTATGTTTTCAAACACCCTAACAGATAGTATGGCAGGTATTATCTGTTTGCTGTCAAAACAATATTTATTTATCAAAGCATGCTAAATGTAGCTGGCATATGGAAAAAAATATATATTTTTTTAAATGACAGTTTTATTTTTGGTGTGTTTGACAATCTTTGTATTGCCACTTTTAGCATTATTGTAATAAGTGCAACAAAATGTTCTGAATAGATTTTTCTTCCCATATAGTTTATCTGTAGTTAATGCAAATTGGACTGAAGTAGTAGCAGTTTTGAATCTCAGTAGTTTTGAACCTTTATCTGAATTAATCGCCTATTACACTCACTAAATGCTAAGTGCATGCTATTGGTTAAAGCATTTTATAGGAGTGCATTGATTTATCTGCCGGCCAATTTGTCAGCGCCAATTTCCTTAATTTTGGGAGATCGGTGATCGGCCAATTCTTACATGTGAAGCCGATTTTATCCACCGATCTTATCTACCTCAGCAAAGGTTTAAAAATCAACCACTGTCCTCTTCTGCTGTCCTGTAAGAAAGGTTTGGCTGATTTAAGGTGTAGAAAACTGGCCCACCAGGTCATGTCTGCACGTTTGTAGTCAATAGTCGCCCCAATGTTGCAAAGTCAGCATCCAAAATTGGAATCAGCAGGTCAGACTTTTTAAAGATTGGTAATCAACAATCAGCCAGAAAACTGCAATCGGTGCACCGCTAGCATTTTAAGATTGTAAATATTAGAGGTCTTTATTTTTTAAGGAATGGGGAAGAAAAATAAACTTTTTTTTTTCAGTTTTTGCCCAGGTGAGCACCAACCACCGATTGCAATTTTGATAAGTGCATCTAGGATGACATACATTTTTTGTAATACAAAAATATTTAAGAACCAAGAAAAAATGATATGTCAACATTCTGTTCTAGTTCTGTGAGCCCTATGTTTAATTTTCTTCTGTTGGGAAGCCTTGGTTTTGTGTTTAACCTTCAAACAAAACACCCCTGGTTATAGTGAAGTTTTTATTTTATTATTATTTTTTTAGAAGATAGTATTTCTTTAAATGCAACTTGCTTAGGAAAAGCTGGAATCTTATGGATAATCTGGAGAAAAGGATGACAAATTCAAAGGGGAAAATATAACTGTTGACCAAGACAGTAACAGACTTAGTAAAGGCTTGGTGTTATGATGTGGGAAGCATTTTGATGACATAGTATAAGTTCACAAATCACAAAAAATCAATACACACTGCAAGTGTTGCCTTTATTCTATGTTAAACATGTCGGGACAAGTCCATCAGAATCGCACTATCTGTGTGTATTGTCCCTTTTTGCAGGCACCACTCCTTAAATTCATTATCACATTATTTTGAACTGCCATGTTGAGAAAATCTTTCTCAGTTTTTGAAACACCAAATGTGAATAATTTTATCTACCCTCCTTTAACAATAACAATTTGTAAAATTATTGTTTAGCGCACTCTTTAAGTTGGAGACAGTTTTGTATTTGCAATTTTGGCCTTATTTAGGTTTGCAGAGGCATTTTAACAATACCAAAACACACTGGAGTTATAAAAAATTGCAATTTCAAAATGGCAAAAATGTTCCATTATGGCGTTCCCAAAGTAAGGTTCTTTTATGAGATGCCAGGGAAATAATTGCAGTGACATGAGTTGTCCCCAGCTGTATGCATCACAAAGTATTTCCCAGTTGTTGCTGTGCACTGCCAGTAACTGGGTTGAAAGATGATTTCTACACTTTTATCATGCTTGCTGAAAAGACCAATGTGGCTGCTGGAAATATTTTTGGTTGTTAAAAACACAGACAGTTAAGGTGTAGAAGTTAAAGGAGAAATACATTTCACTCTCCGTGAGGTTACTGGGTTTCAAAACTACATCTGGGAAGCTATCAGCTGGTTTACACAGTAAAAAATCTATTTAATATGGTCATACAATTTTGTTCTAAAGTAATCAAAGTTAGCATAGCAACAGTATCTCATACCTAATCTTTAGAAGTTATTGTTTCTGGATCAGTTATTCAGATGGACCAGATTCATGTTATTGATATCTGTATTGAATTGTAAATGCACTTATTTATTTTATTTTATTTTATTTTTTTCAGATTCCCCCTGAAATGGCTTGTTTTGTCTTGTGAGCGCGGATGCTCCACTAATGTGTGACACGCGGAGACATACTGGTGTAACTTTGATCTGCTCAGGTGACCTGAATCACCCGTTCTCTCAGAAGGGACGTTCTGAGGTAGGGAACGGGTCTCCTGTGTCCCCCTGATTCTCTCCCTGTCTGGTACCCAACTGTGGAACGGGGAACAACTGATACCAGCTTGGATAGTCCCGGCTGCAGCCTGGCACCCTGCCCTTATGGGGCAGCAGCCGGGGAAATTTGTAGGGGACCAGAGGAGACCCAGTTTGCCAGCTTTCATCAAGGGGGGAAAGAGAGACTCATCACGCCATGTGAGCCAGCCATGGAATGTTTTCGATAGACACGGTAAGATCAGAACTCTTTCATAAAGTATAAAGAAATAAATTATTTTCAAACAAAACAGAATGATTGCTTCATTAGTTTTGTGCATCATATTTGCACAGATCTACAAACACATACTGAAATTATGTTCTGTCCCCTGCTTTCATATTATAGTTTCATCAAGCTGAAGCTGAACAGTGACAAAATAGATACTGTCATTGATGACAGGTAGACCTGTTCATTTGTGATGTTTTTCCCCAAGTTAAAATTAACCACAGGATGCACACAAGAATATAAATTTCCCCATATTTTTAGTTGAAATTGTTCAAAATTAACACAATAGATTATTGAATCTGCTATTCTTTCACATTACATTTGTAGATTGTTTCAAATGTCATCAACATGTTGCAACAAATTTTGGCAGGGGGATGTAGACCGTAAAACTTGTCAGAGCGGTCTAAGGCTATTATGTCATGACTTGTGGGGCGCATACTTTGTGCAACACTGAAACAAGAGCACTGTAATTGCACAGTCTAAAACTCAGGTATTTTAAATATTTTGGATTATATTTTGATCTTTACATTGAAAGTGCATGTTATAGTTATATACTCTACACTTTGCAACATATTTGATTTAAAAAGTGGGATAGAGTCCAAATAGGACTCTATCCCGCTGTATTCAATACAGATATTGAATACTTTAGCATTAAATTAATTGATAAATGACTTAATAACATGCGTGTCCAAACCTTCTTTTCTTCAGGAACCCTACTAAAATCTACAATGACAGCCCACCTCCTTCCTATTCACTACCATATTTCTGCTTTCCACGTTCATTCAATTTATCAATTGAAATATCGATTTATATGAACAGAAAGTGTTTTCACGATATATCCGTTTCATAAACTGGACAAATTATCCCCGTGGTTGTAAATCTATTTATCCAGAAATTAGCTGTTGGGATGTCTGCAGAAATAAATGAAAGGCTCTTGTATTTTTTTTTAACCATCTAAAAAGGGTATAGAGAAAAAATAATGGAAAACACTGCCTGCGTACAATAGTGTTCTCATTAACCATTAAAAACTTAATGATGAAAAAACAGGACTTAATTTTCCCACTGAGGTTGTTGGAAGTCTGTATGAAGAGTTCAAGGTCTACCTTACTGTTTACTTTGTCATATGCATTAATACATAATGTCATTTGAATTTTTTTCTTTTAACTTACCTTTCTAATTCAGTTTAATTGTAAAACTTCATGATGATGCAGTGATAAATAATTACATATATCTGTTTGTAATGCTGTTTGAAGAAACAGAAATGTAGCAATTTGCAAAGTTAAGTTTATGCCCTACTAAACTAAACTAGTAAAGTGCCAAAAATGGTGCCAAAAAACATTTTAGGCCATCTTAGATTTTCATCTCATAATTTTCTGTTGCACCTCATTTGAAGCATGATGTGCAATAACATTAACTTCTCTATTTGAAACATGCTGGCCCTGAACAGCGTGCAGTTATGTGGAATAATCTGAGGAGTAATTTATAGAGCATCACAAACATGTTTTCCAATGTTAACAGGGGATTTGGGAGGGGGTTAACCACCATCAATCACTGCATAGACAAAATGTATGCATATTTTTTCAATTGAGAGAGTCTGAAGGACAAATAGGCATTTCATCATGTATGATTCAGGTCTGGCAGCAACATATTACCAACAAGTACAGTTCTGGAGTGGATTCGCTATGCTCAAAAAACCCCTTTTATGCTAATTGTCAGTGATGATAGCTTGTTCTTGTATCCACAGAGATATAAAACTTGAATATGCCAACAAAATGAATAGTCAGACATTCAGAAACGATGCTGCCTTATTTGAGATTGATTTCATTTAGTCAGATGGGGGAAAAAGTGTTTTGGAATCTGGAAAAGAAATCTGAAAAATCTTTTATCCTGTTGAAATACTTAAACTTTTAAGCCACTTATACCCTTCAGTCAGCAAATTACATTTCATTATTTTAAATTCCAGTAACTCTCCTCTTCTGGGAAAATACACCCTTTAGCTATTTTGGTAGGTAGGTTCTGAAATGATTCAAATCCAGCTGCAAAACTACTCCACAGAATCCAGTCTCATTATTTATTAAAACAAAGATGAACTACGCTCAGAAAACAATAGAATTTAAAGTGGCTGTGCTTTATTTTTACACGTTTGGCTTGAGATAATATGAACTGTCTTACACACATTTTACACACCCTATTCTAGTGGAAAGTACTAGGCTCTGTAATAAGTACAAATTTACAAGTTTAATATTTCTAAATACCTACTTTGTACACAAAGATGGCAATGTTTGGAATGATAAACTGCTTGTTAAAATAAATTTGCAGCTTGTGTTGGTATAAACATTCTCTGTAAAAAAGCATTAGCCATTCAAAGCTATCTTTATATATTCATAAAAAGCATCGGACAGTGATTGCCTTTGTAAGAAAACTCTACCCACTGACTCAAAAGTCTTGTTTAACGCAGAGGGGGACATGTCAAGGAAGGTCAGAAAAGCAGAGTGAAATCTTTTGTTGGTTAAAAAGGTCGAATTTTGCAAAGGGTCAGCAACAGGGCATATTTGTTTTCCCTTTCTGCCCCCTTTCCCTTGTGATGAGCAGGTTAGGCCATAAGAGGGGATGTGAGTCACAGTGCAGGAGCAGGGCAGCAACAACAGCTTTATGGGTTTTTTTTCTCTCCCTCTTGGTGAGCTTAAGCTCGTTAAAAGTGGGATAACCAGCTGCCTTGCTCCTTCCCAGCAGGCAGGTTCAGACCTCTGCATGCAACTGCCTGGGAGAGAGACACAGGCAGTAAAGAGGCAAGCAAAGACCTGTCTGTTCTTTGGCTTCATTGTGTACTGTACAGCGGATTGGTGACATTTCACTGGCTAGTTAGTACCGATTGTAATGTTTGAAAATGGTTGTGATGCGCCTAGAATATTTTTAGCTGACTTTAATGTTTTGTTTTGTTTAAAAAAAAAAACAGTATGTAAAAACATACAAACTGAAGTACCATGGAATAAGTTAAAAGCAGAGATATCTTACCATTTTTTTCCAGACATGCCAGATTCATCTGATTACTTTTTTATTCTAAATGCTTACTAGGTAGTTAGAAATGATTTTTTCTAGTTGGTGTCTATAGTTAAAATGCATTGCAAAAGTATCCGTGCCACTTTGAACTTAAACTTTAGATTGCTATCACAATTTCAATGCAAGTTGAAGTAGGTATCCTCTCTATCCTAACTAATTATTTTATACACTTATACTTCAAATGGGTTGATGTACTTTGAAACTGTTTCATACAACAGTTTTTATTGTGATGTAGATCAGTAGCCAATAACAGGAGGAATCTTAAGTTATTTTTACTCCCTTTTAGCATTCCTGTCCTTTTTGGCAGGTGTGCCTTACGTTCTGGTAATGGCTGCTGATTGTGTCATAGAGACCCTATTTATTAAGCATTCCCATAACCGAGCATTATGTCACAGTTTGGTTCATTTAAGTAGATAAATTCAAGCTATGTTTCTTTTGTGGCACTAGAACATTTTAGTGATCCCTTATTTATAATTAAAATATGTATGTTGTATTTATTAACTTTTATTTTGCCATCAAGAGTAATTAAATGCATATTTGTTGTTTACCTCCAGCTCCCCAGAGATATATGAACAACCAAATTGAGAAATTCTTTCATACGGCTAACTTCTGCTATGATTTTATATTGAAGTAACATATTTCTGAGGAAAAAGGTGCCAGGCTAGCTAGCCAGACTAGTTGGGTGACAGGAAATGCATAGGCCATTGACATGCCTTTGCTTGCTCGGTAAGGGCACACCAGGGCTTCTTTTCTTCCCCGTGAACTTCAGCCGAGACCTTTCTAATTGCATGTCTGACTTCTGGGCTAGCAAACTTTTTAGATGATTAGAAGCAAGATGGAAAGAATTTACACCAAGGTAACTATAGAAGTACACGACATTCATCTGATGCAGATGAGCATAGTGCATGAATGAAGCAATTATGTTGGTGTTTCTGAAGGAGACTAAGCGCTCTGTCATGGAAGAGCTGTTATCTGCTGAGAAACTGGTTCAGCGTCCCTTAGATGTTGTTTCCAGGAAGCACAACATTCATGTCTTAAACATTCACCTACCTCTGCATTAGCTACACCTGTTCAATTGTTGATACAAATGAATAATCAGGCAATCATCTGGACTCTACTGATTTTGAACTGGTGATCTATTGGGACCTCCACACCCAAACCTTGCTTGGATTTACAGAGACTGGTCTGAAAAGATGGAACGATCATGGGGATTGACAAGTGTCTGGACAAACTTACCTTATTAAGGTCAGAGGACCTTAATAAGGTCCTCTGACCTTATTATCTCAAACCACTCTAAGGCAGAGTGGTTTGAGATAATAGACAGGTAACATTAGCTTGTTACAATGAAGGTGTGTAGAATATCATCTCTGAATGCACAATATGTAAACCATGTAGTAGATGGGCTGCAGAAGAAGAATATGAGCTAACAACGTGAACCAACTACACCAGTCTAAGGCTACAGTTCGAAGAGAGTCACCAAAATAGGTTAATAACAGATTGAGAAACTTTGACCTGAGTGGGTCTCAATTTTAACTTGGGCACTTGCATGGCAGACCTAGAATTTGGCAGGGACCCATCCTGCTTCATGTGATTCAGGAGTTCAGATTGTGGTGGTGTAACGGTCTAATAGAAATTTTCTTGGCACACTTTAGGCCACTTAGATACCTGTTAAGCATATTTTATTCAGCACAGCTGAGAGCTGTTGCTGACATGGCATGATCTGATCTCGAAGTGTACTAAGGTACTACGTTTTCAATTCTAAAACCATAAAAACTTTCTTTTTCTTTTTAAATTCCTTTTAGTATGAAGTAATAACATGCTTTGTTTCCAAACCATTCTATCAAGCGGTTCACTATCTCTCTATACTTAACTTCTTGATAATCTCTGATAAATCAGCCAACTGCAGAGTCATCTGAGTATTTCCACAAATAACGGGAGTCTGTTTTGTACTGGAAGTCTGAGGTGCACCGAGTGAAAAGGAGTGGTGATAATGATACTGTGGTATTTTCACTAAAAGTTGTCATAGTGTTACTCTCATATCAACAAATGCCTGTTGTGGACTGTGTCTGTCCCTTTATAACTGTCATTTGATTGCTACTTACAAGCAGGATAATGCAGGACATCAGAAAGCTCAAATCATCTAAAACTAATATCTTAATGATGACATTGAATTTACTTCTATTCACATTACAATTCAGGTAAATAAAGCATTAAATGGGGTATTTAATGTCCAACCGACCAATCTGCAGGAATTTTTAATACCCTTTTGAATTTAAGCTGTAAAGAATTAAAACAGTTTTGAAGGCAAAATGGATTATGTTCCAGTACCAGCACACTATACCTGATAACACCATGATGGTATATACAGATCTGTGTATTTGTTGACGAGGACAAAAAACATTTGACGATTCCTTTGTTGTTAATCTTTGGAAGAGGAAATCTCTGTAATTGTTGGTTACATAAAAAGAAATCTGGGTGCCAGGTGTGCATTTGTGTCAGTAGATGCTGTCTGTGTGTTGGGCTAACCATATTATTTTTAGTCAGTAAATGTATTTTTTTGTTTTTACTGAAAGTAGAGGAATCCTTGGAATATTAGAGACCAAAATCTCTTCGTATGATTCTTCCTTGTTGTGCATGTGTGTGTGTTTGTACGGCACACATTGACACACAACCACAGAGCAGCTCTTAGTAATATTCATTGATACCAGCTGTTAGGCCTCTGGTGGCTTGTCCCTTGACCTGGTTGGCTATGTCTCCAAATTTGAGTGCAACATTAGACATACTCAGGTGATGTCCCTGTCACATAGCAAATTTATTTGCTAATTAAAACACATATGAAAATCCTGTAATAATCAAAGTTTTTGTTTTATCTGTGCTAATTTTTATTTAGCACAGATTTAAGGTTCACCAACTTGACTGATAATGATGGTGCTAGAATATGTGGCATTGTTAGGACTGATTGTTCAGTGATGTGTGAGCGTTGCTGCAGAGGCCTTTTCTGTCTGGAACACACGATTGTCTCTGGCCAGATGACACATCACTTCCCATCAGTGTTATTTCCTCTCATCAAGTCTTGGCCATGTGGAAAACAAATTTCCCTTTATTGTCACACTAATTAATGACCAGCCTCAACAGTTTAGTGACGAAAAGCAAGGGAGTTAGTTGCTTCACCATATCACATCCTGCAATCTGTATTTACTAATCTCTTGTGCTGGTCGATAAAAGTTGCTGATTAATGAAACCAAACAGTATTTAAGAAGAGCTCTGAGAATTTATCTGAAATGAATAAACATAAGGGGTATTATTATGATAGTGAGACTTGTTTTTTTTTAAAAATGTTTATGGGAAGTGACCATTCTGAGATCTTTATGTATTAATGGTTTGTTTTGGATTTTAACAAATAAATAAATTTGAACCCCTTGTAGTCGCAATCAAGACAAGCATATGTTTACATGTAATGTTTGTCTGTCATTTAAAGGTTATCCAGGCTGTTTCCAAAGCCTTTTTGAAATCATAAACAGACATATAAAACTGTAGTTGTGTGATGATGTTGCCACAGCACAGTTTGTTTTGGAGTTTTTATTGTCCTGCTCTAGTGTGACACCCAGTGGTTTTCTGGAGTTGCTCTGCTCTCCTTTGGTAAGATTTACTAATCCCTGCAATCTATTTTAGTTTTTTGTACATTTTCCAAGCTTTATTTTGAAAAGGTTCGCTTTTCCTGCATGGAAAAGCAAACTTTTCCAAGCAGGAAAGCAAACTTTTCCAAGCAGGCCCATTTTTCAACTTTAACTATGCCACCAAAGTCGCATGCCTCTGATAAATTATAGCTTTGTTGTTTTTTTTATTTCAACACTAACATTCATTCAGCATGAAAAACGTTTCTCGGCTTGTTGTTTGCATTCTGCCAAAGTCTTAATATTGTCACCTGTATTCTTTCCATCGTAGCATGCAAAATTCCTCTGCAGGGAAAATAAGGCCAATTGTGTAACCCTGAGCTCTGCTCAGTATGACCACATTCTTCTTGGGTTCCTGCCAAAACATTTCTCTTGAGCCTATCTGCTATGCTTCCAAGAGAATCACATGTTTGTATCTGGTCTCTTGCATCAAAGGTGGGTTGAGTAATATTGCCTATTATGCTCAGAGACAAGGAGTGAGAGTTAAACATTAGGGCAAGCTGCAGCAGTAAGGAGAAATATGCAATCCTTTGTGCATTCCCCTCTCAAATAACTGGTGTGGTTTCCCTCATTCCCTCGTTCTTTTCTCTCTATTTTAATTATTGGATCTCTTTTGTAATTGTTCCATGTTTTTGAAAAGTGCAAAACGATCTTATTGATGTTTTTCTTTTTTCTTCAGATAGTTGCAAAGATTAATCACCTTCAGCCTATTTAGAAACCCTGACCTATCTGATTTAGCATTTATGACCTAATTAAGATTTAAATTTAACTGGTAAAGACCTTGTCTTGTATGGTCCCTTAAAATACACCTGCCATGTTTTTTGTATGTGTGTGTTTTGTATGTATGTTTTTTACATACATAAAATGTTTTTTTACATATATGTTTTAATGTACAACACTTTGACTACTCTAGAGGTTTTTTAAGTATGATATTGAAATGCATGGATGTGCCATAACTTTCTTCAATAGAACAGAAACAATACAGAAGAAATTATCTTTGGACCTAAAGAGGAATGATCTAGAGTCAGGACATAGCTTCAGATGTACATCTAGAAACTAGTGATCAGGCCCAAAATCTGGAGGTAGTGATGGACATAGACCTGAACCTCCAAAGACACATAAAGCCATTACAAATTCAGCCTTCTATCACCTAGGAATATTTCCAGGATTAAGGGATTAATGTCCCAGAATAATCCAGAGAAACTGCAACAGTGTTTTTGTAAGTCTACCTAAAAAATAGACAGCTGGAGCAGATCAGACAATGGAGTACATCACCCAGTTCTAAAGTCATTACAGTGACTTCCCGTAGCTTGGAGAATAGACTTTAAAATGCTTTTGTTAATTTATAAATTACTAAATGTCTTAGCACCAAATACATTAAAGTCCTGTTGTTGTATCAACCTTCTAGACCTCTCAAGTCTTCTAGTTCAAGTCTACTCTGGATCCCTAGAATCAAAACCACAGATAAGAGAACACAGAGAAGCAACATTCAGTTTTTATGCTCCTCTAATCTGGAACAAATTTCCAGAGAACTGCAAAGCAGCCGATACACTGAATTCCTTTAAATCAAGACTAAAATACCGTTTGGAGCTAGTGTCGATGTTGTTGACTAAGAAAATTAGGAACACATTTAGTCAATTTTTGTAATTATGTTAACTAAAAAAAACAAAGTACAAATAAAGATAACTATAAGTAAAATTATTGATGTTTTTGTCAATGAATAAGAATAAATTATTGCTTGGAGGAAAATATATCTGTCTATTTGTTCATTGTCCATACATAGGGGCATTTACTCCTGCTAAATTCTCACTATGGAGAAAACAGAGTGGTGATGGGAGTATTTTTAAACTGAATGTGCAGCAATGGTAAATACCTGCAGAAATGACAACTTAAAGAAACACCAGGAAGCAGGCTGTCGAGTAGGGGTAGCTATGCTTCAGTTCTGTGTCCTAAATTACGTGAGACTTTTACAAGACTGGAATGATTGGATGATTTACTGTAGTGTTAATGTTGTGATCTGTCAGAAGCTCTTCTGTCTGTTGAGCAGCATAAAACTGATCTAAGTGTTGATCCAAACTGTTTTCCCAGCACAACAGACCATGACCTTCTTTGGTAACTAATACTGATTTTCTGTCAGCTTCTTGCACTTCAGCTGACAGTGTTATTGGTAGCAATGATGTAACCTTTTAGTAGCTTCACTGCTTGAGTGGTTATCCTCTCCCACCCCCCCACAAAAATGACCTTAGCTAATGTGTATAAAAAAGTAACTTAAATATTCAAGAATTGTATTATACTGTATGATAAAAATTTTCCTCTTATCAGTCACAGAAAACTGACATCAAAATGGACTGACTACAAATAAGTCTCTCTGTGTGTTGAAGACGACGATTTTGTTTTTATATAAAACAAATTTGAGGAATGTCACTTTGGCTTTTCATCACAGTTTCAATCCCTGATGGAGTTAAGGATCTTTTTCTTTTAACAAATCTGTAAATTTGATCTGGAATATTTCACAGTAACCATTTTACTTGCAGGAAAAATGGTAAAGATTTTTATAAACATTTATTCTTCAGGTATAGTATGACTGGTGGCAATGATAAACATGCACTTGATTAACCAAAATCGGATTATTTTATTTTTCTTATTAAGGATATTATTCAGGATTTTTTTTTTGTTAAACAGTTAATCTATGTTGTATAAAATGTAACGCCCGCACCTACAAGAGACGTTCATTACTTAAGTATAAGAAGAATTTTTCTTAAAGATGTGGAAGGCCCTAAAAAAGTAGTCCTTTGTGATTTATAGTTGACTAAATTTGTAAACTTCATTGACTAAAACTAAACCTAAAACCAAAATGTCCACAGGTGACTGAAATGCAATTAATACTTAAATAACATTTAGTCAGATGAAACTCTGCTTTTAAAATTAACACTGGTTGAAACTTGTATAGCTGCCATAGATTTTTTTTTATCCATTCTGAAGCTCAGTTATGGCATCATTGTAGTCTGAAAGCAACATAACTTATCTTTCTCTCCAATTTGCTTTAACCTGCATATCCACACACAAAATTCACATTTGCATGCTCAGAGAGTGCCTCCAAGTGAAGTTAGGAATGCAGTCTGAGAATCTGTTGCCACCTGGTTCCATGCACCCCCCCCCCCCCCCCACACACACACACACACGTGAACACTTGTGCAGGAAAAAAAAACTTCCCCTACTGCCTTTCCTTGCTCCATGCCCAAGCAGGCCGCTGCAGCTCCGGACACAGCTGTTGTTTTCTCTACAGACAACCTGTTACCTCAGACGCCAGAAAGACAGGACTGGGATCAGCTCAGTGTTGCTGTCTTGTGCAGAAAACATTTCTCATCTTACTTACTGACAGACAATTAAGTTGGATATGATTTAAAATTTGGACACTTTTTTTGCTAAAAATGTTGAGATATCACTACTTGTGAAGTTTTCTCCTTTAAATGGTTTCATTTCAGTGCACATTGTTTGGCCTTTGCTTTACTTATTTTCCCTTGCCAGCTCAAATTTGACTTTATTGGTGTTCTGTCCTGTTTCTTGGTTTTGCATTAAACTCCTCTTCATAGCGCTGTAAGAGGATAAGATTGGGGCTGTAAAGCTAGCTGCATCTGGATCCACTTAGACGCTGAGAGAAGCCTGAGCAGTTTCACCACTGCAGTTCAACAGTGTCTCATAGCCAGAGTCTCTCCTCTGTGTATCTATTGCTGTTTTTACTCAGGCGGGTATTTAGACGAACGGGGTCTTTCCCCAGGCATCTAGATAACAATTCCAAAGCATTTACAGTTGATAGTAGAAATATGTGCACAATAGACTGTTCTCTCTCCTTTTTTTTTATTGTGTGTCAGTTTTTATCATAGTGCTGGCTTTTTATGCTGTTAAGTCACAGAATTAAGCCCAGAATGACTACAATGAAAATTCAATTCTGTAAAACAATTCTAGATTTATTTCATTTTATTTTATTATATTTTATTTTTTTCAGTTTTATCAGACTGTTGTTTTTGGAATTAAGCAAAGGGTTGTGCTGTTTTTACTTGTGGTTGAAATTTATGATTGTGATTTATGAAAGTTTAGCTTGCTCTGTGCCAACCCATTAACTGGGAAGTTGCATCAAAATGGCATCCAAAAGCCTTGGAAGGTTAACTCAAATGTAACTGCCTCTTAACTACTTCATCATAAAATCTGTAAAATAATTACTTTTACTTCTGAGGAGTTTTGGCTACAAACGGTGTCAGCAGTGTGACTATTACCAGAAGCTAATGCAGATTTTAAACCTTGAACTAGAGCAATGACCAGTTCATTCTTGAGTGTCCACTCCTCCCTGTGGACTAAACTAAGTGGCAAATTATACGGAAATCTAAGTCCCCTAGTTTCATCTGCTGGTCTGCATGCCTCATACACTCCGGCTGCATTCAGCAGAGGGCTCAGAGTAAACAGCCACATGTGCAAACACACATCCACGCATTCAGAATACCTGCTTCCTGAGTGTCTCTTTTTCTCTTTTCTTTCCACCTGACTAATTCTGATTGCTTTAAATGTTAAGTGGAGTTAAGACAAAGAAATTCTTGGTTATGTACATTGAACAAAATGTATTAGAAACAGCTTTTTGTACCCTCCCCCCTTCTTTTTTCAAACTCTGTAATTAGATAGCTTGTTGGTTTAAGTGCATATATGACTCCTCTTCCACATAATAGATGAACAAGATTTATAGCTAGTGTTGGCTGGCCCCATTTTACCACTGTCAGTGTGATTATGGTTATATCCTAGTGTGCCAAGTCTAATATATGATTAGCAGTAAAGGTTGAAGTAAGAAAACGGCAGTCATTATCCCAGTATACTGGCTTTTCATCAAGGTTTGGAGAAAGAATTGTGTATCCAGGAAGAGTGAGAAACAAAGCACCAGCAACCATCTCGTGGGTGGATGTACGTCAGCTAACTGTTAACATATTAGTCCACAGTATAAAACGCGAGCTATTCTGCTATGAGCTCATTTCCAAACAATGTGCTTCGTGCCTCTCCATCTGCAACCTTTTTTCCTCTTGCCTCCATTTTTACAGCCCCTCTTCTCTTGCCCTCATCCTCTCATCTTCCCCAACACTATGTGGCTGCGGTAAGTTAATCTGCCTTCCTCAGAGCTCTAGGAAGCCTGCATTTCTTTATAATTGGTGTTTTGGGGTGGTGCATGAGAAGTAGGCAAATGTTTGTCATACCGACACTGCATTGATGATGTGGGTAGAGAGTGTGGGGGCATCATAGTGCCATATGATTTGAGGTTCAGCACACAGGGTTTAAAAGTCAGATTAATGCCATGTTGATGGATTTCTGTGATTGCTGATGTGACAGACATAAACATCCATTATAATCATATCGAGGATATTATTGTGTGTTGTATTAACTGTTAACTCCACAGATTTAATGGCTTCTTAAAAGATTTCTGCGCTCGTGGGGTATTGTATTCAGTGATTTTGTTCTTTCTGTGCAGCTTTTAGGTGACTTTAAGAGCAGAAACTCTTTTATCCAAACATCCAGATTCTTCTTGTCATCTTTGACTTGTTTTCTATGTTTGAGTAGGTAGTCATTACACTGATTACACAATTATTATTTGATATTTTGCCTTAAAAACTAATTTTATTGTTATAAAATGATTGTGGAACTTACCTTTTCCATTTTAGATTTGCAGTTAGCCTTATTAATACTTCTAACATTACTCAAACGGGATTCACTGTGTTCCATTGATAGAGCTTTACCTTCAATTTAAAATTTTCAGAATGCTGCTGTCATTTCCATTCCAGATGCCCCATGGCAAAGGTTAAAAGCTTGAAATGTTGTCTTATTGTCTGATGAAAGTCTCGTACTTTCTGGTTCTCTTGCAGCTTTAACGAACTAAATGGGTAGAAAAATATGGTTACATTTGAAATAGTTTCATACATCTCTTTGGTATGACTTATTTGTGCACCTCAAATGCTCAAAACAACCGAGTCTTCTTTTCCTGAGAAACACCTGCACACCGAAGTTTGTTGTTTGTATCATAAGCTGGTATTGAATAGAATTGAAAAGATGATCAGATTTTTAAAAGTTTTCAACCAGCTGGTCAGTTCTGATCACCAGCCAGGGTCGATTTTACAGTATATTCCTCCTTTAAAGATAAAACTCACCAGTTAAATCAAATTTACTGCTTCAGTACATTAGCGTCATTAAGTATGGGAAGTTTGCATCTACAAATTTCACAACAATTGCATTCTGTAATATTTTCAGATAATTACTGATGGAACCAGCAGTGACACAAAAATTTTAAAACAGCAAAAGCAATCTAAATCAAACTGCATAGAGTTCTTTTAACCTCTTTAGCTTATTGCTACAACAATAAATCATGATTCTTATCATTTTCCTTCAATAACTAATTATATGATAATTGTCCATCCCTTGAGGAATTGAGAGGCAGAGGTCTAGGAGTATGTAAATATTCACATACTACTAGACCATTAGTATCCAACATGTGCTCAATGTTGTGCGGTCCATATGTAGGTTTTTGTTCTCTTTACCTATGGTCTCCCCAGTAACACAATTCTACACATGTTGATGCATATAATGCAATGATACTGTTTTCATTTTGATGAATTCAGATGCTCTTTCTTGTTCCCTTTTGACATGAAAGTATGGAAAAAATGATCTAGTTAGGTGACAAATGAAACCCATGAAAAACTGATAAATGTTGCGCTTTCAGCTGAGAGCTTTAGTTCTGCCTTCAATGGCCCAGTCCTGTTTCCAGAAATGATTTCTTAACCTGTAAACATTTCAGAGTGGAGAAAGAGGGGGAAAAACCATGATTGAGGACAGAGAATGGTAGAAAGACAGAGAGGGGGAAGGGGCTGAAAAGTTGGAGGAGGAGCATCTTTTAATCATTTTGACTTCAAAAGGAGGAGAAAGAAGACTAAAGAAGAACTATGCAGTTTAAGCTATTTAGGTGTTTGGTGAATTAGTCGTCTGGAGCTTTTACTTTAAAGCTGACATGATGTTTGGATGCTGGTGAGGTGTTGGGAATCTTTTAACTGCGTGTGTGTATGTGTGTGGTAGCGGTTTCTCCCTCCTACTTTTGGAGGTGGGAGGGCTTAGCTGATGTCATTGAGTGCAGCAGGCAGAGCTTGAAAGAGGCCCTTTGTTGGCTGCTGTAGCACGAGTGGTCCCTGTGCTTCGGATACACGCTCACACAGGGGACAGGAGAGGGGAATGGCAACGTCCACCCTGCGCTAATGCCCACTCTGCCGTTACTTCTACACACCTACCAACTCTCTGGACTCAACCTGCTCCTCTGGATTTCTGTTTTGTCTCTTAAAAGTAGATGTAGCTAAAAGTCCTAAAGTTAACAAGGGAGGGACAAAAAAAAAAGAGAAAAAAGATGGAGACGCTCAGAAGAAAAGGTTGGTAGGCTTTGCCGGACAGCTGCTCTTTCGGGTTTTCAAAAGGAAAGGAAAGACGAGAAGGATATACAGCAGCTGGAAGGAACCGACAAAAGGAAATCTCTTCGCATTTTAGTTTGATCTTTTCTTTTTTGGGACAAATGTAGATAGAAACTTTTGAGTGACGTCTGATTTGATCAAGCAACTATAATTTCGCCAGGAAAGTGGAGAATAAAGCAGATGAAAATGTTGGAGATATGCCTGAAATTGGTGGGGTGTAAATCTAAAAAGGGGCTCTCGTCATCCTCCAGCTGCTACTTAGAAGGTAAGAACACTTCATGGCCACTATGGCATTGTCTTTTCGCTCGGGCCTATCATTAACAATTTACTTTGTAAAAAAGCAGCTGTTTAAGTAAAGAAACATGTCAAAACATTGGAGGAAAATTAGCAATAGTGAGTAAAGAAAAAAAGAGGAGGTTTTGAGACGTTAAGTCTTACCGTGATTTCTGAACTTTGGAAACTAAAGAACGGGGAGGGTAAGTAGAGAGAAAGCACAGGGGAGGAGGAGGGAGGCCAGACACTCTGGCTGGCTAGAGAGGAAAAAAATGTGGAAAAAAAGACAGCAAAAAGAATACAAGGAAATCTGACTCCTGGCCATGTCCCACTTAACTCTTGTTTAGGAGGGGAGGGGGAATCTAATCTCAGTGTGCACTTTTCACTTCTTTGCTGTTCTTTATTACTTCATTAGGGTTTCAGTGTGCCTATAAAAATTTAGAAAGACATTGTGATATAATGGTTTTAATTTTGTGCATAGTTGAAGTCCATGCGATTTTCATAATGACAGGGACTGAGTCTTAAATAAGAGAGTAGGAACAAAAAGTTCTCAATGTTTCAATTTGGAGCAGAAACAATTAGCCTGGAAGAACTGCACATTTGCTGAACTTATCAAACTACTTCTTATTCCAACACTCCTAAGAATGGATGTAAACGGCATAAAGGAGAAGCACTGTTGTGATGATGTGCTGAAGGCGGAGTTTAGGAAAGAGCAGAACATTCCCGAAGAGACAACGGCCAAATTTCAAGGTGTCAAACAGGAAGTCAAATTTCTTTTGACTAGCACCACCTACTTTACACCAGGGCCCACTCATCCAAATTGGGAGGCATTGAACCACCAGATTTATCGGTTATTGACGAACCAGAGACTCAGCCAGTATTTATAAACTTTCCTGGAACTGTGAACAAGGAAAATGGCACTGCTTTTCTTCAAGTTGGTATAACGACTTTAAATGATTTGTGTATATGGTAGGAAAGGGAAAAAATTTTTTTACTTTTTTTTTTTTTTTTTTAAATTCTGCAGACATTTTTCTGGAGTTTCTGAGGGCAGAAGTTGCGCTAGACTTTTTCTGTGTATGTCATTCGACAGACGGCGTTAAAAAGAAAATCCAGGCAATCTGTTTTTACTCGTCACTTTTTAAATGGCGTATTGAATGAACACTTTTAAACAGGATCCCCCTTGTGCTCTCGCTAGTGTAAAATCACATTTTTAAGGGTTTTGATGTTGATTTGCAGGCTTACTCTGCGCTCTGTTGCTGCACCATAACCTGGAATTACAAGCGCCACTTAAGACAGATTTTAAATCCGGGAACATTTCTCCATTTGAAGCAATCTTAAGTCGGCATTACACTCTGAACCGTGGGGACGTGGGAGGAAATCCAGCAGGATGCACTCCCTGCACTAGACACACGGAAAAGTATTGTGTCCAAATTTCTCTCACTCAAGTTGCAGTAGGAGCATCAGTGAAGGCAGATGACGTGAGAGAGCAATAGAGGGAAAAATATTAGTTTTGGAAGTTGAGAACTAGAGTATTTTATGACACCTCTCATCCCTTTTACCACTTGAATTTTTTTATGCAATCTCTCATTTCGAACGTATGCTTCTTGGAGCACTTCTGGGGTTGACAGTGGAGCAGAGCCATGGAGTGGAAATTAGGGTAATCACTGCTCAAGCAGCGAAGAGCGCAGGGGCAGCGCAGCAGAGACGCATGCATTGTAAATAATTCTTCAACTGACTATCAGCTCTTGCAGAATAAGATGCATTTAGTTCATTGTCCAGGTCAGAAAATATTATCAGATGGGATTTTTTTTTCTTTTTTGGTTGAATTAGCTGCCTCTGCAATGTCTTCTGTGCATAAAATAGAAAATGTCTGCACCAAGTGATCAGGTATGTCTAATCAATCAAAATGATAAATCTTTTGAAACAAAAGTGGACCTTATAAATAGACTTGATCTTGATATTAATTTTGGACCACATCGCCCAGTCCTAAATAAAACATCTGAGATTTTATTCCAGCTTTAGTGCCGATGAGTGGTAGTGTCATATTGTGGGGTTGTTAGTGTTGTTGGAGGGACTGGTGCACTTCAACAGGAAGGAAGAACTTGATATGGAATGATTAAGGCAATATTTGAAGAGCCAGCCCAGACTTTGTCAGCCAAGAACCTGAAGCTTGGGCACAAATGTGCCTGTCCAGTGATCTGTGACCCTAAGCATACCAGCAAGTGACTTATGTAGTTGTCTAAGGATAACATAGACAGTGTTTTGGGGTGGTAATCACAAATCCCACATCTCAATGCCATGTTGGCAAAGCTGATTAGGTGTCAGTGAACACGGTGGTCTACAAGCTCCACTTGATCAGTTCCGTCTGGAGAAAATTGACCAACTCTATCTAGTGGAAGGATACCCAAAGTGTTTGATCCAAGTCACAGTTTTTAAGATTGTTCTGCCAAATACCAAGGAAATAAATAAAAACTTCTTAATTTGAACAAAGTAAATAAAATCTTTTATTCCACTTGAACTTATTCTACAAAGACTTGTTTGATTATTCTAAGGGAAAAGTAATTTTTTAGTATGCAAGCATATGGTATTTCGGTATATTTTAAATATGAAATAAAATCAAAAGCAAGTTACCAATGTAGGACCCACCAGGTTGACTGTCGATTTTTAAGATTAAAGTTTTAGATCTTTTTCACCCTGTTCTCTTCCCTCACTCAGTCATTGCTCTGAAGGTTTTACAAGCCTCACACTCGTTTAATCATTTTGACGGTCATCTCAGAAATGAAGCCAATTCATGCTGTAATTTTCCCTCTTCGCAGCTTCGCAGAGCTTTAGTCTGATCAAGAATTATTCTCATTCATTTTCCTTCTTGGTTCCCCTATGGATTTCATTTGTCACCTGATTTTTCTTTTTCATGTGTGTTTTATTTGGGCTAGAATGCATCAGTGTGCTTTTTTTTCCTCCTTGCATGAAGAGCTGCAATAATTGAGGCCTTTCAAGCGCATGTGTGTGGCTATTGCTGCTCACACTTAATGACCTGGCTAGGCTTTCAGTAGGTTAGTCATCCTTAATTTCAGATCCACATCTTTTTTTACTGGTTACTTTTTTTCACGCAGCACCGATGCTGGTCTCATCTGTTTGTAATTTTATTATACTTTCTTGAATGTACCACTGAGTTAAAATGCCATCTCATATGTTGAAAATGATTATTTTAAGCAAATATTACCCAGCTTTTACCTTTAGAGACATGTTTTAATGTATTAATTAGGACTTTCTGACCTTTATTTGTCTATAACTGAGTATTGTTCCTCCAGCATCCACCAAGACCCAAAAATATGGCGTTTTCAGAGTCTGGATCGAATATATAGTCTTTACCTTGGAGCAAAACAGCATGTTATGATCTAAAAAGAACCTCATAATGGGTCTAGACTAATGATTCTAACTCTTTCCTCTTGTCTTCCAAAACAGGGATTCCTGCAACTTGTCAACAAAGTCATGTGATAAACTGTTTGGCTCTTCACTCTCCCAGAGTTGTGCAACACTTCGGTGTCTGCTTATTGTTTGAGATCTTGAAATTCATTCTATGTCCATTGGTAGTCGATTTATGCAGTTCAAACTTGACCTTAGATCTTGACGTTCAGGTAGCCGGGTCCTTGGATGCTTATAGAGTCATATTTAACTTTAATCTCATTCATACAACTCCTCTATTATGTCTTTTTTATCAAACATTTTGCAGAATCTTCCGTCAACCTTCTGCTGTAAATTGCAGGAGCTTTATCAAGATACACGTTCGTGCCATGTCTTGACTAATGTCGAGTCATGCAATAACGAGTATTAATCAAGAACCTTAGGTTATTAATAAGGGTTGGAAATGTTATAAGAAAACAAAAGTGGCAGTTGTTACACATTCAAAGTCTTGTGTGATCTAGATCAGCTGATTGTACTCAAAATACATATGCAACATCCTGAAGTGGTTTGGCCATTGCATACTTTAATTTAGTTTCTCAGACAGAAACGAATCCCTCTTGCTCTGACTTCTGTAATTGGGAAGGAATTATAATATCACTCTGTGGAGTTCTGCTTGAATGCCATTATGTGGTATTGTGGTTGTTCTTTTAGCCTAATTTGAAATATTTCCCTTTGCAGTTAAAATCAATGTTTCAATCACTTATGTCAGATCACAGATGTTTGATTTTGGAGGTACAACCTTCAAAGACATTAGGGTTTCTGTAAAAGTCTTTTATTGATTCATCTTCATTTTAGGCCTTGAAACATCTCAAATGTCCATATTTTTGATCATATTTCTTATATTTATTTGCATCTTAAAATGCTGTCATTTCCATTGCCCTTTTTATTTAATTTGACAGAAATGTCCTAGTACCAATTATTTGCTTTTGTAATTTTGCTTTGACAAAACTATAAGGCTCATGATCCAAAGCTGCAATTTGGCCTTTTCCACAAATCGACAAAAGAAATCTGTTATGAAAACAAAATCAAAACTGTTACCTTCCCTACTGTTCCTTCAGGAGTGTTTGTATTGTAGATCTGGCTTGGAAAATGAACTTTTTTAATGCTTATCATATTGTCTGTAGTGAACTGATTGCAGAACTCTACTACAGAAATCCTGTGTTACACTATGATCCTGATGCTGTCAGGGTCATGTTCAAAATGAACACCAGTTTGGTAAAAAAAAAAAAAATTACTTTCTTTTTCACATTTGTGACCAACAACTTTGCATTTTCACATTTATCCAGAGGTTTTACCACTCTAACATGACTGTATTTGACTCTTTATGCTGAACGTAACTTTGAACTGAAGTAAATTCTCTGTGAGGCAATGCTCATCCACTTCACAAAGATCCTGAAAGCACTTCTGGGAGTATTATTCTCATGGGCAGAAGTGAGTTTTCTGTCTACATATAGATCTTACAGATAATTAAAAATGAGATTGGTCTGTTCAAAAAAAATTACATGTTGCAGAGACATGAAAGATGACAAGGGCTGGCTTAATCCCACAGAAGCATCTCAGCTGGAGATTTTCTTGGAAGTCGTCTCTGAACACTTAAGGGAAGCTGAAACTGATGTAGAAAAGATTAAGGAGCACAATAAAGAAGTGTTTTCAAGGCATGATCCCAAAGAGTTTACATTGAGCATGGCTTACTACAGGGTTTCCTAAGCTTTTCCATGCCACAAGCCCCCCAAACAGCTACAAAATGTGTGAAGAAACATAGACTTTTATGGTGGAGTTCTCTCACTTTTATTAACTCTTCAATAATTGTTACATTCATTTAACATAAATGCTGCTTCATACATTCTTCTTTTAGATGGCTATAATTTTTTTTTGCAGCAGGGCTGCTGGATGTCTGTCTTGTCAGAAACTTGCCCATGTCACTTTTGCTATGCTAGCCTGACGAATAAACCAGCCTGGTAAATTTGACTAGCAGCCAATCAGAAATGTGAACACGGCCAATAACAATTTACCGTAATAAGTTATTTCAACTTTTATAATAATTGAAAAACAGATTAGTTTTCATACAAAAGTAATTTAAAATGTGTGATTCAAATTTCTTTTTTTTTGTGCATTTTTTTGTTCTCATTTTCCCTATAAATTTAAGACCTGTAAGAGTCCTGTGCTGGCACCCCAGGGACCACAGTCCTGCACTCTGAAAAATACTGGCTATCTAGATGCTACTTTTCCCTAATTTCTACATGTATTTCTGATATTTGTAAATATTTTCACCAACCTGTGTTTTTTTTTTTTTTGTTTGTTTTGTTTTTCCCAGAAGCTCTCCAGAGGCCAGACTTTGAGGGTCAGGGTCTGTCTGAAGCGGCTCGCTGGAACTCCAAAGAGAACCTGTTGGCAGGGCCTAGCGAGAATGACCCCAATTTGTTTGTTGCACTCTATGATTTCGTAGCAAGTGGTGACAACACACTAAGCATCACTAAAGGTGAGAGAATGTTTTTAAATTTATTTTTATTGAAAACCAAATTTCCATATATAGAAAATGAGTAACACAGTCTGGAAAAGTATGGGTTTTGTCCTCACGTCATCCTTCCTAGTAAGGTTTGACTTTATCATAATGCAGAATATTATCTGTCTAATGGCTTTAAATGGCAGGAGAAGCCAGTCACATTGTAGAAACTGAGTCTGTAGAGTTGTGACTACATCTGGGAATCACCTTGTTTGTGTCCCTTCTATTATTCTCTTTGTTCTCAATTCACTTCCTGAAAATGTTCAGACATATATGGGCTTTTTTCCACTGAGCCTTCTGTAAAACAATGCTACAGATGGATTACACAGACAAATGCAGGAAGGAAGGAGGGACTGTAGCCCCTTGAGTAAACAAGAAAATGTCTGCACTGTTCTTGAGCAATAATGCTGATAATGCAATCATTTTATTTTGATAATGAAATGCTGAAGCTGGTAGCCTTCCTTCCTTCCTTGTGTTTTTCAGCATGTCTACTATTATCTAAGAAAACTGTAAACATGGCTAAAGTTGACATTCTCTAAACATTTTGGTTCATCTTACTCTTTTTGATTGAGCAGGGGAGAAGTTGCGTGTGCTGGGTTACAACCACAATGGTGAGTGGTGCGAGGCTCAGACCAAGAATGGCCAGGGTTGGGTGCCATCCAACTACATCACTCCAGTCAACAGCCTGGAGAAGCACAGCTGGTACCACGGACCCGTGTCACGCAATGCTGCCGAGTACCTGCTCAGCTCGGGCATCAACGGGAGCTTCCTGGTCCGGGAGAGCGAGAGCAGCCCTGGACAGAGGTCCATTTCCCTGCGGTATGAGGGGAGAGTCTACCATTACAGGATTAACACTGCGTCAGATGGCAAGGTGGGAATCACTGGAAACGCACACTCTTTAAAATTTACTTGCAGTTAAAGTTTTAAATCCAATCATTCTCAAAAATACCTCAGAGTGACAGAAATAAAGCAAAGAGTGGGCCAAAATTCCTACACAATGATGGAAAAAGATTCAAAGGCAGTTTTTTGTAATGGCTTGATGGTAGCTGTTGATGCCTAGGGTGGGACAACCTGTTCTTAGGTTTTGGAAGGTTTTCACTTTTTGACATTAGAGCCATGTTGGTTTGGATAGTTTTTTAAAGGAAATCATAAATTTGCTCTTTGTGTTTACTCAGGTTATCTTTTTCTTTTGAAAAAAAGAATATATTTGTTATTGCTTAAATACATTTTTACAACACTATATGGCATAATGTCTTTAATTCAGTTAATGACATTCATTTGAAGTATTCTTACTGAACCATTAATGGTGTCCTATCTGTCCTGTTGCATTGTTGCCCTTTTCCCCTAGTACTAGTCAGAAAAAGGAAGGGCTTTTACTTGTCAGTTCTGAGTAGCAACAGCATTGCAGATCTTTTTACCCTGATTTAGTTTCTACAAAGGAAGGATTTAGCAGCATCCTGCTTGCACAATCTTATGTTCTACCAGTCCTTCTTGTACTTAGTAAATATGCAAGGCTTCCGAAAGAGCCTACAACTATATTTAAAAGATTACTACCTCATTGAGAGAATTGAATTTAATGCTCTTAGTGAGAGCTATTTACCTAGAAATCACATGGTGACCTGAGTCTATTCTTAACTAGTCCTTATTGGTGATTGTTGGGCCAGTCGGAAACATAAAACGCCTTTTTTTAATATATATATATAGAGGCAGTGAAAAACTTTGATAAGCTTCTGAAAGCAAAACAATTTTCAATGTTGGCGAAGAACAGGAACCTCTGATTTAGTAGATAATAGATACAATTTGTATCCTTTGTTCAACATGTTTGATTAGGAAATGTCAGTTGCTTGAAAATTCCACAGGACATTTTTTTTAACATAAAACTGTCTATGGAGGGGCATGTGGGTAAAGACTGGCTAAAATTCTTGGTGTGATTTCCTTAAGAACTCCCCATCATTTTTGTGTCACCTTCCTGTCTGTGATGAAGCGAGGTGAAACAGCTTCAAGAACTCCAGTTATGACAAGAATGCCTCTGACCGCGACCATGCTTCGTGTAATAAGCACCAAACGCACAAGGCCCGACTTGGGTTCTGACTCCCATGCTGAGACATGCTTTATGCAGACAGATGCAGCAGAGTATGTACGCTCACACATGAAAAATGCAAATGCACAAACACAGACCAAGAAAAGCAGACGCGTACACAAGGTTCCCCATTCTCATGTGGTTTTCCATCACCCCTCTGAGCTGGAAGTCCGAAATCTGGTATGATGGATTTCCCCAGTAACTGAAGATTACATCAACAGCTCTGAGACAGCCTCTGTATTTTTGCCAGTTAAATGTTTTTTATTCTTTCCTCTGTATTCCCTTAATTTATGCACTCAAGGCTATTAACATAAAGTAATGCACAAGGAAACTATTTTTAGTATTATGCAACAGTGGAATAATGGAAAAGTCTGTCTACTGAGCCTTGACCAACACACTTCTGTCCACCAACTTCCTGATGAATGCCTTGCTTGGGACACACCAAGATCATAACTTTTCCAGATATAACTGTTTCCAGCAATAGCTTAGCTTAATGTTTCCACACAATGTGTTTTAGCATTGGTCATTTTTATTAAAATGTTAAAATGTTGCACCTAACTTTAGTTTTTAAAATATTTTTTGTTAAATGTACAAGAAATGAGTTCATTTTTTTCTAGTGTAATAAGTGAACATTCACTCAGATGTAAAAACCCTGTCCTCCCCCAGCTCTACGTGTCGTCGGAAAGCCGTTTCACCACGTTGGCGGAGCTGGTGCACCACCACTCCACCGTGCAGGACGGCCTCATCACCACGCTGCATTACCCTGCACCGAAACGCAACAAGCCCACCATCTATGGAGTTTCTCCCAACTACGACAAGTGGGAAATGGAGCGCACTGACATCACCATGAAGCACAAACTGGGAGGGGGCCAGTATGGCGAGGTGTATGAAGGTGTCTGGAAGAAGTACAACCTCACTGTGGCTGTCAAGACACTTAAGGTTAGGTGAAACAAATCCTCCTTATGCAAGCTTGTGAAAACATTTTAACTCCAGCATAATATATTAGGAGTGTGGCAGATATAATTCCTTGATCAGGCTGAATAGTGCTGCCCTCTGCTGCCACAGAGACGCAACTACACTTTAGTCCTAACTTTTTTTTGCCACTTCTTCCTTTATGGAAACAACTTTGTAGGAGGACACAATGGAGGTGGAGGAGTTTCTCAAGGAGGCTGCAGTTATGAAAGAGATTAAACACCCCAACCTGGTGCAGCTTTTAGGTATGTTTAAAAATCAGTTAACTAGTTTTTAAATTAGATTTAAATGTGACAGATCAACACAAAGTAGTGGACAGTTGTGAAGTGGAAGGGATTTTATTTAACAGACTGGTATATGTTTGTATTTAACCCTCGTAATACTCTGTTACCTAAAGTAAAATCCAGTGCAACCATGTCATTTTTTAATTTGCTATTTAATTGCTGAGTATCAGTTTAACTTTTAGCTGTTTGGGGAAGACCCTAGAGGTTGGCTAGAGAATATTAGTGAACAAAACACATCTTGGAGATGGATAAAGACTCCAAATAGATCAGGGATACAGTTGTAGAGAAATTTAGAGCAGTGTTGGGTTAGAAAATAATATCCCAAGCCTTCTAACTGAGAATTGTTTAATCTATGACCTGACAATTGCTTAAAAACTGACAGGTATGCATAAGTATTATTAATAAGAGAAGCAGCCAGAGGCTCTTTGTAACTCTGGAGTAGCTGCAGAGGTTCACAGCTCAGGTGGGAGAGTCTGTCCGTGTGACGGCTGTTATTGCACGCCACAAATTTGCCGTTAAATCTTAGTTTTCCACAAGCTGTGCAGAGATGTGTTTCCCAGCCAGGAAAACGTAGCACTGCTAAACCAATAATTAATTGCTGGTTGAAATGTTAAGCTTCATCCAGTGTTTTGGTTTTTATACTTGCAGGTGTGTGCACACGTGAGCCACCATTTTACATCATCACAGAGTTCATGACGCACGGCAACCTCCTGGATTACCTGAGGGAGTGCAACAAGGAGGAGGTCAACGCCGTGGTGCTGCTGTACATGGCCACACAGATCTCATCTGCCATGGAGTACCTGGAGAAAAAAAACTTTATACACAGGTGACTATATTACATTTGAGTATCATGCATTTATCATATACTTTGATGGGAACAAAAGAAAAACATTTATAATGTTAAGTATTAAATAATTTTCCTTGTTCTTGTGCAGTTCTTTAACTCTCAATGTATCACAGAGAAGTCATTGTTATTGTTCTGGCATGCAAAGCATGATTTATGCTTTTTATGTTTGTAAACTACAATTCAATTCTGGAGCCTGTCAGGACTCGGCTTATGACTCAGTACTGCTCCAAAAATTGAAATCTAGCACCACAGCAGAAGAGAGTAGAGTGCGCTGCTTTCAGCTTTTCATTTTATAGTTGTAATCATTTAGGTTTAGGATTACTTTTATTTCATTTTCTTAAAGTCACAAAGCTCTCTATTCCTCCTGGGTTCTGTCCCGCAGGGACTTGGCTGCCCGGAACTGTTTGGTCGGGGAGAACCACCTGGTGAAGGTCGCAGACTTCGGCTTGAGCAGATTAATGACTGGAGATACATATACGGCTCACGCCGGTGCCAAGTTCCCCATCAAGTGGACTGCTCCAGAGAGTCTGGCCTATAACACATTCTCCATAAAGTCTGACGTCTGGGGTAAGTTTACGCTCTCTTGAACAGCAGTGGAATTTACTGCTACTGTTTAAATTTATTAGACTGAACCATAGCAAATTTCCACTGTGGACTCTTTAAAGACACTTTTTTTATTTTACCCAATACGAAACTAACTGCTTAGTTTTTATTTTGTTAGCTTTTGGGGTGCTGCTGTGGGAGATCGCCACCTATGGCATGTCTCCTTACCCCGGCATTGACTTGTCCCAGGTCTATGAGCTGCTGCAAAGAGACTATCGCATGGAACGACCAGAAGGCTGTCCAGAGAAGGTCTATGAACTTATGAGAGCCTGTGAGTGCTGCAAGATCAATCTGCAAACTGATGAAAAAGTCTTTTGTTCTTTTCAGCTTTATTTACACTTCCTTCCTCTCAGGTTGGAGGTGGAACCCCTCTGAGCGTCCATCTTTTGCTGAAACACATCAAGCCTTCGAAACCATGTTTCAGGAATCTAGCATCTCTGACGGTCAGTCTTACTTCCCTCATCATCTAAAGCACATCTCTTATTGTTGTTTCCCCCAAAGTGTAACTCTTCATGTTTTGTCAACTCTTTGCCAAATAATAGAAGTTGAAAAGGAATTAGGGAAGAAGGGGAAGAAGACAACATTAGGCTCCCTCCAGCAGGCTCCAGAGCTCCCAACCAAAACCAGGACGCTCCATAAGAACATGGAGAACCGAAACAGAGACAGTCCAGGTGGGATACATTCACAATGTAGTGCGCCCGTCCAGCTTGTTCATTATATGTAATGAACAACAAAGATTGTTTAAGTAAATAGGAGTTAAAATTAACTGTAAAATGAAAATAAGTCAAAATTTTACATCCAGATGTCCACAATTGTTTAATTTAGAAAACTTAAAATGATCAATATTAATATCAACTTGTATTTTTTTCAAATGTTGAACTTCTAAGACTTATTCTATTTGCAATACAATAAATGTTATTGCGTTGTAAATGTACACTTTTCTGAAATAATTAATTGTTTTGTCTTTCAGCCCATCAAAGTATGGCTAAACTTTATTTTAAATCCCTGTAGAAGTATTGACACACCTTTTTCAGTTTGTCACTTCATAGCCTCTACTTTTAATATATTTGTTTAAGCACCACAGATAGGCATAAGTGAGGAAGTAAACTGATTGGTGAAATATTAACTCCCATTAGCAGAGCCCATGGGGAAAAAAACAACTTTTTGCACAACCACCATGGCTCAGTTTATGGATGCTGAATCCATGAACAGGTCAGATGTTTATTGGTAAAACATTTTGAGTAGCATCCTTCCATCTTTTGCCCCTTACAGCTAACAATTATACACTATGTGTTGGTCTGTCACATAAGATCCCAATAAAATGCAGTAAAGGCTGTGGCTTTAATGTCCCAATGTAAAGAGGTTTAGGGGAACAAAGACTTTGGTGAGGCACAATATGTCACCAACCTTACACTGACCTATTGTGCTGTTCCTTAGACCCTGTGGACCCTGAGGTGCCTGTATCATCGCCAATGCTCCCCAGGAAAGAGCGCCCTCTGCTGGACAATAACCTAAATGAAGATGACCGCTTAATCCCCAAAGATAACAAGACCCGTAATAGTTTTCTCAGCCGCATCAAGATCAAGAAAAAGAACGCACCAGCTCCGCCCAAACGAAGCTCCTCTTTCACCAGGACAGATATTTCCTTTGAGAGGAGGGTAGCGACTCCTGATCCCCGAGACGGTGACAACTTCAACAATGGTACATCGTTGTCTCTGAATGACACCACACATGGTGTTGAATCCTCAAAATTCTTGGGAGGTAATAACAATGGGGCAGGAGGCATCAACAGTGGGACTCCCAACTACCCGGGGTCTCTGTACCCCCGTAAAAAGGGCCCCCCTTCATTGCCAAGCCCCGGTAGCAAGGCGGCTACAACGCCACCCAGTGAAGAGGAAGGGGTTTCTAATTCAAATCGCTTCCTCTGGTCGTCTGTCATGTCAAACGGCCGAGACGGCACAGAGTGGAAGTCTGTGACACTCCCCCGAGATCTGGGCCAGCGCCACTTCGACTCCAGCACTTTGGGAGGGAAGCCGGCTCTGCCACGGAAGAGGACCAATGAGCAGAAAGGAGAGAGTGCCCGTCGAATGGGCACCCTGACCCCCCCGCCACGTCTTAACACATCATCGGATGTTTGTCCTGCCTTCCTGGGTAAAGATAATGATTCCAGTTCTGGTTCCAGTCCGCAAGCATCGACACCCAAAGTGGTGAAGAGACCAGGCTTAGCAGGTCAGGAAAACTCCAAGACCAGCGCTCTCCAGGCAGAACTAAAAGCTAATGTGCTCCCTACTCTGGGAGCAGCAGGAGAGGAGTGCAGGGCTCGCAGGAACAAGCATGCTGTGGAGCCCGCATCTTTAAGGGAGAGAAACAAGATGCATAAACCCAAGCCGGCTCCACCTCCACCACCCACTGGTCCCAAATCAGGCAAAATCCCACGAAGCCCCACTCAAGAATCCCCCATATCCTCGCCCTCATCTTCGCCCTCAGACATCAAATCTAAGGGCCTTCCTTTCATTTCAGACCCTCACCATACAACTGCTGCTAGTGACCAAGCCCGCTCAGCCTTCACTGAGGGACCCAAAAAGGGGCCTTTGGGCTCTAAACCTCCAGCGATAAAGGCTTCTGCATCTGCCACCTCTGTGACCACTTCTTCCTCCTGCCAGACCCAGGGTGGTCCATCGTCCACAGTCGCCCCCTCTGCGGATCAGAACTTATCTGCTTTCACCCCTATTGCCAAAACCCGATCGTCCCTCCGCAAGACCACACCCCGCCAAGGCAGCGAGCGCACGCCCAATTCGGCGGTGACACGCGAGATGGTCCTGGAGGGAGCTGAGCTGCTGCGTGCCGCCATCTCCCGCATGTCAGAGCAGACAGGCAGCCACAGTGGCGTGCTGGAGGCCGGGAAGAACCTGTCCAAGTACTGCATGAGCTACGTCGACTCCATCCAGCAGATGAACAAGTTCGCCTTCCGAGAGGCCATCAACAACCTCGAGACTAGAATGCGTGAGCTTCAGATCTGTCCCTCCGCCACAGGGGGCGCTAACGCGCAGCAGGACTTTACCAAGCTGCTGTCCTCTGTTAAAGAGATCAGTGACATTGTTCAGAGGTAGCGCCGTAAAAAGCACCAAGATGGGAAACTGATATGAACTTTGACACATGACCCTCTGAGAGCTGTTGGGTGGAATGTGATTGAGAGGAGCCGTGTGGGCTGACACTACAGTTTTCTCCCACTTACTGACTCATGTGGTTGCCTCAATGGACTCAAAGGAAACAGTAACTTTGTATGCACATTGTCATCTTAGCCTTAATTAGGCTGTGGACCAATTCTACATCAATCATCTTTGAAATAATCATGTTTTACATATTTAATTTTTTTTTGCCACCCACCCCCCCTTCTGTCTCTTGACATTATTATAAAAAGGCCTCTGATATTTTTTTAATCATCTTTAGTGATGTGATGTTGCTATGACAATTAATGAAATCCAAACTTGCCTTGGAAAATATTTCCAGTTGTTTTTCTGTTGTCAGCTTAAAAAATTCAGAGAAAACCTGCGTAGATTGACTTTGTTCTACACTTTTTACTTGTTTGATCAGTCGTCATTGATTGGTTGTGTGCTGAAAGATGAGATTGTGTTGCTGATGTTTTGTATTGGTGCTTTTTGCAGTATTTTGCAGCCATTTGTGCCATAAAATAACAATGTGGAGAGAATGACCCTCGTCTCTTTTTGCTTCTCCCACCACTCCCATAACATTTAGTTCTAGTGAAGTCGTGTTATTGGTTAAAGCATGTTTGTATGGCTTTGGCTGAGTTCTGCCTTGTGCTTGAGAGTGGCTGTGTTTGTGTTTATTGGATATAAATGTTTGCAGCACCAAAAAAAAAAAATATTTGGATCTGGGTTAATGATCTGCATCCCAGTGAATTTTTATTTTTATTTTTTTACATTTATTCTCAGACTAAACCTGTTTTTTTTTTTTAATTTATATGTATAAGGAGTTTTGATGCAATTTTTTTTCTCTCTGTGCCAGTGAAAACAGCCATTAGTAGCAGCCTGGCCTTGCCGCAGCATGCTGTTAGTTAACAGACCAACTCGGTGTTTCCCCGGCAGGCCTCTGTTCCTGACACGCGAGCGATTGTTGCAGAGGGCCTCCACCACCACAAAAAATAAACACCCCCTTGGGAAACACTGGACTAAAATTTTAACGCGTCTGTCAATTGCTGTTTCAAAATGACTGAAAGAGGAGGGGAGGACCATTACAGACACTAACGTGAGACTCCACCATAATGTTTTTTTTCCCCCTTTATCTGAATCCCTCGAACATTTTCAGTATTTGTGCTGTAATCTTCTCATCCTCTGTGCCCTGCCTGACTGCGAAACCTTTGGACAAAAGTCACTGCTGCCAGCCTTGACTTCAATGGTACTGTTGTTGCTTTTGTTAATTCCTCTTCTGTACCGAACATACCACTACTCTACTTTTGTGTCTAAGCCACGATCACCAAATTTTGTAAACAAAGTTTGTCCGTATTTGTAAATGTTTCTTCCTCTCTAACCTGGGTGCAATTTATTATTATTTTTTTTGTTGCAGTAAAATACAAAAGCTACTTGAAATATAAATCTGGGTGTGACTGTTTTTATGGCTTCCTTTACAGAGTGAAAATAGCTTGATTTAAGAATGTTCCTGCACAGCCAGAGGCGAGATTGGAATTTAATATTTTCCAGGTTTAGAAAAAGAAACTTTTTGACTTCCCTATATTTACAGAGCTCTCTATCCATTATTCTGTTCCTCAATCCACCTGTCATTTCAGGTTAATTCAGCCACTATCAGTTATTTATTCAGTCTTTTTATTTTATTTTTTGCATATTCAGAACTTAAAGCCTGCTCACTGGAGTCTCCAGCTACAATTCTTATTTAGGAGCTAGTATCCTGCAACTTTTACATTCTTCCCCTGTGCAACACATCTGAATCAAATGAATGGCTCGTTACCAGAGATTTTCCGAATTTGATGGCATGGTCAGGAGGTAATTTTACCAATTTGATTCAGGTGTGTTTAAGCAGGGGCGTACCTAAAAGTTCCTAGATAACATCTCTTGAGGACTGGACTTGGTTATCTCTGCTCTAGAAAAAAACGTTGATACAAAAGAAGGTGCTATAACAACCCAGACAGAAACTGACGATAGTCAACGCCAGACTTTAAAGGGATTGTATAATGTGAAATCGACTTGTTTGAGTTTCATATCAAGTTATTTCCTCGTCAAAAACATACCCGGATGTTTGAGAAATCCTTGAATCTTCCATGGCAGCCAGCGCCGTCTTTCATGCAGCTCCTCCTCGGGGGTGTAATCTCCCAGCATCCGCCTCACAGAGCATCGCGCCCCCACTCAGCTAGCAGCAGAAACAATGAGCAAACACCTGGTAGAATTGCTCATCTGTGGAGTTTGATATATTAACTGTTTCTCAGTTCAACAGGCCAAAGAATGATGTAAAAGACTTAGCGCAGAGGTTGTTGTGAGATGCCAAAGAAGGAGTGTTGAAGCTTTTTATTTTTCAGAAGAGACAGAGGCCCAATTTCAAAATGCAAAGTCAAATTTTGAGTCGTTTTTGATATGTATATATTTTTTTATAACTGAAGGTCATGATACTGCCCCTTTAATTTAGCCAAGCCTACATCTTAAAAAGGACACACACAGAAAGTCAGGTTATGTATAATTT
Organism: Xiphophorus hellerii; assembly: GCF_003331165.1. Lineage (NCBI taxonomy): Eukaryota > Metazoa > Chordata > Actinopteri > Cyprinodontiformes > Poeciliidae > Xiphophorus > Xiphophorus hellerii. Next base: position 15,977,535 of record NC_045679.1, read on the forward strand.
ATTTTTTTCTGACTAGAGTATTTTGTCATTAAAATCAAAATGTCAACATTTTAAAATCATATACACGCAAAGAACGCATTTTAATGTTAGCACAGCTTCTTAAAAATTTATACATATTTACTTGTTTTTGTTTTGCTTTTTTTTTCCTTTTTACTTGTGGACAGACAAAGCAGGAAGTGGTCACTCAAACTGTAAAGAGGTGGAAGGCAGGGAGAGGGAGAAAGGAAGCCCGCCCCACCCTCGATGAAGAACCAATCCCTGCTCCCCAAAATAGTTAAGACAATGACTCTCCCTGCATCCGGCAGGGAGCAGCCTTGATGGGGTGAAAAAATAAAGCCGACTATGAACACAAACACGCCCCCGTTCTCTAATCTATACAGAAATGATGCAAAATTGCTGACATAAATACAACCTGCAGACTTCAAACCAGTTTCTCTCCCCCTCGTTATATCGGCTAACTCGGTAGTGTGCAGATGGGCTGGTTAATGGGAGAAGGGGGCTTGTCCGGGTCTGTCCTTTACATACATTTATTAATAGAAACTATGTTACAGAATTTCCCCAAGCATGAATTACAGGCAACCCACTAGCACAGCAACTGTACAGATCTTGGCAGAGCCACCAGATAAATTTCTGAAACCAAAGTACAGTAGCAAGGTCATCACCAGCAGTTAAGAAGCAAGATATATATACAGCTGTTCAGTCAGGGGACTGCTATGTTACAGAGAAGATGTACTTGAAGGAAATAAACATTTTGTTTTACAACTTCATGTTTCGAGTAGGGACGCATGCTGCTTTGTGTTGGTTACATGAGGCAGACCAACAAGTCTCCAGATAAATCGGCTCTTCAGTGCAGCTTTGGGAGAAAAACAAAAGAAGACCCAAATAATTGTGATTTAATGAGTGTCGAATGTAATAGTGATCCTAAAAGAGAAATTTTATTCAATCGGGGTAGCGTGAAGAGCAAGTGCATCAAAAAAGAACTGCTATAATAAGGCAACAATGACAAAACAAATGCTGGTAAAGATGTGTTGACATGATAGTGAGGGGAGTTTTGGGGGATGGATGCATGAGGGCGGAGCTGAAGAAGAAAGTGATGGAAATTGTGATTAAGTGATGTCTGAGTTTAAAAAGAAAGAAAAAGACATCTATCCAGCCAACTGTAATTCATTCCAGCTGGAAAACACCAACATCCTTGCAAGATTTCAAAAGATAGCAATAAGAAGGTAATTCCTAACATTTATTGTGGCCATTTCTTTTTTTTCTGTGAGTTTCCTTTATTGCATCTCTCATGAGTTACTGAAAAAAATTACTTCTCTGCCAAGCAGAGGGAAAGAAACAAAAGCTCAACTACTCACTCCGTCTGGAGCTACCCGTGTGGCCGCTTAATAAATTACTTTATGACCTCCTGCCCTCGCTCAAATTAAACATCTCTTATCTGCATGATGTGGTGAAAAGAATCATAAATTTGAAGAGTTTGGGAATATCATTCAGATTCAATTTAAACAAAACTGATAAGTGGCGCGTCAAACTTCTGCAGTGTGTATATTTCATATATACTGTATATATATGTATATCTATAAAACCAAACATAAAAAACAGTCTTGCTGTATTATCGAGTGAACATTGAGTCTATCTAAAGTGTCAGTGACCAGTAACTCGTGGTGCCACCTACAAATCCTACTGATGGGAGGGAGGACGACTGAGGGGGGAGCAGAACAGCGGCGTTATGGGACAGAAATACACGGACAGTTTTAGGACGAGTGAGACGGCAACAAAGAGAGACAGGCAAAAGGAGGAGGGAGAGATGTAGTCCACACAGCCCAGCTCGGTCTGGAGTTAAGTCGATGTTCGCCCTGCCTTTCCTCCACAGCCCTGCTCTCACGCAGCTCCTGGTGCAGTGAGGGATGAAGGCGTCGGAATGGATGGAGGGAGACCAGGCAGAACGGATAAAGAAGAAGGGAGGAACACGGGGGGAGCGGTGGGGACGGGGGGGCTTTTGCTTGGTCATTAGCAGCCGCAACCTTCCCTCTGGGGCTGGGGTTCACTGGTTAGCCGACCGCCCTGAGGCGCCGAGGGCTTGTGCTGCACCCCTGACTCGGCGGCGTTCAGGTCCAGGCTGCCATCTTGGATATTCTGGTAGATTTTCTTAGCGGCTTCAAGGAAGGCGTCCTCGACGTTTTCACCTCTGGAGAGAAAAGGTACAGTTATATGAAGCCGAAAAGGCAAAATGTGGAAAAAGGTAAAGTTCGTACAGGGTCTTGCAAAAGTATTCCTACATTTTGTCACATTACAACCACAAACAGTTTCATATGATCCACCAGAACCAGGAAAGGAGCACATCGTTGTGAAGTGGAAGGAAAAAGATGCATGGTTTAATATTTCTCCTTCCTGATTGCTGTGAAAGAACTGGAAAACTCATACCACAAAAAATAGAAGGTACTTTGGTCAGATGAGACCAGATTTTTACTTTTTGACTTACTGATGGATAACTAGCACATAACACACAATCTCCATGGAAAAACATGGTGGTGGTGGCATCATGCTCTGGTCAGAGGTTGGGGAAGTAAAGATGGATGAGAGCTTAAAGCAATTCTGACTGAATACTTTTTTGGTGCTGCTTAAAACTTGAGACTGCAGTTGACCTTCATCAGAATGGTTTAGAATAACGCAAACTGATAGGATGGAATGGTCCAGTCAAAGTTCAAATGATCCAAATAAAATAGGAAAGATGTTCATTGTTTACATATGTAAAGCTAGAAGAGATAGGAAATATAAATCGCAATATTGTCATTACTGCAATGACAGTAATTTAATTTGAAATTAAGATGAGAATTGTAATTAGTTATATAACAAACACAAGCCACACTTTTCAGGTTTTTCATTTGCTATAAAGGTTCAAATGTATGTATGCAAACCGTTTTCTCCTCTCTTCCAAATCACATACTATCTCATTTATATCATATAATATCTCAATAATACACTGAAGTTTGAGGCTGTAATGCAACAAAAGGGCTGTGAACATTTTTGCAAGGTAAAATGTTGCAGTAGCTGAAACTTTAAGGTGGTTCTTACGTTTTTGCACTGGCTTCCAGAAACAATAAACCTGAGAAACAGAAAGAAGGAATCATTCAAATGTATTACCAAATTCACTTAACTCCTTACTCATCCCATCTTTAATAGAGCATATTTATCCTTTTTTTTTCCCTCTATTGAAACCTCAGATTATGGTCTGACATGAAAGTTAGTCATAACAGTGAAACAGAAAAGAAAAACCACTTTCAGGCTTTAAATTGGAACATTTTCTTGAGAAATTTGCGCGTTGATTCACGCGTGTCCAGGTGACGTCTGGCTCACCGTTCTCCTCAGCAAACTGCTTCGCCTCCTCATACGTGACGTCCCTCTGGGCCTCCAGGTCAGCTTTGTTTCCTATGAGAATGATGACCTGGTGACACAGGAAGAGGAGGAGTGAGACGATCTCCTGCACGCTCGTTTCTGTCAGGGACAAATCTGACGCAGTGTGAGCAGATAAAACTGAAGAACATGCAGGAAGGCTGGACTTCCCTTATCTATGAAGAGAAGGTCAGAGGCAACCCGGGGAAGGCATAGGGGCAGGTTGCCTAGCAGCCGCATCATCATAAGATCTCTAATGTACCGATCTCATATTTATCTCTAGAAATACCAACTTTATGGAGAAACTACATGATTCTGAGTCAGAATTTAGACGCTGCTTAAGATAATTAAAACTTAACATATTAGGATTATTGTTCTACAGCATGAAGTTTATTATGAAGCTCTTAAACATTCACACTAAGAGTAGTGTTAAGAGCCCCCTTATGGTCTCTAAAAGTAATTTCAGTGGAAAAATACATTAAAAGTAATACATTTTTAAAAAATGTGTACGCAACCCACTGTCAATACATTTCATGTCAAGTGTGTGTCATGTCTAAACTGATTCTGATCTGCTTTATATGCAAAACAAAAAAACAACCTTAAAGACATATCTTATAAAAACCTTTTAAGTGGAATAATTAGCTGTAAATTCCGTTTGAAATAATTAATAGTAACTTATGTCCATTTAGTGGCATTAAAGTGTACTTTAATGGCAGGAAGTGTGTGACGTTCCGTTAAGTTCGGATGAAACACCAGATGCATTTCAAGAAGCCTGAAATAGAAGTGGCCTGTTGCACAAGCACAGACTTCTCTGATGGAGAAGTCTGTGATGATTTAGAGTTAATCAAATTTACCAAGAAGATCTAGTTAAGAAACCAGGCCTGTGCTTTTCCAGTAAAACTGAAAGAAAACAAAATGGTAGAGGAAGAGAAGACGGAGTAACTAAGAGAAAAAACCAAATAATAATATACACATATATATTATTATTTGTAACCAGGATGAAGAGATATTTTAAATTTGCATTACTATATGCAAAAACAGTGTAACGGAGTGTAAATATGTCTGTATGCTTACAGTATTGGGGTTGGTGAGGTTTCTGGCGTCAGTAAGCCAGCTGCTCAGGTGGTTGTAAGTGCTTCTCCTGCAGGACAACAACATGGACAGGGGTGAAAAAGTTTGAGGTTATCACTACATGTGAAAGGATTAAATGGTTTCGTCAGAAGTAGTATAATCCAACGCTCATTTCTTAATCCTCTATCATTTTCTTTCAAACAAACAATGCTTTCTAAACTGGAGGCACACCATGTGAGGGAAAACATGATAATATCAAGTCTCTGCGAGGCACACCCTTTGATAACAGGAAATGAACATTTGTAAAGCAGCAACAACATTTTGTGCTGAATATTTTTCCCCTTGGAGGACACTTACAGATTTTCCTCCAGTTTACAAATGCACTGCTGCAAACCTACCGTCAAACAGCTGAGGAAAGACGGTCCAACACTAATCATCTCCAGCTCTCCATCTTCCTCAAACATGCACGTTATGTGCAAATACATAATGCAAACTTTTTTTTTTTTTACGTCAGAATCATGCAGCAACTGGAATGAAAGGACAACCGGCAGCCTACCTGGTAATGTCGTAGACCATAAGTGCCCCTGCAGCCCCGCGGTAGTAGGAGCGGGTGACGGCCCTGAAGCGCTCCTGTCCTGCTGTGTCCCAAATCTGCAGCTTGATTTTCTGTCCGCTCACCTCGATTATCCTCGTCCCAAACTCCACGCCGATTGTATGAGGGCAGTCTGCCATAACTGGACAACAAGAAAGAAGACTTTAGTGAGATCATTTATATATATTTTTTTGAATAATCACATGCAACTGTTTACTGTTCTTTGCTAATCCTCGTACATCGTCATCCTCTTTTTTGGGGGGGGAGAGGGGGGTTATTCACATTATAAGCAAAATTAGGAGGGTATAAGTAAGTTTAACTAAACTTATAAATCCTAAATAAATTGAAAGATTTTCAGAATTTTGTCCTGCCCTTATTAGCCTAACTCAATTTTATATTTCAATTGCTCTACAGATTGTAGCCAAGCTATACATTTATCCATAGAACTGGATTAATTCGACCATATAAACTACAAGCATGTCTTAGAGACATAAAAAAACAAGATGTTGGTTTTCCTTCTTTTAAATTCACACAAACTGGTTTTTCTCTTCATAGATGTAACTAGACCTCAACTAGATGTACAGTAGCTGTTAGGGTAGAAGACAGAGATGCCAGTTATCAAGAACAAACTCTGGGTTTCTGTCTTTATTTAGTTTTAGGACCAGACTTAAATATGTTATTTTACTCTAGAGTGGCTTTGATTATGAAGAGCCACTCCAGTAACACTGCTGGAGCACATGCTGACTGCCATGTTATTGCACTGCTTTTCTTTCATTACTTATGTGGCTTTTTTTTTTTCTAAGAACAATGATATTAACCACAGTCACACTCAGTAAATTAGAATACACATTCTAATGAGGTTCATTTGTCAGATTAAAAGTACCTTTTGGAAAGACTAAACAATTTTAATTAAGGTTACATTTTTGTATTAAAATGTTTCTTATTAGTCTGATGTAATATTTTAATTTAAAATATGTTTTCATTATGTCTCTGTGTAATTACTCTATGTAATGTGTTTCGCTTAGTGATAAAATTTATTAAATAAATTGACTTTTGAAAAATATTCTAATTTACTGGAAGGGTTTGTATACATGGCAAGCTTCAGTGAATAATACGGTTTTTAAAAAGTTATTTTTCTACCAAGTCATTCCTATTAGTATAAAATCCTTAAAATGAGATGCCAGGAAAAGTCAGAGTCACCAGAATTTTCTCAAGCTGTTTTAAGTTTGCCGTGATGCTCTACTTAAAAGCTCTCCTCATGAGGCACAAGGCCTGTTGCTCCAACACTTTTTTCCCTTGGAAGAAACACGGCAGCAGTTTGGAAGTGAAATGTTACGTTGTTTTGAAATGGCAGTTTTAAAGCCACGAGCAGCAAGTCTGCTGAGACTGCAGGGTCTATTGTAATAAAGTATTAATTGTTCGCAGTCCTCCTAACACCTAATAAATCATCCACAGCCACATGAAAACGTATGATGTAATCAGAGGAAACTTTTCTCTGATTGGCATTTCATGATCTGAATCTGACTGTGCACGACCGAATGGGCTCTTCTGCATTTGAACATGAATCGAACCTTTTCATCTATTTAGCAGAATGACGTTTGATGCTTTTTTTCTTGTAAATTGTATAGAATGAAGGTAAACATACATTTTTGCATTTTAACTGAATTCATCTGTAAACTGGCAGCAGCTGCATCGAGGATTTAAGCTGTTCGAAAAGTACAAGCCAAAAAGGAGAAAGAAAAAAAAACTGGTTGAACTTTGCTTCAAATGACTGAACGTTTTCTAAAAAAAAATTTAAAATAAATAAAATCTACCTCGTGTGTGTGTGCGTGTGTGGATTCGTCCAGGATGTGATTATAGACATGAATAAGAAACACTGCATCTGGCTTTTTAATAGTGGCACTAAACACAACTGAGCTGAATGGCAATGGGAGGCTGCAGCTGGCTCATACACCGGAGAAGAGACTCTCACTGTTGAGCTACCATTCATCTGCTCTGCAGCCGACATCCGCTGGCATAAAAAGAAATCTAAAGAGGTTTAGGCACTACAGATATATCTGGCAACCTTGCAAGCACTGAGGTGCACACAAAGACACACGGAGGAGTTAAAAATCAGAGCAGTACTTACATTTCTTTTCTGTGAACTGGTGAAGCAAACAGGACTTTCCTACCCCCATGTCCCCTATTGAGAGAGAGACTCAGGTCAACCAAGGAAACAGAGGAGCAATAATTTTCTTTTCAAGCTTGCAGTGTTGACCCCCGTACAACAGCAACGCTTTACATTTTATGGACTAATGGGACACAGGCCGTCATACAAAAAAAGGGAGAGATGTTTATGAATGCCATGGGTTTTTTTTTTTTTATGAATGCGAGGCTTATTTTCCCATAAATTGTACATTTCTACACTCATCTGGTTTCTGCTTCCAACTGTAATGGCAAAGTACTTAACCAACAGTTCAATAAATGAAAACAAAGTAGTGGTAGAAACACTAATGTTGATGTTATGCATTTTAAAGTAAAAGGCTTATAATTTGAGCAGTAAAAGGAATGAAGACATTTATTAAATGAAAGTATGATTTTTTTTAAAAAAGCAGACAATTTAAGCAAGGTTCATGGGCCTGATGGTCACTTACCAATAATGATGTATTTGAAAATGTAGGAGTAGTTATATGGTGCAGTGGCCATGGTGGCTCTGGAATGAAAACAGAGAGGTGTTTTCAGCAAATCAGCAAATATGACATAAACAGAAGAACTGGGCTTTAGCTGCTAACATCAGATTTGAAGAAGGCCATAATATTTATTGATGTAAAAATAAGTGCTTAAACAGAGATTGAATGATTTTCGTTCAGCACATTTTCAGAAAAACTCAATCCTGAGTATGCCGAGTATGTCAGCCTTATGAATAATAATAGATACCAGCTTTAAAGCAATATTGATAATATTGCGATTGTGATATGTCTCTATTTTTTCTTGTCCTCTCATTCTCATCTGTCCCGCCTTCACTCCGTGACCTTTGGCATTTTGAGCAAAGTCATTTGTGTCCGGTGTGAACATCTGCTGCTCTGAAACTCTGCCCAACTGGATAAATATCACATCAACACGTAAAATGCAAACTGGTAACACTTGAGAAATATTATACAACAATTTGGGAAACCAAAACATTCCTTTACACAAAGAATATTAAAAGCACAACAATGTATACGCAGTATATTGTGTAGCGTTAATACAGAGTAGGGATGAAAAAGTTTTAATGCCATGCAATTTCTTAGATTCTCAAAAAACATTTTTGAGGTCGTTACATTGTTTATAGTACTATTTTTTGACAACCCTCATCAGGTTGTTTACAATTATCATGATGAAAAAATGTTTTAGTCGTTATATCCCTAAGAAAAATTAAAACTAACCTGTTTATATTGAAAATAATCCTTTACTGTGAATTTACTGGATATCATGGCACTTAATTTTAATATTTGTCTTTGTGTTTTATTATTTAAAAATAGCTAATAATACTAGCTACTTAATAGCTAATAGGAATATCAACACAGATATATTCCTAAGGTTATTCTGACCAACAGCTTATCAGTTTGGACTTACCAGTGTGCAAAACATAACAAAATTCAACTCTGAGTTGATTTCTGAAGGAGTCTAAAAAACCCCCCAAAAAACCAACATAAAACACCTAAAAAATCTGAACAGTCTTTTACCCTGAATTGAAGAAACAGTGACATCATAGCTATTGAAATGCCACAGCATGGTGATAAAACACTGAAATAAAGGTGGACTAAACAGAACCTCTTTCTTTCCTCTAATCACACAAGAACACATTCACTATTATAGATATAACTATAAATAAAAGCTCTGACACCGTCCATCTGCTGTCTACACGTAATTATCCTTGAAAGATCTTCCCCAGTTTACTGGTCAACACTATTGTTATAGCGCTACTAATCTATCAGTTTTCATTTTCATCTTAAAGTCACAGCCTGTCGACAACACATGGATAGAAAAGCATTTAGGTTTACTCAAAAACTCCAGATATTTTTAAGATGAAAGTGTGTCTGAACTTGCTTTCTTTTCCCCACAACAAAGCGCCAGGGATCCTCCTCACAACCTAGCGACTCATGCTGACTGAATTAGTGGTTTGTTAGGGCTTTGTGGCTCTCAGATTCTCATTGGGGCCTGCCATGCAAAGCAATGGCAGGAACCTATTACTATTGTCGGAGAGAAGCGTCTCTTTAATCTTTATTTTTCTTCCGTAACCGTTAATGCGGCTCATACCGCTGGGTGCACACCTACAAATGAGGTATCAAAACGTGCAGAAAATTCACGCCATTGGAGCTATTACTTCTGGTGGGATTTGGGCTTAACGTGGCGACATAATTCGCAAAAAACTACGAAAAAAACCCCATTATAACTCAATGGGAAAAATCCTAGAAATACCCTATTTTTGAGGATTTGCTGTGTCGTCACAAATTCACCTAGAAATGCCATTCAAATTTCATTTTGTAGATACGTCTGTGATCTCTTCGAAAGTGAAGACGGCTCGTCGATACCAGTTATGGTTTGTCCACAATTTGCCTCTAAGCGACCCAAACTTTCTCATTTTTGCTCAAATTACAGTGACAGCCGATCTCGGTTCAGATCTGGGCACAACATTTCTTTCTCTCATCGCTGTAAATGTTCTGAGTGAGGTACAGATATGAATCTCGGGACTATCGCAGAAGACACATTGAACTGTCATACGCTCGAAACGCTTTTCGAATATGTATTACGGTTCCCGAACAGGAAGGATTTGTTTCCAATGCTTCTTTTCAGTAAAACGTGTTTGCTCAAACACACAATTGTGTGTTTGAGAGCTCAGAGCTCAGAGCTCACACCCTGCTGAGACCATTATTTGCCATAGCAACGGATCTGAAGAGGCTATTGGCTGCTGGTTTGGACTACAAATACGCATCATTGTAGTTCTATCTATAGTGGAACCCTCAGTTGAAACAGAGGTTGACTGAACTGGCCTTTACAACTAATTGCTGCTATGGGCTGTATATAACTGATTTAACTCAGTAACTGTTACACATGGGATTAGTTTTGAACTTTAAAATTAAGCATATTGAAAATTTCACAATAAAAGCCCTGAATATTTTTACATGACGTAATTGCTCTTTTTTGGCTTTATTTGACTTTTTCATCCAAAGCACTGTTACACATGGTATTAGTTTGGCCCTTTAAAATGAAGCTTAACAAAAATTTCAAAATAAAAGCCTTGAATATTTTTACATGACGTAATTGCTCTTTTTGGCTTTATTTGACTTTTTCATCCAAAGCACTCTTACACGTGGTATTAGTTCAGAACTTTAAAATGAAGCATACTGAAAATTTCAAAATAAAAGCCTTGAATATTTTACATGAAGTAATTGCTCTTTTTGGCCGTATATGACTTTTTCATCCAAAGCAATGTTACACATGGGATTAGTTCGGAACTTTAAAATGGAGCATAATAATAATTTCAAAATAAAAGCCTTGAATATTTTTACATCATGTAATTGCTCTTTTTGGCTTTATTTGACTTTTTCATCCAAAGCACTGTTACACATGGTATTAGTTTGGCCCTTTGAAATGAAGCATACTGAAAATTCCAAAATAAAAGCCTTTAATATTTTTACATCAACTACTTGCGTTTTCAGCATTATATAACTGATTTAACCCAATGACTGTTATACATGGAATTAGTTTGGACCTTTGAATTGAAGTTTAACAAAAATTCCAAAATAAAAGCCTTTAATATTTTTACATCAACTACTTGCGTTTTCAGCATTATATAACTGATTTAACCAAATGAATATTAGACATGGGATTAGTTTGGCCTTTTGTTTGGCCCTTTGAAATGAAGCTTAACAAAAATTCCAAAATAAAAGCCTTTAATATTTTTACATCAACTACTTGCGTTTTCAGCATTATATAACTGATTTAACCAAATGAATATTAGACATGGGATTAGTTTGGCCTTTTGTTTGGCCCTTTGAAATGAAGCTTAACAAAAATTCAAAAATAAAAGCCTTTAATATTTTTACATCAACTACTTGCGTTTTCAGCATTATATAACTGATTTAACCCAATGACTGTTATACATGGAATTAGTTTGGACCTTTGAATTGAAGTTTAACAAAAATTCCAAAATAAAAGCCTTGACATATTTTACATCAGATAATTGCTCTTTTGAGCAATAAATAACTGATTTAACCCAATGACTATTACACATGGGATTAGGTTGGCCCTTTGAAATGAAGTTTAACAAAAATTCCAAAATAAAAGCCTTGAATATTTTTACATCAGGTAATTGCTGTTTTTGGCTTTATTTGACTTTTTCATCCAAAGCACTGCTACACATGGTATTAGTTTGGCCCTTTGAAATGAAGCATACTGAAAATTTCAAAATAAAAGCCTTGAATATTTTTACATGACGTAATTGCTCTTTTTGGCTTTATTTGACTTTTTCATCCAAAGCACTGTTACACGTGGTATTGGTTCGGAACTTTAAAATGAAGCATACTGAAAATTTCAAAATAAAAGCCTTGAATATTTTTACATCAGCTACTTGTGTTTTGAGCATTATATAACTATTTTAACCCAAGGACTGTTACGCATGGGATTAGTTTGGCCCTTTGAAATGAAGTTTAACAAAACTTCCAAAATAAAAGCCTTGACAACATTTTAAATCGTACCGAACGGTGCACGTCCGCCTCGCTTAACGTTGTTGCAGTTCTCCGCGTGCCACTGATTACGTAGCGGCGTTCTTTGGCGTCGACGCCGGGCCCGAACCCCACGGCCGCGCCTTGGCAGGCCCCGGCTAAATTTCTTCCGAAATTTTCTAGTTTTAGATTAATAAGCCTTCACTGGGAGTGGCAATCTAACTCATAACAGAGCAGGCTGCCACCAACTCCAGTGAGCTTATCGTCACGATTTACCGACAGTGTGAGCTAGACATGGTGCAAACAAAAGTCAAAAATAATCGTTCGGTGGTAATTTCATTTTATTAAGTGAGAAAAACAATCACTATAAGAGGCAGGAAAATTCAGTTGAGTTTTAACATCAAATTCACTCATTATATGAAGCCATTTCCAGACATCTAGGCTCTTTTTATGCTGAAAATACTTCCAGACTTTGTAGAAAAGCACCATTTTTCCACAGACGCTTGCTTTCCTCGCCCTTGCTCAAAGTTAGTGTGCCTGAAGGCCGCGCTTTTCAGCAAGTGAAGGTTCAAACTAATTGGTGCTGCAGTTCTTTGCAGCTGACATCACCGTGCCACATCACAACCCAGAACTGTCTGGCATACTCGCTCAGACTTCGACACCTGCAGCAAAGTGACCATGTTTGACTGGCTGAGCTACTGCTGACACAACTGCAAAAAAATGTGGATGGGCTGAGATAAGATAAGCACAGAAGAAAAATGACACACGCGACAAGAGAACATATAAAGGCTTATACTAAACTGGAAGCAAACAAACGTGGCTACAAATGATAACGTGAAAATTTTCCAACAAAATAAATTTTGGAATGGTTTACACTGGTTTGTTTTGAAAAACTTAAACACTTTGGCTCAGATTTAAAATAAACTAACTTGATTATCTCATAACCGGATATTATACAAGTGCAGGTTTTCCTCTATTACAACACACCTACAACATGATCAAACCTGTGTCTATCAGTCAAGTCATTCTTCTTTATTTGTTGCTTCCAAGAAGCCAAAATTGCATTTTCAAATGATCTTGAACAACAGTTCCTCAGGCTTTGGATTTTTTCTTGGAAAGCAATGTTTCACCCATGTCCCAGTCCAGTTACCTCACAGTGGTAGAGAAATGGTTTTTTTTTTTATCATTTATAAAAAGTGAAAAAGCACAAACTTTTAATTACATATAAACATCTTGTGATGTTCAAGTACAATCTGTGTTTCTGCTAATGGCTCAAGAAAAGACTTGGCTCACACTGAAAGCCTTCCACGGACTGCAACCTGACCTGCTTTTCATCACCGACACTACTGGCTAAAAAGAACCAGTAGTGGTTTAGGACGACATAAAGTAACTATTTATATATGCATCATCTGTTGCTTAGGTACATTCAACACAAATTTGATATTATAATAAAGAATGCAGTTAGTTTTACTAAGCTACATATGTTCACAAGGACTCTAGAACTTTACCCTATTCATCAGAGTTAATTTCATCATGTCAGTTGCTGATATAACATCATTATGGGAAAAGGGAAGTTTATTAAATAAATGGCTCGTGTCCCAGACATTGAAAATTCTGTATCCAAATTTTGAGGTGATATGGACCATGAACCAGTCACACTGTAGTGCTTTTAATATCCCAGCAGAGCGCTTTAAGTCATTGACTGAATTTTATCACGTGGCCCTCATGTGCTCTCCTCATCCCAAGTGTGATAGGGAGATAATCTCTTAGAGTGCATATTCCCAGCAAGAGTAAAAACTAGATTTGTGGTTAAAAAAAAAAAAAAAAGCAACAAAAAAAAAAACACAAGGAAGGATGAATATTCATCAAGATGTAGAAAAGTCGAGGCCTTGTGATTAGAATGCAGCTTCAGCACTTTTCATATTCCTCTAAAACATTCAAGTCTCTTTCTAGTGAAGAAGTTCAACGGCCTCTACTGAGCTCACATCCTTTTTAGTACTTGGTTCTTTTAACTTCTGATGATTCATCAGGAAACATATAAAATAAATCAAGGGTTGCTATAAGGGATGAGCAATATGGCATCAAGTTTTAATCGCAATATTAGAGTTTGTTGCAATGACGACACGAGACTAGAGAACTTGAAGAAATTTTTTTTCTCTTTAAATTCTTAGCATTATTTTAGTGCACTATTAATAAAAAAAAAAGGATTTTACAAAAAAAAAATAATCTAGAAGCGGCTCTGTTGAAGTATTTTATCTTACAGGACCTTATCTTTACTTTAGGTATAAATACAAAATTACCCTAGATGTCAAACCACAGAAGGCAAAGTTGTAAAAAAACATAATTTACTTAATGCAATATTCTGCAGTTTGGTTAAACTCGGTTGCTGTAAATGTGCTTTAAATACATTTGATTCAATATACCATAATGAGCAGTTCCTAAGAAAAACAGTCGACTGACCCCCAACTCCCAGAGTAGGTCTTACAGTCTATTGTTTATGTCATTATAGCGACCCTTTCCTGTTTATTTTACCAAGCTGCTGCTGCAAAAAAAAAGTATGCAATTACAATTACGTATGCAATATCTTAATATAAATCACCACATTTATTTTTAATGGAAAACGACGAATGCTTTAGGATTAGAAAAATTGTGGTATGCAAGTTATGTAGCTAGTACTTCTACTTGACATACAGGGCCCCTTGATGAAATCCTGTGACTCCAAGCCCTAATGAAAACTTGCAGTATGGTGTTAAAACTCCGGATATATTAAATAACGATGTCGTGTTAACAAACAATAAATTGTGTGATAGCAGTAGTTTCAGTGATTTACGCACAGATCACTGAAATGATGCAGCATTTTAAAGCATGGTTAACAAAGCTACTCCACTGGGGAAAAAAAGACTTTCTGCACAATAGTTTATTTTGTTAAAAAATATATACTTTCATACATAAGCTCTTTTATTTTGTTAAAAACAAAACCAAAAGAGGTGGCTAATACACGGAAGGCTACGAATTAGCAGTAGACTGTGTATAATGCTGCTCTATTGATCCATTTTCACTCCTTTGTAAATACACAAAAATCATAAACACCGAATCCAGAACTGAACATGTGGGGTAATAGATGTAAATGTTTCAATTTGACACATTCAACCGTGAAAATTTCAGGTTAGCTTAACATTAGCTTGAAAACCGGCAAAAAAAACAGCCGTGGGTTTACAAGTTTACTTCTTTATTGAGGCATAAAAAGACAAAAACACCTGCAAGCAAACAGGGAAGGAAATACAGCCATACATTGACGTGAAAAAACAACACAAGTGGTCGGATCTGATCAAAATGACAGCTCTAGATTAGGTGTTTTGAAAGCGAAGTTTGCATTAGCTCTAGCTTATAACCTAGCTGACGTCAATGTGTGTTTCTCGAAAACAAACGCTACAAAAACAAGAGGGAACGCACTCGCCACCATTTTCACACTTCAAGGCGATTTCTTACTGTGTGAGAATATCGAAAGCCACAAACAAATCTGGGACCAGCTTTATTTTCTGCATATACCAAACAGGCTAACGTCGGCTAGCGTTAGCTTTAGCAGGCTGATTTGTCAGCTAATAGACGCGTTGCAAATTTATCTTGTGATCCTAAAACAGACAAGATATACCCCACATGAGAGATGATTTTCCACACTAATAACTAGACAAGAGTCCACATATTAAATAAATGAAACAACCATTCTCTTAACAAACTCCGTTAGCTTTCCACTTAGTTGTATCCTGGCAAACACAGCTAATGCTACCCAATTTCTACAGATCACTGAGTTAAACATATGTGACTCCATGTTTATTCAACATATTACCATTGTATAGTTGCATTTAAATAATCCCCACTGTCTGTCCTTACCAGGAATTAAATCTTTAGGCGTTTTGGAGCTGTTCAGAAGAGGTTTGCAGGTTATCCTGGCTCAAGATGGCTGCTCACGGCACAGGGTTTCCTCAGCTCTATACAATGGGTTTCTGGGACAAAGAACCTCGTATGCGGCGATTTGCTGTTTAGGCACCATCAGTAGGAGTGAGAATGGACGAGATAACCTAAACGTTATATTATAATACCTCTGGAGATTACATTAAGTCAATATAGAAAACATAGTAAGAGCTTTTATTAATGCAAATAAAAAATAAAAAAAAAATTTTAGCTTTATTGTCTATGGCCTTATATGTGTGTTGTGAAGTCACTGCTGCATATTTTCTGCAAAAGCAGCTTTACACTTTCTCCACACACACCAGTAATGAATAATAATATGATAATCTGCACACGTAAGGATGTGATTTGAAATTTGGAAGATAATTGCAACTGTTTCTTTAAATGCTGTAAATTGCAAATTGAGGCCTTCATGGACTGGACTTTTTGTCACGGACCACCACCAGATGCTTGACTGCCTTGAGATCTGGAAAATTTGAAGATCTATGTCTCCCTGTGATGGACAGGCGACCTATCCAAATTGTACCCCACATCTCGCACGATGACCACTGGAAATAGGCGACACCCACGATCGTTGCCCAAAGGATCACTGATTTCTCCTCCGGCATGCTTCTGATTGGACTTAACAGGTCAACCGTTGTTTGTGCATCTGTGAGCCTATCGTATTCTTCTTTCTTTGGACCATTTTTGACAGATATGCCAGGAGCATCCCACAAAAGATGTTCCAGGTAAGACAAATTTCAGATATGTTCTGGCAGTAAGGCATTATTGTGCCATGTGGTTTTGTATTGTACTGTTTCATACTAAGCCTTTCTGTTACTCCTAAGACTTTGAGGTCAAGAACCTTCCTGTAACTTTTACATTTCTATTCTGAACTCCATTTGGATGATTGAGCACCTAACCTCATCTCTGAAGCTGAGCTCATTTAATTTCCTCCATCTGTATCTAAATCTCATTCTTTTGGTCAAGATCCATGTCTCATTAACATATTTAAGGGGATGTAGAGAGTAAAAAGTTAAGTTTAGACCCTAACTTTTATGGATTGGTTTGGAGCATTGCCAACATTAGGAGAACCCCATCTATCTCGCTCCATTTGTTCCATCTTACCATCATTCCTAAACAAAGACGTCAAGTTCCTTGATCCCCTGTGTTTGAGGTAGAGATTGATCTCCTAAACTCAGAGAGTAACCTGTTGTTTTCAAGTTAATAAGCATGGCCACAGACTTACGCATTTGACTTATCTGGATTTGATGTAATTGCTTATCTTGCCACAAAGAATAAAGGAAGCGTCAAATCACCTTTCTTTTGAAAAATATGAAACATTTATTGATGTAATTCACAATATTACATGCTTTCACTAACATATATTTCACAGAAGACTTACATAAAGTTTGCTTCCCACCAGCTGGCCTGCAGTGCTGTAACATAAACTGAAAAAAATATATATTTTAATGTGTAAAGTAAATAGCCCGTAACATTAAAAGACCAGACCAAACATATGTTTGATCTTGAAAAAATATAGCAAACTCCTTAAAACAGAAAAAGATAGGCCTTCATGTAGAAGTAAGACTTTGTAAAGCTGAAATCAGCATTGCCATGGGTAATTTTTTATGGGTCATTTATGTTTTTCGTTGTTTATTTTCAGGTTATGTTTTTTTAATTAATTATTTATGGGTTATTTAAATGTTTTATGGGTTAATGATGTGTATCCAGCACCAGTCCTCAAGGGCCAAGGTCCTACCAGTTTTAGATATGTCTCCTCCAACACAGCTGATTCAAATGGTCCAATTTCTTCCTGTGCATTTCAAAGTTCTGCACATGCCTGCTAATCATCATCATTTGATTCAGTGCTGGACCAAGAAGAGAACTAAAACATGCAGGATACCAGCCTTTGGACACAAATGGGCTAAATCTTCTTTTTACTGAACAGACAGTAAAACTCTAACATAAATGTTCTAGAAAATGACATACTTGACGCTACATATAAATAGGTGTAAGTGCACAAGAAGATCTCTGATGGGTGGAAGATGTTAAATAATTATTTTCCTCAAACATGTTTATGGGTTATTCTCTCTGTGATTCATAGTCCAAGCCAACAACGTGACAGACCCTATCGCTAAGAGCTGCTTTCAAGCAACACCACACTGAATAACACGCTCATTGAGCCTGTGAGATGCACAATCCAGTGATGCTTGTCCCGATTCTAGTTTCTCATCACCACCATATCCTCAGTAGCAGGACACCCAGTGCACAGACATAGTGGAGTGTGCTCGGATGCCACAGCGGGGTGCTGTTGCACAGGTCGGAGTCGCAGCAGTGAATTCTCACCCCCGGCAGTTCTTGTTGCTGACAGTGTCTGGATGTCGCACAGCCACTGGTCAGGGCGATACCCAGAGCCGCTGCAGGGACAGAATAGGGTGGCGGGGGGAAGGAGAGTCAGTCAGTCAGCCAGTCAGTCAGATAAGAGAGATGAGCTGGTGTTTGTCTCAGCAGGAAAAAAAAGCATAACTAAGCACCAAATGCTGCAAGTGGATAATGAGGAAAACACTTACACATCTTAGGAATACAGAGGAGAGTAAAAGACAGCACTTTGACAAGCTTATTTTGTGCAATAAAAACAAACAGCCATTTTGTACAGCGTAATGTATAACTGCTATGTTTATATGACTGCCCTGTGTCTAAACGCTTAGCCTTCTCCAATTTAACTTTGTTTTTCTTTACAAGGGTAGAGCATACAGATACAGGGATATTTAACCACTCCTCTCTGCACATAATATTTCCTCTTTTCATTTGCAGTTTTTCTAATTTTCTGTTATGTTTTGTATGATTTCTACACATAATCATGCATAATGTTTTTTTTAATCAGCATGATTAGAAATAAATATTATGCATGAGTACATGTAGTTAATTTATTTGATCAAACTCATTTCTTTTTGAGAAATACACAGTATTCTTCAGAATAAGGATTGCGCCATTTTTTAAAACAAATTCCTTCTTTATATGTATTGTCCGTCAATATGAAAATGATTATCTTCTCATACTTTGAACTTTAGCTAAGCATACTTGTTTTGGAGGTTGATAGTACAGCTCATCTTAGCATAGTAATATTTTTCTTTTTATTAATCACATAAGAATTCACCCAACATTTTTTCAAGGGTTTTGTTGACTCTACTGGTTTTTATTTAGCAGTTGTTTTACAGGAAAGTGAGGTGCGAGAGAAGGAATACATGCGGCAAAAGTCCAGGACTCAAACCTGTAAGGTATACATGGTTGGCACTTAATCCTGTGCCATCGCTGTGCCCAATTTACCCAACATTTCATTATTTCAATGTGTGCTGAGCTTTGAGTTAGAGTCAAACTCATTTTGCAGGAGAGAAGGAGACTGAAGATGTTATGGATTAGGGAGAAATGTCTTGGCTCTTCAAACAAAAGAGACCAGAAATCTAAGGCTCTTTTATGGAAGTTTGCCAGCATCTGTTTGATTTGGATTTGACAGGGTCACATGAAGATTAAATGGACTGACTGGCCACAGATTACTGCCAAGACATTGGTACACAATTTTGAGTAAGAGCTTTTCATACAGTGCACCACATGCAGTTTTTGCCTGTGCATGCTGATTCTCTTAGCAACTGGAAAACCGCGCCACATCAGCCCTTTCAACATGAGCAGATTTCTTGAGATGTCAAGGAGAGAAACAGCTGGGCTGCCCACGCTTCCGTGGATCTGCTCCATCATCGTCCTTGCCTTGAATGTCCGCATCCTTCATTTGACTTAACATCAAACATTGAATGACTTAGAATTTACTCAGCAGAGCACATCAAAGTTACATAACTATCCCCTGTGCAGGGAAATAGAATATTCAAATCTGCCAGACAAGAAACATTTACATGATTGTATGATTTAAAAATGATTATGTATTATATCCAGTGGTACATCAGAGTGAATTAAAACAGAAGTAAAAAAAAAAAAAAGTGAATAATAACATTTGTTCACTGAGGTAAAAGATGAGGAGAGTAAAAAAACTTCACTCACTGCTTTCTGTCTTGATGCAGAAACGGTGTTTGAAGCCATTGTGTGAGTGGGTGCAGGTGATGACCTCTGGGTTAGAGCAGCCCAAGTCCACATACCTCTGACCATGGATAATGTTGCAACCATAGCACTGCAGACCCTGAACTGCAAAGATGAGCAAAGACAAATTAATTTGTTCAGTCCCACTTGAATGTAATGAATTGGAGTTGTCATTGGAGGAAAAATTTACAGCCTGTGATGATTAGTTAAGATGAGAACTTAAAGGTGAATGTTTTAGCAGCACACTTATAAAACTTTGTTTTATTTAGACAAAAAATGAACATTTGTTTTGTCTGACAAGGATCATTCTGCCACACAGCATAACCAAAATAGCAGATGTTTGATGTCTGAATAACAGAATTTTAATAAATGGAGCAGTAAGTTAGCAGATTAGAACTCATCAAATACCTTACAAAAGTATTCACACCCTTACACACTCTCTCCTATTAAAATCACAAAGCTATATGTGTTTGATTTGGATTTTGTGTGTAAGATCAACACAAAATAGACTTTAATTAAGTGGAAGAAAAGCAAAAATGTGTCACAAATAAAATGTATGATACGGTTTTGAAATTTCCTTGTTAAAATCCAGACCTAAATCCAAGTAAGAATCTCTGGGAAGACTTTAAACTTGATGTTCACAGATGCTTTGCATACAATTTGAGTTTGAGCTATCCAGCAAAGAAGAATGGGCAAAAATGTTAGTCTCTACAGGAAAACCTTGTCTTGAGTCAGGGCACATGAGTATAAATAAGTACCGTGTGTGTGTGCGCGCACACACGCACACACATTGTGTATGAATATATAGGAAAGTTGGAGTCTGAGGTGTTCAGGTGGATGGTTACCACAAATATATTTAATATTGATAAATTGGTTTCTTTGAAACTAAAATTTCTTACATTGATAATAGCCAAAGAGGCTTGCATATGTATTTTTTTTCTGTTTATTTATTTATTTGTCAGGGCTCATGATCAAGTGATTAAACTCATGTGATGAGAGATCAATTGCACCAGATAAGGCCTGTGGCCAATTTCCTATGTGGTTTCTGTGAGTGTTAATCAAAATACATCTAGACCATGTGTACATGCTGATATGTCAATAAAATGATTTTAAACCTTAGGTTGAGAAAGTTGAATTTTCTAAAAAAAAAAAAAAAAGCCTTTAAAGAGGCATGATAAATTGATAAAATAGCACTGTACATTGTACATCTACAAGAGGAAATAGTACTGATGTGAACCGGTCACAGGGAGCTGAGGCATACAATAACATATACATATATATATGTATATATATATATATATATATACATATATATATATTTTTTAAATATTCTTTTCCAAAGATAATTTTAGCTTCTGATTTTTGCTGTGCAATTGTTTCACTTCCCAAATGTTTAACTCCCTTAAGAAAGTGAAGCTAAGCCTAACCATAACAAATCCATCAGGGCTTAAAGGGATTGGCTGAGAGTTCAGCCCGCTCACACACCTGTGGTTGCCCTCCAAAAGCCTACCCATTTAAGATGGAAGATCAGCTTTGGCTGAAACCAATCCTCCCCCTTTATCTGTGCAGGCCGTTGGACTCAGTGAGAGTGCAGAGCGTCAGGCTACAGCCTCTTGCCGCCTCTGCTCTGCTAAATAGCCCACCAAAAGCTCTGGTGGAGCTTTCAGGAGCGAACTAATCCCAGGCAAATGCTCTTATAAAAATCACGTTAGAAATCTGCTGGAATCAATGTAAAGCCTTGCAGGGACACAGAGCACATGCCAGTCTGTAGGGGAATGTGTCACAATTCCCCTGCTAGTGATAGCAAAATATATAATAAATCATATTACTTTAACATAAAGAACATATTCAGTAAAAAATGTTGAAATTGTAATTTATTTCTTCCAGACAACCTGATTGAACAGTATATTCTCTCTGCTTTAATACACAGCATTCATGAAACATTGAAAGGCTGCCTGCTATGAGCATTTTGTCAACATAATGAGGCTACATTAAAAAGACAGTCAGCTCCCTTGGTACAGCGCAGTTTATTATGAGCTCACAATGAGCCTTCTTGCAGTATGCATTAAAAATGTTGATTATCTCTGAGTCTGTTGTGACCTAAATTTGGTTTTACTCATTATTAGCATCATGGGCATGCATATTATCTCAAAAATGAGCCCACTATTTTCTGGGTACATGCTTTGTACATTAAAAAAGAAAATCAAGAGGACTGTTAAAAAGAAAAGGAAAGGCTTTTGAACCCTGTCCTGGCAGCTCAGGTGAAAAGTATGGTGAATCAATCCCTCTTTGATTTTTTGTCATATTTTTAATTTGCTTTTATAACAATTGAGTCCATGTTCTGCCCAATCTGTGTTTATTATTCACCTTCCCTCAGTCAGTTTGCTTCGCTTCTCAGCTGCTTCCCGTTGTCCTGATTGTCCTCTGCCTCCACTCTCCCTCAATTGTTCCCCTTTGTCCTTGATTAGTTCTTCTTGTTAGCCTTGTCCTTTCTACATCTCCTCATTACATGATATTGTATTCCAATTACCTGGGAGGTGGGAACTAGGAGCTGGATTTGATGTCGAGGTAGCACTGTTCTAGTTAAGAAGTTGGAATTTCAACATGGCTACGCCTATAGACATTGTTTGCAATAGCACTTACAGAGAGCTTTACCTTCCGTAAGCAAACTCTTTTAATTTATTCAGATTAAAGTTGCAGATGCTATGTGTAACATTGATTTTAAACACACTCTCACATGTGTGTCTTATAAAATTATTTTTTGCACCATATCTGTCTACTGCTGACGCAGGAGCGGCCATATTGAAATGCAAATTTAGCCTTACAAGTCGTAACTGGGAAACTACTCCCAGTTTCCCAGTGAGAATTTTGACTTCGGGAGGCGTTCCAGTTTATTCTTCCGACTGGGAAGTTTGAATTTCCCAGTTTAAAGCACAACTGGAACGTAGCATTATTCTACGTGGGTTTGAAAACATTTTTCAAAATTCAACTTCAAAACTACTTTATTAATTCCAAATGGAAATGAATTAACCGTGAACATGCTTTGGCAGTAAAGGAGGTGAAGTGGCACATTGGAGTCCAACAAAGTGGCTCATGTTACAAATAAGGCCTCAACAACCACACACTCAAGAAAACCAAGTTTGTTCTGTGTATTGACTGTCACCACAATAAAGAAAGGCTTTACATAGACATGGAGTATAAAGATTTGAAAAAAGAAAAACAAATCTCATCTTCAGAATGAGAGCTTATCAATAACATTTAGAAATTCCCATTTACTTTCAAATAACTAATAAATTAATTGCATTACTTAATTATGTCCTTCTTGGTTAAAGTAAATCTGCAAACAGGTTTACAGAAAACAAATTCTTTGGAAATGAGATTGATTGAAATCAAACATGCAACGTGTTAATGAAGTTGCTTGCATCACTGTCTGCCATCATTGATGCTGCCAGATCAATAAGTCAAACATCAAACAGCCAGCACAAATGATCCATGGAGCTTCCTTTGAGTTAGGACTAGATCTGTTATGTGACACAAATGAGAAACGGTTCCAAATAAAGCAACCCAATATTTCAGTATGGAATAATTCAAAATATTTCCTTTGCTGAATACCATTTTAAATGAAAATTACAGTCGAACGTCCTTAGGTCAATTGCTACTGCTCTGTAGGGAAATTTACTTTGCCTCTTGTATGGATACTTAAATACATTACGTATTGCTGACAGACAATTTGAGCGTTTGGTCATTTACAGGTGGAAGAAACTAATTCTATTGCAATGAGCTTTAAACATAACTATTCATAAAGCAATATATTCTGCATGTTTTTTGTGGTTTCATTTTGTTAGTTTTTTATTCTTGATATCTTACAGCTCTTTAAAGTTGACATCTACACTACCACTTAATAACACAAGTGATATTATGTTTACAAAAAAAAAAGCTGCAGCAAATGATGATGTCTGTCTGTGATATAATTATGCCCTTTGGCACACACACACACACACACACACACAAATGCACGCCCGCACGCCCCCCCACACACACACACAAATGCAGAATCCACAACAAAATACATCCCACTCACCTTGTGCCAAACAGAGTATCCAAACCAAAATAAATCCAAGTCCATACACTAACCAGGTGTGCAAAGTCATGGATGCAGCACAGGAGCGAGGGTCAGTTGTCCGTGCTGAAAGAGTCAGAGATTTTTCTCTGCTCACATCTAATTTCCCAATAAACCAGATGCAGAGAAAAAAATCTCGCAGAGATCCCACTTGCCTGAACCCTGAGAAGCCCGAGTCTGCCTCCTACTCTGCCTCGGTGAAGCTTGCACTCTGAATGAGAGATCTGATTGTGAGACTCCAGTGAGAGGGGGAGCCAACCAGCCAGCCAGCCAGTCAGCTCAGCTCAACAGCCAGTCAGGCAAAGAGAAGAGGAGGAGGAAGAAGATGGTTTGAGTGAAGAAACTAAATAAATAAATGTCTTCATGAGCGGTGTCCTCAAATCCTGGGAGGGACAGAATGTTGTTAGAATATATCCTCTCTCACATCTCATGACAGAAAAAAACGAAAACACACATGGGATCGTCATCATAGAGATGAAAACAAACAATAAAGTGTGATCCTTTTCCAGCTGGGACATACAAATCAATGAGGCCTTAATCCTGATTGACAATCCATCGCTTCTAATAATAGCCCGATCACAATGTGTTAAAAGCCCAGGGGCTAAATGGGATGGGACACCACAGGTTCAGCCTCCGAGAGTATGGAAGTGTGTGCATGCTTGTGCCTCAGAGTGGGAGCAATGCCAAAGCACGACCAAACACACCAACACACACACATGTTGCAAATAGGGCAGGTTATCTGTGCCTGGTGTATCACTACACACTCGCACAGGGGAGAAAATTCTATCTAATCAAGAATTAAAGACTAAATCCTTTCTTAGAGACTGTAATGCCAGAGGATAAGGCAGGCTTTGTGATAAGCCCTCATTCCCTCCCCACCCCAAGCAACATATGGTCCGACATGATAGATGGCTGCCATTGACTGCTATCATTCCTATTAAGACATATTTACAGCAGCTTGTTCGGATTTCTGCGCATTACAATGGAACGTGGGGGAATTAAAAATTAACTACAGCTCTTTAACAAGGCACACAATGTGAAATTATGCCGCACTGCATCTTTTCATAACGACGAACACACACTTAGTATTTGGAAATGTGTGCAGCTGTGTGTAATTTGTTTCTCCTCTTATTTCTGAGTCATTGTTTGTGCGACTGTGTGGGAAGTAAAAGAGGTCAGTCTTTGCCAAGATCCAACCTTCTATGTGCCTCTCATACATTTCCTTGAAAGAATTCACAGGATAATAAATGTATTTCTTATTTGAGAAAGATTTTTAAACGTTTAAGTTATAGACTTTGAGTTTACCATTTTTGTGATTGTGCTTTTCCTTTTTCTAAAAGAGCAAATTATAGTGAAGGATAATGAAAACAAAGCTGGACAAAAAGTAGTTCTGACAAAATCATTACTGAATCAAACATTGGTCTAGTAATAATAATTACAGTAATTGTTGAATTAAATGAAATGCTCACAAATGATTTTCTTGCTTATTTAATAAATGAGGCCAGAAAGTCCTTTACAAGACATGGTCAAAACTTTTGCAGGTTCTCACTATATAAAGAAACCCAAAAAGAGATAATAAGCTGGCTTTCTAATGTGTTTTTTGCACTGGTGGTCTTTACTCATTAGTAGGTTGGCAGGAAAAAGGGCAGTTAGTGCAGAAGAAGAAGAAAATCACTTCAGGCACTTTCATACAGGTCTCCTTCTCCTGCCAGGTCTTTGTTGAGGGAGGTGAAATACAGAACATATTCAAATATCGGTCAGTCTTAAACCAAAACCTTCAGGTTTCTTCCAGAAAGCTGAAAATTAGGAGGCATTTTCTGAATCACAGTGAGTGAAAAAAGTAGGCTAGTCTTTTTTTTTGTGTATACACAAGTTGTATGTTGTCTGAAATTTCATGGTTTTGTGTGTGGGAGGTTTTTCAAGCTCTGACGAGAGGCTACTACTGACTCCAGCTCATTATGGAGCTTCTCTATTCCCTACTTGTTTTCCCTGTAAGTTTTTTTTTGGTTATCTCGTTTTTGTTTGTTTTTGCTTCAAATTTTAGGCAAGGCCAAGTGAAAACATCCTCTTTAGTCATTGTCTATGTTGAATTAAACACTTGAAGGAGTTTTATTTCCATCCAGCTTGTCATAACAGGGAATCGTGTTATGTTTTCCATCAAATGGCTTGGATAAACTCTCCCATTTACCAGCAGGTGATATTTGTATCTTAGGATCCCCTTAATGTTATTATTCAACAAATGGTGGAAAAGGTCTAATATTTCACCTGCTTAGGCTCATTCAGAAAAAAAACTCAATATTTGAGATTTACCTTTGTTCTGAGAAGTAATGAATCCGTAATGGGGAGTTTCTCTTAACACTAACCCAGCTGAACTGAGAGCTGTGAAGCATAAAAGAGCAGCTCTAGTGAAAGTCCCAATGCTGATGCGCGCATCCCGCTTTTGCCTCAACCTTTTTCCTCTTTGCCGTGTTCCAGGCCTCATTCATTTCTGCTGAGCCTTTGAGTGATAAAACCATGACATGAGGAGTGAGAGAAGGATCGACTTGGAGGGGAGAAAGGAGGTCCAGCAGTACCGCATTGATGAAAGCAAACCTCCCCCGAGCTGCTCCCGACTTAACTTAGGATACACAAAAGCTGCTTTAAATACCCTTGAAGTCACTGCCACCGGCTAGTTTGGAGTGACAGTGACAAAAATAGGGAGGGCTGCAGGGCTCTAAATACTTGATGAAATTGCAATTAAGACACCAGAAGAGGAACTGAGCCTGCAGCAAGCGGTGGCCAAAAAGAAACAACATAAATGTAAGAAGGGAATGCATGAAAAGTTAATTCAGCACCATGGGTTTTAATTCTGGGCATCTGTCACTGCGCATAACCCTGCCCTAAAAGTACAGGAGAGATGAAACTGAAATTTGTCATTAGGTCTGCCCAGCAGGGTCTCTGCAGCATTAATGAGCAGTAATCTGGCTGTACAACATGGAAAAATATTCTTATGGCTACATCCGCCAACAACTGCATCAGCTACAAGGTCTAAAGCCACTGAAGTTTGAAATTACTATCCCTCCACTATTGGTGTGGCAGAAGAAATAATCAAGGGTCTCTTTCGCATGCCTCTAGGGACATTTATTTCTCATGTCCGGTGATTATCACCCTAATGCTGGAACTAGCTGTAAGATTAACTACCCAAGCCCTAAAGCAGAAGTGC
This sequence comes from Xiphophorus hellerii, assembly GCF_003331165.1. Lineage (NCBI taxonomy): Eukaryota > Metazoa > Chordata > Actinopteri > Cyprinodontiformes > Poeciliidae > Xiphophorus > Xiphophorus hellerii. Next base: position 16,004,633 of record NC_045679.1, read on the forward strand.
CTTTTAGCTCTCAGAATTTCAAGTAATTGAAAGTTTGACCCAATGTATGTGCCTCTGCAGTTTTACACTAAAAGAGAGAGCAAAGCCGGATACTACTTATACAGCAAGGGAGACGACTAACTGAAAGGGCTTAGGCTTTGCCACAGAAAAGTAAGCACTTTTGAATTTTTCTTTATTGCTCTAAAAGCCATCTCCTATGATTTTTCTGCATGAATTATATATACCTTTGTGCCACCGCTTGAACTCCCCAATGCACACCCTTGCAACTTGCCTTTGCAAGACTGAATATAATGTATTTTCTTGATTTGTATTAAATAATGATGAAAGCTCATACTGCTAGGGAAGTCTTCCTTGGATTTGTTGATTTCTTCTTTTTTTGTCATTCGGTTCTTTGAATGACTGTTATGTCCATCAACCAACCAGTTTTCAACACCAAATGAATTTCCAAAGCAATTTCTATGAATTTACTTATACAAAAAGCAGTTGAAGCCTTATAATGTGAAATATTGCTGCAAAAATGTCTTTTATAGGGAAAATAACATGACACAAGCACAAATAACCAAGTACAAAATGTCTTTTGTAAATTAGAATTTATTTTTTTGTGCAAGAACTAAGCTCACTGAAACTCCACAACTGTCTAAATCTCAGGTGTCCAAAGCGCAATTATTTTGATGTTCTAATTCCGAGATTAAAGGCCTTTTTCTAATCTGAGGAGAAAGTTTAGAAAGGGGTTTTGTAAAAACTAATGTTTTTACAAGACCCCAGAGACTCCACTAATATTCATTTAAGAATCCACTTGGGGCATTTGAGCAAAAACTGATTTGTTGGGTCAGATATGGGCTGGAGGTAGGAAAGTCTACCTATCCTTGCATAAAGAACTTCACAGATTGATGCTGTGCACACATAATACTCAATGCAGAGAAGTCCCAGCTGGAATTTAAACCCTACTAAATATTGGTACAAGGAAACACCGCTAACCACAGATCTGGCAGGTCCGGAGTTGGCAGTTTGTGGTTCTTTAGTTCCTGCAGAGTAATTTCTATGTACCTTGGTCAATAATAAAATAAATACCATTTGAATTTGACCATAAAAGCAAACAAATTTCATACTGTAGGTATTTTGAAACACTTTCTTTTTTCAAATGATCATTTAGGTTTTAGTCAAGTTAGGCAAAGATGGCTGTTTTGATTGCTCTATTTAAATAAAGTAAGGAGGTTGCCTTTATGATTTCATGTTCACGTTCAGCTCTAGGTGTAAAATTGTACCATTTTAATGGACACAAAATGGTACAATAATCGGCCGAGAATGTCTGGAAATCATTATTAGAATTAGCAATAGAAAGAAGTTTTGAAAAGATGCTTTTGTTTGGGCTTAAATGAGGGTTCAGTTTGTCTAAATGACACAAATTATATGGCAGGAAAGCCGATCTAGAGTTGAAAGGGTCAAAGTGTATGGGGATATTCATGCCCCATATGCCATGTCGTTTCATCCAGAATTTTTTGCAGAAATATGGAAAATTATAATTCTCTCATTAAAAATGTTAACATTTTTCTGATATGGTGAGTATATTACACTTTAAAATCCGGTTCTTGTGAAGCTTCCCCTTAAATAAGCTACCAGATCTGTCTACTGCATTAACATAATACCATTATGAGACCTCTCGAGCATGCAGACACTGCCAGAACATTGGATCTTAGTGTTCTTTAGTCCAATCAGCGACCAAACGGTTTGTGTGTGTCCCTTCTTTCTCCCTGCCCTGGAGCCTGAAGGTAACCCTCAGGGCCCTCCCTCCATCTGCTGCTGTCACTGACGGATCCATCCGCAGTGCAAAGCCGTCCCAGTGAGCTCAAAGACAACGCCTTGCCTGCCCTTAGTCTTATTTTGCTCACCAGTTTATTTTTACAGCTGGATAATACAGACATGTTTGAGCATTTGATGTAATGTAACATCTCCATGTTCATTCACAGTCATTTCCTCAATATGCAAACATTTTTATAGGATTCAACTCCAGCGCTGACACATCCTCACAAACAGCCTTTCAACACAGTTTGAAGGGTTGTTGAGATTAATGTGCCTTTCGGATGTACAGTGGACTGTCATGGAAAATTAACACTGAATTTAAAGGGTTTCTGGAGGGACTGCCTGACTTGTTACTGTTCATCAGTCATGATACTAATTTGATGTTTGGACTCTGTTTAAAATGCCATCTCAACGCTGTGCTAGCTTTTTAAGCAGCGAAAAATAAATAATAACAAAATGACTTACACGGAGAGGATGGAAAAATATTTAACTGCTACCACGATTTAAAAGATTATTATTTTTTTTACAATCATCAGCTCAATCTATTAATTTAAGCACTCCTATCAATCTCGCGGGCTTAGAGAGGCAGCATCTGTCAAGCTGGACCACTTTCTGAACTCTCCAAAAAGAGTTGAGTTGACATCTGTTACTAATCATTTGATTCTGTATCCATTTAGACACTAATACTCAGTAAATTGGTGTATTTGTATATAAACTCAGCCCATGTTTTAGATAAAACAGCTTACAAGACAGATTTTTTTTATTGTTTAGGTCAATACTCTCTTAAATTCTTACATTGACCTATCTAAAAGTCTACCTATCCTTGATAAAATGCCAAAGTTTTATGATGCAAAACAAATCAAACCCTGATGAACCACATTAAGATTTTCTCCACTGATAATTTGACATAGATTATTATTCAACTGCAACTACGTGACTTGGCAAGTCATGATTTGATAATGCCTGTGGTGGTTTAGTGTAGAAAGAGAATTTATTCTAGCATGAACTTTTTAAAACACTTCATCGTCACCATTAGAGAGTAAATTACTTTATCACATTATGACTCATTCATCTGAGTGGTAAAAGGTGTAATTTGGTGTGTATTTAATTTACAATGACCAGTGCTACCTTAACTTCTCAAGCAATAAAAATACCAGTTCAAAAACATATCCTGTAGTTAGATTCAATCTCTTAATCAAGCATGAAAAAGCTCTGCCCAAAAAAGAGCAAACATCTTTACGCAACACATTCTTCTCATGTTTTCGATTATTGTTGTCTTTCATGCAAGTTTGGACCAAATGTCCTTGAAATATAATCAAATTAAAAATATTGAAATCAATGACACCTGTTCTTTATGTTTCATATGTATTCGTACACCCTATTCAATAAATGATTGAGATCTCAAGGGCTTTCTGATTTGTAAGTGGGTGTTACTGAGAGAGTAAGAGGCTGTTGATATTCTGTTCGACGTGTCATTACACGAATAAAAGACAAGAAAGATTGCGAAAAAGTGAAAAAAAAGGAAAAGGAAAAATAGGAAAGAACAAAAAACTGAACAAGAAGAAAAGAGAGAAATGAAAAAAGAGAAATGAAAATATGCTATTTTACATTATACACTTAGAGTTTTGTCCCAAACACAGAGTTAAGACTTCAAAGAAATGACTGAAGCGGTTCACTTGAAGTTGAACCAGTGATTAAGACAGGCCAGACCTAGTCTAAGAAACTGAAACTTGAGTTCATGCCCGGAACTGTGGAAACTGAACTGGGAGTACATCGGTTCCACCATCTGGCTTTTTTTTCTTCTTAAGACGCCTTACTGAAACAACGAACCTCCCTTTGCAGCCATATCTTAATCTCTTTTTTTAATCCCTTACATTACCTATAAGGACAACACTAACAGCTGGCTGCTCCACTTTCCTTATAGCATACCCTGCAGGCCTTCCAGTTTCTGAACCGGTCTATTTTTTACTCACCCTGCCAGACTGTAAGAGAGTGTATAAATGCATTTAGCTTCAAGCTGTTACCATGGTGTTGTCTTATTTATTGTACATCAGCCTGCTGGCATCAGGCAGCAGAGCACACATTTTGGCTGCTATAAACATCTGTTATCATCCTGACAACAAATCTTTACTCAGAGATTTGAAAAAGTTAGCTTCAAGTGTTTAAAACCAACTTAAAAAAAATAAAGTGCCAAATTTGTTTTAAGTCAGTGAAACAACACAGAACATTTGCAAGCATTAATTGTTTAAATGCAATTCAGTGCTCACATTTTATTTTTACTTCAATTCTTATACACTTTATCAATGCAGCAGCTAATCATGCATCCTCATTAATTTCCACATGATTACATTTTTTTTCAAAAATAGACAATGGCAACACGTTTTCAGAATAAAACAATATGTTACTCAAGTGTCCATTTTATGCTGCAGGCTTGCTCAAACTGCAAAAATAAGAAAAATAAATGCAACGCTTCAGATTTGATCCCCATGCAGCTTGCAGTCTGGTTGGGTATTTTCAGTCACAGCTGTCCGTTTAATATTTGGGACTGAAAGATTTCTTTTTTAACACAGAACAATGTATTTTGCATCAACAGCAGCTCGATTGGGGGATTATAAAATATTGTTTTATTCAATGTCTGTATTTTTCTCGCAGTCTTTTGTGATATTAAAGTATAAGTATTATTTTATATCAGGAAAGTTCTTAAGCTCAGAGACACTAATCTTGGTTTTAACAAGAAATCCTGCACATTTTTTTCTGTGCAGAAAATCTGTAACTTACTTAAAAGTGATCTGCACTAACTTTCTACAACTTTTTCCTGATAATTTAGTAAGAAAAAGGCAGCTTTGAACTCGGCCAATAATGACCAATAACGCTGCCATCAATATTGAATTTCTTTAGTACAGACGTTACCTCAGCATGTTTAAGATAAGTTGCCAATAAATGTAGCCAACTCATCCAGTGTAATTGATGGAAAAGAAGCAAATGACTCCAAGCACTGAGGACTATCCATATCAGGAAGGGAAATCAGATTTCAAGGCCATTACCTTATTAAAAAAATGAAAAATGTGTTGCAGCCATCATCAGAAAAGTTACCCAGAATGCTGAGGTGGAGGCGACATAATACCCTTGATTGTGTCAAATACTTTAGAGTTTTTCTTGCTACAGAAATGAGATTACCAAAATTAGAGGACCTAACCTCTAATTTCACTGCCTCATAATAAGAGAAAATAAGCTGGAAGTACTCACAATGGACAAGCCTGTGGACTTCCACCATCTTTTGCTTTTTGACAGGAACATATAGGGCCTTGAACCTGACCATTTAACAAAGGTAAAGAAAAAAAATAACAGAGCCATAACTAGTTTTGTAAAGAGTAAGGTTGAGAATGGCAAGGCAGTGTTCATTGAAAGACTTAACCCCTCATCACTAGCGCAATTTATAAAACTGAAAAGAGAAGGGAACTTAAAAATAACAGAATCCCCAATAAAGCACCTGCACTTAATACAAACTTGAATAAACGCCTGTGACAAACAGAAGCGGACTTTGACCAGCTTCCGCTGATTTGAACGGCGCTTAATCCTCCGTGGCAGTAGGTGGCGACGTCGAGCTTCAAGCGACGGCAAAAGCAGAAGAAAGCTTTTACTTCCCCACGTGTTCAACGTATCTGCTAGGAGTGACATGGTGTAGGGAGAAGAAATAAGCTGTTTTTTGTAATCTGTTTATATATTTAAAACCCGACTGTAGAGACAGCAAGGTGGCAAGATGGCTCAGAGAAAGAAGAAGCTGACGAAGAAAAAAAGACATAACAGGGAGCAGGAGGTTGACTCTGATGGAGACTTTCAGCTGGCTGCTGAAATTAAAGACGATGATAGTGTAAGTCACAAGAGTTTTGAACTACTTTCCCCTGAAAAATAATCAACATGTTTTCTACATCTAAATGTATTAATCGGTTCGCTAGTGGCAGCATGGGTGGCTGTCTGTACAGATAGAAGTATATCTCAGTGGTAGAGCATTTGACTGTTGATTAAGAGGTTTCCGATTCAAATCCGTTTGCCCCCTTTGTACGGTTTTGGTTAATTTTACTACAAACAATTGATTATTATCATTAAATTACCACATGTAGGCTAGTTTACCGTTTCAATGTCCAATTACGCCACTGTTGTCCTGAAGCGATGCCCGCGTTGACCAAACACAGTGACACATTGTTTTAGCCACTATAACCTCCTTGTAAACAACATTATACTCGATCGCCTGCAGAGAACGGTAAAATACAAAGCAGTTACTTTACTTGACATTACATTGACTCTTTATATGCACCAAAACATGGCAGCAAATACCCTTTTCCCTCAGGGTGACTAAAATAGTAGTGCTTGAATCCGCAGTCTTACAAAAATATTCACACCCCTTAGACTTTTTCCACACTCCAGTCACAAACTTCAAAGTATTTCATTGGGAAATACAAATGTCAATTTGTAATCTGCCTCAGTTAGTCTATTCACATTGAATGTTAATTTTTTGACTGACTTTCTGACTTCTATGTCTCTATCAGTTTTTTACATTTAGAGACAGAAATGCTTGTCTATTCTTCTTTCATATTTGAGGGAAAAGTGTAAGTGATTGTAAATTTATGTTTAAGGCTTCCTGAACATATCGGGATTTAGATCTGGGTCACTATGAGTGTGTTTTGACCTAAACAGTCACTGGAGTGTCAGTGTGTGCAGTACTGACAGTTACAAAGAACAGCTTGGACAAAATATTTAAAAGGATACAAACTTTCAATTATCAAGATGTTCATCCGTTGCATTGATGTTGCAGTTAGATGGACTAAAGTTCCCCTTTCACATCCTTAGTGGATGAGAAGCGAAATCTCATGAAGAATGGCGGGGATAGAAGAAATGAAAGCATCAGGAAAGTTTGGATTGATTGTAACTGAAGTCATCATCACAATTTTCAGGATGATCCCTGCTAAAGAAATCCCCATAGCATGATGCTGCCGCTACACATGGATGTTGTCTTCAGGGCTATATGCAGTGTCAGTTTTTCTCCTTACATTGTGGGTTGCATACAGGCCAACGTATGGTTAGGTTAGGGCTACATGCTTCACTTTTTAGGTTTTTTATTTGTGCAAAACTATTTATGAAACAAACACCCTTTTTATTTCAGTCCTCTGTTTTACTTTGTGTTGATTAATCACAGGAAATCCCAATAAAATCCGTGCAAATATGAGGTCATGCTGTGACAAAAATGTCTTAGGTGTCCCTAGTAGGGATGCTTCAATCAGGTGTTTTGCTGCCGATTCCGATACTGATCATCCATGGGGCCGATCTTTGCCAATCATTTGGATTGGCTGTTAATTTTTCGCTTTAGGTATAAATTCTACTATGTGATCTGGCAAAATGAAAAAAATGATCTGGTAATAAATTCACCTAATTTAGACATAAAACATGTAAAATACTTGCAGGCACAATACAGTAGCTATTCAGTCAAAAGGACAACTAAAAACCTGCAATCAGTAAAATAATATTTAACAGTGAGGTTGTATGTACCCTAAATTATACTTGAGTCAAATAATAATTATTATAATAATAATAATTTCACGGAAATCGGCCGATAATGATCGGTGGCCGATCGATCGGCGCACCTCTTGTCCTTACTATAACAACCACGCTGTTCCTTATAATTCAGTGTTATCAACTAGTGATGGACATGTTGTCTTGCTAATGCTCACAGCCAGGGAGGAAACTGCCACGCTTCCCTGTGGTGTCAGATTGCACATCTGATGTGGAGCCCGACACCAGGGAACTCGTCCGAGCCCAAAACAAGAAGAAGAAAAAGTCTGGAGGGTTTCAGTCCATGGGTGAGCTGCTTTTCACTGCTTTATGGCATGTTATTTATTGACTTTTTAGATCTGATTTTTCTTGATCTACAGTCAGTAGAGTTTCATAACTTTATATGTAATTCCAGGTCTCAGCTTTCCTGTTTATAAGGGTGTCATGAAAAAGGGTTACAAAGTCCCTACTCCAATTCAGAGGAAGGTATGTCAGTCTAATCTTTGGATCATGTTGTGAAATAGTTGTGACATTCTTGGCGTTATATTTCTTCTTTTCCCCTCATCAGACCATTCCTGTGATTCTGGACGGGAAGGATGTGGTTGCCATGGCAAGGACAGGCAGCGGGAAGACGGCTGCTTTTCTGGTTCCCATGTTTGAGAAACTGAAGGCCCCTCAAGCCCAAACAGGAGCCCGAGCTCTCATCCTGACCCCCACCAGAGAATTGGCCCTCCAGACCATGAAGTTCACAAAAGAGGTCTGTTTGGCATGTATTCAGGTTTTCAAGATGGCTGCTGTGTTTTTATTCTTTTGGTTTGAAACATGTTAAATGTTAATTAATGTTGAGTAAAGTTTCTTCTGATTTTGTTTTTTCTTTTGTTATGTAGCTGGGTAAATTCACACGCTTGAAGACTGCTTTAATTCTTGGTGGAGACAGGTTTGTAACTCCTCTTTTGTATTATTTTTGTTGTTTTGTTGTCTCTTTAAATGTGTGGTAACAGTAAATATCCCCCATTTCCAGCATGGAGGATCAGTTCGCCGCGCTTCATGAAAACCCAGACATGTAAGTTTTTCAATTTAGCATCATCCTCCAAGTGGTTTTACCCATATGCACGTTAAGAAAGTAAAGATCTGAGATCTGCTGTCTTCCTACAGAATTATTGGCACCCCTGGTCGTCTCATGCACGTCATCACAGACATGAACCTGAAGCTGCACGGTGTGGAGTATGTGGTGTTTGATGAGGCTGACAGGTAAATCACAGTTCCTTTCAAAGGTATTCACACACGAGTAGCTTTGTTTCACTTTATCATAGAACAAACACAACATTCATTGTTTTTACTTGTAATTTTATGTGATAGTCCAATAAGAATCAGTAATTATGAAGTGGATGGTAAATGAAACATAGCTTTCCAAAAGGCATGTTTTGAAAAGCCATGTTTCAAAACACAACTTTTTTATTTATTCATATCTATTTTTATTTTATCAAAATAAAAAAATAAAATATTTTTACTTTGATATTTTTTCTACCAGATTTGCAAACCTAGAGACTGAACCTTTTGTCTTTACTTTGACTAGACCATTCTAGCACATGATCAAACACAGGGGCGTCCATTTATAGCCTGTGGAAGGATTTTGTGCAAATTTAATACACAAGCTTTACTGGTTAATTCACATAAACGTAAAAAAAAAAATTTAATGGTCAAATTTGTACTGATTCTAGTCCTTATATAAAATGATAAAGCAAATTAAAATCTTACGAAAATCAAGACAGGCGATGAATGACATTTTAATTTAAAGTGACGAATTGGTTAATGAAGATCAAGACATTTTCTACAAAATTTCATCTTTGAAAAAGCATCTAATTCTCTCTAGTGCAGAAAATTCACTCCTTAAATCCACTTCAAGTCAACTTGTGGGTCTTGAAGCTACGCATGAAATCTTTTGCAGTGAAAAGATTTGACTTTTTTTTGTCTTCCCCCGCTCCCTCCTCTCAGGCTGTTTGAAATGGGTTTTGCCGATCAGCTTCAGGAGATCATCCGCAGGCTTCCAGACACCAGACAGACCCTCCTGTTCTCCGCAACTCTGCCCAAACTCTTGGTGGAGTTCGCCAGAGCCGGTGAGATCAGCTGTTTCGCTCTTTCGTGACTTGCCATCAAATGTTTAATCTGGTTTGGACTGAATCAACTTCTGTCTCCAGGACTGACAGAACCTGTGCTGATTCGCCTGGATGTTGATGCAAAACTCAGTGACCAGATTAAGGTAAGTTAGAGACTGAATATATGCCCCTTTTTCTGCAGTAGCCTTAATTTCCATACGTTGGGGTAGTCATCAGTGAATTTTTGTTTGGATGTGTGGCGGAAATTTTGTTGATTTAAATCAGCAGAAGAAACTATTGTTTACAATCAGATAAATAATATTTATAGGCTTTTGTCTCTTTATAAAACATTAATGTTTTAAAAGCTTGCGTTAGTTTGTTCCTTTGACGTTATGCATCCACAATCCTAACGTGGATTCATGAACCTTCCCTCATTTTGTCGTCTGACATTGAAATAACTCAATTTTTGTTTAGTTTCACCCAAATTTCTAAAGACGTCAATGAAAATGGTTTTAATCACCCTGTCAAGTTTCATTAATTTCAGTGAAATGAATGTCCAGCTCTCCTCAAATGTTTTCTGATCATGTCGTCCATCAGCTGTCGTTCTTCCACCTGCGTGTGGACGACAAGCCGGCGCTGCTGCTGCACCTCCTGAGGAATGTGGCAAAGCCTCAGGAGCAGACGGTGGTCTTTGCTGCCACCAAGCATCATGTGGAGTACCTGAATGAGGTGAGATTCACCACCAGACCAACTCTGTGTTTGCTCTTTCATGAATTTATTCTATAGTGTTTGTTTTACAGCCGTATCTCATTTTCTGGCTTGCCTTTGGTTGAGATGGATATCGCTATCTGTTAAGACTTTTCTGATATTTTATACAGCATCTTAGAATATTTTAAATCGAACATGGCTTCTAAACTGTCTGGGAAAGTGTTGAATTTGGTTTAAGACCTTTCCAGGTTGACTGTGGCAAAAGAACAAAAAAGTATTTGGAAAAATGTTTGTATTTTCATCCAGGTATCAATCAATCTGTCTTTCCGGCCCTTTTCTACTTACGTTCCTCACTGCAAAAAGAACATTTTTTGATCTACCAAGTTTATAGCACAACTATCGTGCACTTGAAATGAGACAAAACTTACTTAAAAGTAATTTTCCAGCAAGATACAAGAGCTTGTTTTAAGTTAATAATTCCATAATATTGATGAAAAAGTCCTAGTTATAAGTGAAATAATCTACCAGTGGAATGTGGTATTTTTCCCATATAATAAGTTAAAATGCCTTTTTTTCACTGGCAGATTATTTTACTCATAACTTGTCTTATTTCAGGTGTATTATGATATTTGCACTAGGAACTAAATCAAAAATGCTTTGTTAGATTTCACTTTCTTTTGATCTTTACTTTATTTTCCCCCATCACTTCATCCGTTCCTCAATTTTCCTCATACATCCTTCTATCTGTCCATCCCTTTTTCTGTTTCCATCCATCCAATGAAGAATTCCAAATTAAAAATGTGTAAGAACCCTGTTGAACGAGAAAAAGAAAAAAAATCTCTTTGAATACTGTAAAGTAAAAAGTGCTTCCATGTGTCCTGCAGCTGTTGTCTTCAGAAGGCATCGAGTGCGCCTACATCTACAGCGCCCTCGACCAGACTGCCAGGAAGATCAACATCGGGAAGTTTGTGCACCGGAAAGCCATGGTGCTTATTGTCACTGATGTAGCGGCTCGTGGTATAGACATCCCCCTGCTGGACAATGTCATCAATTACAACTTTCCCTCCAAAGCAAAACTCTTCTTGCACAGAGTCGGTTGGTGCTTTATTCTTTGACCTCATATATTTGTTTTCCTCACTTATTACTGGAGCTCAGGAGACTGAAGTACCGTTTGCCTTATCCAATCAGGCCGTGTGGGACGTGCGGGACGCAGTGGTACAGCATACAGCATGGTGTGTCCAGATGAAATGCCGTATGTCTATGATCTCCACCTGTTCCTTGGAAGGCCTGTTCAGTTTGCGACAGCTGACCACACACAGGGTAAACGTTGTAGACGGCCTTTCGGCTCTTGTCGTGATTAAAAACTGTTTGAGGTTTAATTTTTCTGTTTTTATTCATTTTTTTCCAGATTCAGACGGTGTGTTTGGAAGAGTCCCTCAGAGCATCTTGGATGACGAAGGCTCCCATCTGATCACGGCTCATGAAAACTCCCTGGACCTGCAGAACCTGCATCGCGTCTCAGAGAACGCCTACAAGCAGTACCTGAAGTCCAGACCGAACCCGTCGGCAGAGTCAATCAGGCGGGTGAAAAGCACCGATGTGTCCAGCATGGCCGTACATCCGTTACTCGGTCAGTTTGAGGAAGGAGCTTTTTAAAAATGGGCTCACAGCACAGCATGGCCGACGTTTAATTTTTAATATTTTTTCTAGGTTCTGGTTTGGAGAAAAATGAGCTGGAGCGCCTTCAGTTGGTCGACGCAATTAAGAGCTATAAGTCCAAATCAGTGAGTTCATGGATGGTTCCCCTTAAAGCTGGAATTTGCTGTGAACCAAAGTCTTTAAATACTGTTTTATTTGTCCTTTTCATTTAGACTATTTTTGAAATCAACTCTAACAGTAAGACGCCTGCAAGTGAGGTGATGAGGAAGAAACGGTCAAAGGACAAGCAGATGGTGGACAAGTTTAACAAGCAGAGAGAGGATGTGGCGGCGGGAAGCAGGCTGCGGCAGTCGGCTCCCCCCAGGGCCACTGCTGGTGATAACGAGGAGGAAGATCTGCAGGTAATCAATACAGATCAACTGACCCTTAGTAACAAAGTAAACTTCATATGTTAAAAGTCAATTTAGCAACTAAAGTAAGTATTTGTGAGCAAATTCTGAACTAGAGTATCAGAACTTAAAGATATCTGTGTGTGTATGAGAATAGTAAATGTCCCCGATTCTCTTTATTCATTGGTTTAAGCAGATACGTGTCTATAACTAAACAGAGACAGCCAGATCTGCCTCAGTTTAACCTGCTTTCGAGACATTATCTGGGTTGAAGAGCATGAAGACTTACAATCTAAATCAGGGTTACTTACATAAAAATCTTAAAGGGTAAATAAATAAGGTTTTCAATGAGTCAAAATAAGCAGCTCGTGGACCCTGGGCCTCCTATTGAAGACCACTTATCTAAATCATCACAAAGAAATTGTAAATATTAAATATTAATTTCACAACTAGGAAATCCAAGAATACTTATAAAAAGCTCTGGAAGATCTGATGAGATAGGATTAGTGCACTGTCTTGAAAAGTCCAGAAAAGTTTGCGAATTGCTGGTATCATTTTCCAGGTCTGAATAAGTATGCAAAACAACAGAGTATTGATAAATGCTCGAGTTTCCAGGCTTTATTCCACTTCATACATTTCCCCAAAAATGACTCTTTTCACATCAAGTCACTCCAAAATGATGTAATTAGATTAAGACTTGCCACATCATGAATTCATTTTGACATTTACCCATTAATATTTTAGTTTTTGATTCCTGAATAAAAACCACTCAAAGCTAAAAGCACACAGGAATCAATATTTGGATTCAAGACAACTGGAACTTCAGTTCAGACAAGTTTAAGTAGATTAGGGAAATTGATAGGTCAGTAAAAAAAATAGATAATCATGGGATGTTTTTCACTTTGGGTTAGACATACTAAAAAAATGACAGCTGGGTTTTTATCTCAACTATCATAGCCAGCATTTTGTGGTAGATTTGTACATGCAACTCTCAATGTCTCCACCAGGGGGTGTTCTCAGAGGTGCTCGGAGTTAAGAGAAGGAACGTGCAGGAAGATGGAGAACGCCTAAAGAGCAAGAAAAGCAGGGAAACGGGCAAAGAGGAGGAGTATTACATCCCTTACCGACCTAAAGACTTCAACTCTGAGAGAGGGTGAGGAGAAGACACAGGTTTTCTTTTTATTTATCTACAATTACCGCAAAATGTTTTATATTTAAACTGGTGTTGTGATGTTCTGTTACCAGATTAAGCCTCGGTGGAGAAGGCAGTCATTTTGAACAGCAGGCCTCCTCAGCTGTCCTCGACCTCATGGGAGACCAGGGCGACCAGTTAAACCAGCACAAAAAAATTATGAGATGGTGATTTAAACTCATCGACACTCTAACATGAAACCTTAATGCCTCCTTTTCTAAATGTCTCTCATTTCAATATTTCACACTGTATTTAATATTTTTTTTTTAACCCATAGGGACCGAAAGAGGAAGCGTTTTGTGAAAGAGTCAGGAAAGGAGGAGCAAAACAAGAAGATCAGAACTGAGAGCGGACAGATTGTGCACAACAAGAAACGGAAAAACTTGTATCCTTTTACCAAAGTTTCCATTTGTGAACGTGTTGTCTCTGTTCTGACCTTCCATCTTTTCAGCTGTATTATTGTGATGCTGTGTCACTTGACAACCTGTCAGCTATGAGGAATGGAAGAAGAAATATAAAGTCGAGGATGCGGGATCTGGTTCAGATGGAGAAACGGGTGGAAGGAAGAGATCTGCAGGAGGTACGACACATCCCCCTTTCCTATTTGAAGTGATGCCAATGTTATCTGACAGTAGAAAGAAAAAGTTGCACTCTTTATTTTGTTTTGCAGGTCGTGGCCGGGGCCGGCGAGGAGCCAGCTCCCACAGCCCCGCGGCTCCCCAGGTGACGGCAGGCGGGCGCAGGATCCGATCTGAGCTGAAATCCAGCTCACAGATCTTGAAGCACCGCAAGCTGAAGCAGAAGCAGCAGTTCCTGCAGGGCGGCGGCATGAAGAGAATCCGCAGCAAGAACAAACAGTGGGTGGGAGAGATGAAGAAGTCGGGCTTCGGACGTGGAGGCCAGAAGAAGGGCAAGATGAGGAAGAGGCTGTGAGGGAGAGACGACTGCAGACGGCTGACTGCACCACGAGGGGCTTAATGAGGAGTTCCATGAATCTCCTTGTTTTTATAGTTGTCATGGCGAATTTTGTGACCCTGAGCTACAGGACAATCTGGCGTGATGAAAACCTTGTGGACTTCGAAGGTTTATGCATCACCATACACACAGCTTCCTGACTCCAGAGAGAGGGATGATCCAATCAGATGGACTATATTCCTCTAAAACTTGGCTGAAACTGTATGTTTTGATTTTAATAGCTAAATACATTGAAAGAGACATTATCCTGTGTCTTGTCTTCATTAGAAATGTGTAAGAAGAGAGACGTCTTGGTTTTCCTCTTGGATGTGTTGCATCTCTAAAAGTCCGTCTGGAATAAGCTAATGGAGATTTGTAAACATGGTTCCTATGCAGACTTGAGTAAGGAATTAGATTTCATAATCTTTCTAGCCTGGTCAAATATGAGGGGAAAAAATGTTTATATATATATATATATGTTCGATTCCCGGCCAGGGTCTTTCTGCATGGAGTTTGCATGTTCTCCCTGTGCATGCGTGGGTTCTCTCCGGGTTCTCCGGCTTCCTCCCACAGTCCAAAAACATGACTGTCAGGTTAATTGGTCTCTCTAAATTCTCCCTAGGTGTGAGTGTGTGTGTGCATGGTTGTTTGTCCTGTGTGTCTTTGTGTTGCCCTGCGACAGACTGGCGACCTGTCCAGAGTGTACTCCGCCTCTCGCCTGGAACGTAGCTGGAGGTAGGCACCAGACCCCATTAGGGACAAAGGGTGAACAGAGGAAGGATGGATATATATATATATATATATATATATATATATATATATATATATATATATATATATATATATATATATATATATATGGATAAATAAATTCAAAAAAGACTTATTTCTGAAAGAATGACAAATACAATGGCACTAGTTACGGTATATCTATCTATCTATATATATATATATATATATATATATATATATATATATGTTGTGGTATGTCTAAAACTGGGATGCACTTTCCTGTGATTAGGGTTTTTTTCTTGCTTATAAATGTTCATGAGACAGTACCTTTATAGCAAATAAACTGCATTTCATATATAGATAAATAAAAACGTAACATCCTCATTTTGACTCTGGAGGGGAAAAACTTAGTGCAAACTAATCCTCACTTGTTTACAACCAACAGAAGCAAACAGACCTCAAAATATCTGGGATCAGCTCCAGCAGGGGTGAAGGACAGTATGTTGTCCAGATATCAGCTAATCCTCGTGCAGTGATAGCAAGACTCTGTAAGGCTTTACTTAATATCCCGTCTTCTGTGAAACCGCCGCCCCCTCCTCTGTTATGTACCTGATTATCCCTCTCCCTGTCCTGGGCACTCTCCAGTGGTTCGGGTGCCCTGCAGGCATCAGGAACGACAGCTTTATCTTCGCTTAGGGTTCCCAGGACTGACACAGCATCCACTTGAGATATGACAAAGAGCCTGAGAATGAGAACACAGCTGCTTGCAAAATGGCTGACCAGAGCGCCTGTGGCAAGTTGGAAAAAGAGCTGTTGCACAACTTTTAAAATGTGCAAAAAAAAAATCCTAGAAGCAATCAATGAATGCTAGGTAACTGTAGAAGTATCCATCTTTGATGTTTTAGGTTTCACTTTCTGACATTTCTGATGATTTATGCAGCATTCTTACAGTTTTGAGTCTACTTACACTATGTCTATGATTCAACACTGTAAAGTGACTGGATTAGCAAAGGTCCTACAGGATAAAATGAGTGTGCAAACCAAAAGGTTTTATAGGTTCTGAATTATTCAGGAATGGAGCTGAAGAGCATTGGCACATTTTCATAAAAACTGGCAAAAATAAAATAACTTGACTTTACAATGTTAAATGAAGCCTGCGTTCAAATTTTTGCAGAAACTGTTCCAAGTTAACAGTTTATATATATGCAAACACAGTGCTGAGATTTTTCCCACAGTTATCACATTAATCTTAATCCATTATCAAAGCAATTGTCTGTTTGCAGATATGTGTTTCATTTTCTTTCCCGAGAAGCCATCGCTGCAGTCTGGCTGTCCTCCCTTCTTCGTATGCTCCCACCAATGATAAGATTGCCAGGCTATCGCTTTCAAGGCAGAAGAGCACTTGAAGAATGACAGAGGCAACACGAATGACATCTGCCGCTCCACTGTCCGCATTTTTGCATGAACATTCAAAGGACATTTAAAAGTAGGTAATTTTTCACAAATATTACAATGTGACAAATTTTAAGTTTGAAGTATGCTGTAAAATTATATTTGCCTCCTTGAAGATTTTACTAGTTTGAAAGTTTGAGATAAATTCTTACTATCGAAGATTACCTGAGTAAATACAAAATGAAGTTTTAGAGTGGTGATTTCATTTTTTTTATGTCCACCAGTCCAGTTCAAAGTGAAAAAGTTTGAAGTTAAATCTAATTACTGGGTGTGCCAACCCTGTAATGAAAAATACTTAAATATAATAGGGAGTAGGCTAAAATACCTCAAAAACAACACAGCAGGCCCTGAGCGAAAGAATTTCAAGAACACATGAGAAACAATTTTACAGCTCTGGAAAAATTTAAGAGACCACTGCATTGAGCCCAATTGAAAACCTCATGGTTAATCCACCAAATATTGATTTCTGAACTCTTCCTAAGTTAAAATATCAGTGTTGTTGTTTCTAAATGAATATGAACGTCTTTTTTTTTTTTTTTTTTTGCAATATTTGAGGTCTGAAAGCACTGCATCTTTTTTTGTTATTTTGACCATTTCTCATTTTCTGCAAATAAATACTACATTTTTGCTTGGAACTTCAGAGACATGTTGTCAGAAGTTCATAGAATAAAAAGAACATTCTATGTTAGAATGTTCTTAATTAATGTTCATTTTACTCTAACATACCTATAAAAAGTAAAATTAGAGAAACTGATATCTTAATTTATTCCAGAAATATATATATATAAAAATTAGAAGTATGTGTCAGTCACCCATGAAAAAAACACTAAGGCCTGTCTTACATTTAACTAAAGATTTGATAATTTCCAACACTTTAAGTAAAATATTTTGTGAACTGGCAAGACAACAGTAGACCTTTCCAAAGGTGTGAATCACATTACATCTGGTGTTAAAAAAATATGTTTTTCTGGACCTAAATGACTTTCTGTTTTTGCTGGGACCATACATTTTGCTCTTAGTTAGAAAATCCGGAAGGAGAATGTCCAGCCATCAATTTGTGACCTTAACCTCAACCGCACTTGATCCGAACTACGGGAGGAAGTCATTTTGTTTTTGTGAATGGGTTAACAAAAACAAAATGAAAAATTTTGGAATGTCCTGGTCATTAGGACCTGTGCCTAATTGAGATGCTATGACATGCCATTCATTCTTGAAAACCCTCCAGTTTTAATTCGGCAAAGAAAAAGGGGTCAAAATTCAATCACGGCAATGCAACAGAGTCATTCAGTTAAAGCTTGTTGGCATTTGTTGCTGCTAAGGGTGGCACAAGCTGTTTATGAGTGTAGGGAATGTGTAATTTTTCACTTAGCTCTTTTTTTATATTAAAAAGTGAAGTAGTTGCTTTAAAAATATGTTGTTTGTACACAGGTTATTTATATATAATATTAAAATTCACTTCATGATCTAAAACATCTGTGTTTGTTTTTGGCCCCTTGTTTTCCAGGGGACCCTTAACTGCATCTTTGCTTGCTTATGTCTTGGGCCGGCTCTGCCGACAGCAGAGAATTAAATCTATTATCCACTCCCCTATTACTATTGGATTTTATAGAAATCTGTGTGGTGCCCTTTTAGAATGGGTGGAGCTGGATATTGTTGGGTCAGAAACTGGTTAGCTGGGTTTACTGTCAAATTATAGAGCTGTGGCTTTGTTTAAAAAAATAAATAAATAAAGAGTTCGTGAACAACCTACCATGCAAACGCTCAAAGAGAACCCTGAATTTAGCTCAATCAAAAAGGAAAAAAGTTTGTAGTTGTTCCAGGAGGGTTGTGCCAGAAACTCCCAATTAGAAAGCAGAAATGACTGTAAAGGTTATGTTGGCTGTTACAAAGGTACGGTGAGGTTAAAATGGAACCACATAGAGAATGTGAGCAAACCAATTTGAATTCATAAATCTGAGCCTGAGCTGATGAGGTGTGATCAGATGAAGTTCAGAAATCACCATGAATAAACCTCTTATGATCAAAAACTTTAAATGTCAGGCTTTGGACTGCATAACAAACCCAAATGTTCTCCACTCTAATTGTGAGAGAACTATGTATCATCAGTTATTGGTTTAATAAATGTGGTTCTTCTGCTGTTGAGAAGAAGATGATACAAATTTTAATGTCAATAACTTTGTGATAACTTCAGGTTATTTAGATTACTATGATATAAAAGCGATCTTATTTGATTCCTTAAAGAAATCTTTTGGCTATGATCTCCTGCGCCTGTCAAGCTGTAAATCTGAACACACCATATAAGAAATGAAAATTCACTTCAGCAAGGACTATTTGGTCTAATACAAGCAGTGATGTGTGCCATGAAGGGAAACCCTACCAGCACCCAAAATTGATCTGTTTTGCTCCCCTTTCTACCCCAGTAATCTTCCAGCACAATCCTGTTTTGTGTCTTTCTGAACACAAATCCTGTTCCATGCAGTCCAAGTAGAACAATTACTGCAAATACAAACAAGTGCATTGAGTTAAAGCTACTTAAAATGAACAACATGAACCTACGGAGGAACTCTAAACACCGCCAATAAGCCTACGACATACAAAAATGTATTTATTTTTTTCAACAACAGAGAGGATTAATTTTTACGAATGAGTGAGGCTACACAGGTTAGGGCTGTGAGTTGCACTGAGAGGGAAAACATGTTGGCATGCACATCAGTCCAAGGGTTTAGGATCAGAGGGGGTTATTTTTGGGATGCTCGGTCAGAAAGCCCTTATAAAGAGGTCTTCTCCCGGTGAATGGAAAGTAGGTTATCAGCTCCACTGTCGCTTCTCAATGGGGCCAACTCGTTTGCATCCAGTCAACACCTTCCACGTTTCCCTCTCAGACACAGAAGTCACTCTATATCTCCCTAAAGCGTCACATGGTCTTCACCTGTTCTGGTTATTCACTCTTAAATATAGAAAAATAAACAACTTATATTTTCACCAACTTTAAGCTTCTCTTTACCATTAGCCATTGTACAATTCACAGTGACTGTGACAAAAGACAGAGCCGTATTTCTCTAATCTCCATAGAGTTGGTTGTGCATGATATAAGTGCATTCTTGATTAGGGGCTACTTCGTCTGTTTCAGACTAATAATACATTCTCATTCTTTTTCTGCAACTTATTTCTGGTTGCTTATCGAAGGAATGATCAAACCCCCACTCTCTTTTCAGCTTGAGAGAGATGTCTGTCTCCTTGTGGCTACTCACTTCATTTATCTTGCCCAGGATCAGAGAAACCCTGAAAATCAAAAATAATCACTGAACTCCAATGCATTAGTAGAACTTAAGACTAAAATGATACAGAATCCTTAAGAAAATGGCCACTCCAAATAAATATTAATTTGAAATGCCCAGGACATTAATTTAGTAAGAGGAGATTTATGCAAAGCCAAAAATGCACGTCACCAGTATTGCATCTCACCAAATAAATATAACAAAGAATGAATGATTAAAGAAAAAAATAAGATGTCTATCATGTTGATTATATATTCTGTTCTGAAAAGCAATTTGTATTTGATAACTAGTAGTATAAATATTTACAATTATTATTTTGATGTAGCTTTGTTAACTTCAGATTTATAGGTAAAATGATTTTATCCATCTTTAAACTCAGTTGAATACACTTGTCACCAAAAGGGGGCAGTATAGTCACTGTCTAAAGTCTGACAGAAAGGCCTCCAAGTTAGTCAGTCAGGTTATACAGGCCTGCCATCATAGGTTAAACCCTGACTGTTTCAGAATGAGATTTAAAAAACAACATATTTTTAAGAGTAAACTCTTGTCTGGAGACTAAACGCTAGTGTTAATCTTCAGGAATCACTTTCTAAAAAGGTTTAGCAAAATTCTCAAAGTTATTCGGGATCATTTTGACCTTGCCAGGTGTCGTAAGCATCTCGCATTTTTAGTAGTTTTAACAAAGGCAGGTTTGGAGTGTGTTAGTCTGTTAAACTAAGAGTTTTGATTTGCTTAGGAAAATTTTTGCAATTCCTTTCTTTTCTTCCTGCTTTCGCCTTTTCCACCACACCAGATCCCTGATAGCATGCGAGGTCCTGCCCACCGTCACAGCACGGCGCCAAGAGGGTAAGGCTCTCATGTCAGTGTGTGTTTGTGCATATGTGTGTGTGCAGCAGCAAATTTGGAGGGCAAGGACCCCGGATATGTTGTGGAAGTGTGCAGTGGACAGGGGCCAGACAGGACGTGACCTTCTGAGGGAAGCTCAGTCAGCCTCATAGGCTAAGTTGCCATCAATCAGATCTGATTGTCCCGCCTTCAGTGTACCACTTCAAATTCACTGGGGGATTAAATATGTGAGCCCGTCTTTGCATTGGGTTTTTAATGTAAATTACCAACTGATAAACTGGATTACAGCATCAAGAAGAGTTGTAGTTATTGTAATTGGATACAAAAAAAACACTGTTATGATAAATTGTAAAGCAATTCAATCAATAAAGTTGTTGTAATAGTTTGCGTCTTCAATTAACATGTTATTTTCATAAATTTTCAGGAAAGAATAAGGAAGAAATGCATAAAATGATAGATACTGACAAGTAGTTCAATATTTTTGTTTGTAATGATAAACAAGCAATGAAACAAGGAAAGATTTGTGTTAAGCGCACCGAACTGACTAGCAGCAGCACTGAATATATGAGTAGAAATTGGTCAAGTTTAACACCCAAACGAGCATTAAGATCATTTTGATTATCTAGTTTATTAAAGAAGAAAAAACTCAAAACAAAAAGCGGGACTAAGAATTGTTGGTGGTTAAGCGTTTCCCTGCCACCTCAGACTTTAAAAGATCGTCTTGTTAGGATGTTTCACTTTAGCATCAGCATTGTGACCACAATCAATACTTAAAGCATAATCCAGACTTTTGATAAGTTGTTTCAACCAAGTGGAATATAAATCTTTTCCATCTAAGCCACAGGTCGGACATAGCCTTGGTGCTAAATTCAAACTTGCTAGCAATTGCTAAATCTGGTTTGTTATAGCAACTTCTCACAACTAGATACAAACTTATATATTTGCTCCAACACAGACACTTTCTGAACCAATTGTTTTTTGTTTTTTTTAAACTTTTACTAAGATGACATAATTGTTCACAATATAACCCATCAGCCCTACTTCTGCTAGAAACCGTGGACGATTGAGAATACTTGATCTAAATGTTTATAAAAGATTTAATACAGAAATAAATTAGCTAATATTGTTATAATTGAATGATTAAAGAACATTAAAGTTACAAATTAATATAACAGTTGTTAAAGCAAATGTCTATAATTTTAAAGGATCATTTTCAAAACATTGTCCCAAATCCCTTTGCCTAGAGCACCTACAAATCTAATTGACCTGCACATTTTGTTCCAGTTTCTAGCACTTAATTTGCAGTTTAATTACAGACTGCAACTTTGTTGAGTACCTGTTGACCATACGTTCTTCTAGTGTTTTACCGGGACCACTTTCATCACTCTCAGCCCTTTGCAGCTCCAGATCAAAGCAGTTAATTTTTCCTCCTCTGCATGCTGACCTGAGTCGAACCTGCTCCTCGGACAAATGACCAACAGGTCAGGATCTCAGTTCCGCTCAGAGTAGGGGCCAAGGGCCTGAGACTGACCTTGCAGAAGAGGCAGAAAGCTGTTACAAGGCTATTACTTTTGGACAAAGAGGCTCTCCTAATGTGGAGGGTTACATTTTTTAGTTTACAATTAATTTTTTTTGTGGTAAATGCCAATGCCATCTACATAAAAGTTCCATTTAGTTGCGTGTATATTAAGGCAAATCTCACCATTTAGTCTCCAACTTCAATTTGCAATTTTTAAAATATATTCTTTATAGTCAAAAGGATTTTAAACACCACCTGACAATGCAACTCTGATTTAAAGCAGGCAAACAGGCTTGAGATGTAGGAAGAAGATAAGAGTTCTTCAGCGTACGAACATTTTGGTGTTTTCCGTGTCTTGGGGGAAAAAAAGCCCAAAGGTGCTAATTAACAGGCCTGTCAGTGGTTCCTTGAAGTGAAGTGAACTTGCCGATAACCGGAGTGGCTGATGGAGGAAACTTGACGGGCACTCGAGCCATCTGGAACTTGTTCTCCTAAAACGCCAAGCTGTGGCACAAAACATGGCACTGATGGTGAAAACCGAAGCACAGGTACGGATGGACAATATGACTTTAATGTGTAGTTACCATTGTATTGGGAAGTTTTGAAGATAAGCAGGTAAAACGTCTAACTTTCTGCATTTACTGGAAATAAAAAACAAATTCTTTAGAATAAGATGAAGACAAATTTGCTCCTTCGTTTACAGTGGTGCGGCTCTGCTGTAAACCAGGCAATCTTGTGTGTCCGGAGGGTCTTTGTAGCTCATCTCATGCAGGTAATCAACCATCATTCTTTCATGAGGCTGTGAGTGTTCAGGAGAGACGCTAGAGCTCCCCCGCTGCTTCTGCCAGCAATACATCCTGCTACACGTTAGGAAACATGACAACTGCACTCCCTCCCAGTTCAGCACACCTGAAGACACGCCTCTGTCTCATGACATGATGGGTCACATCTCCTGCTGCTACGCTGCACTCGAAGAAGTATAGACACCAGATTTCTGCATAGTTACGCTTTGTAATATTGAAATTAAGAAATAAAAAATCTAACCTTTATTTTGAGACTTTTTAAAGAGTGGGAAAATCCCACTTACACAATTAATTGTGTTTAAATAGTGACAAACATTTTTTTATTAAAACGCAAATGGAGTTAGTTTAGAATTTATGACTTACATTTAAAAATTGACCCGTATCTAAAATTTTTTACTTCATAATTAATGGCTTTCTTTTTTTGGGGGGGTATGCCCAATCCTCTAGGCCACTCCTCAAGATGGGAAAGACAAGGCAGGATGTGACTCAGATAAGACAATGAGTGTTAATCTTTATAAGTAAGAAAATGGCTATTTTTAAAACACCAAAGACTATTTTCAGAAATCACTTTTTATCAGTCCGTCCCCAAATCAAGCAAAGAAATTATACGCAAAATCTCAATGCATGTGTAGAATTCAAGTACACAGAGAGACAGGTGGATGTTGTTTGTTGAGGTATAATTACACATTTTCTTATAGAACATTGTTATTGTCGAAGAAATGCTCAAACATTTTACTTTCAAAATTATAGAAATCACAACTTTCTGACAACCAATTTAAAGGAATCATATACTTACAAAAGCTTTAGATTGATGCATATTGCGTGTAAATGAGAGTATAAACTGCAATTTAGTGACCTTCATTTTTCTTGATCTTCAGTGAGGAACAGTAATTCTTCCTCTTCTGTGCTTTATAAGCAAATGCATGCTGAGAGCAGGGACTTTCTGTATTAGTGATTAGAGCTTTTAACTCTTTCTAAAGATGATTTGATCCCACAGTTATATATATATATATATGACTACAGTGTCGAAGCAAACCGTACAGTAAAAAGCACAAGTCTGCTTGACGCTGTACTGGGCAGCAAGTTGCAGCTCAAACACCTGCTGAAGTGTGAAAGCTTCGTCACACAGGCAGAAGATCGAAGGGAAGTGATGCTCTACTTTTTGCTGTGTGTGTTCTTTTTAGTATTCTAGGACTTTTTGTTTTGACTATAGTAATTTATGGAATTAGTCTCTGCTAAAACTAAACAAGCAAACAAAAGTTTGAGAAACACCTTTCAAACCCTTTGATTCAGCTGCCCATCATTTTCTTGCATTCCACTCATAAACTTCAATGTATTTTACTGGATTTCAAACACAACAGTTCCTTACTGTGAACTGAATGGATACTGATGCACAAATGTGAAACAGGCTTGCATTTATACTCAATTCTTTTTTTTTTTGCCAAACACCCCATACATATATCTTCATATATTCCTATATTTTTCTCCAGAAATAGTCTGAATTGGAGTCAAGATGGGGGAAGGTAAATGTAGGGAAGTTTTGGAAGAAAGATGGAGGATGAAAAAGACATAAGACTGTTATGAAACTTCACCATACAACAGAATAACATCCCTCGGTATACAGCCACAGAAATAATGAAGTAGTTTGGTCAAAGTATATAAATTTGTTAGAATTGCCCAGTCAAAACTGAAGTTTAAATTCATTTAAACAGTGTGAATATGACAAGGCTTGAAAACCTACAAATTGATGTTCACAGATACTTTCCCTCCAATCAAATTTAAAATGAACTATTCTGCAAAGAAGAAAGGGCAAAAAGTGGTAGGAACATATCAAAAATGACTGTAATCATCTGTAATTGCAGTGACAAACTGTTCTAACAATTAAAAGGAGAAACATTCCAAAAATGTTTACTTGTAAAAACATCTGAATACCATTTATCATTTTGCTTCTTTGTGATTGTCATAAAATAAAATCACAATAAAACACAGTCAAGTTTGTCGCTGACAAAGTACGAATAATGAAATGTGTTAATAACACATACTTACTGTACATTTGTGAAGTAAAATGTCAGACGATTGCTTATTTGAGACGTTTAGGCTATTTTTTTCATGTGGTTTGCGGTTTACAATACTGTATAAAACTTAGGCAACCTCCTTTCAGTTTCTAATAAGTAGTAAAAAAATATAGTTAATTTAATCTACAAGATTGTGCCTTAAACTGATATCAACTCGGAAAGGTAAATCTCTTGATAAATCACCTGCTGTTTTCTGAGCTTGCTGTGCTCTTGATAACTCAAGTTATCCCCCTGCTCCCATATATCTTTATAATTAAGTGTAGGCGTGCACTAACGTGTGTGTGTGTGTGTGTGTGTGTAGGGGTGTGTGCATGCACATATCATTTGCGTGCCTGCGTCCGTGAGACACGGTATTATCAGTGTGGTTCACTGGTTCAGCAGAAATGGTTGAAATGATATCCAGAGCTCAGACATCAAACACATGAGGCCGGTTGAGTTATGGTGCATCGATCGAGCGCAAGAACAAAGGGGAGCAATGGTTAACGGGATGGAAATGAGAGAAGAAAGAGATAGATGAGGCAGACAGAAGACAAGCAGTCCGAGGTCTGCAGTGAATTCTGCTTGGGGTCTTAGGCTCTGGGGTTTATGTCAGTCAGGAACTGCAGGAAAAGTTGCTCCCTTGAGAACGAGAATAAAAAGAAAGAGAGGAAGAGCGAGAGGGCGATGCAAGCGGGTGTGTGGGGCACTAAGGGTCTAGATGATAGGTGACATTAACCAGCTCCCCTCTTGGCTCGGCTGTCAATTCCTCGCTTTCTCTTCTTGCAGCGACGAAACTCAGCAAAAGTGTGTTTTTGATCTTTCTTTTAAAACAATAGCTTACTGTCAGGTGGTGCTTTGGACTGTGCATGGACGTCGATTTTCTGTTTGCGTCTGTTTTTCTAAGCCGTTACAATGGTACATGTGCACATGTCTGGATGGTGATGAATAACCAGACCCTCCTTGGTTATCTTCACTTCCTTTAGAGTTTCAAGTGAGAGCCAGATGTAGCTATTTATCTTAATCTTTCCTCTCATTCCGCCTTGATATAGTTGGAGGCCATTTCTCTTTTCATTACATTATCAAGCATTAGAAGGACATGTTGTCATGAGAAAATAATCAACATCTGTTGAGCATTGTCATCGTTGTAGATGTAAAGAGCAGAAAAGCAAATATTGCAACAAAAGCTGAAATAATCAGGACGCAGGAGAACAGAATATGTAAAACCCCCATGTACACATAAAAAATGTATTTCTTGTAGTCGAATTGATGCTAATGCATTTGAGATGTAATTGGATAAAAGCTTTTTGAGACAAAGTGTTGGATGAGGGGAAGTGGGACTCCTCACACTTGTGTAAACACCATCTAAGTGATGTACAATACATATTTATTAAAACAGTCCTTACCAGTTTAAGTAATCATTTTATTCACTCTTTTGTATTTGTTGAAAATTGGTTAAAAATTCAGAACAGACAAATATGGAAAGCACCCAAACGTAGTGATTATGTTAAAAAAAACCCCCACATTAGACCAAAGTAGTCAACAAACTGCCACAAACCTCACATCCAGGAAGAAGCCATTAATTTATCTCCTGCACCACATACTGACAGCGCGTGCGCCTACGTGATTTTGCGTGCAATTAACAGATTTTAGATGGTGTCATCCTCAGGCGATGACAGACCATGAGCTATGGAGCTTCTGTGACGAGGAGCACGCCTCAGATACAAGCACCACTTCAAATATGTCAACATTTTCAGGGTCGCAAATGACGATGTGAACCGCACTGTAGTTAAAAAGAAGGGGAGCGTTGAAGCCGCTCGTGGGAGCTGTGTCAGTGGGCGATTTGGAAGAGAGGGAGCCGACTCACTGCTGTGAAGAGAAATGATTCATATCTTGTCTGAGCAACTGGGTTTTACTCTAACCCTGCTTCTACACATTTAGTTTTAGATTCATGAAAACATATGAATTTGGAGGAATAAGGATTTAAATGTGTTCAAGAAATTAAGGAAATAAACAGTGGGAACGTTTTAAAAGAATCACCTCTTTCATTTAGAGAACCTGGTGAAAGCAAGTACATCCCTGAACCTTTTCCAGTTTTTCAAAACACAACGACATTTGAAGAAACACAAAAATCAGTCCATGGAAATTTATGCATGTTTTTACAAATTATGTACAAATAATCTGAAAAGTAGGGCATGTAATTGAATACAAATTCAATGCAGTATTTACTCAATCCAGAGTAAATACTGCAAACCTTTTGGGACTTAGATTTAGATTTTGTTGGGCCTGTCTAACATCTGAATATGATTTAATATTTAGCACTCCATTGTAGCTGTGGTTGTGTGTTTAGTGTCGCTGTCCTACTGAAAGGTGAACAAGTGTCCTAGTTTCAAGTTTTCTGCAGCCTCTCACAGATTTTCTTCCAGGATTGCTCTGTTTGTAGATCCATCCATCTTCTGTCCACTGTGACCAGCTTCCCTGTCCCTACTGAAACAAAGCATCTTAACAGCATTATGCTGCTACTACCAAATTTCATTGTGAGGGTGGTAAATTCAGAGTGCTGTGTTTTGTTAGTTTTCCTCTACACAGCAGTTTTCATGTAGGTCACCATGCCTGACCCTTCTTCCACAACTTAACTGTATAGCTCCTGTATAGCTTTAAATCTTGTCATTCTGCAATGTGGACCAGGGTTGTGGAGAACAGAATGACCAGTTGTCCTTTTCTCCCAACTGAGCTGTGGATCTCTGAGGTTCCTCCAGAGTGACAGTGGCCTTTTTGGCTACTTCTCTGATTGATGCTCTCCTTTCCCCTGCCTATCTGTTTAGGAGGCTCACTAGGTTTACAGGTGTGCCTAACGCTTTCTACTGTCAAAATTACGGATTACAGTGTTCTCTATGACATGTTCCTGATCTTCTTTAAACTTCTCTACGATTTTGTCCCTAGTCTGTCTCCTGTGTCTCTTGATCTTCATCATCTTGTTTTGTTCACTAACAAACTTCTTATGCTTTCACAGAGCAGCTGTGTTTATACTTAACGTACTAATAGGGTTTCTGCTAGAATCATTGTTTAGACTCAATTTTATTTACAGGTTTCAATGGAAAGGGGGTGGAATTTGATTGCGTTCTACACGACATTTTTAAAAGAAAACAAAGTAAAATTTTTTTTTTAGCTTTGCAAACATCCATTTTTTGTGTTTGTCTGTCAGATAAAATACCCTCAAGTGCTTTAATATTGGATGGCAAAATGGCAAAAATGTTCAGAGGGTGTTAATACATTTGCCAGGCACTGCGTCTGTTTTTCCAAAGTGATGCCGAAATATAAATATTCAAAAAACATTTTATGACCCTTTTGCAAAAGTGGTGTTTTCATACAGCATTAATAAGCCACATGAGTTTGTTTTTTTTAAATAGTGTAGTTTGAGTCCAGAAGGTATGTGTTCATTGCATGCATACTGAGCAAAAAAAAAAAAAAAATCACATGGCTTCTCTTTATGCGTCTCTCAGTGTGGCTTCCTTCACTGAGGTGCAGCAATGGATAATAAACAGGTCTCTCAGGTTGGATTTTATAGTTTTTCCAGACTTGTAAGTTCAGAAAAGAAGTGCATTAGTTCTTTCCTTCCTGATTCATTTCATTGGCTGTTTCCATGAACATACCTTTGTTATGGGCACTGTCGGTCAGGGTGCTTTAAATGGCTGTGTCAATACCAGAGACGGAAATCTGGTGGCTGCATGCGAGGTCCAACACTGCACAAAGTGTTCAACAGCCTGAGCTACAGCTTTGGTAAAGCATTTGTTTTTTTCTTGGTCTGTTCAGGTATATAATATTTTGTTAGATGCAGCCACAAACACAGCTTGTTAGTCTTGTGCTCCATAAACAATATTTTGTAGAAACGCACCTATTTAGGGCAGTGCAATATAAACTATATTTTAATCAAACTATCCCGTTTTATGTAAATGAACAACCAAGTTGTGTACTCTTTTAATTATGCATGTAGCACTCATTATCACATGACGTGCAGCATGAATAGTTTTAGCTGCATGCGTGAATTGATTCAGACAATTAATTACAGTTGGAGACATTTTCTCACATGTCCAATGCAGTTCAGGTTACTATGGACATAATATGTAAGTACATTTTGTAATATATTTAGAGTTAGCTACTCTCTAATATATTTAGAGTTGTTGTTAATTGCAGTTGAGGACAATTCAATTTCAGTGAAATCAACCATCCACATCCTGACCCAGTCCGTTGTGTAGAGGACAGAGATTGAACGGTGGCGACTGGAAGAAGAAAGAGGGAGGAATGGAGGGAGAGAGGGAGGGCCTGCGAGCGAATTCTTGTCCAAACATTCTGCATGCGGATTTGTATTCATTGCACCCCTGCTGCTATTGATATCATTACGCAGGGTGCTCATGCTGCGAGGAGGGGGCAGGGACTTGCAACGGGGAGGTCATGGAGCCGCAGGCCCTAACGAGAAGTGACACTGGCTCCAGGTCGGCCAAGCATCCACCGGATTTCAATGGGAGCCGCTCTTTCCCAGTCAGCGCATTAGATCAAAGATCATTACCTGCTAATCAAAACACATGAATGTATGGACTTTCTTTCTTTTCTTCTGATCTCAGTGCTAAGGAGCTATATAGATGGAAGAGACAGCACTAGTAGCTCGTCTAGATGGGCGCCCACCCTGACTCGTTGAAAACAGACAGATAACCATCGATACATTCATCACTCTCTGTTTTGAATTCTTTATCAGCTGCTTACTATTTAAATAAATACTGCATTCCCAATTCACATTTAGCATTAATGAAAGTGAGCGCAGTATGCGCTAAAACATGCTTGCATATGAACATTTACAAAATATGTAAATATAATGCCTCTCCTAGTCAATAGTTATGTTCTAAAACAGGTTTCTTGCAAAGACTCCACTGTTTTAGTTCCATCCATCTTCAGATGTGACCGTCTTCCCTGTCGCTGCTGACAAAAAAATACATGCATCGTTTTGGTACCACAGTCATGCTTCAAAGTGGTGATGGTGATTAAATGTTCTAATGTGTTAAATTTCCTCCATGCACACATTGTTTTGCATGAAGGCCAAAAAGTTAATTTAACTTTTTCATGTGGTGTTCCTTTATTTGTCTCACAACCCTCTGAGGCCCTCCCTGAACATCTGCAGTTATCAATCAATCAATCAATCAATCAATCAATCAATCAATCAATCAATCAATCAATCAATCAATCAATCAATCAATCAATCAATCAATCAATCAATCAATCAATCAATCAATCAATCAAGTTTATTTGTATAGCATATTGCAGCATCAAGGAGGCTCAAGATTACAAAGTTATAAAGAAAACACTACAGTCAACAACTGAACAAACATTACATTTTGATGAGTGCCATTACCAAAATTATGCAGATCAAATATGTTGGTCAATGTTTCATTTGTTATGGTTCAAAATCATATCTGAACAGGTGAGTTTTTAGTGTTGATGTAAAGGAATTCAGTGTTTCAGCTGCTCTGCAGTTTTCTGGAAGTTTGTTCCTGATTTGTGTTGTATAGGAGTTGAATGCTGTTTGGTTCTGGTTCTCGGGAACTGGTTTGTATAGAAATGAAGTCGCACATTGTAGGACTCAATTTACTAAGTAGGTTTCCTCTTAAGGGAAGTGGTTGGAACTTTGTGAAATGTTTTTGAAAAGAGTTGATCATTTTCTTCCATTTCACTATTACTTACCAACAATTAAGTACATAGAGGTTTATGATTGAAACGGGCCAAAATGGAGCAAAATTAGAGCAGCATAAGTACTTTTGCCGCACAAATCTCAAGTATGTATGAGTGCATTGTCCACTTAGATCTCATAGGGAGCATAGTAGAATTGAGGGATGGCAGAAATGTGTCGCCTCTGAGTAAAAGCCTGAGTCTTCAAATGTCAAATCTACTTGGACAACATGGGACAGGACAGGAGCAAGGGGGATCACAGAGAGAGAGGGGTGGGTGCGGGGGGCAGAGGAGGATATTCTTATTCTGTACTAAAGGCTCCATGGCCCATTAATCGTTTGTTTGAGTTTCCGCCCTAGCGAGCATGTCATGTCTCCATTAGAGCGGGTTTGTTGCTTCTCTGTCTGCCTCTTGGCAGCAGGGGGCTCTCACACATCTCATTTGGCCATGCTCTGCTGTCTGGTGCCTGGCAGACTGATCTCAGTCTGTGTGTGTGAGCTCATATGCACGTTTGGGCAGCTTAGATCGGACAAATGTACATAACGGAAATTTATGTCTTAGGACTACTTCTCCTTTTGATATAAACCTTATAGTACAAGGTACCAATTACAATGTGAGCTATTGCAATAAACCTGATGATTATTGTCAACTTTTTAACACTCACTATTGCAGTTCATGGAGTTTTCACCAATAAAAATATATTCATAATGAATAACTAACAGTTTTTGGTTTGCAAAAGCAAAGACTATACATCTTTCTAAACTTACATTTTAATGACATTTCAGGTTATTGTTTCTATTTGAAATAATGTTTTAATGGCTTTGTTTTGGATCAATAGGATAAGCAAAAAGTTCAGCATTTATAGATGGCAAGTTTAAATGTTTTCTTGTTGTTTCTTTTTGTACGAATATTCCTTGTAAAACTCAGCAATACAACATTCCAGCATGTCTGCCAGCTTACTTATGCTGGGCTTTCTGGTGAAGGAGCTGACCCATACTGCCTCAGCCTATCTTGATGTTAGTTTGACCATTGACCTGAGACTATGCTGTAGACATCAGCCTGCTGACCTGTCAGACGGGCCCCTTTATTCCCGTGACCCATGGAGCCTTCCCCTTTAAGCTGAAATATGGCTGCCAAACCTACAGAAGCCAGCCAATTAGGAAGTGGAAAGAAATCAGAGTGGTACAATGAGCCGAGACTAATAGAGTCCTCTTTATCTGCCGCCTGCCCGTCTGCCTGCTACCATACTGCCTGCCAAGGCTCCTTTTGCCAATCCGATGTCCGTATCTCTGCGTCGCTGAAAAACTCTTGGTTGGATATGTTCCTGGAAACTGGTTTAAAGTACCCACCATTAAAGCATGAACACAATCAAGCAACTTGAACATAACAGCAGAGTCTTGAGGGATTAAAACAGATGATATGTAATGCATCAAATGCACTTTGTGTGCAAAACATAAAAAAATAAAAAGTTTTAAGTTTTCAATCAACATCTGAGGCTGTTTAAGTGTTAGAGATATATTGATTTGTATCCTTGGATGCAGGGTAACTTTGCCATGGAAATGTTTTCAATTAGAAACACATTTTTGTTGGAAAACATTGGCATATGTTTGTTGAAGTAATTGTTTTTCAGATCAAACCATGCGGAAAGGAGTGTTTACTGTTGGATAAGTTTTTATTTAGAGATAGAGACATAAGCCAGTGCTCACATTTATTATCAGAAATCTAATTCAGAAAACCTGTGCTTCTCACATGTCCACTTCAAAGGTTTTTCGGTTTGTTTTCCTTTCGGTTTTACATAATACAATCACCATCCAAGGGCCTTAAAGTAGATTATCTTTTAAAATCAAAAAGTCAGAAACCTGCTCTGTAGTGCAGAGGGGTGATTCTTGTTTCATCTGCCAATTTCTGTTTTGTTTTTGAGGTTGGCAAATAGATTAAAAGTCTACTAAATATGGACTCATCGTAAGTCCAGACAAAATAAACAATAAAACCCACTAATATGCATTTTAAATTGTCTTAAAAGCATTACCATTTAAAGTTCAAAGCTATTTTAACAAGTGTAACTTACAAGTGCAGAATACCTTCCATCCAGTAAAGTACATGAAACTTGTATCATAGAATTTCATTACACATAGTGATATATTCCAAGCCCTTATTTATTTTTTGTAATTTTGCTGATTGCAAAAAACCCCAAACTAAGTGTCTCAGCAAATTTTTATTTATTAAAGAAGCTCAATATGAAAAACTCATGGTGTAAACCTAATAAGCTAATTAACTCAAAAGGTTTCCAAAGCCCATAAATGGTCTCTCAGTCTTGTTGACTTGGCTACACAATCCTAAGGAAAACAAAGACTGTTCAGAAGAAAGTCATTGATCCCACCGTAAAGAGGGTAAGTCACAAAATGTAATTGCAAAAGACGCTGGTTTGATACAGCGTGCTGTATCCAAGCATATTCATAGGAAGTTAAGTGGAAGGAAAGATGCACCAGCAACAGGAATAGCAGGAGCTTTGTGAAAGGATTGTCAAGCAAAATCCATTCAGGTTGAGACTGAAGTCACACATTAAGAGTTTCCTTCTCCTGACAGGTTGATTTCATTTACCAGGCCACACTGCCAAAAGTATGAAAAGCATGAAACGCATGGTTCCATGGCCATGAAGTTAATAGGTTGGACTCTTTAGGGCAAAGGAAAACAACCAGGAAGACAAAACTTTTACGCTAAAAAGCATCAATTTAAAAGTGGAGTTTCAAATATCTGCTACTGATTTATATATAATTTTCTTTAAATAAATGTCTGCAACTTTGGAAACAGTTTCAAATCAAAATTTTAGTGCTATTGTAAATGTATAATGTTGCATGCCATCCATGCATCTTGTGATGTGTTCAGGAAAAGAAAACTTCTGTTGTTTTCTACTTTGAAACCTTCGTTTTAAATACAACAAACTTTTCCTGAAGTCACGCTATCTTTCATGCTTTGTTACTTTTATTTGTACACGACAAACTCTACGCAAGTGTTTGCATTCTTAAGCAATTCAGGGATGCAGAAGCAAAGAGCAAAGCCAAGTATGTTTCAATTTAGAAAACAAGGAAAGCCATCTCATGGGGTGCATCTTCAAATGATTTACTGCACATTTGAATTGCTTGTTCAG
The DNA here is from genome assembly GCF_003331165.1 of Xiphophorus hellerii. Taxonomy (NCBI): domain Eukaryota; kingdom Metazoa; phylum Chordata; class Actinopteri; order Cyprinodontiformes; family Poeciliidae; genus Xiphophorus; species Xiphophorus hellerii. The sequence continues at coordinate 16,038,525 of NC_045679.1, forward strand.
CACTGAAGCACTCTTTTTTTTTGACTCCCAAAGGAGAATGGAAGAGTGCCACCAAAGCCAACGAATAAACCAGGGGCAAAATCAATAGCTCAGTAGAGTGGAACTATTGTAAAACGTTAGCAGCAATTTCTCACCTTGTTTTTCTGAAACCCAGCTAATGCCCCCCTTTCCTCTGGTCTGTCCTGGACTGATCTGTCACTTGTATCTGGTCATGGTTGTTACCTTTTGGACCTTTCACAAAGTCAGCTGTAAAAATAAAACTTTAGTTGTGTATCAAAGCCATTCTTATCTAGTGTTTCAGACTTAAATTTACTGTAAATGCAAAACTGTCACTGCACAAAACAGAAGAAAGCTAAATTTTTTGGAGAAATAAAAATGTAGATGTCTTCAAATATTTTCCTCTGCTGCCACCAATATATCTTCTTTTTAGCATATCAATTAATATAAAATATGAATTGAAATTTTGCTGGCAATGGAGATCAGACCTTGATCCAAACCTCAAATTTTATTCTAAATCTATCCAAATGTTTCTCGTATCAAGAGACAAAAGCAATGATCACTTTCACGTTAGAAACACTTATCCTGCTGTTGCCCTTATGTTTCCTAAGATGCATCACATGTAAGTGGCTACATACACATACAGCCATCAGCATGAGTGTATTTCAGATGTCAGATAAAAGTGTCACACTGATGAGAAGCAGCCTTGGTTATTTTTACCTCAGGATCCACTTCTCTCCATTGACTAAGATAATAAAGATAGACTCAAGCAAAGATTACCAGAAAAAGCTGCAGGTCCCCTACATTTTTAATGGCCTTCAATGAACAGAAGGTACTTTGGTAAGCACGTAAGTGTTATGGTTTGTACACAGATCTCTCTGCTAAGGCACAAACAGCACTTTGCACCATTTGTTTTTGCACTTATCCTTTTACATGACTATTGTCAGATTGAGGTTATGTTGCAAATGTTAGTTTTTGCTCTAAGGAATTTTGAAGAAAACCCTTCATTGCAAAACAAGAAACCTTTGCATTATGTATATTATTGCTAAGTGTAATTATAACAATTAATGCCTGTTTGCATAAACAGAAAACTCATAATAGCGTAAATATCACAACAACCCTTGAATGACAGGATGATGATTATATTACAAATACATCAATTTGCATGGTATGATTAAGCACAATCATGGTCAAAAGAAAGGACTCTCTCTTTAATTTCTAGGGGTTTATATATTTTGATCTTCTGTGTGGCTTGTGGTGTGCTCAGTTAAAAACCCAACTGTATCATTGTGTAAAACTATGGAGGAGATATATCTGTTATTTTGTGGGTTTTACAGCATGATAGTGTTCCAAAATGTATGGCCAGATGAATACAGAAATGGTTTATCAGACATAAAATGCACCGTCTTCCTATGCCATTGCAGCAGGACCGGGTTCCCTAAACACAAATACTTTGACATGACAAGAGTTGGATGATTTATTAGGAATAAAAGCTTATTAAAGTCAAACATTATTTTAGTTGAACAGACTTTACACTGAGATGATGTCATTTGATTTAAAAAAAAATAATAACTGTAAATAGAAAATAAAAATTGAGCTTTCTTAGCCCTTTTATTGTGGCAGATCTTGAACTCTCCACTCCATTCTCCTACTCTGCACATTCTCACAGCTTTTTTTCCTTTGTCGGAGTGGCCCATGTTTCAGCACCTCAACTCAACAGCAGATTTAACAGCAAGATGAAGGGTCATGAGGGAAAGTGGGCCTTGAAGGACCGTACCGCTTAACCTTGACCTTGGGACTGCATTTCTCTAAATGTTTGTGTGTCCAGCTACAGCTGCTCTGCTCGCCACTTCAGAGAATGTTTACATTTCAGGAGAGGTCTTTATCTCCCCCCAGGCCTAGCATCCCTATGTGTGAGTTTACACAGTTAGGACACACACACACATGCACCCCCTCACACGACATGACTCAGAGCAAAAGTCCCATACACTGAGTTAGAGCTGACTGCTGTCATATACTCACCCATCAAAGCTACAATGTGGGTTTGTTGCTCCAAACACTATAGAAGCAGCTCCTATCTGAACAGGAATGAAATAAAATGAAATAAAAGATTTAAGTATGTCATAAATGAAAATTATTGATATTTTAGATGTGATAAAATTTACTTGGATTATTTATCTTGGTACGAATATTTTTTGCGCACATGCACAGCATAATTGGTATAGGGAGCTTAATTACAACAGTTTTACTGTGTGTATATAGGCCAGTTCAGGATCGTGTCAATGATGTAACCTTTTGGGAGAGAATCTATACATATACATATATATAATGTGCACTCTACTTCATAGGGGTCACATAGGTGATTTCTTGTGAAAAAAAAACAACAACACATAAGTGCTTGTGAGTCATGCAATTTCTCTGGAAACCAATCAATCCTGGACATCATCTCCATTTGTAGGGCAATTGAAAAAAATGCCCTATTAATCTCAGTGGCAGGCAGAGGCGCCTGCTACCACAGGGGTTGCCCACTCTCCTTCGAATGGACATGCAAATAAATAGAGGAGTCATTAGAAAAAATAAAGTTAAAGGAACAGTTCTGAAATGCTCATGTTGTACTAAATCAGATGATGCCCTGTGCAAACAACAATATTTAGAAATTGCCTCTACATGGAAGATGGTTTTCATTGACTTTTTTAGGTTGACTAAACAACCCTGGTAAACAGGTGGGACTTTTATTGCTGCATCAGTCGTGTGTGAATGAAGAAGAAGCAAATACTACAAACAGAAGGTATGTTTTTGAATTTTATTTATTTATTAACCTTATGTGTCATGTATAGTCTTCCAATCTATTGATTTCTATGTGAGAGAAATGGCTGAGCATTATTTTTATCTGTCAAGTAAGCAGACATCACTGATTCATTTTACAAAAAATACCTTAAGTGAGTTGTTTTTATTTCACTCTTTACAATGAAAAAAATGTGAAAATGGTTTTAAAACTCTTTACCCTAGCAGATGTCTGTCTGTTGTCCCATCAGTGAGGGTAGCTATTTATTGTCTCCCAGACACATCCATCTTGATAGGACATTCTGGTAAGATATGGATCCACAGGGTGTCTTCCATGCTGTTCCTGTTTGCTGTCAAGTGCTAGAGTGAGAGAGCCAACTCTTCACCAGTGCTCCCAACATGCACATGATATCTACACAGTGGGAGGTGTTTCAAACAGTAATGTGCCTTGTTCAAATAGCACCAATTCACAACAAATGTAATCTCAAGTAAGGTCAAATTCATATCCAGTTTAATGGCATCCAAGTTGCTTCTGTTCAATACAGTTCATTTCAGTAAAAGCCAGAAATATTCCCAGATTTAGATCCAGATACGCATAGCCCAATTAACTTAGATTTTTATTTTATGTTTAAATCTAAATCTGTTTTGATGTGTTTCATCTTGATGATGAAATTTGAGGTGCCTTTTTCCAAAAGCTGTGTTTTTTTTTTTACCTTGCCTTGCTTTAAGTTCAGATTTAACACAGCACAGTTAAATTCAGTTAATCAAATAAAAATTAGTTGACTGCATTGAGCAATTGCCTTTGCATCAATACCTCCTCCCGAGTAAGGATGTGCCAACAGTATTCTGTATAAAACATGGGATTCTGCAGGAATAAAAATAATACCACATCCTAAAAAGACTGATGATTATAAAACTGTTAAGTCATCTTGACACTTTTTACCTTAAGATATTATCTCACAGATAAAATATTTATCTCGCTGGTGAGCCAGTTTGTTATTCAAGTGTGAGACAGAAAGAAGACCACCAACATGCATTTGTTCTCACAGATACATTTACAAATCTGGAACTCTTTTCACACGCCCCCCCCCCCACACACACACACACACACACGCACACACACACACATACAAAGATACAAAATTGTAACAAAAGCCAAGCAACCTGTCAGTGATAAGATAAAAACACAGCAGCTAATTCTCAGACAAAAAACAACTTAGCTAATTATGAGTTGTAATCTTTTCCCTGCATTTTACTTTTACACTTAGTTTGATAGCAGTGGTCTTCACTAAAAACAAGGGTCATAATGGTACATTAAAACAAATACAGATTTGTTTTAAGCAGTACATAAGTTGAATGCTTAAGTCATTAAGGGTTATTCCCCATACATCATGTACTGGTTTTGGCTTAGAAACAATTTGTGATTTGTCTGATGCTCAAATATCCTGCAGAAGCAAAATCACACCGCCTTGAGTAGGCTGATGAGCTTCACCTGTGGGCATGTCCTGCAAAACATCCATTTCATCCGTCTTCTAACACCCTTGTGCCTAGTGGGGTCGGGAGGGCTGCTGGTGCCTATCTCCAGCTAACGTTCCAGATGAGTCACCAGTCTGTCGCAGGGCAACACAGAAACAGACAGGACACACAACCATGCACACCCCCTCACACCTAAGGAGAATTTAGAGAGACCAATTAACTTAACAGTCATGTTTTTGGACTGTGGGAGGAAGCCGGAGTACCCGGAGAGAACCCACACAGGCACAGGGAGAACATGCAAACTCCATGCAGAAAGACCCCAGGCTTGGAATCAAACCCAGGACCTTCTTGCTGCAAGGCAACAGTGCTACCAACTGCGCCACTGTGCAGCCCTCCTGCAAAACAATGACAGAGAACTGAGGAAACCAATTAGAGAAAAATAAAGAAACATTTAATTTAATAGATAAACTACAGGAAGATTCAAGAAACTAAAAATATAAACATTTTAATTAGTTTTTTTAGGAAAACAAAATTGATTTACAAAATATAATTACCAATAATACATCTAAAAAATAAGACATTTTATTTAATATACAATCACACCAGTAGGTGGGGGTAATACATACTATACATTTCTTGCCAACTGCCGATAAAATAATCAAGAAGAAGAACCGTGAAGAAAACACAGCTTGATGCAGAACCAAAGGTTTTGGACAGCCTCAGGGAACTCGGACGGAGCGTGGTTCGGTCACGAGAAGCTAAGAAGTGGAAGAGCGGTTTAGAGGCATAATCTGGACTGTGAGTGAACAAAGATGGCTAGTAGTAGTGGAGGGTGCTCAGAGGATGAAGGAATGGAAACAAGTTGGTCGGTGGTAGAAAATAAGAAAGGTGGAGGAGGAAAAGATAAGGGAAAGAAAGGGATAAATACAGGAAAAAGATCTCTCGAAGATGAGGAGGAAAACGTCGAGACGCGAAAGAAAGTAATGATGGAGGAGTTCAAGGTAATTTTGAAGTTCAGAGCTGGACAGGA